>NC_061863.1:52614283-53990754 GCF_907164915.1 Impatiens glandulifera | reverse complement strand
GTCTAATAATTAGAGTATTCAAAAGTATCATTAGGAATATTCAAAGAGGTCATAATTATATGTATGATTAATTTACTCAATAATTAAACCAACTTCTTTCTTCTTCATTAATTATTCTCTTCCACCTATTAAATATTTTAAATTAAAATGAACAAAATGATAAGACCAATAAACAATCAAATTACGAAACAAATGAAATGCAAACTTATGAAAACCAAGTTCAACATAATCAATTGACATATTTAACATAAAAACTAAGAACATTTTGATCCTAAAACTAATGTATTTTTCAGTCTAAAATAAAAACCATTTTCATGCATATGATTTATTTTTAAAATTTTTTGTTATTTTCTCAAGTTAATCCACCTAATTATATCCTCGAGTATCATGATCGATATGTTAATTAACCAATGTTATACCTTATGTATATTGTAAATTATCATCGGTCAAAATTGCATAAAAAAATGATATAGATCTTACTTAAATGACGTCCAATTACTGAGTTCTTGAGCTTCATCGATCCTGTTTGCAATTTATTTTATTTTCTTGAGAGCAACCATTCTAGTTTCTTACATGTATTAATTAATTAATTAATTAATTAATTAATCAAAAGCCCTTTGTGCAGCAGCCAGCAGGCCATGAGAAATGAGCTTAATAATTTAATTATCTATTTATTTTGTTTTCTTTCTAACAAGTTAGAGACAAAAGTCACGTTTTAGGAATAAATGTATGTCCTTTAATAAAAATTATTTTACTTAATTCATTCATGTGACGGAATCCCTAACCTCCCGACACACAAAGTACCAATTATAATTAATTTTAACTTAATATTGCATCCATACCTAATTCATTAACTATTTATTCATATTCATATTTATATTTTTTTTGGTTTCCACTTAGACTTATATTAAATTGTCATTCAAAAACCAATAATATAATGTAATTAAAATGGGATATCTGCCAGTGACAGTTTTATTCATATATCTATTATGGGAACCCTTTCCTCTTTGCCTTCACTCTAAATTTAATTAAAATGATTTTCTTCCTTTTTATTATTATTTAATTTAGTATTTGATTTTCTTCCTTTTTATTATTATTTTCTTTTGTACCTTGTTTGTTGTACGTATAGACTTATTTTGATTTATAGATTTTGATAAGTGACTTTTGAGATAAAAATAAAATAACATCAAGAAACTAAGATATTTAAATAAGTTGAACAATTAATTTTTGAGACACATATATAATTTAACTAAGTTTAACATGTTTAAAAAAATAAAGTACGAATTTAAAAGTATTAATTGTCTATAATATAAGTCATGGTAGGGTAACTTTAACTTGCAAGCAACATATTAATAAAGTTCATTATTGTTCAAACTAAAAAAAACACCCACCACTCGTGATCTACATTTTAGATTTTTTTAATAAAATAAACATTTGTTTATACTATAACAGTAGAATCATTTAATTTATTTATTAAAATATTATTATTTATTAAATTTTAATTTAAAATATAAAAAACATTTAAATCTGTGACTCATTTTTGTTTGCCGTTGAAAAATGTCATTTCTTTTCCCATGTTTCTGTCTTTTATATTAGTTGTCTGTCAAGCTCTCTAGTTAATAATGATTGTCTCTCTCTCTCTACAAATTGGAGAAAATATTTTTTGAAAATGGAAAAAGGAGAAGAAGAAGAAGACTGGATTCTGGTGAGGAAACCGGATTTATTCTCTGAAAATGAAATAACAGAAGAGCCTCTGAAAATCCATTTCAATGAACCGGCCAAACACTGGACCGACGCACTCCCCATTGGAAATGGCCGGCTCGGAGCAATGGTCTGGGGCAACATTCTTTCAGAAACTCTCAATCTCAACGGTAACAACTAGTAATAATAACCTTAATTTCCCCAAAGCTTGGTTTTTTATATTAGTATCTTTTTTTGATTTCTGTAGAAGACACTCTTTGGACCGGAATTCCGGGGAACTACACCAACCCAGATGCTCCGGCAGCTTTATCGGCCGTCAGAAAACTTGTCGACGATGGAAAATATGCTCAAGCTACTGATTCCGCCGTCAAATTATCCGGCAACCCTTCTGATGTATGTATGCAGATGTTATTTCATTCTTTAATTAATAATTCGCAGGATTTATAAAAAAAAATTGAATCTTTTGCAGGTTTATCAACTTCTGGGTGATATGATTATTGAATTCGATGATTCTCACTCACAATACAACAAAGAGACGTATATAAGGGAGCTGGATTTGAACACGGCGAAAGTAAAAGTAACATACTCTGTTCTCGACAATGAATACACTCGAGAACATTTCATTTCAAATCCTGATCAAGTCATCGTCACAAAGATTTCAGCAAGCAAATCTCGATCCATCTCTTTTAAAGTTTCACTAAACAGCAAGATGATTCATAATAGCTCGAATTTTCCAATTGGGAAGAATCGTATTCTTCTGAAAGGTAGTTGTCCAGGTTCAAGAAATGAACCGGAGGACAGTACTAAGGGAGGAATTCAGTTCTCTGCTGTTCTTGATTTGGAAATAAGCGATGGGTTTGGATCCATTTATATTGTGGACGACGAAAACACGAAGAAGCTGAGAGTTGAGGGTGCTGATTGGGCTGTTATTCGATTGACAGCCTCTTCTTCCTTTGAAGGACCGTTTGTAAAGCCATTGGATTCGAAAAAGGATCCTACTTTAGAATCTGTTAGAACCATGGATTCGATAAAGGAATTATCCTACAATGAAGTTTATGCAAGGCACTTGGATGATTACCAAAACCTGTTTCATCGAGTATCGCTTCAGCTATGGAAAAGCGGTAATGTTGTTAAAGATCTTCATGATTCGGTTGCTATTTCGACTTCCGAAAGAGTGAAAAGTTTTGGTGAAGATGAAGATCCTTCCTTAGTTGAGCTTCTTTTTCAATATGGTCGTTATTTGCTCATTTCTTGTTCAAGACGTGGAGCACAAGTTGCCAATTTGCAGGGCATATGGAACAAAGACATTCAACCACCATGGGAGTAAGCAGTTTTTAACCGAATAATCGTCTCTGAAACCTTATTTCCCGTCGCTAATGATAGTTTCTGTATGTAGTGGGGCACAACATCTGAATATCAATCTACAGATGAATTATTGGCCATCTCTGTCTTGCAATCTTGAAGAGTGTCAAGAGCCGCTGTTTGATTACATATCATGTTTGTCGTTAAATGGGAGTAAAACAGCGAAAGTGAGACAGCTAGATTGTGAATTAATCGACGTATTTGATTGAATAAACAATAAATTTATCGGGTATTATGTAGGTTAACTACGAAGCAGACGGATGGGTGGCTCACCAAGTGTCGGATTTATGGGCGAAAACATCACCAGACAGTGGTTTAGCCTTATGGGCTTTGTGGCCAATGGGTGGGGCTTGGCTTTGTACTCATCTATGGGAACATTATTCCTTTACTATGGACAAAGTAATTAAGTAACACTTCTTTCTAGAATTTTTTGATTCAATCATTGATTAAACTAAACTGGTCTTTTTTACATAGGATTTCCTTAAACAAAAGGCATATCCGTTGATTAAAGGTTGTAGTTTGTTTCTATTGGACTGGCTGATTGAAGGGCATGATGGGTATTACAACTATCTTGAGACTAATCCATCAACTTCGCCTGAACATATGTTTACTGCTCCTGGTGGGAAGCCTGCCAGTGTTAGTTATTCTTCAACTATGGACATGGCAATCATCAAAGAAGTCTTCTCCATAGTTGTTAGTGCTGCTAAGGTAAAAAGAAATTAACCAGCAAAAAATTCTTAAAGAACATTTTATTACACTTTCTTAAAAACTTGAACATTATAATAAACAGATTTTGGGTAGAAGCGAAGATGATGATTTGGTAAGTAGGGTTTTGAAAGCTCAGTCGAAACTTCCACCAACAAGAATTTCCAGAGACGGTTCCATCATGGAATGGGTACGAAAACAAATTAAGACCTGTTTCAGTGTTTCGTTATGGATCAAGAAATGGGAATTGTTTTAATCCTTTTTTTGGGTGACAGGCACTAGACTTTGAGGACCCGGATGTGCATCATCGACATGTTTCTCACTTATTCGGCTTGTTTCCAGGGCACACGATAACTCCAGAGAAAAATCCTGACCTGTGTAAAGCAGCAGAAAATACGCTCTACAAAAGAGGTATAGCAAAGCAGTTAGAGTTATACTTGCACATAACCAATAAGTTGTTTTCAAATAATCTTATTTTGCTTATTTTGTTAATGATTTGAATTTTGAGTTCATAATTTATGGCTACATGAAATGAATAGGGGAGGAAGGGCCAGGATGGTCAACAACATGGAAAGCTGCTTTGTGGGCTCGCCTTCGCAACAGCGAACACGCTTATAGAATGGTCAAGCGATTATTCATCTTGGTGGATCCAGAAAACGAGTCTGCTTATGAAGGAGGACTTTACAGTAACCTATTCACAGCTCATCCTCCCTTCCAAATCGATGCCAACTTTGGGTAAATTGAGTCTTTATAGCTTGAAGAACACAATGATATGTTCATTCTAAATAAAGTTTTCTTTTTTGAATTAGATTTCCTGCAGCTGTAGCGGAAATGCTTGTTCAGAGCACAATGCATGATCTCTACTTGTTGCCTGCTCTTCCTCGTGACAAATGGGCCAATGGATGCGTCAAAGGCTTGAAGGCTCGAGGAGGTGTGACCGTTAACATAAGGTGGAACGAAGGCAATGTTCATCAGGTGAGAATTTGGTCGAGAGATTGCAATGCCATCCGAAGAATTCATTACAGAAAAATCACAATAACTGCCACTTTATTGGCTGGAAGAGTTTATACGTTTAACACGCAGTTGAAATGTGTTGAAACCTATAGCATGTTGAATTCAGATTTCTTCTGAAGTAGAACGTATACAAAGAACACAAAACATGTGATGAAAGTCGAACTACAATAATCGAGCCTAAGAAATAGTTTTAACATTTTAAGTAACATATGTAGTAGGCCAAGCAATGTATTCAATCGGAATGTTTGTTGAATTGTATAATGATATAATGTATTCAGCCAGAGTATTTTTTATGCGTCCACGACAAAACATGAAAGTCACACATTTCTTAGGAAAAATCATACCAAATTATGACATAAGTTGCCAAAATTTAATCAAAATACACCATCAGTGAACATTGATTCTCAAAAGAACCTAACT
The DNA here is from genome assembly GCF_907164915.1 of Impatiens glandulifera. Classification (NCBI taxonomy): domain Eukaryota; kingdom Viridiplantae; phylum Streptophyta; class Magnoliopsida; order Ericales; family Balsaminaceae; genus Impatiens; species Impatiens glandulifera. Next base: position 53,985,552 of record NC_061863.1, on the reverse strand, counting down.
CAGCAAGTCTTATACTTTTCTTGCAATTTCTAAACCAACTTCAATCATCCCTGTTTTGTCGGGTTTTTTTTAGTTAGTATTAATGTACACAACTTTAATTAATGTGAATTTACAAGTTTTATTCGTTGAGAAGATTTTGATTCAATAGGCTCCATCTATATATGCTTGATTTAGTCAATTCAAAGATACCACAATTCTTTCATAATTTCATCATCTCATTCTTCTTTTGTTCCTTTCAGTTTCCGTGATAACAATCAGGTACTTGTAAGTTCGAGTTGTAATGATTATTGTGCAAAATATAATTATAGGATCCATTGTATCATAGGAAGCAGATACCCAACAAATAAGCTCAAACACAAGCGAGTGACGGAAAATATGTTTTAAGGGAACTTTTGAATGACAAATACATTGGGTCTCATTTAGTTTATTTCAGATTTATTTCCTACTTTGTAATGGGCATCAATTTCCATGTAATTTTCGATATTAGATTTTTAACCATAGTTGTTGTCTTTAATGTTGCACTGCAAAATAGAGCAGTTATCAAAGTTGTTGAAGCCTCTCCAATTGGTTTCAGTTTCAAAGAAATGAATTAAAATGAGGAACTTAGAATATATATATATATATTCTATCCAACACTTGTTGTAAGATTTGGCTAATGGATAATAAATTCCAGTTTTAAGGCACAGTAAAATACAAGTTATCTATATTTGACTAATGTCTGCAATTAAGTATGAAAAGACACAAAGACAAGTTTCAGCACAAACAAACAAGAGACAATGAATCTATTTTTAAAGGAACTATGAATGATACATACCTTATAATTAAAGTGAAGAAAACATTAGAGCAAGCTCCTTATCAGGAACCTTAACTTCAACGCAAGTCCCAAGAGCCTCCGCAAGTCTTGCAGCCAGTTGATGCTTACACTGCCCACACAAAAATACCTTCATCATATTTATTTCAAATCCTGGAGCTGGAACTGATAATTTCCTTGAAAACCCATAAATTTGTTGACATTTTCGCGTCCAAACTCAGTTCCAGATGTTTCGAAATGTTTAATTTGCTGAACAAGAAGAATTTGCATAAAAAAAAACTTACACATAGCTGTTCTCCTCTGTTAACCACATCATAAAAGTAGGAATAGCAAGCACAAAAATGTTCTGGGAAACAAAAGTATTCCTCCTTCCTCCTAGACTCTCCCATCACCTAATAAATACACACCAAACTGCAATACCTAAGGATTCCTTTCCTACCATGAATAAAGAAGCAGAGTTACAATAACAACCAACCCACCTGGAAAATTGATCGCCCACTGGGTTCGCCACATATCTTCTTAACTCCTCCTAGATCCACTATCCTAGTAGCTCTCTCCAGGTTTTTCCCAAACAAGAAATGCAACCTATATTATCAGAACCATCTTCAATTTTCAACTTTCAAACATTACAACAACAACGAGTATGTATAGACACAAACATGGATAGCTGGTCGTCGTTTACTGCAGCAGATTTGAATCCAATCAACATTCAGCACCAACAGAACAGAAAGATAAGATATTGTCAGTTACAAGTACTAACAAAACAAACGATAATCGAAGAGTTGATGATGAGCAATTGGGACCTGAGAGAGAAGAAGCAATATCTGCCCATATCGTTTCTGCAACAAGATTGCAAGTGGAATTCATCTTTCTCGGTTCATTTGCAGCAATTAGAATTTAGAACCAACCAATATGTGCTTTTAAAATCAACGCCACAACTAATTTATGAAACTATTTTCAAGCGTACTGATAATAATTCGAGTCCTATGAAACGGTCTCTATTTTGAATCGTTAGCTAGTTCAAGAGGGATTGTAGGAAAAATATATCTGAATTGGGTCATGTAACATAAGGATTTGAAATGGAATTTAAGCCCAATTGGCCCACATGATATTTGTTAGGCGTCAAGAACGAAGCTTGATCTTTCGTTTCTTCTGCGGAATACGATTAATCTTCCCGAGTTAAGTACATTACCCACCAACATACTCAACCAATTTAACCAGCTGTTTGACGGACTCGAACCAGGACTCGGGGATGCTAGGGTTAAGGTTTATCTCAAGTGATTTAGGCACAAGAGCCTAAATGCATTATTCAATTGTTTTCATTCCTAAGTCTAGTTCATTTATCAATAAGAACATTAAATAGGTTAAATGATGATATAATGTATAGTTCTTTCTAAATCATCAATTCAATTTATCTTTGTCAATTCAAATCATCATTCGAAAAATGAATTCTCTTACCTATAAATCATTATTAACTTTGGAAATCATTTAGAAGCTTAAATTCAAATTCATTTCAAAAGAAGGAAGTTGAGGAAATCAAGAATAATCCGATTTTGTTTTGATCTTTAGACAATCAACTTATTAAGGCTTCACATTTGAATTCAATAAAAAGCAAGTTTCTGAAATTTCATATTATAAGTCCAACTTTGAAATTTAATTTCTTCAATTTTACCTTAACAAGTAACCTTGAAAAGATTACCTAACATTCATTGATATCTTAACCATCACATGCTAAATTTTTAGCTTCAAATGATAAAGACAGTAGGCTGCCCAGAAAACAGAACAGCTTACTGTTTTCATGTGTTTTAAAAGTGATTTTCATTTCAAATCAAACAAGGCCGAATCATCATTTGAATCTAGGCTCATCAATTCAGTTTAACATCAAATAATATATCTACCATTAAGCTAAACATCAATGCCAACTTCAATGTCAAAAACAGTGAATACATTTTAATTTCTAGAATCAATTCCAGCATTTCAGAAAACATGTGATTTGAGCTTTGAGATGATTTCAGATGTAAAATACTAAAGATGTTTAAGGAAACATTATCTTGTCAGCACATTTTGAGAGGTAAACTAAAATTATAGGAAGTTTAAGAATCTGAAAACCTGAACTGTCACACTTTCGGTTTTCATAAAGTTGAGGTTCAATTCGACTAGGTTTTGTGCAACTAAATTCACACCAACCATGATGGTCATCAGTATTGATTATAAAAATACTAGAAGAGAATCCTATAGTCCAATATGAAAATACTAATTAATTTTTGTCAGTTTTTCAATAAAAGTAAATTGTAGTAAAATATGAGTTTTTACTAGTCTTTTTATCTTAATATTAGCAATTTTTTCAGTCAAAGATGCTAAATAGATTCTCTTTAAAATTTAATCTAAAACAAGTTACATGAGGTTCCAATTCGGGTCGGTTCTGGTTTGGTTCTTTTAATAAGAATTTTCGAAGAGAGAAAGAGATACTGAGAATGAGGTTCAACCTATCAATTCCGACCCGAAACCGAATTTTAAAATATATATATTTTTAATTTTTTTGCAACTTTAGATTTTTGCATACCAAAAAAGGCATTAAAGAAAAAAGAAACTCCAATTTTAACATTCAATATAGTTTTCAAATTTTAATATTTGTATCCAAAACAAGCACACCCCTCTCAGATAGGACAAGATTCTTTTAAATTTTAAGATGAAAGGAAGGCCAAACTTTAAATGATTGTCTCAGAATTATAAATAGCATTTTAAAATATTTTGTTATTCAGAATTTTCCCCTAACTTTCACATATCATATATTTGATTGATTTTATAAAACCACCATGAATTTTTGTTTCTTCATAAACAGAACAGAGTCTGTTTTGTGAAAAAACCTCTATGATTAAAGTTCCCATTTCAAATGGCACGATTAATCCAACTTCAAATCCCAAACAGAACCGCAAAAACATTTGTTAGAAAGTAACAATTTTTCCTAATTGAAATTTAATCACATTCTCGTAGTGTAGCGCCCATCTGGAAAAGAATTTTACCTTCGACATAAGAATATAAGATTCTATTCCCATTAAAAACGTCGAAAAAGAAAGAAAGAAACATTTAATAACTGTGCAGAACAGTAAACAATAATTTAAGTATACAAAAAATGTCAAATTCTTAAAGAAATTATAGCAAATCTAGATACTTCAAAAACAGAAACAGGTTGTTATTTCATTATAATCCAACCCATAAACAATTCTGAAACTAAATCTGAAACTTAATTATTATTATTGTTCCTAGCAAAACTGTCATTACATAATAAAGAACAACAGATATCAATTAAAAAAAGATTATTAATGGCAATCTTCAAGAACAATCATCCTTTCAAATGAGTCAAGTTAATATCGTCACAAAGGTATATGTATATTAGGCAGGCAGAGTATATATGAATTATGATACCTCCTTCTCTAAAAATCTGTCTGTACTCAACTTTCTCTTCTTTTCATTCCTCGCGATTCTTCAATTTCAGGCATAGCACGAAAACACACCTTCTCCATCTTACTAGACCAATCATGTCCGAGGCTCTGGGGATTATTTTCAACAGTAGTATGAAAATCCACCATAGAACCGCAAACAGGTTGCTCAACAGATTGACCATCATTCCTGCTGCTGCTGCTGCTGCTGTCGCATCTAGACCTAGCTAATCCAATACAGGGTTCAATCAACCTCTTCAGATAAGCATTCAACCCCTTATTCAACAGATTTGCAGAATCCGCCGAAAGCCCAAGACCTTTCGCAGCCACCAACTTCTCTAAACCAATCATCAATGACTTTGTATCAGGTAGCTCCCTTCGGTATTCGCAAATTTTGAATTGTGGAGTTCTTCGGGGTAAGGGTTTCATGGAAATTCCTAGAGGTGCTGTAATGGGGCGGGTAACTGTAGCCTGTTCAACTTCCTCCCCTTCATCCACACCCCCCTCCCCATCCCCATCCCCATTATCTTCTTCTAGAACAGGCCTACTAATTGTAGTTGTACTCGTCGGGGTCTTTGCAAGAGGGCCGAGAGGGCTCGGCCGATCCCTAAACTTTCGATTATTCCTATTGATTGGCATCGTACCCTTGGTATCTCTAAGGTTTTGAGAACCATCTAACTTTGTAACATTACTTGGAGGGATTTTCGATAGAGAAGCATTCTTCAATATGGATTGAATAACAAGGTTATGCAGGTAGATATTCTCTCGACCAATAGTATTTACAACTAGCTTGTTGAACTCGGCCTTATTAATCTTGCAACTGAAAAATCTTTGAAGATGATCAAAATACATATCTGCTCTTTGATTCCCGATTTTCTGATAAATCTGATCTTTCAGCTCCAATGTATTGATCCGAGAATCATGATGGTCTGACGCCATCGAGAATATACACAGAATTTCCAACCCTAATTTTCCACCCACTAAGCAGATAATTAATCGGTAATTGTCTGCGTATCAAACAAACAAAAAAGCAAAATTAATCTCAAAAAGTATGAATCTGGTAAAGAAATTAGCTTCTTGTAGCGTAATGTAGTAACATAAATTGAAGTAAGTGAAACCCTAATTGCAAAACCCCTGGAATCGGGCATGAAATAAGGAAAAGAAGAGATCGAAATGATTTGACAGTGGCAATTGATATAATGCGGCTCAGGACAAGAAAAGTGTTGGAAGAACGACGAATCTATAGCGATATAAAGCCAATAAAGAAGTCAACGGAGCAAAGATAATGAAAGAAAGATTGAGAGAAATAGACGAACCTGATTGGGGATTGGGGATTGAGAAGTAGGGTTTCAACTTTATCGTCTTCTTCTTCCTTCTTACTTCTTCTTGAAGACGATCGAATGTCACCCGAAGACCGAACAAACGTGAACTGAAAAGGGGGTATTATCGCAATCAGATATTTTCACATGTGCAGAATCTTCTCTTGTGGGCGATTGGCGGCTCTCAATAACATATTTCCATTTTTCTATTAACAATTTCAATCTAATAGACTAATTATTAGGTTAATTAAAGTGCTAAATATTTTTAATTATGTTTATTTAACAAAATAATATATTTTTTTTATTTAAGACAATATTTTATCAAATTGAAACAAAATAAATAACATCAAATTAGTCTAACCCCACACTTCAAATTTAACCCTACTACCTAAATTCCACTAAGTATATACACATCTGAAAATTCCCGACGAAAAACATTTATCGTCGTTTACAGATGTTTTCCTTAACTAATAAATGAGTCGGCATCATTTTTTTTTAATTAAAAAATTAACATGACACGCCATGATTTTCCGCTTCAACTCAAAATATTTTCAGATGTAATTGAATTCGTAATTTTTTTGTCTCTTAAACCGACTATTACACTGAGTTATCTTGGTGGGTCATGAGTCGTCATAATTGAAATTGGAAAAAACCTTCAAACTCAAAGGTAGATCTTCTTTATCTAATAACTATTTCAAACTAAAACACTTAGTTGATATATATACGATAGGAAGTGAAGATGGAGTGAATCGAGATATGAAACTCAAGAACGTGTAGAGTAACGTTTTTCCAAGGGAAGAGAATTGGTTGTGCAATGTTTAAGATTTCAATCCATTTTTAGCTATTAGTTTAAGTTTATTTGTCTTATCTATTTTGATTATTTGTTAATTTGTTTTACAGTCTTGATATATTATTGATATAATAAGTCCTTTTGAATTTAAATGGACTAATATACTAGAATATTATTTGAAAATTTGTAATGAAAATTCTATGAGATTTCAACAATATAGGTAGTCATTTGGATAAGAAGTTTTATGAAATTGTCTTGAATATCAAGATGAGCAAGTTGTATTATTTTAATAATAATAAGCAATTAATTATAATTTTTATTATTATATATACTTTAACATCTTTGTAGACCCATTAGTTAGTTGTGTTTGACTGGCCATTATTCACAATGATTAGACATTAAAAATGAAATAAAATTTATTTGTGAGGTGTGGTATGTCATATGTGCAACAATCTTCACATGGCTTGTCAAATTTGTGCAGGTTTGTTTAATATTAGAAAGTCCAAACTTGTTGGAGTTTAGCTTAAATGAAAAGGTAATATGGTGTTATCATCTAAATTATTTCTTTTAAAAATATATAATTTATTTAATTACGAAAATTATAACTAAACATGAAATCTAACCAAATACAGCTTAATACAAATTATAATATAATTTATCATAATTATTTTTAAATAAATCAAACTCTTAGACAAATTAGTTTTAAGAAACGCAATAAAGTTGGGCTAAAAAGTATGCGAGTTAAGGTAGATAAATACGTTGTTGTACATGTACATCAATGAATTTGACATTCTCGAACATTATTTCCTTTTCTTGTCATTTTATAATAAGGTAATGTACTAGATATATAAAATGGTTGTTTTGGAATAACATTTATAATAGTTAGTACTATTATATAGAACTTTATTAATCTTAATATTTATAAAGTGTAATAGGTTAGATACGAACCGTCACTAAATTCTACACTCTTTTTTTTATAGAGAAAATGTAATTTTTTTTATTAATATGATATGGTAATAAACTTTTAAGAATAAATAATAAAAAATCTATTAATTATAATAATTTCATTAAAAAATATATAGTAATTAACAATTCATTTTTCCTAAGAAACTTTACATGCTTGCTTGTAATGATCCATACATCATTCTTTACAAAGTAACTTACATTGGAATGAGTTTGCTATTATATTATAGATGGTTGAACAATGACACAAAATCGAACTTTTATTCATCTTTGTTTTTATTATTATTATTATATATATATATATATATATATATATATATATATATATATTCAATTTTAATGTAGCAGTGTTTTATCTTTTAAGATTTTTTTTTTCATGAAAGAATAAATTAAATATTTTTACTAGTTTATAATATTGTGAATAATGCAAAAGTCTTATAAAAAAACAATCAAATAAAACATACCATTATTATGATACTAATTGTCATAAGTTGTGTACAAAAATTTAAAAATCAATCAAAATTTCACAAATTAAAGAGAAAATCAAGATGGTGACAACATATTTGTAATATTTAAACGAACAAATATTATTAAAATTGTTAATATATAAATAATTAAATTATATATTTAACGAACATTATTTTATCTAAATCAATATTCAAATAAAATATTTAAGAAAATATATTTTTAAGTAAATTTAAAATATTTATTTTGTTCAAACTCAAATCTAACTCCCCGAATCTTAACGTTTTCAAATTGAGCAAAATATATACTCTAAACAACAAAACATTGTCAATTTGTCAATAATGCCAAGCTTCCACGATATAAACATTCACAATATTTTAACTATTTATTTAAGAAATGTAGATTTAAAAATATAATATAAACAAGTTAGAGGCCAGTTGTCCTATTACAATGAGCATATTAATATTATTTTTGTTTCTATATCTAGTTTTGGACAGAACAAAAACATATCAAACAATTTTTTTTTCATTCAAAAGTGTCAGTATTTAAATGGAACCTGGAGATCTATATTCATGAGAATTTGGAAAATAAAATGTTTCCAAATGAATATGATACCACTTCCAATTGTCATGTCTGAATTATTCAATCCATTTAATAGTCAGATACAAAAATATCGATTTTATAAAACCAACTTAGTTGTGTTAAAAATCATATTTTTAAAATGATTGAACCAATATAATCTTTTTAACTTTTTTTAATAGAATAATTTATAAATATTTAAACCAGTTTAAAACTAAATTTAGTACTAACTTCAAAATAAATATAAAGAAATTTAGGATTCTAATTTGTCTTGGGATTCTGAAAGACTGCTCCAAAAAATTATTTGAGAAAACTTTACATTTTGAATGATGTCAGGGTATTTATATTTTATGTTAATGATTTTATGATGTCCATCTATGAAAATTTTCACATTCTTTTCATTAATTTGCATAGATAACTATTAAAGGATGATGATTTTATATTTAAAATTTATTCAATTTATATTTATTTTTCAGTAAATTTTTCATTCAATTCTAATGAATTTTGTTTTGACATTCTTATAATTTTGTAAAAAAAAGAAAGTATAACTGACTAATCGATCAAAAACTTGTTCACTGAGTTTTTATTTTGAATCAATCTATCCTTTTGAACATAAATTTAAATATAAATATCAATTTTTGTACTCAAAATATTTTTTTCTTCACATTATTTAATCATGATTAAAATTATACTTCTTATGTTCTAAATTATTATTAGATTTTGATTCAAATAATTTAATTTTAACAAACATGACAAATTTAAATTTATTCCTCTTGACAATAAAATTGACAAAAAAAGAATAGGCTTGTTCCAAACCAATAAAGAATAAAGAAATAAAAATTAAATTATTTGGATAAAATAATATAAAAATGGATTATTTTAATAAAAATAAATAAAAAATATTTTAGTATATTTTGATTTATAAATTTAAATATTTTAAATATTATATGGGTTATTAAAATTTAAAGTAATAAATCCGAACAAAACCCTGGCTTACAAATATTTATTTAAAAAGATTTTAAAATCAGCCCATTTTAGAACATGGCCCAAATATCAAATTAGGGTTTTGTTCTTAAAAAAAAAGCTAGGGTTTCGTATATATTCAATCATCACCTCATTCAACAAGAGTTTTGAGTTTCTTAGAGCGGCTACGTTGACAAAGGGAGAGATCGTGACTGACTGGTTTCGATTTGAAGAAGAAAAATGGGTCATTCAAACGTCTGGAACTCTCACCCTAAGAACTACGGCCCTGGATCTCGCACATGGTAACTAATTCGTTTTCCTTGATGCTTTTTCCTCTTCGCATTGCTCTTTTTCGATGTCTTATTGCTTTCATCTCCTCATATTGTTCAATTATATTGCTTAGGGTATGTATCAATGCATATATAGTTTATTTTTATCTTCCCAGACTCTGGAGTTGTAATCTTGATACATCGGCATTGGATCTTTGAATTGATTGTATGGTAGTTTGTTTTACTAGACCTTGTGCAATAAAGATATGATCTTGAATTGTAATATGTAATTCTATGCTGAGTAATCATAGCTGCAGATAAGATTGAATAGATGAATACTTCATTTGAAATTTGGTGTTCCTCAGTTTCAATTTGCCTTACTATTTAGTGTCTAATTCTTTCAAGTGGTTTGATTTTGTAATAAACCCATTCATATATCTAATGATGAGTAATTTTGTTGTATATACAGCCGTGTGTGTGGAAACCCACATGGGTTGATCAGGAAGTATGCACTTATGTGCTGCAGGCAGTGTTTCCGCAGTAATGCCAAGGAAATTGGTTTCATTAAGGTATGACCATTGAATCATCTTACAATTGATCTTGTGTAGTAGTTCTAAATGGTTTTGTGTTCGTGATTGATGATGTTTTGTGTTTGTTCTAAATTGACTCTAATATACTGTTAATCTTGTTTTTGCAGTACAAGTAAGTGATTGAAGATTCTTGGGAGAATTTTATGACATTTCTGTTTCATTAATGAATGATTTTATGGTCATGACTTTCTTATAACCTTTGTTAGTACTCTATTATGAGGCAAGAATTTTTTTGAATGAATCCTTAATTTAGTTTTCTTTGAATTTGGTTCTCTCTATTTGTCTTGCCCTTTTGATTACAGTTGATAATGTCGAAATGAGTTCATTAATGAAGATTGGTTTGGTTTTTTTTGGAATTGATCATTGGAATGTGTTTAAAGATTTAGTTTTTTTGTGAGATTAAAATATATTTATTAATAATTCCTCTAATGATCAACTGATTACCTTCATATTCGTGTACAAGTTTGCTTATAGTAGGATAGGTGTGTACTCTATTATTGAGTTATTAAGTGAAATTACTTAGTTGTATATTAGTATAAAAACAATTTTATATAAAAGAATTTTAATTTATAGTAGTGTTTTGGTTGATAATTAGTTGTAATATTTGAAAGGAGGTGGATGAGTTTTTTGTATGGAAATTTTGAAATTAGTTAAATTTATACATTGTATGATATTTTAATTTTACAATTTTAAAAAGTAAAGTGAAAGTATATATATATTTTTTAAATATTTATTTAAATAAATTAACGTGTATTATTGATTTTATAATTTTAGTGTTATTTGTTTGTTATTATTTTTTAGATTAATTTTATTTATTCAAATATATAACTAATATTGTTTAACTAGATAATTGAAAAAATAAAGTTAAAGGGACTAAGCAAATTTGTTTTAATAAAATTGTTCAATTAAACTATGAGGCTTTTTTTTTTTAAATATGGAGAATTGGATTGTATATGAATATTTTAATAGAAAATTAATGTTAGCTCATTCTATATATATATGAGTCTCTGTTCAAACTTAAGAAAACCTATTTGATACAGTTTCTTTTTACCATGGGTGCAGAATTATAATGTGTTACAAAAATAGTCAATTATTTTTAAACGGCTGAAAAATAAACTTATTTTAGGCTTCTGACAAATAGATTATTATATATTTTCTTAATATAAAAATAAAGGCATTCACATGTATATTTTCTTTTTATGTAAATGAAAAGATATTTAAATTAAAATAAAATCATGTATTCTCTGTGCCTTTCACACGTAATAGTTACAAATAAGCGATTTCATCTTTAAATTTGAACTTTTACAACTTCTAGCTAACAATTATATGTTCAAAGGAATGAGATTTGACCATGGCGGCATTCTAAAAGACGGCATTCTAAAAGAGTAAAAATCACAAATGTAAATGTTCGAAAAAGAAGGTTGCAAAATGAAAAAACTTTCTCATTATTCTAAAATTTATATGTATTTTCATTTATGGATGTAACAATTTAATTAAAAAAAGAAAAGAATTGCAGCATTATTGTAAGACGAAACAAAACCTTAAAATAACTAAAATCGTAAATGTTTGAACAAAAAAACGACTCAAATTCGAGTTCAAATGAAATTGGGCAAACTAAGATATCAATATAGATAATTCAACCCATAATCTATAGTCAGTAAAATGCAGACAAAATTATAATAAAAAAAAGTTTAGCCAAGAAAACATGGTGTCTTTTAACAAATGATGAGAGGAACAATGTATTTAAATTATGGCTTTAAGTTAGTTGCAAGAAATTCCTAAAAATGCAACACCAAATGAAGAGAAAAAATGGATGAGGAAACTCAAAAAGACAAGACAGACAGACAGACACAAAAGGTTAATTTGTGAGACCTTCAGTTTTCAATAGGATCATAATGCAACAACCTACTTAAGTTTACATTTGGAGAGTAGGAAGAACAAACTTCAGAGTTCATCATCCCCCCACCATGCAACCAGTCCTGATCCTTCCTTCAATGGCTCGGTTCGTAGATCAAAATTCAGTTCATGACCCCGCCGCCAATCTTCTTTTCTTCCAAGAGTTTGAGCTCTTTCCGCCACTGTTCCAACTTAGCAACTTTTTCCAACTGCTCCGGATTCATATCCTCTGCCATTGTTTTCTGCTGCTGGGCTTCTGTTAGCCTTATCTGCATCAACAATGCGAAGAACAAACAAGTTGGAAAATGCTGCAATTTAACTAATTGTAATCTTAATACTTCCCTAGAGAACAAACAAACCTTCTTCTTTAGAGCTCGAATCGTTTTATCAATATCTTGAACCGGTTCTGAAGTGCCAGAGCATTTCGTAGAACAATTTGTTGTCACAGCCAGTTCACTAACTTGAAGTGTTATTTCTTCAACAGACTCAGTTTCCCCATTACCCTCTTCAGTCTTCTTGTCCTTATTAATCGCAGCCTGCATCAGATACTCAAATACTGTAAACATTAACATGATTAAGGTTCTACATACATGAATTTCAGCATAAGCTAAACAAAAATACTCCAATTCAGACTGTATAATGTAGATTTGTTGGAAAAAAAACTAAACCTGCAATCTTTTTTCCTTCTTTTTATCATTTCTCCTTGATGATTTGGTTTTGGGTTTTGAATCATCGCTTGGATCATAACCTGGAGGTCCTACCTCAATCGATGCTTCCATTTCCTTTTTCAACTGGCGTCAGCGGCCAAAACCCAGACTCAGAAGACACAAGTTAATTAAATAGGTAAGATAAATGATAGAGGAAAAGCATACAATTTGAGTATAGTACCAGAGCGCCTTTGGATTGGTAACGAGCGACTTCGTCTTGAGGATTGTAACCTGCTTTGACTTTACGAGGCTTTCGCATAGTCCCATCAGGTCGTCTTGTCGGCGCTATAATTCTTTCTCCTTCTTTTAGGGTTTTTCTCAGATCAGCTGTCATCTGCTTCACTTCATCTTCTCCGCCGCCGCCGCCGCCGCCACCGTCGTGCCCACGGGCGCCGCTAGCCGCTGCCATGTACGATGTCGGAGAAAGAGAGAGAAATCTATGGAGTCAATTTGCCGTTGGACAAGCGATTTGAAACAAAATAATTAGCAGAAACTAGGGTTTTAGTTATTATTTTTCATTTTTATTTTTGTTAATTCTTGCAACTTGCAATAATACTATTATATCAAGTTGCAATAGTAATATTATTGTCAAACTATAACACTTTTTTTTTCAATTCTAAAAGATATAACTCAAAATTGTATTAATTTAATTTGGATTCTAAAAATGATTTTGGTAAATAGGAATTACTTTGTACTATTATTTTAATTTATGTAGCCAATTTCTTTAACATTTCAAAAATAGAAAAAAATATTGAGATTCAAAATTATTTAAAGGACGAATTTATAGAAGGAAATAAGTTCATAACTATTTAGGAGTAATATGAAAAATAAGTCTGAAATTCTGAGTTTAGAAATGATATGTTAAAATGTAATTAATGAATAAGGAATATCACTTTAACACGCAACAAGACATTTTTTAAGGTCGTGACTATTCGTAATAAATCTTATTACATTGGAACTTTCTTATTGTCTATATTTTCGTTCATTTACTAAGTTTTTTAGTTGATATTTTTGAATGAGTTTCGTCTTTAAATTTTTTATTATTATTTAAGCAAACAACTATAAATCAAATAAAAATTAACTTTGTAAGAAAGAAATACACAAAACATGGGTAATAAATTTAGAAGAAAAAGACCAAATAGTATATCACCTAGGTGAGATTTATAAGCTAATGATAGCTGTGATGGTGGGAATAATCATCATTTAATCTATTATAATGATTTCACTTTTTCAATACTTATATTATAATTTAGGTAGCTTTCATTACAAAAAATTAGGGGACATCATGAAAAAGATTGAATGAAACTATTTTATTAGGGTTGGATTAATTTCCTTCAATTTTTATATACTTTTTTTATACTTGGTTGTGTCTTTAGAATCAAGCCCATTCTTACAGCCTCGTTAGGCTTATCAAGGGGTGGACTCATTAAAGCCCATCTTCACAGGCCCAATAAAGAACAAGCTCTACAATTCACTCAGCACATAATTGGACCACTGAATTTGCAGCTCATACAAAATAGACAAAATAGTAAGGTTCTAAAAACCGTTCGATTTTCAACCTTAATTTTTTTTTTTTTTTTTATAATTTCGATATGTTTTGACAGTTGGGTCGCACAAAATGGTAAAATTTATTTTTATCTATAATTTTTTCATTAATTTTTAAGTCTAATTTTCAAGCCCACTCCGAACTCAGATTCCTGAATCCGTCCCTACATGGATATATTGAATCTCCCGTTAATGTCGCCGAAGAAGGAAGACAATGCATCCGCACCTTTCGAACCAAATTTTTTGGGTCAAATTTTCGGACAAACCATCATTTCAAACCGGATTCTGACCGGTTCAAAAGGTACCAATATTGAAGTTAGAATTCAAAACGGTCATTCACTAGTTTTATGGTTCGACCGGTCTGACCACGTATTTTAAATCCTTGCAAAATAGTGGAACTCCATCCCGAACTATCCATGTACGATAATTGACACAAAAATTGTATGTGCTTTCAAATGGTTTGCTAGTTGAGTATTTTGTAATTTCTCTCTTTTTGTTTGGGTGGTTGTTATTTTCTTTATTCTTATTAATGTTGTTTTTGTAGTCAATAATGTTTTCTTTATTTATTTCCATTGTAATAAATAAATTGTTGCGTTTTCAAACAGAAGAAAAAGAAAAAAATAGTCTAAGCATTCAAAAACTATTTATTTTTCATTACCATAAGTTTTTCTTCTTTATGCCCATGTCGGCACGTTTAGTTAATAGTCAAAAAACAGTTGGAATACACTGTTTCACAATTTCATACATTTTTTTTTTTTTTTTTAATTACTTGTTTTGTTTTTATATATTTTGACTTAATTAATTTCCATTTTAATATTCTCTGACTTTCATTGCTTCCCCTATATAAAATTACTTGACTTTCTCTAAATTCAATCATTAATTTATATAGTTTTTTTTAAAGGGAAAAAACTGATCTGTACAAAACCTGGCCAACTTGTATGTGATAATGATTTATTATCAGCTTAAGTTTCAATATCGGGGCATAAAAAAAGAGAGTAAAAAGAAGCTTCAAAACTAGGTTGCAAATCTGTATGATCTCACCCACCAAAATACCTCTTTATAAAAATGAGATGTCACATTCCCCATATTCAATTAATAGTTTTAATGAATCTTTGATTTAAGAAAAAAAATCTTTTGAAAAACCTATTTACATTAAAAGGATTCTCTTGCTGTGTATTGAGGTATCTTAGGAGTATTGTATTCAGCATGTATTCTAAGATGTGTTTAATTTAAATTTCTCTATTTTCCTTTTAAAGTTATTTTGTAGATTTATTATGAGTTCTATATATATTTATGACATTTGTGATTTGTGACCTCGTTTGAAGGTTGCATTGCGGATTTGTATGAGAAACTTAAAGCTCATTACGTTAGTTGTTTCTTTCGTCTTCTTCGTCTGTTGTTGTCGTCATTTCTTTTGGCTTTCACTTGTGTTTTTCACTTTTTGTTTTTTATTATTTTAACTTTTGTAATGTTATTCAGACTATAGACTATGTTACCGTGAGGAGCCTTCTAAAATATCAATAAATAAATGTTGGCCAACGGTTTTAATAATTTATATAATTGAAAGCCTAGCTAGCACAATATTATTATTTTCCATAATATATTCCACATGTTTTGGAATATGCTTGGAAATAAAAAATGAGTATATTAATTATTTTTTTCCTTATGAGGAAAGGATATGGCAAAAGATAAACAAAGAGGTATCCTCTTTCTTGTTCATACAATTGATACAACACACACAAAGGAAATAATTTAAGGGTGATGGAAAACAATGATATATTTTAAATTTTGAGTAACCCTATCTATATAGACTCGAGTAGGTTGAAGTTCGTTTTAAAATAAAAAATAAAATATTTTTTTTAACAATAAAATTGTGACATTACTACCTAATTTCGTTAATACTTTTATCCATCTATATTAACCACTAAAAAAATGTAAGCTATTATATTTTAATTAGGAACTGCAATGACCCTCATTCATGTCCCACTCCAATAAATTTTTAATTTATATTCTTAACGTTTAATATTTCCTCCATTAGAGTATGCATAATGTGTTAACCTTTAAATTGGTTTGAAAATAATGTAAAAAATATTACATTATTTATTTTAAAACCAATAATATTACTGATATATTATAAATTTGTAAGGATTTTAATACATAAATATTTAATAAATAATAAGATAAAATAAAATATTGAGCTACACTCTAACAATACCACCCAATATAAATTCGCCTTCACACTTTATTTAGAAATCTCTAAAAGATCGAGGTCAAGTGCAGATTGTGTTGGGTCGAGTTAATTTAAAGTAAAATAAGCAACTCTCTTTGTTTAAAGATGATACCAGTTATAAAATAGAAGAATTGAACAAAAGAATGTTAGAAATAGTGGAAAAAAAAGTAGGTTTAGATATTCAGAGTTTCGGCGAGACAATCGGGTAATCTAATGATATCTGTTTTCGCTTTAATCACATAGCGGAGTTCCCTACAATCCGATTAGTCTAGATATTTTTTTTTGTACTTATTGAAGATACTCTTTTGAGTATTCTATTTTGATGAGATCTGTTCTTATTATTGGTTTTGTAATAACTGTTATTGGTGAAAACTTTTCTATTAGCGAGTCTCTATAATGCTAGACAATTTTAGTGTAATTGGCTAAGTGAATTTTCTTGAAAGGCCTACATGTCTTGTGTTTTTTTTTTTTATCTTTATTAAATTTTCTACTCGATTTGTTTTACTTAATTATTATTTGGTTTAATTTGGTTGATTATCTCATTATAGCATATAAAAATGAAAAGAACAAATATTCTGGCATTCTTATTAAATGTTTTTTTCCATCAAATTGATCCTTATTCAAACACCTTATAAATTTAACACTATATATAAATCAACCGAGTAGATAACATCATGCATCTATAATTATGACTTCTTTATAAATTACAAACCAACAAAATATCCAAAAAGTCCAAGGACAGAATTATTTTCAAATTGTTTCATTCTCAAAACTAATAAAAGATCATCTTATACTTAGAAATTAGAGTTAAAAAAAAAAATAAAAAAAATAATAATAAGTATAATAGTGCTTATATATTGAATTGAGTTTGAAATATCCCTGTATATTATTTTGTTTCAAATTACTTCTTATACACTTATTTTTATTTAAATTTACTCTCTAAACAACATGTAAATTTTATAACATTGTAATTAGTGTTAAAAATAGGCATATATTCTTTTTATAATTGGCATATCTATTTTTTTTTATTTTTTTAAATACTGCGGACAAAACTATTACTTTCTCCTTCATAGGACTTTTTTCAGCTCCATTCTCAAACGACGACGCAACTATTTCGCTCCATTTCCAGACAACAATATTACAGACTAAGACGGCGACGAGATTGTCAGATTGTTTCTCATTCGTCTCCTCAATATTCTTTGATTTGTTAACGATGATTTGAGGCACAACACAAACAAAAAAAACATATAAACATTGAGGAGACGAATGAACACCAATCTCGTCGTCATTTTAGTCTACAACATCGTTGTCTAAAAATTGAACATATCAATTGCGTATTCGTTTGAGAATGAAGCTGAGGAAGACAAGAAGTTATCTGAATATGGAAGTGTGAGATTTGTCCGCAGTAAATTTTAAAAAATAAAATAAATATATCTATTTCAACACAAATTAACTGTGTTATATTAATTTAGATGTATAGGAAGTAAAATAAAAAAAATATATATATGTATGATCAATAATTTCAAACAAAATTATGTATAAAGAAATATTTCAAATTCAATTAAATATACATAAAATATTATACCTTATCACACACACAATATTTTTTTAAAATTAAAATAAATAAATAAATTCCACTTAATAGACATTAATTTATTAGTGAGATTTATTCATAGATGGCTGTAACGTCCTTTTTAAATTAAGATATTTTTAACAAAAAATGAATTTTGAGATTTTTGTTATTTTAGATAAGACATCTTATAAATCTTTTTTATTTTTATTATTCTTAAAGACATTTCAGTTTTAATACTTTTTTAGTGTTTTTTATTGGCTACGATAGTACTTTGCGTGGTGGGAAGTATATGTCCAGCAACTTGCCCGACAAAAATCTACTTCATTGAACTATTTAAAATAAAATAAAATTATAAGTATCATAAATAGAAAATCTCCACCTTAATTAACATTATATAGTGGATGCGGCAAACTGTGTACAAATTAAAATCATGTTATTTTAATATTGGTTCGCACAGTTGACTGTCTCGAGGATTATACATTAAATATTGAAACCCGCGCCATATTTAAATATATATTATAGAATTTGACCTAGCTTAATTTAATTTGCTATAGAAACATATATATATTAATTAGTAGGTTGAAACTTTCTACAACGCGGTTTTTATCATGTTAAATATATTTAAGTTAGTATGGAAGAGATTATATATGAAATATGTCCACTCCCTTGTTAGTAAAATATCGGATCTGTACCTTATAAGTGTAGGCTTAAATAACTTTTTTGGGTATAGGATAAAACTATTTTATTGATATATATTTTTGTAAATATTGCAAGAAAATGAAAAGGTTTAACAAAACATCAAAGTGATGGGAAAATGAAAGCCAAATATAATATTTAGTTAATAACATCATTAAAAATGTCAAATTTAGTTATGAATTAAGAATATGTTGTTTAGCAATTTTTTTTTTTTTAAGAATATTGTTTATGCATATTATTATGTGCTAACAAAAACAAGTAATACACAACCCACTTCCACTTTTGTATTTGTTATAATATATATTTAATGATTTTAATTTAAAATAGAAAATAATAAATTATTTTAAAATTATAATCTTATTTTACAATATTTACTAAATAAATACTCAATTTTAAATAAAATATTTTGAAAAAAATATATTTTATTTTTTTTAATCAGGTTAACATTGTACTTATATATAATTCTATTTATAATATATTTTTATTTAATAAATAGTAATTTTTGTGATATTAAGAACTTATATATATAATTTATTTTTTTATTATAATAAGTTCGTAATATAACAAAAATCATTATATATTTTAATAATATATTATAAATAAAATTATATATATATATATTAAAATTATTAAAAATATTTAAAAATAAAATTATTATCTTAAAATATTATTTTCTAAATATTGTAAGCACTAAAAATCTAATTACCAATTTATTTTCAAATAAATAAAATTAAAATAATTAACCAATGTCAATACTTAATTAAACAATTAATTAGATTAATTATTCTGATAATTAAAACCTAATTAATTAAGAATAATAGCCAAATAAAAATAAACAAAATTATTTGGAATAAATATTGCCAAGGGATTAAAATAAGTCATTTAGGATGAAATGTGGCCACAAATTATTTATTTAACCCAAAAATATAAAAAAAAAAAAATTGACAAAATATTTTTTATATTTTAAATATTTTAAAAAATTAAAATTAAAGTCAGAAGAGTAAAATAAAAATCAATTTGAAATAAACCCTTAAAGTTTTAAATTAAAAAATAAATCTGTAATTGGGTATAACCGAAATCTAGAAGGATCACTACAACCGAAACCACATCCATTAGATAGACGCTATATTTTCATCCAACCCCTCGGAAGCGACCGTATAGCGCGCTGCAGCCAGAGGAATGCGCGCCCGCGTAGTAGTGAATCAGCTAACGCCCGTTAGCTGAAACGTGACGGAACACCTAGATCGCAATGACACATTGACAAAACGCCAATGGACCGCTCTACATCCGCGTTCTTGCCCGAAACCACGCTGTTTCATCCCCCGTTTGTTTTCTTCCCCGCGATTGTTGAAGGATAAAAACATGTCCCATCTTTGAGTCCGCCTATAGTTAACTTTTTCAGCTGATTCAAAAGGTAAAATGATCACCCTACTTCGGTGATCATTTCCATTACATCTATAGAAATCATCCGTGCCTATTTTGGTAACTAGCTGAAAGAACAGTTAAATACCATGAATGTATTTTGACTGATTCAATCCACTTGATTCCCTCAACCAACTTCAAGAGGCTATAAATAATATCCCTTAGAAATTCTGAATCCACGAGATCCAATCTCAAACTTTCAATCCGAAAAAACAGAAATCCGTCATTGAAGCTCAAAGCTTTTGGATTTTTGGAAAAATTTCACCACAAGCCTTAATGCTCGGATCCGAGCATCCCCAAACCTTCCTTAAGGTATAAGGATTGTTCTCCAACACTTGATAAACTTTCAATCAACCTTTATTTCATCTTTCTAGTTAGAAATTAAATTTTTTTATATTTCAGTTTTCATAAGCTTGTGTGGTACTTGGTTCTTGAATTTGATGATTGGAAATTGATCCTATGATCAATTATGACTTTTCTGTGAAAGCTAGAACCGATCAATCGGTCTTAAAAAGAAAAACCCAAATTTGAATTTTAAAAAGGTTAAAAAACAGATTTTCTATTCTTGGACTAACCCTCAAGAACAACAACTTAAAAAGCTCCCCAACATGTTTTTAATGATGTTGGACAATTGTTTGATCATGTTGGATCCATTCCGATAATGTTTGATCAAAATCAAAAATTTTAAAATAAATGAAAATTTTGAGTTATTGAATTGGTCCAAATGAACAGATAGTGTTCATGTTTTGGTATCAATCAAGTATAAGAAAGTTATTGGCAAATTCTTTTTACTTCAAATCAACCTTAAAATAAAAAAACCTGATTTTTTGTCATAAACTATTTTGAATAAATTGATCATCACCTAAGTCGAATGATACATTAGAGTGATGATTTTAATGTTCTTAGGAGCTTTACAAAGTTACTCAAGCCTCGGATCAAATGATCCAAGCCTCCATCAAAATTGTAAAACCTGCAATTTTGATGTTATTGAGGACATGTCTGACTAGGACCGAGAGGTCCGACCGATAAATGTTGGCCAGGACTGAAAGGTTCGACTAAGTCTTTTCAGTTAGGACCAAGAGGTCCGACCGATGAATTTTTACATCCAACCGGGCAATTGAACCTAGGCCCGAGGAGTCTCGCACCCAATCGAGAACTCCCAAACCTAGGATCGATGACTTCTACCCGGACCGAGAAGTCAAGCCTATGATCGATGAGTCTCGCACGCGATCGAGAACTCTCAAACCTAGGACCAATGACTTCCACCTGGACCGAGAAGTCCGACCGAGAAGTCAATCCTAAGACCAAGGAGTCTCGCACTCGATCGAGGACTCCCAAACCTATGACCAATGACTTCCACCCAAGATCGAGATGTCCGACCGAGAAGTCAGACCTAGGATTGAGGAATCTCGCACCCGACCAAGAACTCCCGAACCTAGGACCGATGGATTCCACCTAGGACTGAGGCATCCGACCGAGAATTCCAATTCCTGACCAAGAATTCTAGCTAAGGACCGAGAGGCCTTAACACCCCGATCGAGAGAATACCGCACCCCGACCAAGGATCCTGAACCCGAACCGAGGGGTTCTCGACTAGGACCGAGGGCTTCTTAGCCTCGACCGATAAAACGAACCTAGGACCTAGGACACCGGTTCTAAGGTCTGTTTGGTTCCTCTTTTAAAATTCCAAAATTAATTTTGTAAATTTAGAACCCAAAACCATTTTCTAAAAATTCTGAAAAATTAAAAAATGATTTCAAAATATTTTGGGGATATTTTCACAAAAAATATGTTGACAAAGGCTTATTGATGATTATTTTTAAATACTAATGCCTTTTAAACTGATGTTCTTCAGGTATTTTCCTCTCTAGTCATCATTAACTACATGTACCAGCATTTAAATAATTGATGTTATAATTTTAAATTTACACAAACCTATACATGTTTAGGACTAAAAGAATAATCAGTTAAAATAAAGTATTATACAACCGATTTTCAAAAAGTCAAATTTATAAGTAGAGACCATTTTTAAAACGGGTACGGAGGATGAAGCGCGAAAGCATTTTCTCGAGTATCACCTAACTACGAACTTAATTTTTTTTTGTTAAAATATATGTGTACACATATGCGAGTTTATTAATTTTCAAAAATCAATTGGCGACTCTGTTTTCAAATAAATAATCTTTTAAATTAATTATTTTTAATTAATTTAAAAAACAGGTTTCTAAAAAAATTAATTATAATTTGATACTGCAAATCCCTATATTATTTTAATTTGAACCCAAATTAATTATTTTTAAAAACTTTAATGAATTATTTAAAATCTTTTAAAATAATATTTTATTTAAAAAAAAATCATAACACGCAAACTTATGTTAAAATTCTCGAACCTCGAATTTCCACGGAACCAAAGTGTTTTCTTGAGGTTACAATATTGATTGAGTATTTATTGTTTAAATAGTTATTTTAAATAAAATATATTGTATATAAATTAGAATTTAAAATTTTATTAAAAATTTAAAAATAAATTTTTTATTTAAAATTATCATTAATTTTAATAAATATTTTTTTAATAGTTCATATATTAAAAATGTGAAGAATCATTTAATGACAGCTACTATACATAATATTAGAAAATAAAAAATAAAAAAGTCATAAATAATAATAAAAAAGATACTTAATAATAATAAGTTATCGAACTCATAAATTATAAAAAAAAAAAAATAACTAATTTCTAGACAAATTTACCAATTCTACTAAACGAATTTCGTCGTAATAATATAATGATGAATTATATCATTAATAATTTTAAGAATTAAAAATATAATATAGAAACAAATTAAAATATTAATTTTATTAAAAAACATTATAAAATTCAAAATTTTGTATTACTTTAAAATAAAAAAATTATTAAATTTAAATATTATTTTCGTTTGGAAACAAATAAAGATATTGTTATCACATATAATAATATATTTATAATATATATATATATATATATATTATCATAATATTATATTATTATATTAGTTTTCTTATAATAATAATTTATATAATTTTATATAATATTACATTCCATTCTCTTATATTCTAACTTTCTATGAAAGCTTTTTTAAAATTTTTTTTTTCTCATTCTTTGTGAGAGTCAAATTTTCGTTTTTAATATAAATTAAATAATAGTTTTTCGTTGCCTACATCAATTATTATTATTAGTACTCTATCCATTAATGAAGAGTTCTTATAAATTTATTATTATATTTTCTTTTCAATAATATTATTCATCATTTCGTTTTTTATTTTCTTATTAATGTTCTTATTTTTTTTAAGTTATCATAATTTTTTAAAGTTTATTTTCAGTTGTTATTTCACTCATGCATTTTTTTATATGAGATTCTACCTTCTTCACTAATTTATTTAATCAACACTGTTAATCCATCGTTATGATATATTTTCTTTTTAATTGTTGTTTTATCCTAACATTTTATCTCCATGAGATTATACTTATTCGTTGTTTTATTGATCAACACAATATCATCATGTCGTTAGGTTATATTTTCTTTTCAATTGTTGTTTCACCTTAATATTCTATTCCCATGGGGTTCTACTTATTTGTTGGTTTATATAAGTCAACACATTGTCATCCCGTTGTTAGGATGTATTTTCTTTTCAATTATTGTTTCATCCATCGTTCTATTCCAATATGATTATATTTTTTCGCTGTATTATTTAGTCAACACACTGTCATATTGTCATTGAATTGATCTAAACCGCCGCAAATTTATCATGCTTGAAGATAATATCGTCAATGATTCACAATTTCGTTTTCAATCTCAAACTGTCAAAGTCTCTTTAATCTCGAGTTTAATGAGAAATTTTGAATATATATATATATATAGGTAAGATATTATTACAATATAATAATATTATAATATCTATTTATTTAAAAAAATATATATTTTTTATATAACATTTAATAAACTCTCTTATATTCTAATAATGAGTTTGAATAAAAAATTAAAATTATTTTAAAAAATCATTAAATATTATTTAAATGAACTCCCTTTTAGTATGTCAGGGAAAAGCAGGAGCAATAGAAGTTGAATATGCAATTGCAATCCAAGGTCTCATACCCAAATTAGAGAGTAAACTCCTATTAATAATATTATACAATATACCTTAATTATATATATAATATATATTAAAAGTTTTAATAACATTTTCTCTTAAAATCTTTATATATATTATAAAAAAATTGTGAAAAGAAAATAGTACTTGTCTAATGGTTAATTAGGAACTTATTGATGCTGGCACTATGAACGCAATTAATTTAATTGTCTAGTATATATATAATATTGAAATTTAAGCTACCTAGGGGTTATATCTTTTCTCTTTTTTTTTTGTTTCTTTTTACTTTGATGTTTGCTTGTATTCTTGAATTTGTTTATTAAAAATTCACTATAAATTAGGACACATTAATTTTAGGGATTTTCACTGTATTATTTGTACGGATTAGTGAAAATAATTTTTATTTTTTTAAAAATAATTTTTATTTTTTTAAAAATAATATAAATTTATATATGAAATCAGTTAAATTTTAAAATAAAACACAAATCTAAAAAATACATCAAAATGTTCATATGACCTAACCAAGGAATAATAAATACATAACACTAAAAAACAAATGAGTTAATTTTCACATAAACCTTTGTAACTTTAGTTAATTTATTATGAATTATTTATGTTTCTATTTCCGTAATTTACTTTTTACTTCTCTCAATCTTTTTGACAAATGATATAACAGTTTCTCAAAGTCTTAAATCATTATATTACTATCAATCATTATGCATACATTATTATATATTGTTTAGATAGTTTTGCCACTTGTTTTTCAAAAATTTAGACCCCCAAACTATATTATATATGTTTTAATTCTATTTATAATAACTTGTGGGTCTATATATAATTGATGCAACATTGCGGTTAATTATATAGATATATTTTTTTAAAACATATGCAGAATGTTGGGATATTATTAAGAAAACCTTAAAACAGCTCAACTAGAAGGCCGGCAGTGATTGTTTATACATAATTGCAGATTTGATTCTCAAACCCCGAATAAACACGTAAAATGAAATTAATTAGCAGTATACAACATCATTTCATTGATGGATTATTTTATTATATATGTTCAGAAGATCGTGCAATGGCCGGCCCCGGCAAAAATAAAAATAACAGATATTTCTAGAAGATCAGAAAATAAAATATAACCGAGGATAACAAAGACTTAATTACCAATTAATCACATATATAAGTGAAGTTGATCTTTGCAAATTCATACATTATTATTTTACAGGTTTATTCTTCAATCATAATTGATTATTTTATTTAGCATCAATCATGGATCTCATTTGTAGATAACTAATCATATAGATTAAAAGTAATAAAAATATAATACTATTTGTTTATTATATTTAATATCTATATAATTCGCAAAGCCATTTGCAAAATAAAATTCCACAAACACTTTCCAGACCAAGAAAGATAATTCTCACAAAATAAAACGGATAAGAATTATACATGTATACTTTAATATGCGCTAAAAATGTATTAATTGATTCTGAGCTTGTTTTTCTAGATAGGGCTAGTTAGACAACGTATAGATTGATCATCATGATTTTAAAGAGTGTCGTCTCAAAAAAATTGATCTTCGTTCCCAAGCCAAGTAATTCCTTCATAATAAAGCCATCAAAAATCGTATTTTTTTCACCTTGAAAAGGGATTTCTTGTATTGATTTTGGTTTGCCAATCAGAGAACTAGCTCATTTTATTTTATTTTAGAAGGAGGACTTACACTACATCTTTCATATGCTTTGGACCATCTCAATTAGTTGGATTAAATATAAGGTGGTTGTTAAGTTTATTTTAATATCCGAATTATTTTATAAATTTATAATTACTATATTAAATTTTGTACATCTTGTACTAAGTAGCAATACCATACAAGTACAACCATAACATAATATTAGTTATAACAATATTGTATTAACTATTAACTATATACATTCGAATAGTAATAATTAGCCTTAAATGATATTAAATTATTTAATTAATACCTATATATATATATAAATTATCATTCCAAAAATATACAATAAAAAATATTGTTCTGAATACTTCAGAAAATTAAATATTCTAATAAGTTAGAATAATCATACATATATAGTAGGAGTTGTGGACAGTTTGTGGATAATATATTTGACTATAATACTTTTCAAAAGCATTTTACTATATATTTTTACTTTTAGAAAATTGAATTATTCACAAAATATTATTTTTTTATATAATATTAATTAATTCTACATCTAAACTGATCCATTCATCGGATATTTGATTGATTAGTTCAGTATAAACATGCAAAATGATTCAATATAAGGAATAATAGATGATTTTGGTTCTACTCAATATTCACATTCATTCTTTCATTATATTCACATTATATTCTTTCATTTTAAAATTACATATATATTCTCTACTTAATTTATAAATTATTTAATTTTATAAATAAATATATATATATATATATATAATAAAAATTAATTTAAATATTATACATTAAAATAAAACATATTATTTAAAATAAAATCTAGTAGTTCTCTTGTTAAAATTATTTAATACAATTAGTTACATTTGAAAGATTTTATATTAATGAAAAACTAATAATAATAAATATGAATCTCTTGGGATTTGAGTTAAAAAATACATATTTTTGAAAATAAAAGAATAATAATGATGGGTAATAATTTTGAAGTGATGAATTTTTATTTATATTTTTTTTTAAAATTAATATATAATAATAATTTAAAATAGAATATATTTTAATAAATAAATTAAGCAGTGAATTATAAAAGTAATTTGTAAAACTCATACTTCAACATAAATTATAAAAGTAATTTAGTTTAAATAATGTAATAAGACAATATTATATTATATATATGATATATCCAAATAGTACTATATTTTTTTTCTTTGTATTTATCTAATTTGTGACAAATCTCCTATTTTGATTTTATATTCAGACTTACCGATTCAATTATATTATTGCTTTCTCATTTACATCTATAACGAAAATATCTTCATAGACTAAATTTCAACATTATATAAAAAATTCTGCCGAATCTTCAAAATAATGACAAATTTTCGCTGAAGTTCTTCTTTGCAGAGGCGAGGAGTCATTTATATGTTAAGATAGCGACGTCGTTGATCAAACTGAAGTCTCAATGCAGAAATGATATACATGAATATTAGCTAATTAACGGACAATGTCTTTGAATC
Organism: Impatiens glandulifera; assembly: GCF_907164915.1. Taxonomy (NCBI): domain Eukaryota; kingdom Viridiplantae; phylum Streptophyta; class Magnoliopsida; order Ericales; family Balsaminaceae; genus Impatiens; species Impatiens glandulifera. Next base: position 53,957,962 of record NC_061863.1, on the reverse strand, counting down.
TGATCAAGTTTATTATTTTGTTTCTCCCATCAAATTCTGAAAACTGGGTTGGAAAAAAACCATGCCTACCAACTGTTTGATGATTTGCTTCTATGGAAGTACAATAGTATATGCCTTAAATTTTCTCTCAAATTCTCTTGCCTTGGCCTGATTGATCAAATTACAGATATTTTAACTAGCTTTTTAATGTCCTTAACATGTCTACGATGTAAGGCTAATTAGATTGAAGAAGCTATATATATTGAATCCAAATGGAGGAGACAAGAATCTTAGTCATGGAGATTGTGTGTTATATCTGCTTCTTCAAGGTAAATTTAGATAATGTCAGTCAGATCTCTCTCTTTGGCTCTTTGCATTGATATATAATCACTCTTATGATCAATCATTGATACTTATTCAATATGAGCCCGCACGTCTGGTTGGTAGATTAGAAATACTACATTTTCTTTTCTTAGTTAACAGATACTTTAATTCACTTTCTTATGATTGATTGGCTTGGCTTAACTTAAAACCATTTAATGATTCATTTTTGTTCTTACCCTCTTAATGACCCATAGTTTTCTGCATAGCTGTAGATTGGGACCTACCACAATAATCTTAAAATCAAGATTGATAAGGACATGATTAGTTTATTGATATAATTGAGAATTAAGAATTTGAACTGGCATAAAACAAAGCATGTTATTCTGGTACAAATACCATCCTTCCCATCCCAATTTCTTTTCAAGCATTGATCGGGTAGAGCTTCTCTGATAAAAAAAAAAAACAAGTTCAATTTATCTTTTTTCTTATAATGGAGCCTGGAGGTATGGTTTGTGAAGGAGAATGGAATTCGCTCTTAATGGGTGGAATGTATTCGTCGAGTAATGAAGAGGCTGATTTCATGGCGAACTTGCTTAACAACTGTTCCTCTGGTGATGGACATTCCATGTATATGTCACAAGAGACTAGTTATATTAATAAAGGGTATCCAAACTCTTCATGTGATGATGTTTGTTACTACCCAAATGAGTCAGACCAATTTCTGGCAATGAAGAATGCTAGTTCCATGTCAATTGACTTTTGTATGGAGGAAGAGGAGGAGGATGACAGCATGATCGAAGATCCGTGTGGAAAGAATCTGCAGATAGTAAAAGAACCCGAAATGGCAAGGCCTGAGATCATCATTGAAGATAACAAGAACAGCCTCTTGAAGAACAAGAAGAGATCCCTGGCTTCTAAAGATGTAAGTTTGATTTCCACTGTCGGTGTCATCATTATTTGATCAAGTACTAGCTAGATATCATGGTTTGATAAATATAATGCAGGTCCAAAAGAAGAGAAGCTCTAAATCCAGGAAGAATAATAAAACAAACGACGAGGAAAGGAATGTGAGGGCGAGCTCAAGTGGTTCTGATTCAGAAGATGAGTCAAACGTTTCACAAGAAGGAGTGACTTCAAGTTCGAGCGCCAGATCAGGAGCTGCTCGTAACTTAAACAACAAGACAAGAGCCAGTAGGGGATCTGCAACCGATCCCCAGAGCCTATACGCAAGAGTAAGTAGGCAATTATGATAATCTTTCTAATTCATACAAGATTGCATGTTTGATATGGGATTTTTCATATTTGGTTCAGAAAAGAAGAGAAAGGATCAATGAGCGACTAAGGATCTTACAGAACCTTGTTCCAAATGGGACAAAGGTTGATATTAGCACCATGCTTGAAGAAGCTGTTCAATATGTCAAGTTCTTGCAAATCCAGATCAAGGTAATTAAGAAAATTAACATTAATTATCAGTTTTCACTAATAACTAATAATATGATTTATGATGCATTTTCTGTCTGCAGCTTCTAAGCTCTGATGATATGTGGATGTATGCACCAATTGCATATAATGGAATGGACATTGACGCCCTTGATCTCAAGATTTCTACTGCCCGTCAAAATGCAACAGATTCGCTTAAATAAACATCTTTTTTTTCTTCACGTTATTGAATCGTGAGAGGAGTATATTTCTTATGAGCATAATAATAATAATAATACTGTATTTAGCAATCCTGTGTGACGAAGAACTGGCTTTTGTATAGAGTCTTCTTCCATTTTTTTCGCGATTTATGGTAATGAGATCGAGTCCATAGAAAGCTATGACATTTAAATTGTGTACTAATGATCTCAACTGTTATATATATATATATATATATATATATATATATATATATATGCATGTGAAGATTATTCTTTCTATCATTGTTTTCAACTCATCATCTTCCTCCATTTGCTTGCACAAGTTTGATTGAAACAATTTATTTCTTGGTTATATAGGAGAAATAACTCATATTACATATATATTTTCTATGCAGGATAATTTTACTTTTACATAAAAAATTAACAGTTTAAACAACAAAAGTTAAAATTCATAATAAAATGGAAAATGGCTTGAATTTCTGCATTTCTATCATTTGAATTAACTAATCAATGCATAATTTGTAGAGGAAAAATCAACCAGTTCATTTAGATTTTTAATTTTCCACTTGTGAATACCATTAAAAAAAAAAACTAGTAACCCAAACTTGCATGCACATGATATTTACCATGATTATTTTACTACTCAGTCCACATTCTATAATTTACAGCATTAAATCATCAATTAAATTTAATCCCCTCTTTGTAAATAAAAAGATTAATTTTTTTTATATAAAAATAATGATGATTAAGTTGACCCAAAGTTTAACATGCCTTCGAAACACCATTTTCTATGATAATAAAGTTAAATTTTTTTATTATAAAATTTAGATAACTATACTATATAGATATAAACCAAAATCAATCCTATAACATGTAATTTTATGTACTACATTTATTTTTATGAATTTATAACAAATAAATGTACCTAATTAATTAGATCAATAATAATATATATAAGTCTTGTTTTCAGAATAAGAAAGATTATAAGAGATCTCATTATTTTATTTTGCAATATAATAAAGAAATGAAGGGTTTGTAGTCGGAAATAGTTTATTTAAGTGTCAGTACGTGCAAGAGAATTGTGCATTAAATGCTTATTAGTTTGTATTAACTATCTATGTTATTATTTACATAACTATTGCTTTTAAAAAATCATAATAATTATCCATTACAATAGAACCTAATTTTTTTATTTGTTAAGAAGTTCCCAATTTATATAATATCAAGATTAGAGCCTTGTATTAAAGTAATAACTTTACAACATAATTAAAACACACGATTTCAGCAGTTTTGCATATTTCTAATATCTTTTCAATTGCCATTGCAAAGATATATATATATAAAAGAAGTCTGACTATATATTCTTTGTTACATTATTAATCCTATCATAAAACATGATTTCTAATTTATAATCATATGGCTTCAACCATCCCCCAAAGTTCATATGTATACTTAATCTTAATTAATCCAAATTATTTGAAAAAAGTATGTGATTGTATCTCCATTCTAATTAAAGATTTTGGGATATTTTAATAAATTATAGCTCTTATATCTCAAAATCCATATGACTGCAAATTAACCACATATTAAGAAAAAAAAAAAAAAATCCAAATTTCAAATATATACATGATATATATTCCTTCACATACTAATTCTTTAAATAAATGAACATGATTGAGTTAACACAACGAAGCGACGTGCATACAAGACCCGACTCTTTAGTTTACATATAATTTGCTACAAAAAAAATTAACTGAATCAGCACATGTTATAGCAAAGGAATAAAACGAGTCATACCAATACAAACCAATCTCTCGCAAAACTGTCAACTTATTCTTCAAACTTTTTATACATTAAAAGAGAAATATCTTTAATTAGAAATCCCTTGCATAAACTATGTGAAGTCAATGTGAATCATGTAAATGTAATAAAATAGTGTTTTGGGATGCATCTTTAAGAATGAAAATAACAATTTTCTATATTCTTGGCATCATCCCTTTTGAATCCCCGGAGGACACATTCAAGTACACTATTCTCCACATCCATTAGGAATTTATGATTTCTGACATTTTTGTTTTTATCTATTGCCAAAATTATTGTTAACAATTAATAAATTAAGCAGAGCAGATTAATCATGTCCATTATTAATCTTCCATAATCCATCCTACTTGCTGCAATGTGCAATGAATTTACTTATATATATATATATATATATATATATATATTATTTTGAATTATTTGTAGTTTTATTGAGAAAAAAATGTTTTTTTATTAATATACATAACTACTCTAAGAGAATCCATGTAAAATAATCGGTTTATTTAATAAAAAATTAAAAATCATTCTATTTTTCTATCAAAATCTACTTAAAACTCAAAATTCAACGAAGTGTTTTATTAACCAATCATGATTTTTTTCGCCTGTTGGTGAAATTTTGCTACATCAAATTATATGAAATTACTTGTTTATCTGTTATTGATTTTAAATGGATATATTGAAAACAACAACGAGATTGAAGGGAAAGATATCAATCTCACGGGAGGGAGTTGGAACTTGAGTGGGATATAATTTAGATTCCATACTTTTTAGAGTCTTAGAAGATATTTTCAATTTTTTAGAATAATTCAACTTAATCTTGCTTATAACGTAATCGTCTTGCATAATCCAATGGGAAAGAAGAATTTATGTTAACATTTTGGGGATATCTACGTAAAACTTCTCTAGCTACATTCTCGTGGTCGACCCTAAATGTGAGTGCTCTCTTTAAGCTTACAATTTTTGCATATTGATCAAATTTATATTGCGGGGCAACCTCTATATGCCAAGTTTCGGGCACCAGCTCGTCTGTTAATTAATCTTCTAAAGTCCGTTGGAACTTAGCTTAGTTAGTTTGGAGAAACATAAAAGTGTGCTTTCCTTCTTGACTTTACGAAACTTTTGATCGATGTAATATTTATTATGCCAATAACGTTCATGCTTTGGATATCTGAATATATTGATCCCATGACATAATTCCCCGTACTAGTCTAGAGCAACGCCATAACCAACTGTTTCCCATTGATTTCATTCTAAAGATATTGCGGTAATTAGATGGTTCATGTTATTGATGGGGGAATTGATCGATCTTGGGTGTATGAAAGAGAGATTTGTTGAAGAATTTGAGTTTGATTGTGGTGGGATAGATAGAGTATATATATAATATACACTTTTTTTCTCCTATATTTAAGTTACGTTGGTTTTTCGTAACATTGATAATTTAACAATTTTTCCCGATTTAGATTCTTAATTAAATATTGTTAAGCTATTTAATAAAAAAAATATAAGAATTTTATATTCTAAATTTAAAATTAGAGTTACTTAATAAATTTGAATCAAATTATGATTCTTTTATTCCTTTTTAATTTTATTTTATTTAAAAAAAATTAATTATCACATTTTCATTTATTTTAAAAAATTTACTATGATTATGAAAAATTATTTAAAATTAATATTGAAATATTTATTTTAATTAATAAAATTAATTGTGATTTAATCAATTAACTATAATTTCGAAAGAAATAAATTACTTTTCACTTAATTATTTTTTATAAATAATTGAAAACCAAATATCTTCTAAACATTCATTTATGATTGATTTACAAAATTGTTATAATATATATTTTTCCTATTTTTTTGAATTACTATATTTTTAGGTGATTAATAATAATAATTATTTAATACAGTATTAATAAAATTACAAAACTTTCTAAGTCATCACCTTCAATAAATTTTATTTTTTTAAAATACTCTAAAAAAAGTATGGACTATCCAATAATTATTAAAATTAGTTAATATCCAATAGAGTGAATTAGGCATAATTAGAGAGAGAAGCTGGATCTAGGCCCAGCAGCAGTACACATTTAAATTACAATGGATGCAAAACTGAGTGGGCTATTTATAAAATTTATTAGTTTCTTTTTGTTTTTAAGTTTAGAAAATAATAGACAAAATAAATTTATAAATATTGACAAAAAAAAGTATTAGTATCTGCCCTAAAATTATGTTTTAGAAATAATTGTTTTCTTTCTAAAACACTTAATAATTAGAATTTAGATCAGTTGATCTAATCTTTTAAAAATATTGATATCTAATAAATAAGTACTAACTTTAAAATATTAAAATAAACAAAATATTATTTTCAATAAATTTATTGTTGAAAATATTAAAATAATTTATAATTTATAATTTATATATATAACAATAATAATATTAATCGTGTTCTATTTAATATTTTATTAATTAACAAATTTTATTTGAGAGAGAAAAATATAGAAGATGATTTCTATGAATCTTAATCTACTCTTCTTTTAACACAAAATCTTAATTTATTTTTTATTTATCACAAAATAAACTTTTCAATTAAATTGATTGAATAAAGTTAACATTTTCATATTCTCACTATTGAAAAATATACAATCCTCTAAACTAATATATAAATTATAGATTAACAAAAAAAAAAAGTTTTAACATTTGAAATAAGGAGAAATTTTAATATTTTACTAATTAAATATTATTTTATTAACATCTCATTTATATAACAAATACTATTGGCTTCTCAATATAATAATTTTTTTTAATCTAAATTTTATAATTTTATAATTTTTTTTTAACAAATTATAACATAGTATTATCAATTTATATTATTTATAATTTTATATATAAATATATAATATGACAAGTCACTTTACTTAACACATTAATTATACTCATTCTCTACTCATATTAAAATTCAAATAAATAAGATCGAGGACACTATAATTAATAAATAATTAAGTATTATAATAAATTATGAAAATATATTAATCAATATATAATTTATTTAAAAGGTACACTAGTCACTTATTATCTTCTTTCAATTTATGTGTGGAACCGAAGTCCTAATAATTGTTAGGCGGGTTAAGGCCCAATAACTGTAATAATTATGATGACTAATAATTGTTAGGTGGGTTAAGGCCCATCAATTGTATTGTAATTAACATAAAGAAACCCTAATTATGATGACACGCTATCGACGCCTCAATTTCTGATGGCATACATTATTTAAGTACTTGGTGCTCTCTCGTTCGTTTCAGTGAATGTGATATAGATAGTTTTCATCATAAAAAAGTGTGTAGGTGTGAATTTTGTTGACAATTTCTTTCATTGTGTCTATGTTACTGATTATATTAGATAAATTTTATTCTTACAATTAACTTTAAATGTTGATTAATTTATCACCAACTTGATGCCGCAAACATGATTGTCGATCATAACATCGCTTTCGAAAATGTATTTTCATTTTGTATTCAAATTGATATTTCGCGAATTTTAATAATTTACTTTATTTTCTTTCAGAGAATGAGTTATTTCCTGAAAGATGTTAACCCAACATCACACCACCTTGATATTAATTTTAACAAAGATGCTCTCAATATGAATCGAATTCAAACTCTTTCAGGTTTTCACACGCTCCAATTCATATTTAGGTAATTCTTTAATCATTATTTCTATATTTTTTTATTATCTAAATTGTTGTTTTATTTTTATGATGTCAATCCACTAATTTGATGTGAAATTTTAGTCATTTTCAAGTTTTTTTTTTACCTCTTTTCAAAATATAAAAATATCACCACTAAGTTGTTAACAATGGCGGTTCTTGTATTTTTTTTGAAGAACTGTATCCAATGTAAAGTTTCCTCAAAATATCTATTTTTTAAAAATTTTGTAATACCAAGTAATGTATGTTCTTAGTATGTTTTTTTAGGGAAAAGCTTTCCGTCGGCCCAAATTCCAGTTTATCACGTCAAGCTCTTAGAACACTACAAGAAAATGTCGAAGTTGACAGTGAAGTAGTTGATGCTTGGGCTAATATTTTAAACATCAATTTTACAAAGCAGCCAAGACATGAAACACGAAGAATTTGTTTTACAACAATGCCCTATGTAAGTATTTCTAATGACTCTGTTTTATGTTTAATACTCAATGTTTATTTGATTGATATTTAAAATTTATTTATAGGTGCTGCATCAATATGACAATACTTCATATACTGAAATGCATGAGTTTAATATATCAAGAGAATTCATAAATATTGTCGAGAGGTGAATTGATTGATTTTTAGCTTTGTGAAACAGAGATTTGAAATTGATCAATGTGTATATATATACAGATAAAATATAAGGAATTTATATTCTAAATTTAAAATTAGAGTTACTTAAATCATAACTAGAGAGAAGCTGGATCTTTTCCCAGCAGCAGCAATCCATATATTTTAATTAAAGTATGTGATTGTATCTCCATTCTAATTAAAGATTTTGGGAAATTTTTATAAATTATAGCTCTCATATCTCAGAATCCATATATGAATGCAAATTAACCACATAAAGAAAAAATAAATACAAATTTCAAATATATACATGATATTCCTTCACATACTAATTCTTTAAATAAATGAACATAATTGAGTTAACACAACGAAGCGACGTGCATAAAAGAACCGACTCTTTAGTTTATATATAATTTGCTACAAAAAGTAACTAAATCAGCACATGTTATAGCAGAGGAATAAAACGAGTCATACCAATACAAACCATCGCAAAACTGTCAACTTATTCTTCAAACTTTTTTATACATTAAAAGAGAATATCATTAATTAGAAATCCCTTGCATAAACTATGTGAAGTCAATGTGAATCATATAAATGTAATAATATTATAGTGTATTGGGATGCATCTTTAAGAATGAAAATAACAACTTTCTACATTCTTGACATCATCCCTTTGAACGGGCGAAAACCATATTCATTGGACAAGAAACAAATGGAAACAAGCGTTACAAATACAGAAACTGTCCAAAGCATTTCAAAAAGGTGCGTCAAACAGAAGTAAACTAATTTTCATAAGGATAACATGATCTGATTAAGTTTGTACTATAGCAGGCTACAGGAGCGAGGGAAAGGGCAAGGAAACTCTTACAGATGAAACTGGGCTGGCAGAAAATGAAGAAATCACTTATGGCATGGTCCAAATCATTCTTCCAGTTTCTGTGATTCATCGTGACCCAAGTTTCTCTCTGAAAAATATTATGAGTGATACCTGTAACTATTTTCTTGAATAAGGAATTGTAGAAGATTTTGGTTTATCAAAGCATACCGAAAGATAATCTGAGCTCCCATCACGCAACGGGGCACGATGAAAAAACAGTAATGGTTGGGTTTTTGACTCATATTTTATTAGGATTTATATGTTGTAATAGTTTTAAATCCTTAATTGGCTTAGGAATAGCAATTTAGTATTTATTCTTTTTGATATTTATAAATAAAGATATTGTAACCTAGGGTTATTTGGACCATAATTCAATAAAAAATTATAGAATGGACATCCCTCCGAAAATGTAGACGTTTGTTGGCCGAATCTCATTATATCTTGTGTTCATTATTTTTTACCCATGTATCTATATATATTTTTTATCGCGTGTTTATATTAGATTTTTACTCAATAATAATTACACTAGTGAATGAAGTGAATAATAAATGCCCGCTATTGTTTATTTATATTCACCAGAACGTGGTCTTTAAACATGCAAATGTGAGGTTTCTCATTGCCCCGATTTGGTGATGATAAGTGTTGTGCAACTCGTTTAGGAAATTGTATATCAGACTCGCTAACTTGTGTCTGTGGCCACGGATGTCATTGTTAAAATTTTAGAGTGAAACTGTAAAAAAAAATGCATTATTATTGAAGTTAATTCGATCCCTGCATTGTATAGGAGTTTCAATTCTAACTGCAATTAATACAACTAACTAACGACTATTAAAACTAATTAGTAATTTTAAACTTACCAATTAACATTTTATTAAACTGTTTTTATTATTTTTATATTCTCCCTTAAAGAGAAATGTAGTAAAATAGACAAAGTTTCACCTTTAGAAATAAATCTATAAAATATAAAACTGTATCAAACCTACCTAATTTTAGCAAGTTTCATTTTTTTTCATCTACCAAATATTAGCTACCCAATTAGTTTTATAATATTAGTTTGCACCAAATAAAGGCGGTTACAAATCAGCACAGCACATGTTATAACAAATGAATCATATGAGTCACAACAAATAATTTTAAAATGTGACATATCCACATAATTTCTATTTCTTTCACTAAATCTCAAAAACAGATAAAATTATACGTTACTCTACTTGATTCATACCTAATTCGTCACTGTAACCTATTCAAGTCACTTGAATTAGAAATTAGATTATTCAGCCATTAATAATGATCATGGGTGAATTGATCGATTTTAAGGTTTGTGAAGAGAGATTTGAAGTTGATTGTGGTGGGATAGATAGAAATGAGAGAAAAGGGCAGGAGGGAATATTGGGAATTTATATTCTAAATTTAAAATTAAAGTCACTTATTAAATTAGTATGTATCCCGTGCATTTGCACGAGTAAAAATAATAATATAAAAAACCGTAAAAAATATTACGATAAAATTTTTATGGGCGGGTCAACTCACAATCCGACCCAAGTATCCATTTACTCTCACATATATTCAAATTAACCACAGCTCTCGACCCGACAATCCGGACATTTTAAAAATTAAACATCATTATATATATATATAGATTAGTTAGTTAAAAAGTTGAACTTATATTGTTAAAATGTCACGCGTTTATCAAATTTTGGGTTGAATTTAAAATATAACTTGTTATTAGCATAGCTGGTTAAAAAGTTGTACTTGTTTTGTTAGGTTGCAAATTCGAACCATACCTATATCATTTTTAATTTTATTTTTAACCGTTTTAAGTTTATGGGCGGGTCAACCCACAATCCAACCCAAGTATCCATTTACTCTCACATATATTCAAATTAACCACAGCTCTCAACCCGACAATCCGGACACTTTAAAAATTAAGCATCATTATATATATATAGATTAGTTAGTTAAAAAGTTGAACTTATATTGTTAAAATGTCACGCGTTTATCAAATTTTGGGTTGAATTTAAAATATAAAGTGTTATTAGCCTAGTTGGTTAAAAGATTGTATTTATTTTTTTTAGGTTGCAAGTTCGAACCATACCTATAGCATTTTTAATTTTATTTTTAACCATTTTAAATTTATGGGCGGGTCAACCCACAATCCGAACCAAGTATCCATTTACTCTCACATATATCCAAATTAACTACAACTTTCGACCCGACAATCCGGACACTTTAAAAATTAAGCGTCATTATATATATATATATATAGATTGGTTAAAAGGTTGTACTTGTTTTGTTAGGTTGCAAATTCGAACCATACCTATAGCATTTTTAATTTTATTTTTAACCGTTTTAAGTTTATGGGCGGGTCAACCCACAATCCGACCCAAGTATCAATTTACTCACATATATCCAAATTAACTACAGCTCTCGACCCGGCAATCCGGACACTTTAAAAATTAAGCATCATTATATATATATAGATTAGTTAGTTAAAAAGTTGAACTTATATTGTTAAAATGTCACGCGTTTATCAAATTTTATGTTGAATTTAAAATATAAAGTGTTATTAGCCTAGTTGGTTAAAAGGTTGTACTTTTTTTTGTTAGGTTGCAAGTTCGAACTATACCTATAACATTTTTAATTTTATTTTTAACCGTTTTAAGTTTATGGACGGGTCAACCCACAATCCGACCCAAGTATCCATTTACTCTCACATATATCCAAATTAACCACAGCTCTCGACCCGGTAATCCGGACACTTTAAAAATTAAGCATCATTATATATATATATATTATATAGATTGATTAAAAGGTTGTACTTGTTTTGTTAGGTTGCAAGTTCGAACCATACCTATAGCACTTTTAATTTTATTTTTAACCGTTTTAAGTTTATGGGCGGGTCAACCCACAATCCAACACAAGTATCCATTTACTCTCACATATATCCAAATTAACCACATCTCTCGACCCGACAATCCGGACACTTTAAAAATTAAGCATCATTATATATATATAGATTAGTTAGTTAAAAAGTTGAACTTATATTGTTAAAATGTCACGCGTTTATCAAATTTTGGGTTGAATTTAAATTATAAAGTGTTATTAGCCTAGTTGGTTAAAAGACTGTACTTGTTTTTTTAGGTTGCAAATTTGCAAGTTCGAACCATATCTATAGCATTTTTAATTTTATTTTTAACCGTTTAAAGTTTATGGGCGGGTCAACCCACAATCCGTCCCAAGTATCAATTTACTCTCACATATATCCAAATTAACCACAACTCTCAACCCGACAATCCGGACACTTTAAAAATTAAACATCATTATATATATATATATATAGATTTGTTAAAAGGTTGTACTTGTTTTGTTAGGTTGCAAGTTCGAACCATACCTATAGCATTTTTAATTTTATTTTTAACCGTTTTAAGTTTATGAGCGGGTCAACCCACAATCCGACCCAAGTATCCATTTACTCTCACATATGTCCAAATTAACCACAACTCTCGACCCGGCAATCCGAACACTTTAAAAATTAAGCATCATTATATATATATAAATTTGAATTAAAATGTTAATAAGCGGCAGCAGTCCACAATTAAATTACTGTTTGTTTGGATTCAAAACTGAGTGAGTGGGCTATTCTATTTTCAAACATGGCATACAATTTATTAATTTCTTTGTTATAATTTTATTTTATTTTAAGTTTAGAAAATAATAGACAAAATAAATTTATTGAAAAAAAAAACGTACAAGTCTTATAAGTTTATTGCAATTTTCTGCAATAGAATTATGTTATAGATTTTTTTTTATAAAACACTTAATAATTAGAATTTAGATCAGTTTTTTAACCCTTTTAAAAATATAGATATATAATAAATAATACAAATATTATTTTCAATAAATGTATTTTTGAAAATATTAAAAGAAATTCATATTTATAATATATATATAACAATAATAAGATTAATCATGGATGGTATATTTAATATTTTAGTAATTAACCAATGTTACCTGAGTGAGAAAAATATAGAAGATAATTTCCTAAAATTTAAATATAAATTTATTTATAAATTTTAATGTACTCTTCTTTCTTTTAACCAGAATTTTAATTTACTCTTTTTGTAATACAAAATAAATTTTCAATTAAATTGATTCAATAAAGTTAACCTTTTCATATTTTCTCAATCTAATGAATAATATATATATAATCCCCACTAAACTAATATAAATTATAGATTAACAAAACAATATTTAACTTTTAAAGTAATTAGAAATATTTACATGTTTTACTAATTAAATAATATTTTGTTACCATCTCATTTATATAACAAATACTATTGACCTCTCAAATATGATAATTTTCTTATCTAAATATTATAATATTTTCAAGTTTGTCAAATTTTTTTAACAAATTATAAAATAGAATTATCAATTTATATTTATAATTATATATATATATATATATGTATTAATTAATATCACTAGCCAATTGACTTAACAAATTAATTATAAATAATACTGAGTGACACTATAATTAATAAATAATTAAATATTATAAAATATAATAAATTATGAAAATATATTAATCAATATATAATTAACAGTCAAACTAATCACTTATTACATTCATGTTTGGAAATGAAACCCTAATAATTCATTGGCGGGCCGAGGCCCAATAACTATTTTTTAATTAACTTAACGAAACCCTAATTATCAAGACACCTCTTACGCCTCCTATTATCATTTTTTGATCGGCGGCTTATAATATTTAAGTAGTTGGTGCTCTCCCATTTTAGTCATCATCAAATCACCTTCAAGTGTGTATATATGTGTGAAGTTTGTCGAAATTTTTTTTCATTGTGTCCCGATTGTGAGTTCTTCTTCTATCCTTCATGTTACCGATTATAATATTAGATAAATATCCTTCTTATCATTTACTTTTGAATGTTGATTAGCTAGTTCAACACCAACTTAATGTCGCAAACAAGATTGTCGATTATCGCATCGCTTTTGAAAAGGTATTTTCATTTTTATCTTTGAAATTGATATTCCGCGAACTTTAATTCACTTTATTTTCTTTCAGGCAATGGTTTATTCCCTGGAATATTTTAACCCAACGTCAAACCGACTTGATATTAATTTCAACAAAGATGTTTTCAATATGAATCGAATTCAATCTCCTCCAGGTTTTCAAAGACTCTTATTTAAGTAATTCTTTAAATTTTTGTTATCTAAATTTCTATTCAGTTTTATGATATTATTTATTTTCTTCAAACAAGCTCTAATTTTAAGGACCACGATTTCTCGGCCACTGCGCGAGAGAGAAAGACTGTCGTTGTGTCTGCTCAACTGCAATGGTGAAGGTGCAAAATAGATCGGAATATATATTTATTAATTAATTAATTAATTGAGTTTACATTTTCTCAGAGATCTGTACATTTTGATTGTCTAGCTAATTTCTATTAATTAATTAATTAATTAATTAATTGTTTTGCTTGATTCTACAGCCGGGTTTGTCTAGGATGGGAAGATTAGGGTTTCCTATAAGACACTTCACTTGTCCGAAAAAGGGTTAACCGTCTTCTCACTGTGAGTAGTAGTATATATACTTCTCTCAGTCAACTAGGCTTGTTTGCTTATCTCATCGGAATTCAATTTTCAATGAAATCATTAATCTTCCAGTTTATATATGTGCATTAATTAAGTTAGAGATATCATGCTTTAGATTAGACTGCTCACACTTATTTAATTACCCAATTTTATTAATTTGGGACATTAATTGAAACTGTGTGTAGTTATAATTTATTTTGATTTTCAGCTTATTTCTTAATCTCAGATCTTTCGGACAAAAAAAGCTTCTTCACGCGGAGCGAGGAAAATACAAGTCCAGAATCTGTCGTTGGTGAAGAAGTTAAGATTCAAAAAGTTAAAATGTAAAATTCTGAGTATTTTATTTTTGTTTATATATTGTAATAGTTTTAATAAGCCTATATATAGTAATTTAGTGTTAATGCATTTTGATGTCCTTTATAAATATAGATATTATAACCTATATATTTATTTGGACCATAATTTAATGAAAATCTATAGAATAGACGTCTCTCCGAGAATGTAATCAAACCTATCTAATTTAGCAAGTTTCATTTTTTTCATCTATACAATATAATCTAATTCTGCGAGTCCCATTTTTTTCAGCTAACCTATTAGTTTCATAATATTAGCTTGCACCAAATAAAGGCGGTTACAAATCACCTTAGTTTCACCTTTAGAAATAAATGAACACGATTGAGTTAACACAATTACGAAGCGACGTGCATACAAGAGACGACTCTTTAGTTTATATATAATTTGCTACAAAAAAAGTTATCTGAATTAGCACATGTTATAGCAAAGGAATAAAACGAGTCATACCAATACAAACCAATCTCTCGCAAAACTGTCAACTCATTCTTCAAACTTTTTTATACATTAAAAGAGAAATATCTTTAATTAGAAATCCCTTGCATAAACTATGTGAAGTCAATGTGAATCATGTAAATGTAGTAAAATAGTGTTTTGGGATGCATCTTTAAGAATGAAAATAACAATTTTCTACCTTCTTGACATCATCTAATATTCTCCACATACATTAGGGATTTATATATGATTTCTGACATTTTTGTTTTTATCTATTGCCAAAATTATTGTTAACAATTATTAAATTTAAGCAGAGCAGATTAATCATGTCCATTATTAATCTTCCATAACCCATCATACTTGCTGCAATGAATTTACTTATATATATATATATATTTATATATATATATATATTATTTTGAATTATTTGTAGTTTTATTGAGAAAAAATTGTTTTTTTATTAATATACATAACTACTCTAAGAGAATCCATGTAAAATAATCTGTTTATTTCATAAAAAAATTAAAAATCATTCCATTTTTCTATCAAAATCTACTTAAAACTCAATATTGAACGAAGTGTTTTATTAACCAATCATGAATTTTTTCGTCTGTTTGTGAAATTTTGCTATATCAAATTATATGAATTTACTTGTTTATCTGTTATTGATTTTAAATGGATGTATTAAAAACAAGGACCAGATTGAAGGGGATGATATCAATCTCGCGGGAGGAAGTTGAATCTTGAGTGGGATATAATTTAGACTTCATACTTTTTAGAGTAGAAGATATTTTCAATTTTTTAGAATAATTCAGCTTAATCTTGCTTAAAACGTAATCGTCTTGCATAATCCAATGGGAAAAAAGAATTTATGTTAACATTTTGGGGATATCTACGCAAAACTTCGCTGGCTACGATTCTCGTGCTCGACCCTAAATGTGAGTGCTCTCTTTAAGCCTACAATTTTTGCATATTGATCAAATATATATTGCGGGACAACCTTTATATGCCAAGTTTCGGGCACCAGTTCGTCTGTTAATTAATCTTCTAAAGTCCGTTGGAACTTAGCTTAGTTAGTTTGGAGAAACATAAAAGTGTGCTTTCCTTCTTGACTTTACGAAACTTTTGATCGTTGTAATATTTATTACGCCAATAACGTTCATGCTTTGGATATCTGAATATATCGATCCCATGACATAATTCCCCGTACTAGTCTAGAGCAACGCCATAACCAACTATTTCCCATTGATTTCATTCTAAAGATATTGCGGTAATTAGATGGTTCATGTTATTGATGGGGGAATTGATCGATCTTGGGTGTATGAAAGAGAGATTTGTTGAAGAATTTGAGTTTGATTGTGGTGGGATAGATAGATCAATGTCGTATATATATAATATACACTTTTTTTCTCCTATATTTAAGTTACATTTATTAACAATTTCTCCCATTTTTTATTTTTAATGAAATATTGTTAAACTGTTTAAAAAAAAATAAAATAGGTAGAAATTTTATATTAAAAATTAAAAATTAGAGTTACTTAATAAATTTGAATCAAATTATGTTTATTTTATGTCTTATTAAATTTTATTTTATTTTTAAAAAAATTAATTATCACATTTTCATTTATTTTAAAAAAGTTACTATGACTGAAAAATTATTTAAAATTAATATTGAAATATATATTTTAATTAATAAAATTAATTGTGATTTAATCAATTAACTATAATTTCCAAAGAAATAAATTACTTTTCACTTAATTATTTTTTATAAATAATTGAAAACGAAATATCTTCTAAACATTCATTTATAATTGATTTACAAAATTGTTATAATATATATTTTTCCTATTTTTTTTGAATTACTATATTTTTAGGTGATTAATAATAATAATTATTTAATACAGTATTAATAAAATTACAAAACTTTCTAAGTCATCACCTTCAATAAATTTTATCTTTTAAAATACTCTAAAAAAAGTATGGGCTATCCAATAATTATTAAAATTAGTTAATATCCAATAGAGTGAATTAGGCATATTTAGAGAGAGAAGCTGGATCTAGGCCCAGCAGCAGTACACATTTAAATTACAATGGATGCAAAACTGAGTGGGCTATTTATAAAATTTATTAGTTTCATTTTGTTTTTAAGTTTAGAAAATGATAGACAAAATAAATTTATAAATATTGATAAAAAAGTATTAGTCTGTAATTTTCTAAAAAAAAAAATTATATTTTAGAAATAATTGTTTTCTTTCTAAAACACTTAATAATTAGAATTTCGATCAGTTTATCTAACCTTTTTAAAAATATTGATATCTAATAAATAAGTACTAACTTTAAAATATTAAAATAAAAAAAATATTATTTTCAATAAATGTATTTTTGAAAATATTAAAATAATTTATAATATATATATATATATAAATAACAATAATAATATTAATCATGTTCTATTTAATGTTTTATTAATTAACAAATTTTAATTGAGAGAGAAAAATATAGAAGATGATTTCTTATGAATCTTAATCTACTAATCTTCTTTTAACACTAAATTTTAATTTACTTTTTATTTATCACAAAATAAACTTTTCAATTAGATTGATTCAATGAAGTTAACATTTTTATATTCTCACTATTGAAAAATATACCATCCTCTAAACTAATATATAAATGATAGATTAAGAAAAAAAAATTTTAACATTTGAAATAAGGAAAATTTTTAATATTTTACTAATTAAATAATATCTTATTACCATCTCATTTATATAACAAATACTATTGGCTTCTCAATATAATAATTTTTTTAATCTAAATTTTATAATATTATAATTTTTTTTAACAAATTATAACATGGTATTATCAATTTATATTGTTTATAATTTTATATATAAATATATTGATTAATATGACACGCCACTTTACTTAACACATTAATTATACTCAGAGCGACAACAATATAATTAATAAATAATTAAGTATTATAATAAATTATGAAAATATATTAATCAATATATAGTTTATTTAAAAGGTAGACTAGTCACTTATTATCTTGTTTCAATTAATGTCGGGAACCGAAGTCCTAATAATTGTTACGTGGGTTAAGGCCCAATAACTATATTAATTATGATGACTAATAATTGTTAGGTGGGTTAAGGCCCATCAATTGTATTGTAATTAACATAAAGAAACCCTAATTATGATGACAAGCTATCGACATCTCAATTTCTGATGGCGTACATTATTTAAGTACTTGGTGCTCTCTCGTTCATTTCGGTGAATGTGATATAGATAGTTTTCATCATAAAAAAGTGTGTAGGTGTGAATTTTGTTGACAATTTCTTTCATTGTGTCTATGTTACTGATTATATTAGACAAATTTTATTCTTACAATTAACTTTAAATGTTGATTAATTTATCACCAACTTGATGTCGCAAACATGATTGTCGATCATAGCATCGCTTTCGAAAATGTATTTTCATTTTGTATTCAAATTAATATTTCGCGAATTTTAATAATTTACTTTATTTTCTTTCAGAGAATGAGTTATTTCCTGAAAGATGTTAACCCAACATCACACCACCTTGATATTAATTTCAATAAAGATGCTCTCAATATGAATCGAATTCAAACTCTTTCAGGTTTTTACACGCTCCAATTCATATTTAGGTAATTCTTTAATCATTATTTCTATATTTTTTTTATTATCTAAATTGTTGTTTTTATTTTTATGATGTCTATCCACTAATTTGATCTGAAATTTTATTCATTTTCAAGTTTTTTTTACCTCTTTTCAAAATATAAAAATATCACCACTAAGTTGTTAACAATGGCGGATCTTGTATTTTTTTGAAGAACTGTATCCAATGTAAAGTTTCCTTAAAATATATATTTTTTAAAATTTTGTAATACAAAGTAATGTATGTTCTTAATATGTTTTTTTAGGGAAAAGCTTTACGTCGGCCCAAATTCCAGTTTATCACGTCAAGCTCTTAGAACACTACAAGAAAATGTCGAAGTTGACAGTGAAGTAGTACGCTTGGGCTAATATTTTAAACATCAATTTTACAAAGCAGCCAAGACATGAAACACGAAGAATTTGTTTTACAACAATGCCCTATGTAAGTATTTCTAATGACTCTGTTTTATGTTTAATGCTCAATGTTCATTTGATTGATATTTAAAATTTATTTATAGGTGGTGCATCAATACGATCATACTTCATATACTGAAATGTATGAGTTTAACATATCAAGAGAATTGATAAATATTATCGAGAAGTGAATTGATTGATTTTTATCTTTGTGAAACAGAGATTTGAAATTTATCAATGTGTATATATATAGAGAATATAGGGAATTTATATTCTAAATTTAAAATTAAAGTTACTTAAATCATAAATAGAGAGAAGCTGGATCTTTTCCCAGCAGCAGCAATCCACATATTTTAATTAAAGTATGTGATTGTATCTCCATTCTAATTAAAGATTTTGGGATATTTTAATAAATTATAGCTCTTATATCTCAGAATCCATATATGAATGCAAATTAACCACATAAAGAAAAAATAAATACAAATTTCAAATATACACATGATATTCCTTCACATACTAATTCTTTAAATAAATGAACATGATTGAGTTAACACAACGAAGCGATGTGCATACAAGAACCGACTCTTTAGTTTACATATAATTTGCTACAAAAAAAGTAACTAAATCAGCACATGTTATAGCAGAGGAATAAAACGAGTCATACCAATACAAACCATCGCAAAACTGATAACTTATTCTTCAAACTTTTTTATACATTAAAAGAGAATATCATTAATTAGAAATCCCTTGCATAAACTATGTGAAGTCAATGTGAATCATATAAATGTACTAATATTATAGTGTATTGGGATGCATCTTTAAGAATGAAAATAACAACTTTCTACATTCTTGACATCATCCCTTTGAATGGGCGAAAACCATATTCATTGGACAAGAAACAAATGGAAACAAGCGTTACAAATACAGAAACTGTCCCAAGGCATTTCAAAAAGGTGCGTCTATCAGAAGAAGCTAATTTTCATAAGGATAACATGATCTGATAAAGTTTGTACTACAGCAGGCTACAGGAGCAAGGGAAAGGGCAAGGAAACTCTTACAGATGAAACTGGACTGGCAGAAAATGAAGAAATCACTGATGGCATGGTCAAATCATTCTTCCAGTTTCTGTGATTCATATTATGAGTGATATTTTTAACTATTTTCTTGAATAAGGAATTGTAGAAGCTTTTGGTTTATCAAAACATACCGAAAGACAATATGAGCTCCCATCACGAGGGGCATGTAATGATTGAGTTTTTGACTCATATTTTATTATAGTTTATATGTTATAATAGTTTTAAATCCTTAATTGGCTTAGAAATAGCAATTTAGTCTTTATTCCTTTTGATATTTATAAATAAAGATATTGTAACCTAAGGTTATTTGGACCATAATTCAATAAAAAATTATAGAATGGACGTCCCTCCGAAAATGTAGACATTTGTTGGCCGGATCTCATTATATCTTGTGTTCATTATTTTTTACCCATGTATCTATAAATATTTTTTATCGCGTGTTTATATTAGATTTTTACTCAATAATAATTACACTAGTGAATGAAGTGAATAATAAATGCCCGCTATTGTTTATTTATATTCACCACAACGTGGTCTTTAAACATGCAAATGTGAGGTTTCTCATTGCCCCGATTTGGTGATGATAAGTGTTGTGCAACTCGTTTAGGAAATTGTATATCAGACTCGCTAACTTGTGTCTGTGGCCACGGAGGTCATTGTTAAAATTTTAAAGTGAAACTGTACGAAAAAATGCATTATTATTGAAGTTAATTCGATCCCTGCATTGTATATAAGAGTTTCAATTCTTACTGCAATTAATACAACTAACTAACTACTAATTTTAAACTTACCAATTAACATTTTATTAAACTGTTTTTATTATTTTTATATTCTCCCTTAAAGAGAAATGTAGTAAAATAGACAAAATTTCACCTTTAGAAATAAATCTATAAAATATAAAGCTGTATCAAACATACCTAATTTTAGCAAGTTTCATTTTTTTTTTTTTATCTACCCAATATAATCTAACTCAGTGAGTCCCATTTTTTTCAACTACCCAATTAGTTTTATAATATTAGCTTGCACCAAATAAAGGCGGTTACATATCGGCACAACACATGTTATAACAAATGAATCATATGAGTCGCAACAACTAGATGCAGATCTACGTTAATGTTGAGGTGAGCTTAAGTCGACCAAAAAAAAAAAAATTTTAAAATGTGACATATCCACATAATTTCTATTTCTTTCTCTAAATCTCAAAAACAGACAAAATTATACGTTATTCTCCTTGATTCATACCTAATTTGTCACTGTAACCTATTCAAGTCACTTGAATTGGAAATTAGATTATTCAGCCATTAATAATGATCATGGGGTGAATTGATCGATTTTAAGGTTTGTGAAAGAGAGATTTGAAGTTGATTGTGATGGGATAGATAGAAATGAGAGAAAATGGGAGGAGGAAATATAGGGAATTTATATTCTAAATTTAAAATTATAGTTACTTATTAAATTTGAATTAAAATGTTAATAAACATAAAAAGAGAGAGAAGCTGATCTATTCCCAACAGTCCACAATTAAATTACTGTTTGTTTGAATGCAAAACTGAGTGAGTGGGCTATTCTATTTCCAAACAGGGCATACAATTTATTAATTTCTTTGTTATAATTTTATTTTATTTTAAGTTTAAAAAATGATAGACAAAATAAATTTATTGAAAAAAAAACGTACAAGTCTTATAAATTTATTGCAATTTTCTGCAATAAAATTATGTTATAGATTTGTTTTTTATAAAACACTTAATAGTTAGAATTTACTCATTTAGATTAGTTTTCTAACCCTATTTTTTAAAAATATAGATATATAATAAATAATACAAATATTATTTTCAATAAATGTATTTTTGAAAATATTAAAAGAAATTCATATTTATAATATATATATATAAGATTAATCATGGATGATATATTTAATATTTTTTTAATTAACCAATGTTATATGAGTGAGAAAAATATAAAAGATGATTTTCTAAAATTTAAATTTATTTATAAATTTTAATTTACTCTTCTTTTAACACAGAATCTTAATTTACTCCTTTTGTAATACAAAATAAATTTTCAATTAAATTAATTCAATAAAGTTAACACTTTCATATTTTTTCAATCTAATGAATAATATATAATCCTCACTAAACTAATATAAATTATAGATTAACAAAATAAAAAAATTAACTTTTCAAATAATGAGAAACTTTAATATGTTTTACTAATTAAATAATATTTTGTTACCAACTCATTTATATAACAAATACTATTAGTTTGAATTCTAATTAACCTAACTAATAAAACTAACTAATAATTGCAATTTTAAACTAATTAATTAATAATTTATTAAACTGTTTTTATTATTTTTACATACTCCTTCTAAAGATAGTAAATTAGACAAAGTTTCACCTAATTTATATTTCTTCTAATTTAATTAAATATATATCTATCTAATTCTAAAAACAGACCAAATTATAGGTTAATTTACATGTTTCATTCCCTAATTCGTCACTCTCACCAACCCCAACTAAAAGTAGCAACATATTATTGTTCAAAATTTTATATAAAAAAAAGAGAATATGTTTAATTACAAATACTTCACTCCCATAAACAATCTGAAGTTCAATGTGAATGTAATAATATATAATATTGCAGTGTTTTGAGATTCATCTTTAAGAATGAAAATAACAATTTTCTACATTCTTGGCATCATCCCTTCTGAATCCCAAGAGAACACATTCAAGTACACTATTCTCCACATCCATTAGGGATTTATGATTTCTGACATTTTTTGTTTTAATTTATATATTGCCAAAATTATTGTTAAGAATTATTATTAAATTAAGCAGAGCAGATTAAGCATGTCTATTATTAATCAATAAATTAAACCCTTTTTTCTATATATTTGAGTTGTAATTCTACTATGGTGCACGGGGGATAAACTTAGATTTGATTTCCATAAGCCTAGCATATATATATATATATGTGCTGTTCTGAAATGGTGGAGGATAAACTTTTCAGATCCTACATTAATATCGTGGACCCAAGTTTTTCTCCATGTAATCCATAATTAGTAAATCAATAAGAATGATATCATATATATATTATCCCAAATAATGTAGATGTTTTGGATGTCCGAATATAGCACATTTTATTCGGAAGATATTGTATGATACAGGATTGGAAATTAGATTATTTATGTTATTGGTAAATATTGTCAATAAATGAATTGATTGATTTTTAGCTTTGTGAAACAGATATTTGAAATTGATCAATGTGTATATATAGAGAGAATATAGAGAATTTATATATATTCTAAATTTAAAATGAGAGTTACTTATTAAATTTGAATTAAATTATAATACAAATTTTAAATAGTTATAAGACTATGATTTTTTTATTTGTTTTTTAATTTTATTTTATTTTTCAAAAAAATTAATTAATACATTTCCATTTATTTAAAAAAGTTACTATGACTATGAAAAACTATTTAATATTGAAATATTTATTTAAATTAATAAAATTAATTAATCAATTAGCAATAATTTTAAAAGAAATAAATTACTTTTCTCTAAAACATTTTTTATAAATAATTGAAAACAAAATATCTTTTAAACATTCATTTATGATTGATTTAAATTTTGTTGTTATAATATATATTTTCTTATTTTTTGAATTACTATATTTTTAGGTGATTATTAATAATTATTATTTAATATAGTCATAATAAATTACAAAACTTTCTAAGTCATTACCTCCAATTATCTTTGGTGTTTAAAAAACTATTTTTATATTTGTGCTACTTAATGTGTTTAGTTCACATTGCTATTAAATAATGTTAATAGAGTGAATTAAAGCATAAATAGAGAGAAGTTGGATCTATTCCCAGCAGCAGCAATCCACATTTAAATGTTTGTTTGGATGCAAAACTGAGTGGGCTATTCTATTTCCAAACAAATTTCTTTTTTCTTTTCTTTTCTGTTTTTTATTTTATTTTATTTTATTTTAAGTTTAGAAAATGATAGAAAAAATAAATTAAAAAACTGTTTTCATTCTATTTATAAGTTTATTGCTATTTTCTGCAAAGAATTTTTTTTTTTATAAAACACTTAATAAATAATTAAAATTAGAATTTAACTTTATTTCAACTAACTAGAGGATAAACAATGAGTTAAAATCCTTATAATAAAATTTAGTTTTGGTAGGACGTAAAAAAATGTCACTGTCTGAACAAGACATTATGCGTTGAGAAGATATTGTTAGTTTCATATGAGACATTACTGCAAGTTGTTCGCTAAAATGATTTTATATAAAATTTGTGGAGAAAAGTTTTGGGAGTCAAAGATTATATCCAAAATCTCGTTTTTGGATGGAGCTAGCATTATTCAGGGTGAAATTCTAATAGAATATATGTGCATGGAAAAATGTTGTATTATGGCTAGTCGTATGTGTCACGAAAATGTTGAATTAGCAATTCACTTACTTTTTGCATTGTCGAGGGTGACTAGTATTTTAAGTCTTTTGTGAAGTATTACTTAGATTTATCGGGTGATGCCCAAGTCTTTGGGTAGTTGCTGAGAAATTTGGATTTATGCGGCTGACCTACATAATTGAGTTATCATCCCAATTATTATTTGTTGGAGTATTAGGTTGGAGAAAAATTGCCAAACTTTCAATAATTGTAGTCTTTCGATTTGTATTATTCATAATACTATCATGATATTTTCTGAGATTCGTTCAGAAAAGTCAATAGAGTCTATCAGAGAGTGAATTTTTTTTTCCGAGAATTTACGAGCTCGATAACTAACAAAAGTATTAATTTTCTTCTTTTTTATTTTCATGTCATATTTTATCGTTATGTATAAACGATTTGTTGGAGTATCACATTTTAAAAAAATAAAATAATAATAAAATAATTAGAATTTAGATCAAATTTTATGACCCTTTTAAAAATATTGATATATAATAAATAAGTACTAACTTTAATAATTTAAAATAAATTATACAATAAATGAAAATCATATTATTTTCAGAAAAGAGGGAGAAAAGCTCTAGAGATTTGATTCGCAATCGGCACAGGCGGCACGATCGGCACGGGCGACACGATCGACACATACGGCACGATTGGTACAGCGGCACGATAGGCACAGGCAGAAAGGCACAGACGACACGATATTGTCCTGCATCGTAAGTCATCAAAATGACATCGGAATTACCATTAATCAAAGGAAGCGTTATCGGCACAAGCGGCACGACACGATCGGCACAAGAGAGACAATAGGCACAGGCGGCACGGGACGATCGACACGGGCATCCCGGTATTGTCTTGCGCTGTTCATTAAGTATTGCTAGTCTAGGGTTTCTTGTATATTTGTAAGCGCCGTTAAATTTTGCCCTCGATTGCAGTTTACTTTTTATCATCTCTTAGGGTTTCTACACTTACTTCTTTATCTGTTATTGATTTTAAATGGATATATTAAAAACAACAACGAGATTGAAGGGAAAAATATCAATCTCACGGGAGGGAGTTGGATCTTGATTGGGATATAATTTAGACTCTCTACTTTTTAGAGTCTTAGAAGATATTTTCAATTTTTTAGAATAATTCAACTTAATCTTGTTTATAACGTAATTGTCTTGCATAATCCAATGGGAAAAAAGAATTTATGTTAACATTTTGGGGATATCTACGTAAAACTTCTCTAGCTACATTCTCGTGGTCGACCCTAAATGTGAGTGCTCTCTTTAAGCCTACAATTTTTGCATATTGATCAAATATATATTGCGGGGCAACCTCTATATGTCAAGTTTCGGGCACCAACTCGTCTGTTAATCTTCTTAAGTCCGTTGGAACTTAGCTTAGTTAGTTTGGAGAAACATAAAAGTGTGCTTTCCTTCTTGACTTTACGAAACTTTTGATCAATGTAATATTTATTACGCCAATAACGTTTATGCTTTGGACATCTGAATATATCCCATGACATAATTCCCCGTACTAGTCTAGAGCAATGTCCATAACCAACTGTTGCCCATTGATTTTATTCTAAAGATATTGATGGGTGAATTGATGATCTTGGGTGTATGAAAGATAGATTTGTTGAAGAATTTGAGTTTGATTGTGGTGGGATAGATAGATCAATGTCGTATATATATATAATATACACTTTTTTTCTTCTATATTTAAGTTACATTAGTTTTTCGTAACATTGATAATTTAACAATTTTTCCCATTTTGGATTCTTAATGAAATATTGTTAAGCTGTTTAATAATATATATATATATATATATAAATATATATATAAATAAAAGAATTTTATATTTTAAAATTAAAATTAGAGTTACTTAATAAATTAGGAAAATTTCCATGCACGATGCACACGGATAAGGATAAAAATAAAATAAATTAAAAAAATTATAATAATATTTATTCAATGTTTAAAATTATTAAAATAAAAATATAACTTTCTCATTTCACATTTTATTCACTTCGATAAAACAACTTATTTTCTCACATGTTTCATCTCATTATTTTTTCGAATGAATCTCTAATTTCGTGACTTTACACTTTCACTTTGTCAATCAAATATTTGATTCATATTTTTTAATAATTAACATCGTGACCTCACACTTTGGTCAATTAAATATTTGATTCATATTTCTTTAACCATTTTCAAATGATACCGATCTATTATCCCTCGACAAACCACATCTCAATCACATTTGGTTAAAGGTTGTACTTGTTTTGTTAGGTTGCAAGTTCGAAACCTACAAATAACATTTTTAAATTTATTTTTAACCGTTTTAAGTTTATGGGCGGGTCAACCCACAATCCGACCCAAGTATCCATTTACTCTCACATAAATATCCAAATTAATCACAACTCTCGACCCGGCAATCCGGACACTTTAAAAATTAAGCATCATTATATATATATATAGATTAGTTAGTTAAAAATTTCAACTTTTATTGTTAAAATGTCTCGAGTTCATCAAATTTGATGTTGAATCTTAAATATAAAGTGTTGTTAGCCTAGTTGGTTAAAGGGTTGTACTTTTATTTGGTCAACCCACAATCTGACCTAAGTATCCATTTACTCTCACATAAATATCCAAATTAACCACAACTCTCGACCCGGCAATCCGGACATTTTAAAAATTAAGTATCATTATATATATAGATTAGTTAGTTAAAAATTTGAATTTTTATTGTTAAAATGTCTCGCGTTCATCAAATTTGGTGTTGAATTTTAAATATAAAATGTTGTTAGCCTAGTTGGTTAAAGGGTTGTACTTGTTATGTTAGGTTGTAAGTTGAAACCTACCAATAACATTTTTAAATTTATTTTTAACCGGTTTATGTTTATGGGCGGGTTAACCCACAATCCGACCAAAGTATCCATTTACTCTCACATAAATATCCAAATTAACCACAACTCTCGACCCGGCAATTCGGACACTTTAAAAATTAAGCATCATTTTATATATATATATATATATATATATATATATATATATATATATATATATATATATATATATATATATATATATATATATATATATATATATATATATATATAGATTTGAATCAAATTATGATTTTTTATTCCTTTTTAATTTTATTTTATTAAAAAAAATTAATAATCACATTTTCATTTATTTTAAAAAAGTTACTATGACTGAAAAATTATTTAAAATTAATATTAAAATATATATTTTAATTAATAAAATTAATTATGATTTAATCAATTAACTATAATTTCGAAAGAAATAAATTACTTTTCACTTAATTATTTTTTATAAATAATTGAAAACAAAATATCTTCTAAACATTCATTTATGATTGATTTACAAAATTGTTATAATATATATTTTTCCTATTTTTTTTTGAATTACTATATTTGTAGGTGATTAATAATAATAATTATTTAATATAATAAAATTACAAAACTTTCTAAGTCATCACCTTCAATAAATTTTATCTTTTAAAATACTCTAAAAAAAGTATGGGCTATCCAATAATTATTAAAATTAGTTAATATCCAATAGAGTGAATTAGGCATAATTAGAGAGAGAAGCTGGATCTAGGCCCAACAGCAGTACACATTTAAATTACAATGGATGCAAAACTGAGTGGGCTATTTATAAAATTTATTAGTTTCTTTTTCTTTTTAAATTTAGAAAATGATAGACAAAATAAATTTATAAATATTGACAAAAAGGTATTAGTCTGTAATTTTCTGCAAAAGAATTATGTTTTAGAAATAATTATTTTTTTCTAAAACACTGAATAATTAGAATTTAGATCAGTTTATCTAATTTTTTTAAAAATATTGATATCTAATAAATAAGTACTAACTTTAAAATATTAAAATAAATAAAATATTATTTTCAATAAATGTATTTTTGAAAATATTAAAATAATTTATAATTTATATATATATATAACAATAATAATATTAATCATGTTCTATTTAATGTTTTATTAATTAACAAATTTTAATTGAGAGAGAAAAATATAGAAGATGATTTCTTATGAATCTTAATCTATTGATCTTCTTTTAACACAAAATCTTAATTTACTCTTTATTTATCACAAAATAAACTTTTCAATTAAATTGATTCAATAAAGTTAACATTTTCATATTCTCAGTATTGAAAAATATACAATTCTCTAAACTAATATATAAATTATAGATTAACAAAAAAAAGTTTTAACATTTGAAATAAGGAAAAATTTTAATATTTTACTAATTAAATAATATTTTATTACCATCTCATTTATATAACAAATACTATTGGCTTCTCAATATAATAATTTTTTTTAATCTAAATTTTATAATTTTATAAATATTATTAACAAATTATAACATTGTATTATCAATTTATATTATTTATAATTTTATATATAAATATATTGATTAATATGACAAGCACTTTACTTAACACATTAATTATACTCATTCTGCACTCATATTAAAATTCAAATAAATAAGATCGAGTACACTAAAATTAATAAATAATTAAGTATTATAATAAATTATGAAAATATATTAATCAATATATAATTTATTTAAAAGGTAGACTAGTCACTTATTTTCTTGTTTCAATTAATTAATGTGTGGAAACGAAGTCCTAATTATAATTGTTAGGCGGGTTAAGACCCAATAACTGTATTAATTATGATGACTAATAATTGTTAGGTGGGTTAAGGCCCATCAATTGTATTGTAATTAACATAAAGAAACCCTAATTATGATGACACGCTATCGACGCCTCAATTTCTTTCTGATGGCGTACATTATTTAAGTACTTGGTGCTCTCTCGTTCGTTTTGGTGAATGTGATATAGATAGTTTTCATCATAAAAAAGTGTGTAGGTGTGAATTTTGTTGACAATTTCTTTCATTGTGTCTATGTTACTGATTATATTAGATAAATTTTATTCTTACAATTAACTTTAAATGTTGATTAATTTATCACCAACTTGATGTCGCAAACATGATTGTTGATCATATCATCGTTTTCGAAAATGTATTTTCATTTTGTATTCAAATTGATATTTCGCAAATTTTAATAATTTACTTTATTTTCTTTCAGAGAATGAGTTATTTCCTGAAAGATGTTAACCCACCATCACACCAACTTGATATTAATTTCAACAAAGATGCTCTCAATATGAATCGAATTCAAACTCTTTCAGGTTTTCACAAGCTCCAATTCATATTTAGGTAATTCTTTAATCATTGTTTCTATATTTTTTTATTATCTAAATTGTTGTTTTATTTTTATGATGTCTATCCACTAATTTGATCTGAAATTTTAGTCTTTTTCATGTTTTTTACCTCTTTTCAAAATCTAAAATATCACCACTAAGTTGTTAACAATGGCGGATCTCTTATTTTTTATAAGAACTGCATCCAATGTAAAGTTTCTTCAAAATATCTATTTTTTTAAATTTTGTAATACCATGTAATGTATGTTCTTAATATGTTTTTTTTAGAGAAAAACTTTACGTCGGCCCAAAATCCAGTTTATCACGTCAAGCTCTTAGAACACTAAGAGAAAATGTCGAAGTTGACAGTGAAGCAGTTGACGCTTGGGCTAATATTTTAAACATCAATTTTACAAAGCAGCCAAGACATGAAACACGAAGAATTTGTTATACAACAATGCCCTATGTAAGTATTTCTAATAACTCTGTTTTAGGTTTAATGCTCAATGTTCATTTGATTGATATTTAAAATTTATTTATCAGGTGCTGCATCAATACGATCATACTTCATATACTGAAATGCATGAGTTTAACATATCAAGAGAATTGATAAATATTGTCGAGAGGTGAATTGATTGATTTTTAGTTTTGTGAAACAGAGATTTGA
The DNA here is from genome assembly GCF_907164915.1 of Impatiens glandulifera. NCBI lineage: Eukaryota > Viridiplantae > Streptophyta > Magnoliopsida > Ericales > Balsaminaceae > Impatiens > Impatiens glandulifera. Next base: position 53,927,086 of record NC_061863.1, on the reverse strand, counting down.
AATTGATCAATGTGTATATATATAGAATATAGGGAATTTATATTCTAAATTTAAAATTAGAGTTACTTAAATCATAAATAGAGAGAAGCTATAAATAGAGAGAAGCCGGATCTTTTCCCAGCAGCAGCAATCCACATATTTTAATTAAAGTATGTGATTTTATCTCCATTCTAATTAAAGATTTTGGGATATTTTAATAAATTATAGCTCTTATATAGAATCCATATATGAATGCAAATTAACCACATAAAGAAAAAATAAATACAAATTTCAAATATATACATGATATTCCTTCACATACTAATTCTTTAAATAAATGAACATGATTGAGTTAACACAACGAAGCAACGTGCATACAAGAACCGACTCTTTAGTTTACATATAATTTGCTACAAAAAAGTAACTAAATCAGCACATGTTATAGCAGAGGAATAAATCGAGTCATACCAATACAAACCATCGCAAAACTAACAACTTATTCTTTAAACTTTTTTATATATTAAAAGATAATATCATTAATTAGAAATCCCTTGCATAAACTATGTGAAGTCAATGTGAATCATATAAATGTAATAATATTATAGTGTATTGGGATGCATCTTTAAGAATGAAAATAACAACTTTCTATATTCTTGACATCATCCCTTTGAACGGGCGAAAACCATATTCATTGGACAAGAAACAAATGGAAACAAGCGTTACAAATACAGAAACTGTCCAAGGAATTTCAAAAAGGTGCGTCTAACAGAAGTAAGCTAACTTTCATAAGGATAACATGATCTGATTAAGTTTGTACTACAGCAGGCTACAGGAGCAAGGGAAAGGGCAAGGAAACTCTTACAGATGAAACTGGGCTGGTAGATAATGAAGAAATCACTGATGGCATGGTCCAAATCATTCTTCCAGTTTCTGTGATTCATCGTGACCCAAGTTTCTCTGAAAAATATTATGAGTGATATATGTAACTATTTTCTTGAATAAGGAATTGTATAAGCTTTTGGTTTTATCAAAGCATACCGAAAGATAATCCAGCTTCCATCACGGCAACGGGGCACGACAACGGGGCATGAAAGAACAGTAATGGTTGGGTTTTTGACTCATATTTTATTAGGGTTTATATGTTGTAATAGTTTAAAATCCTTAATTGGCTTAGGAATAGCAATTTAGTCTTTATTCTTTTTGATATTTATAAATAAAGATATTTTAACCTAGGGTTATTTGGACCATAATTCAATAAAAAATTATAGAATGGACGTCCCTCCGAAAATATAGACATTTGTTGGCCAAATCTCATTATATCTTGTGTTCATTATTTTTTACCAATGTATCTATATATATTTTTTATCGCGTGTTTATATTAGATTTTTACTCAATAATAATTACACTAGGGAATGAAGTGAATAATAAATGCCCGCTATTGTTTATTTATATTCACCAGAACGTGGTCTTTAAACATGCAAATGTGAGGTTTCTCATTGCCCCGATTTGGTGATGATGAGTGTTGTGCAACTCGTTTAGAAAATTGTACGTATATCAGACTCGCTAACTTGTGTTTGTGGCCAGGAAGGTCATTGTTAAAATTTTAAAGTGAAACTGTACCAAAAATGCATTATTATTGAAGTTAATTCGATCCTTGTGCATTGTATAGGAGTTTCAATTCTAACTGCAATTAATACAACTAACTAACGACTATTAAAACTAATTAGTAATTTTAAACTTACTAATTAACATTTTATTAAACTGTTTTTATTATTTTTATATTCTCCTTTAAAGAGAAATGTAGTAAAATAGACAAAGTTTTACCTTTAGAAATAAATCGATAAAATATAAAGTTGTATCAAACATACCTAATTTTAGCCAGTTTTATATTTTTTACTACCCAATTAGTTTCATAATATTAGCTTGCACCAAATAAAGGTGGTTACAAATCAGCACAGCACATGTTATAACAAATGAATCAAATGAGTCGCAACAACTAGATGCGGATCTACGTTAGTGTTAAGGTGAGTTTAAACCGACCCAAAAAAATTAATTTTAAAATGTGACATATCCACGTAATTTCTATTTCTTTCTCTAAATCTAAAAAACAGACAAAAAAAAAATTATACGTTATTCTACTTGATTCATACCTAATTCGTCACTGTAACCTATTCAGCCATTAATAATGATCATGGTGAATTGATCGATTTTAAGGTTTGTGAAAGAGAGATTTGAAGTTGATTGTGGTGGGACAGAGAAAAAAGGGGAGTAGAGAATATAGGGAATTTATATTCTAAATTTAAAATTAGAGTTACTTATTCAATTTGAATTAAAATGTTAATAAACATAAATAAAAAGAGAGAGAAGCTAATCTATTCCCAAAAGTCCACAATTAAATTACTGTTTGTTTGGATGCAAAACTGATCAGTGAGTGGGCTATTCTATTTCCAAACAGTGCATACAATTTATTAATTTCTTTGTTATAATTTTATTTTATTTTAAGTTTAAAAAATGATAGACAAAATAAATTTATTGAAAAAAAAAACGTACAGGTCTTATAATTTTATTGCAATTTTCTGCAATAGAATTATGTTATAGATTTGTTTTTTATAAAATACTTAATAATTAGAATTTAGATCAGTTTTCTAACTCTTTTAAAAATATATTTATATAATAAATAATACAAATATTATTTTTAATAAATGTATTTTTAAAAACATTAAAAGAAATTCATATTTATAATATATATATATATATATATATATATATAAAATAAGATTAATCATGGATGGTATATTTAATATTTTATTAATTAACAAATGTTATATGAGTAAGAAAAATATAAAAGATGATTTCCTAAAATTAAATCTAAATTTGTTTATAAATTTTAATTTATTCTTCTTTAACACAGAATCTTAATTTACTCTTTTTGTAATACAAAATAAATTTTCAATTAAATTGATTCAATAAAGTTAATCTTTTCATATTTTCTAAATCTAATGAATAATATATAATTCTCACTAAAATTATATAAATTATAGATTAACAAAAAAAAATTAACTTTTCAAATAATGAAATTTTTTAATATGTTTTACTAATTAAATAATATTTTATTACCATCTCATTTATATAACAAATACTATTGACCTCTCAAATATGATAATTTTCTTATCTAAATATTATAATTTTTTTCAAGTTTATCAATTTTTTAAAACAAATTATAACATTGAATTATCAATTTATATTTATAATTTTATATATAAATGTATTAATTAATATCCTTAGCCAATTGACTAAACAAATTAATTATACTCATTTTGCACTATTAATATATATTAAATTCAAATAAATAAAACTGAGTGACACTACAATTAATAAATAATTAAATATTATAATATATAATAAATTATGAAAATATATTAATCAATATATAATTAACAGTCAAACTAATCATTTATTACATTCATGTTCGGAAATGAAACCATAATAATTCATTGGCAGGCCGAGGCCCAATAACTATTTTTTAATTAACTTAACGAAACCCTAATTATCCAGACGCCTCTTACGACTCCTATTATAATTTTTTGATCGGCGGCTTACAATATTTAAGAAGTTGGTGCTCTCCCATTTGAGTGAATGCGATATAGATATTTTTCATCATCAAATTCACCTTCAAGTGTGTATATATGTGTGAAGTTTGTCGACAATTTCTTTCATTGTGTCCCGATTGTGAGTTCTTCTTTTATCCTTTGTGTTACCGATTATAATATTAGATAAATCTCCTTCTTATCATTTACTTTTGAATGTTGATTATCTAGTTCAACACCAACTTAATGTTGCAAACAAGATTGTTGATCATCGATCACATCGCTTTTGAAAATGTATTTTCATTTTTATCTTTGAAATTGATATTTCGCGAACTTTAATTTACTTTATTTTCTTTCAGGCAATGGTTTATTCCCTGGAATATTTTAACCCAACATCAAACCGGCTTGATATTAATTTCAACAAAGATGTTTTCAATATGAATCGAATTGAATCTCCTCCAGGTTTTCAAATGCTCTAATTCTGTAATTTTTTGTTATCTAAATTGTTATTTTAGTTTTATGATGTCTATCCGCTAATTTGATCGGAAATTTTAGTGTCATTCAAGTTGTTTTTATCTTTTTTTTTTATTCAAAATCTAAAAAAATCACCACTAGCTAGGTTGCTATTATCAACTTGATATAATAATTATGTTCTGAAAATCATTAACTTGACATTTTGTTTTCTTCAAACAAACTCTAATTTTAAGGACCACGATCTCTCGACCACTGCGAGAGAGAAAGACTGTCATTGTGTCTGCTCAACTGCAATGGTGAAGGTGCGAAATAGATCGGAATATATATTAATTAATAATTTGAGTTTATATTTTCTCAGAGATCTGTACATTTGATTGTCTAGCTAATTTCTATTAATTAATTAATTAATTAATTGTTTTGCTTGATTCTATTTCAAAAGAATATTCTCTAAAAAAATAATTTCAAAAGAAATAAATTACTTTTCTCTAAAAAAAAGTTTTTATAAATAATTGAAAACAAAATATCTTCTAAAAAAATTGTTTTCATTCTATTTATAAGTTTATTGTTATTTTCTGCAATAAGTTAGAAAATCCCTATAATTGAGTTTATTTTTGGTAAGACGCAAATAAGTATCACCGTCTGAACAAGACATTATGCGTTGACAAGATATTGATAGTTTCCAATATGAGACATTTCTACAAGTTGTTCGCTAAAATAATTTCACATAATTTTTGTTGGGAAAGTTTTTGGGAGTCAAATATTCCATCCAAGATCTCGTTTTGAATTGAACTAGCATTATTCGTGGTGAAATTCTTATAGAAGATATGTGCATGAAAAAAATTTGTATTATGTCTAGTCGTATGTGTCACGAAGAGGTTAAATCAACAATTCACTTACTTTTTGCATTGTCGATGGGTGACTAGTATTTGTAGTCTTTTTTGAAGTATTACTGAGATTCATCGAGTGATTCCCGAGTCTTTGAATAGTTGCTGGGAAATTTGGATTGATGCGACTGATATGATAGACCTACATAATTGGGTTATCATCCCAATTATTGTTTGGTGGACTATTTAGTTGGAGAGAAATCGTCGAACTTTCAATAATTGTAGTCTTACGATTCGTATTATTCATAATACTATTATTATGATGTTTTTTAAGATTCGTTCAGAAAAGTCAGTAGAGCCTGTCGGAGAGTTAATCATTTTTCTCGAGTATTTACAAGCTCGATAATTGATTAAGTACTGTTTTTATTATTTTTTATTTTCATGTCATATTTTATTGTAATGCTTAAACGATTTTTTTTGGTTTTTTAATATACACGAATATTTGAAAATATAATGATAATTAGAATTTTTATCAATTTCTCAACCTCTTTTGAAAATATAGATATATAATAAATAAATACTAACTTTAATAATTTAAAATTATAAATATATGAATTTAGATGAATAGCCAATTTATTTAACAAATTAATTATACTCATTCTGCACTCGTTAAAATTCAAATAAATAAGATTGAGTAACACTATCATTAATAAACAATTAAGTATTATAATATATATAATAAATTTTGAGAATATATTAATCAATATACAATTAGAAGATGAGGCGAATCACTTATTATCTTGTTTCATTTTATATTTCATGTGTCGAAACAATGCCCTAATAATTGTTGGGCAGGTCGAGGCGCAATATTAGTATTGTATTCAACCTAAAGAAACCCTAATTATCAAAACACACCTCTTACATTATTTAAATACTTTGTGCTCTTCTGTTTTTGATGAATGTCTTATAAATATTTTTGATCATCAAATTCACTTTCAAAGTGTGTGTGAAATTTGTCATCAACAATTTATTTCATTATGAAGAACTATTGTGTTGAGTTCTTCTTCTATCTTTTAGATTATTGATTATATTAGATAATGTAGGAATTTTCTTTAGCCATAAATTCATGATTCTAAACAAATACATATTAGATTTCCTTTCTTTCAGACTTTAATCTATAATCTTATATATCGATAATATCTAACATAGATGAATCACAATCCTAATACATAAATTTCTCTATGTCCATAAGTTGATTAAACAAGCGGAAGCGTACCTGAATTCATGATGAAGATCTTTGAGTTTGGGTTTGCCCTTCCGATTCTACAAGCGGTTTTCTCCCTTCTTCTCTCTTACGATGGAGGTTAATGAGAAAATGAAAACTGGCGACTTGTGAATCGGGGAACCACAACCCTTTTATATTTATTTATTTATTTATTTATTTATTTATTATTTAACCATCATAAATAATAAATAAATTGACGGTTTCTACACATAACCGTTCCGTACTATTAATTATATTAATTATGTGACTTATTCAATAAAAAATAATAAATACTTAATGATCACTTTATTTTTATTGAATTCCAAATAAAAAAATAGCCCAAACACATTATTTATATTTATTAGTCCAATAAATCTAACAATCTCTCACTTGGACAATATATATAATTACATGTGTTCATCTTTATGCGCAAATAATGTGGCTATCATAATTTAAAGTCACTCCAAATCAATCTCGTCCATTAATCATATCAACATTGAACCAACGAGGTTTAATTACATTAGTTCGTAATTCAACCCATCAATGATCACGAATATCAATATAATTAAATGACATAGATCATAGTACGGATGTGTAGCATAGAAATGACATCCAGTGTGATCCATCATGTCAACTTCTAACTGGTCCCTAATGAGATCAAAATCTTCTATAAACAGAGTGTAACAAAATTCTTTATTATCCATAAACTGCAGTAATCAATAAGTCTTTATAACATACATATATATAGAAACAAACTCCCACTAAATCTGAATATCTTCAAATAACATAACAACCATTTGAGCAGTATGCTCCAAAAAGACCTTGAGTGGTAATCCCTTGGTTAGCGGATCCGCAATCATAGAGTTTGTACCAATATGTTCTATATATAAATGACCACTCTGAACTCTTTTTTTAACAACTAGGAACTTGATGTCAATGTGCTTTGACTTAGTTGAACTCCTATTGTTGTTCGAATACATGACTGCTGATTTATTGTCACAGAATAACTTTAGTGGTCTTTCAATTCCTTTCACAATCTTTAGCCCAGTGACAAAATTCCGCAGCCACATTCCATGATTGGATGCCTCATGACATGCTATAAATTCAGCGGCCATAGTGGAAGAAGCAATGAGTGTTTGTTTAACACTTTTCCATGAGATTGCTCCTCCAGCAAGCATGAAGATATAACCTGAAGTGGATCTCCGACTGTCTTGGCATCCAGCAAAATCCGAATCTGAATATCCAACGATCTCCAGTTGGTCCGATTTCTTATATGTGAGCATGTAGTCTTTAGTTCTTTTCAAATAACGCATAACCCGCTTGACTGCTACCTAGTGATCCATACCAGGGTTACTCAGATATCTGCCTAACATTCCGACAATGTATGCCAAATCTGGTCGAGTACAGACTTGTGCATACATCAAACTTCCTACTGCAGATGCATAAGGAATTTTCTGCATTTCTTTAACTTCAAGATCATTCTTAGGACATTGTTGAAGACAAAATTTGTCTCCTTTAATAACGGGGGTGTTTCCTGATTTACAATCCTGCATGCCATATCTCTTTAGTACATTTTCAATGTAACTCTTTTGTGACAATCCAAGTATACCTCGAGAACGATCTCGATGTATCTGAATTCCTAATACAAAAGAGGCATCACCAAGATCTTTCATTTCAAACTTAGTTGAAAGAAATCTTTTAGTTTCATGTAGTAAGCCTGTATCATTGCTAGCGAGCAATATATCATCAACATATAAAATCAGAAAAATATGTCTGCTCCCACTAAATTTGTGGTATACACAATCATCAATTAAATTACTCTCAAAACCAAACGAGATAATAATTTCATGAAATTTGTGATACCATTGAAGAGAAGCTTGCTTGAGACCATATATGGATTTCTTTAGTTTACAAACCATTTTGTTTGGATCTCCCACCACAAAATTTTCTGGTTGGTTCATAAAAATTGTTTCATCAATGTTTCCATTTAGAAACGCAGTCTTAACATCCATTTGGTATAGCTCAAGATCAAAATGCGCCTCTAATGCCATGATCGTCCTAAAAGAGTCCTTTGTCGAAACAGGGGAAAAGGTTTATGTAAATCAATACCTTCCCTCTGAGTGAAACCCTTTGCAACAAGACGTGCCTTATATCTTTCTACATCACCCTTTGAATCCTTTTTGGTTTTAAATATCCATTTACAACCAATAGGTTTCGCACCTTCAGGTAATGAGACTAGATCCCAAACGTCATTGTCTTCCATAGACTTAATTTCTTCATTCATGACAATAATCCATTTATGAGAATTAGAACTATGCATTGCTTGATGTAAGTTGATAGGATCATCTTCCATCATTTCAACGCTATCCTCATGTTCTTGGAGAAATACAATATAGTCATCCAAAATAGCATTTCTCCTTTCTCTCGTGGATCTCCGTAATGGCATTTGTTCTTGAGGTTGTTGAGTTTGTTCTTCAGGAATGTTTACCTCATTTTCAATGGGAAGATTTGTATTATTGTCTTGAAGTTCTGGAATTGCTTCTTGATTAATATCATAAATAAATTCATGATTATCATCAGTAGCAATTTAGGAATTTGAACAAATTCCTCTTCAAATACAAATTCCTTAGTATTTCTCCCCTCAAACTCAATATCCTCAAAGAACACTGCATTTCCCGTCTCAAAAATAGTTCTGTTCGTGGGAACAAAAAACTTATAACCCCTTGATTTCTCAGAATATCCAATAAAGTAACAACTAACTGTTTTGGAGTCTAATTTATTTTCACGAGGCTTATAAGGCCTTGCTTCTGTTGGACATCCCCAAATATGAAAATGCTTTAGGACTGACTTTTTACCGGTCCAAAGCTCATAAGGAGTTTTAGTTGTTGCTTTAGTTGGAACTCTATTGAGAATATATGCTGCAGTCTTTATTGCTTCTCCTCAGAGAGATTCCGGTAAAGTAGAATGAGAAATCATGCTTCTTACCATATCTTTAAGAGTTCTGTTTCGTCTCTTAGATACACCATTCATGCGAGGAGAACCTGGCATAGTGTATTGAGGTACAATTCCACATTCCTCTAGCAAATGGTCCTGGACGTTGTTCTCCTGATCCATCATATCGACCATAGTATTCACCACCACGGTCAGATTTGATAGCTTTAATTCTTTTACCAAGCTGATTTTCTACTTCAGCTTTGTATGCCTTAAACACGTCCAGTGCTTGGGACTTCTCACTAATGTGATAAAGGTAGCCATATCTTGAATAATCATCTATGAACAAAATAAAATATCGTTGACCATTCCAAGAAGCCGTAGGGAATGGCCCACAAATATCAGTATGAATGAGTTCTAAGACGTCTGTAGTTCTGTTGGCACCCAATTTCCTTACGTTTGTTTGCTTTCCCTTAATACATCCAATACAAACCTCAAAATTGGAAAAATCAAGAGAACCAAGAATTCCATCATTTACAAGCCTTTCAATTCTGTGTTTAGATATATGACCTAAACGCTTGTGCCAAATTGATGCATAATTTTCAGTTGTTAATTTTCTTTTAGTACCGCGATTACTTGTATGCAAAGTTTCATTATATGAGGCAATTGTATCAAGTAAATATAGATTATCATAAACTGACAAAGAACCATTTGCAATAATATTTGAATTTAAAGAAAGACTAAACTGACCATTTCCAAATGAACAATAATAGCCAAATTTGTCCAAAACAGAAATAGAAACCAAATTCCGTCTAAAAGACGGTACAACAAAAGTGTCTTTCAAATCCAAATAAAAACCAGTTCTTAATAATAATCTAAAATTCCCAATAGCCTCAACTTCAACTGATTTGCCATTGCCCACAAAAATGAATCTTTCATCATCACTTGGCTTTCGGAAGCTCAGGCAACCCTGCATAGAAACACTAATGTGAGTAGTAGCACCAGAATCTACCCACCAAGTGTGACTCGGTACTGAAGTTAAATTAACCTCAGAGCAAACTAAAGTAAGAGATTCACCTTTCTTTGCACGCCATGCGTGATATTTAGTGCAGTCTCTCTTCAAGTGTGTGGATTGCCGACAAAAGAAACAACTAAATTCCTCATTTTCTTTAGTTTGTTGTTTCTTTTGCACGGGACCACCTGCAGCTTCTTTAGGGTTCTTCCTTTTATTCTTTTTATCTCTGAAATTACTTCCTGAAGCCAAATGAGCACTTTCAGTCCGATCTTGCTTCAATCTCTCTTCTTCTTGCACACAATATGAAATTAACTCATTAAGAATCCATTTCTCCTTCTGACAATTATAACTGACCTTAAACTGATTAAATTGTGCAGGAAGAGAGATCAAAACCAAATGCACGAGCAAATAATCAGAAAGCTCTAACTTTAGTGCTTTTAGTTTTGAAGCAAGGTGAGACATTTCCATCATGTACTCCCTTATGTTTTCTTTTCCCTTATACTTCATTGAGGTCAAACTCGCAAGAAGCGTGCTTGTTTCAGCCTTATCGTTTTTTGCAAAACGTTTCTCAATTTCCTCAATGAATTCCTTAGCATTAGTGACTTCAGAGATATCACCCCTAAACGTTTCTGGAATTCCTCGCTTAATGATCATTAGACACATGCGATTTGATCTTTCCCATTTTTCAAGGTCCTGTTTTTCAACAAGGGAACCTTGATCCGTAATAATGGGTCGATCAATCCGAAGCGCAAGGTCTAGATCCAAACACCCGAGGATAATCAAAACATTATCCTTCCAATCCTTAAAATTATTTCCATTCAGTATAGGAATAGAATTGACATTGGCAGATATTGTAGATGCGGAAGCATTAACTGAAATTAAACAAAAAATACTATGATCACATTTTTCACATCTTGATTAATAAATTCACATTGAGATTTTTCTATCAAAAAAATATCTAGCACAACATTAATATTTAGTCTTTGGACAGAAATATTAACTTGTAAGTGATATTTTGTGCAATGATCAAATACTGACAATAAATCCTGTCAAACAATGATTCTATCTTTGGATTGAATTATTGTTCACATGGAACCGAATAATCGTCACATATTCATCATCACAGGTACTTCTGTAATTCGGCCCGACAATATTAATCTATCTTTGGACCGATGTAATATCCGCATGAATTACAAACGTACTTATCATTTAAAATCTATATACCGAATCAACATTCACAAGATAGATTACTTTGGTAATATGTTGTTTCAATTGATTAGTTAGAATAATAAACTCCTTAAATCTCAAAAGCCGAATTAAATTTTTAAAATTAAATTCTTAATTCCTTAAATTCTTAATTATTTTCTTAATATTATTTTATTTACGTCATAATATTATGAAAGAGATATAACCCGTATATATATTTTAAATATAATTCTTTACAAAAAATATATAATTCTTTAATTATATTTTTTATGTTCCAAATAAATAAATATATATCACATAATAATTAACTATTTTATATATATTCAATAATATATATCGGTTACAGTTTTCTGTAAATATATTAACTATTTTATATATATTCAATAATATATATCGGTTACAGTTTTCTGTAAATATATTTAATAATATATATCGGTTACATATATTTAATAATATATATATCCTTAATTATTAATTATAGGTTATGTGATTTATTTATAATAAAATTTTTATTTATTAAATAAATAATTAAATTTTTGAACTTTTCAAAACTTAATTTTTAATTTATTATTTAAATAATAACGGTTAGACTTAGTCCTGAATTCAATTATTTATTTTAAAAAAAAAGAAAAAAAAAACTAATAACCAGAATCGCAAACCCCAAACAAAAATCATTCTTCTTATCTTTAGTACGATATCTGAATTCATGATTTAATCATAATATGATATCAAAAAAAATCTTAATATTAACAAACTAACATAGAAATTGACTCTTAATATCAGCAAACTAACATAGAGATTGGCTCTCATACCAATTATAGGAATTTTCTTTAGTCATAAATTCATGATTCTAAACAAATATATTCCTTTTCAGACTTTAATCTATAATCTTATATATCGATAATATCTAACATAGATGAATCACAATCCTAATACATAAATTTCTCTATGTCCATAAGTTGATTAAAGGAAGCGTACCTGAATTCATGATGAAGATCTTTGAGTTTGGGTTTGCTCTTCCGATTCTACAAGCGGTGGTTTTCTCCCTTCTTCTCTCTTACGATGGTGAGAAAATGAAAACTGGCGTGTGAATCGGGGAACCACAACCCTTTTATATTTATTTATTTATTTATTATTTAACCATCATAAATAATAAATAAATTGACGGTTTCTACACATAACCGTTCCGTACTATTAGTTATATTAATTATGCGACTTATTCAATAAAAAATAATAAATACTTAATGATCACTTTATTTTTATTGAATTCCAAATAAAAAAATAGCCAAAACACATTATTTATATTTATTAGTCCAATAAATCTAACAGATAAATCATCTTATTTCAATTGACTTGAATGTTGATTAGTTCAACACTAATTTGATGTCGCAGAGAAGATTGTCGATATCATTGCATCACTTTTAAAAAGGTAATTTCATTTTGTTTTCAAGTTGATATTATGTGAACTTTACTTAATTTTATTTTATTTTAGACAATGGTCTATTCTTTGAAGATGTTAACTCAACATCACACTGCCGTTATATTAATTTCAACAAAAAAATGCTTTCAGTATGAATCGAATCCAAGCTCCAGGTATTCAAAATGCTCTAATTCATATATATATATATATATATATATATATATATATATATATATATATATATATATATATATATATTTCTTTAATTGTCCCTTCTATCATTTTTTTGTTATTTAAATTGTCTTTTATATTTTACGAAGTCTATCCACTAATTTTTAATTTGAAATTTTAGTGTTTTTCAAATTCTTTTCAAGTTCTATTTAAGCTAACAACATGATAATTTGAAGAAGAAAAAATGCATACAATGTTGACATAGAGGTCCCACAAAACTGCTTCTAATTAAATTATATATAATTTTTTATCTTCATTATATATATGTTACTAGTTAGGATTTTATGTATAAAGTATCAAATTATAATCTATTAATTTTGATCAGTTTATTTTATAATATGATCAGATCTTTCAGACAAAGAAGCTCAAGTGAGGAAAATACATGGTCTTAAATGGGTTATTTTGGAATTTTATTAAAAAACCCAACCATCAAATCTTATATATATTCATAAATAAAGATAAAGATATTTATGTAATATATACATAAAAAAAAAACTATTTTTCTCTCAGTTTTTAGAGGATCCAATTTGTCCGGAATCTGTTCATATTGTTGAAGAAGTCAAATAACACATGAATATTAGATTTTGCCACATATTATTTTTTAATGCTTTTGTATGTCATCATTTGAAGTGATTTAAGTCGGGATTTTTAGTGCACCCTCACATTATACATCAAATATTTATGACCCACGTTATTTTTCTGCAGAAAAAAAAGAGGTCTTAGAAAAGTAATGGTACCAGATCCAAGGACGGGATATGGGTATCCTGAGGATAAAACAAAACTAGTATTACATAGACTCTTAAAAATCTATGGAAGAAAATAGGCATTTATTGAGGAAGAAAATTACAGAGCCTCGCTGATTGTATATTTGACGAAGATGAAGAAAATGTCACTCCTAAAAATAATGATGTATGTTTATGTTTCTCAAATTTTGTTAAGATCTTTATCTCTACAAGTTACTGAAAGTTTGTGCCTTTATTTTATTTATGGTTAACATATTATTATTTTGAATGTGAAGGAATTTGAAGCTGAAGAGACTGATCAAAGACCATTGGAAAAATTATGTATACAACATTCAGATAATTCTAATCTCTCAATGAGTGAAAACCATATTCATTGGACAAGAAGCAAAGGAAAACAAGCGTTACGAATACAAGAACTGTCCAAGACATTTAAAAAAAAGTGGTCGAAGAGGTGAATGATGAATTCCCACCATTGTTTAGTTATATTTCCAAAACATGGTCTTTAAACATGCAAATGTGAAATGTGAGATATGAGTTGTGCAGATTGTTCAAAAAATTTAGGCTTATTTAGATTGCCAAGTGTATAAATTTATGGAATTATTTTGTTTTATATATTAAGAGAGAACCCACCTTAATTATAGTTTATGGCTCACTCCTATATGAAAGATATTATATAAGTTATAACTAAATTTTAATAACATTGGAACTCCAAATCTGTTATATTTAGAAATAATTTTTTTTATAATCAACGTGATAATCCAATATTAAAAATTGATAAAATAAAAAATCAAAATTGTTTTATTTTTTTGTTTGAAACCTACTTAAGATAGTCAAGTTGCAGGAAATTTGAGGAAATGATCCCAAAGATAGGGTTATTTCACTTGGTGGTCACTTGATAATTTATTTGCTCTCATGATCACTTTTATTTTTCTTGACGAAATTACACTCTTCGCGTAACGCGAAGGGACTCCGCGTTTCGCAAAGTGAACTAGGGTTTTATATAAATACCCAAATTTTTTCATTTCATTCATTTTATTTCTCTCTCTGCTTTTGTTCGACGGCGGCAGCAAAGGCTATGTTGAGTTATGGAGCCTACACTTATAATAAATTCTACATTGTTAATTAGAGTTTATTGGGTTTATCTTTTTTGGTTTTGGGCTTGGGCCTGACCAAAGTTATTTAGGTTTATTACCTGAATGTTTACCCTATAAACATGTAATTATTAAGGGTTTACACTGGGTAGTAAAATTCTAGAGAAATAAAGTGTGAGGCAAAAACTCTGTATTCCTTCTTCTTCTTAGTGAAATCTGGTGGTGGCTGAAGTGGATGTAGCTCAATTTGAGTGAACCACTATAAATTTGTGTGTTCTTGTGTTCTTCTTTCTTGTGTTTTTACAGATTGTTTTAAAGCAAGTCGGATTTGGGAGATAAAAATCCTAACAACTGGTATTAGAGCAGTTGGTCTAGATCCGAGCATTGGAAACAATGGCAAGTGAGAACAGTATAGGACATGGAATTGGAAGATTTGATGGGACAGATTATGCCTTCTGGAGAATGCAGATTGGAGATTATCTCTATGGAAAGATGCTTCATGTTCCTTTGAGTGAGAAACCAGAGAAGATGGATGAAGCTGAATGGAAACTCCTTGATAGACAGATTTTGAGAGTTCTCCGATTGACGCTAGCCAAGACAGTTGTTCACAATGTAGCAAAGGAGAACACCACCATGGGCTGATAAAAACTCTTTCTGATATGTATGAAAAACCATCTGCTAACAACAAGGTACACTTAATGAAAAGACTCTTTTACTTAAGAATGGTTGATGGTACTTCTGTCACTACTCATTTGAATGAATTCAATACAATTGTGAATCAATTGCTATCTATTGAGATTGATTTTGGGGATGAAGTTAGTGCCATGATTTTGTTAGCATCTCTACCAAATAGCTGGGAACCTATGAGGGCAGCAATTAGTAATTCAGTTGGAAATGCTAAACTGAAATTTGTTGAAGTTAGAGATCGTATTCTTGCTGAAGAGGTTCGTAAAATTGATTCTGGTGAAACATTCAAAGGTTCTGCTCTGAATGTGGAAAACAGGGGAAGAGGTAATGATAGAAATTTCAACCGAGGTAAGAGCAGATCTATGTTAAGGAGCAGGAGGAGTCAGTCCAAGTCTGGGCGGACATTTGAGTGTTAGAATTGTGATAAACATGGTCATTTAAAGAGGAACTGCAAAGCACCGAAGAAAAATGGTGATGATAAAAATGATGCAACCAACGTTGTTTCAGAATCTGTCACTGATGCGTTACTTCTGTCTGTTGATAGCCCGATAGATCCATGGGTTTTAGACTCAGGAGCGTCTTTCCATACCACTACTCACAAAGAATTAATGGAGAATTATGTGGCTGAAAACTGTGGGAAAGTATATCTTGCAGATGGTGAGTCAATGAATATTGTTGGCATGGAGGACATCAAATTGAAGATGGCAAATGGTTCTGTTTGGAAGATTAATAAGGTGAGACACATTCTAGGTTTAATGCGCAATTTGATCTCTGTTACACAACTTAATGAAGAAGGTCACAATTTCAGTTGTGGAAATGGTGCATGGAAGGTGACTAAAGGAGCAATTGTTGTTGCTCGAGGTCACAAAACTGGAACGTTATACACGACTTCAACTTGCAGAGAAACAGTTGCTGCTGTAATTGATGACTCGAAGAATAGTGAGCTATGGCATTGCAGGTTGGGCCATATGAGCGAAAAGGGATGAAATTCTTTTGAAGAATGGACAGATTCCAGAACTGAAGTCTGTTGAACATCAGTTATGTGAAAACTGCATTCTTGGAAAACAGAAACGAGTGAGTTTCTTAAAAACTGGGAAGGAGCTCAAGAAAGAAAGACTAGAGTTGGTACACACTAATGTGTGGGGACCTGCACCTGTTTCTTCTATTGGCGGATCATACTACTATGTGACTTTTATAGATGATTCAACAAGAAAAGTATGAGTTTACTTTATGAAGCACACAAGTCTGAAGTATTTGCTATTTTCAAGAAGTGGAAGGCTTTTGTTGAAAATGAAACAAATCAGAAAGTTAAGTGCTTGAGATCCGACAACGGAGGTGAATATATCAATTCAGATTTCAAAGAGTATTGTGCTGAGAATGGGATCAGTATGGTGAAGACTGTTCCCCGAACGCCTCAAGAGAATGGAGTAGCTGAAAAAATGAATCGAACATTGAACGAGCGTGCTAGAAGCATGAGATTGCATGCAAGGCTGCCTAAAACCTTCTAGGCAGAAGCTATTAATACTGTTGCCTATTTGATAAACAGGGGACCCTCTGTTCCTCTTGAATTCAGAATTCCTGAAGAAGCTTGGAGCAATAAAAAGGTAAACCTTTCTTATTTGAAAGTGTTTGGTTGTTTATCATATGTTCATATTAATGAATGTGATAGGAGCAAGCTTGATCCAAAGTCTAATAAATGTTTTTTCATTGGTTATGGTGATATCGAGTTTGGTTATCGTTTCTAGGATAATCAAAATCGGAAGATCATTCGTAGCAGAAATATTATCTTTAATGAACAGGTTCTCTACAAAGATTGTGTTGGGAAGACATCAGATGGTGATTCCAAGTTGAAAGAGACTGGTACAGTCGATTTGAGAGAATTTTCAGCTGAATATATACCCGTTGTCGAAGAAGAACAATGTGTTGTTGAAGATGAAATCGTTGACAACGTGGCCCCAGAGGTAAATCAGCAAACACCGGTTATACAGTTGAGAAGATCATTAAGGAATCGAAAACCAGTTGAGAGGTGGTCTCCATCTCTAAATTATATCTTGTTGACAGATAGAGGTGAACCTGAATGCTATGAGGAAGCAATACAATCTGATGAATCGGTTAAGTGAGAGTCTGCGATGAAAAATGAGATGGACTCTTTGATGTTGAATCAGACTTGGGAGCTCACTGAGCTACCAAAGGGAAAGAAAGCACTTCACAACAAATGGATCTTCAGGATTAAAGAAGAACATGATAAAACCATGAGGTACAAGGCAAGGTTGGTTGTGAAAGGATTTCAACAGAAAGAAGATATTGAATACAATGAAATCTTTCTCCAGTAGTTAAATTGATGACAATCAGAACTATTTTGAGTTTGGTTGTGAAAGAAGACCTTCATCTTCAACAAATGGATGTCAAAACTGCTTTTCTTCATGGTGATTTAGATGAAGAGATTTATATGCGACAACCAGAAGGATTTGAAATCAAAGGAAAAGATGAGCTTGTGTGTAAGCTTCAGAAAAGCCTGTATGGTTTGAAACAGGCTCCAAGGCAATGGTACAAGAAATTTGATAGCTTCATGAAAAGTAACAATTTTTTGAGGTGTGAAGCTGATCATTGCTGCTATATCAAGAGGTTTGATAAATCATACATTATTCTTCTTCTCTACGTTGATGACATGTTGATTGCTGGAGCAAACTTGTATGAGATTAACCAGCTCAAGAAAGAGTTGTCTGAAAAGTTTGCAATGAAGGATTTGGGTGCTGCTAAACAAATCATTGGGATGAAAATTTTTAGGAATGAAGAAGTTCTCAAGCTTTCACAAGAAGCATATGTGAAAAAAGTTCTTAGCAGGTTCAACTTGTATGACGCAAAACCAGTTACTACCCCCTTAGCTAGTCACTTCAGACTATCTAAAGACTAGTCGCCTTCAACAGAGGAGGAGAAAAATTACATGGCAACTGTTCCGTATGCCTCTGCCATTGGTTGTATTATGTATGCGATGGTTTGCACAAGACCAGACATAGCACATACAGTGGGAGTTGTTAGCAGATTCATGAGCAATCCGGGTAGACAACATTGAGAAGCAGTAAAGTGGATACTACGATACTTAAGAGGAAGTACGGGTCTTGCTTTGTGTTTTCGAAAGTTTAATATGGGTATGGAAGGATATGTTGATGCTGACAATGGTGGTGATGTTGATAGTAAGAAGAGCACAACATGGTACATTTATACTCTGGGAGGTACTGCAATCAGTTGGGTTTCAAAATTGCAGAAGATTGTTGCTCTTTCTAGTTGTGAGGCAGAGTATGTTGCTGTGACAGAAACTGCTAAGGAGATGATGTGGTTACAACCCTTTTTGCGAGAATTGGGTCAAGACTACGAGGGAAGTGTGTTGCGACGCGACAGTCAGAGTGCCATTCATTTGGCAAAGAATCCCGTTTATCATGGCATAACGAAGCATTTACAGGTTCGTTATCATTTCATCCGGTCAGCTTTAGAAGATGGAGTATTAGATCTTGAGAACATTCCCGGGAGTGAGAATTCAGCTGATATGTTGACGAAAACTGTGACAAATGAGAAACTGAAGTTGTGTGCAGCTTCAGTTGGTCTTCTTCGTTAAGAAACCAAATGGAAAGCCACTACCGATCGAGAGATGATGAAGTTAGTCTCCAAGTGGGAGATTGTTGAGTTATGGAGCCTACACTTATAATAAACTTTACATTGTTAATTAGAGTTTATTGGGTTTATCTTTTTTGGTTTTGGGCTTGGGCCTGACCAAAGTTATTTAGGTTTATTACCTGAATGTTTATCCTATAAATATGTAATTATTAAGGGTTTACATTGGGTAGACAGAATTCTAGAGAGATAAAGTGTGAGGCAAAAACTCTGTATTCCTTCTTCTTCTTCATAGTAATCTGTTGGTGGCTGAAGTGGATGTAGCTCAATTTGAGTGAACCACTATAAATCTGTGTGTTCTTGTGTTCTTCTTTCTTGTGTTTTTACAGATTGTTTTCAAGCATGTCGGATTTGGGAGATACAAATCCTAACAGGCTACAGCAACGGTGGAAACATCAAAGATAAGAAAACCCATTCAGATGTTCATCATACTGTTCTTATTTATGTTATTCTTAATCAAACCCTAACCCTAAATCAATTTAATCTATTCTTATTGTTCATATTAGTTCATATTGGTTCATATTTTTGTTCATCTTCTTGTTCATATTTGTCGATGATGATATTTGCAGATCATATGGGTCTGTTTCATGGAAGATTCACTTCGTGTTTCGCTAAGTACTTCGTGTTTCTCTAAGTACTTCGCGTTTCGCGAAGCGACACATCGCGTTACGCGAAGTGATACGGTCGGCACGCGAAGCGGCGCAGTCGGTACGCGAAGCGGCACAGTCGACACGCAAAGGCCCATCGCGTTACGTGATGCGGGATGGTGGCCTTGTGATTCTCAACAATATGGTTCTAAACACTAAAAGGCATACATATAATAGGGAGCTATTTATGTTGTTGAGCCCCACAAGAAGCAACAACAATGTTTCCATTCTAGGGTGTATAAACTTGTACATGTTTAAAACCATAATCTTCGATGTTCACAATTCATGTGATCTTTGTTCATCACTCTTGCAAATATATGTGTGAAAAAATTCTTAATAATACTGCTCTGAATTTTTGTCTGAATCACAACCTTGGGCTTTCTTGGTGTAGAAAATTTCTTATAGAAGTTCATTCATTTTTTCTTACCAGATAAAGAGGTAAAGATAAAGAGATCTTTCATTCAAAGTGGTCAATAAAAGTGGTTTCTATATTGACGTGAGATTAAAGATATAGATCTTCCATTCAAAATGGTCAGTAACAAACAAGTCTATGTAAAATCAGTATCTTCTCTATAAATGATATCCAAGATCTAGTTCATAAAAAAAATCTTCTTATTTTTCTCAATTGCATAACCATTTAATAAAAAAGAATCAAGTGTTTTAAACTCAACTTTTCACTCAGATTTCTAATCAATTAAGGCTTTAGCTTACAAACACAAATATCATCTTTAATCAAACATGCATTCATTACTCACACCATAGAGAAAATAATAGTACAAGAAAGGAAAATACATCTGCGATATACTAAGAAATAAGTATACCCACACCAGTAGGAATCGAATTTAATGTTTTACACAAATCTAAGTACAACTCTGTGCCGCTTTGCGTAACGCGATGTGTCTTCGCGTGCCGACCGTACCGCTTCGCGAAACGTGAAGCCCTTCGCGAAATGTGAAGTCCTTCGTGAAACGAGAAGCCTTCGCGAAACGTGAAGTCGCGAGAATCAAATGAATCTTCCCTGAAACGGAACCGAATCAGAGCATCATCAACTTCATCATTGACAAGATGAACAACCACGATGAACAACCAAGATGAACATAAGAAAATCTCATGGTTAAGGGTTTGAAGATGAAAATAATGAAAATAAGTACATAAATCGATCCAATCACCTGATATTAAAACGGTTTTCGTCGTCGATCTGTATAATATGTTCGTTTAGGGTTCCGCCATTGTGGTTCCGTCGCCGCCGCCGCGAGAAGAGAGAAGAGAGAGAAAGAAAATAACAAAATGAAAAAAATTGAGAATTTATATAAAAAAATTCCTCTTTCGCGAAACGCGAAGTCTCTTCGCGTGATGCGAAAAGGGTAATTTTGTCCAAAAAAAATGACCATGAAATCAATTAAAATTATCGACGACCAAGAAATCAAATACCCCATGTTTGGAGTCATTTCGTCAAATTTCCCCCAAGTTGCCATGATAACCGCAATCTATTAAAAATCGATAAAGTATAAAATCAAAATTATTTTATTTTTGTTTGAAACCTACTAAAATAGTAAGTTACCATAATGGTTCTTACAAAAATTAAAAGTTACCAGTTTGATTTTTATTTTAATTTAAAATACTTTAAATTGATAATTAAAAATGAATCGGGTTGATAAATATAAATTCAATGATAAGTTAACGGTATATATATATATATATATATATATATATATATATATATATATATATATATATATATATATATATATATATATATATATATATATATATATATATATATATATAGGTAAAACCAAAATTCTTTTTTTTAATAATTTATTTTCTCTAATTTAATATATATATTTTAAATTAATGAATGTACTAATATTAATTAAGAATGTCAAAAAATATTTTTTTTCTTCTAATTTTACTATATATTTTTTTAATAAATAATTATATATATATAGATAAATAGTTTTATTTTAATTAATTATTATATATATATATATATATATAACAACCTATTTAAAAATTAATTAATAATATATTTATATATAAATAAATTAATTTATTTGATTATTTATTTATCTCATATTCAAATAATAAGAGGTAATAGTGAGAAAGATTGGGTATTTAGAATATATATTTTTTTAATATAAGTTGAGTGATTTATTTTTAATTGTTAGTTATATTAATTATATATTCATAAATAAAATTAAAAAAAATAAATCAAGAGTCTTAAGGAATGTAATGATTAAGTGTTTATAATTCATAATAAAGATCAAGAGTTTGAATTTCGCTAGGAGACCAAAGTGAGAAAATCTGTAATTGTAATATGATGATGAGATGATTGTGTGCAAAATGATGGTCTATAATACCATAAATAGTTGGGAAATTAAGAAAAAATTTATAATGATATAAAATGGTTGTACTATAAAATGCTCACAATAATTCAGTTGAGATGTGTTAAAAGAAATAATGCTCTTTTATATAACAAAATAATATTAACTCATCAATATAATAATTATATTTTTATCTAAACTTTTATAATTTTTCAAGTTTGTCCAAAAATAAAATGATTTAAGCAAATTATAACATACTATTATCAATTTATATTTATAATTTTATATATTAATATATTAATTAAGATGGCTAGTCAATTCACTTAACAAATTAATTATACTCCTACACTCATATTAAAATTTAAATAAATAAGATTGAGTGACACTATAATTAATAAATATATTCATTTTGCACTCATATTAAAATTTAAATAAATAAGATTGCAAGTGATACTATAATTAATAAATAATTAAGTATTATAATAAATATAATAAATTTTGAGATATATTAATCAATATATAATTTGAAAATCTGACTAATCACTTATTATCTTGTTTCATTTCATTTCATGTGTCGAAACGATGCCCTAATAGTTGTTGGGCGGGAGGAGGCCCAATATTAGTATTGTATTTAATATAACGAAACCCTAATTATCAAAACACGCGGCGTATATTATTTAAATACTTTGTGCTATCATGTTTTAGTGAATATCATCAATTTCACCTTCAAATGTGTATGTGTGAAATTTGTTTATTTCATTATGTTCTGATTATGAGTGATTCAAACCCTGGCAAAAAGATCTTGCTCTCATCAGTTCTTTTATTTACTTTATTACAATTGACTTTGAATGTTGATTAGTTCAACACCAACTTGATGTCGCGAGCAAAAGTGTCGATCATTGCATCACTTTCAAAAAGGTATATTCATTTTGTCTTTAAATTTATATTCCACTAACTTTAATTTACTTTATATTTTATTTTAGGCAATGGTTTATTTCCGGAAAGATGTTAACCCAATATCCCACCTTTTTTATATTAATTTCAACAAAAACAGAAATGTTTTCAGTATGAATTGAACCCAAACTCCAGGTATTACATACTCTAATTCATATATTTAGGCAATTCTTTAATTGTTCTTTTTATAATTTTTTGTTATTTAAATTGTTGTTTATTTTTATGATGTCTATCCACTAATTTAATCTGAAATTTAAGTGTTTTAATTTTCATGTTCTATTTACCTCTTTTCAAAATCTAAATTTTACATTTAGAGAGGTCTCCATAAAACTGCTTATCTTTAAGTTATATATAAATTTTTATCTTCCAATATATATATATATATATATTATACTAGTTAGGATTTTATATATAAAGTATCAAATTATAATCTATTTTATAATCTACTTTTGTATGTCATCATTTCAAAGGATTTAAGTCAGGATTTTTAGTGCACCCTCACCACATACATTAATAATGACCCACATTATTTATCTGCAGAAAAAAAAGAGGTCTTAGAAAAATAATGACACCAAATCTAAGAACGAGGTCTGGGTATCCCTGAGGAGAAAACAAAATCTGTGCTATAGAGCCCTTCACTGATTGTATATTTGACGAAGATGAAGAACAAGTCACTCTTGAAAATAATGATGTATGTTTTTGTTTCTCATCTTTTGTTAATATCTTTATCTGCATAAATTACTGAAAGCTTGTGCATTTTTCTCTTCTATTTTTTTTAGTTAACATGTTATTATTTTGCAGGGAAGGAATCTGAAGCTGATAAGACTGAAAAATCATTGAAAAGATTATGTATACAGTATACAGATAATTCTAGCCTCTCAACGGGTGAAAATCATATTCATTGGACAAAACGCGGAGGAAAACAAGTGTTATAAATACATGAACCGTCCAAGGCATTTCAAAAAGGTGGTCAATGAGGTGAATGATTATTGCCCGCCATTGTTTAGTTATATTCCCCATAACTTGGTCTTTAAACATGTAAATGTGAGATGTGAGTTGGGAAGCTTGTTCAGGAAATTTTAGGTATATTTAGATTGTCAAGTGTATTAAATTTATGGAATTGTTTTTCTTATATTAAGATTGAACCCACCTTAATTATTATTTATGACTCACTCCTATTTGAAAGATCTAATATAAGTTATAACTAAATTCTAATAACATTTACCCCAAAAAAAAATTCAAATAACATTGGAACTCCAAATATGTTATATTTAGAAAATATGTTATATTTAGAAAATATGTTATATTTAGAAACGATTATAATTTTTATAATCAAAAGGATAATCGCAATCACTATTAAAAATTGATAAAGTAAAATATCAAAATTATTTTATATTTTGTTTAAAACCTACTAAAATAGTCAAGATACCATAATGGTGATATCCACAATTATGGTTATAAATTGATAAAGTAAAAAATCAAAATTATTTTATTTTTATTTGAAACCTACTAAAAGGGAAATTTGACGAAATGACCCTACAAAGGGCTAAATGAGTTGGTGACCAGCATATAATTTTAAATATGTTGGTGACCACTTCATATTTTTTTTTTTGACAAAATTGGCCATATCGCGAGACGCAACCGGATGCCATGTTAAAAGTCCACGATTGGGAGACGCATTTTTTTATTTTTTTTTGAAAATTTTGTTTGAAGGTTGATATTAGCACCATGCTTGAAGAAGCTGTTCAATATGTCAAGTTTTTGCAAATCCAGATCAAGGTAATTAAGAAAATTAACATTAATTATCAGTTTTCACTAATAACTAATAATATGATTTATGATACATTTTCTGTCTGCAGCTTCTTAGCTCCGATGACATGTGGATGTATGCACCAATTGCATATAATGGAATGGACATTGACGCCCTTGATCTCAAGATTTCTACTGCCCGTCAAAACGCAACAGATTTGCTTAAATTAATATCTATTTTTTCAAATTATTGAATCGTGAGAGGAGTATATTTTTTATGAGTATAATAATAATAATAATAATAATAATAATAATAATAATAATAATAATAATAATAATAATACTTTATTTAGCAATCCTGTGTGACGAAGAACCGGCTTTTGTATAGAGTCTTCTTCAATTTTTTTCGCGATTTATGATCATGAGATCGAGTCCATTGAAAGCTATGACATTTAAATTGGGTACTAATTAATGATCTCAACTATTATATATGAATGTGAAGATTATTCTTCCTCCATTTGCTTGCACAAGTTTGATTGTAACAATTAATTTCTTGGTTATATAGGAGAAATAACTCATATTACTTATATATTTTCTATGCAGGATACTTTTACTTTTACATAAAAAATTAACAGTTTAAACAACAAAAGTTAAAATTCATAATAAATTAGAAAATGGCTTGAATTTCTACATTTCTATCATTTGAATTAACCAGTTCATTTAGATTTTTAATTTTCCACTTGTGAATACCTTTAAAATAAATCTAGTAACCCAAACTTGCATGCACATGATATTTACCATAATTATTTTACTACTCAGTCCACATTCTATAATTTACAGCATTATTTCGTCAATTAAATTTAATCCCCTCTTTGTAAATAAAAAGATTAATTTTTTTTATATAAAAATAATGATGATTAAGTTGACCCAAAGCTTAACATGCCTTCAAAACACCGTTTTCTATGATCATAAAGTTCAATTTTTTTTTAATAAAATTTAGATAACTATACTATATAGATATATAAACCAAAATCAATCCTATAAAATGTAATTTTATGTACTTTATTTTTTTTATGAATTTATAACAAATAAATATACCTAATTAATTAGATCAATAATAATATATATAAGTCTTTTTTTCAAAATAAGAAGGATTATAAGAGATCTCATTATTTTATTTTGCAATATAATAAAGAAGATAAAGAGTTTGGAGTATGAAACAAGTTTGTTAAAACCGAAAGTTTACTTAAAATATTTAACATATTTAAATTTTATAATATAAATATATTATTTATTCATAATTTGCAACTAAAATTTCATTTAAATTGTTTTCTCTCTAAAACACTTAATAATTAGAATTTAGATCAGTTTATTAACCCTTTTAAAAATATTGATATATAATACATAAGTACTAACTTTAATTTATTTTCAATAAATGTATTTTTGAAAATATTAAAATAATTTATAATATATAATAATAATAATAATAATAATAATAATCATGGTCTATTTAATGTTTTATTAATTAACAAATTTTATTTGAGAAAGAAAAATATAGAAGATGATTTCTTATAAATCTTAATTTACTTTTTATTTATCACAAAATAAAATTTTCAATTAAATTGATACAATAAAGTTAACATTTTTAATATTCTTACTATTGAATACAATCCTCTAAACTAATCTAATATATAAATTATAGATTAACAAAAAAAAAAATAAAGCTTTAACATTTGAAATAAGGAGAAATTTTAATAATTTACTAATTAAATAATATTTTATTACCATCTCATTTATATAACAAATCTTATTGGCTTCTCAATAAAATAATTTTTTTAATCTAAATTTTGTAAATTTTTTTAACAAACTATAACATAGTATTATCAATTTACATTATTTATAATTTTATATATAAATATATTGATTAATTTGATAAGCCAATTACTTTAACACATTAATTATATTTATTCTGCACTCATATTAAAATTTAAATAAATAAGATCGAGCGACACTATAATTAATAAATATTTAAGTATTATAATAAATTATGAAAATATATTAATCAATATATAATTTAAAAATGAGACTAGTCACTTATTATCTTGTTTCAATTAATGTGTGGAAACGAAGTCCTAATATTTGTTAGGCGGGTTAAGGCCCAATAATTGTATTGTAATTAACATAAAGAAATCCTAATTATGATGACTAATAATTGTTAGGCGGGTTAAGGCCCAATAATTATATTGTAATTAACATAAAGAAACCCTAATTGTGATGACACTCTCGACGCCTGATGGCGTACATTATTTAAGTACTTGGTGCTTTCTCGTTTCAGTGAATGTGATATAGATAGTTTCATCATCAAATAAGTGTGTAGGTGTGAATTTTGTTGACAATTTCTTTCATTGTGTTTATGTTATCGATTATATTAGATAAATTTTCTTTTTACATTTAACTTTGAATGTTGATTAATTCAACACCAACTTGATGTCGCAAACATGATTGTTGATCATAGCACCGCTTTCGAAAATGTATTTTCATCTTGTATTCAAATTGATATTTCGCGAATTTTAATAATGTACTTTATTTTCTTTCAGAGAATGAGTTATTTCCTGAAAGATGTTAAACCAACATCACACCACCTTGATATTAATTTCAACAAAGATGCTCTCAATATGAATCGAATTCAAACTCTTTCAGGTTTTCACAAGCTCCCATTCATATTTATGTAATTCTTTAATCATTATTTCTATATTTTTTATTATCTAAGTAGTTGTTTTATTTTTATGATGTCTATTTGATCTTAAATTTTACTCTTTTTCAAGTTTTTTTACCTCTTTTCAAAATCTAAAAATATCACCACTAAGTTGCTAACAACTTGATAATTTGAAGAAGAAAAAAGTTCCACATCTAGAGAGGTCCCAAAAAATTGCTTATATTTAAGCTATATATGAATTATTTTTATCTTTCAATATATATGTTCCTAGTTAGGATTCAATCCAACTTATTTCTAATAATAGTTTCTATATAGTATATATTGCGATTTTAGTTTCATTTAAAACATAACAATGTGTCTTAGTTATTTATTATGTGAAACCACCTAAACTAAACTAAAGTTAAAAATTTAATAATTATTTAACAAAATCCACTCTTCTCAACTTTAAGTCTGACAATTGCAATTTTCCCATTAGGTGGAATAAAAAACTCTTCATACATATTTTAAAAAATAATTATTGTAATATATATATCCTTATTTTGTTTACATTTAAAATTATGTACGTCTGTCTACTTATTTCATGTCATATTTGTGTTAGAACGGGCGAAAACCATATTGATTGGACAAGAAACAAATGAAAACAAGAACATAAGTAAGCTAATTTTCATAAGGATAACATGATCTGATTAAGTTTGTACTACAACAGGCTACAGGAGCAATGTCGACAATGACAAGGACAAGGGAAAGGGCAAGGCAGCTCTTACGGATGAAGATGAAACTGGGCTGGCAGAAAATGAAGAAATCACTGATGGCATGGTCCAAATGATTCTTCCAGTTTCTATGATTCATCGTGACGCAAGTGTTTATCTGAAAAATATTATGAGTGATATCTGTAACTATTTTCTTGAATAAGGAATTGTATAAGCTTTTGGTTTATCAAAGCATACCGAAAGATAATATGAGCTCCCATCACGACAACGGGGGCACGAAAGAACAGTAATGGTTGGATTTTTGACTCATATTATATTAGGGTTTATATGTTATAATAGTTTTAAATCCTTAATTGGCTTAGGAATAGCAATTTAGTCTTTATTCCTTTAGATATTTATAGATAAAGGTATTGTAACTTACAATTATTTGGACCATAATTCAATGAAAAATTATAAAATGGACGTCTCTCTGAGAATGTAGACATTTGTTTGTCAAATCTCGTTATATCTAGTGTTCATTATTTTACCTCTATATATTTTTGATCGCGTGTTTATATTATATTTTTACTCAATAATAATTACACTAGTGAATGAAGTGAACGATAAATGTCTGCTATTGTTTATTTATATACACCAGAACGTGGTCTTTAAACATACAAATGTGAGGTTTCTCATTGCCCCGACTTGGTGATGATAAGTGTTGTGCAACTCGTTTTGGAAGTTGTCTATCAGACTCTCGCTAACTTGTGCCTGTGGCCATAGAGGTTATTGTTAAAATTTAAAAGTAAAAATGTACGTAAAAATGCATTATTATTGAAGTTAATTCGATCCATGCATTGTATAGGAGTTTCAATTCTAACAGCAATGAATACAACTAACTACTATTAAAATTAATTAGTAATTTTAAACTTACTTATAAAATTTTTATTAAACTTTTTTTATTATTTTTATACTCTCCCTTAAAAAGAAAGGTAGTAAAATAGACCAAGTTTCACCTTTAGAAATAAATCGATAAAATATAAAGCTGTATCAAACCTACCTAATTTAGCAAGTTTCATTTTTTCATCTACACAATATAATCTAATTGAGTGAGTCCCATTTTTTTCAGCTACCCAATTAGTTTCATAATATTAGCTTGCACCAATTAAAGGCGGTTACAAATCAACATAGCACATGTTATAACAAATGAATCAAATGAGTCGCATCAACTAGATGCGGATCTACGTTAGGGTTGAGGTGAGATTAAACCGACCCAAAAAAAAATAATTTTAAAATGTGACATATCCTCTTAATTTCTATTTCTTTCTCTAAATCTCAAAAACAGACAAAATTATAAGTTAATCTACCTGATTCATACCTAATTACTGTCACCTATTCAAGTCAAATTGGAAATTAGATTATTCATGTTATTGGTTATTGCCATTAATAATGATCATGTGTGAATTGATCGATTTTTAGGTTTATGAAAGAGAGATTTGAAGTTGATTGTGATGGGATAGAGAGAAATGAGAGAAAAGGGGAGGAGGGAATATAGGGAATTTATATTCTAAATTTAAAATTAAAGTAACTTATTAAATTTGAATTAAAATGTTAATAAGCATAAATAGGGTAGCAGTCCACAATTAAATTACTGTTTGTTTGGATGCAAAACTGAGTGGGCTATTCTATTTCCAAACAGGGCATACAATTTATTAATTTCTTTGTTATAATTTTATTTTATTTTAAGTTTAGAAAATAATAGACAAAAAAAAATTTATTGGAAAAAAACGTACAAGTCTTATAAGTTTATTGCAATTTTTTGCAATAGAATTTGCAATAGAATTATGTTATAGATTTTGTTTTTATATAAAACATTTAATAATTAGAATTTAGATCAGTTTTTTAACCCTTTTAAAAATATAGATATATAATAAATAATACAAATATTATTTTCAATAAATATATTTTTGAAAATATTAAAAGAAATTCATATTTATAATATATCTATAACAATAATAAGATTAATCATGGATGGTATATTTAATATTTTATTAATTAACCAATGTTATATGAGTGAGAAAATATAGAGGATGATTTCCTAAAATTTAAATTTAAATTTATTTATAAATTTTAATTTATTCTTTTTTTTAACACAGAATTTTAATTTACTTTATTTATAATACAAAATAAATTTTCAATTAAATTGATTCAATAAAGTTAACATTTTCATATTTTCTCAATCTAATGAATAATATATAATCCTCACTAAACTAATATAAATTATATATTAACAAAAAAATACTTAACTTTTAAAGTAATTAGAAATATTTACATGTTTTACTAATTAAATAATATTTTGTTACCATCTCATTTATATAACAAATACTGTTGACCTCTCAAATATGATAATTTTCTTATCTAAATATTATAATTTTTTTTTCAAGTTTGTCAATTTTTTTTAAACAAATTATAACATAGAATTATCAATTTATATTTATAATTTTATATATAAATGTATTAATTAATATCCCTAGCCAATTGACTAAACAAATTAATTATACTCATTTTGCACTATTAATATATATTAAACTCAAATAAATAAAATTGAGTGATACTATAATTAATAAATAATTAAATATTATAATATATAATAAATTATGAAAATATATTAATCAATATATAATTAACAGTCAAACTTATCACTTATTACATTCATGTTCGGAAATGAAACCCTAATAATTCATTCACGGGCCGAGGCCCAATAACTATTTTTTAATTAACTTAACGAAACCCTAATTATCAAGACGCCTATTATCATTTTATTATCATTTTCTGATCGGCGGCTTATAATATTTAAGTAGTTGGTGCTCTCCCATTTTAGTCATCATCAAATCACCTTCAAGTGTGTATATATGTGTGAAGTTTGTCGATTTTTTTTTTCATTGTGTCCCGATTGTGAGTTCTTCTTCTATCCTTCATGTTACCGATTATAATATTATTAGATAAATCTCCTTCTTATCATTTAGTTTTGAATGTTGATTAGCTAGTTCATCACCAACTTAATGTCGCAAACAAGATTGTCGATCATCGCATCGCTTTTGAAAAGGTATTTTCATTTTTATCTTTGAAATTGATATTCCGCGAACTTTAATTCACTTTATTTTCTTTCAGGCAATGGTTTATTCCCTGGAATATTTTAACCCAACGTCAAACCGACTTGATATTAATTTCAACAAAGATGTTTTCAATATGAATCGAATTCAATCTCCTCCAGGTTTTCAAAGACTCTTATTTAAGTAATTCTTTAAATTTTTGTTATCTAAATTTCTATTCAGTTTTATGATATTATTTATTTTCTTCAAACAAGCTCTAATTTTAAGGACCACGATTTCTCGGCCACTGCGCGAGAGAGAAAGACTGTCGTTGTGTCTGCTCAACTGCAATGGTGAAGGTGCAAAATAGATCGGAATATATATTTATTAATTAATTAATTAATTGAGTTTACATTTTCTCAGAGATCTGTACATTTTGATTGTCTAGCTAATTTCTATTAATTAATTAATTAATTAATTAATTGTTTTGCTTGATTCTACAGCCGGGTTTGTCTAGGATGGGAAGATTAGGGTTTCCTATAAGACACTTCACTTGTCCGAAAAAGGGTTAACCGTCTTCTCACTGTGAGTAGTAGTATATATACTTCTCTCAGTCAACTAGGCTTGTTTGCTTATCTCATCGGAATTCAATTTTCAATGAAATCATTAATCTTCCAGTTTATATATGTGCATTAATTAAGTTAGAGATATCATGCTTTAGATTAGACTGCTCACACTTATTTAATTACCCAATTTTATTAATTTGGGACATTAATTGAAACTGTGTGTAGTTATAATTTATTTTGATTTTCAGCTTATTTCTTAATCTCAGATCTTTCGGACAAAAAAAGCTTCTTCACGCGGAGCGAGGAAAATACAAGTCCAGAATCTGTCGTTGGTGAAGAAGTTAAGATTCAAAAAGTTAAAATGTAAAATTCTGAGTATTTTATTTTTGTTTATATATTGTAATAGTTTTAATAAGCCTATATATAGTAATTTAGTGTTAATGCATTTTGATGTCCTTTATAAATATAGATATTATAACCTATATATTTATTTGGACCATAATTTAATGAAAATCTATAGAATAGACGTCTCTCCGAGAATGTAATCAAACCTATCTAATTTAGCAAGTTTCATTTTTTTCATCTATACAATATAATCTAATTCTGCGAGTCCCATTTTTTTCAGCTAACCTATTAGTTTCATAATATTAGCTTGCACCAAATAAAGGCGGTTACAAATCACCTTAGTTTCACCTTTAGAAATAAATGAACACGATTGAGTTAACACAATTACGAAGCGATGTGCATACAAGAGCCGACTCTTTAGTTTATATATAATTTGCTACAAAAAAGTTATCTGAATTA
The DNA here is from genome assembly GCF_907164915.1 of Impatiens glandulifera. Classification (NCBI taxonomy): domain Eukaryota; kingdom Viridiplantae; phylum Streptophyta; class Magnoliopsida; order Ericales; family Balsaminaceae; genus Impatiens; species Impatiens glandulifera. The sequence continues at coordinate 53,894,424 of NC_061863.1, read as the reverse complement.
GCACATGTTATAGCAAAGGAATAAAACGAGTCGTACCAATACAAACCAATCTCTCGCAAAACTGTCAACTCATTCTTCAAACTTTTTTATACATTAAAAGAGAAATATCTTTAATTAGAAATCCCTTGCATAAACTATGTGAAGTCAATGTGAATCATGTAAATGTAATAAAATAGTGTTTTGGGATGCATCTTTAAGAATGAAAATAACAATTTTCTACATTCTTGACATCATCTAATATTCTCCACATACATTAGGGATTTATATATGATTTCTGACATTTTTGTTTTTATCTATTGCCAAAATTATTGTTAACAATTATTAAATTTAAGCAGAGCAGATTAATCATGTCCATTATTAATCTTCCATAACCCATCATACTTGCTGCAATGAATTTACTTATATATATATATATATATATATATATATATATATATATATATATATATATATATATATATATATATTATTTTGAATTATCTGTAGTTTTATTGAGAAAAAATTGTTTTTTTATTAATATACATAACTACTCTAAGAGAATCCATGTAAAATAATCTGTTTATTTCATAAAAAATTAAAAATCATTCTATTTTTCTATCAAAATCTACTTAAAACTCAATATTGAACGAAGTGTTTTATTAACCAATCATGAATTTTTTCGTCTGTTTGTGAAATTTTGCTACATCAAATTATATGAATTTACTTGTTTATCTGTTATTGATTTTAAATGAATGTATTAAAAACAAGGTCCAGATTGAAGGGGATGATATCAATCTCGCGGGAGGAAGTTGAATCTTGAGTGGGATATAATTTAGACTTCATACTTTTTAGAGTAGAAGATATTTTCAATTTTTTAGAATAATTCAGCTTAATCTTGTTTAAAACGTAATCGTCTTGCATAATCCAATGGGAAAAAAGAATTTATGTTAACATTTTGGGGATATCTACGTAAAACTTCGCTGGCTACGATTCTCGTGCTCGACCCTAAATGTGAGTGCTCTCTTTAAGCCTACAATTTTTGCATATTGATCAAATATATATTGCGGGACAACCTCTATATGCCAAGTTTCGGGCACCAGTTCGTCTGTTAATTAATCTTCTAAAGTCGGTTGGAACTTAGCTTAGTTAGTTTGGAGAAACATAAAAGTGTGCTTTCCTTTTTGACTTTACGAAACTTTTGATCGATGTAATATTTATTACGCCAATAACGTTCATGCTTTGGATATCTGAATATATCGATCCCATGACATAATTCCCCGTACTAGTCTAGAGCAACGCCATAACCAACTGTTTCCCATTGATTTCATTCTAAAGATATTGCGGTAATTAGATGATTCATGTTATTGATGGGTGAATTGATCGATCTTGGGTGTATGAAAGAGAGATTTGTTGAAGAATTTGAGTTTGATTGTGGTGGGATAGATAGATCAATGTATGTATATAATATACACTTTTTTTCTCCTATATTTAAGTTACATTTATTAACAATTTCTCCCATTTTTTATTTTTAATGAAATATTGTTAAACTTTTTAAAAAAAAAAATAGGTAGAAATTTTATATTTAAAATTAAAAATTAGAGTTACTTAATAAATTTGAATCAAATTATGTTTATTTTATTTCTTATTAAATTTTATTTTATTTTTTAAAAAATTAATTATCACATTTTCATTTATTTTAAAAAAGTTACTATGACTGAAAAATTATTTAAAATTAATATTGAAATATATATTTTAATTAATAAAATTAATTGTGATTTAATCAATTAACTATAATTTCCAAAGAAATAAATTACTTTTCACTTAATTATTTTTTATAAATAATTGAAAACAAAATATCTTCTAAACATTCATTTATAATTGATTTACAAAATTGTTATAATATATATTTTTCCTATTTTTTTTGAATTACTATATTTTTAGGTGATTAATAATAATAATTATTTAATACAGTATTAATAAAATTACAAAACTTTCTAAGTCATCACCTTCAATAAATTTTATCTTTTAAAATACTCTAAAAAAAGTATGGGCTATCCAATAATTATTAAAATTAGTTAATATCCAATAGAGTGAATTAGGCATAATTAGAGAGAGAAGCTGGATCTAGGCCCAACAGCAGTACACATTTAAATTACAATGGATGCAAAACTGAGTGGGCTATTTATAAAATTTATTAGTTTCATTTTGTTTTTAAGTTTAGAAAATGATAGACAAAGTAAATACATAAATATTGATAAAAAAGTATTAGTCTGTAATTTTCTAAAAAAAAAAATTATATTTTAGAAATAATTGTTTTCTTTCTAAAACACTTAATAATTAGAATTTAGATCAGTTTATCTAACCTTTTTAAAAATATTGATATCTAATAAATAAGTACTAACTTTAAAATATTAAAATAAATAAAATATTATTTTCAATAAATGTATTTTTGAAAATATTAAAATAATTTATAATTTATATATATATATATATATATATATATATATATATATATATATATATATATATATATATATATATATAACAATAATAATATTAATCATGTTCTATTTAATGTTTTATTAATTAACAAATTTTAATTGAGAGAGAAAAATATAGAAGATGATTTCTTATGAATCTTAATCTACTGATCTTCTTTTAACACTAAATCTTAATTTACTTTTTATTTATCACAAAATAATAAACTTTTCAATTAGATTGATTCAATAAAGTTAACATTTTTATATTCTCACTATTGAAAAATATACAATCCTCTAAACTAATATATAAGTGATAGATTAAGAAAAAAAAAAGTTTTAACATTTGAAATAAGGAGAAATTTTAATATTTTACTAATTAAATAATATTTTATTACCATCTCATTTATATAACAAATACTATTGGCTTCTCAATATAATAATTTTTTTTAATCTAAATTTTATTATATTATAATTTTTTTTAACAAATTATAACATGGTATTATCAATTTATATTGTTTATAATTTTATATATAAATATATTGATTAATATGACAAGCCACTTTACTTAACACATTAATTATACTCATTCTGCACTCATATTGAAATTCAAATAAATAAGATCGAGAACACTATAATTAATAAATAATTAAGTATTATAATAAATTATGAAAATATATTAATCAATATATAATTTATTTAAAAGGTAGACTAGTCACTTATTATCTTGTTTCAATTAATGTGTGGAAATGAAGTCCTAATAATTGTTAGGCGGGTTAAGGCCCAATAACTGTATTAATTATGATGACTAATAATTGTTAGGTGGGTTAAGGCCCATCAATTGTATTGTAATTAACTCAAAGAAACCCTAATTATGATGACACGCAATCGACGCCTCAATTTCTGAAGGCGTACATTATTTAAGTACTTGGTGCTCTCTCGTTCGTTTCGGTGAATGTGATATAGATAGTTTTCATCATAAAAAAGTGTGTAGGTGTGAATTTTGTTGACAATTTCTTTCATTGTGTCTATGTTACTGATTATATTAGATAAATTTTATTCTTACAATTAACTTTAAATGTTGATTAATTTATCACCAACTTGATGTCGCAAACATGATTGTCGATCATAGCATCACTTTCGAAAATGAATTTTCATTTTGTATTCAAATTGATATTTCGCGAATTTTAATAATTTACTTTATTTTCTTTCAGAGAATGAGTTATTTCCTGAAAGATGTTAACCCAACATCACACCACCTTGATATTAATTTCAACAAAGATGCTCTCAATATGAATCGAATTCAAACTCTTTCAGGTTTTTACAAGCTCCAATTCATATTTAGGTAATTCTTTAATCATTATTACTATATTTTTTTATTATCTAAATTGTTGTTTTATTTTTATGATGTCTATCCACTAATTTGATCTGAAATTTTAATCTTTTTCAAGTTTTTTTTACCTCTTTTCAAAATCTAAAAATATCACCACTAAGTTGTTAACAATGGTGGATCTGGTATTTTTTTAAGAACTGTATCCAATGTAATGTTTCCTCAAAATATCTATTTTTTAAAATTTTGTAATACCAAGTAATGTATATTTTTAATATGTTTTTTTTAGGGTAAAGCTTTACGTCAACCCAAATTCCAGTTTATCACGTCAAGCTCTTAGAACACTAAGAGAAAATGTCTAAGTTGACAGTGAAGTAGTTGACGCTTGGGCTAATATTTTAAACATCAATTTTACAAAGCAGCCAAGACATGAAACACGAAGAATTTGTTTTACAACAATGCCCTATGTAAGTATTTCTAATAACTCTGTTTTATGTTTAATGCTCAATGTTCATTTGATTGATATATAAAATTTATTTATCAGGTGTTGCATCAATACGATCATACTTCATATACTGAAGTGCATGAGTTTAACATATCAAGAGAATTGATAAATATCGTCGAGAGGTGAATCGATTGATTTTAAGCTTTGTGAAACAGAGATTTGAAATTGATCAATGTGTATATATATAGAATATAGGGAATTTATATTCTAAATTTAAAATTAGAGTTACTTAAATCATAAATAGAGAGAAGCTGGATCTTTTCCCAACAGCAACAATCCACATATTTTAATTAAAGTATGTGATTGTATCTCCATTCTAATTAAAGATTTTGGGATATTTTAATAAATTATAGCTCTTATATCTCAGAATCCATATATGAATGCAAATTAACCAGATAAAGAAAAAATAAATACAAATTTCAAATATATACATGATATTCCTTCACATACTAATTCTTTAAATAAATGAACCTGGTTGAGTTAACACAACAACGAAGCAACGTGCATACAAGAACCGAATCTTTAATTTACATATAATTTGCTACAAAAAAGTAACTAAATCAGCACATGTTATAGCAGAGGAATAAAACGAGTCATACCAATACAAACCATCGCAAAACTAACAACTTATTCTTCAAACTTTTTTATACATTAAAAGAGAATATCATTAATTAGAAATCCCTTGCATAAACTATGTGAAGTCAATGTGAATCATATAAATGTAATAATATTATAGTGTATTGGGATGCATCTTTAAGAATGAAAATAACAACATTCTACATTCTTGACATCATCCCTTTGAACGGGCGAAAACCATATTCATTGGACAAGAAACAAATGGAAACAAGCGTTACAAATACAGAAACTGTCCAAGGCATTTCAAAAAGGTGCGTCTAACAGAAGTAAGCTAACTTTCATAAGGATAACATGATCTGATTAAGTTTGTACTACAGCAGGCTACAGGAGCAAGGAAACTCTTACAGATGAAACTGGGCTGGCAGAAAATGAAGAAATCACTGATGGCATGGTCCAAATCATTCTTCCAGTTTCTGTGATTCATCGTGACCCAAGTTTCTCTCTAAAAATATTATGAGTGATATCTGTAACTATTTTCTTGAATAAGGAATTGAGAAACTTTTGGTTTATCAAAGCATCCCGAAAGATAATCTGAGCTCCTATCACGACAATGGGACATGTAATGGTTGGGTTTTTGACTCATATTTTATTAGGGTTTATATGTTGTAATAGTTTTAAATCTTTAATTGGCTTAGGAATAACAATTTAGTCTTTATTCCTTTTGATATTTATAAATAAATATATTGTAACCTAAGGTTATTTGGACCATAATTCAATAAAAAATTATAGAATGGACGTCCCTCCGAAAATGTAGACATTTGTTGGCCAAATCTCATTATATCTTGTTCATTATTTTTTACCCATGTATATATATATTTTTTTTATCGCGTGTTTATATTAGATTTTTACTCAATAATAATTACACTAGTGAATGAAGTGAATAATAAATGCCCACCATTGTTTATTTATATTCACCGGAACGTGGTCTTTAAACATGCAAATGTGAGGTTTCTCATTGTCCCGATTTGGTCATATTAAGTGTTGTGCAACGTTTCCCCATCCCTGCCAGACGACGGCAAAACCCTAGGTGAAGTGCGAACTGTGCGATCAGTGTGCCGTGTGTGTCGCGATATGCCGTCGCGGTCGTAATCGTCGTTGAAGAAACCCTCGATTGCAGTCGTAAAGAAATCACACACCATTCGTTGCCGTGCGAACTGTGCCATCTGTGCGATTTGTGCAATCCGTGTTCCGTGTGCGTCGTGATTTCATCTCTCGGTCGGAAGGGTCGTCTTTCCGCAGAAATCTACTAAATCTACTCATCGATCTCTCGGTCAAGACTAGAGTACATCAGGAAATCAATTTCAAACTTATGTGTACTGTAAAGTTGTTAAAAGCTTCGCTGACACGAATCCGTCCGTGTCGGCCACTTTAAATATGACTTTTGCAAACATTGTAGCTTCAGCAGTACGGGAAATTCCCTCTTTGTCAACAGTTGGTACAAGCCCGGCCAACTCTCTTAATCGGGCAATGGGTGAATCCAGCACATGCTCCCCTGATCCTAAGATAGAAAATTCGAATGCAACTAACCTCCACATAGGCTTAGGAGAGAATCACATGAATATCCTCTTTGAAAATCATGGGTCTCCAAAGCCAGGAGGAAATGGTGGAAATCTGACTGACGTGAGCAAGAGCAATAATAAAGATTTTGCAGTCAACACGCCAGGTATGTTTTTTACCAATCCCAATAACACTCATGAGATGAATGAAAATGATAATAGAACTGTTAGTGGAATACATGCTGATAGCCTAGATTGTGATAGTCTAGGACATGCTCTAGGAAATAAAAATGCACATGTCATTAACTCGGATTCTAATGGGAATCAAATTCAACTTGAGACTATTGAGATAATTGACTCAGACGAAGAACCAGAGAAAATAATTCAGAAAGAATTGAAAAGAGAAAGAATTAATGCAGAAAATCTGGGTGAAACAGGAAAGATGCAAAGAATGGCAGCGAAAGTATTGGGTAAAGAAACAGACCCGAGGAAATGGAGGGTTGGTTTTAATGAAAGGGCCAATCTGAAAGGACTTAGAAATCAGATAACGAAATTATTGATACTGGGAAAGAAAGGCCAAATCGTTTTAAGCAAAGAGAAAAGCCAACAGTACACAGAGCAGCTCAACCTACATTACCTACAAGACTGGAATCTCCTAAAAAAAGAGGAGTACGATACTATTGTGAGCTGGTCTGTTGAAATTTTGAGAGAGCTCTCTAAATGCCCCAAAACCAGAGTCTACTTCATCAAGAACAATTCTAATTGGAATGTAGACCAGGTCTGGAAGAAAGCTGAAGAACAAAGAAAAACTCAAGGGAAGGATCAGAAAACAGGGCAAAACCAGAGTAACGAGCAGAATGAACAACAGAAACAGAATGTAGGGCAGAAGAACATAGGGGAAACAAAAGCTGACAATCCAGTTCAAGAGAGGGGAAAGATTTTTCTTGGAACATTTAAGCCAAAAGTTGAAATTATCGGTTCCCCGTTTGAATTCAAACTACCCCAAGAAGTTGAGGAAAACTGCGTAAATTCATGGAAGAATGTCATAGTGGGAAACTTCATCGGAAGAAATAAGGTGCCATTTCTAGTAACCAAAAAAACTCTAATGGAACAGTTGGGGGAAAATGGTCTAGAAAAGGTAACATCAAACATTCATGACTTGTACTTTCTCAAATTCAAAGAAGGATCAGATCTCGAAAGTATTCTGATCAATGGGCACACATTTGTTGGAAAAAACTACATGAAACTCGAAAAATGGACAGAAGGTATGAACCTCTTCAGCAAGCCCAAAGAAACTGCGCAAATCTTGTTCCAATTGCGCAACATCCCTCCCCACATGTATAACCCTGAAGCATTAAGTCACTTTGCGAGCCTATTGGGGAGTCCACTCTACATGGACCCAACTACAGAAAAAGGTGAGCATATGACTTATGCTAGGATGTGCATTGAGATACACCCGAGATCAAATCTTCCATACCAGATGACGGTAACAGACAGAAAAGGTGAACCCACAATTATGAGAATCTCATATGAGTGGAGGCCGAATAGATGCTTTGACTGTAATACATTCGAACATGTCTGTTACAAGTGCCCGAAAATAATTGAAGAAGAAAGGAAGAAGAAGATCGAGAAAGAGACAAAGATAGAGACAGAAAAGAAACAGAAAGAAGAACAAGAAATGTTGGAAAAGGAAAAGGTTGAGAATGAAAGACAGAAAATGGTTACTAAAGAATTAGTATTGAGTAAACAGAAGGATCAAGATAAGGAAGGAAATTCAGAACATGGTTTTGAAGAACAGGGGAAGGAAGACAGAGTGGTAAGAGATTCAGAATCAAAGGCTGAGAATGAAGAGGTAACAAAGAAACTTGAATTGGAAGCAAGAATCAATAACGAAGAGGTTGTGGAAAGGGAAAGTGTGGGAGAAAGCAAGAAAGGGGAAGTGGGTGAAGGAAATGGGAAAGATAAAGAAGAGGAAGCTGAATCGATTGAAACTGTACAATCTCCAATTCAAAAAAAAGTTGACCAGAGAAACACAAAAATCCCAAAACAAGAAGGTAAGAAAATTAAGGAAAATACAATTCCTTATAGCCCTGCTATATGGGAAAAACAGAAAGGAAGAAAAAGTAAAGGAAGGGGAAGTAAAGCTGGAACATCTTCTTTTCATTAATGAACTTAATGACATGGAATATTAGAGGGTTAAATGACCCCATAAAAAGAAGAGAAGTTAGAAGAATAGCAGAGAAGAATGAAATCACAGTATTTGGAATTATTGAAACAAAAGTCAGACAAAGTCAAATAGAGAATGTTGCCCAAGGTTGCTTTAAAGAAGAATGGGAATTTATTCATAACTCTGATGGGATTAAAAGTAGAATCTGGGTAGGATGGGATAAAAGAAGGGTTGAAATAAAGAAAATTTTTGAAAGCAAGCAAGTTATTTTGACAGAGGTTATCAATCTGATGACAAGGGTAAAAATATTTTTTGCGGTAGTTTATGCAAGCAACTCTGGGACAGAGAGGAAGACACTTTGGAATGATTTAAGAAGAAGCATTACGGACGACGAACCATGGGTTATTATGGGAGATTTTAACGTTACAAGATTCAGGAATGAAAGAGAGCCTGAGACAGACATAACACAAGACATGCAAGATTTCAACGAATGCATTCGAGACATAAACTGCATTGAACCGTCTTTCTCAGGTAATCTATTTTCATGGTCAACTACAAGAGGGGCGGACAACATGAGAAAGAGCAGAATTGATAGAGGCCTAGTGAATGAAAAATGGGTGGAATTTTACCCAAGAAGCCAAATACAGGTTTTGCAACCAGGTATATCTGATCACTGCCCTTTGAAATTCTTTTGGGAAAAGGAGAAAAAACAGAAAAGACCCTTTAAGTTCTTCAACTTCTGGATGAAAGATGAAGAATTTAATAAAATCCTTAATGAAACTTGGAACATCAGAATTAATGGAACAAAGATGTTTAGAGTTTGTGAGAAACTAAGATTACTTAAAGGGAAGCTGAATAAACTAGACCGGAAAAAATATAGTGGGATTTCTAAAAGAGTAGAGGAAGCCAGAATGAAACTAGAGGAAATACAAAGCAAGGCACTAAGAGCCCCAAATCTACCTTATAACAGGGAAGAGGAAAAAGAGGCTCTTACGCGATTCAGAGACCTCTATTCTAAAGAGGAAAGTTTTGCTAAGCAAAAATCTAGAGAAAATTGGCTTTCATTAGGAGACAAGAATACTTCTTTCTTCTATAAAAAATGTTCATCAAGGAATTTCAGAAATCAGGTCCTAAGGCTCACAAACTCAAATGGAGATGTTTTACAGGGACAAAAAGCAGTTCATGAGGAAGCAATAAGTTTCTACAAAGAGCTGATTGGAACAGAAACTAGCACAACAATAGAGGACAACCGAAGATTGCTTCAACAGATTGTGCAAAGGAAAATCAATGAAGAAAGTGGTAACAAATTGATTACAATAGTTAGTATGGAAGAAGTTAGAAAAGCTGTGTTTTCGATGAAAGGGGATAAAAGCCCAGGGCCAGATGGTTTCAACGCGAACTTCTTCAAAGAAAACTGGGAAATAGTGGGTAAAGATGTAAGCGAAGGGGTTTTAGAATTCTTCCAAAACAGGAAAATGTTGAAGCAATGGAACGTCACAGTGTTGAATTTGATTCCTAAGAATTCAATTCCGGAAAAAATTCAGGACTTTCGTCCTATTTCATGTTGCAATGTTATTTATAAAATTATTTCAAAAATTATTTCGCAACGTTTGAAAACAGTTATTGATAAACTTGTAGGATTAGGGCAATCAGCATTTATTCTCAAACGCTCTATTTCCCATAACATCCTACTCATGCAGAGCTTATTGAATGGATATGGAAAGAAAAACATATCGCCACGTGTGGCTTTCAAAATTGACATTAAAAAAGCTTTTGACTCGATCAGATGGGGATCAATCCACGAATTCCTCCTTGCTGCAGGTTTTCCAATTATTTTCATTGATTGGATTATGCAATGTGTTTCCACTCCTCACTTTGTTGTGAGCGTGAATGGTATTCATGGAGGCTTTTTCAAGGGTGAAAGGGGAGTAAGGCAAGGAGACCCTATATCTCCTTACTTATTCGTCTTAATAATGGAAATTCTTGACTGCATTTTAAAAATGCTTCTGAGAAGTCATCATTTCAAATTTCACCCGTACTGCAAAGAAGAAGCAATAACCCATATATGTTTTGCAGATGATCTATTTTTTGTGGCTTATGCGGATGTTGAATCTGTTAGTATAATCAAAGAAGCTCTAACAATCTTTTCGAGTATTACAGGTCTATACATCAATGAGGACAAAAGTCAGGCTTTCTATGGAGGGGTTAATGAAGAAAGGAAAGAAAACATTTTCAATATTATGGGAATCAAGGAAGGTGAACTACCAGTGAAATACCTTGGAGTACCCCTGTCATCAAAACAACTCCGATACAATCACTTTAGACAACTGGTAGAAAAGGTTAGAAATTCTGTTTTGGGTTGGGCTACGAAAAAACTGTCTTATGCAGGTAGAATCGAGCTCGTTAAAAGAGTCATTTTTGGAATTATTGGCTACTGGGCACAACAGATAGTCATCCCAAAGAAAGTAATGGCTGAACTCGATAGAATCATGAGAGACTACATATGGGGAACACAAGGCAGAGGAGGAAAAAAGTCAAATGGGAGGATGTTTGCACTCCCATAGAAGAAGGAGGACTAGGAATAAAAAGTTGTGTTGAATGGAACAAAGCCCTCACCATCAAGAGCTTATGGGAGTTGGAGCAAAAAGCGGACTCCCTATGGGTCTAATGGGTGCATACAAGATTTATAAAAGAAGAGCAGAGTATCTGGACACTAAGCATCAACGAAAGAATGGCATGGTCATTGAAGAAAATCCTAAAAACAAGAAAAGATGCCTTTCAAATGGTGAAAACCACAATTGGAAATGGAAGAGGGGTACTATTCTGGCATGATCCTTGGTTGGATAATATTCCCATTATATTCAAAGAAGAAATGCAAGGAAACAGAGTTAGAAGAGAATACATCAAGTACTCATTTAGAGACGTATATGAAGGTAGATGTGATTCACTTTTGAGGCGTATTCCAGAAGGTGATAGAATCCTAAACCTAATGAGGCAGAAGCAACTCAATGAAAATAATGATGAAATAAGCTGGAAAACAGAAAGCAATGAGAAGTTTATTACAGGAAAGGCGTGGGAAATTGTTAGAACAAGAGGACAGGAGGTAGATTGGCATAATGTGGTATGGTCTCCAAAGATTATTCCTCGTCACCAATTTATTCTCTGGCTGGTATACAGGAAAAGGTTGACAACAAAAGACAGAATTCGAAAATATATAAACATTCCTGATATCAACTGTGTCCTATGTTTGGGAGTTGAGGAAAGCATAAACCATTTATTTGGGGAATGCTCTTTTGTAATACAAATCTGGAGGATGTATGCTGCAAACATGAACATCATCAACTTTCCAAGAATATGGGAAGAAATCCAATAGTGGATGAAGAATAAAGCAAAAGGAAGATCCTTCTATGTAAGTATGTTGAAATGCTACTTTGGAGCAGTAATCTACAATATCTGGAAAGAAAGAAATTCAAGAACTCACAGTGTAAGAAGTAGAACCGCTGAAGATATTTGGAGAGATATAACTTCAGATGGAAATGCACTCATTCAATCCTGGAGAGGAATCGAAAGGAATGAAGAGAATAGAAAGCTCTGCCATATATGGGATATTTCGTTTGAGAAAATCACAAGTAGAATAAAAGTAAAAACGTTGTAGGCGCTAATTGATTATTGTTATTGTCTGTAATTCAATTATTGTTTCATTGTCAAATCTAGAAATTGTCTAGATCTGATCTTAAACTTTTGTATTTTTTTCCCTCTTTTGGGTTTTTTTAATGAAATGGCACTAAGCTGTTTTCCCCAAAAAAAAAAGTGTTGTGCAACTCGTTTAGGAAATTGTATATCAGACTCGCTAACTTGTGTCTGGCCACGGAGGTCATTGTTAAGATTTTAAAGTGAAACTGTACGAAAAAACGCATTATTATTGAAGTTAATTCGATCCATGCATTGTATAGGAGTTTCAATTCTAACTGCAATTAATACAACTAACTAACTACTATTAAAACTAATTAGTAAATTTAAACTTACTAATTAACATTTTATTAAACTGTTTTTTAATTAGTAATTTTAAACTTACTAATTAACATTTTATTAAACTGTTTTTATTTTTTTTTTATATTCTCCCTTAAAAGAAATGTAGTAAAATAGACAAAGTTCACCTTTAGAAATAAATCTATAAAATATAAAGCTGTATCAAACATACCTAATTTTAGCAAGTTTCATTTTTTTCATCTACCCAATATAATCTAACTCAGTGAGTCCCATTTTTTTCAGCTACCCAATTAGTTTTATAATATTAGCTTGCACCAAATAAAGGCGGTTACAAATCAGCACAGCACATGTTATAACAAATGAATCATATGAGTCGCAACAACTAGATGCGGATCTACGTTAATGTTGAGGTGAGCTTAAGCCGACAAAAAAAAAATTAAAATGTGACATATCCACATAATTTCTATTTCTTTCTCTAAATCTCAAAAACAGACAAAATTATACGTTATTCTGCTGGATTCATACCTAATTCGTCACTATAACCTATTCAAGTCACTTGAATTGGAAATTAGATTATTCAGCCATTAATAATGATTATGGGTGAATTGATCGATTTTAAGGTTTGTGAAAGAGAGATTTGAAGTTGATTGTGGTGGGATAGAGAGAAATGAGAGAAAAGGGGAGGAGGGAATATAGGGAATTTATATTCTAAATTAAAAATTAAAGTAACTTATTAAATTTGAATTAAAATGTTAATAAGCATAAATAGGGCAGCAGTCCACAGTTAAATTACTGTTTGTTTGGATGCAAAACTGAGTGAGTGGGCTATTCTATTTCCAAACAGGGCATACAATTTATTAATTTCTTTGTTATAATTTTATTCTATTTTAAGTTTAAAAAATGATAGACAAAATAAATTTATTGAAAAAAAAAACGTACAAGTCTTATAAGTTTATTGCAATTTTCTTCCATAGAATTATGTTATAGATTTGTTTTTTTATAAACACTTAATAATTAGAATTTAGATTAGTTTTATAACCCTTTTAAAAATATAGATATATAATAAATAATACAAATATTATTTTCAATAAATGTATTTTTGAAAATATTAAAAGAAATTCATATTTATAATATATATATATATATATATATATATATATATATATATATATATATATATAACAATAATAAGATTAATCATGGATGATATATTTAATATTTTATTAATTAACCAATGTTATATGAGTGAGAAAAATATAGAAGATGATTTCCTAAAATTTAAATCTAAATTTATTTATAAATTTTAATTTACTCTTCTTTTAACACAGAATCTTAATTTACTCCTTTTGTAATACAAAATAAATTTTCAATTAAATTGATTCAATAAAGTTAATATTTTCATATTTTTTCAATCTAATGAATAATATATAATCCTCACTAAACTAATATAAATTATAGATTAAAAAATTAAAAAAAATTAACTTTTCAAATAATGAGAAACATTAATATGTTTTACTAATTAAATAATATTTTGTTACCATCTCATTTATATAACAAATACTATTAGTTTGAATTCTAACCTAACTAATAAAACTAACTAATAATTGCAATTTTAAACTAATTAATTAATAATTTATTAAACTATTTTTATTATTTTTACATACTCCTTCTAAGGATAGTAAATTAGACAAAGTTTCACCTAATTTATATTTCTTTTAATTTAATTAAATATATATCTATCTAATTCTAAAAACAGACCAAATTATAGGTTAATTTACATGTTTCATTCCCTAATTCGTCACTCTCACCAACCCCAACTAAAAGTAGCAACATATTATTGTTCAAAATTTTATATAAAAAAAAAGAGAATATGTTTAATTACAAATACTTCACTCCCATAAACAATCTGAAGGTCAATGTGAATGTAATAATATATAATATTGCAGTGTTTTGAGATCCATCTTTAAGAATGAAAATAACAATTTTCTACATTCTTGGCATCATCCTTCTGAATCCCAAGAGAACACATTCAAGTACACTATTCTCCACATCCATTAGGGATTTATGATTTCTGAAATTTTTGTTTTAATTTATATATTGCCAAAATTAATGTTAAAAAATATTATTAAATTAAGCAAAGCAGATTAAGCATGTCCATTATTAATCAATAAATTTAACCCTTTTTTCTATATATTTGAGTTGTAATTCTACTATGGTGCATGATTTCCATAAGCCTAGCATATATATATATATGCTGTTCTGAAATGGTGGAGGATAAACTTTTCAGATCCTACATTAATATCGTGGACCCAAGTTTTTCTCCATGTAATCCATAATTAGTAAATCAATAAGAATGATATCATATATTTATTATCCCAAATAATGTAGATGTTTTGGATGTCCGAATATAGCACATTTTATTCGGAAGATATTGTATGATACAGGATTGGAAATTAGATTATTTATGTTATTGGTAAATATTGTCAATAAATGAATTGATTGATTTTTAGCTTTGTGAAACAGATATTTGAAATTGATCCAATGTGTATATATAGAGAGAATATAGGGAATTTATATATATTCTAAATTTAAAATGAGAGTTACTTATTAAATTTGAATTAAATTATAATACAAATTTTAAATAGTTATAAGTCTATGATTTTTTTATTTGTTTTTTAATTTTATTTTATTTTTCAAAAAAATTAATTAATACATTTCCATTTATTTAAAAAAGTTACTATGACTATGAAAAACTATTTAATATTGAAATATTTATTTAAATTAATAAAATTAATTAATCAATTAGCAATAATTTTAAAAGAAATAAATTACTTTTCTCTAAAACATTTTTTATAAATAATTGAAAACAAAATATCTTTTAAACATTCTTTTATGATTGATTTAAATTTTGTTGTTATAATATATATTTTCTTATTTTTTGAATTACTATATTTTTAGGTGATTATTAATAATTATTATTTAATATAGTCATAATAAATTACAAAACTTTCTAAGTCATTACCTCCAATTATCTTTGGTGTTTAAAAAACTATTTTTATATTTGTGCTACTTAATGTGTTTAGTTCACATTGCTATTAAATAATGTTAATAGAGTGAATTAAAGCATAAATAGAGAGAAGTTGGATCTATTCCCAGCAGCAGCAATCCACATTTAAATGTTTGTTTGGATGCAAAACTGAGTGGGCTATTCTATTTCCAAACAAATTTCTTTTTTCTTTTCTTTTCTGTTTTTTATTTTATTTTATTTTAAGTTTAGAAAATGATAGAAAAAATAAATTAAAAAACTGTTTTCATTCTATTTATAAGTTTATTGCTATTTTCTGCAAAGATTTTTTTTTTTATAAAACACTTGATAAATAATTAAAATTAGAATTTAACTTTATTTCAACTAACTAGAGGATAAACAATGAGTTAAAATCCTTATAATAAAATTTAGTTTTGGTAGGACGTAAACAAATGTTACTGTCTGAACAAGACATTATGCGTTGAGAAGATATTGTTAGTTTCATATGAGACATTACTTACTAGTAAAAAAGTAACATTTAAGGGCGGTTTTTACCGCCTTTATTGCATAATTTACCGCTGTTAAAAGACAATTACGGCGGTAAAATTACTGTAGTCAACCGCCGTTAATAGTTCCGCCGTTAAAGAGATTTTGACATTTAAGGGCGGTAAATTTACCGCAGATAATAGCCTTTAACTGCGGTTTATAAAGCCGCAGTTAATAGTCTCTAACTGCGGTTTATAAAACCGGAGTTAATAGTCTCTAACTACGGTTTATAAAACTGTAGTAAATTATTTACTTATAAAGGCGGGATTTTCACTGCAAGTAATAGTTTCTAATTGCGGTTTAAAAACCGCAGTTAATATTGGCTATAAAGGTGGTACAAAACCGTAGTTAATAGTTAGTTGACTATATATAAATGCGATATTTTTACATAAGTAATAGTTTTTAGGTTCTGTTTAAAAACCGCAATTAATAGTGGTCATAAGTTAATAGTTAGTTGGCTATATATAAAAGCAATATTTTTATCGCAAATAATTGTCTCTAATTTACGTTTTAAAAATAGCGGGGTTATAAATGTAGTTATAAGTGTAATTAATAGTCAATTGGCAACAATAAAAATCATTCAAAATAATATTATATAATTAACACTCCATTTTTATATTATAATATTATCTAAAAATATAATTATATCCAAATATAATTACATCAAAATGTAATTACATAGTATTCAAATTCATACAAATAAACATTATTATATCAACAAAAATGATCAAATCTCAAAATTTTAAACAACTTCTCTTCCTTCTATTCGGACCTATAAAACATTCAAATGAAAATTTATCAATTAGTAACAAATTACACTTTTTTACTCTCTTTTAACAAGAAAGAACTAAATAAAATATTTCCTATATTAAATAAATTGATATAAATCACATATGATAAATTTATTGGAAGAGAGAATTCATACTAACCTGCTAATGTGGCGCTATGATAAATTTATTGGAAGAGAGAATTCATACTAACATGCTAATGTGGCGCTGCAAATTTCCTTCAAATAAATTTTATTGTCCTTGTCTTAAATTGAACACCAAAAGAGATCACTGAAAGAAAATCATGGAGAAAAATGAGGAAATGAATTTATCTCTTGAATATTCATTAATTGTTTCAAATTTAGATTAATGACAACCACATTATGATCAACCTAAAATTCATAAATAAAGTTAATTATATTTAATTACCCAATTTCTTGTCATGCTTCTATTAATACACAATAACACGACTTAATAAATTAATGAATTTTTACACACCTACAAATAATCATTATCTCCAAGATGGAGGACCTGGCCGATGAAACAAAAGTACTATACTTACAATTATGCAGAAATCTTCTTCAAATGTACCAAGGAGCAACGTCAAGGTGAAGCGCGAGAAAGATAATAGGAAATGTAGATAATGTTGTTAGAGAATGTAGATAATGGCAAAAAAGAATAGGAAATGTAGATAGTGCTCGATCAATAAGAGTAGGTTGAAGCTCCACACAAAGAGAAAGGTCAAACCGTGGAGAATAAAATGGAGGACTGGGTGGAGTGGAATAACCCTTAATTCCTTAATATTTTTATTATTTTATATAATTAAAATTTACATAATATTAAATGCAATAATTCTCAATTATATTTATAAATTTACCTATTATATAATTTAAAGATATTATATGAATTTCATTTTTTATAATTAAATTCTTATATTTTTTTATTTATATTTAAAAATTATAAATATAATTTTATTTTATCTACTTATAAGAACAAATATTATAAAAAATACACTAATATTAATTAAACTGATAATTATAAATTTTTTATACAATATATTTATATTCTCATATTGGTACAAAGTTTATATTTTTTTTGGTTGATTACAAGATTATAAATTATAAATAAAATAAAAAAAATTAAAATACAGGAATATTATTATTATTTTACATACTTTCTTAATTAGTTTTTGATTGTTTTTTTTTTTAATTTTCATTAATTAAAACCCGAAGATATTTTATTGTATTTTATAATTTATAAATTAAAATACAGAAATATTATTAATAATTAAACAAATAGTTTAAACTAAATTCAAAAACAAATACAGCAAAAATACTCGATAAATAATTGATAACAATTTATTTCCATTAATCAATAAGAAAATAGTCATTGAAATTATCAAATCTTCATTAAACATATTTTAGGAATGTAAATGAGATAAAAATAACTAGTACTCTATATTTTTAGAATTTATTTAATAAAGAGTTTATCTTAATATATATATCAAATTATAAAAGTACACAAAAATAATAAAGAGTTTATATTAATATATATATATATATTTATATTAATATATATATAATTTTATAAAAGTAATTTAGATATAAATTTCGATTAAAAATGATAAAGAGTTTATCTTCAATTAATATATATATATATATATATATATATATATATTATTAATGTTATATTATTTGAAATTTAGATATATGATTTGTAAATGTGATTAAATTATTTAATATAAAACTAATCTTAAATATAAAAATAAAATAAAAATATTTATATAATTGTTATGCACATGACAAATTACCTAGTTCTTATGACATTTGTTATCTATATAAATATAAATTTATAAATTAAACTTTTGTTATTAATTAAAATTTTATTTTATAAATTAATTTGTGATGAATTAGTCTATTATTTAATTTATTATTTAATTAGTGATTAAATATGAATAAGATTTAATATTATTTTTAGTATTATTTATAAACTAAATTTTTATAAAATTATGAAACTAAATTTTTTTATGGATATAATAAGTTAATATTTAAATTTATAATAATATATAATTATTGACTCAATCACTATATATATTTTATAATAATAAATATATTAGTGGTTATAACTAATTTTATTACGGTTTAAAGTCTTAATAATGTTAATATATATATATATATATATATATATATATATATATATAAATATTTATTATATTATTTCAGGAATTTAATTAAAATATAAGTTAAAAAACTAATATAAAAAAATACTACATAAATAATTGATAACAATTTATCTCCATTAATCAATAAGAAAATAGTCTTCACAATATCAAATCTCCTTAAAACCTAAATGAGATAAAAATGACTATTTAAAAATGACTATTTATCCATATTTTTAGAATTTATTTCAGATAAAAAGATAAGAGTGAATACCAAATTATATAAAGGTTTATACAAAAATAATAAATAGTTTATCTTAATATATATATATTATTTTATAAAAGACATAATTTAAATATAAATTTTGATTAAAATAATAAAAAATGTTTATCTTCAATTAAAATGAATAATATATATATATATATTATTATTATTTAAAATTTAGATATAATATTTGTAAATGTGATTAAAATATTTACAATTACATGAACTAATCTTAACTAAATATTTTTTTTTTTTTTTATATTATTGTGTTAATTACATTAACTATTCTTAAAAAAAATATTAATAATTGTTATTAACTCATCTTAAATAAAAAATATTAAAAACTTTTATATAATTGTGATGCACATGTCAAATTACTTTGTATAAGACATTTGTTATATATAAATATAAACTTATAAATTAGAATTTTATTATTATTTAAATTTTATTTTATAAAATAAATAGTGATGAATTAGTCTATTAAATTAATGTAAAAGAGAAAAATATTAATAAGATTTAATATTACTTTTAGTATTATTTATAAACTAAATGTATATAAAATTATGAAACTAAATTTAACCAATATAATAAGCTAATATTTTAATTTATAATAATATATAATTATTTACTCAGTCACTTTTTTAAACTTATATTCTAACTAAATTCCTAAAATAATGTAAAGAAATAATCTTATTTAACTCCTTAAAATCAAGTCAATATTTATTTTTAACTTACTTTTATAAAAAAAAAAAAATTATATATACATATAAGAGAATTGGGAGGAAATTTAGTAGAGGGAATGATATCCTAATTGTTAATTGGTTGAAAAAATTAAATAACTTTCTCTCTTCTCATTTTTTTTCTTCTATACACTCTTTCATTTTTTTTCAACTTCACGTCATTCTATATATATATATATATATATATTACATTATATCATTAATTTAATTAGAATATAAGTTTAAAAAATAATACAACAAAAATTCTAAATAAATAATTGATAACAATTTATCTCCATTAATCAATAAAAAAAATCTTGATTATATTAAATCTTCATTAAACATATTTTAATAATGTATATGAAATAAAATAACTAGTTTTTTTTATATTTTTAAAATTTATTTGACTTAAAAAATATAATAGTGCATACCAAATTATAAAGGTTAAAAAATAATAAATAATTTATCTTAATATATATATATATATTATTTTATAAAACTAATTAGTGATAAATTAATCTATTATTTAATTAGTCATTAATTATAAAAGAGAAAAATATTAATAAGATTTAATATTATTTTTAGGATTATTTATAAACTAAATGAAGTGTATATGATATACAGTTATATATAAATATAGTTATATATAAATATGAAGTCTCAATATAATATTTTATTATTTAGTCTTTTTTTTTTCATTGTTAATTCATGTAAGGTATATTTATTGAACTAATGTTTGATAAAATAATATTTTAAAAGTATATATATTTTTTAATTAACTTATCTAATATTATATATATATATATATATGAAGAGGTTGGCATAAAAGATTCATGGTTTTGTTTAAAGATAAATATATATTTTTTTTTGATAAATATAATTTTGCAATATTAACCTACTTTTATATATATATATATATATATATATATATAAACTTAATTCTCTGTATTGGTTGAATATATAAAATATAAAGGTTTCATAATTTTACATAAATTTAATTTAGAATTAATACTAAATAAAATTTTAATTAAAAATAAAATTTTATATTAAATAAATATAATAATAATTAAATAGACTATAAAGAATAAATTAATTTATTACTAATTAATTTATAAAATAAAATTTTAATTAATAAAAAAATCAAATTTATAATTTCATATTTATATATAAATATGCCATTCTCAATATTACGTTCATATAATTATAAATAATTTAATAATTAAAAATTATTAATAAGAATTTTTTATGATTTATAATTAAGACTTAACATTTTTTATACAGTTAAACGTATGATCATGACTTTTAAATGTGGATCTATATACTGAAGTTAAACATAAGATTTTTGACTGCGGTGTAAAAAAAACCGCAGTTAGAGATAAAACTTTAACTACGGTATAAAAAACCGCAGTTAAAGATAAGACTTTTAACTACGGTTTTTATATACCACAATTAAATATAAGACTTTTAAAAGCGGTTTTATATACCGTAGTTAAAGATAATATATTTAAAGGCGGTTGTATATACCGCAGTTAAAAATAAGGTATTAACTATGGTTTTAAATACCGCCGTAAAATTTCGCCGTTAAAAACACATTTTTTACTAGTGACTGCAAGTTGTTCGCTAAAATGATTTTATATAAAATTTGTGGAGAAAAGTTTTGGGAGTCAAAGATTATATCCAAAATCTCGTTTTTGGATGGAGCTAGCATTATTCAGGGTAGAATTCTAATAGAATATATGTGCATGGAAAAATGTTGTATTATGGCTAGTCGTATGTGTCACGAAAATGTTGAATTAGCAATTCACTTACTTTTTGCATTGTCGAGGGTGACTAGTATTTCAAGTCTTTTGTGAAGTATTACTTAGATTTATCAGGTGATGCCCAAGTCTTTGAGTAGTTGCTGAGAAATTTGGATTTATGCGGCTGACCTACATAATTGAGTTATCATCCCAATTATTATTTGTTGGAGTATTAGGTTGGAGAAAAATTGCCGAACTTTCAATAATTGTAGTCTTTCGATTTGTATTATTCATAATACTATCATGATATTTTCTGAGATTCGTTCAGAAAAGTCAATAGAGTCTATCAGAGAGTGAATTTTTTTTTTCGAGAATTTACGAGCTCGATAACTAACAAAGGTATTAATTTTTTTCTTTTTTATTTTCATGTCATATTTTATCGTTATGTATAAACGATTTGTTGGAATATCACATTTAAAAAAATAAAATAATAATTAAATAATTAGAATTTAGATAAATTTTTCTGATCCTTTTAAAAATATTGATATATAATAAATAAGTACTAAATTTAATAATTTAAAATAAATAATACAATAAATGAAAATCATATTATTTTCAGAAAAGAGAGAGAAAAACTCTCGAGATTTGATTCGCGATCCGCACACGATCGGCATGGACGACACGATCGGCACAGACGACACGATTGGTACAGCGGCACGATAGGCACAGGCAGAAAGGCACGGACGACACGATATTGTCCTGCATCGTAAGTCATCAAATTGACATCGAAATTACCATTAATCAAAGGAAGCGTTATCGGCACAAGCGGCACGACACGATCGACACAGGCGAGACAATAGGTATAGGCGACACGGGATGATCAACACGGGCATCCCGGTATTGTCTTGCGCCGTTCATTAAGTGTTGCTAGTCTAGGGTTTCTTGTACATTTGTAAGCGCCGTTAGATTTTGCCCTCGATTGCGGTTTACTTTTGATCATCTCTTAGGGTTTCTGCAATTACTTCTTTATCTGTTATTGATTTTAAATGGATATATTAAAAACAACAACGAGATTGAAGGAAAAGATATTAATCTCACGGGAGGGAGTTGGATCTTGATTGGGATATAATTTAGACTCCCTACTTTTTAGAGTCTTAGAAGATATTTTCAATTTTTTAGAATAATTCAACTTAATCTTGCTTATAACGTAATTGTCTTGCATAATCCAATGGGAAAAAAGAATTTATGTTAACATTTTGGGGATATCTACGTAAAACTTCTCTAGCAACATTCTCGTGGTCGCCCTAAATGTGAGTGCTCTCCTTAAGCCTACAATTTTTGCATAAACTTAAACTCCTTATTTTTTATTAGTTCAACACCAACTTGATGCCGCGAGCAAAAGTGTCGATCATTGCATCACTTTCAAAAAGGTATATTCATTTTGTCTTTAAATTTATATTCCACTAACTTTAATTTACTTTATATTTTATTTTAGGCAATGGTTTATTCCCTGAAAGATGTTAACCCAATATCACACCTTAGTGATATTAATTTCAACAAAAACAGAAATGCTTTCAGTATGAATTGAACCCAAACTCCTGGTATTACATACTCTAATTCATATATTTAGGCAATTCTTCAATCATTCTTTTTATAATTTTTTGTTATTTAAATTGTTGTTTATTTTTATGATGTCTATCCACTAATTTAATCTGAAATTTAAGTGTTTTAATTTTCATGTTCTATTTACCTCTTTTCAAAATCTAAATTTTAGATTTAGAGAGGTCTACACAAAACTGCTTATCTTTATCTTTAAGTTATATATAAATTTTTATCTTCCAATATATATATATATATATATATATATATATATATATATATATATATATATATATATATATATTGGAAGATAAAAATTTAGAGAGGTCTACACAAAACTGCTTATCTTTAAGTTATATATAAATTTTTATCTTCCAATATATATATATATATGTTATACTAGTTATGATTTTATATATAAAATATCAAATTATAATCAATTTTATAATCTACTTTTGTATGTCATCATTTCAAAGGATTTAAGTCAGGATTTTTAGTGCACCCTCACCACATACATTAATAATGACCCACATTATTTATCTGCAGAAAAAAAAGAGGTCTTAGAAAAATAATGACACAAAATCTAAGAACGAGATCTGGGTATCCCTGAGGAGAAAACAAAATCTGTGCTATAGAGCCCTTCACTGATTGTATATTAAGAAAATTAACATTAATTATCAGTTTTCACTAATAACTAATAATATGATTTATGATGCATTTTCTGTCTGCAGCTTATAAGCTCTGATGATATGTGGATGTATGCACCAATTGCATACAATGGAATGGACATTGACGCCCTTGATCTCAAGATTTCCACTGCCCGTCAAAACGCAACAGATTTGCTTACATAAATATCTATTTTTTCACATTATTGAATCGTGAGAGGAGTATATTTTTTATGAGCATAATAATAATAATAATAATAATAATAATAATAATAATAATAATAATAATACTTTATTTAGCAATCCTGTGTGACGAAGAACCGACTTTTGTATAGAGTCTTCTTCCATTTTTTTCGCAATTTATGATCATGAGATCGAGTCCATTGAAAGCTATGACATTTAAATTGTGTACTAATTAATGATCTCAACTATTATATATGAATGTGAAGATTATTCTTTCTATCCCAAAATCATCATCTTCCTCCATTTGCTTGCACAAGTTTGATTGAAACAATTAATTTCTTGGTTATATAGGAGAAATAACTCATATTACTTATATATTTTCTATGCAGGATACTTTTACTTTTACATAAAAAATTAACAGTTTAAACAACAAAAGTTAAAATTCATAATAAATTGGAAAATGGCTTGAATTTCTACATTTCTATCATTTGAATTAACTAATCAATGCATAATTTGTAGAGGAAAAATCAACCAGTTCATTTAGATTTTTAATTTTCCACTTGTGAATACCATTAAAAAAAAATCTAGTAACCCAAACTTGCATGCACATGATATTTACCATGATTATTTTACTACTCAGTCCACATTCTATAATTTACAGCATTAAATCGTCAATTAAATTTATTCCCCTCTTTGTAAATAAAAAGATTAATTTTTTTTATATAAAAATAATGATGATTAAGTTGACCCAAAGCTTAACATGCCTTCAAAACACCGTTTTCTATGATAATAAAGTTCAATTTTTTTTTTATAAAATTTAGATAACTATACTATATAGATATATAAACCAAAATCAATCCTATAAAATGTAATTTTATGTACTTTATTTTTTTTATGAATTTATAACAAATAAATATACCTAATTAATTAGATCAATAATAATATATATAAGTCTTTTTTTCAAAATAAAAAAGATTATAAGAGATCTCATTATTTTATTTTGCAATATAATAAAGAAGATAAAGAGTTTGGAGTATGGAACAAGTTTGTTAAAACCGAAAGTTTACTTAAAATATTTAACATATTTAAATTTTATAATATAAATATATTATTTATTCATAATTTTCAACTAAAATTTTATTTAAATTTCTTTCTCTCTAAAACACTTAATAATTAGAATTTAGATCAGTTTATGTAACCCTTTTAAAAATATTGATATATAATAATTAAGTATAACTTTAATTTATTTTCAATAAATTTATTTTTGAAAATATTAAAATAATTTATAATATATATATATATAATAATAATATTAATCATGGTCTATTTAATGTTTTATTAATTAACAAATTTTATTTGAGAAAGAAAAATATAGAAGATGATTTCTTATAAATCTTAATTTACTCTTCTTTTAATACAAAATCTTAATTTACTTTTTATTTATCACAAAATAAAATTTTCAATTAAATTGATACAATAAAGTTAACATTTTTCATATTCTTACTATTGAATACAATCCTCTAAACTAATATATAAATTATAGACTAACAAAAAAAAAAATAAAGCTTTAACATTTGAAATAAGGAGAAATTTTAATATTTTACTAATTAAATAATATTTTACTAATTAAATAATATTTTATTATCATCTCATTTATATAACAAATCTTATTTGCTTCTCAATAAAATAATTTTTTTAATCTAAATTTTGTAAATTTTTTTAACAAACTATAACATAGTATTATCAATTTACATTATTTATAATTTTATATATATATCTATTGATTAATTTGACAAGCCAATTTACTTTAAAACATTAACTATACTGATTCTGCACTCATATTAAAATTTAAATAAATAAGATCGAGGGACACTATAATTAATAAATAATTAAGTATTATAATAAATTATGAAAATATATTAATCAATATATAATTTAAAAATGAGACTAGTCACTTATTATCTTGTTTCAATTATTGTGTGGAAACGAAGTCCTAATAATTGTTAGGCGGGTTAAGGCCAAATAATTGTATTGTAATTAACATAAAGAAATCCTAATTATGATGATTAATAATTGTTAGGCGGGTTAAGGCCCAATAATTATATTGTAATTAACATAAAGAAACCCTAATTGTGATGACACTCTATCGATACCTGATGGCGTACATTATTTAAGTACTCGGCGCTTTCTCGTTTCGGTGAATGTGATATAGATGGTTTCATCATCAAATAAGTGTGTAGGTGTGAATTTTGTTGATAATTTCTTTCATTGTGTTTATGTTACCGATTATATTAGATAAATTTTCTTTTTACATTTAACTTTGAATGTTGATTAATTCAACACCAACTTGATGTCGCAAACATGATTGTCGATCATAGCACCGCTTTCGAAAATGTATTTTCATTTTGTATTCAAATTGATATTTCGCGAATTTTAATAATTTACTTTATTTTCTTTCAGAGAATGAGTTATTTCCTGAAAGATGTTAAGCCAACATCACACCACCTTGATATTAATTTCAACAAAGATGCTCTCAATATGAATCGAATTCAAACTCTTTCAGGTTTTCACAAGCTCCAATTCATATTTATGTAATTCTTTAATCATTATTTCTATATTTTTTTATTATCTAAATTGTTGTTTTATTTTTATGATGTCTATTCACTAATTTGATCTGAAATTTTACTCTTT
The DNA here is from genome assembly GCF_907164915.1 of Impatiens glandulifera. Taxonomy (NCBI): domain Eukaryota; kingdom Viridiplantae; phylum Streptophyta; class Magnoliopsida; order Ericales; family Balsaminaceae; genus Impatiens; species Impatiens glandulifera. Next base: position 53,867,487 of record NC_061863.1, on the reverse strand, counting down.
TTCAAGTTTTTTACCTCTTTTCAAAATCTAAAAATATCACCACTAAGTTGCTAACAACTTGATAATTTGAAGAAGAAAAAAGTTCCACATCTAGAGAGGTCCCAAAAAATTGCTTATATTTAAGCTATATATGAATTATTTTTATCTTTCAATATATATGTTCCTAGTTAGGATTCAATCCAACTTATTTCTAATAATAGTTTCTATATAGTATATATTGCGATTTTAGTTTCATTTAAAACATAACAATGTGTCTTAGTTATTTATTACATGGAAACCACCTAAACTAAAGTTAAAATTTTAATAATTATTTAACAAAATCCACTCCTCTCAACTTCAAGTCTGACAATTGCAATTTTCCCATTAAGTGGAATAAAAAACTCTTCATACATATTTTAAAAAATAATTATTGTAATATGTATATCCTTATTTTGTTTACATTTAAAATTATGTACGCTGCCTACTTATTTCATGTCATATTTGTGTTAGAACCGGCGAAAACCATATTCATTGGACAAGAAACAAATGAAAACAAGAACAGAAGTAAGCTAATTTTCATAAGGATAACATTATCTGATTAAGTTTGTACTACAACAGGCTACAAGAGCAAGGGAAAGGGAAAGGCAGCTCTTACGGATGAAGATGAAACTGGGCTGGCTGGCAGAAAATGAAGAAATTACTGATGGCACGCGGGTCCAAATGATTCATCCAGGTGCATTAAATGAGATCTCATTTTTTAGACTGCTCACACTTGTTTGCCCTTTTGGGACATTGAAACTGCTCAGGGATGTAGTTATAATTTATTGATTTTTTTTATCAAGATGGGGACATTTCAAACCTATGTCCCCCAATGCCCGAGAGTGTTGAAGATGCCAACGGTGTACATATTGAAGACCATTTAATGGCCGAGAGTGATGAAGAAACGGGCTGTGTAAATATTAAAGACTATCCAAAAATGAAGATTTATAATCTTTCGGTGGTCCTTCGAAGCCTTTATCTGAGAAAAGTTCTCGAAAAGCTTGATAAAGTTTCAATCAACGAAAAACTAACGGCTCATCTTGTATTTTGTGAAGAACTGGATCCAATGTAAAGTTTCCTCAAAATATCTATTTTTTAAAATTTTGTAATACCAAGTAATGTATGTTCCTAACATGTTTTTTTAGGGAAAAGCTTTACGTCGGCCCAAATTCCAAGTTTATCACGTCAAGCTCTTAGAACACTACAAGAAAATGTCGAAGTTGACAGTGAAGTAGTTGACGCTTGGGCTAATATTTTAAATATAAATTTTACAAGTAATGAAAAAATTATGTATACATCAATCAGATAGTTCAAACCTCTCAAGTAGTGAAAAACATATATATTGGACAAGAAACAGAGGAAAACAAATGTCCAATACATTTCAAGAAGGTGCGTCCAACAGAAGTAAGCTAGTTTTCATAAGGATAACATGATCTGATTAAGTTTGTACTACAACAGGCTACAGGAGCAATGTCGACAATGACAAGGACAAGGGAAAGGGCAAGGCAGCTCTTACGGATGAAGATGAAACTGGGCTGGCAGAAAATGAAGAAATCATTGATGGCATGGTCCAAATGATTCTTCCAGTTTCTATGATTCATCGTGACCCAAGTTTTTATCTGAAAAATATTATGAGTGATATCTGTGACTATTTTCTTGAATAAGGAATTGCAGAAGCTTTTGGTTTATCAAAGCATACCGAAAGATAATCTGAGCTCCCATCACGACAACTGGGCATGAAAGAACAATAATGGTTGGATTTTTGACTCATATTTTATTAGGGTTTATATGTTGAAATAGTTTTAAATCCTTAATTGGCTTAGGAATAGAAATTTAATCTTTATTCCTTTTGATATTTATAAATAAAGGTATTGTAACCTACAGTTATTTGGACCATAATTCAATGAAAATTTATAGAATAGACGTCTCTCCGAGAATGTAGACATTTGTTGGTCAAATCTCGTTATATCTTGTGTTCATTATTTTTTACCCCTCTATCTCTATATATTTTTTATCGCGGGTTTATATTAGATTTTTACTCAATAATAATTACACTAGTGAATGAAGTGAACGATAAATGTCTGCTGTTGTTTATTTATATTCACCAGAACGTGGTCTTTAAAAATGCAAATATGAGGTTTCTCATTGCCCCGACTTGGTGATGATAAGTGTTGTGCAACTCGTTTAGGAAGTTGTCTATCAGACTCGCTAACTTGTTTTTGTGGCCATAGAGGTTATTGTTAAAATTTTAAAGTAAAAATATACGTAAAAATGCATTATTATTGAAGTTAAATCGATCCCTACATTGTATAGGAGTTTCAATTCTAACAGCAATTAATACAACTAACTACTGTTAAAATTAATTAGTAATTTTAAACTTACCGATCAAATTTTATTAAACTGTTTTTATTATTTTGATATTCTCCCTTAAAAAGAAATGTAGTAAAATAGACAAAGTTTCGCCTTTAGAAATAAATCGATAAAATATAAAGCTGTATCAAACATACCTAATTTAGCAAGTTTCATTTTTTCATCTACACAATATAATCTAATTCAGTGAGTCCCATTTTTTACAAATACCCAATTAGTTTCATAATATTAGCTTGCACCAAATAAAGGCGGTTACAAATCAGCATAGCACATGTTATAACAAATGAATCAAATGAGTCGCATCAACTAGATGCAGATCTACGTTAGGGTTGAGGTGAGCTTAAGCCAACCCAAAAAAAAATAATTTTAAAATGTGCCATATCCTCATAATTTATATTACTTTCTAAATTATAGGTTAATCTACCTGATTCATACCTAATTCGTCACTGTAACATATTCAAGTCACTTGAATTGGAAATTAGATTATTCATGTTATTGGTTATTGCCATTAATAATGATCATGGGTGAATTGATAAATTAAAAACCAAAATTATTTTATATTTTGTTTAAAACCTACTAAAATAGTCAAGATACCATAATTGTGATATCCGTAATTACAGTTAAAAATTGATAAAGTAAAAAATCAAAATTATTTTATTTTTATTTGAAACCTACTAAAAGGGAAATTTGACGAAATGACCCTACAAGGGCTAAATGAGTTGGTGACCAGCATATAATTTTAAATACGTTGGTGACCACTTCATATTTTTTTTTTGACAAAATTGGCCATATCGCGAGACGCAACCGGATGCCATGTTAAAAGTCCACAATTGGGAGACGCATATTTTTATTTTTTTTTGAAAATTTTGTTTGAAGGTTGATATTAGCACCATGCTTGAAGAAGCTGTTCAATATGTCAAGTTTTTGCAAATCCAGATCAAGGTAATTAAGAAAATTAACATTAATTATCAGTTTTCACTAATAACTAATAATATGATTTATGATACATTTTCTGTCTGCAGCTTCTTAGCTCCGATGATATGTGAATGTATGCACCAATTGCATATAATGGAATGGACATTGACGCCCTTGATCTCAAGATTTCTACTGCCCGTCAAAACGCAACAGATTTGCTTAAATAAATATCTATTTTTTCACATTATTGAATCGTGAGAGGAGTATATTTTTTATGAGCATAATAATAATAATAATACTTTATTTAGCAATCCTGTGTGAAGAAGAACCGGCTTTTGTATAGAGTCTTCTTCCATTTTTTTCGCAATTTATGATCATGAGATGGAGTCCATTGAAAGCTATGACATTAAATTGTGTACTAATTAATGATCTCAACTATTATATATGCATGCGAAGATTATTCTTTCTATCATTGTTCCCAACTCATCATCTTCCTCCATTTGCTTGCATATAAACAACAAAAGTTAAAATTCATAATAAATTGGAAAATGGCTTGAATTTCTACATTTCTATCATTTGAATTAACCAGTTCATTTAGATTTTTAATTTTCCACTTGTGAATACCTTTAAAAAAAAATCTAGTAACCCAAACTTGCATGCACATGATATTTACCATGATTATTTTACTACTCAGTCCACATTCTATAATTTACAGCATTAAATCGTCAATTAAATTTAATCCCCTCTTTGTAAATAAAAAGATTAATTTTTTTTATATAAAAATGATGATGATTAAGTTGACCCAAAGCTTAACATGCCTTCTAAACACCGTTTTCTATGATAATAAAGTTCAATTTTTTTTTTATAAAATTTAGATAACTATACTATATAGATATATAAACAAAAATCAATCCTATAAAATGTAATTTTATGTACTTTATTTTTTTTATGAATTTATAACAAATAAATATACCTAATTAATTAGATCAATAATAATATATATAAGACTTTTTTTCAAAATAAGAAGGATTATAAGAGATCTCATTATTTTATTTTGCAATATAATAAAGAAGATAAAGAGTTTGGAGTATGGTACAAGTTTGATAAAACCGAAAGTTTACGTAAAATATTTAATAGATTTAAATTTTATAATATAAATATATTATTTATTCATAATTTTCAACTAAAATATTATTTAAATTGTTTTCTCTCTAAAACACTCAATAATTAGAATTTAGATCAGTTTATGTAACCCTTTTAAAAATATTGATATATATAATAAATAAGTACTACCTTTAATTTATTTTCAATAAATGTATTTTTGAAAATATTAAAATAATTTATAATATATATATATATAATAATATTATTATTAATCTTGGTCTATTTAATGTTTTATTAATTAACAAATTTTATTTGAGAAAGAAAAATATAGAAGATGATTTCTTATGAATCTTAATTTACTCTTCTTTTAATACAAAATCTTAATTTACTTTTTATTTATCACAAAATAAAATTTTCAATTAAATTGATACAATATATTCAACATTTTTCATATTCTTACTACTGAATACAATCCTCTAAACTAATATATAAAATATAGATTAACAAAAAAAAAAATAAAGCTTTAACATTTGAAATAAGGAGAATTTTTAATATTTTACTAATTAAATAATATTTTACTAACTAAATAATATTTTATTACCATCTCATTTATATAATAAATCTTATTGACTTCTCAATAAAATAATTTTTTTAATCTAAATTTTGTAAATTTTTTTAACAAACTATAACATAGTATTATCAATTTACATTATTTATAATTTTATATATAAATCTATTGATTAATTTGACAAGCCAATTTACTTTAAAACATTAATTATACTGATTCTGCACTCATATTAAAATTTAAATAAATAAGATCGAGGGACACTATAATTAATAAATAATTAAGTATTATAATAAATTATGAAAATATATTAATCAATATATAATTTAAAAATGAGACTAGTTACTTATTATCTTGTTTCAATTATTGTGTGGAAACGAAGTCCTAATAATTGTTAGGCGGGTTAAGGCCCAATAATTGTATTGTAATTAACATAAGGAAATCATAATTATGATGATTAATAATTGTTAGGCGGGTTAAGGCCCAATAATTATATTGTAATTAACATAAAGAAACCCTAATTGTGATGACACTCTATCGATACCTAATGGCGTACATTATTTAAGTACTCGGTGGTGCTTTCTCGTTTCAGTGAATGTGATATAGATGGTTTCATCATCAAATAAGTGTGTAGGTGTGAATTTTGTTGAGAATTTCTTTCATTGTGTCTATGTTACCGATTATATTAGATGAATTTTCTTTTTACATTTAACTTTGAATGTTGATTAATTCAACACCAACTTGATGTCGCAAACATGATTGTCGATCATAGCACCGCTTTCGAAAATGTATTTTCATTTTGTATTCAAATTGATATTTCGCGAATTTTAATAATTTACTTTATTTTCTTTCAGAGAATGAGTTATTTCCTGAAAGATGTTAAGCCAACATCACACCACCTTGATATTAATTTCAACAAAGATGCTCTCAATATGAATCGAATTCAAACTCTTTCAGGTTTTCACAAGCTCCAATTCATATTTATGTAATTCTTTAATCATTATTTCTATATTTTTTTATTATCTAAATTGTTGTTTTATTTTTATGATGTCTATTCACTAATTTGATCTGAAATTTTACTCTTTTTCAAGTTTTTTACCTCTTTTCAAAATCTAAAAATATCACCACTAAGTTGCTAACAACTTGATAATTTGAAGAAGAAAAAAGTTCCACATCTAGAGAGGTCCCAAAAAATTGCTTATATTTAAGCTATATATGAATTATTTTTATCTTTCAATATATATGTTCCTAGTTAGGATTCAATCCAACTTATTTCTAATAATAGTTTCTATATAGTATATATTGCGATTTTAGTTTCATTTAAAACATAACAATGTGTCTTAGTTATTTATTACATGGAAACCACCTAAACTAAAGTTAAAATTTTAATAATTATTTAACAAAATCCACTCCTCTCAACTTCAAGTCTGACAATTGCAATTTTCCCATTAAGTGGAATAAAAAACTCTTCATACATATTTTAAAAAATAATTATTGTAATATGTATATCCTTATTTTGTTTACATTTAAAATTATGTACGCTGCCTACTTATTTCATGTCATATTTGTGTTAGAACCGGCGAAAACCATATTCATTGGACAAGAAACAAATGAAAACAAGAACAGAAGTAAGCTAATTTTCATAAGGATAACATTATCTGATTAAGTTTGTACTACAACAGGCTACAAGAGCAAGGGAAAGGGAAAGGCAGCTCTTACGGATGAAGATGAAACTGGGCTGGCAGAAAATGAAGAAATTACTGATGGCACGCGGGTCCAAATGATTCATCCAGGTGCATTAAATGAGATCTCATTTTTTAGACCGCTCACACTTGTTTGCCCTTTTGGGACATTGAAACTGCTCAGGGATGTAGTTATAGTTTATTGATTTTTTTTTATCAAGATGGGGACATTTCAAACCTATGTCCCCCAATGCCCGAGAGTGTTGAAGATGCCAACGGTGTACATATTGAAGACCATTTAATGGCCGAGAGTGATGAAGAAACGGGCTGTCTAAATATTAAAGCCTATCCAAAAAGGAAGATTTATAATCTTTCGGTGGTCCTTCGAAGCCTTTATCTGAGAAAAGTTCTCGAAAAGCTTGATAAAGTTTCAATCAACGAAAAACTAACGGCATATCTTGTATTTTGTGAAGAACTGGATCCAATGTAAAGTTTCCTCAAAATATCTATTTTTTTTAAATTTTGTAATACCAAGTAATGTATGTTCTTAATATGTTTTTTTAGGGAAAAGCTTTACGTCGGCCCAAATTCCAAGTTTATCACGTCAAACTCTTAGAACACTACAAGAAAATGTCGAAGTTGACAGTGAAGTAGTTGACGCTTGGGCTAACATAAATTTTACAAGTAATGAAAAAATTATGTATACATCAATTAGATAGTTCAAACCTCTCAAGTAGTGAAAAACATATATATTGGACAAGAAACAGAGGAAAACAAGTGTCCAATACATTTCAAGAAGGTTCGTCCAAATGATTCTTCCAATTTCTATGATTCATCGTGACCCAAGTTTTTATCTGAAAATTATTATGAGTGATATCTGTGACTATTTTCTTGAATAAGGAATTGATGAAGCTTTTGGTTTATCAAAGCATACCAAAAGATAATTTGAGCTCCCATCACAACAACTGGGCATGAAAGAACAGTAATGGTTGGATTTTTGACTCATATTTTATTAGGGTTTATATGTTAAAATAGTTTTAAATCCTTAATTGACTTAGGAATAGAAATTTAATCTTTATTCCTTTTGATATTTATAAATAAAGGTATTGTAACCTACAGTTATTTGGACCATAATTAAATGAAAATTTATAGAATGGACGTCTCTCCGAGAATGTAGACATTTGTTGATCAAATCTCGTTATATATTGTGTTTATTATTTTTTATTTGTTGACCAAGTCGTTTAGGAAGTTGTCTATCAGACTCGCTAACTTGTGCTTGTGGCCATAGAGGTTATTGTTAAAATTTTAAAGTAAAAATGTACGTAAAAATGCATTATTATTGAAGATATTTCGATCCCTGCATTGTATAGGAGTTTCAATTCTAACAGCAATTAATACAACTAATTACTATTAAAATTAATTAGTAATTTTAAACTTATTGATAAAATTTTATTAAACTGTTTTTATTATTTTTATATTCTCCCTTAAAAAGAAATGTAGTAAATAGACATTAGAAATAAATCGATAAAATATAAAGCTGTATCAAATCTACCTAATTTAGCAAGTTTCATTTTTTCATCTACACAATATAATCTAATTCAGTGAGTCCCATTTTTTTCAGCTACCCAATTAGTTTCGTAATATTAGCTTGCACCAAATAAAGACGGTTACAAATCAGCATAGCACATGTTATAACAAATGAATCAAATGAGTCGCATCAACTAGATGCGGATCTACGTTAGGGTTGAGGTGAGCTTAAGCCGACCCAAAAAAAATTAATTTTAAAATGTGACATATCCTCATAATTTCTATTTCGTTCTCTAAATCTCAAAAACAGACAAAATTATAAGTTAATCTATCTGATTCATACATAATTACTGTCACCTATTGAAGTCACTTGAATTGGAAATTAGATTATTCATGTTATTGGTTATTGCCATTAATAATGATAATGGGTCAATTTTTAGGTTGATGAAAGAGAGATTTGAAGTTGATTGTGTTGGGATAGAGAGAAATGAGAGAAAAGGGGAGGAGGAAATATAGGGAATTTATATTCTAAATTTAAAATTAAAGTAACTTATCAAATTTGAATTAAAATTTTAATAAGCATAAATAGGGCAGCAGTCCACAATTAAATTACTGTTTGTTTGGATGCAAAACTCAGTGAGTGGGCTATTCTATTTCCAAACAGGGCATACAATTTATTAATTTCTTTGTTATAATTTTATTTTATTTTATGTTTAGAAAATAATAGACAAAATAAATTTATTGGAAAAAAACGTACAAGTCTTATAAGTTTATTGCAATTTTCTGCAATAGAATTATGTTATAGATTTTTTTTTTATAAAACACTTAATAATTAGAATTTAGATCAGTTTTTTAACCCTTTTAAAAATATAGATATATAATAAATAATACAAATATTATTTTCAATAAATGTATTTTTGAAAATATTAAAAGAAATTCATATTTATAATATATATATATATAACAATAATAAGATTAATCATGGATGGTATATTTAATATTTTAGTAATTAACCAATGTTACATGAGTGAGAAAAATATAGAAGATAATTTTCTAAAATTTAAATATAAATTTATTTATAAATTTTAATTTACTCTTCTTTCTTTTAACACGGAATTTTAATTTACTCTTTTTGTAATACAAGATAAATTTTCAATTAAATTGATTCAACAAAGTTAACCTTTTCATATTTTCTAAATATAATGAATAATATATAATCCCCACTAAACTAATATCAATTATAGATTAACAAAAAAATATTTAACTTTTAAAGTAATTAGAAATATTTACATGTTTTACTAATTAAATAATATTTTGTTACCATCTCATTTATATAACAAATACTATTGACCTCTCAAATATGATAATTTTCTTATCTAAATATTATAATTTTTTCTAGTTTGTCAATTTTTTTAAAACAAATTATAACATAGAATTAGCAATTTATATTTATAATTTTATATATAAATGTATTAATTAATATCACTAGCAATTGACTAAACAAATTAATTATACTCATTTTGCACTATTAATATATATTAAAACTCAAATAAATAATACTGAGTGACACTATAATTAATAAATAATTAAATATTATAAAATATAATAAATTATGAAAATATATTAATCAGTATATAATTAACAGTCAAACTAAATATCACTTATTACATTCATGTTTGGAAATGAAACCCTAATAATTCATTGGCGGGCCCGAGGCCCAATAACTATTTTTTAATTAACTTAACGAAACCCTAATTATCAAGACGCCTATTACGCCTCCTATTATCATTTTCTGATCGGCGGCTTATAATATTTAAGTAGTTGGTGCTCTCCCATTTTAGTCATCATCAAATCACCTTCAAAAGTGTGTATGTGTGAAGTTTATCGACAATTTGTTTCATTGTGTCCCGATTGTGAGTTCTTCTTCTATCCTTCATGTTACCGATTATAATATTATTAGATAAATCTCCTTCTTATCATTTAGTTTTGAATGTTGATTAACTAGTTCATCACCAACTTAATGTCGCAAACAAGATTGTCAATCATCGCATCGCTTTTGAAAAGGTATTTTCATTTTTATCTTTGAAATTGATATTCCGCGAACTTTAATTCACTTTATTTTCTTTCAGGCAATGGTTTATTCCCTGGAATATTTTAACCCAACATCAAACCGGCTTGATATTAATTTCAACAAAGATGTTTTTAATATGAATCGAATTCAATCTCCTCCAGGTTTTCAAAGACTCTTATTTAAGTAATTCTTTAATTTTTTGTTATCTAAATTTCTATTCAGTTTTATGATATTATTTATTTTCTTCAAACAAGCTCTAATTTTAAGGACCACGATTTCTCGGCCACTGCGCGAGAGAGAAAGACTGTCGTTGTGTCTGCTCAACTGCAATGGTGAAGGTGCGAAATAGATCGGAATATATATTTATTAATTAATTAATTAATTGAGTTTACATTTTCTCAGAGATTTCTATTAATTAATTAATTAATTAATTGTTTTGCTTGATTCTACAGCCAGGTTTGTCTAGGATGGGAAGATTAGGGTTTCCTATAAGACACTTCACTTGTCCGAAAAAGGGTTAACCATCTTCTCACTGTGAGTAGTAGTAGTATATATACTTCTCTCAGTCAACTAGCTAGGCTTGTTTGCTTATCTCATCGGAATTCAATTTTCAATGAAATCATTAATCTTCCAGTTTATATATGTGCATTAATTAAGTTAGAGATATCATGGTTTAGATTAGACTGCTCAAACTTATTTAATTACCCAATTTTATTAATTTGGGACATTAATTGAAACTGTGTGTAGTTATAATTTATTTTGATTTTCAGCTTATTTCTTAATCTCAGATCTTTCGGACAAAAAAAGCTTCTTCACGCGGAGCGAGGAAAATACAAGTCTAGAATGTGTCGTTGGTGAAGAAGTTAAGATTCAAAAAGTTAAAATGTAAAATTCTGAACTTAGATTATTTATTGTAATAGTTTTAATACATTTATGTATAGTAATTTAGTCTTAATGCGTTTTGATGTAATTTATAAATATAGACATTATAACATATAGTTACTTATACCATAATCAATGAAAATCTATAGAATGGACGTCTCTCCGAAAATGTAGATATTTGTTGGCCGAACCTCGTTATATATTGTGCTCAATATTTTTTACTCTTCTATTTCTCTCTATATTTTTTTTTGTCTCTGTAATTAGATTAGACTTTTACCCAAAAATAATTACACTGATAAATGGCGTGAATGATAAATATCTGTTACTGTTTTATTAAAACATGGTCTTTAAACATGCAAATGTGAGCTTCTAACTGCCCGACTTAACGATGATAAGTGTTGTGCAGCTCGTTCAGGAAATTGTCTATTAGACTCTCTACCTAAAGCATGTGGCCCGGAGGTCATTGTGCATGTTAAAATTTTAAAGTAAAAATGTACGAAAAAATGTATTATTATTGAAGTTCTTTATCAAATAATTACATCCCTCCATTATATACGAATTTGAATTCTAACTGCAACTAATAATTTCAATTTTTAAACTAACTAATTAACAGTTTATTAAATTATTTTTATTATTTTTACATCCTTTTTTTAAGGAGAAACATATTAAACTACACAAAGTTTCACCTTGAAAATATAAGTCATGCAACCATGCTGTCTTAAGCAAGCCTAATTTAACAAGTTTTATTTTTTTCATCTACCCAACATAACCTAATTTGCCAGCTCCGGAAATATTAATTTTAAAATGTGACATACTCACGCCTAATTTATATTTCTTTTAATTTAATTAACTATATATCTCTCTAATTCTAAAAACAGACCAAATTATACGTTAATTTACATGTTTCATTCCTAATTCGTCACTCTCACCAACCCAACCTAAAAGTAGCAACATATTATTGTTCAAACTTTTATATAAATTAAGAGAATATCTTTAAATAGAAATACTTCCCTCCCATAAACAATCTGAAGGTCAATGTGAATGTAATAAAATATAATATTGCAGTGCTTTGAGATTCATCTTTAAGAATGAAAATAACAATTTTTTACATTCTTGACATCATCCCTTTGAATCCCCGGAGAACACATTCAATACTATTCTCCACATTCATAAAGATAAAGATATTTATGTAATATATACATAAAAAAAACAATTTTTCTCTCTCAGTTTTTAGAGGATCCAGTTTGTTCAGAATCTGTCAATATTGTTGAAGAAGTCAAATAACACATGAATATTAGATTTTGCCACATATTATTTTTTAATGCTTTTGTATGTCATCATTTGAAGTGATTTAAGTCAGGATTTTTAGTGAACCCTCACATTATACATCAAATAATTATGACCCACATTATTTTTCTGCAGAAAAAAAAGAGGTCTTAGAAAAGTAATGGTACCAGATCCAAGGACGGGATATGGGTATCCAGATAAAACAAAACTAGTATTAAATAGACTTAAAAATCTATGGAAGAAAATAGGCATTTATAGAGGAAGAAAATTACAGAGCCTCACTGATTATATATTTGACGAAGATGAAGAACAGGTCACTCCTAAAAATAATGATGTATGTTTATGTTTCTCAAATTTTGTTAAGATCTTTATCTCTACAAGTTACTGGAAGTTTGTGCCTTTATTTTATTTATGGTTTACATATTATTATTTTGAATGTGAAGGAATTTGAAGCTGAAGAGACTGATCAAAGACCATTGTAAAAATTATGTATACAAACATTCAGATAACTAGAGTTATTTCCCTAAGTTGTAGTGGTCATTTTACACATGATAAACAATTTTTTAAAGATAAATATTGTTGATTACAATTTAGAATAAGATAAAAGATAAGTGTAAATTAATTACATTATTACGTTAAAATTATAATATTTTATAAATCACACCACCATTCATGAATATTATTAACAAAATTGAGTGAGTTTAAAAAAAATGACATACTTTTATACTAATAAATTATATTTTAAATATTTCTTCTCATTTTTATAATATTAAGTACTTTAAAAGATAAATAGATCTTATTTTAAACTTTTAAGAGAAGACTCATATAATACCTTTAAATATGACAAATTATAGATATAAAAAATGTTTAACAAAAAATTTAACTGAAATTAATCATTAATAAATAATCAAAAAATTTAACAATATAATAAAAAAAATCTTATAAATAAAATAAACAAATAACAATTACAGAATTAAAGGAGAGGAGAGGAGAGCACATGGAGTCGCTCCGGTGATGTGAGACCCAATTTTTACTATCTATGAGCTCTTTTTATGACCTTATATTTTAGAAGGTTAGCAGGACATGGGAGCCTTTCAAGATAGATTGGTCTAGTTCCTATTGTAATTCATAAGAATATATCCGAGCTTTTCCTGGCCTTTTCTCTCTTGCTTATCCGCTTTTTATATTTAATCAGTACACCTCATTATCAGGATCAATTTCAGATATAAAAACTTTAGTATTGACCTAAAAATATTATAATTTGAAATATTATAATAAATAAATATATTTATCAAACAAATTTTAGAATTAATAAAAAAAAATTAACACTCCAACTGTCCCTTTCTTAGCTACTCAGGTGCCCAAATGGAACAAGAATTAAGAAAACTGAACATAAGCTAATAAATGAATACTGCAGTACAGACTTAAATTGATTTGATGGCATCTAGTGGAGCAAACAGTTCGCTACAGTACATAATTTAGCAACTGACATCAGTTTTAATTAACATTTTAGTCTGAAACTACAAATTTCCCTCCAAATATCCAAAACATTTCCCTCCAAATGTCCAAAACATTTCCCTCCAATACATAAATTACATATCATTGTAAATTTCCCACATAAATTACATTTATATAAACAGATGCCTACATTCAGCATTCATTACAAAAGGCAAAAACACATTTTGGAGTTTCAGATTACATATTACAGCATTCAATTCTCTTCACTATCTTTCTTTGCATTCAATTTCTCATAATTAACTCCAAGTTCCTGCACAAATATGACAAACAAAAAACTAAATTTAAGTGATTGTGTAAGGAACAATATTGTTGATGCAGGCCTTAATGAGGCCATGTTACCAGTTATCTTAGAGTTGATGAAGTTGGAGGCAGAACAAGTTTAAAGCTACTGAATTAGTAAGGTTACCAGTTTATCTTTTGGTTGTATTTTGGTTAGGGTAGTGAAAACATGTTAGGGTTTATTTTGGTTTGGGTAATGAAAATATGTTAGGGTTTATTTTGGTTTGGGTAATGAAAATATGTTAGGGTTTATTTTGTTGGTTAGGTCTTGAATGATTATGAATCAAACAAACTATGTGAACTGAAAGACTGGCACAAGATGAATGTATATTGATAATGTAAACCACTATGATGTTAAGGAATGTTTAATAGTGGAGTTTAGATGTGGATTCATGTTTATCTTTGTTTAACAGTTCATAATAAACACGGATCTAGGAATAGAAAAATGAAAACACAACATGAAATTACTTACACGACGTAATACCTGTGGATCGGGCGATTTAGGAAGGCAACTGCGTTAGAGGAAAGATTCTAGGCGTGCTTGCCACTGTTCTTTCTCTTCCTGAGTTTCTAATGGCTTACGCTTCCTCACGTAGTTCCTCGAAAGCCTCCTCCTTTTGGGATTCCCAACGTTCATGGAGTAATCCTCGTCTTCGTCAAGTGGTGGTGACTGGATAAGTTTTTCGTCGCCTATTTGGACTTTTTTTCCGTCCAATTCACCATTGACACACAGATCGAGTGGTGGAGGAAGCAACGACGTTGTTTTGGTGTATGATTTAGGTGGAGGAGATGGCGGATCGGTCGCCATTTTAGAGAAACAGTAAAGGGGGCGAGTTTGAGAGAGAGAGAGACGGAGTATTGTTTTGGAGGCTAATGAATGAAGATAGTTTAGGAATGTTCGAGATTAGGTTAAAACATTAGGGATTTTTTTCACATTTTGTTTGGTTTTTTTTTATGTTTGGATTTTGGGTTTGTAAAGTTTTGGGTTGGGTTTAGTTAATTAGGTTTGGGTTTGGTTAGTGTTTTAGGTTGGGTTTTTATTGGGTTTGTTTTGGGTTGTTTTTTTTTTTAATTAATTTGTTAATTTTGTTAATTAATTTGGTGATTTTGTTAATTAATTTGTTAACTTTCTTAATATTGTGTTAAAGTTTAAAATTTTGAAGTGTAAAGTTAGTAATGATTGAAAAGTTAAAAATGTGTAAGAAAGTAGAATAAAGTGAAAGGTAATGATTGAGTGAGTAGCTTGTAACGGGACTAAAATTGGAGTGAGTTGAGTAGCTTTGAGTGGAATGGAGGGAGTATAAAATTTAAATAACACCATTATATTATATTACTCAACTTTTAGGTGTTACAATTTAGTTTCACAATTACTTCTTATCCTTAGAATAATTTGTCGAACTATAAAATGTGAAAATATTTGCATTGTTTTTATTATAAAAAAAATAAAAATATATTTTTAAATATCTTAAATCAAAGATTATAATATAAAAATTATCATAGTTATAAAAAAATATGATCTTTAGGCACTTTTTTATATAAAAAAATTAAAACAATAAAAATTAACTAATAAGTTTTGCTTACAAAATACAAACTACATTATCAAACTATTTGAAAAAAAAAAAGTTATTTTAAAAGGTTAAACTAAATATTTTTAGAAAAATAAAATAAAGTTATAAAAATTTCAAAATTAATGTAATTTTCTAATTAACTTTTAATGATATAATGTTTATTTTAGATTCATTATCTACCTATTTATTATTCAATTCCAAATTCAAGAAAAATAATAAAAGAAAAAATGTAATTCATATATTTATATACATAATCAATCAAAAAATATAATTAAATTATAAGATAGAAAAAAAAGTGAATAAAAAAATAAATTAAACTTAAAATAATATTTAAGAAATTTTGATAAAAATAAAAAAATACAAATTTGGTACATCAAATTTAAAATTACATTATTATTATTATTATCATTATTATTATTATTATATGATAAATGTTTGAAAATATTTAAACTTAATTTAGATATAATCAAATAAAAGTTATATTATCTTATGTCATTTTTTTTAAATCATATAAATTTTTTGATTTTTTTTATAATAATATTATTTTATATTAAATATTATTTTATATGAGATAATAAAATTTAAATTTAATATATATATATATAATTAAATAAATAAATAATATTATGAGTTTATAACTATAATTTTAAAAATAATTTATTTTTATTTAAGTTATTTAACTTAAAATAAAAATTGAGAAAATTTGATTGAATAAAAAAGATAAAATTTAAAATTACATTATTATTATTATTATTATTATATAAATAAAGGTTATATCATTTCATATATTTTTTTATATTATATAAATTTTTTAAATAAAAAATATTTTATAATTTTGTAATTTTAATTATAAAAATTATTATACCCATATAAAAATGTACTATTAACAAAAACATAAAAAATTAAATCTCACTCTAAAAAATAATTAATATTTTTTTTTGATGTAAGGTAAATAAAGTATATATTATTATTTTTCTTATATTAAATTAAATCTCTCAACTCTAATTTAATTTATAGACATTTGTAGATTTACTGGATGGTTCTTAATTCTTAAAGATGAGATTATTGACTCTAATTTTTAGTTATTTTTTTTTGTCTTAATTTCTTGTGTCAAAGTGCTGTGCGAATACTTTGAATTTTTATATAATTTTGTTGATTGTTTTTTAAAAAAATATTTTATTTTATGAATTATTGTTATACAATAATAAAAACAAATTCATAATCAAATAAGATAACATTACTCTTCATTTTACGAACTTCATAAAAAACGAAATTAGAATTCATTTTATAAAAAAAAAAAACTAACATAATTCAATAGTCAATACCCGATTTTAACTTAAAAAATGAATAAATATAAATAAATTATATTGGCTTAAAACTTAATTTATCTTTTGAATGATATCTGAAAAAAGAGGATTGTTATTAGACTTTTAAACTATTTTATTAAATATATTTTTTATTTTTATATATTTCTAAATGTAATTAAAAAATTAGAATCTTTTTTATAGAAGGTTAATTTTTGTTAGAAAATTTTTCATCACAAAAGAAACGAAGTAATTTACTCGAAGATAAGAGAGGGGATAAACTCATACGGGATGAATGATATAATAGTATATAACACATTTTACCTATCATTGATATAGTTTGATATTATAGTTCAGCATTTAAATAAGTATTTATAACCAATTTTCAAAAAATTTCTTTTTTCTAAGACCAACCTAGTCCAAAAAATTTGAAAGTAGGTCATGAAAAATTTAGATTAATAAAACTCCTTCACTAAATTATAAAAACAAATCTCTTAAATAGTATCTTGTAAAAAAGAAGATTAACCAAATGATACAAATTCTATATTTATAATCAAAGATTAAGTGAGTATTAATATATTTTGTTCAATAAAAAATATATCACTACTAATAGTAACTTAATTCTAATAATAATATTAACTTAAAAGTAAGATATATGTTTATATAATATAAAATATGTTTCGATCATATGTATATTAATTATTTTTAGTTCTTAAGGTTGACTGCATCAATTTTTTGCAATGAGTTTCAATAAATTTAGTAAAAGAATTGTTGAGACCTTTGTATTTTTCATAAAGTTAGAAGGTGTAGATATACAAGAGTCAAGACAAAATATATATATATATATATATATATATATATATATATATATATATATATATATATATATTAGAGATAGATCACACTTGGTCACTGTGAAGATGAAACTACGCTGTAGTAAGGTAAATACCAGTATTGATAACTTTTAAGAAAAATGCAGAAAAATTATCAAATAATAAAAAACTGTAATAAAAAAATATTGTCCACAAATAAATAGTTTCTTGAACAACCAAATTAAGAAAATTCTCTTAAAAAAATTCAAACTAAAAAAATAGTATTATTTAAAGAAAAAATAAGTTGGCTCAATCAAATTTTCTTGAGACCTTGGTATTTTTTATAAAGTGAGATAGTATTGATATACAAGAGTCATGACAAAAAAAAAAGAATATTTTAGAGATAGAACTTTGTTTGAAAGTTTAAATCACACTAGGTCATTGTGGAGATGAAATCACTGTAGTAGTGTAGTAGAGTGATTACCGGTATTAATAACATTAAAAAAAATACATAAAATTACTAAATAATAAAAGTTGTGATATAAAAAAAAATATTGTCTCAAACAAATAGTTTATTGAACAACCAAATTAAGAAAAATTTTAATTTAAACAATTCAAACTAAAATAATAATATTATTTAAAAAAAAAATAAGTTGGCTCAATCAAATTCTCTTTAGATCACTGTATTTTTAATAAAGTGAGATAATGTAGATATATAAGAGTCAAGATAAAAATAAGAATATTTTAGAGATAGAACTTTGTTAAAAAGTTTACATCACACTCGGTCATTTTAGCGATGAAACCACGCTTTAATA
The DNA here is from genome assembly GCF_907164915.1 of Impatiens glandulifera. Taxonomy (NCBI): domain Eukaryota; kingdom Viridiplantae; phylum Streptophyta; class Magnoliopsida; order Ericales; family Balsaminaceae; genus Impatiens; species Impatiens glandulifera. Next base: position 53,848,770 of record NC_061863.1, on the reverse strand, counting down.
GAGTGATCACCATAACATTTAAAAAAAAGACAGAAAATTACCAAATAATAAAAACTGTGATATAAAAAAGTAATATTGTCCACAAATAAATGATTTCTTGAACAACCAAATTAAAAAAATTCTCTTAAGCAAAATATATATATATATAAAAAGATTAGAGATAAAAAAAAATTAGGTACGAAATTAATATATATATATAAATTTTAGTTGAGAGAAATATTTAATATTGTTATTTAAAATATTTATTTATATATAACCACCTATTTAAAATAAATAGTCTTAACTTACCTAATATATATATAATTTTAAATTTTTATATATTATGATAAGTAGAAAGTGAAAAAAAAATTAATTAAAAAAAAGAGTAATATTAGGAATTAATTAGAAAGATAAATTATGAAATGAAAAAATTCTTGAATACAAAATAATGAATTGAGATAGAAATTATAATGAATTTGTGTATAAACCTTCATATTCATCTATTAAACATTATTATATATTGTTATTATATATATATAAATAAATATGTTAGGTAATATTATATATTTTAATATAAAAAATATTTTATATTATTAGTTTGAAAAAATATAAATATCTATATAGTAAGAGTAAGAAAAAAAAATACTTAATAATTAGATTAAGAAAGATAGTCAAATATATATAAAAAATTAATTTAAAAAGTAGAATAATTTATAGAGTTAATTAAGAGAGAGAAATTATGAATTGAGATAAAAATAATTTGTGTATAAACCTTCATATTCATCTATTAAACATTATTATATATATTGTTATTATATATATAAAAATAAATATGTTATGTAATATTATATATCTTTATGTAAAAAATATTAATAAAAAAATATTTTATATTATTAGTATGAAAAAATATAAAAATTTATATAGTAAGTAGAAAAAAATACTTAATAATTAGATTAAGAAAGAGAAATATATATTATGAAATGTATTTATTCTCATACTTAAAATGCAGTAAACATCTTAGTAATTTATCCCAACTTAAAAACTCAAACTCAAAAGAATATTCTTAGAATATTCATTTTTATAATAAATTTTATTTTTTTCAATATTATCTATATATTTATCTAAAATTACAAATTGAACTCATAACTTTATAACAACTTATTAATTACTTTTAAATTCTCATTCAATTATTTATACAACTGCATAAAATAAATTAAACATTATTACTTAAACACAAATTACATCTCACAAACAAAAAAAATACAACAAAACAAAACCTTGTTAAAATTATCATATATATATATATATATATATATATAAAGATTAGAGATTAAAAAAAATAAATTAAGTACGAAATTAATATATATAGATTTTAGTTGAGAGAAATATTTAATATTATTATTTAAAATATTTATTTATATATCCACCTATTTAAAATAAATAGTCATAACTGACCTAATATATATATATATATATATTTAAATTTTTATATAATTATGAAAGTGAAAAAAAATTAAATTAGAAAAAAGAGTAATATTAGGAATTAATTAGAAAGATAAATTATGAAATGAAAAAATTCTTGAATATAAAATAAAGAAATTTATTTAGAAAATAAAGTTATTACATAGAGTTAATTTTAATTAATAGAGAAAAAATATGAAATGAGATAGAAATCCTAATGAATTTGTGTATAAACTTTCATATTCATCCATTATTATATATATTTTTATTATATATAAAAATAAATATGTTAGTAATATTATATATTTTAATATAAAAAATATTTTATATTATTAGTGTGAAAAAATATAAATATTTATATAGTGAAAGTAAGAAAAAAATACTTAATAATTAGATTAAGAAAAAGAGTAAAATATATATAAAAAATTAATTTAGAAAGTAGAGTAATTTATAGAGTTAATAATTTGTGTATAAACCTTCATATTCATCTATTAAACATTATTATATATATTGTTATTATATATATATATATATAAATATTAATAAACAAATATTTAATATTATTAATGTGAAATATATAAAAATTTATACAATAAGTAGAAAAAAAATACTTAATAATTAGATTAAGAAAGAGAAATATATATATTATGAAAGAAATTTCTACATCTCTAACTCAAATACCTATTCTCATACTTAAAATTCAATAAACATCTCATAATTTATCACAAACCCAAAAACTCAAACTCAAAAGAATATTTTCAGAATATTCATTTTTATAATAAATTTTAATTTTTTCAATATTATATATATATTTATCTAAAATTACAAATTGAACTCATAACTTTATAACAACTTATTAATTCTTTTAAAATTCACATTCAATTATTTATACAACTGCATAAAATAAATTAAACATTATTACATAAACACAAATTATTTCTCACAAACAAAAAAATACAACAAAACAAACCTTAATAAAATTATCATTAATTAAACATATAAATAAATTATATAAATAAATTATATAAATAAATAAAAATATAAATAAATAAAAATTGTAAACAAATTAAAATATAAATAAGTTATATAAATTAATTAAAAACAAACTAAAATGACTGAAATGAAAGTTTTGAAAACCTTTTGAGTATGTGAACAGTGTCCTTGCATATTTGGGTTTAGAGGAGAAAGATTTTGTAGGAAAACTTAAAATGCAGTTGAGTGACCTATAATGGAGTTGTTTACTGGTGGGTTGAAGATGATCTTATATTATGAGAGAGAAAATAAGTAAGAGAAATTACCTGAATTTTGTGAATGATTGTAGAGTTAGAAGCTACAAAAGGAGACCGAGGATGTTTTTGCAGCTGCCTGAAATGATCAAATTCCTGAAAAAAAAATACAAATCAGTGAAAACGGATTATTGAAACATAACATAATTCAAATTCAATTATTGAAAGAATGATATTGATAGAGAAATTTAGAAGATTATGAATAGAGATAGAACAAGACAAAAGGAGATCGACGAAATAAAATGCTCTGTATATGAAGATATCACTCTTCTCTCTTCAGTTGAACTTTGTTGATCTAAAATTATTTATAGGAATAAAATATTTGGATGGAGTAATATATTGGTTTAATTGTAGGTATATACGTTGATATAATCAATATTTATTGCTAGTTGATATAATCAATATTTATTGCTAAATTCAATTAATAGATAATTATAATATGATAACTGAAATTTTTTATTTTTACATATTTTCATTAATTATAATATGATAACTGAAATTTTTATTTTTAAATATTTTCAATAATTATAATATAATAACTGAAAATTTTTATTTTTACATATTTTCATATTGAATAAAATATAATAACTGAAACTCTTATTATTTTTACAATTTTTTATAATTAATATTAATGTTAAATTTAATTAATAAAAAATATTAATATATATATATATAGGAAAGAGAAATTACCTGAATTTTGTGAATGATTGTAGAGTTAGAAGCTACAAAAGAAGACCGATGATGTTTTTGCAGCGGCCTGAAATTATCAAATTCCTGGAAAAAAAAATACAAATCAGTGAAAATGGATTGTTGAAACATAACATAATGCAAATTCAATTATTGAAAGCATGATATTGATAGAAAAATTGAGAAGATTATGAATAGAGATAGCACACGACAAAAGGAGATCGACGAAATAAAATGCTCTGTATATGAAGATATCACTCTTCTCTCTTCAGTTGAACCTTGTTCATCTAAGATTATTTATAGGAATAAAATATTTGGATGGAGTAATATATTAGTTTAGTTGTAGTTATATACGATTGATATAATCAATATTTATTGCTAAATTCAATTAATAGATAATTATAATATGATAACTGAAATTTTTTATTTTTACATATTTTCATTAATTATAACATGATGACTGAAATTTTTATTTTTATATATTTTCATTAATTATAATATAATAAATGAAATTTTTTATTTTTACATATTTTTATATTTAATATTTAATGTTAAACTGAATTAATATAAATAAAATAATTTTATAATGAATATAATATAATAACTGAAACTCTTATTATTTTTACAATTTTTATAATTAATATTAATGTTAAATTTAATTAATAAAAAATATTAATATATATATATATAAAAGAGTAACGGACATAGATAATTATGAAACTTAGTTAATAGAATTGATGAAAAAATATATATTTTATATTATTAGTGAGAAAATATATATATGATAAAAAAAATAAAAAAATTAATTAATAAAGATAAATGAAGAGAGAGAAATATATATATCTAACACATAAAAATATCTATGATGATGTAGATCATTTTGGAAAGAGCGTGATGTACACCTCCTACATTTTAAAATTAAGCGTTATAAGATATATATAAATTATAACCTCTCAATGAGTGAAAATCATATTAATTGGACAAGAAACAAAGGAAAACAAGCGGTTACGAATACAAGAACTGTCCAAGACATTTAAAAAAAAAAAAGGTGGTCAAAGAGGTGAATGATGAATTCCCACCATTGTTTAGTTATATTTCCAAAACATGGTCTTTAAACATGCAAATGTGAGATATGAGTTGTGCAGTTTAAAATTTTAGGCGTATTTAGATTGCCAAGTGTATAAATTTATGAAATTATTTTGTTTTATATATTTAGAGTGAACCCACCTTAATTATAGTTTATGGCTGACTCCTATATCTTATATGAAAGATATAATATAAGTTATAACTAAATTTTAATAACATTGAAACTCCAAATCTGTTATATTTAGAAACAATTTTTTTTTATAATTAACGCGATAATCACAATCAATATTAAAAATTGATAAAATAAAAAATCAAAATTATTTTATTTTTTTGAAACCTACTTTAAATAGTCAAGTTGCCATGACAACCGCAATTTATTAAAAATCGATAAAGTATAAAATCAAAATTATTTTATTTTTGTTTGAAACCTACTAAAATAGTAAGTTACCATAATGATTCTTACAAAAATTAAAAGTTAACCGTTTGATAATTAAAAATGAATCGGGTGTATTTATTTAAATACAAATTCAACTATATATATATATATATATATATATATATAAATTATTAAAAAAAAATTTGGTATTATCTCTCTCAATATATATTTTCAGTTAATTATTAAAAAAAAATTAAAAGTTAACCGTTCTAATAATTAAAATTTAGATCAGTTTATGTAACCCTTTTAAAAATATTGATATATAATAAATAAGTACTAACTTTAATTTATTTTCAATAAATGTATTTTTGAAAATATTAAAATAATTTATAATATATAAATATATATATAATAATAATATTAATCATGGTCTATTTAATGTTTTATTAATTAACAAATTTTATTTGAGAAAGAAAAATATAGAAGATGATTTCTTATGAATCTTAATTTACTCTTCTTTTAATACAAAATCTTAATTTACTTTTTATTTATCACAAAATAAAATTTTCAATTAAATTGATACAATAAAGTTAACATTTTTCATATTCTTACTATTGAATAATATACAATCCTCTAAACTAATATATAAATTATATATTAACAAAAAAAAATAAATAAAGCTTTAACATTTGAAATAAGGAGAAATTTTAATATTTTACTAATTAAATAATATTTTACTAATTAAATAATATTTTATTACCATCTCATTTATATAACAAATCTTATTGGCTTCTCAATATAATAATTTTTTTAATCTATATTTTGTAAAAAAAATTAACAAACTATAACATAGTATTATCAATTTACATTATTTATAATTTTATATATAAATATATTGAATAATATGACAAGCCAATTTACTTTAACACATTAATTATACTGATTCTGCACTCATATTGAAATTTAAATAAATAAGACCGAGGAACACTATAATTAATAAATAATTAAGTATTATAATAAATTATGAAAATATATTAATCAATATATAATTTAAAAATGAGACTAGTCACTTATTATCTTGTTTCAATTAATGTGTGGAAACGGAAGTCCAAATAATTTTTAGGCGGGTTAAGGTCCAATAACTGTATTAATTGTAACTAACATATAGATACCCTAATTATGATGACTAATAATTGTTAGGTGGGTTAAGGCCCAATAATTGTATTGTAATTAACATAAAGAAACCCTAATTATGATGACACACTATCGACGCCTCAATTTCTGATGGCATACATTATTTAAGTAATTGGTGCTCCGTTTCGGTGAATGTGATATCAGTAGTTTTCGTCATCAAATAAGTGTGTAGGTGTGAATTTTGTTGAGAATTTCTTTCATTGTGTCTATGTTACCGATTATATTAGATAAATTTTCTTTATACATTTAACTTTGAATGTTGATTAATTCAACACCAACTTGATGTCGCAAACATGATTGTCGATCAAAGCACCGCTTTCGAAAATGTATTTTTATTTTGTATTCAAATTGATATTTCACGAATTTTAATAATTTACTTTATTTTCTTTCAGAGAATGAGTTATTTCCTGAAAGATGTTAAACCAACATCACACCACCTTGATATTAATTTCAACAAAGATGCTCTCAATATGAATCGAATTCAAACTCTTTCAGGTTTTCACAAGCTCCAATTCATATTTATGTAATTCTTTAATCATTATTTCTATATTTTTTATTATTTAAATTGTTATTTTATTTTTATGATGTCCATCCACTAATTTGATCTGAAATTTTACTCTTTTTCAAGTTTTTTTTACCTCTTTTCAAAATATAAAAATATCACCACTAAGTTGCTAACAACTTGATAATTTGAAGAAGAAAAAAGTTCCACATCTAGAGAGGTCCCAAAAAATTGCTTATATTTAAGCTATATATGAATTATTTTTATCTTTCAATATATATATATATGTTCCTAGTTAGGATTCAATCCAACTTATTTCTAATAATAGTTTCTATATAGTATATATTGCGATTTTAGTTTCATTTAAAACATAACAATGTGTCTTAGTTATTTATTACATGGAAACCACCTAAACTAAAGTTAAAATTTTAATAATTATTTAACAAAATCCACTCCTCTCAACTTCAAGTCTGACAATTGCAATTTTCCCATTAAGTGGAATAAAAAACTCTTCATACATATTTTAAAAAATAATTATTGTAATATGTATATCCTTATTTTGTTTACATTTAAAATTATAAATTATGTACGCTGCCTACTTATTTCATGTCATATTTGTGTTAGAACCGGCGAAAACCATATTCATTGGACAAGAAACAAATGAAAACAAGAACAGAAGTAAGCTAATTTTCATAAGGATAACATGATCTGATTAAGTTTGTACTACAGCAGGCTACAGGAGCAATGTCGACAATGACAAAGACAGGGGAAAGGGCAAGGCAGCTCTTACTGATGAAGATGAAACTGGGCTGGCAGAAAATGATGGCACGCGGGTCCAAATGGTTCATTCAGGTGCATTAAATGAGATCTCATTTTTAGACTGCTCACACTTGTTTTCCCTTTTGGGACATTGAAACTTCTCAGGGATGTAGTTATAATTTATTGATTTTTTTTTTATCAAGATGGGGACATTTCAAACCTATGTCCCCCAATGCCCGAGAGTATTGAAGATGCCAACTGTGTACATATTGAAGACCATTTAATGGCCGAGAGTGATGAAGAAACGGGCTGTGTAAATATTAAAGACTATCCAAAAAGGAAGATTTATAATCTTTCGGTGGTCCTTCGAAGCCTTTATCTGAGAAAAGTTCTCGAAAAGCTTGATAAAGTTTCAATCAACGAAAAACTAACGGCAGATCTTGTATTTTGTGAAGAACTGGATCCAATGTAAAGTTTCCTCAAAATATCTATTTTTTAAAATTTTGTAATACCACGTAATGTATGTTCCTAATATGTTTTTTTAGGGAAAAGCTTTACGTCGGCCCAAATTCCAAGTTTATCACGTCATGCTCTTAGAACACTACAAGAAAATGTCGAAGTTGACAGTGAAGTAGTTGGCGTTTGGGCTAATATTTTAAACATAAATTTTACAAGTAGTGAAAAAATTATGTATACATCAATCAGATAGTTCAAACCTCTCAAGTAGTGAAAAACATATATATTGGACAAGAAATAGAGGAAAACAAGTGTCCAATACATTTCAAGAAGGTGCGTCCAACAGAAGTAAGCTAGTTTTCATAAGGATAACATGATCTGATTAAGTTTGTACTACAACAGGCTACAGGAGCAATGTCGACAATGACAAGGGAAAGGGCAAGGCAGCTCTTACGGATGAAGATGAAACTGGGCTGGCAGAAAATGAAGAAATCACTGATGGCATGGTCCAAATGATTCTTCCAGTTTCTATGATTCATCGTGACCCAAGTGTTTATCTGAAAAATATTATGAGTGATATCTGTAACTATTTTCTTGAATAAGGAATTGTAGAAGCTTTTGGTTTATCAAAGCATACCGAAAGATAATATGAGCTCCCATCACGACAACGGGGGCATGAAAGAACATTAATGGTTGAATTTTTTTACTCATATTTTATTAGGGTTTATATGTTGTAATAGTTTTAAATCCTTAATTGGCTTAGGAATAGCAATTTAGTCTTTATTCCTTTAGATATTTATAGATAAAGGTATTGTAACTTACAGTTATTTGGACCATAATTCAATGAAAATTTATAGAATGGACGTCTCTCTGAGAATGTAGACATTTGTTTGTCAAATCTCGTTATATCTTGTGTTCATTATTTTTTACCCCTCTATCTCTATATATTTTTTACCGCGGGTTTATATTATATTTTTACTCAATAATAATTACACTAGTGAATGAAGTGAACAATAAATGTCTGTTATTGTTTATTTATATTCACCAGAACGTGGTCTTTAAACATGCAAATGTGAGGTTTCTCATTGTCCCGACTTGGTGATGATAAGTGTTGTGCAACTCGTTTAGAAAGTTGTCTATCAGACTCGCTAACTTGTGCATGTGGCCATAGAGGTTATTGTTAAAATTTTAAAGTAAAAATGTACGTAAAAATGCATTATTATTGAAGTTAATTCGATCCCTGCATTGTGTAGGAGTTTCAATTCTAACAACAATTAATACAACTAACTACTATTAAAATTAATTAGTAATTTTAAACTTACTGATAAAATTTTATTAAACTTTTTTATTATTTTTATATTCTCCCTTAAAAAGAAAGGTAGTAAAATAGACCAAGTTTCACCTTTAAAAATAAATCGATAAAATATAAAGCTGTATCAAACCTACCTAATTTAGCAAGTTTCATTTTTTCATCTACACAATATAATCTAATTGAGTGAGTCCCATTTTTTTCAGCTACCCAATTAGTTTCATAATATTAGCTTGCACCAATTAAAGGCGGTTACAAATCAACATAGAACATGTTATAACAAATGAATCAAATGAGTCGCATCAACTAGATGCGGATCTACATTAGGGTTGAGGTGAGATTAAACCGACCCAAAAAAAAAATAATTTTATAAATGTGACATATCCTCTTAATTTCTATTTCTTTCTCTAAATCTCAAAAACAGACAAAATTATAAGTTAATCTACCTGATTCATACCTAATTACTGTCACCTATTCAAGTCACTTGAATTGGAAATTAGATTATTCATGTTATTGCCATTAATAATGATCTTGTGTGAATTGATGGATTTTTAGGTTTATGAAAGAGAGCTTTGAAGTTGATTATGATGGGATAGAGAGAAATGAGAGAAAAGGGGAGGAGGGAATATAGGGAATTTATATTCTAAATTTAAAAATTAAAGTAACTTATTAAATTTGAATTAAAATGTTAATAAGCATAAATAGGGCAGCAGTCACAATTAAATTACTGTTTGTTTGGATGCAAAACTGAGTGGGCTATTCTATTTTCAAACAGGGCATACCATTTATTAATTTCTTTGTTATAATTTTATTTTTCTTTAAGTTTAGAAAATAATAGACAAAAAAAATTTATTGGAAAAAAAACGTACAAGTCTTATAAGTTTATTGCAATTTTTTGCAATAGAATTATGTTATAGATTTTTTTTTATATATAAAACACTCTATAATTAGAATTTAGATCAGTTTTTTAACCGTTTTAAAAATATAGATATATAATAAATAATACAAATATTATTTTCAATAAATTTATTTTTGAAAATATTAAAAGAAATTCATATTTATAATATATATATAACAATAATAAGATTAATCATGGATGGTATATTTAATATTTTATTAATTAACCAATGTTATATGAGTGAGAAAATATACAGGATGATTTTCTAAAATTTAAATATAAATTTTAATTTACTCTTTGTTTTAACACAGAATTTTAATTTACTTTTTTTATAATACAAAATAAATTTTCAATTAAATTGATTCAATAAAGTTAACATTTTCATATTTTCTCAATCTAATGAATAATATATAATCCTCACTAAACTAATATAAATTATAGATTAACAAAAAAAAATACTTAACTTTTAAAGTAATTAGAAATATTTACATGTTTTACTAATTAAATAATATTTTGTTACCATCTCATTTATATAACAAATACTATTGAACTCTCAAATATGATAATTTTGTTATCTAAATATTATAATTTTTTTTCAAGTTTGTCAATTTTTTTAAAACAAATTATAACATAGAATTATCAATTTATATTTATAATTTTATATATAAATGTATTAATTAATATCCCTAGCCAATTGACTAAACAAATTAATTATACTCATTTTGCACTATTAATATATATACTCAAATAAATAAAACTGAGTGACAGTATAATTAATAAATAATTAAATATTATAATATATAATAAATTATGAAAATATATTAATCAATATATAATTAACAGTCAAACTAATCACTTATTACATTCATGTTCGGAAATGAAACCCTAATAATTCATTGGCGGGCCGAGGCCCAATAACTATTTTTTAATTAACTTAACGAAACCCTAATTATCAAGATGCCTCTTACTCCTCTTATTATAATTTTTTGATCGGCGGCTTACAATATTTAAGAAGTTGGTGCCCTCCCATTTTAGTGAATGCTATATAAATATTTTTCATCATCAAATTCACCTTCAAGTGTGTATATATGTGTGAAGTTTGTCGACAATTTCTTTCATTGTGTCCCGATTGTGAGTTCTTCTTCTATCCTTCGTCCTTCGTGTTACCGATTGTAATATTAGATAAATCTCCTTCTTATCATTTACTTTTGAATGTTGATTAACTAGTTCATCACCAACTTAATGTCGCAAACAAGATTGTCGATCATCGATCACATCGCATTTGAAAAGGTATTTTCATTTTTATCTTTGAAATTGATATTCCGCGAACTTTAATTTACTTTATTTTCTTTCAGGCAATGGTTTATTCCCTGGAATATTTTAACCCAACATCAAACCGGCTTGATATTAATTTCAACAAAGATGTTTTCAATATGAATCGAATTGAATCTCCTCCAGGTTTTCAAAGGCTCTAATTCTTTAATTTTTTGTTATCTAAATTAATTAATTAATTGAGTTTACATTTTCTCAGAGATCTGTACATTTTGATTGTCTAGCTAATTTCTATTAATTAATTAATTAATTAATTGTTTTGCTTGATTCTACAGCCGGGTTTGTCTAGGATGGGAAGATTAGGGTTTCCTATAAGACACTTCACTTGTCCGAAAAAGGGTTAACCGTCTTCTCACTGTGAGTAGTAGTATATATACTTCTCTCAGTCAACTAGGCTTGTTTGCTTATCTCATCGGAATTCAATTTTCAATGAAATCATTAATCTTCCAGTTTATATATGTGCATTAATTAAGTTAGAGATATCATGGTTTAGATTAGACTGCTCACACTTATTTAATTACCCAATTTTATTTGGGACATTAATTGAAACTGTGTGTAGTTATAATTTATTTTGATTTTCAGCTTATTTCTTAATCTCAGATCTTTCGGACAATAAAAGCTTCTTCACGCGGAGCGAGGAAAATACAAGTCCAGAATCTGTCATTGTTGAAGAAGTTAAGATTCAAAAAGTTAAAATGTAAAATTTTGAACTTATATTATTTATTGTAATAGTTTTAATACATTTATGTATAGTAATTTAGTCTTAATGCGTTTTGATGTACTTTATAAATATAGACATTATAACATATAGTTACTTATATCATAATCAATTAAAATCTATAGAATGAACATCTCTCCAAAAATGTAGATATTTGTTGGCCGAACCTTGTTATATCTTGTGTTCAATATTTTTTATCCTTCTATCTCTTCATATACTTTTTTTTGTCTTTGTAATTAGATTAGATTTTTATCCAAAAATAATTACACAGACCAATGGGGTGAATGATAAATATCTGCTATTGTTTAATTAGAACATTGTCTTTAAACATGCAAATGTGAGCTTCTAACTGCCCGACTTAACGATGATAAGTGTTGTGCAGCGCGTTCAGGAAATTGTCTACCAGACTCGCTACCTTAATTATGCATGTGGCCCGAGGTCATTGTGCATTGTTAAATTTTAAAGTAAAAATGTATGAAAACGTGTATTATTATTATTATTATTGAAGTTCTTTATCAAATAATTACATCCCTCCATTATATACGAGTTTGAATTCTAACTCCCTAATAAATCTAACTAATAATTGCAATTTTAAACTAATTAATTAACACTTTATTAAACTGTTTTTATTATTTTTACCTCCTCATTTCAAGGAGAAACAAACATGCATAGTAAACTAGACAAAGTTTCACCTAATTTCTATTTCTTTTATTTAATTAACTATATATTTATCTAATTCTAAAAAACATACCAAATTATAAGTTAATTTACATGTTTCATTCATAATTCGTCACTCTCACCAACCTAACCTAATTAATTAAGATGAATAGTCAATTTATTTAACTAATTAATTATACTCACTCTGTCCTCATATTAAAATTCAAATAAATAAGATTAAGTCACACTATCATTAATAAATAATTAAGTATTATAAGATACATAATAAATTTTGAGAATATATTAATCAATATACAATTAGAAAATCATATTAATCACTTATTATCTTGTTTCATTTTATTTAATGCGCCAATTTCATGTGTCGAAACGATACCCTAATAATTATTGGGCGGGTCGAGGCCAATGTTAGTATTGTATTCAACCTAACGAAACCCTAGCTAATTATCAAAAACACCGCTTACATTATTTAAATACTTGGTGCTTTCTTGTTTTTGGTGAATGTGTTATAAATATTTTTGATCATCAAATTCACTTACATAGTGTGTGAAATTTGTCATCAACAATTTATTTCATTGTGTTGAGATCTTCTTCTATATATCTCTTATATTATCATCGATTATATTAGATAAATCATTTTATTACAATTACAATTAACTTTGAATGTTGATTAGTTCAACACCAATTTGATGTCGCAAACAGGATTGTCGACATTTGCATCACTTTCAAAAAGGTATTTTTATTTTGTATTCAAATTGATATTCCATGAACTTTAATTTAATTTAATTTATTTTATTTTATTTTATTTTAGACAATGGTCTATTCCCTGGAAGATGTTAACCCAACATCACACCATCGTGATATTAATTTCAACAAAAATGCTTTCAGTATGAATCAAATCTAGGGATGGCAATGGGTACCCGTATACCCGATACCCGTGGGTACCCGATGATCGGGTTCGGGTATTTTAAATCGGGTTCGGGGTCGGGGTCGGGGATGGGGAGTAAAAAATGGTACCCGGTCGGGTTCGGGGTCGTGGATGGGGAGTGTTGGAAACCCAAACCCGATACCCGATACCCGAATATATTAATATTAATATATATATATATTAATAAAATTTAAGTGACTTATCAAATTCCACATTATAACTTGTAACTACTAACCATCATTAAATAAATATATTAATTATTTTATCATTACTAACATCACGCTTAACATCATTTCCTAGATCCACATTTAACAAGTTAACATCATTTCATTCATTTAACATCATTTCATTCATTTGTAAATTGTAATAAGTGTTTCTCTCTCATAGTATGTTCGTTGTTCATTCTTGATTCAACCATTCTTCAAGTCTTCAACTTCTATCTTCTTCCACCTTCTTTTAGTTTTTGTTCAAAATCTTCAATAGCTATGCAAGTAAGTAATGTTTTTATTTAATAAAGTTATGTTTGTTCTTCAACTTTTACAATCTTATATTTATTTATTTATTAACTTAATCATCAATCTTTATTTTGTAGATTCTTCTTCCGTTTTAACAGCAACAAAGTTGATTTTTTCTATAAGTTCTACACGAATACAACACATAGTAGGTAAGTAATACTTCTATTATTTATAGATTTTTTTGTTTAATATGTTGATTTATAGATTTTTTTGTTTAATATGTAGAATCTCTTGATTAATAGATATTTTCAGATTATATATATATATGTGTGTTTAATATGTGGAATAACTGATAATATATGCGAGAATAGATTTAGACATACTTTCATAGTTTCATTATATATGTAATATGCCTATAAGTTATTTGACTCCGATTAAATAAACCACATCAAACATTATAAAATTTATCCAAATCATTTAATTTAGATGGATTTTCACAACTCACAAATTAGGGTTTCACAAACTAGGGTGGTAAATTATAATAGAATATTAATATTATTAAATATTTTTTATGAAATAATATATAATTTAACAAAGTAATACAATAAATAAAATTATTTTTTATAAAGGCAAAAATAAAGGGTCAAAGAGTTTTTTTTTAAGGAATATTAAAAGTTCTTTATATTTAGTTCAATATATTAGTTAAAAAAGAAAAGAGTTTTTTAAATATTATGTTTAACTATATTTAGGGAATAATAGTTCAATATATTAATATCTATTTTTTGTATATGTTAATGTTGATTGTTTTTTCTTTTGATTTTGTAGGTTGTAATTTACATGTGTTGAAGAAATGTATTCAAGAAGGATGCTTTTTGTGCGAAAACTAATTTGATGATTTCTGAAGATTTTGTGTTTAATTAAGAATTATGTTCTATCACTTTTACGTTTTTTTTCTGTATTTTTGTAGTATGGATGAATTTATATTATGTGTGGATGATTTTTTTGTCTATTGTTTAAGGATATAATATTTATTAATAGTTTTAGGTTAATTATATTTTGTAGTAACCTATTATATTTAATTTATATAATTTTAGTTAATTAAATATAATTTTTTAATATTTCATATCGGGTAATGGGGTACCCGTCGGGGATCGGGTACCCGATGAATCGGGGATGGGGATATAAATAGAGATACCCGTCGGGGTCGGGGTCGGGGTCGGGTAGTAATTTGAAATTCGGGTTCGGGGATGGGTACTTCACTACCCGGCGGGTAGGGTACCCGTTGCCATCCCTAATCAAATCCAAACTCCAGATATTCAAATGCTCTAATTCATATATTTAAGTAAATATTTAATTTTTTGTTATTTAAATTGTTGTTTTTTTTATGACATCTCTCCACTATATCTGAAGTTTTAGTGTTTTTTAAGATCTATTTTCCTTTTTTTCAAAATCTAAAATTCATCGCTAAATTGCTAACAACTTGATAATTTGAAGAAGAAAAAAATGCATACAATGTTCCACGTAGAGGTCCACAAAACTGTTTATATATAATTTTTTATCTTTCAATATATATATATATATTACTATTTAGGATTTTATATATAGAGTATTAAATTATAATCTATTAATTTTGATGAGTTTATTTTATAATCTGATGAGATCTCTCAGACAAAGAAGCTCACGTATGTGATGAAAAATGGGTTATTTTGGAATTTTATTAAAAAACCCAATCATCAAATCTTATATATATTCATCATTTAATTCATTAAATAAAAATAAAAATAAAAATATTTATGTAATATATATATACATAAAAAAATAACTATTTTTTTCTCTCATAGAGGAGAGTCAGCTTGTCCAGAATCTGTCAATATTGTAGAAGAAAGTCGAATAAAACATGAATATTAGATTTTTTTTCCACCTATTAATTGTTTATGCTTTCGTATGTCATCATTTGAAGTAATTTAAGTTGGGATTTTTAGTGCAACCTCAAATACATCAATAATGACCCACCAAAAAAAAGAGATCTTAAAAAAGTAATGACACCAAATCCAAGAATGGAATATGGTATCCTTGAGAAAAAAACAAAATCAGTGTTACAGATACTCTTAAAAATCTATAAAAGAAAATGAGAATTTGTTAAGGAAGAAAATTGATTGTATATTTGACGAAGAAGAACATGTCACTCCTGAAATAATGATGTATAATTATGTTTCTCATATTTTGTTAAGATCTCTATCTCCATAAGTTTTTTATTTATGGTTAACATATTATTTTGAATGTGAAGGAATCTGAGGCTGATGAGACTGATCAAAGACCATTGAAAAATTATGTATACAGTATTCAGATAATTCTAACCTCTCAACGAGTGAAAATCATATATATTGGACAAGAAACAGAGGAAAACTAATACAAGAACTGTCCAAGGCATTGTTTAGTTATATTCTCAAAACGTGGGCTTTAAACTTTCAAATGTGAAATTTGAAATTTGAAATGTGAAACGTAAAATGTGATATATGAGTTGTGTAGATTCTTCAAAAACTTTATGTGTATTTAGATTGTCAAGTGTATAAATTTATGGATTTGTTTTTCTTATATTAAGAGTGAATACACCTTAATTATAGTTTATGGTTCTCACTCCTATATGAAATATATAATATAAGTTATAACGAAATTCTAAAAACATTGGAACTCCAAATCTATTATATTTAGAAACAATTATTTTTTTATAATTAACGTGATAATCGCTATTTTTTTATAATTAACGTGATAATCGCAATCATTATTAAAAATTGATAAAGTAGAAAATCAAAATTATTTATTAAAATAGTCAAGTTAACATATATAACAGTATAACCGCAATTATTATTAAAAATCGATAAAGTAAAAAATCAAAATTATTTTATTTATATTTGAAATCTACTAAAATAATAAAGTTACGGTAATGATTCTTAACAAATTAAAAATAATGAGTTTGATTTTCATTTTTATTTAAAATACCTTAAGTTGATAATTATTTATTTGTTTATATTATAACTTATGTGATGTCAAATTAATTATAAACAGGATATGTACTTAGACATACTTTAATATATAAAAACATAGTGTGCACAAATAATTTAATTAAATGAATATAATAAATAAAATTCATGACCAGCCCAGCAAGCGAGCCGAGCCGAGCCGAGCCGATCAGCCAAACCCACAGAAGCCGAGCATTTACATAGCTCACACACGGAAAGCCAGGTTGAGCCCATCTCCACGCCACATCCTCCTTGAGCCGCGTCCAAGAACTGGGAGTCTGGGATCTCTTTGCCTAGGGGATAAAGCAGGGTCTTCCGCGTGGCTTCACCTGGCTTCACATGGAGAAAAGAGAATAAACAACCTTTTTTTTCAAAAGCTTTTAACTTCAAGACCTTTAGAGATGTTAATGGGTATCCGTATATTCAATACACGTAGGTATTCGATGATCGAGTTCGAAATCGAAATCGAAATGTAAAGTGTCCGAAATTCAAATCTAATACTCAATTATATTAATATTAAAAATAAAACAAAAATTCATCAAAATAGCCTAATGGTAAGAGTCTGCTTAAGAAACTAAAGTGTTTGATTCTATCTATAAGTGTTTTGTGTTAAAGAGGAAACGATGACTGCGGAGTGTCACTAAAAATAAAATATTTTTTTATTAAGGTTTAACGTGACATAACATGTCATAAATATATCATTTATTTTATTTTATCCAAATTTTCCTATAAATGTATAAAATAAATAATTGCATTGATAAATAATATTTTATATATCTTTTTAACATTTTGATATTATTAATTTTAAAATTTTTATTATTTAATAAAATTAAGATTTTTTAACCTTTACAATTTTATAAGTATTTCATCGGGTAATAAGGTACCGTCGTTTATTGGGTAACCGACAAATTAAAAATGAGACAGAAATAGAGATATCAGTTGGGTCGGTCCGATAGTATTATGAAAATCATCCAATAAAGTGAGTGAGTATTGAATAAAAGTAATGATACTCGTAGAATTGGGTTGGATTGATCGGATAGTAAAATAGAAATCAAGAAATTTTTATCTGAGAATTTAATTGTCTTAGTTTTGTTTCAATAAGTTATTCTCTTTTAATTTGAAAATCAGTAATATTGATAAAAGAGAAATACAAATATATATTTAGTCACTCTCTCTTGTATATTAATATTAAGTTAACAAATTTATAATTTAATATTTAAATTAATAAATATTAATGTTTATTTTATTTACTTTTTTATTTAATATATCAAATTATATAATTTAATATATTTAATTTATTAACTATTATAATTAATCTATAAGATATAATAGTCTTCATATATTTGTTTAGATATTAATTTTAAATATTATAAAATTAATTCAAATAATATTACTGAAAGTTTAATATTTTTATTTGTTCATCAATTTTTTATCTTTAATATTTAAGACAATATTTAGTATTAATATTTTAATTTTCAGTCATCTGTTTAAACAAAAATAAATAAATAATGAATTGAGTCTTGGACTTTCTCCAGGCCAAGTTCCATATGGGTTTTATATATTCATTTTTAAACAAAAGGTAAACAACAAAAATAAGATTTGGGCTTTATCTTAATAACTAAGCCCAATGTATCTTTCATTATTTTTTAAACTCTGATCTCTGAAAGCGCCGGGTAGAATTATTTTATGAATAAAAAAAATCATCTTATAAATAAATTTCATAAAAATAAATAAATAAAATTCATTTTCTAAATAAAAAAATAATTAATTAAAAATATTTTCTAAAATAAATAATTTTTATAAATAATAATATTAATTAATTAAATTTATTAAAATAAATAAATAAAATACTCTTTATAAATAAATAAATTAATTAATTAAATAATGGGTTTTGAATTTGTCCAAATCTTTTGATAAAAAAGAGCATAATAAAAATAGTATTTTTTAAATGGCTAAGGTTTATAGATGAGATCGACATTTATATGATTGACTGCAGACATGAGAGAAAAATCTTTCAAGTATATTTAAGCATCAGATAACTCACTTCTTTTAAATATTATCACATTTTTTTTTTTATAGATTTCTCAGAGTAAACGTATTGTGGCTTTTAAAAAAAAGTCAAACTAACATAATTAAATCTTACCTAATTCCTAAAGGAAAGAATGTCAATTTTACACACCAAGTTGTAAGAAGATGTCAAATTTATTTATTAAGTATCAAAATTTTATTTATATATATGAACTTGTCAAAAGTGTCAAATATATTTAAAATAACAGAAATATTAAACGGTGTTAAAATTTTTGCACATGTAATATTCACATATTTTTTATTTTTTAAATTGACATTATTTTAATTATTTTTTATTCAAACAAAACATTAAAATCTTTTCTTATTTATTTTCTCTTTCTTTACCTTCACAACTTACCATTTTCTTTAAATATTTCTCTCTTCATTTCTCCATCTATGAGTAATTTTATTATTAATAATAATATTTAATTGATTAAGTATAAAAATTATTCTAAAAAGTAACGAGTTATTAAGACTTCGCCACAGCACTGGCAATTTAGGATTCGGCCAACAAAGACTTCACCACAACATTGACAATTTAGGATTCGATCAATGAATGTTTCAACCAATGATGATGATAGTGTAAGGTTTAACTGAGAAAGACTTAGATTTGGGGGTTACGTTTTGGAGCTGATAAAGTTTAACAGGGTGAGTATTATGAAAACTAAAATTAAAACAAGTCGGTTAAAGGAGATTTTACCTTGATTCGACATTGTCCGCTAATGGCGACAATGATTTAGGGTTCGACTAATGAAGATTTTGGCCACAACGTCTATGATTTAGGAATCGGCCAACAAAAATTTCTATCAACGATAATGACTATTTAAAGTTCAGTTAGGAAGCACTTGGAGGTTAGAAGAATGTAAAAATCCAAAAGAACTTTAGTTAATCAAAGAGAGAAAAGTTAGAAAAAAATGGATAGTTGTGGAGGGATGAGAGAAAAAATAAAAATAAGTTTTGTTTAAATGGAAAAATAATAGAAAAATAATTAAAAGTAATGTCAATTTAAAAAATAAAATAGGTGGATATTAAATGTGGCCAAATTTTTGACGCCGTTTAATATTTCTGTTATTCTAAACATATTTGATATTTTTTGACAAGTTCATACATATAAATAGAATTTTGATACTTAATAAGTAAATTTGACATTTTCCTACAACTTGGTGTGTAAAATTGACATTCTTCCCAATTCCTAAAGAGACAACCTCCCAAGAGTGTGTAACACCACGTTCATTTTGTGAGTTTGAGAGATTTTTAAGGGTTACAATATCCACATGATCAAATCTTACCTTTTTCTATAAGGTAGTTAATTCAATGTCCAATTAGGTACACAATTTATAAAAAAAAATTATTAATGCTCAATTTGTCACTAGTGCGCTCTAAATTCCAAAAACAAACATCTTAGGTCTTGTTAGGGCTTACATTTTGTTTTGTTTTAGAAAATTGTTTGGGATTGATCATTTGGTATTATTATCTTAGAACATTAAACAATATCAAACCTCATAAAATCATTCTAATCAACATTTAAAAAACATTAATTGTGATCTTAATCTACTATAATACGATCATTTTATATTAACAACACAATCTTGATATTACTCTCGTAATTTTTATAATCTAATAATTTTTTTTGGAAAAAACAACTTAGTGTCATTTTATTAAAAAATCAAAAAAGAGAAAAAAAAATACAAAACTTTAAGATCAGATCTAGACAATTTCCAGATTTGACAATAAAACAATAATTGAATTACAGACAATAACAACAATCAATTAGCGCCTACAGCGTTTTTACTTTTATTCTCTTGTGACATTCTCAAACAAAATATCTTATATCTGGCAAAGCTTTCTATTCTCTTCATTCCTTTCGATTCCTTTCGATTCCTTTCCAGGATTGAATGAGTGAATTTCCATCTGAAGTTATATCTCTCCAAATATCTTCAGCGGTTCTACTTCTTCCACTGTGAGTTCTTGAATTTCTTTCTTTCCAGATGTGCTCCAAAGTAGCATTTCAACATACTTACATAGAAGGATCTTCCTTTTTCTTTATTCTTCATCCACTCTTGGATTTCTTCCCATATTTCTGGAAAGTTGATGATGTTCATGTTTGCAGCATACATCCTCCATGTTTGTATTACAAGAGAGAATTCCCCAAATAAATAGTTTATGCTTTCCTCAACTCCCGAACATAGGACACAATTGATATCATTAATGTTTATGTATTTTTGAATTATGTCTTTTGTTTTTGTTGTCAACATTTTCCTGTATACCAGCCAGAGAATAAATTGGTGACGATGAATAATCTTTGGAAATCATACCACATTATGCCAATATATCTCCTGTTCTCTTGTTCTAATCATTTCCTATGTCTTTCTTGTAATAAATTTCTCATTGCTTTCTGTTTTCCAACATATTTCATCATTACTTTCATTGAGTTGCTTCTGCCTCATTAGGTTTAGGATTCTATCACCTTTTGAAATGCGCCTCAAAAGTGAAACACATTTACCTTCATAGACGTCTCTAAATGAGTACTTGATGTATTCTCTTTTAACTCTGTTTCCTTCCATTTCTTCGTTGAATATAATGAGAATATTATTCAGCCAAGGATCGTGCCAGAATAGTACCCATCTTCCATTTTCAATTGTGGTTTTCACCATTTGAAATACATCTTTTCTTGTTTTTAGGATTTTCTTTAATGACCATGTCATTCTTTCATTGATGTTTTGTGTCCAGATACTCCAATAATTTTAGTAAGATTATTTTGATTTTTTTTTTAAGTTATAAGTTAATAATTTAAAATATAATTTAATTAGACATAATTCTATTTTTGTAATACACTCAAATTTACACCATACAATGTCTAAGGCCCAATCAGTTACACCATAAGCCCAACTCATGTGGGGTCTACATCAAATTTGACACTACTCTAAATCTGAATTCAGCTTATTGCTGTTTAAATACTTCATTTTTTTCTTGCTATAAAAGTATTACAATTTTCAAAATTACCCCCAAGAACTATGGTCCAAAGGCATATTGAAATAAGACTTGTAAAATGACTTCTTTGAAAAATAAAATAATTTATCTATCGTAAATGGGTAAAAATTAATCTGCGTTTAAGACACTTGTTTTCTTGGACAGGTTTTTCTCTTACAACCGAAATCGATAGATTAACCATGTCGGAGAAGCGGTTTTATCGATCTCAATATACACTCTCAAGTCTCACCCTAAAGGTTCATTGATGATGGGAGATTTTGGAGTGATATGATAGACCCATGATGCATTATGTAAGGGCAATTTTAGTTATTTAAGGGTATGTTATGTTTTGTTGAATGGGCAGTTCAGAAATACATACTCTTCAACACATGATCTCTTATGTATATGATGCCATAGTACTCATCCTCTTGCTCAGTGTCCTTTGTGGTCCTTTTTTCTTTTCCATTTTTTTTTCAATGTCATATATAATAGGCATATCTCCTAAGTTCACTGTACTATGATTTAACCCATTATGGGTGCCAGCTGTTTTAATAACAACAAAAAAAAAAGTGGAATACATGGGGGTAAAATAGGTATTTTTTATATTATTATCGAGTTTAAAAATAAAAATAAAACTAATAATTTAGCGACCCTAAATCATTTCCGAAGTTGGATTAATAAAATACCTATAGATCGAGGTTCTTATCGAGAAATGTCAAATACTCTGTTTAAGCCTCTCATAAACTCATTTTAGATCTCAACATAACTTTTTTTTTTAAATAGTATGAATACTTAAACAGACGTTAAAGAAACGAGTTCATTAATATGTTTTACCACTGAGTTATATGACTCTATAGATATCCTAACACAACTCATTTAGAATCAATGGGAAACTCTAAATGTACCCCAATAAATTGTGAACAAATGAGCAATGGATTAGAATGATCGAGTCGACATCTACATTTGCCGACAACAATGATAACACTCTTATGTATCCACCCAATTGAATGTTGACATCTTACATTGAGTTTCATAATCGGTTGTCTGAATAATTAAAGAAGGATATCTTATTTGATGACACACCATGAAACCAAACAAGATAATGGGAAACCCTATTGAATTAATGTTGACAGCTATGAATATTTTACATTGAACGATATCATAATTGATACACACATCAATGAATCGACGTCATGCATGATCTTTAGACAAGCACAACACGATGTTCATTTCATGTGGTTCCCCTTAGCACGTTTGAGCATGCAAACGTGTTCATTACATGACCGAGTTTTACTAATTGTATGAATTTAGCAGGACAGGGCAATATTGGTCTTGGAACTTGAACCACATGCATGATGCACCATGCCGTGCTAGAATTGAATGGTGGCCATTATTTGAAACTGGACACAAGTTTGATTGATCCAATGCCTAAAAAACTCAATAATAAAGCTTATGGCAACCACCTGGTACACCTCTAGAGACTTGTCATTGAGTTATGTCATATTATGACAAATTGGCAGATGCATGAGTTATTTAATTACAGACACTTGATGATCTGTAAGAAGGCTGGGGACTATTGTCATTGGAATTGGGAACATTTGGTGATGAAGAAAATTCATTGAATAAAGAGATAGGGGAATTAAATATTAATAGTTTTTGCAAAATACAAATAGGAAACAAAGCAAGAACCATTCCCTGCTCTGTTACAAGGAAGGGAACTGGAGGCTTTGTTTTGATGGTAGTTGGTTAGGCAATCCATAATATCCCCATACCTTACCTTAGATCCTTGTCATTCATTATGACTAAATTATTACCACAATTCTTTAAGGGCCTTTTCCTTTCCCTTTTTTTTTCTTCCAATATTTTCATCTTATAATTACCCTTTCATGAACATTCCTGAATATTCCTGATCTTGGGAAGAGTTCATGTTGATCATTTAGGATAAATTAGTTATATGTTTAGTTTGTTTGACAAGTCCAAAAAGCAAGATATCTTAGAAAATTTGATAACCCATTCTCGATTTAACTTTTTCAAGTGGCGATAGAAGTTTCGATAAACTCTTTTTTGCTAGAAAAATAATATTACTTAGCTGCCAAACTTTAAATCATTTTTCGATATAAAAAGAAATAGAAAATCTGAAAGAGGCTGGCTAATGACCTCCAAAATCCTCAAGGAGATTCATAATATACTTAGTTGAGAAAATAAGAGCATTATATTGGATATCAAATAGGGTCATGTAATGCAAACTCAAAACCAAACCTTGTCTTAAAACTTAATAGCATGCCCTGTTATTCATTTCAAGACAAGTGGTTCACTAAAATCGAAATCATTATTTGTTGTCACGTATAACATTTTTTAAACCTTAAACCCCAAATTTCTCGAATCCCAATACTTTAACATGGTTTAAACAAACAAAAACCTACGTTGAACATTTCTCGAGCCCCAATGTCTCCTCGTAAATGAAAGCAAGAATTCTAAACTTTCAATCATATGAAATTGGCTGTCAAGTATAAAACATTATTGCATTTTTACTGAAAAGAAGTATTAGAAAATGAGAATGAAATTGTCAAATTGAGAGGAAGATTACAAAATTATAGCCTGACATTGACTTTATTAAATAATATGGTTGGATAGGACAGGATGGGAATGAGCTAATGAGAAAAAGAGAGAGGATATATAATTGTGCATGACATCAAGTCCAATAAAAGCTTGAAAACAGACAAGAGTTTGGAATTGTATTGGCAATAATATTTAAAAATGAAATTTAGTCCTTTGGAATCATGATTTTTTAAGTAAAAAATGGTCCTTCCAAAAGAGAGAAAGACAATTATGAATGAATTAAAATGGGGGCACGCCTTCATTAGGTCAAGAAGATCTCAGGCTGTAAGATCTTGTGGGATTATATATTAAAAGAATTTAGTTAATTATAGTTCAATTTCTCATTTTCAGTTTAGGCTGTTACTCAGATGTTTGTTCAAGAAATAGAACCCTAGGTTGAATACTCTTAATTCTATGAAAAATTTAATAGTAGGTTATAGGCCTTTAATCTTAGACATATTTTGATGGGGCTTCTCCCAAATCTAAGGAAATGATTATCATTTCTTTTTAGTTTTGTTTTTCTTTTGTCAACAGTATATGATCATTTTATTAGAAAATAACTTTTTAAACAACAATATTACCTGTCATTAGAAAGAACGCATTTAGAAATGGTTGACAAGAAATGAGACATACAAATTATTAAGTGCTAGTTAGTCAAGATATAAAGTTATTTGAAAATTTTAATATTTCTCTGGCCTAATTTAAAGCAGCAAAACTCTAAGTAATTTTTATTTGTCATTCTTTCCTTTTTTTCTTGGTGGGTGTTTGGTTAATTTTCTCTACATAATAAATTATAGTTTAAACAAATATATTTATACACAAAATTCAATAATTATAGGATCCAACCGTTGTTTACAGTTTTGACAATTCTCTTATTTTTTTACCCAATTTATTCATGAGGTTAACAAAATCCTACTATCATCGGGGGCCTGTCCTAAAATTGTAAATAATTTTTTTACAGAAAATAAATAAATAAATGAGATAAAAAAAAAAGAGTTATATATATTATATAATATACATTTAATATAAAAAATAAAAAATAAAAAAATTAATAATATATAATTAATATATTGAAAAATCTTACCTTAGGACAGACTCGGACTGTCATACATGATCGGCACTATGCAACCTATGCTTTCAAATAGGACCGATTCTTACAAAAATGATATAAAAATATTTTTTTCTAAAAAATTGAACACTTTCACCTGTATCACTAAATTTGGAAAAAATAATAATTAATTAACTAAGTTAAATTATTATTTTTTTTTTAAAAAATAACGTTAAATATTATATATATCTCTATATATTTACAAAAATATATATATTACAAAAGAATTAAAAAAATAAAAGTTTCATTGAGCCCCCAACTATACTCAGTCTTAGGGTCCGACCTATTGCCATGACTCATTTAAATCATAGTATTTTTTTTTAGAATGTGGAATTTTGTTTCTCCTTTGAAATGCGACTAATCCTCGTGGGTTAAGAACATAGCCCATAAACACGCTTAACAAATTAATCAAGCGAGCGAAACTTGTCTTCCGACGGGCTCGAACCCACCAAAAAATGAGTTATCCACCTCTTTTTTTTTTTTTGCCTATAGACTAGAAAAAAGGGATGAATCATAGTATTTCTCTAGAGAGAATAAAAATGAGATATTTAGTCTATTTGGTAGATCATTTGTCTGTTAAATGTTAAAAAAGGATAATAATGGGATGTTTTATTTACTTATTAGCTTAGTATTGTAATAACATTTTTCAGTTTGAAAAAAAAAATGTGTATAGATTACTTTGAATGGTGACAGAAATAAAATGCTAAAGGGTAAAGACATTCCTGCTCAATATCATCATATATATATTCTTGGGAGGTTCTAATATCAATGTTACAGTATGGCTAAAATGGAGGTTTTATAATTTGGAAAGGATTGACTCTCATTATAATATATATATATAGTTATTTAATAAAAGTTTTAAATACAAATTATCTACATATTAAAATAGTCTTCAAATATGGATTTACGAATCCTAATAATTTTGTTTGTTATGTTACTGCCAACTTATTAGGAACACATGAATTTTGAAGGTTGAATATAATAACAATATTGTCTGAGACAAATTTGAATAATTGTTATTTGTTAGTTATACAACATGACAGGTTGGTTGAATTGTTACTTATATTTATTTGATGATATATTATAAGTACTTTGGCCTTGGTCGTGTATGGGCCATTCCGGGTTAATTAATTAGGTTTTGAAAACTTTATTATTTTGGATTATTTTTGACTATTTTGAAAAGTATAAAATAATATACAAATAATAATATATCTTTTAATTTAAAAAATTAATAAATACAATCATTGTGAAATTAAACCTATAACCGGGTTAATTTAAATAATATTATTAATATGGATAGAAAATGAGAATACAATATTTAATTAAGATTAGCCTTAAATAATTCAAAATCAAACAAATATTAGAATCCCATATAATCTTACATCATGACTAGTTAAGCTTTCTTTTAAAAACAATTTGAATTTGACAATATAAAAAAATTAATTCAAATAAATTAATAATTTTGTATTGTTCAAACAGAGATCTTGGTATTTATATTATGTCACTGTTGTATTTGGTTGAAAATATAGTTATGTCTTAGTATGTGTTTGATGTATTATCTTGTTATAAAGAATTGTCATATTGCATTCCTCTAATCATCCTTATTATCATTATTATCATGTTAATATTCATTCTAGAATGTTTATAACATCGGTTGAGAAGCTCTTTAATCTTTTTAAAGATCTTCGTTCACGTTAATCTCTTTGTTTTCTCTTATTTGATGGTGTGTATGATTTTAATTTTTGTGATAGGCATGTTTTGTGTGTACTTAAAGGACTATTATTTTATAATAATTTATGGTTTCAAATATATATATATTTTTGTTACAAAATAAAATTTTATTTGAATGTGTTAAATACACAAATAATATTTGATTTGTTAATAGAAAGTCCAGTTCCTTATATATTTTTGTTTTTTCCACTTGAAAGAGAGAGTATGTGATGAACAGAGACTGTTACAGAGAAAGAGAGAGAAAATTAATGGAGCCTGGTGAACTTATGTACCCTTCTTCCATTGAAACTAAAATTAAAATTTCTGAGAAAAAAACATTACAAGTAATTGAAAATTTCACATATCCCAGGTTTGTTACCCCACTTCAGTGCACAGGAAAAAAGAAAAAAAAAAAAAAGACCTCACTTTGGATCTCCATGACTAAGCAAACCATTTCTTCTTCTTCTAATCATTTTTTCATCCCCATCATGCTTCATGATCCATACCACCTATTAATTGACAAACTTGAAGAGATTCAAAATATGTTCCATCGATTTACATTAATTTTGAATTTGATTATAAGAATCCATTTCAATGCTTAACTGGTTTTGCTGCATTTGAATTTGGTTCCCATTGGGGAGATGATATTGATAGTAACCCAGTTGTTGCTCTGCTTTTGAAGAAGATCTACCCTGCACCTGCAGAGAGAGATAATATTCTAATTTCTCTTAAATCCATGAAAATGGAATATTTATTTCAATCTAGCTAGAACAACTTACCTGGAAATGAGTTGCAGAGTACCCTTGTGAAAAATCATTATTATTATTATTATTATTCTCCACAGCTTGATTATTATGAATCATAGTTGAATTGTTCTGTCAAAATTAATACAATGTCCAATCCATGAGTTCAAGTTGAAGTTAAAATTAGAATAAAAGTGGAAAGATTGGTTAATTACTACCTGGGAAAAATGGAAGAAGACAGGAGAACTAGCAGTGTCATCCAAATGTAGGTCAGGTGTTGGACGGAATTTCTCCTTGTTTTTCTTCTTTTTACCTTTAATGGTCTTGCAATCAACTGGCTCTTGTTGAAAATGTGGTGGTCCTGAGGAGGCATCAGAAACCATGGACATATCTTCATCTTCTTCTTCATATTCACCATGATGATGATGATCATCTAGTTGTAGTTGTTTTCCCCTGGATATGTTTGAAGGGTAAGGAGAGAGACATGATTGTTCTAGGTAAACTGTCCAACCGGATTCACACCCACTGCTACATTCCGAATCCCACATCCCATTATTCATGATATGATCTTCGAGAAAAGAATACAAAAAAACAGAGGAATAGATTTGAAGCAAGAGAAAGAGAGAGACCTAGAGGCTTATGTATATAGAATAAGAAAAGAAATTGTGGTGTGGGTAATAAATAAATAATAATAATAAAAAGTAGGAAGAGATTTGATGTATCCTGACTCGTCACAAAATAGTTTTAAAGAAGATTTGGAATGAATATAAACAGTGGCCGCCAGTTGGGCTGGTGTGTTTTTGGGAGAGATGATAGTAGTAGTAGTAGTAGTACTTGGAGAGTGGAGCCATTGATTCACATGGGATGGGAAGACAGCGAGGCAGAGTGTACCTTCTTCTTTAAACCAAAAATGGATACACCTCCCATCTTCCTTCCAATCACACTAATTCAACTGCATGCATGCCATGCCATCCATTCAAAAAAAATATTTACTTTTTAAACTCGGGTTTAAACTTAGTACAACTCTCGTATAGATCCTTCAATCATCGTTGGATTGAAACGTCCAACTTAAAGCGAAAATGTTTGTGTAAGTGACTTGATATCAATGGATGTATTTGAAGGTAGATGGACAAATGTTTTGAGGGCAATATCAATAACCTTACAAGTTTTTGACAATTTGTATATATTAGTGAATATCCCACAAAAATAGAAAAATGCATTTGACTTGTAGATAAAATAACAAATACACCTACATAAATGATCTATAAATCCAGTTTACTCCTTTTTCATGTAAACAATTGAGATGTCTACAACAACAAAAATTCTAGATGATTTCTTTGAGGCAGAATTGCACTAAAAGGGGATATATATATTTTTAAATAGTCCGATTAAAAATATTCGAGCTAATATAAAAAGAAAGAAGAAAAAAAGAGTAACTTATAAAACTATTTCACCTCTTAGTAAGGTTCACAACCATCTAAATTTAAAACTTTCTATGAAATGTGACCTATGGCTGAAATAATAATAATTGACTTTATTAGTTTGAGTCCTAATCACAAAAGGACTGAGATAGAATAGATTGTTCCACCAACAATGATGTTATTGTCATAATTTAATGGAATAATTTGCAATGTCTCAATCTCCTAATTTCTAAGTTTAAATATCTTGTATAATTTTTAGGAAAAGAAAAACGGGACAACGAATTAAGTGTGTAACCCGCAAACATACTTAACAATTTAACCAGACGCAGAACTTGCCGTTTGGCAGATTCGAACTCAGGACCTTATAGTGAAAATATTCACCTCTTATTGTCGGGATAACTATCTTGTATGATTATAACTACTATAATAGCAAGAGTGAAAGAGTTTATATCTAAAAGACTATCATTAGTTTAATTCTTCACTTAAAATGTTTTATATTGAAATGAATGTTACTTACATTAGATCATACTAATTTCTTACATTGAAAAATCATACTACAAAAACTATTTTAACTTCCAAGCATAAAAAAGAAGACTAAATATTTAGCCTTTTGTTTTTTGTGATCCTTTTTTTTCTGCTTTGTTGGTTAGAGAATTATGAATGCTAATTAAATTTGAAACTTTTAGTCTTTAGATAAGATCTTAATTTAGATAAGACCATTGTCACCACTTGAAATTATTTACAATATATCTAGTTCTTGGGGTGAAATATATACAAGACATTATTAACAATATATTTAATTACTAGAGGCCGCAGGTATTATTGCAAATCATTGACCCTCTTCTATAAAGTTTAACAAAGTTATAATGTATATTTTTCCAAAACTTTTAACTATCTATTTGAATCAATTAATTAAATTTGAATATTAAACCAACAACTTTTTATATATAAAGCATTAAGAAAGATTGAGGAAAATGATTAAGAAGTTCATTTTGTTTTCCGAACTTGCATCAAGCAATATTTATTTTGTTTAGTGTACTTTGATCGGACTGGTTATATTTTTCAATTTTTTTATTGCAAATTAGAAAATGAAATGAGGTTGTTTTAAAAAATATATATATATCATAATAATAATAAATAAATAAAATTAGGAGATGTAACATAACTTAAGGTTTTGCACACACCAAGGGGCGTTGAATTAAGTTGGTGATTGGCTCCATAATTAAAATGTAGGTTATATATATTCTTCTTGGATTCTTGATATGTTGATATCCCATTTATGGGTCTTGAAAAGCAAAATAAGGGCCAGAGCACATGCACAATTTGTGTATTGCCTCACTTCTTTCACCATCAAAAGTACAAATAACCCACTCATTGGACCAGAAAGTTAACTTTTTTAGCCTAGTTGTATTTTTCTAGACATTTCATCCTACTTTTTGTTTTATTTGCCTTGTGCAAAACACATTTTTTTTATCATCATGGAATCAATCTTAAATTTATTATTTATTACTCACAAAAAATACCTATACTATGAGCCATGGAATCAATCTAAAATTTATTATTTATTAGTCACAAAAAAATATGACCCATAATTAAATTTATTGAAAATTAACCTCTTTATCATATTTATTGGGAAGAAAATGAGTTGTCACATTTTTTTTATTTTGTAACATATTAGAGGCAAAAATAATATGTGACATCTATTATATATTATTATTATTATTATTATTATAATGATCAACGGAAAGTTATTTTGAATATCGTGTAAAATAGATAACCCATAAGTCAATATAGAATCGATATAGATAACCCATAAGTCAATATAGAATCGACTAGTGGATTACAAAACAAAATAAAAAATAATAAAAAGTACTAATAATTAATATATATATATATATATATTATAAAGAACTCTCGATAATCATTTTATATCCGATCACAATAATTTTTGTGTCGTTATAGTATTTAAATTGTATTATTAATGTATTTTAACCCTACATAAACGTAAGAATGTGGTATTAGTTATAGTGTATAACTCTAATATAAAAATTACATTAGCTTTGAATGATCAGATCATAGATGCATAAAGTGGTTGCCTATTATTAAGACATTGATCAAATAAATGATGAGCAATACAAACAAAATAAGCATAATTTAATTATTAATAAGAAACGAAAAAATATCTTCAATTATTGATGTTATAATGCATGTAAAAGGGTTGGGGTACAGGTTCAATAAATGTTTTCTTCTAAGACAATTATACATCTTTTATTTAATGTTTTAGATCTTATTATTAACCGGAGAAGTTGTTAGAATTTACATTTAATTAATTGAAAAAAAGGATTTTAGGAGTTAAGAATTTTAGCAAAAAAAAACCTTAGGAGATGGGACATATATTATAATATTTGCTACACTGATGTGGCGTTTTGTTTGTGGTTGTACACTGCTGTTATTTAAAAATATAATATTTAAAACTAAATTGATCTTATTTAAAAATATTTTTGAAACTAAATATAGATTTAAATTTGTACAATTAAACATCAAAAAAGTTATGAGATATTTCACATTTTTTTAATTATTTTAAACATTATTAATTTAATTCTTATTATACATGGATGTCACAAGTATAACATAAATAAATGTTCTAAATTATAATCATTTTTATTTTAACTTTAAAAATATTACATACAAGTAAATTCTAATAAACAATAGTTTAGAAAATGGGATTTATATATATATATATATATATATATATATATATATATATATATATATATATATATATATATATATATATATATATATATATATATATATATATATATATATATATATATATAAAATCAAAATATCATTGATAAAACAAATGGCATATATAAAAATTATAGTATACAGATACAATCTCACTTTAACAAAAATAAAAAATTGCATAATTGAATCCTTCAAAACCAAGCAAAATAAAATCGAAAAAGCTATGAATCGTGTCTATCCTATGGAAGAATATAAGCTAAAGATTTAAAACTACATAAACCCTCAAAAATAAATAGGAGAGCTTTCAGAAATGAATGAGCGAGGAAATTACATGGCGCAATCTGATTTTCTAAAATATAACAAATTTTATATTTATTCTCCCTTCTCACCCTTTATTATTTTTTCAACTAGTGATGTGTTGACACATTATTCCATCCTCGTTCCCTATTTCAAATTCTCTCCCCTATCCCTCCTCTATTGAACTACACAAACAAATGATAGCGTTTGTTTGAGAAATTCTTAAACCATCTATTTTTGGTTTATATATTAGTAAGTGTGATTTTGTTAATTAAAAAAATCAAATATATACAAAAATTACATATAAATCGGATTAGCATAAATATATATTTTATAAAGATTCTACCACTATTATTATTATTCAAACAAAAACAAATATTTAAGTATTAACCCATTTGTTGTAATAAAATTGTGAATATTATTTTAAATTTAACCATGATCGGTTGGTTGTGGATTCGAATGCCATTAAACCGATAAAGCAGATCATTAGGTGCAGTTCAACTATTTCAAAAATAGCCGGTCATTTGATTCGATCAATTTTCGATTCAGTTTAGATAAATTTAATTCGATTTTGACGATATCAGTAAAGAGTAAAGTGACAAAAATAGATAAGTGTGAATGAGAATGTTAATTAGCTAGGCCATGAGGATGTCTTAACTTTTAAAACCCATTCGGTTAAAAGAAATTAACTGCTAAAGTCAAAACATATTTCGTTCTGATATACAAGGAATATCATAAAATAAAAGGCATTTGTGAGAAGAAAAAAAAAATCAAAGCTCTCCATGATCTTCTACAGTTTGGAATCACTGATTCTTTTTTTAATGTTAGAAAATAAGAATAATTAAAAAGGAATTGAGGCTACTAATAAATATAAGAAGTTCTGTTTATCGATGTTTGACCACACGTGATGCAATCTCTCATATTCTAAAAACAAACAAATAAATAAATATAGCCATTAGCTTATCCTCCATCGCTCTTGTTGTAATATAAAATATTAGAGTTTATATATATATTAGGTTAAAATTGACCTTTTTTTAAGCTCCTTTATATGTCCACGTGCTCATTTGATCTCTAATATAACACAAATTTAGGGTTTATATGTTCTTTTTATAACTTGACATAGTTAATTGTTTGATATGGGGTTGTTTAGATTTAATTTAAATAATTCATTTTTATCGTTGAATCATTTATATAAATTATCTATTGTTTTTTTAATTTTAAATAATTTAATTCGAATAATTTATTTGTTTCTATCACTTAATTATAAGTCTCCACTAATTCAAATCTCTATATATATAATGATGCTTAATTTTTAAAGTATCTGAATTATCGGGTCGAAAATTGTGGTTAATTTGGATATATATGTGAAAGTAAAGGGATACTTGGGTCGAATTGTGGGTTGACCCGCACATAAACTTAAAACGGTTAAAAATAAAATTAAAAATGTTATAGGTATGATTCAAAATTGCAACCTAATAAATTAAGTACAACATTTTAATCAACTAAGCTAATAACACTTTATATTTTAAATTCAAAACCAAATTTGATGAACTAGAAATATTTTAACAATATAAGTTCAACTTTTTAACTAACTAATATATATATATATATATATATATATATATATGATATTTCCCGCCCAGATCAAGAGCGATGAGCGAGTTAATTAGGTTACATAGCATAAAAAAATACCCTATACTAATGACGTAAAGGGTATTTTTACCCAGCGAGTTAACTATGGACCCTGATAAGGTGCCATGGAGCTCCCAGCCCTAATAAGAGAAGGGGGGAGCAAAGAGCAGAGCTACAATGCAAGGTGGCCTCAACAATTCCTTAAAAAAGAGAAATGTCATCTCTTTCACATATATATCCAAATTAACCACAACTCTCGACACGACAATCTGGACACTTTAAAAATTAAACATCATTATATATATATATAATATATAATGATGCTTAATTTTGAAAGTGTTTTAATTGTCGGGTCGAAAACCGTGGTTAATTTGGATATATATGTGAGAGTAAATGAATATTTGGGTCGGATTCTGAGTTGACCTGCCCATAAACTTAAAACTGTTAAAAATACAATTAAAAAGGCGATAGATATGTTTTGAACTCGCAACCTAACAAAACAAGTACAACTCTTTAATCAACTAGGTTAATAACACTTTATATTTTAAATTTAACACCAAATTTGATGAACGCGGGACGTTGTAACAATATAAGTTCAATTTTTTAACTAACTAATATATATATATATATATATATATATATATATATATGATGCTTAATTTTGAAAGTATCTGAATTGCTGGGTCGATAGCTATGGTTAATTTGAATATATATGTGAGAATAAATGGATACTTGGGTCGGATTCTGTGTTGACCCGCCCACAAACTTAAAACGTTTAAAAATTAAAAAAAATACTATAGGTATGATTCGAACTTGTAATCTAATAAAATAAGTCAATCATTTAACCAACTAGGCTAGTAACACTTTATATTTTAAATTCAATATCAATTTTGATGAACGCGCTGGTTCATCAATAGTTTTTAATGAGTCATAATTCTTTTTTAACTTCAAGTTATAGATTTCACTATTATTAGTGAGCAATAATGGAAGAATTATGTCATATTTATAGAGATATGGGACATAATTCATATGAATATAGCAAGTCTCATATGAGTTACTTTAATGGTAGTCTTTATATTTTCCATTCCACTCTTAGTAGGGGGAAGAAGTAGACTCTAGAGGTCAAACTAAATGAGTTGAGGAATCAAACTGTATTAATTGTTTTAGAGAACGTTCTGCAATGTGAGAGTAAATGGATACTTGAATCGGATTGTGGGTTGACCCGCCCATAAACTTAAAATTGTTAAAAATAAAATTAAAAATACTATCACATTTTTACCGTAATATTTTTTTCACAGTTTTTTATATTATTATTCGTACAAATACACGGGACACATGCTAGTAATTTATAATAATCCATTTTCTCATAAAACATCAATTTAAAATCCTAACCCAAATTGTGTTATAACCTCAGTTTCAAACAATCTCTAACTTCAAGTATATATAGGGATGTTTATTTTTACTAATTCAAAACTATAAATTATTATATATATTTGATATTTAAATTATATATATATATATATATAAAATGTATCATCATCTTATTAATAATAATAAAATAATTTTTATTATATTTTTGTTACCTTTCATATTTTATTTTATTTCAAATATAATATAAATTTATTTTATATTTTTTAATTTAAGAAGATAACATAATAACGTCAACTTAACGTATTCTAGTAAAAAATCGAACATGCATTCGAGAATATGCACTTGCTCTGGTAGATTCATATTGATTATCTAATTGACATAAAATTTATGTGACTAAACTTAAACAACTCATTTCATAAATAAAAACCCTAACAGAATTAGGGATGATTAAACTGCATTCAAAAATGCTTGACTAAATTAAAAATAGACAATCCTTTTATGCATGAGTTTGGTCTTAATGTTTGACCCGCAAAAGTCAACTATCACAAGATTGAAATTTTATGAATAGTTTTAAAAAAATAAAAATTACGAATTCAATTCTTACTAAGAACAAAGAACAAAGAACGATTTAAGATTTAAATAGAAGGATAAAGGATCATAATTGTGAGATATAAAAAATACATATTAGAAGGGGATTCAATAATAGTTTTAATTTAAAATAAAAAATATCCAAATTTAATTTAAGATTATTAAAATGTAAATTGAATAATTTTAATATTTTAAATAATTATTTTAATTAAGTTATATTAATACATAAAGATGCTATAAACCTTGCACACGTGTGTCCACGTGCGTGTACACACAAATCTAAGAAATGTTCTGTTCAAAAATCCAAATATGTAACCATATATATATTGAGATATTTTTAAATATTATTTTTTAAATTAAAATTAACATATTTACTTATAAACTAATGTAATTTATTCTTATATAAATTTAAAAGTTTTAATTATTATTATTATTTTTATAGACGTGAAGACTGAATTCATGGCCTTTAATTTTATCTAGTTTGGGTTTTCAATTATTTATGTCAACAAAATACATATTTAGTTAAATTAATTGTTTATTACATGAGGAGTAATTAATCCTTTACTATACTTTTTAAAGTAATTAAGCCTACATATTTTCCTTTACTTATATGCTTAAAGTTAATTAACTTATAAAAAGATTCAATATAATTTTTTTTATTAGTATCCAATGAAAGGCATTTTTTATATACTATTATTTGAACTTAATTTTTCTTACTATATAAGTTATCTTTCAAATAGCTAGTATATTATCTAAATAATTTATGATTTGTAATATTAATTATAATAATATAAATTAATAAATTAAAATACTCTAAAACCCATTGGGTCTAAAAATTAATCACCTTCATAAATGAGAAATTTGACGAAATGACCCTAAAAAAGGGAGTAAATGAGCTAGTGACCCTCGCATAATTTTAAATGCGCTGATGACCACTTCATATTTTTTGACGAAATTGCCCCTGTCACGAAACGGGCGGTTGCGAGACGCAACTGGATGTCATGTGAAAAGTCCACAATCAGATTGTCGGTTGCGTCTCGCGATTGGATTGCGTCTCACGATTGGATTGCGTCTCGCGAATTTCGGTTGCGTCTCGCAAATGCATTTTGCGATTGTCGGTTGCGTTTTGTGAATGTCGGTTGTTTCTCGCAACCGGGGGTGCGTCTCGCAGTTGTGGACTTTTCACATGACATCCGGTTACGTCTCGCGACAGAAACAATTTCGTAAAAAAAAAATATGAAGTGGTCACCGGCGCATTTAAAATTATGCGTTGATCACAGCTCATTTACCCCTATTACGAGGGTCATCTCGTCAAATTTCCGCATAAACCCAATCAACATAAATAACGCAATTTATTGAACTTTCTCTAATAAAAAATCGCATATATATATTATCCTCATAACACTTGGCATTTATTTATACATTATGTGGATCGACTTTGATAGACAATTGAATTACAAGCATGATGCATGTTGAGATGTCTATAAATTAAAAATCAAAGGAAAGAAACACGAGTCACATGAAGCACACTTAACAATGTTAATGTTTTATTAATAATTAGAAGCACAGTAAACATGATTAAAATCAAACTCATCTCATGATATTCATATTACTTTCATGCAGATGGTTTCTCTTAATTCGACCGCTGACCAGTCAAACAGTAATTAATTAATTAATTAATTAATGTAAGTATATATATTATATAGTACCACAGTCAGTCCTTCAAATTAACACTGCCCACCATGTGCCATTCTTTTGGATCCCTCATTTAATCAATGGCCCCACGTGTCCTTTTAAATAATTAATTACCAGTAATTGTATTGTTTTAATATATCATAATTAATTCCCTTGTTGTTAATTTACTATGTAACATTTCATTACAGAGTTATATATTGATGAATAATATATTGTCTATAACAGATAAAATAACTCATTTTTTGAAAGCGATCAAACGGGTAATTTAAGAAGAGCAAGAGAATGCAAATACTCATAAAGTTCATCGGTACACCACAAGAATAGGGTTTCCTATCTAGCTAACTATAATTAGACCTGAATTTACAAAGACATTTTCTTTATAAAATTTGGATTTAAAAAAAAGTAGCGAAAGAAGATTTTAAACAAATTCGATTTACCCGTTGATTTGATCTCATTTTTGGGATAACATATATTAATGACTTATAATTTTGCTTTTTGAGATTAAATAAATGCAAAAAGAAAAGAAAAATCAATTGAATTATAGTTGACATAGTGCGTATTAATTCATTGAATTCCAACATGCATGCATATGTATATGATGATTTGTCCTCAGCAATCTCATCCCAGTCTTATCACAATTATATATGATTCTAATGATTATTAATTGATAGCCTCATGTTTTATTTATTTAATATTAAAAGCTAACATAATAATCTATCAATTAACCTAATTCACAAGATAGCTCAGTGAGTTTCATTGTGTTTGTTTATTATAATTAATATGATCAATAATATATATTAGTCAATTTATGTTATTAGAGCTAGCTAGACTGAGGCAGGATGATATCGTGATAATTTGATAGTTGGTGTAATAATATTGAATTCAACCGAGGTCTTGATTGATTTAGGGTTATTTCGATAATCAAGTGGTTATAGTTTTTAAATTAGATTATATAATGCATTATATTAAGGACGAATTAATATGATGAGCATGCAAAAATGAATCTAAGTGAGTGTGTTATATATTTCAAAACATGATAAATTTGGGACAAATTGAAAACTTGAAGGAAGGAATTGAGTTTGTCTAAAAAAACACATTAATCAATCGATCTGTTGTGAATAATTTTCAATGTCCATATTTAATTTTGTGGAAAAATAATTCCGGGACATGCAATTGAATACCAATGAGTTTATAAAAAATTGCTTGTTTTATTTTCTTATGTGGGGGGTTTTATTTTGTGAATGAAAATTATCAATTAATTATGAAAATACCCAATTTTTGTAAGGTATAGAAACGTTAAGGAATGGAAACACGATTTTCATTATTCTCAAACTTCAAAATCAAATAATTTAAATAATTAATTAAAATATTAAAATATGTTTATTTTATTTTTATAAATTTTAAATATAAAAAGACATTATAGAAATTTAATCAATTAAAAAATTAAATAACTTACTTTCATTGACAATTATTTTATTTTATTTTTGATAAAAACTCGTTAAAACCTTTAAATAACCCATATCAAACCAACTCGTGAAATGTTTAATTATAAGGGTAATTAATATTTTCCCTTCAATTTTACATATACTATTGTATTGGGAAATTTGATGAAATGACACGCCATTTTTTGAAATGATTAGGGTCGGATAAAGTTTGCAAAAATGACTCTTTTAGACGAAAATACTCTTTCACGTCACGTGACGCGAGACGCGAAGGGATGACCTGATAATGTTTGCAAACATTATCGCGTCACACGAGGTCATTTTTGCAAACGTTATCAGGTCATTCCTTTGCGTCACGCGATGTGACGCGAAAATGTATTTTTGTCTTTAAAAAGGTCGAAAATGTCATTTTTACCAATTTTATCATGTCTAGGTCATTTTCCAAATTTATATAATTATTATGGTCATTTCGTCAAATTTCTCTTGTATTACTCCATAAATACATAGTATTTGATTTTGTTCTATATACTATTAAATAAAATATGAAATACACATCTCATTAACTTTAAAAATTTACAAATA
Organism: Impatiens glandulifera; assembly: GCF_907164915.1. Lineage (NCBI taxonomy): Eukaryota > Viridiplantae > Streptophyta > Magnoliopsida > Ericales > Balsaminaceae > Impatiens > Impatiens glandulifera. The sequence continues at coordinate 53,808,674 of NC_061863.1, read as the reverse complement.
AATTTTTAAGCCCGTTATAATTCTGTTATTAAGCTAAGTATAAATGAAAAAAAATAGTTGATATGGTATTTGTGTTTTTGTTATACCTTTTAATATTAATAAGAGTAAATAAAAATATTATATTATCAATATAATATTTATTTATCATATTTCATAAAATGTTTAAATTTATTTTATTAACATGACTAAGAATGTTTAGAATATTAAAATATATATACTATATAAAAATATTTTTAAAAAATAGTGTAAATAGTAAGCACACATTGTAAATATATATGCTCATTAAATTGAAAGGTACCATCGGTAACGCCACGTGTGTAGGACACGGTAGTTTTGGATATTAGGCTTTATTCTTGTATGAATAATAACTCACTATATTTTATATATTTTTAATTAATTAAAATATATATTTTTAGATTTAAAATATTTAAATTATTTTTCATCAATAACATAACTTTTCATAATTTTTATTAAACAAATTTATTTAAACATGCCTATGTGTGGGTCCATTCATTGTATACTTCAACAATTTGTCGATTTATTGCTTAAGCTTACCCCTTTTATATTGTACAACCGTACAGATCCGCATTCCAAAACTTTCAACATTTTATTATGGAATGATTTCTAGTTGCATTTTTAAACTATATAAAAAATAATAATAAATTACTCTATAAATAAAATATAAAATTTAACATCTTCTATTACATTAATGCAATCCTGGAATTTTTAACATACTCAAAAGAAATACATGTAATATCTATACATACCTCTATTTATAATTTTTTTATTTATTTAAACTCAGATCTAGAAACTTATTTTCAATAAGAAGACTACATGAAACTTTAAAATAAAAAAGGGTTTGAAGCTTGAACTGTTAGCCATTGTGGAACAGGACACTAAATCTGCCTCAACCGATGGTGTTGATGTCGTTCATAATTATATATCAAGAAGATATTAATAGGTGTGAAAGAACTCGTAAAATAGAACAATATTAAACTAAGTATTTCGCAACCATACATTATTAGAGAAAATGAAAATGCTTATAAAATTATTATAGATAAAATAATTTGAAGCAAAGACCTAGACACTTCTGGTAGGTTTTAATAATATATAATTTTATTGAGAAAGCAGGATTATTATAGAATCATTGAGGTGTTGATATTATTTGATTTAATTATTGTTTTCTCTTGAATTTATGTTTGGGTAATTATGAAATTGGAATTGTAATTTCAATATTTATTTACTTTTTTTTATAAATAAAATATCTTGGAATTTTCTTAATTACTACACAATGAACATGTTCAGCCGATAATTTTATTTTTTGAATTAAGAATGTTAAAACATAGAACCGATATTATATATATTTTTAATTTAGTAAGTTAACATTTTGTTCTGATATACACTAAACTCTTCTATCAAAATATATTTATGTGCATTCATTATCAACAAGAAACATGAAGGGTGACCCCAAATGCCTCCCTACTTATATTTATGTGCGATAGAATCGAAGAAATAACACATCTCAGTCAATTATCAAAAAAAAAACTTTGTAACAATTGAGGAAACCAAGTTGATTGTAAAATGGTATTTTCATTAACATTAGTTTATTTGATTTGAAAAAGGCAATATCAAAACGGTTGAGAAGGTTCTGAGCTTAAAATGGTTTACTGGAGTAAACTGTGCGACTGCAATGATTCTCATTCTCATGGTGATCTTATTTTTTTATTGGGCATAACTAATTAAACGTGACCACGGACAAATTAATGGTTAAATTCAATTTGCTTTACTCAATCTATGATAGAAAAATTAAGTAGATTAATTTTGGAACCGGCCAGACGAACTAAACAAAAGTTAATCTTCATGTGCAGGTACTTCTAAAACCGTATGAACAGGTTGGCGTTTTAAAACCGGCTGATACTACAATTCAAAGAAACCAGTTTCAAGTGATCAAGTTAAAGATCAGAGGAACCGGTTTTCACCTTCTCAAGCAACCGGTTAGCCAAGACAGAAACTTTCATTCCAACCGAATCATACTGCACAAGACACAAAAACCGGATGGTTCAGAACAAAAGTCAGAAGATTCAAACTTCAAGAGTGACGTACCATGACGGAAGAAACGTGTCTTGAAAGAATAAAAGAAGATCGGATCCGATCAGAAGAATGCGAGGAAAGCAATGATGCTTTATTGATCTCAAATTGACAACCGGAGGTGCATGCCCAACACGTGTCCAAACTTGAAAACCGGCTACGTCATCTTTTGCTCAGAGCTGCCTGCATGAATGCCAGGTGTTGAGGAAGGTGAAGCGTGCAAGCAACCCTTTCTGCATCAGGCGTGATGATGATCGACCAATCCGCAGGAGAGAGAAGAAAGTAACCGTTGGCCACTTTCAGCTATAAAAGGAAGATCAAACGTCTTCATTTAATGCAGTTGTGAGCATCATCAGTTCAAAAAGTTGTAGATTACGAATTACGAAGAGCATTAAGTTCTAGAGAGATAAAGTCCTATACTGTAAAACCGGTGTGTATAAAACCGGAAGCTCTTTGTGTGTTGTTGTGTTGAGTTGTTGTATTACATCAAAGTGTGAGTTTGGTGTAACCGGCGAGTAGCGAAGTTGGGCTCGACCGACAGTATTGTTGTAACTCTAAAGAGTTAGTGGAGATCCTTCTCATAACCTGAGAAGAAGGGGTGACGTAGGAGGGTTTGCTCCGAACATCCATAAACAAATTTTTGTCTCGTGTTCTTTCCTTTGCTTTTATTACTTAGCCTAACCTCAAACTAATCATACTCCTAAAACCGGTCACTCATATCCATAAAACCGACTCCTCCTAAAACATCATCTAAAGTCGCATAAGTTGCTTCAACCTGAAACAGACATTTCCGCCCTTGAACCTGGTTCAAGAGTCTGTGACAGTTTGTGCAGTGCTGAGAACGGTTTTAGTCTCTAACCGGACTATCACCAAAGAGTGTTGTGTGTTGTAAAGCGGCCACCCTTCCTAAAACCGGAAACATCCTGGTCCTCGAAGGGCGTCCCCGATCCTAACAAGTGGTATCAGAGCGAGGTTCTTAGCACTCAAGCAACCAAAGAAGATGGGAAGCATGACCCACAGCGACAAGCCGCCAATGCTAAACAGCGAAGCGTTTAGCAGTTGGAAGAAACAGATGTATCTACATCTGATTACGTTAGATGATGAGATGAGCCGAGTCCTGAAAGAGGGACCGATCAAGATCAACAAGGAGGAAAACCTATGGACGAGTGAAGATCGAAGACGGAGTAACCTGGACAACCATTGCATGAGGCATATTTATAAGGCTATAGATAATAACACTTTGAACAAAATATCAGAGTGTGAAAATGCAAAGGAAGCCTGGGAAACGATTATTCAGATCCACGAGGGAAATGAAAGAACCAAGGAGAACAAAATCTTGGTGGCTACACAAAAATATGAAAATATAAGGATGAAACCGGGAGAAAATATGAAGGAATTCAGCAACCGGTTCACCAGTGTAGTCAACGAGCTTCAAACACTCGGAAAGAAGTATGACAACCGAGAAGTGATCATCAAAGCTCTAAGTTCCTTGCCAAGCACGTGGGATATCAAGACCATGGTGATGAGGGAGTCAAGCACCCTTGGGCAGATGAAGTTGCATGATGTGTTCGAGGACTTGAAAGCCTACGAGTTCGAGATCAAGTCTCGGATCGAAGATGAAGCATCCACATCAACCGCAACTAGAGCTTTGGTCACATCGGTGGAACCGGCGGCTCAAGTATCAACCGCACCGGCTCCAGTCAAAAACACCGATCAAATTACCGAAGATGTGATGGCAATGCTAGCTCAAAAATTCGGGAAATTCATGAAGAAGAGCCAGCCACCATCTAATAATGATTTTAATTATAACTATGTAGATAAATCAAACAAGAGATGTTATAACTGTGATGGTTTTGGACATTTCAGGTCAGAGTGTAGAAAACCAAGAAGAGACGATAGAAAACCGGAAGGAAACTATCAAGGAAACAATTATCAAGGGAATAACTATCAAGGCAACCGGTATCAGGGAAACAACTATCAAGGGAACAACTATCGGGGAAACAACAACAACCAACGAAATGACTACCGAAGAAACGATGATCAACATGCTGATGAAAGAAAGGAGATTCAGAAGGCGCTCATTGCATCTGACGGTGGAAGCGAGTGGGCATACTCCGATAATGAAGATGGTGAAGAGAAAGTAACCTGTTTCATGGCAAACGACGAAGAGGTATTTGATTTCTCTTCTGATGAGTTTACTAAAGAAGATCTGGTTTTTGCACTCAACCAAATGGTTGCTGAGTTCAGAAACATATCTGCGTACATACCAACTCCTGTAGAACCTAAAACCGAACAAACAGATTATGTATATGATAAAACATGTGAAATCGAAACGTATGAACCGGATGAACTATTCTCCGATAATGAGAAGACAGTTCAACCGGTAACCGAAACCGATGAACGAGCAATGTATGTCACGGCTGCGTGGGAGAGATCACGTCAAGCAGTGAAACAAATGTGTAACTACAAAAGACATCCGAAGTGTAGGTATGGTATCGGTTATGAACCAAATAATAAAAATGAAATAAAACAATCCAACGTGATGAAACTCACGAAAAACAACCTTCCATTTATAAAATTTGTCAAAAGTTCACAAACCGAAAATGACTTAAAACCGGAAGAAACGCTTAAGTATGTAGGTCCTAACGAATTTGAAAAATGGCTTCATCCTGAAAGAAGGAAAGTCAACCGGAAACCGAGTAAAACTAATAAAAACCGACATCAAAGAAGCCCATCACCACATAAGGCATTCTTGAGCAACAGCCAAGAAGTTAAGCCAAATATTATCAAAACAATAACCGGGAAAGTGATCCGACTCATTCAAGTCTGGATCCCAAAGGGACTAATCAACCATGGACCCAACTAAATGTGGGTACCAAAAAGGTGTAAATAATTGTTTGTTACAGGTTAGGAAGAGCAACCGGCTAAAGAATTCAGAATGGTACTTGGACAGTGGATGCTCAAGGCATATGACCGGAAACAAGGAGCTACTTACAGACATCAAGTACGAAACCGGAGCAGTCATCACATTCGGGGATAACTCAAAAGGTAAAACCGTGGGCAAGGGTAAGATTGTCCATGGTGAATTATCCATAAGTAATGTATTATTGGTAGAAAAACTAAGCTTTAACCTGTTAAGCATAAGCCAAATGTGTGATGTGGGATACAAAGTTGAATTTCATAAAAACTCATGCTTAGTTAAAAACCAAAACAACGATATTCTTCTAACCGGTAACCGGATAGGAAACATTTACAAAGTAAATTGGAAAACTGATTTCGAAAAACCTGTGTGTATGATAGCCGGAAATGATCCAAACTGGCTTTGGCATAAACGGTTAAATCACTTGAATTTCAAAACGATTAACTTTATCTGTTCCAAGGAACTAGTTCACGGTTTTCCAAACGTTAAGTTTTCAAAAGATAAAGTATGTGCTGCATGTCAAATGGGGAAACAAGTAAAATCATCTTTCAAAAGTAAAGGAAATTATCAATCTGAAAGATGTTTGGAACTCTTACATATGGATCTGTTTGGACCGGTTAAAGTAACTAGTTTAGGAGGCATGCATTATACAATGGTAGTTATTGATGATTACTCCAAATTTACTTGGGTTACTTTTCTAGCTTCTAAAAATCAAGCAACTCCAAACTTGATTAAACTGATTTTGAGAATACAAAATGAAAAATCTATTCGAGTGAATAAAATCAAAAGTGATAGAGGAACTGAGTTTATAAATAGCAATTTAACAACTTTTCTTGATGATTCCGGTATTAGACACGAGTTGTCTAGTGCCAGAACTCTTCAATAAAATGGCCTGGCTGAGAGAAGAAACCGAACTCTCAAGGAAGCCGCAAGGTCAATGATAGCCGATTCGGGTATCGCTCAAAAGTTTTGGGCTGAAGCTATCAACACCGCTTGCTATACACAAAATCGATCTTTAGTAACTAAACGGTTTTCTAAAACTCCTTTTGAAATTTACTTTGATCAAGTTCCAAGTGTACGATATTTTCGAATTTTTGGTAGTAAATGTTTTGTTCACAATAACGGCAAGAATTATTTGACCGCCTTTGATGCTAAATCCGATGAGGGAATAATGTTGGGATATTCAGCTGTGAGTAAAGTCTACAGAGTATACAATACTAGGACTTTAACAGTTGAAGAAACTGCACACGTTGTTCTCGATGAATCGGTTGAACGAAACACTACATTACCCTTCGACCTTCACAACAGAATGGAAATTTTAATATCTATTCTGATGATAAAGACGAGGTTCCGGTTTTTAGACGCTTTGTCAAGGACCAAGCGGTTGATGCTGAATTTCAGCCTGATCAAGCTGCTTTACCGCAGAAAGTTGACGCTTCAGCTTCTACTGAAGAAATCGGTCGGTCTGAATCTGTTCAGCCTACCGATCAGTCTAACCTTGATCAGCCAACCGAAAGCTTGGTAGACACGTCTCGGATTAATCTCAGAAGGAACAAAAATCATCCTCTTGAACTAGTAATAGGTAACATATCCTCACCCGTCCGAACTAGGCAACAAAATTTGGATCACTATGGAAACTCTGCTTTCATATCACAAATTGAGCCGAAAAAGGTGGATGAAGCGTTGTCAGATCCAGATTGAATCTTGGCAATGCAAGAGGAATTAAACGAGTTTGAGAGAAATAAAGTCTGGTACCTAGTCCCTAGACCGAAAAACAAACCGGTTATAGGTACACGATGGGTATTCAGAAATAAACTCAATGAAGACAGTTTAGTTACGAGGAACAAAGCCCGGTTAGTGGCTCAAGGCTATAAACAGGAAGAAGGCGTTGATTTTGAAGAATCATTTGCCCCTGTAGCTAGACTTGAGGCCATTAGAATATTTTTAGCATATGCAGCTTTCAAAAACTTCAAAGTTTATCAAATGGATGTTAAGAGTGCTTTTCTAAACGGTAAAGTAAATGAAGAGGTGTATGTTAACCAACCTCCAGGTTTTAAAAATCCAGAACATGAAAATCACGTTTACCGGCTGAATAAAGCCCTTTACGGTTTGAAACAAGCTCCAAGAGCTTGGTATGATACTTTGACACAATTTCTATCTGATCACAAATTTACAATAGGTTCGGTAGACAAAACACTTTTCAAATTTGAAAGAAATGAACAAATTTTACTTGTTCAGATTTATGTTGATGATATCATATTCAGATCAACCGATCCAAAATTATGTGACAAATTTTCGAAAATGATGACTGATAGATTTCAAATGAGTATGATGGGAGAAATGAGCTTCTTTCTAGGACTTCAGGTTAAGCAGATTGAAGCCGGAACTTTTATAAGCCAACCGAAGTACACAGCCGAGCTGTTGAAGAAGTTTGGGATGGATACATGTGCCGAAGCGGCTATGCCAATGAGTCCCTCCGTGAAGCTGGACAAAGATGATGATGGTCAAGCCGTTGACATCACAGCATATCGAGGAATGATCGGATCGCTACTATATCTAACAGCTAGTCGACCTGATATTCTGTTTGCATTTGGAGTGTGCGGGAGGTTCCAAGCAAATCCAAAGCAGTCTCATTATACGGCGGCCAAAAGAATCCTAAAATATCTAAAGGGAACTCAAGAAGTGGGACTTTGGTATCCAAAAGACTCAAGCTTCAATCTCATAAGCTACTCAGATGCCGATTACGCAGGATGCAAAATCGATCGAAAGAGTACAAGTGGAACCTGTCAATTCCTGGGTGACCGGTTAGTCACTTGGAGCAGCAAGAAACAAACATCCGTTGCAACCTCAACCGCAGAGGCGGAGTACCTAGCGGCTGGAAGCTGCTGTGCACAACTTCTCTGGATCCAACAGCAACTGAGGGACTTTGGAATAGAAGCCAAGGAGTCTCCAATCTTTTGTGACAACACCAGCGCCATAGCGATTACATACAATCCGGTGTTGCACTCAAGAACAAAGCATATCGACATCCGACACCATTTCATCCGGGAGCATGTTCAGGAGAAACACATCCGGCTGGAATATGTCTCGACCGAGCAACAAGTAGCGGATATATTTACAAAACCGCTACAGGAAGCTAAGTTCTCTCACTTTCGAAATATCTTGGGACTTACTAATCTTAATCAATTGATATAATAATCATGTATGCATGTAAGAAACCGGGATATGTGTTCAGGGAGAAGCTAAAGCTTCTCAAACCATATTCAAATAGGCCATTAATAAATCAAATATGCTAACCGGGAGAAAGTCTCCGGTTATGCCCGATCACTTCAGAATTTCGAATCAAATGCATGTTTACTATAAGGTCGAAATAACCGGGTTGAAGTGGATAAGACAAATCCAAAGTTGAACAACTGTTGACATTAAGCATATTTGGCTATTGACCGTCATCGCCCGGTCAATCCAAGGAATGGGAGGTAACTTCGACAATCTCACAAAACTGAAACTTAGAATGTTATTGGCTATTGTCCGAGGTGACAAGGTGGACTGGGGATACGTTATTTACGAAGAATTCTGCCAAATGGTGATAAAGAAAGATGGCCGGGTGCAGGCGTTTGCTATGCAAATCGTTAAACTCCTTGAGTTCCTCAATATGGAACTAGGTGAAGGCAAACCGCTTCCGATCTCCACCATTCTTGACTCCGAGTCTATGATCGAAAAACCGGAGAAGACGATAAAACCCAAATCCTCAAGGACAAAGTCGTCCAAAGGAGCCAGTTCCTCGGTTCCGGTTGAAGAAGAAGAAACCAGACAGAAGAAACCGGCAAGAAAAGCTGTCGAAGCCGAAGTTCCACCAGAACCGAAGAGGAGGAAGAAGGTAGCTGCAAAGAAGAGCTCAAAGAAACCGGCGGACTCCGAGAAAACGCTTTCCTCGGACAATCCACCGGAAAGAACCGCAGACGTATTTCAACCCATTCCCATCAACACAGTTATCCCCGTCCCCATCCCATCTCATTCTCCAAGGCAAACTGAATCTTCGGGGAGCCAAGTAAACAAGTCAGTTTCCAAGGAGGGAGCAGAGGTAAGCATTCACTCTGAAACCTCCAAGTCACCAAGTAAACGAGTTGAAGAGGTACTAGTCGATGTGGACTTGAATACATTAGAAGCAATTAATAATGTGGTCCAAGAGATCACAAAGGAAACCGAAGAGGACGATGTGTCAAGTCGTCGCAGGCCAGTTGATCAGGTTGAAATACCTGATCAGACAGAAGTTCAACCGGTCGAAGAGGCGGCCAATACAACAGAGGTTACACCTCCGGCTCAGGAGGGAAATTTTGAAGAACATGAACCTTCCGGTTCCGCAAGAGGGAAGACAGCCTCAGAAATCCAACCAGCCACTACACTTGAAGGTTCCACTCAGGTAAACAAAGGCAAAGGGATCCTTATTGAAGATACAACGGTAACCGGAACGGGCACACTGCAAACCGATCCTCAACATGAAGCCATAATCGGGGACGAGGTTCCATACACCGCAAAGCAAGAAAATGAGATCTTCGAGGAACTCATTCAAGACATGAACAAAGGTGCAAGTGATGTGTTAGCTCCATACATCTTGTGGGTGAAGCTCAGATGCGAAACCAAGTTATCCGACATGGTTCCAGGTTTAAGTGGCAACAAACAGTGGGACAGGCTCATCAAGTTGGAAGAGAAGGCACTTCAACTAGCTAACACAAACCTAATTCAACCGGCTTTTAGCAAAGCACCAGTTATCCTTGAAAACGCACGGCTACAGGCAGTGGAGAATGCCTTTTAAGAAACCCAAGGATCGACGCTAAACCCGATTGAAATGAGGATGGCCGAACGATTTATTGCGGTACGAGAACAGCTTGTGCGAAATCTTGATCGTCTTGACAAGCAGTGGAGGAAAGGTTGCCAACGCCAACTCAACAATGTCGAATCATATCAAAGCAAACCATTCTTTATGAGTGGTGAGACATCCGGAACCTCTGAAAATTTGGAACAAGAAACCTCTCAAACGGTCAAAGCTCCAGAAATTGATCAGATTAAGCAAGCGATGGCTGAAACAGTAGACTCATGCCTTGGAAATTTTAAAACCATAACCGACGAAAGAATTGCAGTGGCTGAAGATAAACTGTCAAACTCTCTAAGGACCATGATGGACACGGCCATGCAGACAACAGTAAAAGCCTTGATCGCCGAATCCGTCCAAACTGCAACCGCTCCACTAGTGGATATGCTGCAAGCAATGGCCATTCAAATCGGGGAAATGTCCAAGGTTCAAGTCAGCACAACTCAAACGCAAATCGAAAAGGATGCTGAAACCGCAAAGAAATTGCAAGAGGAAGAGATAGAAAGGGAACGGTTACAGAAGGAGACTGAAGAAAGAGATTTTGAACTCGCTCAAAAGTTTACCGAGGAAGAGCAGGCCAACATCCAAGAACTTCCACTGGTTCAATCGTCCCACTCAATGGATACAAGGAACAAGAAGAAACGAAGTGCAATTAAGAAAGTGATGAAGCGGGCAGAACAGAAAACAGCTTTACCGGTCGTGATAAATGCACAACCGCTTGACGAAGAAGAAGAAGAAGACCCGGAGGAACTTAACCGGCGAAAGAGAAGGACAACCGGAGAATCCACCGCAACTCCAAGCTTCAAACCTTCGAATGCTCCACCGCCTCCACCACCAAAACCAGTTTGTGCCAACTTCGGGTTCAAGAATAAGGGTACCGGCCACTCAAGTGTATGGGCCGGAGTGCTGATTGATGCCGAAAGACGTGATAGAGAGTGGAGAGCAAGAAAAGAAGAAGAGAGAAGACAGTTGGAGAAGGAGCTGGAAAAGGAGCCACACAAGTGGGGACCATCCAAGCCCTAAATCTCTTTCTTTATTTACCTCAAACAATTATGTTTTACTATGTTTCAGAACTTGGTTACTTTGCTTTTTTCTGATAGGCTCTAACATATTTGCTAAAACAATCAAACTCATGCTTTTGAAACTTTTTCTTCAAACAAATCAAAACACATGATTTCTAAAAACCGGCCATACATTACATGTTTTGAATATTTATTCTAAATAATCAAAAGGGGAGAAATTGATAGAAAAATTAAGTAGATTAATTTTGGAACCGGCCATACATTACAATTTTTGAATATTTATTCTAAATAATCAAAAAGGGAGAAATTGATAGAAAAATTAAGTAGATTAATTTTGGAACCGGCCATACATTACAATTTTTGAATATTTATTCTAAATAATTAAAAAAGGAGAAATTGATAGAAAATTAAGTAGATTAATTTTGGAACCGGCCAGACGAACTAAACAGAAGTTAATCTTCATGTGCAGGTACTTCTAAAACCGTATGAACAGGTTGGCGTTTTAAAACCGGCTGATACTACAATTCAAAGAAACCAGTTTCAAGTGATCAAGTTAAAGATCAGAGGAACCGGTTTTCACCTTCTCAAGTAACCGGTTAGCCAAGACAGAAACTTTCATTCCAACCGAATCATACTGCACAAGACACAAAAACCGGATGGTTCAGAACAAAAGTCAGAAGATTCAAACTTCAAAAGTGACGTACCATGACGGAAGAAACGTGTCTTGAAAGAATAAAAGAAGATCGGATCCGATCAGAAGCATGCGAGGAAAGCAATGATGCTTTATTGATCTCAAATTGACAACCGGAGGTGCATGCCCAACATGTGTCCAAACTTGAAAACCGGCTACGTCATCTTTTGCTCAGAGCTGCCTGCATGAATGTCAGGTGTTGAGGAAGGTGAAGCGTGCAAGCAACCCTTTCTGCATCAGGCGTGATGATGATCGACCAATCCGCAGGAGAGAGAAGAAAGTAACCGTTGGCCACTTTCAGCTATAAAAGGAAGATCAAACGTCTTCATTTAATGCAGTTGTGAGCATCATCAGTTCAAAAAGTTGTAGATTATGAATTACGAAGAGCATTAAGTTCTAGAGAGATAAAGTCCTATACTGTAAAACCGGTGTGTATAAAACCGGAAGCTCTTTGTGTGTTGTTGTGTTGAGTTGTTGTATTACATCAAAGTGTGAGTTTGGTGTAACCGGCGAGTAGCGAAGAGGGGGGCTCGACCGACAGTATTGTTGTAACTCTAAAGAGTTAGTGGAGATCCTTCTCATAGCTTGAGAAGAAGGGGTGACGTAGGAGGGTTTGCTCCGAACATCCATAAACAAATCTTTGTCTCGTGTTCTTTCCTTTGCTTTTATTACTTAGCCTAACCTCAAACTAATCATACTCCTAAAACCGGTCACTCATATCCATAAAACCGACTCCTCCTAAAACATCATCTAAAGTCGCATAAGTTGCTTCAACCTGAAACAGACATTTCCGCCCTTGAACCCGGTTCAAGAGTCTGTGACAGTTTGTGCAGTGCTGAGAACGGTTTTAGTCTCTAACCGGACTATCACCAAAGAGTGTTGTGTGTTGTAAAGCGGTCACCCTTCTTAAAACCGGCCACCCTTCTTAAAACCGGAAACACCCCGGTCCTCGAAAGGCGTCCCCGATCCTAACAATCTATATTAAATTTAAATTATATAAATTAAATTCGTAATATTGATTAATACGAATTGGATTTGGATAGGTATAATTTGGATGATCCATTTTAATTTTTTTAATATAATTGTTTAATAAGTTTATTTAGTTTACTTTATTTTTATTTTGTTAATTAATGTTTAATATATATATTTTATAAATCACTTCCTTATAAAAAAAAATTCCCTAAATTATGCGAAAAAATAAAAGAAATAAAATATTTAAAAAACTGGAAAATGTTAGGTAAAATTAAAAAAAAATAATAATAATATATTGTGATGAAATAAGTAAAAAATATGAAAAATATTTCTTATTTATATAATTATAGTATAATTCGTATTTAATCTAATATGAACTTAGTCCAATAATGCAAAATATCCTATTCGAATTCAAATTCAATAAGATTTATTATGACTCATTGGATGTTCAATTCTTTGAAGGTTTGGACAAATTGTCTCTCTAGTTTGATATTATAATGTGTAAGCGCATAAAAATTTAAGTACTATTTTTTAATAATAATTTATTATTTATTAAACATTTCTTTATTCAATTTTTTTTTTTATAATATATAATATATTAGACCATTTCTAACTAAAAAAATTATTCTTAAACTCAAAAGGCAATAAATACCATGTTAATAATAATTCATCTCCAACCTAAAAACCTATTTTTAAACTCAAAAGAATATTTAAAAAATATTATTTTATATAAACTTTTAATATTTTCAATAACTACCTATATATTTATTAATTTTACAAATAAAATCTTAATATTTTTTTAAACTCACCCCATTACAAATTTTTTGATAAAATTAATTATAAATCAATTATTTATACACATAAAAAACAAATTGAACATCATTAAATAAATGTAATATTAATAATTTAAATATTTTTAAGAAATGTAATTATTGTATTTTTTTTTAGTTTTTAGTTTTTTTTATCAATATTATTTATTATTATAAATTTATGATATGTAAAAAATATTAATAAAAATATATAAGATAAAAGAAAATTAAACATATAAATAAATTATATACAAAATTAAATATAAAATTTTAATTAAATTAAAAGTTGAAGGACCAAAATTAAAATTTTGAAATAAATTATATAAAATGTTACCTATCTAAATCAAAATATTTATAAACTTGAAGGACCTGTGTTATTATTTTGTTAAAGTTTGGGTTTAAGAAACTGCAACAACGCAAATATACATTGTTTGGAGAAAAAAAAAATATTCGCATTTTGAGTTTGAGTATGTAGTAAAGACTGGAGCTGAAAAAAAAGTTAAGTAGCTTTTAGTATTCTAATGGTTTAAGAACAAAATTGTATATTATATTATTTTGATTTTTGATTTTTTTTTTTTTTTTTTTATATTTAGACAAAGCTCCTCAATTTTTTTACAAATTATTATTTAAAGTTTGAACTTGAATCGTTTTTACCAAATGAGATTCCAACTTTATATTGTGCCATATAAGACTTGGACTTTTTAGTCCTTTAAGATTTTTTCACAAATGAATATATGTCTATCTTCTTACCATAACATATTAATCTCATTTTCTTAAGTAATTTTTTTACCACATTTGTATCAACAAAATAATATAAATTTTTTCTTTTCTTTTCAATTTTTTAATATATTTTTACATTTTACACATTTTTTAAGGCATTCAAATCATATTTAATAGTTTTAAACGCATATATCTCGAAAATAATACTTAATTTAAAACACAAATATGCCCAAATTGATAGACTATACACAATGGTATGTCATTATGAAGTTATTTAAAAAATAAATACAAAATTTATCTTTCTTCAAAATTTCTCAAACCTTTCTTTACACTATACATTTTTTAGTCACCCAAACCAATTTTTAACAAATTAGAATACGTAAATCTAAAAAATAATATGAAAATAATATTTAATTTTAAAACATACGTCTTTAAATATCATTTCATTTAAAACCGTGACAAATTAATTGAAAAATATAAAAATAATACTTTAAACTAAGACACGTTTTTGTTTATTTGAAAAAAAAGGCTTCAAATAGCTAAAATTTTGATAATTTAAATCCCGAACAATTTAAAGTTCGATGCCCATATAATAAAAACGACTTCAGCTCAAGTCTCAATGATCCATTTTTATTTTTTCTTATATTATATTTTTAATAATTTTCAATGGTTATTACTAATTTATTACATTAAGCAAATATTTTTATTACAATTAAATTGTCTAAAACAATATTTGTTTTTTTACTGTAAAACCACAAGACCAAATCTCATTGCATTAGAAAGCCTACCTTGATATTCAATTCTATAAAAATGTAAATATGAGTTGCTTTAATCCACATATAAAAGACATTAAATGGCAAATTAGAATTCTTTTAGGACTACAATTTTGACCCCACAATAAGATCAGGCTTAATGGAATACATGCTTCTTATTTTTGTTACAATTAGTTAAAATATTGGTTATTATAAATAAATTATATTAATTTTTTTATAGTTTAAATGATTGCGAAACTATAAGTATGGACACCTAATCATTTTTGTGGTAACCACTTAAAATTTGAAAAAAAATATATAAAAAATTAACATAGAAGATTAGCGGTAATCAAGAAAGGTGTTTATAACATAGTTATCCAAGATTTATAATGAAAATGGTTATTTATAGCATATTTCACGACAATTAATTCTAAACGTTTATTTAATTTGTGATTTTAATGTTAATTCCCAGTTAGTTAAAGTTAAAGCCTCTTTAATTACACTTTTCTTTGCATCATTATTATCGTATTAATATTTTCGGATCATTTTCAGTGATTGACTCCATTTGGTTTCGCATTTTCAACAAAATCGAATAAATATGAATTGTGAAACTAAATATTTTAAGACCTCAACTTTTTTCAAATTTTCTTTTTTTTTTATGTCAAATACTTAAGTTTTGTTGGCTCAAAATATAACTTCACTTTTAAATTTTGTTTTCTTGAATTAATTAATTAAACCTTATTAGAAAAAAATTAAAATCGGAAGAGGCCATTACGTGAATTGTTAGGTTAGACTCCTAAAAAATAAATTTCTACAAAGGAAGTGAGATATTTAACCTATAAAATTCTCCGCAGAATGGAACTTATCGGCCTCAAAATTCGCAGGATCCTGTGAGGTATTCCAAATCCCCTGTTCTCTCTATAATCACAGTGTGTAATTTTGTGATCACCTATCTGTGTTGAGCTTAAATCTACTCTCGCCGTTTTGATTGAGGTGTTTGTCTAGGGTTTCATTATATATATATTAAAGTTCCTGTTTTTTCTTTTCTCGTTTGTATGGGGGCAATGGAGATTTTGTATTGTCTGACAGTAGAATTATGGAAAGCTTGGAGGTTACTTAGGTATTCAGTGTCACCAAAACCCAAGAACAACCACTTCTTGTAAATCATTTCCTTCTGAATCTGCTATTTCAAATAACCTACTGTAATGAATATAATGATTCGTGTTTGTATTCATCTATTTCTTATAAAGTTTGGGTTGAGTTTGAATGCTAAGATCAAATACCCCGAGTTTCATTTGTTGGAACAAACATTTCTGGGGAATATTATAATTAATTAATAAACTGGTTAGGATAATCTGTACCAGCCATTGTTACAAAACAAGAAAGTTAAGTTGTTTTTTCTTGACATATCGACCTTGGTATATATAGCTTTTTTATATGAACTATATATATATATAGTTGTAGTGACTACTGTTACAAAATCTAACTCCAATTTTATCTTTTTCAATAAAATTGCAATATACTGACCCACATTTAGACCATTTGTTTTAGTTTGACGTGTCTTCTGTGGCGAGAAGTGGTTCCTCTAATTTGTTCTATCTATTTCCCTACCCTATGCATCATATGTTTCTGAAACGCGTGCTTGATACTCATTTGTCCTTGTGTGTGTTTATTATCAAATATTGAATCCTTAAATTATGTGCAGCTCAGGTACTCATCAGATTTTGTTTCTTCAATGGGTGTTCCTAAGCAAAAATGGACACATGAAGAAGAATCAGCCCTCAAAGCTGGTGTAGCAAAGCATGGGGCTGGAAAATGGCGCACCATACTCAAAGATCCAGAATTTAGTGGTGTTCTATATTTGCGTTCAAATGTAGATCTCAAGGTAATAATTGAACTTAATCAAATTGTTGTGTGACTCATTTCAATTTTAATGAAGGTGAACATCATGATGTTTGCTTGCCAAAGTGTTTTAAATTGCTTGGTTCACTAAGAACGTAGTAATGCTGGTATATATCAGGACAAATGGAGGAACATGAGTGTTATGGCACATGGCTGGGGTTCAAGAGACAAGGCTAGATTAGCCCTCAAAAGATTGCATTCAGCCTCTAAACAAGATGAGAACTCCTTGGTGCTGACTGTAGTAGGTCAAAATAATGAAGATATTCTTGATACTGAGCCTCTTGCAATTTCTAAGGAATATCCACAGATTAGTGGACCTAAAAGGTCATTTGCGAGGTGAATGTTGTTCTTTGCCTGTATTCTTACAGTACTAGTGTTTCTATTTGGTGTTCATAATATGCTTCCAATTTCTGACTTTTTGCATACCATATAAGAACATATGTTTGCTTTTAGCATATGCTTAGAAGAACAGTTCCTTACTATTAGCTGTTGACAATTCTATTTCCTTGGTTGTTCATCTGTTATGTTTATTTTTTGAGTAAACTAGGATGATGTCAGTAAACTGAGGAGTTCCATTTTATTAACCTATGACAATTCTATTTCCTTGTTTGTTCATCTGTTAACTGTAATGGCTGTTGTACATTTTCTTTTTTGTGTTTTTAATAGCATTCATCTTGAGTCATGGTAAGTATGAAGGCTTGAACGCTTCCCGGTAGAGTTATCAGCTTTTGGAATCTGTGGCAAAACTAAACTTCTGAAGATTTATGGCTGTTTTGCGCTTTATACTTTTACATAGACTACCACCATACCATACATAATGTCACATGTTTTATATCCTAGTCAATTTACCAGTTCCCAGTTTCCAGTTTCAGACATTAGTATTATCTTCTTGCAGGCTTGATAACCGAATAATGAAGGCTATAAGCAGCCTGAAGGAGCAAGGTGGTTCTAATAAGACTACAATAGCAACTTTCATAGAGGTACAGTACATGAAGGTTTTATTACGAAGAATTCCTCTTTATTCTTATAATAGATGGACATGAGAAACGCTTTTCTTTGGGGGGTTGGGTTTTCGAAGTAATGAGTTTGTCACAACACATTATTCATGACTTTATTTGATATGTCACTGTTTCATGTGCAAGTACATGTATGATGCAGCAATATTGTTTGAAAAATTATTTGGATAGGTAGAATAATGTGCAAGTATTCACAAACTAATGTACATATGCAAACAGATACTAAGCATAGAAAGGCAGTAGTCTGAATACTTAAAAAAGTGTGGAATTGATTGGCTGACCTTCAGCTTATTCTCAATGACTTGATTCCCTAAATAGGTAAAATGTTTTTGACTCAATGCATATTCTGTATAGTTGGCGGACAGGCTGCATTTAATATATTGACAGACAGGTCTTGAACCCCCCAGATTACTAGTTTCTTAAGTAAGAAATTCTCCACCATTCTGATGAACTCAGCCACTGAAACTCTATGACATCCTCCTACATCCCTATTTCGTATTTTGTTTTTTGCTTTATTATGTGCAAACGGGTATTGCTTTTTCCTTATTCTTGCTTCCAAAATCTTGAATTCTAGTTCTTTGTTCATTCAAGTTGTTGGATAATATTCAGCAATTGTTTTGCCGGTGATCTTGCAACCACCTTACATCAAGATTAGAGCTTGGTTGATGGAAAAGTGGATTATTTGAGTTAAATGGCTCAAATATCCTTCGTATTTAATTTTTTAAATTATATAATAAATAAAGGGTGTTTTGGTTGATGAAGTGATTACCGATGGGATAATAAAGTGTTATTTAGATTAAATCCGATAACCCTTCATCGAACAAGTCCCAAGTGTTTGATCTTTTTTTCATTTGGTCTTCAAAGTGTCTTTTTGTTGGGAGAATATTTTTCCATTATTTTTTCTGCCTGTTTCATCAGGAGCAATATTGGTCACCTCCAAACTTTAAACGGTTGTTATCAGCAAAATTGAAGTATTTGACTGCAATTGGGAAACTGATAAAGGTAAGCCTCAAATGAAGAAGATAACCTTGTTAGGATAAATGGGAATTGCTAGTTTCTTTGATGATAATTGTCTTGCAGATGAAACGCAAGTACAGAATTGCGCCATCCTTTGACAGCAGCAGAAGAAGCTCATCACCACCACCACCATCACAAACCATGGTGGTCCATGAAGGATGTTCAAAATTGGACAAAGATGAAATGATCCTACTTGAACTCCCTAGGGATCAAGTAGATCTACAGTTAGCGAAGATGAGAAAAATGACACCACAAGAGGCTGCAACAGCCGCAGCCGTAGCAGTTGCGGAGGCAGAATCTGCTGTTGCAGAAGCTGAAGAGGCTGCAAGGGAAGCAGAAGAAGCTGAGGCTGATGCTGAAGCGGCTCAATCTTTTGCCAAAGCAGCCATGAAGACTCTGAAAGGAAGAAACAACTGTCCAACAACAATGGTAATCTTAAATGGCCTCTTATATTTTGCTATATTTCTTGTTTCTTACTTACTAGTCAATGTCTTAAAAAACTCTGCAGATGATCCCTGCTTGATTAACCACTTGTGGATGATGATCAATGTGACTCCTTATCAGACTGTAAATAGTTTTGTCTTCTCAAAATTTAGTGAAAAGGAACTTTCTGCATTTTGGTTTGGATTTTGATTTTGATTTTTGTAAGGTTGTTTGGTTGTACTAAGATATACAGATTTCGTAACTGTAACAATTGTTGTCTTATAAGAGGAGCAGGTCTCGTAACTGTAACAATTGTTGTCTTTGAGATGATGATGATGGGTTCTGTTCGTTTGCAGCCAGCCATAGCTAGCTTGGTTCTCTCATGGAAGCTATATTAATTGCTCAATCTTGTTGCACTCTAGTAACTTAGGCCATCCATAAAAAAATTTTATTTTGTAAAACTAAAGTAAATATTTTAAATATATCTTTGCCTGCATCTCCTAAGAAATTAATATATTTAAGGAACGTTTGGTATTTGTACTCAATAATGGAAAAGAGAATAAAATGAATGGTTTCAGGTTTGGTTATGAGTTTCATTTGAGAACATTTGATTTGATTCTCTAAATTTAGGAATCATTCATCCATCTCTAAATTGGGATGAATTGGGAGAATATTCAGGAATCATTGATTCCTCTCTAAATACATTTTTTTTTCTCATAATTATAATTCTAATAATATATATATTTTTCTTTAATAATTATATTAAACATTCTTTTATAATTAAAATAATAATAAAATTTATAATTTATTTAAATAAATTATTTCATTTATTTAAAAAATATCAAGAAATTATTAAAAATAAAAAATAATTAATAAAACAAAATTTTAATAATAATTATAATAACTAATAATAATAATTTTTTTTAAAATAATTAATTTAAATATTATATATTAACAATAAAATTATAATAAATTAATTAAAATATAAAAATTTACAAATAAAATAACAATTTTATATAAAATAAATATTAGAAAAGTTAAATATGAAATATTTTAATAAAAAATGTTATTAAAAAATATTATATAATATAATAATATATGTTATTAAGTAAAATATTATATTTAATTTGATCGATTATTAATATATAATATTTTAAAGAATTGATTTTATATTTTTTATGTTTAATAAATAACTTTTTATTTATAAATATAATTTTTTTTTAATCATTCAACTATTTATTTTAAGTATTTATATATATAATTAGTATGATAAGATATTAAATATTTATATTTTATTAAATTAGGACACACTCCAATTTTTTATATTTTTATTTAAATAAAATATAATAAAATAAAAATATTAATCTAATTTATTTATAAAATAATATTAATAATTTCTCTTGAATAAAACCAAGCATCATCAATGGAATGAATATATCCAAATGTTATTAATGAGATTGAGAATAATTAATACTCATAACCAAACATTACACTTCTATCAGTCATACCTATTCTCATTCCACACATCTATTAATTCCATTCCTATTCTTATTCTTTTATTTGAACCAAACGTCCCCTTATAACTTAATATCACATTTTAACTTTGTAATGCATCCTTATAACCAAGGGTTCACATCGGATATCCGCCTTTATTTTAAAAAAAAATTGTGATACATATCCGACCCGGTATCTGAACAGGGGATCAGCCAACCGAATATCGGCCGATTTGATTTTTTTTCATATTTTTAATTTTTTGTTTGATAATTAATTATTTAATAATATTTTTATTTAGATAAACATAAAATTATTTTAATTGATGTTGTTGGTTAAAAATTACCAAAATATTATTTCGCACCAATAATAAAAATAAACTAACTATTGTTTAGACTCTTAAGGTTTCTACTTTTTATCGATATGTTATTTTATTTTTAAATTTTAAAACTCACTTGATCGGCTTCGGGTATTCGAATATTTTTTTACCTGATCCGTATCTGATCCGAAAATTCAATAAAAATATCGAATCGATATCCGAATCCGATCCATCATATTCGGATTTTTTCGGATCGGATCGACCAAATCAACGAGTTGGATCTTTCTGATCGTATTTTTTTTTCCAAACCCCACTTATAACATATTAATATTAATATATATATATATATATATATATATAATTATAAACCTATATGGTTTATAATTTATATTATATTTTAAATCAAACATATTATATTTTAAATCAAACATTAATACTTTAGTTATCTCATTTTTTGTTTGTAGGATTTCTTTGCACATTAATTTTATTATCATTTTGTTTTTGGATTTTATCATGCATGTTTAAACGTGCTTAAACAACTTTTTTTTTTATATTGCACTATCATTTAAAAATAAATAAACTTTATGATACTCAAACAATTTAAACCTTTTTTTAACTCAATTTAAATTTATAAAATAATTTAAATAATATTAATTAATTGTATAATTTTTAAGAAAATATATTATAGTTGGATTATTCAATCATAGGTCACCCCTTGAAAAATTACATCTAATGACTAGGGGAGGTTCAAATTATATTATAGTTTTCTTCAAGAATATTAGAGCCGGTTAATGTTCATATTAGTTTATTCGAACTTAATATAGAATATTATCTTGACTGATGTTTGTATATCATGTTCATTAATGTTTGTATATGCGTATGTTTGGATTATCTTTTGTCGTATTTGTGATATATGCCTATATTTGGATAATTTTTTGTCGTAACTATATTATTATATGCATATATTAGGATTTTTTGTGTCGTATTTGTGTTATATGTTTATATTTAGATAATTGTTTTTGTCGTATCGGTGCTATATGCATATATTGGGATCATCTTTTGTCGTGTTGTGTTGCAGTTTTGTGGCATCTGTGATTTTTCCTTTTCATTTCTTTTCCCTTCTCATTCTTCTATGACTATATTTTCTTTTAGATGGATTGACAACTCCAATTACTTAGAATATTGAATTCTATAACTTAAATAAAGTAAAAACCATAACAAAATATATATATATATGCAATTGTTGTACTTTGCATACATGCAATAAACTTTTTAGATAATATCATTTAAATAATAATAAAATTATTAAAGTGATGAGAAGTAATAATTTATATATATATAAATTAAAATTTTCAATTTAATATATATATATATATATATTAAATTGAAATTATTTTTATTACTTTTTTTATAATCAAATAAAAATAATTACATTACATTCACCTTTTAATTGAAATATAATTTTATCAATTTATTTTACTAAATCAAAATCTCCTTAATTATTTTAAATATTTTAATTAAGAATACTATAAATAATAACACAAAGATGTTATATAGTAATGAAAAAAAATTAAAAATGATATAAAAAATTAAATAACAAAATGAGAATAATAAATAAATAAATAGTTTAGAGTTTGTATTATCATTTTAATTAAAATGACAAAATAATATTTATCATTATATTATATTCTTTTTACATAAAAAATTATAATATAAATATAGTTCATTATTTATCTTATATGTTAAACCAAATTGCAAATTAATCTATGTAATTTCAATTGACTATTCTCTCCTCATAATTTAGATCTTTTACACAATATAAGTTAGAAAATTTGAGCACTTAACACATTCTAAATCTTATAATGTAATACACCTATTAAATTAATTGCATAACTCTAAAAAACATCTTGTAGGTATGGTTTTAAAAAATATCTAGTAATTCATAATAATTAACGTGATAATGATAAATATTTATCTCATTTAAATTTTAAATGCGGAGGTAAAATAGATAAAACTATTACATTATTGTCGTTTTACAATTTCTCCAATTTAAAACTGAGTAAAAGTAAAAATATAATACATATTCATCAAATTATACACTAAATGAAAATAATCTTTTTAAGTAACATCTTTAATATTTATTTAATCTTAAACAAGTTATGGAAAGAAAATATTATTAAGATTTTCGTAATAAAAATAGACAACATAGGTAAAAACTTTTGCAATATAAGAAAAAAAATATGCAAAAGAAAGTAAAAAATTTAATACATAGATTTTGTAAAATAAAAAGATTTAAAAAAATAGCTGGTTCATGTGGAGCATTTTACATCCACTAGATTAGAAATTTTTGATTGGCATAGGAGCCCGCCAATCTTTAATTTAATTGTATAAATTGGCCCTCTCTAATCCATGCATACACACATCTCCTCTTTTCATATTTCATCTAAACTCTCGAGATTAATTTGTAATTAACTAACTCTAGCTATGGTGAGGATTAGCAAGGGACGTCAAAGAATCACCATGGCTAAAATGCAGAACGAGAGTAACCTTCAAGTAACCTTCTCTAAGAGAAGGACTGGATTGTTTAAGAAATCCAGCGAACTTACCACACTATGTGGTGCTGAGATGCTGATGATTGTCTTCTCTCCGGGGAAGAAGGTATTCTCGTTTGGTCACCCGAGCGTCGAGGAATTGATTGCTCGATTTATGGGGACTGATGGTCCATCCTCCTCCTCGATGGGACTTTCCCACGAGACTCAACAGCTTGTGGAGGCTCACAGGCATACTAACATCCGGGACCTGAATGCTCGACTAATGGAGGTTCAGGAACAGTTGGAGGCTGAGAAAAGGCGTGGGGAGGCCATCACCCAAGCCTTGCGTGCTGGAAGGGAGCAAAGATGGTGGGAACGTTCTATAGAGGAGATGAGCTATGCTCAACTCGAGCAGCTCAAGGGTTCTCTTGAGAACGTGAAGGCCATGGTTGCCCAACACATGTCTGAGGCTTCCAACCCTCTTCACTTGCTAGCGGCAACTAGCTCCGTTAATAATAATGGTGGCGAAGGTAGCTCCAATGGGGGCTTCAATTTCAACCGCGGTCCTCAGCCACCTACTTTTGGTGGTCCTCATCCTGCTATGGGGAGGAACTCCAGTTACTTCCGTGGTGGCCCTAGTGGGTATTTTTGAAGACTTTGATCATTCTGGGTTGATCGGGTCAAAAATCATATTTCATGTAATTTTTTTGTTTTTTTGTTTTTATTGTTTTTTGTGTGTGTGTGTGTTGTGTTGTGTTGTGTTTTGAATTTAGGGTTGGTTCTAATGGTAGTTTGGTACCATTTATTTTTATGTTTGCTTGTTTTTCTTTTGTTGTTTTTTTATTTGTATGGACTGATGAAAGTTTTTAATATATTTTTAAGGATTTTGAATTGTGTTTTAGTTAGATGTATTGTCATATTAATTTCTATGTTTTGAATTGTTTTGTATTTTTAAACTTGAATCTAAATACAAATTCACAAATAATAAATAAAGAAATCTTAATTAATTTTAGAAAATATGAACAATGCATCAGGATTCAGGACTAAGGAGTTGATAATAATTCTTGGTTTTAATTAATTAAACCGTTCATACAAATAAATTTTGTTTTAAGAAGTCATGATATTTCTCTTATAAGTTTATTAAAATAAAATATTATTTCAATATAGAGAAATGGAAAAAAGATATTAAGGTTGTTTTTATTTTTATTTTTTAAGTTACTTACATATTTTTTTTAAAGATTATTTAAGAAATTGGGTTATATAATAGTTGGTGATATTTGAACATTGTTTTCACGATATTTGAGAAATTTGTGTAATTGAATTTTGGGTTATTTAATAATTAGATTTATTTTTGGTTTGGAATTATTTAAAGAATTTCAAATTATATCAATTGAATCAATCTCAATTATTTTCAACAAATAAAAGAAATAAACTTAACTTTTAATTTCAAGTTATAGAAACAAATTGAAATTCGGGCAATAGCATTAGATTTCTTTGTCTTGAATTTAGTTACTTAATTAAGAGATTTTAAAAATGTTTTGTTCTAAATATTCAAAGATTTTGACAATATAAATGAGAATATATATAAATGTTTAATAATTGTAGTGTCTAGATTAAGTATTTAAATCTAATTCTAAATATGTGTGAATTTTCCAAAGAAAATTAATTAGGATTGGAAAGTAAAAAATCTTCATAATATATTATACTATTCCCAGTAATTTTTATGCTTTCAAATGCTTAATTATTTACATTTTTACCATTTTTATTATTTTTTAAGGAATGACAAAAATAGTAAACAAATTATTGTCATTAATTAAATTAATTTATTTATAAAATTATAATCTAAGTGAAATAATCAAGTATTATTATTAAACCAAGTGTGTAAAGGGTTATTTAATTTCAAGAATGTGTGGCCAATGTTTGATGTGTTTATTTTTATTTTTTTGATGTTGTACAAGATCATTTTTACAAAGGTTGCCGTGACTTGATTGCTTATAAAAATGACAAATAATCTAATTTATGTGTATTTTTAACAAAAATTTATGTAAAGAATAGTTTGAGTAAATTATGATAAGATCATAAGGAAAAAGAATACAAAACAATTAAAAATAAAAAGAAGAGGCAAAATCCTTACCAAGACTCCATATTGATATCTTGATGTGTTTGGAGAGCAATCAATGTGAAAAATAACTTCAATTCAGAGCATGAATTACCTTATAACATGATCTCAAAAAGTGCACGATATCTTCTGCGTGGGAGCTAATCAAACACTTGGCTTCTTGATATCCAATTAAATGACGCTTCCTCGGATTAATATGAGAATCGATCAATAAAAGATGAAGATGATAAAGAAACCACTATGTGGAGGCGGTCTAGGGGTTTAATTTTGGGGTTCTTACTATGACTCAAAACGCGTTTTACATTCCGAAGCCGACCTATTTATACGACTCATTTTACACGTATACATGAATTAATAACATCGCTAACTAATATGACGTGTTTAAATATGCCCTTAACAAATGAACATACTAATGCATCTTCCAACTTAATTTTTAGACAAAATTATGTACAAACTTTACATCACTTATAAAGATGAAAATTTCTCGTTCAACTTGACAAGTAGATTTTGAAACTAAATGTATTCAAGGGCCATTTTGAATATATTTGCTAGTTATTTTTTTATTAGACATGTATGAATTTGTATGGGACACTAACCATCTATATTCAAATATTTTGTTTGCTCATGAAAGGCTATTTTGTAAGTAATTTAAATTACAATTTTATTGTCTCATCATAATTAAATATGAAAAGTTAGTTTAACTCTTAAATCTTGAGTAGATATACAATCCATCTAAACTCCACATAATCAATGTCAAGATCTTATATTTAGTGTAAAGGGTATTGTTTGCATTTTATCTTATAATATATAAAAGGGTTACTCCATTTTGATGCAATAATAAGTAAGCAATCTTCTAGACTTCATCAAATTTTTTTCCACGTTCCCTTCTTAATGTTTAAACGTAATTTTGTATATTCTTAATAAAAGGTTTATGTTTTAAATTTTAACAAAATTAATAATTTTATTTTTTATATATAATTTGTTTATAATTATTAAACTCAATCATAATTTAGAATAAAATATTTTTAAATAAAGCTTTTACTTTTCTATTTTTATTTTAAAACTAAAATTCTAATATATATTTATATATACAGTACATTTTATTTAAAATAACTATTAAATAAGAAACAAAGTAATAATGTTTTAGAATAAAATATTTTAATTTTTTTAATAAGATTAAAATTGTTAATTGTTATATATAATTTTATGTATAAAATATTATTATTTAAAAATACATAAATTTGACTTCAAACTTTTGAGTCTTGTCATATATATATACACTTGTAAGGAAAATAAATTACAAATAGCTTCATTTTGTTTTTTCATCATATTAGGCAGTAAGCTTGTTCTGATATTTGGAATGGAAAACTCACCACAGGTAGAAGAAGGGCTCAGAAAGTTGATTCCAAGAGTGAGAAACATCTGAATTTGGTATCTATGGAGTCAAGTGTCTTAAGTAAGACTCTGTATGAATCCAATATAGAACCATATAGTACTGGAGTTCTGAAGGTCTATGATGTTCATACTATCTATTGGGAACGTATGGGAATCCAGATGGTCATGTGAGTAGCTCTAACCATGTTTGAACCAACACCCACTTCGCCAATGTCTATTGAGAAGTTTATGCATGTGATGTAACAAAGAGAGAAGTTAGGGTTTCTTATTAACAAACCTAAATAAACTAAATATAATAAAGAGTTTATACAGTTAATGATTAACTGTATACTGAAATATCATTAAGTGTTAATAAACTAAAATATCCTTGAATGCTAATAAAGATAATAAAATAATATATCTAACACACCCTCTCAAACTCACGATGCAACAACAATAAGCATAGAGAGTTTGTCAGTTAGAAAATGAAAGCACGAAGCCGAGTGTGCTTTTGTAAATATATCAACAATCTGCAAAGAGGAAGGAACAAATGACAAAGTGATGGTGTGAGTCTGTAGATGATGACGAGTGACATGACAATCAATCTCGATATGTTTGGTTCGCTCATGAAAAACGGAATTCCGTGCAATCTGAATAGCACTTTGATTATCGCAATGTAGCGGAGTAGGTTGAGAAAGTGAAATACCCATATCAGCAAGTAATCAACGTAATCAAACAATTTCACAGGTAGTCGAGGCCATGGCACGTAACTCAGCTTCTGTAGAAGATCGAGAGATGACATCTTGTTTTTTGCTCTTCCACGAAATAAGCAAATCACCGAGGAAAATACAATATCCAGTGGTCGACTTGCGGTCCGTAGGATAACCAGCACAATCCGCATCAGAGTAGACGCGCAACTCTAATGAAGACGTGGAAGGAAACATGAGACTGTGAAATTGAGTGCCCCGAAGATACTTGAGAATACGAAGTACAACAAACCAATGAACTGTAGTAGGGGCAGTGGCAAACTAACTAACTACATGAACTACATGTGCAATGTCTGGGTGAGTTACAGTAAGATATACCAAACTTCCAACAATGGTACGATAAAGACCAGAATCCTCCAAAGGAGTGCCATTAGACGTAGAATATCTAGCATTGGTCTCAAGGGGTGTATCAACAGTTCGATTGTCGGTTAGTTGAGTGCGCTCAAACAAGTCAGCAATGTACTTTGATTAAGATAAGAGATAACCTTTAGGAGAATAGGCTATCTCAATTATAAAAAAATAACGTAGCATGCCCAAATCTTTCATAGCAAAAAAATGTGCCAACTCAGACTTTAATATTTCAATACCATCATGATCATCACCTGTAATAATCATATCATCAACATATAGGGATAAAAGAATACGTCCTGTTGGTGTACGCTTAACAAATAAAGCCGAATCATGGTGACTAGGAAGAAAGCCAAGTGAAGTGATCACAATAGAGAACTTTTCAAACCAGGCACGTGGTGCTTGTTTGAGACCATAAAGAGCTTTGCGAAGCTTACAAACTTCACCAAGCTGATGAGGAACACCTGGGGGAGGCGTCATATAAACCTCTTCATGAAGGTCACCATTCAAGAAAGCATTTTCACATCCATTTGAGAGATTTTCCATTGGAAAACCGAAGCAACAACAATCAAAATATGAACGGTCTTCATTTTCGCAACAGGAGCAAATGTTTCCTCATAATCCATGCCATACTCTTGAGAATAGCCTTTAGCAACAAGTCGAGCTTTGTATCGCTCAACGAAACCATCTGATTTTGTTTTAATCTTGTAGACCCAATGAGAAGCAATAACATGTTTTCCAGATGGTAGTGAAACCAAATCCCATGTATGAGCCTGATATAAAGCAGTAAGTTCCTCAACCATAACAACCTGCTAAAGGGATCACGAACTGCTTCTCTATAGGATGAAGACTTAGAAAAACGATGAACAAAAGTGACAAAGGAATAAAAAGAATTAGAATAAGAGGAGTACTCAAAATCTAGAAGTTTAGTAGACTTACGAATGCGATAGGAGTGATGACGAGGAGGATCTACAGTCTCATCCGACAATTGAGTGGTTGTAGGAGTAAGAATATGGGAGGTGGGTGTATCGTGAACCAAAGTATCAGATAGATCTTCATCGGGTTCAATGTCAAAGGGATCAATGCGAACTAGATCTGTTTGGGTCATATGATGTGAACTAGTAGGAATAGAGAAAAATGGAATGTGCTATGAAAACACAACATGACGCGAGACATATAACTTTTGACTAACTGGATCAAAACAACAATATCCCTTTTGACCAATGCCGTAACCCAAAAAAACACATAAGACAGACCGGGAAGACAACTTATTACGCTCAACATGTGGTCGAAGGACAAAACAATTACAACCAAAAACACATAATGAGTAATAATCAGGTGAATGACCATACAATTTTTCAAAAGGGGACAAACCAGAATTATGAGATATTGGGATTTTATTGATCACATGAGCAACAATAAGAATTACTTCTCCCCAAAACACACTAGGAACTTCGACTAATAGCATGAAAGAACGAGCTGTTTCAACAAGATGACGATATTTTCTTTCAGCTACGTCATTTTGTTGAGGAGTGTCGGTACATGAGGTTTGGTGAATGATACCATCAGAGGCAAATAACTGAGAGAAATCATTAGAGGTGTATTCACCCCCTAAATCACATATAAAATATTTAATGACTCAAGAATGTTGACTAAAAAACACATAAGGCAGACCGGGAAGACAACTTATTACGCTCAACACGTGGTCGAAGGACAAAACAATTACAACCAAAAACACATAATGAGGAATAATCAGGTGAATGAACATATAATTTTTCAAAAGGGGACAAACCAGAATTATGAGATATTGGGATTTTATTGATCACATGAGCAACAGTAAAACTACTTCTCCCCAAATCACACTAGGAACTTCGACTGATAGCATGAAAGAACGAGTTGTTTCAACAAGATGACGATGTTTTCTTTCAGCCACGCCATTTTGTTGAGGAGTGTCGGTACATGAGGTTTGGTGAATGGTACCATCAGAGGCAAGTAATTAAGAGAAATCATTAGAGGTGTATTCACCCCCTAAATCACACATAAAATATTTAATGACTGAAGAATGTTTAGTTCTCACAAGAGCTCGAAAATTGGTGACTATAGTGAGAAATTCAGACATACGTTTCATAAGATAAACCCAAGTATAACGAGTAAAGTCATCAATAAACAAAATATAATATCGAAAATCTCCTTTAGAGGAAATAGGAGAAGGTCCCCACACATCAGAATGCACGAGATCAAATGGAGCAATGGAAAAAGAAATACTTTTATAAAAAGGTAATGCTGAAAATTTAGCCAATTTGCAACCACTACAATCTAAAATGTCATGAATTTCTAAACAACTCAAAGTTCTAGTAGACACTAAAAACATTAAACGAGATCCAGAAACATGACCCAAACGGGAATCCCAAAGGTAAAATTATGAGGATGAATGATTCAACGAAATGATGACAAGTTTATGCTGGAGGAAACAACATCTGATACTTTGAGTTCATCCAAAATATAAAGTCCTCCTTTTCTACGGCCTATCCCAATCACCTTCTGTGACCGTGGGTCCTTAACACAACAATTAGAAGAGGTAAACAAAATTGTGAGACCATAATCACACAATTGACTAACAGATATAAGATTTAAAGAAAGATTGGGAATATAGTAAACATGTGGGAGAGATAAAAATAGGTGTATGCACAAAACCAATTCATGCCAATAGAATTGAAGTACCATCGACAGTCATGACAGAAAATGATGGAACATAATTAACTGAAACAAATGAGTTAATGTTAGGAGACATATGATGAGATGCGCCTGAATCTAATATTCATAAGGCAGACGATATACCTGAATTATCAGACGATGATAAACCTTTATGAGAAGAGGCGGACATAGCATGAGGCTGTGAGGTGAAGAACTGTTGAAACTGCTCAAACATATATGTATCCAAGGTTGAAGCAGCAGTCGTATTACCGATATGTGGTGGGCGATAAGTTGGGAACTTGGTGGCGAACGTTGTTGTTGAGGTGATTGTAATTGCTGTTTATTCTTATCCACTAACTTCGGACATTGAGCATTCCAATGACCATTCTTTTTGCAGAATGCACATTCATTTATAGAGGCTTTAGAAGCAGGCCGATTTTGATTGCTAGCAAAAAAAACATATGGATTTGTAGGCGTAACAAATTCCTTGTCTATTTCAGACCTAAGTCGAATTTCCTCCGCTAGCAATTCATTGACAATAGAGTCAACAGTAGGAAGAGGGGAGCGATGTAAAATTGTTCCATGCAGTCCCTCAAAGTCATTTGGAAGGGCCATTAAAAACTGTACTAAACGTTGCTCTTCTCGACGACCTATGTCGGGTTCAAATTTTTGCAATTATGCAGACTCAATGAGGGCTAATTGATCCTAAAGATCAGACATGACAGAATAAAATTCTTGTATACTCTTATCATTCTGATGAAGTGAGCGAATGTCCGCTCTAGGCTAGCTGATATTGTTTAGCAAAATTCGACGTCGTATATAGCCTGG
The DNA here is from genome assembly GCF_907164915.1 of Impatiens glandulifera. Taxonomy (NCBI): domain Eukaryota; kingdom Viridiplantae; phylum Streptophyta; class Magnoliopsida; order Ericales; family Balsaminaceae; genus Impatiens; species Impatiens glandulifera. The sequence goes on along the minus strand of NC_061863.1, from coordinate 53,777,001 downwards.
CCAGATGATCCCAAACTTCCTTAGATGTATCATATTTAGCCAACTGAATGCCAATAAAGTGGATAACAGAATTGTTAATCCACGTAATAACTTTCGAGTTATCTGTCTCCCAAGTTTTAACCAAAGCCTCACAATTACTCAAATTAACATATGTAGGTTTGATCTGCAATCCTGTTACATAACTCCACATAGATTTTCCTCGCTGAAAAATTTTCATAACATAATTCCAATATGAGTAATTTTTCCCGTCTAACTGAACACTAATAGACTGGAGCGAATCATCTCTACGATTACACATGGTGAAAAACAACAACAACAAATACAAATTCCAAAATACAACGACACCACAAATACAGAAGCATGAATATAGCACAAAACGACACAAAACGGCACGATAGTGAAAACAACAGCAACAAATACAATATAACGACACCACAAATACAGAAACATGAATATACCACTAAAAGGCACGAAACGACACGATGCGGCACGATGCGGCACAACGCGACACGAATACAAATCTTCAAACAATCTAACTAATAAAAAGGAAACGAAATCAAAAGAATACCATTGACGATTGCAGACTTCAACACTAAATCCAGATCGGAAGCTATAGATTGAAGTTTTAGGTTGAGCAAAGAGAATCCATAAATGGAGGCTCTGATACCATGATGAAACAAAGAGAGAAGCTAGGATTTCTTATTAAAAAACCTAAATAAACTAAATTTAATAAAGAGTTTATATAGTTAATGATTACAATAGACTGAAATACCCTTAAGTGCTAATAGACTAAAATACCCTTGAATGCTAATAAAGATAATAAAATATTATATCTCACAGTATGCATGCTTGATTTCCACTTTAGTAAATATGATTGATGGAGATTCTCAAAGGTCTAGCTGCACAATTCCTCAATTTCATCCATGTGGATACTATAAAGGTCCATCATTTAGTACTATCAGCTGATTTCTCTTTCGATGGCAGATTAATACGCATTTTTTGATCATTTCTTGCACGATCGCATATTCATTTGAATACCTGATTTCCATTAATTAAGAGTTAATAGAAGTTCTCAGACAACTCTCATGATTTGTTTTATGAGGGTGGAGCTGCTTGCTATATTTCTTGATGGTGTGTTTAGTGTTCTCATCTCTCCTACCTGTTGGCTTGTTATGATAACTACATATTTGATTTCATTTTTCATAGCTAGTCAACTAAGAAGCAAAATCAATTTAAGTCATTGCTAGCTTATTTAAATAGTTTTTTATGTGAACTAAAATTATAATATTCGCACATCAAATTTGAAATTTATATAGTTATCCTCACTAGCCCTGAACAACAGCATCTTCTATGCATAAGCTAGCTGCAACGCCTAAGTAGTATACTTTTTTTGTTTTTTGTATTTCACTTGTATAGTTTGCGTACTAAAAAATACTACTACGTTGATGTTATGAATGGTGCAAAAAATCGTGAATGGAATGAAGAAAAGGAAATCTGAGTAATGAAACAAAACCCATGTTAGAGTTGTGTGAAATATTAGTATCTCAAATGTCCTTGAGAAAATTCTAGTGAATGATCTTTCTCTATCTCGAAGCAGCTTGAGAGCCCTTTAGAGACCACATCCCAGAAAATGAAAGGGGGAGTTCATTAATGCCTACTGGAAAAGATTAAACTCTAAGAACAAGGAAACACAAGTAAGAATTTATGACAGATTAATGAAGGTATGAGCTGGTCTCTAAAAAAGATTCTTAAACAAAGAAGCGATATTGCAGATCTTTATGACATCCGGCTAGGGGACGGGAAAGACACTCTATTCTGGCACGACCCCTGGTTCGAAAACCAACCTATCATCCACAAGGAGGAGTTTCAAAATACCCATATCAGAAGGGACTGCGCAAAAGCGAAAATCAGAGACATTAAAGACAGAATTGGGACTCACTCCTGAGAAGAAATCCAGAAGGACAAAGGATACTTGATCATATAAGTAACATACAACTACACGACAGACCGGATATTCATAAATGGAAAGCTGAGGACAATGGGAAGCTGGTATTGAAGAAAATATGAGAGGCGGGAAAAAACGCAGAAAGTAGAATGGGCTTCTCTTGTATGGTCAACGAAGATTATCCCTCAACACCAGTTCATCCTATGGCTCGCCTTCTAGGAAAGACTCAACACTCGTGATTGTATCAACACGTATATGAGCATCCCGAATGCGAGCTTTCTTATATACAGAGGAAATAAAGAAACCATAGATCACATATTTGGGAGCTGCTGTATTGCTTCGGAGCTTTGTGACAGATTCTATAAAAGTCTAGAGCTGATCAGTTTCCCGAGCGAATGAAATGAAATTAAAGAAGCGACACTACTCAAAATCAAGAGAAATATATTTGCAACAAGCGTGTTCAAGTGCGGCTTTGGAGTAGTGGTGTCTAACATTTGACAAAAACGAAATGCAAGGGTATATGGCAGAACCCGCAAGAGCGTTGAAGAGTTATGGAAAAATATTGTATTGGAATGCAGCGCCCTCGCGGGAACGTGGAGAAGAATTCCAAGCACAAAGCAAAACTGGAATATCTGCAGGAACTGGAATTTACCATTTTTGAACTAACTAGAATTGAAAGCATTGTAATCAGATAATTCATTTACATTTTTAGCTTTTTAACTTTTATTCAGAATGTTACGACTTCAAAATTATTTTAGGCCTGTCTAGAATAATCTCTTAAACTCGTGGTTTTTTTTCCTGTTTTTGGGAATTTTTAATGAAATGACACTAAGTTGTTTTTTCAAAAAAAAAAAAAAGTAAGAATTTCTTAAATTATGTTGTTCTTACTCTGTCAAATGCTGACTGATGGTAATGTTGTGTTGCAAATTCATGTTGTATGAGGTATTTACTGATGTGCACTTGTTCTTAGAATAATAGGAATAAACCAAAGTTGCATGAGATTTTACTTATTTAAAGCAGTTAACAAGCATATCTAGTGAATTCATAATAAAAAATGCAGGTTTTGATACCATATTAATTCACATTTAACTATATTTCCTTTTCAGTTTGGAACTGCCAAAGAATGGACAAAGTGGGAAATGATGAATGCTCATCTCCTTCCCAATGAAGAGAATATTAAGAGAGGAGATGATGATGAATTTTCCCGGGTCAGTTGTATTTGATATGCAGTCACTCAATCACCCCCTTTTACTTTTAATCGACCCGAACTTTTCATGCAATCTTTGCAGGCATTTGCAAGAATTGAAAACCATTACTTTGTGAACAAGGGATTCTTTCCTTGTGATTCACATCTGCTGGATAATATTGATAAGATAAAGACATATTCATACAATAATTGTACATGTATGTATGTATATATGCACTTCTTTCTTTTTTTCAAAATTTGTATAGTTTACCCAAGAAATCTAGCTGACCTGATTAATGAATGATCTCATTTCATTTTCTTTTCTTTTTTTCTAGGGAAGGTACGATGTGTGTTGTCCCATGATGTCAGCATGGGATCTTCACAAGGCTTGGCCAGAGTCTGAACTTAGGGTAAGTTTTTTGATTAACCGCATTACTACTAATTCTTCTACATTTTTATACTGGACAAGTTTGAGCAATCAATTCATATGTAGATGACAAAATAATATTTATTATATATTATATTTTATTACATACAAAATTATAATATAAATATAGTTTCATTATTTATCTTATATGTTAAACCAAATTATAAATTAATCTATATAATTTCAATTGACTATTCTCTCCTCACAATTTAGATCTTTTACACAACATAAGTTAAAAAATTTGAGCACTAAACACAAACTAAATCTTATAATATAATTAATACACCTATTAAATTAATTGCATAACTCTAAAAAAATTTCTTGTAGGTCTGGTTTTAAAAAATATCTAGTAATTCTTAATATTTAACATGATAATGATAAATATTTATTTAATTTAAATATGGAGGTAAAATAGATAAAACTATTACATTATTATAGTTTTACCAATTCTCTAATTTAAAACTGAGTAAAAGTAAAAATATAATACATATTCAACAAATTATTCACTAAATGAAAATGATATTTTTTAAGTAACATCTTTAATATTTATTTAATCTTAAACAAGTGATGGAAAGAAAATATTATTAAGATTTTCGTAATAAAAATAGACAATATAAGTAAAAATTTTTGCAATATAAGAAAAAAATATGCAAAAAGAAAGTAAAAAATTTAATACATAGATTTTGTAAAATAAAAAGATTTAAAAAAATAGCTGGTCCATGTGGAGCATTTTACATCCACTAGATTAGATATTTTTGATTGGCATAGGAGCGCGCCAATCTTTAATTTAATTGTATAAATAGGCCCTCTCTAATCCATGCATACACACATCTACACTTTTCATATTTCATCTAAACTCTCGAGATTAATTTGTAATTAACTAGCTCTAGCTATGGTGAGGACTAGCAAGGGACGCCAAAGAATCACCATGGCTAAAATGCAGAACGAGAGTAACCTTCAAGTGACCTTCTCCAAGAGAAGGACTGGATTGTTTAAGAAATCCAGCGAACTTACCACACTATGTGGTGCTGAGATGTTGGTGATTGTCTTCTCTCCGGGGAAGAAGGTATTCTCTTTTGGTCACCCGAGCGTCGAGGAATTGGTTGCTCGATTTATGGGGACTCATGGTCCATCCTCCTCCTCGATGGGACTTTCCCACGAGACTCAACAGCTTGTGGAGGCTCACAGGCAGACTAACATCCGGGACCTGAATGCTCGACTAATGGAGGTTCAGGAACAGCTGGAGGCAGAGAAAAGGCGTGGGGAGGCCATTACCCAAGCCTTGCGTGCTGGAAGGGAGCAAAGATGGTGGGAGCGTTCCATTGAGGAGATGAGCTATGCTCAACTCGAGCAGCTCAAGGGTTCTCTTGAGAATGTGAAGGCCATGATTGCCCAACACATGTCCGAGGCTTCCAACCCGCTACACTTGCTAGCGGCAACTAGCTCCATTAATAATAATGGTGGCGAAGGTAGCTCCAATGGGGGCTTCAATTTCAACCGTGGTCCTCAGCCACCTACTTTTGGTGGTCCGAATCCTGCTATGGGGAGGAACTCCGGTTATTTCCGTGGTGGCCCTAGTGGGTATTTTTGAAGACAGTTTCGGGTCATTTTTTTATGTTTTTTTTTTTTTTTTGTATTGATTGATGAATGTTTTTTAATATAATTTTAAAGATTTTGAATTGTGTTTTAGTTACATGTATTGTCTTACTAATTTCTATGTTTTGAATTGTTTTGTATTTTGAACTTGAATCTAAATACAAATTCACAAATGATAAACAAGTTTTTTTTAATTAATTTTAGAAAATATGAACAATGGATAAAGACTAAGGAGTTGATAATAATTCTTGGTTTTAATTAAACATGTTCATGATAAATTTTGTTTTAAGAAGTGATATTTCTCTTATAAGTTTATTCAAATATAATATTATTTCAATATAGAGAAATGGAAAGAAGATATTAAGGTTTTTATTTTTATTTTCTAAATTACTTACATATTTTTTAAAGATTATTTAGGAAATTGGGTTATATAATAGTTGGTGGTATTTGAACGTTGGTTTCATGATATTTGAGAAATTTGTGTAGAATTGAATTTTGGGTTATTTAATAATTAGATTTATTTTTGGTTTGTAATTAGTTAAAGAATTTTAAATTGTATCAATTGAATCAATCTCAATTATTTTCAATAAATAAAAGAATTAAACTTAATTTTTAAATCAAGTTATAGAAACAAATTAAAATTCAGGCAATAGCAGTAGGTTTCTTTGTCTTGAATTTAGTTACTTAATTAAGAGACTTTAAAAATGTTTTGTTCTAAATATTCAAAGATTTTGACAATATAAATGTGAATATATATAAATGTTTAATAATTATAGTGTATAGATTAAGTATTTAAATCTAATTCTAAATATGTGTTGAATTTTCAAAAGAAAATTAATTAGGACTGGAAAGTAAAATATCTTTATAATATATTATACCATTCCCAGTAAATTTTCTGCTTTCAAATTCTTAATTATTTACATTTTTACCATTTTTATTATTTTTTAAGAAATGACAAAAATAGTAAACAAATTATTGTTATTAATTAAAATAATTTCTTTATAAAATTATAATCTAAGTGAAATAATAAAGTATTATAAAACCAAGTGTGTAAATGATAATTTAATTTGAAGAATGTTTGGCCAATGTTTGATGTGTTTATTTTAATTTATTTGATGTTGTACAAGATCATTTTTATAAAGGTTGCCGTGACTTGATTGCTTATAAAAAATTATAAATAATCTAAAATGAATGTATTTTTTTTTTTTAAAAAAAAGTTTATGTAAAGGATAGTTTGTGTAAATTATGATAAAATCATAGGAAAAAAGAATACAAAACAATTAAAAATAAAAAGAAGAGGCAAAATCCTTATCAAGACTCCATATTGATAATTTGAAGTGTTTGGAGAACAATCAATGTGAAAAATAACTTCAATTCTGAGCATGAATTACCTTATAGCATGACCTCACTGATCACTTCCCAAATGTGCACATATCTTCTGAATGTGAGTTAATCATACACTTGGTTTCTTGATATCCATTCAAACGTTGTTTTAAAATCATTTTGATTCCTCGGGTTAATATGAGAATCGATCAACAAAAGATGAAGATGATGAAGAACCCGATATGTGGAGGTGGTCTAGGGTTTAATTTTGGGGTTCTCACTATGACTCGGAACGCGTTTTACATTTCGAAGGTGACTTATTTATACGACTCATTTTACGCGTATACACGAATTAATAACATCGCTAACTAATATGACGTGTTTAAATATGCCCTCAACAAATGGACATACAAATGCATCTTCCAACTTAATTTCTAGACAAAATTATGTACAAACTCTACATTACAAGATGAAAATTTCTCAAGTTCACTTTGACAAGTAGATTTTGAAACTAAATGTATTCAAGTGCCATTTTGAATATATTTGCTAGTTAATTTTTTTAATAGACATGTATGAATTTGTATTGGACACTATAACAATCTATATTCAAATATTTTGTTTGCTAAGTAATTTAAATTGCAATTTTATTGTCTTATCATAATGAAATCTGAAAACTTAGTTTTAACTCTTAAATCTTGAGTAGATATACAATCCATCTAAACTCCACACAATCAATGCCAAGATTTTATATTTTTTAGTGTTAAAAGATGTTGTTTGTTTGAACGTATCTTGTATTTTTTTAATAAAATGTTTATGTTTTAAATTTTAACAAAATTAATAATTTTAATTTTTATATATAATTTATTTATAATTTAAAATAAAATATTTTTAAATAAAGATTTTACTTTTTTATTTTTATTTTAAAATTAAAATTCTAATATATATACACTGCAATATAACACTGTACAGTCAAATTCATTAATTGTTTGGTTGGATAACTTCGTATCTACAGTAACTTATGAGGTATAATTTATCCTGTAAATAAAGTATAAAATTGTAATTGGTTTAACCAGTTACAAACCTTTATTAAAATTACATTCCATTATTATCCTTGTATATTTTTTTTATATTTATGTTTTTATAAAACTCATTTCTTCTTTATCCTTTTTCTTCATTTCTTTCGTCTTCTATTCATCTTCTCCCACCTCTTCTAAAAAAAAAATATTACCTATTATTTTACTTGTTTATATACCGTAGATAATATTATTCATTTATAAATATTTATATTATTATAAAGGTTAAATTACAAGAAATTATATATAAAATAATGTAAATCATATAATAATATCTATTATTTAAAAAATACATTTATTTAATAATTATATATTTTTTGTATTAATTTCAATATAATTAATAATATAAACTACCTATAAAATAAATATATTAATTTTAATATGATTAATAATACAAACTACCTATAAGATAAATAATAATTAAAAATAATTTATATAAATATAAAAATAAAATATTCTTTTACACTTCTTATTACATTTTTATACCATTAACCAAACACAAAATAATAAAAAAATTATATAATTTATACTTATTTTATACTCTCAACCAAACACTAACAACCTATATAATTTATAGGTTATAATACCTTCTTACAATTTATACCCTTTACAATTTAATATCTACTTAAATAGTACCGCATACCAAACACTACCATATAGTACATTTGATTTAAAATAACTATTAAATAAGAAACAAAGTAATAATGTTTTAAAATAAAATATTTTAATTTTTAAATAAGATTAAAAATTTTAATAGTTATATATAATTTTATTTATAAAATACATAAAATTCTACTTTTCTTCTTTATTAAAATAATTTTATTATATTGTGAAGAGTTGTAATTACTTAATTAAAGTCAGTGTCCAAATCCTCTATGCATTTCTTTAACCATATTAGTCGGTAAGCTTGTTCATACTTGTATGAAGTCTCACGAACTGATATTTGAAATGGAAAATTCACCACAGGTAGAAGAAGTTTACAGCTTGACATTGCGGGCTCAGAAAGTTGATTCCAAGAATGAGAAACATCTGGATTTGGTATCTATGGAGTCAAGTGTCTTAAGTAAGAGTCTGTATCCAGATATAGAACCATATAGTACTGGAGTTTTGAAGGTCTCTGATGTACATTCATACTATCTATTGGGAACAGTCTGGGAATCCAGATCTGGTCATGTGAGTAGCTCTAACAATGTTTGAACCAACACCCACTTCGCCAATGTCTATTGAGAAGTTTATGTATGCATGCTTGATTTCCACTTTAGTAAATACATATGATTGATGGAGATTCTCAAAGGTCTAGCTGCACAATTCCTCAATTTCATCCATGTGGATACTATAAATAGGTCCATCATTTAGTACTATCAGCTGATTTCTCTTTCGATGGCAGATTAATACGCATTTTTTGATCGCATAATCTTTTGAAATTGTACCTGATTTCCATTAATTAAGAGTTAGTAGAAGTTATCAGACAGCTCTCATGATTGGTTTTATGAGGGTGGAGCTGCTTGCTATATTTCCTGATGGTGTGTTCAGTGTTCTCATCTCTCCTACCTGTAGCTACATATTTGATTTCATTTTTCATAGCTAGTCAGTCAACTAAGAAGCAAAATCAATTTGAGTCATTGCTAGCTTATTTAAATAGTTTTCTATGTTAACTGAAATAGTAATATTTGCCCATCAAATTTGAAATTTATTTAGTTATCCTCATTAGCCCTGAACAACAGCATCTTCTATGCATAAGCTAGCTGCAGCGCCTGAGTAGTATATTTTTTGTTTTTTGTATTTCATTTGTATAGTTTGCGTAATCAAAAATATTGTTAAGTTCATGTTATGGATGGTGCAAAAAATTGTAAATGGAATGAAGAAAAGGAAATCTGAGTCAATGAAACAAAACCCATATTTGAGTTGTGTGAAATATTAGTACTGTATCTCAAATTTTCCTGAGAAAATTCTAGTGAATGATCTTTCTCTATATCAATGCAGCTTGGGAGCCCTTTAGAGACCACATCCCAGAAAATGAAAGGGGGAGTTTCATTAATGCCTACTGGAAAAGATTAAACTCTGAGAACAAGGAAACACAAGTAAGAATTTCTTATTAAGTTCATTAGTGACGAAAGAGCTTTTATTTATCTATGAAGATATGTGCACTAATTGAGATTCCCAAGAATCCATGGCATGAATATATTTGGGTTTGTCACCAACTAATACATTATATTAGTTTTGGGTTTAAACTCTAAAGATGGATGTTAGGGTATTGGGAGAGATGGAATATTATATATGTAATTATCTGGCTATATGGAATCTGATATTATATTAGTAATTAATCAGTTACATGGATTTTAGTTAATAAGGAAGTTCTTCAATTCTGTTGTTTTTGCTCTGTCCAATCTTTACTTATTTTAAGCAGTTAACAAGTATACCTAGTGAATTCATAATAAAAAAAAAAATGCAGGTTCACATTTAACTATATTGCCTTTTCAGTATGGAGCTGCCAGAGAATGGACAAAGTGGGAGATGTTGACTGCTCATCTCCTTCCCAATGAAGAGACTATTAAGAGAGGAGATGATGATGAATTTTCCCTGGTCAGTTGTATTTGATATGCAGTCTCTCAGTCACCCCCTTTACTTTTAATCGACTCAAACTTTTCATGCAATCTTTGCAGGCATTTGCAAGAATTGAAAACCATTACTTTGTGAACAAGGGATTCTTTCACCAATATAAATGTTAGTTAGTTATTAATAAATGTATGTTTGAGAGGATTTTGAGTTGTTTATAGACATTGCAAATTTATGGGTTTGGGCCCAGTAGGTACTGCCATGCATAGTTGTTGATTCTAAGATATTGAATGACGAACTAAAGAACAAAAAGTGATGAGAGTAGTAAACAAACAAGTTGATATTATATATATATATGGAAATGGAAATACTAATAAGAATATTCAACTGTTACATTAGTTTATGATTACTAAGAATATTTTCCAAGTGTTACATTAAGTGGAATTAGTTTTATGATTCTTCTCTCTTTTGGCGACGGCGATTCTTCTTCTTCTCGATCGGCCATGCAGGAAGAGCGTGTGGAGGTGCTCTGTGGAGGACACCAAAGCAGAGTCTGCGATTGTTTTGGTCAAAATAGAGCCCAATCTCATCACGATGAAGCAATCCCCTGCGCTTGACAAAATCCTTCCGCCAGTTGCTGGTGAAAACGAAGCTTCCCGTCTTCCACTTCTTCAAAGTGAGGGTAAAGCCTTGCTGTTTTTGCACATCGAGTATTCCGATCCTTATCCCCTCAGGAGACCCGAACATTAAAGACTTTACCTCTTCTTCTTTCAAGTAGGGGATAACGTGACTTTCGATCTCCTTCTTCTTAAGAAGCAGGCGAGACGAACTGTCCACATCGCTCTTGTAAAGCTTCTTGGTAATTGTCCATGGATGATGATGATTACCATCTACATTCTCTTCTTCTTTGGTAATTGTGTCGCTACTGAAGCTAGTTGATAACTTGAGCAATGTCGAGACTTCCTCCTCCTCCAGATGAGGGTCTTGTTGTTGTTGTTCATGAAGAATCCCCATGGCCATGGTTTGTGACATCTTGTCTAACAGGGGAAGTAACTGAATTGATGATTTGATAGTAGATGTTTGCTCCTCCCAACAGACAAGACTGAGTATTTTCGCCTTTTTCATTGGCCTTTGATCATTAGTACTGTCGTCTCTGGGCATGTTCAAGTCGTCGTCTTCTCCTCCGATCAAACGTTTCTTCTTCTTCATGACATCTCCGGCTTCTTCGGGAAAGAGAGACAGCGTGGAAAGTTGGAAGAGATGAGAAGACATCATCATTCACCTGAGTAAGTAATTTTTGATTGATCGAGGGAACTTGGAATTCAAGAATACTGTGTTTAATTGTTAATTATTAGAAATTACCATATATATATATATATAGCGACGAATAGGAATATCTATTGTTTTATATATTCCTAAAATATAATCATATATATATAATATTCTACTTGAGCGTTCATTCAAAAAAAATAAATGTTATTAAAAAATTATATTATATTTATTTTAAAAAACACAATTATATAAAGTTTTTTTTTAATAAATATAAAATATTAACAAAGTGATTTTAATAAAAAGAAAATCAAAATTTATATTTAATACATATAAATTATAAACTGATTTTGAACATTGTTAATTAAATAATTTTTAATTTATTTTTTTTTTGTGTTAATATGAATAAATTATATTTTATTATATAATGAAAAAAATATATTTTTTAAATATATTTTATATAATTAATTTTATATTTAATTATAAAATAAATATTTTTTGTATGATGTATTTTAATATATATATAATAAATAAGTTTATATTTATTTATAGTTTAATTTTTGTATACTTTTTTCACTTTTTTTTACTTCACGGGATAAATAAATTTAATTTATAGATTTTAATATTATGAATTTATTTAAATAAATAAGAAAAAATTAATTGAAATTATTAATATGAGAGATTTTTTTATAAAAAATTATATGAATAAGATTGTTGATTTGACTGAAGTGAAAGTGAAAGTGAGGTGAAGAAATAAGAAATCGATTGAATTGGTGAAAAAATATGATAAAATTATTGGTTGACCAAACTTGGGCCATAAAATCTCTATATATATATAATGATGCTTAATTTTTAAAGTGTCCGGATTGCCGGGTCGAGAGCTGTGGTTAATTTGGATACTTGGGTCGGATTGTGGGTTGACCCGTTTTTAAATTTAAAACGGTTAAAAATAAAATTAAAAATGCTAGAGGTATGTTTCGAACTTGCAACCTAACAAAACAAGTACAACTCTTTAACCAACTAGGCTACAAAGACTTTATATTTTAAATTCAACACCAAATTTGATAAACGCGGGACGTTTTAATATTAATATAAGTTCAACTTTTTAACTAACTAATATATAATGATGTTGAGTAAATGAATACTTGTGTCGGATTGTGGATTGACTCACCCATAAACTTAAAACGGTTAAAAATAAAATAAAAAATGTTATCCGTAATTTTTTTTCACGGTTTTTATATTATTACTCGTGCAAATGCACGGGCTAAATGCTAGTTAATAATAAAATTTCTATGGGAGAACCAAAGATATTAGTAGTTAAGAATATATGAATTAAATGGTTCATCGACCGAAGTGAGGATAAACTTCGTTCAATGAGACGAGATTGTTGATTTTCAGTGAAAATAAAAAATGTTAGTAGTGTTGATAGATGGTTGGTTGAAAAATGTTTCGAAATGAGGTTAACATATTAATAAAAATGAGAGGCTAAATTGAGAAAAAATGTTATTGGTGGTTAAATTTCTGTTAATGAGATGTTTTTATTTTGCTGAAATGAAAATAATTTCCGCCAAGAGGAAAGGTTCATCGGTTCGGTTTTCGGGTTATTCGAGTTTTCGGTTCGGGTTCTTCGAATTTTTATTTTTTTAAGCAAAATCGAAAACCAAACCGATTTGAATAAATTCGAATTCGGTTTATTCGAATTCGGTGAATTCAAATTCGGTTCGAATTGAGTCGGATATTCGTTTTAGATCAAATATACATCACCTACCCCATAAGATAATTTTTTTTAAAAGAGTTAACAAAATAAATAAGTTGTTAAAGAGATCTTATCTACTTAAATTATAAAAAATTAGAAAATGCAAACTTAGCTTAGTGACTAACACCAATATATATTCGACAATTGAACGACAAAAAAAACAGTATCGACGACGACAATATATGGCGGTTGAGAGGTGTGAACAACTAGAGAAAGGGGAAAATGAACGAGGGATTATGGATTTAATGTAGGGATTTAATAGAAGGCTCATAATAATTTATTATATAATATATATGTAATAAGTTATATAATATATAATAAAAATAAATAATAAAAATGAATTCGGTTTTCGGTTTGGTTTTCTAGTTGAAACATAAATTCGAAAAGCAAACCGAAAACCGTATTTGAATTCGAATCGGTTTAAAATTTGATTCGAAAACCGAAAATATAATTCGAATTCGGTTTATTCGATTTTGGTGAATTCGAATTCGGTCGGATATTCGGTTCAGACCAAATATTGAACACCCCTATCTAGTAGAAGTGATAAGAATGTTAGGTAAAAGAATGTTCTAAACTATTTTCTTTTTTTTTTTGAAAAAAAAGGTTCAATATTAATATTTAAAAGAATTAATATTAATATTTAATTTTTTTATATTTTTTTTAATATTATTAATATTATTATTTTATAAATAGATATTTTTTAATAAAAATTATTAAGTAAAATCATATTTTTAAATTAATTATTTAATAAATATTTAAAATAAAATACTAATATATTAAACTTTTTTTTTCATTTGGTACTAATATTTTAAAACTATTACTATTATATATATTAAATTTATAAAATATAATAAATATATAAAATAATAAAAATATGTATTTAAATTTTTTAAAATTTTCAATGAGAAAATTTTAGTGGTGGATTCTGTGAAGTTTGGATTGGAGAGTCGGAGTTGTGAATGATCCTTGCCTTCATTTTGCCCGAGGAGAATTATTTATAGCAAACCAAGGTCGACAGGATGATGAGTGGATCGAACTTCAAACAAAATGTCATTAATGACTTTTGTCTATATTCGATCGTTCTCATCCAATTAGGGCATCATCTCCCCTATGATTGTAGGCAAAATTATCATTATATTAGGGTGTTAGGGTGATCATTTCAGCCTTTGAATCATCGGATTTTGTTGAGTATCGGTCGTGTTCTACTTTTGAAAAATCAAAAGTTTCGGTCGATGTTCATCATGTTCTTTGTGAGGAAGATGACAATCCGACGCTGAAACGTCGTCATTTTGAGCCAAAGTGTGAACACGCGTCTGGGCGCATCGTTCCATCAACGGTCCGTTGTGTTTGGGAGTTTTGTCCGCGTTCGAGCTAACAACATTGATGCACGTGTTAGTTGATCATGTGTTGCGTGTAAGCGTCTTCCTTTTGTTGTAGTGGGCGACGCAACTTGTTGTCGTGCGTTGAATGAAATTTAGGCGCTCATACTATGTGGTTTGCTGTAGCTGTTTCTCTTATTATCGATTGTACTAGATCAAGACCCTTTTCCAACCTTGGAGCTTGTTTAAAATTAAATTTTCTTTACTCCATCCATTTCACTTTATTTTTAACGTACAAAATATACACAATATTTAAATGGACACAAATATTTATTTTTTCTATTTATTTTAATTTTTTAAGTATATTTTTAGGGCTTTATAAATAATTAATTTGATATTTAAATTGATATAGCATTTATTTAATTTATTTGAGTCCTTAAAATTAATTTTGGATAAAATGAATACAAAATCTATCTCAAATTATTTTATGTTATTTTTCTTAGATTTTGTTTTAATTAATTAAAATTTAATTAATCCAATTAATTGTTAAAATTTGGGTTGGCCTTAATTTTGATTATTTTGAATTTATTTATTTAAAATAATTATTTTAATATTCATAAATTTGTGAAATTTTAATTTGTACATCTCTAACCGAATTTGATTATAATAAACTGTTTTAAAAATGTGGGTTCGAGTATGACATATGAACACTATATTTTACTATCCAACAAACTTTTAATGAAAACAAAGGTACAAATCTTACACGACCTGTCACATGTGTATGAGAGAAAAAATAAGAAAATAATAATAATAATAATAATAATATATGTCTAAATTCAATTTATGCGCTCATTGTCCTGAAATCATTTATCTTTTAACTGGTGAAAATCTTCTCAAAAGTAAAAACCCAAGATTTATTCATTTTATTTATACAAAACAAAATAAATCGCCGAAATGGTATTTTTTAAACTTTAGTTATATAAAACATTTATTTTATATTGTATAGTGAACCAAGTTCATATTTATTATTGCCACAGTTAAGGATGATAATTTGAAACCGTCCTGCAGTAACCGAACGGAATTACATCGTTTAGGACGGATTTCCCCCGAAATAGAACGGGAATGGGGCGAAAATGATATTTGTGTCCCCGCCCTAATTTTACCCCGATTTTATCTCGAACATTATAAACACTATTAAATATATAAAAGTATTAATATATATATATATTTATTATATTTTATAAAAATTGTAAGTTTATTTTTTTATAATAATATAAAATTTTAATATATTATAATATATATTATATTAAAAATTGATTTATATAATTTTTTTATTTTTTAAAAATATTTTATAGACGTTGTCCGTGATGATTCCCCTAAATTGAACGAGGACGAGAATTGTATTAAAACAATTCTTTAAAATAAAAACGGACCGAAAATAATAAATAAATTCTCCTTATACTTGGCAAACATGACTATATATATATATATATATATATGTATATATATATATATATATATATATATATATATATATGGAGAACACTAACCACTATATTAGTTTTTCTAAAAATTATTATTTATATATATATATTTATATTTTCACTTAATAATTTTATTTAAAATAATAAATAATAAAATATTTTGATGATTTTATTTTAAATTTAAATAAAATTAATATATATAATTTATTTATAATGATTAAACTCAATCATAATTTAGAATAATTTTTTTAAATAAAGATTTTACTTTTTTATTTTATTTTTAAATTAAAAATTATATATATATAATACATTTTATTTAATTTACTATTACATAAATAAGAAACAAATTACTAATATTTTAGAATAAAATATATATTTTTTTAAATAAGATTAATAATTTTAATTGTTATATATAATTTTATTTATAATATATTATTATTTAAAAATATATATAATTCTATTTTTTTTTATTAAAATAATTTCATAATATTACTAAGACTAGTAGTTTAGTGATAGAGCACGTAAACTAATGTGTTTTAGAGTTAAGTTAATTATGTCGTGTTAATAATTAATACATTATTACTTAAAATATATATAATTTTTTAAAGTAAAATAAGTTCATAATATATACTTCCCCATAATTTACATATCCAACTCCAAAATATTTTTAAATATCTATTTCAACACACTCCACATAATTTATAAACTTTATGTTACTTCAATTAGGGCTCTAGTAGCTCATGAGCTACTATGGTGAGCCGCTCGATCAAAACTCGACTTGAGCTTGACTTTAATCGAGTTTGAACCGAGTTCGAGCCGACTAGTTTAATATTCGAGCCGAACTCGAGCTCATATAATGTTTGCTCGATGGTTTGTCGAACTTTTTCGAACCTAATAATATAATATATTTTATTTATTTATTTAATATTAATATTTAAAATAATTAATTTTCTTTTCTCTCACTTTTCTAAGCCCATATAATAATAGCATATAATAGGCCCAATCCATATTCTTATATTATATTATCTAAAGCAAAAACCCTAATTTCTAGTGTATTAATCAATCTACATGACTCTTACTTCTTAGTCTCTTTTTCTTCTTTCTCACAATTTTTTCTTCTCTTTTTCTTCTTTCTCTTCTGTCTTCACAATTTCTTATTCTTCATCGCACTTTCATCTTCTTGTTTATCACTTCATCTTCTTCTTATTTTTCTTCACCATTTCATTTTATTCTTCTTTTTCGTCTTCACTATTTCTTTAACTCATTGATAATATGTTATTCAATTTTTTATATTATCTTCCATCTAAAATATTTCTCTCATTCATTTACAAGGCATACAGGTAAATTAAAATCTATCCATTTTCATTTTTATTTAACTTTGATTTCCATAAATATAAAGAAACACTATTATATATATATTTAAGCGTGAAATTATATTAGAGAAACATTATTATTATATATATATATTAATTTTTAATTTATATTAGGGTTAATATATAATGATTTTTAATTTATATTAGGGTTGGATTAATGATAGAAAAAAAATGAGTAGATAAGAATATAATAATTAATATATTATATAATATTGAAGGAGATAAAAAAGGTTAATATATTATATATAATATTGAAATAGATAAAAAAATTGTTAATATATTATATATAATAAAAAGTAAAAAAAAATATTAGTATATATTTTATATATAATATGAAGGAATAAAAATGATACTATATATATTATATATAATATATTGAGAAGAAAAATAATTTTATAAAATTAATAATATATTATAATAAAAAAAATTAATAAATTCTCGCTATAAATAAGTTAATAAATTATTGTTATACTTTCACCCAAATAATTTAAATATATATAATAATAATATCTAATATAAAACATGTCTAATATTTTTTTTTGGAGTATCTAGCTACTTCTTAATGCATAAGTTAAATTTAAGATATTCTTTTAACATATATTTTTATATTAATTATTTTTAAATTTAAATATTTCATACAAATAAGTACATAAGTTATGTTTGAAAAACAAACTTAAAAAAATTAATATATTTAATGTTCAAACAATTTATATTATTTTGTACCTTAATTTTGAAATTTTATATTTTAGAATTTTGATTAATATTTTTGGAGTTTGGACTATATTTTTGAAATTTTGAATATTTATAATCGTTTCATATTTTTATTTGGAAATATCATTTTTAAATAATCATAAAAGCAAGATCTTCATAATTATTATTTAATAATTGCACTATAGAAGCTTTTCAGCACCAACATAAAGCAGATCTGACTGAACAAATTAATTTGTCGGCCTCTTGTAAAGAGATGGGAATCATTGTTCAAAAATCCTCTTGTATAGCTGAGGATTGCTTGTTGAGCTCCTGTCTCTATCCTATTCTATTGTCTCTTTGTGTTTGTCTAAATCAATAATTTGGAATAACAAGGCCCTTAATAATTTAGTACTTCTATGATGACAAAAAAAAAAGTCATCTTTTTATGCAGCCAATTGCAATTCTTTCAATCAAACAATGGAAAACCATGATCAACATGAGGAGCTCATGAGAACTCCACTCATTCCAACTGATCAAACTACTGGTTCCTCAAGCTTCCTCAAAGCCTGCTTCAATGCTACTAATGCCCTTTTGGGTATTTAATTTCCATCTTTTATTTCTCTCTAGCTAGTACTTATCATCATTTTACTAAAGTATATATAATTGATCAGGAATTGGTCTCCTGACAGTTCCATATGCTCTGTCAAGTGGAGGATGGCTAAGCCTATTCCTGTTTCTGGCTGTGGGTGGAATGACCCTTTACACTGCCCTTCTTCTCAATGAGTGTTTGAACTCGGATCCCTCTGTCCGGACCTATCTTGACATTGCAGAGCGGGCTTTGGGTATTGTTAATTTGGTTTGATAAATACTAGCTATTACTATTAGGATACTAGAGTTAAACCTTGTTCAATTTGTCAGGTACAAAAGGTAGAACCTTTGTTTCCATTGTCATGAATTCGGAGCTCTACATGGTGGCTATAGGGCTCTTGATATTGGAAGGGGACAATTTGCACAAGCTATTCCCCAACTTCACTATCAAGATTGGGACACTTATACTTATGGAAGGAGGAGGAATGCAATCATTTGTAGTGATGACTGGTTTAATCATTCTCCCATCCATGCTTTTGACTGATCACTTGAGTATTCTTTCTTATGTATCTGCCACGGGGGTATTTTCTTGCCTCATTATTCTCTTCTCCGTAGTTTGCGTTGGTTTGGTTGATGGTATTGGCTTCAACGCTGAAGGGTCATCAATAATGTTGAAGGCGGATGGAATCCCAACTGCTTTGAGTCTTTACATTGTTTGTTTTGCTGGTCATCCTGTCATCCCATCCATATACTCATCAATGGCTAATCCTCGACAGTTGAGGAAGGTGTTGGTGATTGGTTTTACGGTTACAGCTGTTGTGTACATGTTAATGGCAACAGCAGGGTATCTAATGTATGGAAATGAGGTGGAATCTCAGATTACCTTAAATCTTCCGACAAAGTCAGTGAGCGGAGAGATTGCAATTTACACGACATTGATGATTCCAGTAAGCCGATATGCATTGATGATGAGCCCAGTTGCAGAGGGTATAGAGAAGAGGGTGTTATCGGAGGAGGATTACTATTACAAGAAGAAGAAAGGAGTGAGGTGGCTGATAAGACTGGCTTTGTTGATGAGCACTGTGATTGTGGCGTGCCTATTTCCGCATTTTGAGTCGTTGATGGCCATTGTTGGATCAATCTTTGTGGTTTTAGCTTCATTTCTACTGCCTTGCCTATTTTACTTGAGGATGTTTTCTTATTTTTCTTACTTGGACAAGTTGGCCATTTGGGGGATAATTGTGTTTGGTTTGTTAGCCGGGGTGGTGGGAACTTATGCATCCATTGCTAATCTAATTGTATGA
The DNA here is from genome assembly GCF_907164915.1 of Impatiens glandulifera. Lineage (NCBI taxonomy): Eukaryota > Viridiplantae > Streptophyta > Magnoliopsida > Ericales > Balsaminaceae > Impatiens > Impatiens glandulifera. The sequence goes on along the minus strand of NC_061863.1, from coordinate 53,757,112 downwards.
TTAATTAGATTATGTTCATTGAATATCAGCAACTTAATTAAGCAGCATGCCTTTCTCTTCATATCATTCTGTTCTTTTTATCTATAGTTATCTATAGTTTGTATGATTATGATATAATTGAAATGATTATAATATAAAGTTGGAATTAGAATATTCTAATTCCATAATTTTAATGTTTACTCATAATACCAAATGATCAATAACGTCTATAATCAATGTATAGCACTTTTGTCTAAAAAAAACATTATCCGGTTTATAGTTAGAATCATAATCGATCCTATTTTATTTTATAATTTTGTTTTCATTATCATCTCTTACCTGTTAGGAATTTCAAGTTGAATAATACTTTCCTATTGAAATCAATTGATCTGATTAATTTCACAAGTCAACAAAATCATACTAGCAAATCAGCAAAGTAATAAAGAACACCAGATTTACGTGGAAAACCCTTTCAACACGGAGGGTAAAAACCACGGGGCAAAACCAACAGATTTCACTAATCAGTAACAAACTGATACAATTGTTCTTCTCAACTTTAAACCTAAAGTTGATGTATACATACAGAGAAACTAATTTCATTCAAACCCAAACAAATCTAGCTTTGAGAAATCATGAAATTCCCTTTACAAATAAGAGAGAAATGAACATGAGGGTAATCAAGACAAAAAATGTGATACTCTGTTCTCCTTCTCTTCTTCTTCCTCTATATCTTCTTCTTCCTCTGTATCTTCTTCTTTTCTTCTTCTTCTGTATTTTCTTCACTCTGTTTCTCTTGATCTCTTCACAGAACTCTCACTGAAAATTGTGGTAGAGAGAGAAACAAAATTAGGGTTTATTTGGTTTTTATATTGACTAATTGGGCTGGACCCATAAGGCCCAACATTACCATCTCCGTCTTAATTTTTTTTTATGTATTATTTATAGTATAATATATTAAAAATTTAAATAGTATATTAGTGAGGTTAAATATTTATTTGTGTTTATTAATATTTGATACGAAATTGGGACTATATACCAATATTGTTCTCAACACAACTCAATCCCGGTCAAACAGGAAAGAAAAGCCTAAAATTGAATAATTTAGATAGAAAATGAAGAGAATTATAATTTAATTTTTATGTGTTTTTATAAATTATGACTTTAACAGTGATTAATAGAATTGGTTTTCATGAATATTTTTTAAAATTCTCATTAACATAAATTCCTAATTTGAGAAATATAGACTATTTATTAATAAATAAATTTTAATTCTTATTATGATTAGTAGTGGATTTGTAAATGGGTTTGTTCGATATCAAATAAAAATGTTATTTTACAAAAGAACAATCATATAGAAAAGAGAATCTATTATATTATTATTAGGAGGATAGGGAAAGGAATTTAAAAGATGAAATGTTTAAGGAATGACGTAGCATTTTTTTTTTCAGCGCAAATTATTATTTTTTCAAAACTATCTCAGTAATCATTTCTGTTATATTATATAATCTCACAAGATGTGACCTTTTTTTATTTTTTTATTTATTTTGATCCCTTAACTTTCATTTCTCTTTTAATTTTACCGGAACTTAATAGACCAATTTCTTCTATTAAAGATTTTTCCATATAAAGGTACGACCACCAATATGAAAAACCCAACAAATTTCTAACTCAAATTCAAACATTTTCTTGCAATTGCATTTTTTTCTTTCAACTATTTGAAAACTTCTTTTAAAAAAAATCGATTTAGGTAACTTAACGAATGCAATTTTTTGGGGAAAACAGTTTATTGTCATTTCATTGAAAAAAAAAATGTATGTATTTATGTGTCTTATTTAATATTTTAAATTAGTGTTTAAGAATATTAAATAAAGTTTGGGAAGGATGTCTAAATTTCGAAATAACTCAAGGGCTTAATTATGGGTTTCTTTAGCATCTACGTATGAGAGAAAATTTATATAATATATGGATTAATCATCAAGTTAATTATATTAAGAATAATTAGTTGTTTTATATGAATTTTATGTAAATTATGAAAAAATACATTATATATGTTTGTAAAAAGTACAATAATCTTGAAAATAATATAGATAATTAATGGTTGCTTTAGAGACATACTAACAAAATAAAAACATTTTTAACATATAGATTATACTAAATTTTCTTGAATTATTTTTCAAGAAAATTAAGATTTGGATTTTTATAGTTAAAAATCAATTTGTCTAATATTAAAATAATGAAAAAAGATAATAACACTTGAATTTGTAAAAAAAAGTTTTTAATCTCATTCACATTGATGTATGAAGCCTTATGAAAAACGATTATTCACTAATACATTTTTTTATGTTAACTATGATTACTTAATAGAATAGATGATTACTTAAAAGATATATATGAACTTTCTCCTAAAAACAAAACAAATGTCTTTTATAAAATTAAAAACAATTCTTATAATAGTTAAAATTCTAAAACATAATTTGTTAATTTTAAGTATACACATATTTTTAATGAATTGAGAATTAAGAACATGTGTTTACGTTCCCACGACAACACGTGGCTGTGGAGAGAAAACAGTTAACCAAGCAAGTAAATGTTTTTTAAACCATTCAAATTTACCAATAAAATTTCGATCATTATCATTATTACTTCCTGCTACAACATTTTTAATCAACTAATTAAGTTTTAAACTAGAAAATTCCATATTTTATATTGAAAAAGTGGGAAGCTAATTATAAAATCCGTTTTTTAATATTTATGTTACATGGCTAAAAATAATTCTCAAAAAGAGAAATTTGAACATAGAAGAATAGAATGAATATTTGTAGGATATTTTTAAATAAAAAATATACACATATTTTTTTTATATCAAATTGATTCAAATAAAATAGTAAAATCAAACTGTTTTCTAAAAACAAATAGTCAAATCGAGATATGTGACATTTCATAAAAATATTTTGCCTGAAAAAAAAAAATAAAAACTGAAATTCCTCAAAAGAGTGATAATATAAAAACAAATAGTATACTAAAGAGTCGCTTACTGATATAGTGATTGAGTTACACATTAATGAAAATTAGAACACAATCATTGTCATTGTCTATATTAGACATAATAATTAGATATATGATATATGATGGCTGAAATGTACATTATCATTTATTCTAAACAAAATTTTCCATTGATTCTAAATCAAAAACTAAGGAATTGCAAAATTAATTCTTGGTCTCAAAATTGAACATGATGCCGATTCTAATTGTCCACTTCTGGCGGTCTTTCCCTAATTTGATCGGTAGTTGATCAGGAATGGGGCGGGTGGTATTTGTCTCCCCGCCCCGATCTCACCCTGATTCTGCCCCGAATACTATAAACATAATTAAATATATAAAATAATTAATATATTTATTTATTAATTATATTTTATAAGAGTGTTAAGTTTATTTCTTTATAATAATATAAATTTTCAATATATTACAATATATATTATATTAAAAAAAATTATTTATATAATTTTTTTTAATGAATATGGTATAAATGGTACTCCGCGGGGATTCTCTAAAACCAAATAGGTTGGAGATGGTAGTAAAAAAATCTCCAAAATAAAAACGAGATGGGGATGGTAAATATATTCCCCGTCCCGAACCGCCTCATTGTCGTCCCTACTTATAAGAGACGTTGATTTTTAGGGGTGAGTAAACGAGTAAATTCAATCCGTATTATCCAACCCATATTCAACCAAAATTAAATTTAGTCAACTCATTAACCAACCCATATTCTTTTTTGGAAAACAATTAAAACCATTTCGTTAAAATTTCAAAAGTGGGAAGGTCAAGAATCAGAGCTAGACAAACCTTAACTATGATTAAAAAATGAAAATCAAACAATCCTAAAGAACCTAATTAGTAGCAATCAAATATACAAACAGAAATTACAAAAAAAGATTATAAACTATATCAAATCCTAACTATTCCAATTATGATTTTTATTTCTATACCAACTTGTTGTATCAACATGTTGTCTTCTTCTTCCCTTTCCTCTTTTAATGAAAGGGGATGAACTAAAGACATTGATGAATACTTTATATTCTCATATTGATTTCTTTCTTTATATGACATGTTCTCATTTTGAAATAATTATTCTTCAGGATTTCCGGTCTTTTCACCTTGTTGTTCTCAAATTAAATTTTTAGATCATTGTCTTCATTTCCTTCAACTTTAGCTTTAGAATCCTCTGTAAATTTGGATTTCTCTATATCAACCTTGGAATTCTCTTATTTCTCTTAATTAACATGAGTATCTTCCTTTTTGTTTTCATCAACAACCACTACAACTTGATTTGATTGCGATTCCTCAACTAATCCCAACCCATATGATTTATCAATATGGGTTGGGGTATAGTTTGGATAACCAAAGTTAAATTTTGGTTTTTAACACATTTATTACATTTTTGACTCGTTTAAGATATTTTTGGCTTATTTAATACATTTTTTTTACCGTTCAACAATTGTTTGATTTATTTTCCCCGTTTAATACGTTTTTGACTTGATCAACACATTTTTAACTCGTTTAACCATCGTTTTGACCCGTTTAACAATTATTTAATTTGTTTTGATCCGTTTAATACGTTGTTGACCCGTTTAATAAGTTTTTGGCTCGTTTAACACACTTTTGACATATTGATCATGTTTTGGTTCATTTAACACATTTATGAAATGTTTAATATATTTTTATTTGTTTGCTATTTTAATTAATAAATTAGTCGATGAAATATTAGGTGAAATGACTAAATAAGGCCTTGATTATGGTATATTTTATTTATTTTTAAAACTAAACTAGATATTAAAGATATGTGTTATTATTGTTTATGTGCTCTAGCAATTGTGATATATTTTTTCTATTGTTTCTGTTTCTAAGTAATGAGGAAGTCAAATAAGAATATAGTAAGTAAGAAAATCGTGAATTTAGTAGACTAATTAAATAAAAATAATTAAATTGATTTAATTTGGGAACCCTAACACAATCTAAATTAAACCCAACTTAAACTCAACCCAACCCAACCAAATTAATTCACCCAAATTAATATTATTGGTTAGGGTTAGGGTTAGGGTTTGGGTCAACCAAAGATATGGTCACCCCTATTGATTTTAAATCAAAATCAAGGAACTTGAAGTTATAAAATTCTTTCTTGGTTTTGAAATTTTATATAATACCGATTGTATTGTATTGTAAATATGCCAAAACACTTATGGTTATGAATATTAAACTGTATTAAAAATTGCATAAATCTATTTAAAAACCCATGGTTAAACTGAATGAAAAATTACAAAAATGTACCAATAAATCGAGCAGACTTATTAAAAGACGGTTATATCTAAATTAGAGTAAGTATAATATTACATATATGGTATAACAATAATCTCAATTCACAAATAAACCATATATAACTAATTGGAAAGTTACACTCTATATTGTCAACCACTCTATAGATGATCAATCTCAAGATTTACCAATTATTTATAGAAGTTGTTGTGGAACAAATAATTAGTAGAAATCTTAACTTAATTCGAATGAAATGTAACACGTTTTGTTTAGCGATCAAGGACATATGGTAGAAAAAAAACGTGATCGGACTGTCCTCTGTATTTATATGGAGAGTCAATTGTTCTCACATCAACGATTTTTACTCGACTAAACAACTTTGAATGCAGTACTAGAATTCAAGTGGAAAAACTTCAAGAAAAAAAGAATTCAGATGATGACACAAATCAATAAGAATGTAGTATGTGGACATTGCAAATTGAAATGACACAACAGAGATCAATGTTTTAAAAGAATCCTAATAAAAGTAATGCATTATTTTACACGATGAAGATGCACTAACAGAGATAACTAAATAAGAGTATAAAATAATTCAAATGTTGCTCAAATGAATGGTAGAAGAATCATAATAAAAGGAATGCATCAATTTATACAACTAATACTTTATTTTACACGATGAAGATGCACTAACAGAGATAACTAAAGGAAAATATAAATTATAAAATAATTCAAATGTTGCAAAAAGAATGATGGATTAGAGAGACAAAATTTATGAAAATTCATTTGAAACAAGGAACTTCAAAGGAATGAACATCAACTTATATTTTGTAAAGCTCTTGAATATCTCTGATCTAAACTTGTTCTTTAAGATATCTATGAGAGAGGATATTGAGACATTTAGAAAATATTTTATTTTAAGTTTTATCACCTAATTGAACAATTATATAAAATATTATGATGATTTTATATTTTTACTAATTAGGGTTTCTCCTAAATTCATGTATATAATGGATTGGTCATTAGTTTCTAAATCCACCAAATCAAGAATAACATAAACTATTATTTTGTATCTTACTTTTTCTCCTAAGTCTCTTTGTTTGTAATTGATCTTGACTAAGGTACGTTTCATCCTCCTTAAAAAAATCTTAACATATATACATTAAAATTTCAAAAATTATTATTGGCATAACGATCTCAACTCTTTGTGATCCAACAGCTCATGGAGGCTCACCGACGGTCTAACATCAGGGATATGAATACTCGACTCAGGGAGGTTCAGGAACAGTTGGAGGCCGAGATAAGGCGTGGGGAGGCAGTTACTCAAGCCTTGCGTGCTAGAAGGGAGCGTTCTATCGAGGAGATGAACTATGATCAACTCGGGAAGCTCAAAGGGTCTCTCGAGATTGTGAAGGCCACAATTGCCCAAAACATGTCGGAGACTTCCAACCCGCTTGATTTGTTTGCGGCTACTAACTCCTTTAATAATAATGGCGGTGAAGTTAACTTGATTGGGAGCTTCACTGTCAACCGTGCTCCTTCGCCACCTACTTTTAGTGGTCCAAAATTCAATGGCCCCTAATCATGCTATGGAGAGGAACCCCGGTTACTTTTGTGGTGGCCCTGGTAGGTATTCTTGAAGACAAATTTATTGATCATTCTGGGTTGACTGGATTAAAATCATATTTCATGTCACTTCTCTGTTTTTTTGTTTTGAATTTTAGGGGTTCTAATTGGTACCATTTTTTTTTTTATGTTTGCTTGTTCTTTTGTTGTTTTTTATTTGTATTGAATCATGAAGGTTTTTAATATTATTTAATGAATTTTGAATTATGTTTTTAATAAATATATAATCTTACTAATTTTTATGTTTTGAATTGTTTTATATTTTGAACTTGGATCTAAATACAAATTCATAAATTAAATTTTTTTAATTTATTTTAGAAAATTTGAACAATGCATAAGTATTAAGGAATCAACAATCATTATTGGTTTTAATTAAACTCGTTCATACAAATAAATTTTGTTTTAAAAAATTGATATTCCTTTATAAGTTTATTGAAATATAATATTATCTCAATATAGAAAAATAGAAAGAAAATATTAAGTTTTTTATTTTTATTTTTTAAGTTACTTAGATATTTTTTAAAGATGATTTAGGAAATTGGATTACATATTAGCTGGTGATATATATTTGTCAATGTTTTCATGATATTTGAAAATTTTGTAGAATTGAAATTTTGGTCTATTTAATAATTAGATTTATTTTTGGCCTGAAATTAATTAAGGATTTCAAATTTTCTCAATTCTTTTCAATAAATAAAGAAGGAATAAACTTAATTTTTAATTTCAAGTTATAGACACAAATTAAAATTCAGACAATATCTGTACATTTTTTTCCTTGAATTTAGTTACTTTATTAAGATGGATTTGGATTTTGAAAATGTTATTTTATAAATATTCAAAGATTTTGGCAATATAAATGTGAATATATATATATATATATATATATATATATATATATATATAAATGTTTAATAATTATAGTGTCTAGATTAAGTAATTGAATCTAATTCTAAATGTGTTTGAATTTTCAAAAAGAAAACTAATTAGCATTGTAAAGTAAGAAATCTTTATAAAATTATAAAGATTTCTTACTTAAAATGGTAATTAGTTTTCCTTTGAAAATTCCACACATATTTAAAATTAGATTCAATTACTTAATCTAGACACTATAATTATAATCACATCTATATTGCCAAAATCTTTGAACATTTATAACACAACATTTTCAAAATCCAAATCACTCTTAATTAAGTAAATAAATTCAAGATAAATAAAATTTACAGATATTGCCCAAATTTTATTTTGTTTATGTAACTTTAAATTAAAAATGAAGTTTATTCATTCTTTATTTATTGAAAAGAATTGAGATAATTTGAAATCATTAATTAATTCCAAACCAAAATTAAATATAATTATTAAATAACCCAAAATTTCAATTCTACACAAATTCCTCAAATAATCTTATCATGAAAAATAGTAAACAAATTATTGTCATTGATTAAATTAATTTCTGTGTAAAATTATAATCTAAATGAGATAATCAAGTATTATAAAATCAAGTGTGTAAAGAATAATTTAATTTCAAAATGTGTGGCCAAGAGATTTGATTTGTTTATTTTAATTTATTTGATGCAGTAAAAGATTTTTTTTTTTTTTTTTTGTAAAAGGCTGGTTTTGTTTCTCTATTAGGGTGCGACTAATCCTTACGGGTAAAACATATAGCCCGCATACGCATTTAATCATTTAACTAAACACAAGACTTGTCGCCTAACAGACTCGAACTTAGGACCTCAGGAAGGTTGATAAGGTTTCGGTGACTTAATTCTTATAAAAAGTGATAAATAATCTAAAATAATGTATTTTTAACAAAAGTTTATTTAAATAGTAGTTTGAGTAAATAACAACGAAATCAGATGGAAAATACTAAAAAAAAAAATAAAAAAAAAAATAAAGAAGAGAAGTGGCAAAATCATTACCAAGACTCCACGTAACTATTTTGAAGTGTTTGACGAAAAATCCACATGAAAAATAACATTAATTAAGAATATGAATTACCTTAGAACATGTCTTTGGTTAGAGGTCTTTCAAGAAATGCATGAGTACCTTCAACATGGGAGCTAATTCAACACTTGGTTTCTTGATATCCAATAAATTGATGTTTCAAAAAGTTTTTGATTCCATGAAGTAATATGAGAATCGATCAACAAAAGATGAAGATGATGAAGAACTCTATATATGGAGGCGGTCTAGGGTTTAATTTCGGGGCTTTTACTATGACTCAAAACGCGCTTTACATTCCGGATGTGATCTATTTATATGAATAGTTGTACGCGTATACACGTATTAACCATTAAATAATATGATGCGTTTAAATATGCCCTTAACAAATAAACATACAAATACATCGATCTACCAACTTATTTTCTAGACAAAATTATTTACAAACTTGTTCTCCCTTAACGAGATGAAAATTTCTCAAGTTTATCTTTACGAGTAGATTTTGAAACTAAATTTTTTCGAGTGCCATTTTGAATATATTTGCTTATTTAACTTTTTTTTAATAGACATGTATGAGAATAATGATCCTGGCCATTAATTTATATAGGACACTCTAACTATTAATATCCAAATAATTTGTTTTCTCATGAAAGAATATTTTATAAGTAATTTAAATTGCAAATTTATTTTCTGATCACAATGAAATCTTTAGAATTAATTGAACTTTTAAATCTTTGAGTAGTTCATTCTATCTAAACTCGCACACAATCAATGTCAAGATCTTATATTTAGTGTAAAGATGTTGTTTGCATTTTTGTCTTCGTGTGATTACATTGCTTTGTTTTTTCTCCTCTATGTAATAGGACTAGGGCTGCAAATGAGCCGAGCCGAACTCAAGCTTGTTGGAGCTCGAGCTCGACTCAATTAAGTATTTATTAACTCGACTCGAACTCGAGCTCGAACGAGCTTATAAATTTGAGCTCGAGTTTGACTATATCACTCAAAAGCTCGACTCGAAAGCTTGAACCAAAATTGAATTATATATAATAAATTAATTTTTTTTATATTTTTTAATATTATATATATTATATACTTTTATTATATATAATATATTAACATTTTTTTTTATCATTTTCAATATTATATACAATATACTCATTATTACATCCTTATTATTTACTTTTATTATATATATTCTATTAATATTTTTTTATCTTTATAATATTATAGATAACATATTAGTTATTATATCTCTAATATTTATTTTTATTATATATAATATATTAATCTTTATTTATCTCTTTCATTGTTATTTATAATATACTTTTATTATATATATAATATAATAACCTTTTTTTTATCATAAATCTCTAATATTGTTTGTCGACTTTTTTTTTCTATCCTAAATCAATTGAAAATCAGTGTTTTTTATATTTATTCAACTCTATCTATATAAACATAAGTTTCTAATACATGAAGAAATTATCTAAAAGCAAAAACAATAACTATAAAAGAAGTTAAAAAAAATTTAATTACTAATAGGATTTTGTAAATTAATGAGATGTGAAGATTGAAGAAAAAAAAAGAAAAAAATAGAATAAAAGAAATTGTGAAAACTGAATAAAAAGTATATAAAAACTAAAGAAGAAGAGATAAGAATGATCAAAGAGGAATAATAACTAAAGAATAAGAAATATAATAACTAAAGAAGAAGAAAAACTAAAGAAGAATAAGAAAAACTAAGAAGAAGAATAAGAAAAACTTAAGAAGAAGAGATAAGACTTAATTGAAGAAGAAGAATAACTGAAGAATGAAGAAGAGAAGAGTAATTGATGAAGAATATGAAGAGTGACAGTAGAATATGATGAATAAATTATATATTAGAAATTAGGGTTTTACTTTAATGAATATGGGCCTTCATATTGGGCTTTGAAGAGAGAGGGAAATAAAAAAAAAATTGTGTAAAAATTTTAATATTAAATAAATAAAAAATATTTAATTATTTTGAGGCTCGAAAAAACTCGACAAGCCATCGAGCAAGCTTTATATGAGCTCGAGTTCGACTCGAATAATAAACGAGTCGGTTCGAGCTCGACTCGAACTCGGTCAAAGTCAAGCTCAAGTCGAGCTTTGACCGAGCAGCTTGCGAGCTGATCAAGAGCGATATGACTCATTTGCAGTCCTAAACAGCACGAATAAAGGATTGATAGTTAAAATCAAATATTTAATCAACAATGAACTATATTAAAAAAATAAAAAATTATGGAGTAATTAGGGAGTAATTTGACTTTATTTTATTAAAAAAATAATATTTTGAAATTATGATTTTATTTTAAATTTTAATAAAATTAATAATTTTAAGTTAAATATATAATTTATTTATAATTATTAAACTAATCATAATTTAGAATAAAATATTTGTAAATAAGGATTTTACTTTTTATTTTTGTGAAATTAAACATTATATATATATATATATAATACATTTGATTCAAAATAACTATTAAATAATTAAAAACAAAGTAATAATATTTTAGAATAAAGTATTTTAATTTTTTTTTATTGAGATTAATAATTTTAATTGTTATATATAATTTTATTTATAATATATTATTATTTAAAAATATATAGAATTATATTTTTCTTATTTATTAAAATAATTTCATAATATTGTGAAGACTAGTAATTTTAATTTTGTGATAGAGCACAACAATTTATTTTGATATTCTTCATAGTTATGTGGTTAATAATTGAAATTTTATTTATAATATATTATTATTTAAAGTACATATAAATTTTTTTATTAAATAAGTTCATAATATATAAAGAAATGATAATATTATATTAAAATTTAGCTCTTTTCACATTTTTTTTTTTTTTTGACAATTATTTTCTTTCTCATTCTCTTTCCCAATTTTCCTCCTTTAATATATAACACTAGTTCATAATTTACATAATATTAAAATAACATATCTCTAGAACAACTCCATAATACTTTTAAATGTCTATTTCAACCCTCCCCATAATTTATGAATTTATGTTACTTCAATTGATCTTATCTTTTCAAAATCTTCAAATTTCATCGAGTTCAACATTAACAAGTTCAAAAAAATTTCACTTTAGATGACTATGTGCCATCAAAATAATAATATGAGAAATCAAATAATCTTCATATGAGCCACGATACAAATGTTTAGTCTTCATCAAAATCTCTCATATTATTGGTTGTAACCTATTCTTGAAACTAGGGTTGAAGATCTTGGAGATGAGAGGGAATGTTAAGAAGATGTAAACAAAATAAAAACGTGATCACTTTTTGGGTGTGATCTAGGGGTGAACAAATGGGTAAAACCAATATGTTTTGTCAGATCCGTATTAAATCCAAATTAAGTTTATCCAATTCGTAGTCCAAACCATTTTACTAATTAATACGGATCGGATACGGATTGGATTGAAAATGGTTTAGATAATCCAAACTAAAAAATATTTATATATCAACTTAAAATTAGTCAACAATTTTTTTTTTCAATTTTTTTTTAAATTATATTTTAAGAAATTCGATTTTTTTTATTATTATTAAATTGGGAAATTTGATGGAATAACCCTCATAAGAGGGTTATTACCACTTTTAGCAGGACATTTATAATTTTTTCATTTTTGACCTTTTGCCAAGGCAAAATGTCAGTTTTACCCTTAAATAAAAAAAAAATAATTTTCCCCTTTCTTCTTCCCTTTTTTCGTTCTCCTTCCCTCTCCCTCTTTTCAACTCTCCCTCTTTTCAACTCTCCCCCTCCTCCGTCTTCGACCGATCCAGCCTCCCTTTCCCCGACGACGAAAAGCTCCCGAAACATCAACGACGATCCAAACCCATGTAACCCTTCCTCTCCCCCGACCTCCGACGAGCCCCTGACGAGAAGCAGAACGACTATCCATTGAAGGTAAGTTTAGGGTTTTATCTTATATTCCATGCATGCTGAAATGGAAGAATGATTTAGTGTTTATTGTTTAGGTTTAGGTTTAGGTTTAGATTTATTGGCTGTTGCAGGTTGTCGAAGGCGAATGTGCACCTGTCGCCTGCGAATGCGCATCTGTCGCAGACGAATGCGCATCTGTCGCCTGCGACAGATGCGCATTCGCAGGCGACAGATGCATTTTTCGCCAAATGCATTTTTCGCCTACGACCTTTTGTTTACTTGGTTGTTTACCTGCGACAGATGCGCATTCGTCTGCGACGTTTGCGATATGTATCTATCAATCTCCATTTTATGTTTTGCTTACTGGTCTATGCATGTGTTATTTTGATGTCTATAATCAATGAATGAGCATAACTTCACTAGCCTGTACGTTTGAATGCTTTTAGGCACACAGAATGAGCGTTGAGGATGAAGTTCGAATTAAATGGGTAATAATAACAATGGGTGGGCACACAGAATGGGCGTTGAGGATGGAGGGAGCCCGAATGAAATGGGTAATAATAACAATGGGTGTGGAGTGGTGAATGCACAAAGGGATGATCAAAGAGAACCTTCAGAGTATTTTCTGAACGACGAGGAGACTTATAATGGGCAAAACGATTGGCGTGATGGAGGGGGTGAGTTTGATTTAAATGCTAAGTAAAAGAGTAACAAATCTAAATTTGAATCCAAAGAATGATATTTTGATTGATTGATATGTTTGTGAATTATAAGAGTTTTATTTTCATCACTGAGTGGTGGTGTTTGTTGTTGCAGTTTTTTTTGTCATAATCATTTATATTGAAATCAGATTACTAGAAATGATGTTTAATTGTTGATATATGTGTTGAGAAATTAAGTTTCATTTAAACCAATCAGACATGTCATGATATTGATAATTAATAATTTACTGTCCAATCTAATAATAATTAATCAAAATATTTATATTATTGATGTTTTGTACATAAAATTAGTGTTATTTGAAAACAATCAATTGGAGCTGGGTACTAAGATTTAATCATTCTCATCATTATTTAAATTATCACCATATATCATTTATTGTAAGACACTTAATTTGAATGTTCTAAACAATTGTAAAAATATCTTTGTTTTTCTGACAAAGTCTTCAACATCAAATGAACATTGCTCTTTTCATCGTTATACTGCATTGCATTGTCAAACACTAGCCTCATATCAGCAAAAATGTCACGGACATTCTTATACCAGTTCCATCTTTGGCCTTCATTTGATTCTTTATAGTACTGAAGTACATAAGTCTGTCAATAACCTATACACACTTTCCAACATTAAAATCAATAGAAATGTAAACCAGAAAAGAAAAAGTATTTTAACTCATAGTAGTCATCCAACCCAAGACCTTCAATATCAACATACTACATAAAAGGTCATTCCCACTTGTGCTGAGTTATCTGATAAGTAAATCACAATGTCAAAAAGAAAACTAACATTGTTTGTACAAACAACCAAGTAAACAAAAGGTCGCAGGCGAAAAATACATCTGGCGAAAAATGCATCTGTCGCATGCGAATGCGCATCTGTCAGGCGACAGATGCGCATTCGTCTGCAACAGATGCGCATTCGCAGGCGACAGGTGCGCATCTGTCGCAGGCGACAAATGCGCATTCGTCTGCGACAGATGCGCATTCGCAGGCGACAGATGCACATTCGCCTTCGACAACCTGCAACAGCCAATAAATCTAAACCTAAACCTAAACAATAAACACTAAACCATTCTTCCATTTCAGTATGCATGGAATATAAGATAAAACCCTAAACTTACCTTCAATGGATAGTCGTTCTGCTTCTCGTCAGGGGCTCGTCGGAGGTCGGGGGAGAGGAAATGTTACATGGGTTTGGATCGTCGTTGATGTTTCGGGAGCTTTTCGTCGTCGGGGAGAGGGAGGCTGGATCGGTCGAAGACGGAGGAGGGGGAGAGTTGAAAAGAGGGAGAGTTGAAAAGAGGGAGAGTTGAAAAGAGGGAGAGGGAAGGAGAACGAAAGAAGGGAAGAAGAAAGGGGAAAATCAATTTTTTTTTTTATTTAAGGGTAAAACTGACCTTTTACCTTGGCAAAAAGTCAAAAATGAAAATATTATAAATGTCCTGCTAAAAGTGGTAATAACCTTCTTATGAGGGTTATTCCATCAAATTTCCCATTAAATTTGAATCTGAAAAATAAAATAAAATTATTAATAATAATAATAATAAAAATTAAAAAAAAAAATATCGTTGTTAAGTGATGATGATAAGTAAAATATATATTATATTGAGATAAAATTTAATTTAAAGAAAAAAATTAAAAAATATATTTTTATTTAGATAGTTTGGATAATCCTAATCCAATCCGAACTCAATCTGATCTGATCTCAGTCCAATCCGAAATATCCAATCCGAATTAGTATTTAGGATTTGGATTGAATTTCGGATTAAACCACCCAATGCTCACTCCTAGTGTGATCTCCCTTTTTATTATTTAAACTCTAAAAATTTAGATTTGTAAGTTTATTTTTCTATTTTTTTAATATTTAAAATAAGGACTCAATTTTAATATTTTATATTAAATTATTTAATGTATAATATTATTACAACTCTATACATAACCATTCTCATGGTTACAAACTCAATCAAAAATGGGAATTCCCATATAAATATATTTATAATTTTAGAATCAAGTGTTTTTATAAAAGCATCAACAACATGTTGTGTGTAAATGTACTTTGAAATAACAAATTTTTTCTTAAATTCGTCACGAACAAGATGTCAATCAATTTCAAGGTGTTTGGTCATTTCATGAAAAACTAGATTTTTGTAAATATAGATGGTAAGATTAATTGGTTATCACACCACAAGTCAATTGGTAGTAATAGCTCATCTTTCAAATCTTTCAATATATAGGAGATCAATTTCAGTTCATAAACTGAAGAAGTCAAACATCTGTATTCTACTTCTACACTCGATCGAATTTACTACTTTTTTTTGTCTTCCATGAAATAAAAAAGATTCCCATCTTAATGCAAAAACCAGTCAACGATCTCATACTGTTAAATCAGTTAACCCAGTTTGCATCTGAAAAAATTTCAACTATTTTGTTATTTTTAAAAGGATAAAAGAGTTTTAAAGAAGGTGTTCTTTTAAATACTTCACTATCCTTAGAGCAGCCTCTCATTGATGCTGATTAGCTCATTCATATATTGTGATAGTTGTTGAACACTAAAACAAATGTTAGGTATTGTGAAATTCAAATAAATCAGTCTACCTACAAGTCTTCAATATCTTTATGGATCTTTCATCTCTTCATAACCATTTTCTTCGAATTTAATCCCTTTAGACATTGGTGGTTATTTTATTTTGCCCCAATCATCATTGTTTCTCTCAATATATCAAGAGTATATTTTCTTTGATTAACATACACTCTCTTTTCAGTTTTTCTAATTTTCAATCTTAAAAATATTTAGTTTCATCAAGATATTTAATTAATTTTATTTTATCAATAAAAAATTTTACTCTTTTGATTTGAACAAGGCTATTTTCACATATGAGTATACAATTAAAATAGTAATGAATGACATTGTTTGTAAAATAAAAAAGACAGTCTACTAAGTAGTAGACTATTTGAAACCAAAATCAACCAGTCTAGTAGTAAATTCATCATTTCATTGTCCATAAGTTTGTTTTAGACCCTACAAACTTTTAATAATTTTACAAAGTTTTCCTGCTTCATTCATTTATAAGTCTTCATGTGGTTGCATATATATATGTCTTCTTTAATAAAACCATGCAAATTAAAAAGCATTATTGACATCTATTTTGTGTAGATGTCAGCAATTAGTAGCAACAAGAGTTAAAACAAGAGCAAAACTTTCAATAAACCAATACTTTTTCTTTGATGATATCCCTTAGCAACAAGTCTTGCCTTGAGTTTATTAATAGTCACATTTTTTTTAAATTCATTTGGTTCCAATTGGTTTTTTCCTTTTTTTAAGTCAACAATAACCCAAGTTCCATTATATTTTAAAACTTCACGTTCTAAATTTATTGTCTCTTTCCAACCAGGATAACAACAAGCTTCTTTAAATATTCTTTGGTCAAAGAGAAAATTTGATTCTTTTGTATCAAGAATATTTGACACAAAAGGAAAATTTTGTGGTACAAAATGTGATTTAGAAATACTCATTATGTTATATTTATTCCATAAAGGTTTCTCCCTAATTCTATCACTCTTTCTAATTTGATTTCAATATTTGTTTTCATCCTCGATTTGAACTATTTTGTTTCATGATGATTTGAAATATTTCCAGCTTGACTTTCTAAAATAGTCATGTTGTTAGTTTTGAATTGGTTAATTCTAAACTTTCTAATGATTTTTTGGATTAAGTTGTGATAAATTCAAGAATTCTCATGTGTTTATTATATTTTCATTATTATGTAAAGTATCACACTTTTTATCTTCAGTTGATTCATCAATTATATTTTTTATAGAAAATATTTCTATTCCTATATCAAATAATTTTGGATTATAAAGATATGGAATTTCTTCATTTTTCATTTGATAAGTAAAAAATTGTTCAAAAAATATGACATCCCTAAAAATGATAACTTTATGATTCTCAATATCATGTACTTTAAAATCTTTTGTTCATTAGGATAACTAAGGATTATGCATTTGTTCCTCTCGGGTCAAACTTAGTTTTGTTGGTCGATTATTTGAAGCATAATATAAACCACCAAATGTTTTCAAATCCTCGTAGTTTGGTTTTCTTTGTTTAAGGATCTCAAAGTAGTTTTCCAATTGAGATTTTATGATGGTAATATGTTGATCAAATGAGTGGCCAATAAATAAATAAATAAAAACTCCAAAATTTAAGTGACAAGTGTGCTTGAAACATTAGGGCTATTGGCACATTTAAAAGATGTCCATGTTTTCTTTCAACCATCCCATTTTATTGGGGTGTATAGACACAACTTTTTTTGATGAATAATTCTTATGGATTTAAAAAACCGTCACAATTTAAATTTATAAATTATGAACCATTATCTGTTCTAAAAATTTTAATGTCCTTTATAAATTATGTTGAGCTGTGGAGTCTACACTTATAATAAATTTTACAATAGTTAGTTAAAGTTTATTGAGTTTATGTTTGAGTTTGGGCTTGGACTTGGGCCTAACTAAGAATTATTTAGGTTTGTAACCTCCGAAAACCCCTTGTCTAGTAAAAACTCAATGTTTGAGAAGTTTCAACCTCAGTTTGCGTGTCAAAAATCTTTTTTAAAATAAAACATTATTTTAAAAGATTTTAAATAAATCCTAAAAGTAGGAAATTAATTATGAAAATAACTAATTTGAGTTCAAATTTAAATAATCATTAGATTTGCCATAATTAAATTAAAATTGATTTTATGGAATCTGAGTTATTATTTATTTGAAACAGAGTCGTCAATTAATTTTTAAAATCAATAAAAAGTGTACGTGTACAAACGTATTTTTCACTAAGTTTCGTTTAGTTCAAAGTTTGATAATACTCGGGAAAGAGATTTCGTGCTTCATCCTCTGTACCCGTTTAAAACGGTCTCTACTTTATAAATCATTGGCTTTTGAAAATTGGATGTATAACGTTTTATTTTAACCAATTATTTTTCCGGTCCTAGACATGCACATAATTTTGCATATTTAAAATTGTAACAACAATATTTAAATATTGGTGTACCTGTTGCTGATGATGACGACTATGGAGTAATATATACCTGAAGAACATCAGTTTAAAAGACATTAGTGTTTAAAAATAAATCCCAAACAAGTCTTGGTCAAAATATTTTTTTTGGAAAATATTCCAAAAATATTTTGAAATTATTTTTTTATTTTTTTAAAGATTTTTAGAAAATGGTTTGAAGTACCAATTACAAAAATAATTTTGAAAAATGAAAAGTACAACCAAACAGGCCTTAGGACCGGTGTCATTTGTCCTAAGTTCATTTTTATCAGTCGGGGTTAAATCCCTCGAACCTAGGTCAAATATTCATCAGTCCTAACTTAATTAGGATTCTCGGTCGGGGTGTTAAGGCATCTTGGTCCTTGGCTAGAATTCTCGATCAGTTGCCCGAATTTTCTGCCGCACCTCTCGGTCCTAGGTTTGAAAAATCTCGGTCGGACCTCTCGATAAGACGCTCAGTCCTAGTCGAAATTTCTCGGTTGGACCCTCTCGGTCCTAGCTAAAAAAGCCTCGGTCCTGGTCGAAATTCTCGGTCGGGCGTTATCGGTCCTGACCGAAGATCCTTGGTCTTGGTCGAGCTTCCCGGTCCTCAAGAACATCAAAATTACAGGTTTTATAATTTTGATGGATGCTTGGATTCTTTGATCTAGGGATCTGGGTAGCTTTATAAATCTACCAAGAACATTATGAACATCATCCCAATGTACCATTCAACCTGAAAGATGTTCAATTTGTTCAAAACAGTTTGAAGGTCAAATCAGGTTTTTGGTTTTTAGAGTTTAATGAAGTGTAAAGAGTTTGACAATAGCTTTCTTATACTTCATATGATTTATTGGTACCAAAACATGAATATTGACTTTTCATTTTGACCAAATTAAGAATTTGAAATTTTCATTTATTTTAAAAATTTTTATTTTGATCAAATATGATCGGGATGGATTAAACATAATCCAAATAGATTCTCAACATTATTAGAAACATGTTGGAAAGTTTTTGGATTTTCTGATCTTGAGGATTATCTTAAGAATAGAAAACTCAATTTTGAATTAGAAATATTTTTAAATAAAGATTTTACTTTTTATTTTTGTGAAATTAAACATTCTAATATATATTAATACATTTGATTCAAAATAACTATTAAATAAGAAAAAAAAGTAATAATATTTTAGAATAAAGTATTTTAATTTTTTAATAAGATTAATAATTTTAATTGTTACATATAATTTTATTTAAAAATATATAGAATTTGATTTTTCTTATTTAATAAAATAATTTTATAATATTGTGAAGACTGTGATTTAGTTCTCATATTATCATCATTACGTATTAATAATTAAAATTTTATGTATAATATATTGTTATTTAAAATATAAATAATTCTTTTTTTTATTAAATACATTCATATTATATAACACTCCCATAATTTACATAATATTAAAATAACACATTTCTATATCCAACTTTATAGTATTTTCGATCAAATGTCTATTTCAACACTCCCCATAATTTATAAATTTTATGTTACTTCAATTGATCTCCTCTTTTCAAAAATTTCAAATTTCATCGAGTTCAACATTAACAAGTTCACAACTCTTTCACTTCCTAAGACTATGAGCCATCAATAATAATATGAGAAACCGAATAATCTTCATGTGAGCCACGTACATCTGCTTAGTCTTCGTCAAAATCTCTCTCATATTCTTGGTTATAACATATGTTCACAAACTTTTATCTTGTAGCTTGTTACTTCCACCTTCATATTTATTTCCATCGTACACACAAATTTGACTTCAATAACTATATGGTTATTGGAGAGTGAAACTAGCTAATTCCTCAGTCTCCTCCTCCATGGTTCATTAATATCAAAAGTAACTTGTGAATATCTTTTATTGTCTTCACATGAATCATCTCCATTAGAGGAGGATGACTGAGGAGGCGGAGATGTTAGAAATTAAAGTAATAATAATAATTAAAGTGTTTTTTTTTGTTATTTAAGAGCCTCTTGGATTGTTCAAGTCTCTTGGTCTTATCTAGTAAATGAGACTTTTCATGTCTCTTAGTTATGCTTTACTTTATTTAAGTTTTGTAATCGTGTTCTTATTTAACAAGTTCAATAGACAAAATCTCATTCCAGTTTGTTTCATTATCTAGAGTTTCTATTCACTTTCTAATATATTTCTTCACAGTTCGATCATCGAGGTCCTGATTGACTTCGTTACATGGTATCAGAGCTTTGGTAATATTGTTGAAGAAGATATTGTTGTTATTCGATATGGAAAGTGGTGGTCGTGTAGCTGGACTCGGTTTGGAGTTGTTAAACCAGTCAAACTACCGGATATGGAAAACATGTATGAAATCGTACCTGGTTGGGGAAGATTTGTGGGACATCGTCGTAGACGATGATGATGTAGCTCCTGAGGATGTTGCTAAAAATGCGGAAACATCGAAAAAGTGGAAGAGACTCAATGCAAAGGCAAAATTTGTGTTGAAGAGGTCAATCTCCCACAATCTGCTCAAACACATCATCGACTGTGGATCTGCTCGTGAGATCTTGGAAACGCTTGATTGTCTTTTCAACAAAAAGAACGAGGCTCATCTCCAGATGCTTGAAAACGAGTTGGCAGCCGCAAATCAAATCGGATATGTCTCGGAGTTCTTTCTTAAGGTAAAGAATATATGCTCATAAATTTCTTTATTGAACCTAGATGAGAAAATCTCAAAGACTCGAACAAAGAGGCATATTGTTCGAGGACTTCGACCTGAATATACACCATTCATCACCTCGATTCAAGTTTGGGCTCAACAACCTTCACTCGAGGAGTTTGAAAATCTCTTGTTATCTCAACAGTCGTTGGCCGCACAAATGGCTGTAATAAGTATAAAGGAGGAGTCGAACAATGCGTTGTTCGTGAAGAAATCAAGCTGGAAAAAGGGAAAGTCGAAGAAGGAAGAAATAGGCCAGGATTCTTCAAATATTCCTAAAAAGCCCCTTAAGTGTTTTAGGTGCGACAAGACTGGACACTTCAAGAGAGATTGTCGAGTAAATTTGAATGGAAATTTTGTTAGTTCAAATCTCGGAGAAAAGTCTAACCAACGTGTTGAGGAGGACTGGGACAAGGTTTTTCATGTTGATGTGAAGACTTCGAAGGAAAAGAAAACAGAGGCGTCTCATGGTAAACAGGAAATCGATCAAAGGTGAATCGTTGATTCAGGGTGCGGACATCACGTTACTGGAGATGATTCCGTGTTCGAGTCGAGTCGAGTTCATAATGGGGGCGGTGACATTGTCACGGCAGATAACTCGGTTCACAAAGTTAAAAAGGAAGGATCGGTTTTCATTGATAACGACAAAGAAGAATCTATTACTTTGAAGAATGTCTACCATGTTCTAGGAATCCGAAAGAATCTCTTTTCGGTTGCAAATGTTGTAGACGCTGGAAATCTGGTATTGTTCGGTCCACATGATGTGAAGTTCTTAAGGAACGTGAAAGAAATCAAGGCGGATGTGGTTCATACTGGAACTCGGGTAAATGATCTCTTTGTCTTTTCAGCTTCAAATTTGTACATAGAAAAGGTGAACGACAAAAGCACATATTTTCTATGGCATGCAAGACTTGGACATATCAGTATGACTAAGCTCAGTGTTATGTCTCGAAAGAAACTTGTCGAAGGTCTACCTAAAGATCTTAGAATTAAGGAGAAAAATGTGTGTGAAGGATGTCAATATGGGAAGGCTCATCGACTTCCATTCGACAACTCTGTATCGAGAAGTAAGGGTCCTTTGGTTCGAGTTCATAGTGACTTGATGGGACCAACTCGAACTGCCTCATACTCGGGAAGTAAATATATGCTGTTGTTCGTGGATGATTTTTCCCGGTTCACTTGGGTGTACTTTGTGAAAGAGAAGTCTGAAGTGTTCTTTAAATTTCTCGAGTTCAAGGAGACGGTAAAACGAGAACAAGAAAGGAAAATTCGAGTATTGCGGAGAGATAATGGTGGGGAATTTTGCTCAAAAGAGTTTGAATTGTTTTGTAGGTAAATGACATAAAAAGAGAACTCTCCTGTCCTGAGACCCCAAAGACAATGTTGCTGATATCTTCACAAAAGCACTTCCTAAAGGTCCTTTCGAAGATCTACGATCTAAGTTAGAACTAGTTAATCGGACATCACTTTAAGGAGGAGTGTTAGAAATTAAAGTAATAATAATAATTAAAGTGTTTTTTTTGTTATTCAAGAGCCTCTTGGATTGTCCAAGTCTCTTGGTCTTATCTAGTAAATGAGACTTTTCATGTCTCTTAGTTATGCTTTACTTTATTTAAGTTTTGTAATCGTGTTCTTATTCTAACAAGTTCAATAGACAAAATCTCATTCCAGTTTGTTTCATTATCTAGAGTTTCTATTCACTTTCTAATATATTTTTCACGGTTCGATCATCGAGGTCCTGATTGACTTCGTTAATGTTAGAGTTAAATCTTGAGTAGACGCCGCAATCTCTTCATCTCTCCATTAGAATAAGGGTGGAAATATTTTCTTTCCACTTGAATCTTCAACTCCAAGCACTTCACTCCCATCTTCCATATTAGTGGGATTTGTTTTTTATATTTCCGAGAAAATGTTCAAACTTGTGACAATTATAATATTCAATTTGAGATTTGTCAAATATATACACTAGGAGTGGCAATTTGAAACCGCCCCGCTAAAACCGAGCCGAACCGAACCGATTGGTATGGTTTTTCCCCGCTTTGACTGGGGATCGGGGCGGATCGGGGAAAACCCGAAATATGTTGACCGGGGTTCGGGGCGGGGATGGTATTTATATGCACCGAACCGATCCCCGAACCGAACCGATACAATATAATTATATTTATTTAATAAAAATATATTAATTAATGAAATCATTAATTAATGTCATCATTAATTTTCTCTTTTTCATTGAAAACCTTTTTATCTTCCATTCCTCTAGACGCTATCTTTAATACACGATATCTCTATCTTTAATACACGATATCTCTAAATATCTTTTATTTTTTATCTCTTCATCTTCCTCAATCTTCATTACTATTTCTCTCTCTAGAATTTATTTTAATTTTAGTTACATCTTCTTTATTCTACATACATGATCCATGATTCTCTCTTGAATCTTAAAGGTGTTTTCAATTTGAAGGTTAGTTGAACTCTTTGCTAATATTATTTTACTGTTTTTTACTAATTAATATAAACAAAATGGCATCACGTCTTTTTTATAGGGTGTTTTCTATATTCGTCTTTGTCTTTCACAATCTTTGTTACATTTTCTCTTGACTTGACGACGATATTTTCGATTTCAGGTGAGTTTAGTTATTTTATTTTCATTATAAACAATTAGTTTAGATCGCTATTATTTAATTTGTATAATATTTGTGTCCGATAATTTTCTTTTGCTATTATATTCATGTATAATATGATACTTCATTAGTTATTTAATAGTTTGAGAAAAGAGTATGTTAGTAATCTAATATTTTTAAAAGAAGGTAAAATTATTTTATTTAGTATAGTTTGAGAAGTATGATATTTCATTAGTTTATTTACACTTTTATTGTTTTTCAAATAAAAAATGGTATTACATGTTATTTTCTTTTAAAAAAATTAGTAATTTATTGTTTTTTAAATAAGTTGAAATGTTTTTATTTAGTATAGTTTGAGAAATGTGAGTTTATTTAAATTTTTATACTTTATTTTATTTATTAATATATATTTTTATTAATAAGAATTGAATTTATTGCAAAAGTTTGGAGAAGTGATGATGATGTTCAAACCCAGGCCGGTCAGGCCCGGTCGATTCTAACCATTGAAGAATGAAGATGAAGAATGGAGATTTAGTCCCATTAGAGTTTTTGTTATATTTTGAAACATTATTATTATTGGAAGTTTATTTGTTTTGGATTTAATACTTTAAAATTATTATTATTGAATGTTGTTTTTGTTTGGTATTTAATATTTTGATAATTTATAACTCTAAATATATGAATTATTTTATTTTATTTTATTATTTATATTTTAAATTTAAATTTCTATTCGGTTTCGGTGCACCGCGGGGAAACCCCGTACCCGATCGGGGCGGGGATGGTTTATATTTAAAAACCAAGTTGGGAATCGGGGCGGGGATCGGGGCGAGGTGGGTAAATTCGGGGCGGGGATGGTATTGTCACTACAACAAAAAAGACCTCTGGCGACCCTTAAAAAGACTTCTGCCAACCCTTAAAAGCGTCGTCAAAAATATCACCGACCCTTATTCTTGCGTCGCCATAAGTAGGGTCGGCGCAAGTTATAACAACGCTTATTTAAGCGTCGGTAAAAGTAATTTAAGCGTCGGTAAAAGTAATTAAGCGTCGGTAAAAGTGAT
Source organism: Impatiens glandulifera (assembly GCF_907164915.1). Lineage (NCBI taxonomy): Eukaryota > Viridiplantae > Streptophyta > Magnoliopsida > Ericales > Balsaminaceae > Impatiens > Impatiens glandulifera. The sequence goes on along the minus strand of NC_061863.1, from coordinate 53,732,200 downwards.
TTAAGCGTCGCTAAAAACCCATTTAATTTTTAACAATTTTATTTTATTTTTTATTTTTGCTTTTTAAATTTATATTATCAATTTTCTCTATATTTTTATTTTATATTTTAAAAAAAAGGTAAATAATTATTAAAAATGACATTTATAGAATTATTTATTCTCATTATTGACATTTTAAACAATAAAAAAAGAAAGGTAAATTTTCTCCAATAGTATTATTTAACAAAATCATATTACAAATTTCAAAATAATCTATCATATTACAAATTTCAAAATAATCTATCATATTACAAATTTCATAATAATACAAATTTCATAATAATAGATTTCAGCCCAACCATCATCAATGCACCATCATCAATGCTATCATCAGTTTGTGGATTCATAATAAAATCTTTACCTGTAATGCACTTTTAAAATGCTCCAAATTTAAAAAACTTAGATGATTAGATCTTAATAATTATAAAATTTTCCAATAAAGAAATGTAGATAAAACTAAAAACAACTCTATTTTATTTTCTTTTACCTGTTTCCAATTTCTTATTCGAGCAAAATTCGACATATGCGGAGAAAGTTCATGTTCAACCTGAAGAAGAGTAATAATAGAAAAAAGAAAGTTAAGAGAAAGATTCAAATGGAATCAAATGTAACAACCAAACAAAATTGATATACATTGAAGTTAACAACAAAAATACCTTTATCATTTCAAGACACTTCAATAGATCAGCTCTTGTGAAACCCTGTTTATGTTGTTTGCCCCTAAGATAGAGATTTCAAAAAAATAAGAACTAAATGTATTTTTGTAGTAAAATAATAATTGTTCGCATATGAACCTCAAGCTGAAGCTGGGTTATTATTGTTCCACACCATTAGTGATTATTGTTCCACACCATTACTTCACTATTTTATCGCGTCCAAGATACTGTATCCATCGCCTCACCATCCACTACAAAAAAACAAATATAAACAAGAGGAAAAAAATCATTTGAATGAATAATATTATAAATGAGTGTAGTGATGGTTATGAGCATACAACTAGATGTGAATAAATTGTTGCAAGAGCACACACGACGCACATCTCCTTGTATATTTGGCAATGGAAGTGAGTTCCTTTCCTGCAGAATCACTTACTATACTAAGTTATATTGATCATGCATATTCCTCGCAAGGAATAAAATAAGTTTTTCTTCTTCTTAAAAGAAGTACCTTATGTGAAACTTTCATAGAATAGTATTTACCATGTTACCAACACCAATCCTAAGAGCAACCTTGACAAGTCTTACATTCTGTTTATAGAAGTGTTAATACAATATATGGTTCATAATGAAGGAAAACATTAAAAAATTTACCTCATCTCCAAAAGCATAGACAAACATATCAATCTTGACAATCTCATTGAAACTAATCCTCAGAATCTAGAATACAAGAAGACAAACATTAATATCTAGAAGGTACTATCTATATGTAATTACTGTAATACTATATAAATCCTGGGAATGGATACATTATTAGGTCATAAAAAGGATGAACTACGTTTCTTGGGATCTAGAGACATTCACAAATGTTCTATCAAACAAAATAAGAGGGATGATCTGGAATGGCTAAAAAGAGAGACCACCACTGTAAGTTCTTACCCATAAAGCTGAAAATCAAATTGAAGTTCTTGTTCCTGTTCACAAATGATAAGTGCCTGTCACAAATTATTAATACAACAAAAACAGAATATCAATTAATCATGCTGCTATCAAGTTATTAACACAACAAAAATAGAATAATCAATTTGTTTCTTTAACACACCTCTATAAACAAAAATTAAAATATTTTTCGCAATTAAAAAGGATGCCATTGATGAACTGAAGATTTCTCTTATCTCTATAATACTTGCAGAAAACAAAAAGAAGAGAAAAAGAACAGTCAATTTTTCATCATTAAAGAAGAGAAGAAGGTTGCTGCCCTACATTCCAACTGAAGATCCCATTAGGAGATTAGAACAAATGGCCTCGCTGGCAACAACTCTTACATCAACCGGAGCTGATTACAGAAACGAGCTCACTTACATGCCCGGAATGGCTCCTAGATTCGCAAATTCTGCTGCTTTGGAGCATAGCGGAGTGCAGGTAAAATGTCTTAACAAAGATCGAGGCTTCCATAATTCAATCGATTGGATAGTAAAAATTCATATATATATTTGAAATTGTGCAGGTTCTGTCAAAATAGGATTGTGAAGCCTTAAATTTGTGCAAAAGCATGATGGAAAGAGGGGAATGCCTCCCCCTAATGGTTGTTTATGACCCAATTGAAGGGTGAGTTAATTGTAGTTTATGCCTTTTCTATAAAGAATAGAATACACATGTACAGAAAAATTGGTTTCAAGATTTTCTTCCTTGTTGTTTTGGATAGATATACTGTTGAAGTGGATAGACAGATAAAGGATGTGACTATAATATCGGAATATGTTGGAGATGTTGATTATTTGAAGAAGCGCGAAAATGATGATGGAGATAGCATAATGACATTGCTTTATGCTTCTGATCCATCAAGAAGTCTCAAGAAGTCTCGTTATCAGCTGATAACAGAAGCAACATTGCCCGTTTTATCAATGGCATCAATAATCATACACTGTAAGTAAACTGTTTTAAGATTTGATCTGATAATTCATATGTTCCGTTGTCTTACTTATGAATAAAATGCAGGGATGGGAAAAAGAAAAGGAATGTCAAATGTGTGAGGTTTGATGTTGATGGTGAATCGCGAGTTTTTAATTTTAAATTTTGAGAAAAGGATGTACTACGTTTCTGAGATCTGAGGACATTCGCAAATGTTCTATCAAAGCAAAGAAGAGGAATGAACTGGAATTATTAACCTGTTATGTTTGACTTCTTCCTCAGCCATTGCCTGCAACTGGTATTTGAAAGTTGAGTAACCAAACTAGGTAGAGACGTTTGTTTACTACTGAGTTACCTTCCCCTTCCTGTTGTTCAAAACATTTGTCATCCCCTAAGTCAAATTATGAGAGGAAAACGCAGAGGAGGAGGGTTGGAAGATACCTGTGGCTTCTCAAATCTAAATTAGGTCAACTAAGAGCTTTCGAGATCATCTCCTTTCGAACAACATCCGTTGATTGCAATGACCTTGTAGAAGAGATGATTTATGTCCTTTTCGGCTCTTGCGAATCTCAGCCTTCTTTCCAGATCCGCTGCGGTAACGCAACCTGATTTGAGAGAGTTTGTTGTCGAAACTGTCTGGATCTGATGATGATGCATCAGCAGCAGTGGATTTAGTTTCGGCGTCGTCGGAGTCATCGGCGGAAGATCAGAAGTTGAAGGAAAACCTAGAAGGTGAGAAGTTGAGTTTATGTGGAGATTAAGAGAGTTGCCATCTGGATTTGAACTTTATCACCCTCTCTCTACTTAACTTCATCTATCACATCGTGTGGATGTCCTATTTTTAGTTTTCTTTATATTTCACACATTAAAAAGTTGACGATGAAAAATGTATTTATTTTATTTTAGATATTAAATAATTTGACTAGTTTGTAATAAAATTATAACTGATCAAATATTTAAAAATTTTATAATTTTACAATATGTTTTAAGACTAATTAGTTAAGGATGAGAGTGAAAATAAAAACTGTTTAAATTTTTTTTTAATATTGTAATTATTATGTATTCATATTTTTATTTATTTATTTATTAAATATTAAAAGTTAACCTAATGAAATATATGATATACATTATTAGTCAAAACATTGGATAGTCATTAATGTTGGACCCCTCTAGTTTCATTTTTCAATCTGGCAACAAAAATTAAATTAAGGGCCTTCTTTATATGAGAATGGTAGTGACCTTTAATCAAATAAAATTAAAACAAAGTAAAAAAAAATTTATCCAATAATGAGATAACCAACAATAATTAAAATAATGGTCTTGTTTGATTCTGACATGTAAATTACAAATAAATTACTTAGCTAATTTATTATATTATTTATCTACAATTTTAATTTATTTTATTTTATCTAATTTTAATTTTATTTAATTATTTTATATTAGTAATAAATTCATATTTAATTTAATGATTAACCGACTATATTGTAAAAAGTATTTAAAAAATTAAAAATAAAACATAAAAAAATATTAAAACGAAATGTTTAATAATCATTTGCTTATAAGAATTTTTTAAAATATAAATAAATAAAAAATTATAAAGGTTGTCATAGGTAGGTAAAAAAAATTATTTTCTGAACTTTTGCTGACGCTTAATAAGCGTGGGCAGTTATGTGCCACTAAATGCATGTTTTGTTGTAGTGTGTCATTCACCGAACCGAACCGCCCCATTGCCATCCCTAATATACACTTGTAAGGAAAATAAATTAAAATAGCTTAGACCAGCACAAGACTTAAAAATAATCATAAAAGCAAGATCCTCATAATTATTATTTAATAATTGCACTATAGAAGCTTAATTTTCAGCACCAACATAAAGCAGATCTGACTGAACAAATTAATTTGTCGGCCTCTTGTAAAGATGGGAATCATTGTTCAAAATAACACTAAGCAGCTAGTTGAGGATTGCTTGTTGAGCTCCTGTCTCTATCCTATCTATTGTCTCTTTGTGTTTGTCAAATTCAATAATTTGGAATAGTAAGGCCCTTAATAATTTACTTCTTTTATGATGAAAAAAAAAAAGTCATCTTTTTATGCAGCCAATTGCAATTCTTTCAATCAAACAATGGAAAACCATGATCAACATGAGGAGCTCATGAGAACTCCACTCATTCCAACTGATCAAACTACTGGATCCTCAAGCTTCCTCAAAGCCTGCTTCAATGCTACTCATGCCCTTTTGGGTATTTAATTTCCATCTTTTATTTCTCTCTAGTACTTATCATCATTTTACTAAAGTATATATAATTGATCAGGAATTGGTCTCCTGACAGTTCCATATGCTCTGTCAAGTGGAGGATGGCTAAGCCTATTCCTGTTTCTGGCTGTGGGTGGAATGACCCTTTACACTGCCCTTCTTCTCAATTAGTGTTTTTGGATAAAATTAATTTTGTTTTATAAATACGTAGCTATATTAGGATACTAGAGTTAAAACTTGTTTAATAATTTTCCATGTACAAAAGGTATAACCTTTGTTTCCATTGTCATGAATTCGAAGCTCTACATGTTGGCTATAGGGCTGTTGATATTGGAAGGGGACAATTTACACAAGCTATTCCCCAACTTCACTATCAAGATTGGAACACTTATACTTATAGAAGGAGGAGGAATGCAATTATTTGTAGTAATGACTGGTTTAATCTCTCTTCCATCCATGCTTTTGACTGATCACTTGAGTATTCTTTCTTATGTAGCTGCCACTAGGGTATTTTCTTGCCTCATTACTCACTTTTCCGTGGTTTGTGTTGATTTGGTTGATGGTGTTGGCTTCAACGCTCAAGGGTCATCATCAGTAATGTTAAAGGCAGATGGAATCCCAACTGCTTTGAGTCTTTACATTGTTTGTTTTGCTGGTCATCTGTCGTCCTTTCCATATACTCATTTGGTCTTTTATGCATTTCAAGCACTTCATGCATCGCAAATAAGCATTCCCGTGATTTGGAAGCCAGACAAAGAAGCGGAGTATTCACATCCTTCTGTAATTCGGTGACATAACCGGCTAGTTCTAACCAGTTTAAGTGATCTGGTTGAACGATTGAAGTGTTGTAACAGAATGCCTGAGATGTTGTAAGCAATAAAGAACGACACAAATTTAAACGTGGTTCACCAAGATAAAACTTGACTACGTCCACCAGAAAGAGAGAATTTTATTATGAGATCAGAAAAAAGATTACAACAGTACATACTAGGGTTATGACACGAGTTTATATAACACTCGGTCCCTCGAAACCCTAACAGATACATTACTGGGACAGAAATGATGCTCTCAAGGCAAAGACTTCAGTTTTCTAAAGTGCCGACTGCACCTTTAAATAAGCTTCAACATGGTCAATACTAATATTTTGACAAATAATCTCGAAAATATTATCACAATACTTTTCTAGTTATATTACCCTAACAAAAAAATCACATTTCCTTTTGTGTTAATCTTATTTCTTAAATCAAGAGTACACACAAAAAATATATATATACTTTCCTTTTTTTCAATATTCCCTTTCATTGCATCATCAATTCAAGACATCTCAACAAATCTCCACCTTGACTTGAATTCCCTTAAATGCTCCAAATACATTAAACAATGCCCAAATATTTTATCTCATCTCTTTGATCCAGAGTTGTCAAAAGTCAACTTAACAGATGCATTCATCAATGTCAAATGGCCCAGATGCACTCACCGGTGTCAGATGACCCAAATGCACTCGCTAGTGCAGGATAGCTCAGATGCACTCCCAGTGTCGGATGACCCAGAAGCACTCGCTGGTGTCGGATGGCCCAGATGCATTCGTCAATATTAGATGGCCCAGATGCACTCGACGGTGTCGGATGGCCTAGATGCACTCGTCGATGCTGGATGGCTCAGATGCACTCGTCGGTGCTAGATGACCCAGAAAGCACTTGCCGGTGTCGGATGGCCCAGATGCACTCGCTAGTGCCAAATGACCCAGAAGCACTTGTTAGTGTTGGATGGCCTATATGCACTCGCCAGTATCGATGGTCCAGATGCACTCGCCGGTGCGGATGACCCAAATGCACTCGTCGGTGTCGAATGACCCATATGCACTCGTCGGTGCCAGATGACTCGAATGCACTCGCCGGTTCCAGATGGCCTAGATGCACTCGCTGGTACCGGATGGCCCAGATGCATTAGTCAATGCCAGATGTGGTCCTAGACGCATTTGTCAATGCTAAGGATGACCCATGTGCATTAGTCAATGCTAAAGGTGCCCAGATGCATTACTCAATACCAAGGATGACCCAGACACATTAATCAATGCTAAAGGTGGTCCAGATGCATTAGTAAATGCCAAGAGGTGACCCAAATATATTAGTCAATGCCAAAGATGGTCAGACACATTATTAAATGCTAGAGGTGGCTTAGATGCATTAGTTAATGTTAAGAGATGACCCAGATGCATTAATCAATGTCAATGATGGTCCAGACGCATTAGTCAATGCTAGAGGTGGCCCAAATGCATTAGTCAATTTTAAGAGGTGGCCCAGATGCATTAGTCAATGCCCAGGATGACTAAACGCATTAGTTAATGCTAGAGGTGGCCCAGATGCATTTGTCAATGTCAAGGATGGACCAAACGCATAAGTCAATGCTAGAGATGGCTCAGATGCATTAGTCAATGACAAGAGGTGACCCAGATGCATTAGTCAATGTCAAGGATGACTCGGATGCGTTAGTCAATGCTAGAGGTGACCCAGATGCATTAGTCAATTCCATGGATGACCTAGATGATATACCGTCTTTCTCTTCTAGATCTAGAGTTGTCTCCAAGATAGCTTAACAACTTCTTAGCTAACCCAAATATTCAAGTTTACTCAACAAATCTCCATCTTGACTTGAATACTCCCATTGTTGCAAACCATTCTAGTATAGACGCATTAATCAATGATAGAGGTGGCTCAAATGTATTTGTCAATACTAGAGATAACTCAAATACATTAGTCAATGTCAGATGTGGCCCAGATGATCTATTGTCTCTCTCTTCTAGATCTAGAGTTGTCTCCAAGACAACTTAACAACTTCTTTGTTAACTCAAATATTCAAGTCGACTCAATAAATCTCCACCTTGACTTGAATACTCCCATTGCTGCAAACCATTGTGCAACTTCAGAACTGAATATAGTTTCTTCGTAGGTGAATGGTTCTGACGTAGTCACCTCCTTCAGAATGTCAATCTCAACGGTTTTTCTTCTCCTACCAATAACTTCAGCAACCCATAAGCCCTGTCATTTTAGTAGAGCCCGTATCTTGATCTGCCACATTATTTTCTCCTCCAGAATGACAATCTCAATGTTGTTCTGCTCCTACCGATAACTTCAACAACCCCATAAGCCCTGTCATTTTAGTAGAGCCCGCAACTTGATCTACTACATTATCTTCTCCTCCAATATGACAATCTTAGTTGTTGTTCTACTCTTATTGATAACTTCGGCAACCCCATAAGCCCCATCGTTTTTTTGGGAAAAAGCCCCATTGTTTTAGTAGAGCCTGCATCTTGATGTGTCACATTATCTTCTCCTCCAGAATGATAATTTCTACGGTTGTTCTGTTCCTACCAATAACTTCAGCAACCCCATAAGCTCTGTCATTTTAGTAGAGCCCGCATCTTCATGTGCCACATTATCTTCTCCTCTAGAATGACAATCTCAACGGTTGTCCTACATCTACCGATAACTTCAGTAACACAATAAGTCTTGTCATTTTAGTAGAGCCCGTATATTGATCTGACACATTATCTTCTCCTCCGAAATGACAATCTCAATGGTTATTTCTGCTCTTGTTGACAACTTCAGCGGTCCCCATAAACCGTGTTATTTCAGCAAAGCCCGCATCTTGATTTGCCACATTGCCAAATTCGGTTCGATTCATATTAAATTTAAATTATATTAATCCAATTTGTAATATTAATTAATACAAATTAAATTTGTATTGGATTGGGTATGGTTTGAATAATCCAATTTAATATATTTTTATATGATTGTATACTAATTTTTTTTATTTTACTTTTTTTTATGTATTTTTTATATTTTTAAATCACTTAACAAAATTTTTAATTAACTTTTTTAATAATATATTATTATATTTTATCTGAAGAAAATAAAAAGAAACATAAAATTGATTACTGTAGCAAAAAAAATGGCTTAAATATTTTGAAAATAAAAAATAAAATAATATATTGTGGTGAAGTAAGTAAAATTAAAAAAAAAAAAAAAATTAGATATTCCTATTCCAATCCAATATGTATTTAATCAAATCCGGATTAAATCCAATCCAATCTAATTCAATCCGTATTTAATCAAATCCGAATTTAATCCAATCTAATCCGAACTCAATCCAATCCGAATTAATATTTCAGATTAGATCGGATTGAATTTCAAATTAATTAGTGTAATGCTCATCCTAATTCTTTTTAGATGTGTGTGTGAGGATAATTAAAAATGTTATTTTACAAAAGAAAAATAATAACAAATAGTGACTATATTATACATTAACTCACAGGATTTGAACCTTGTTCACCGCTAGCTAGCAAATCCATTAATGCGAATCACTTGCTATATCTCTATAGCCACAACTTTAAATTAAGGTCCCCCCACCCCCTTATTTCTAAGTATCACGTGATACCATTAACAATTAATTTCGATCGATCACGATTCACTATGATATGTATATATAAGGGATGACAAATTAAGTATCATTTGAATTGGTCGGATTTGAATATTTCCAACAATGTACTCAGTACTCAACATGAGCTGTTTAATAAAAGATAAGAAGATTAATAATATTTTGGGTGTTGTAGGGTTCATCTTCTTGTTCATTTGTCGTTGTGAGGCACAAACGTCGCAACTAGCACCGTGTTTCTTCATCTTTGGGGACTCATTGGTCGACAATGGAAACAACAATGGAATTCTCACGCTCGCAAGGGCCAATTACAGGCCCTACGGCATTGATTTCCCTCAAGGCACCACCGGCCGATTCACCAATGGTCGCACTTTTGTTGATGCTCTCGGTACTTACCTATTATTTATCTATGCTCCTAAACTCAAGTTTCTTCAATTAAAGATTAATTTTATGGATATATAGTTAATAGTTCATAACATAAATAGGATTATGAGATAAAAATAATAGTTTTATAATGAAGCCAAAAATCATACAATAATTTTAATCATCATTCATATATAACAATTGAACCCCGAAACTATGCATTTTCAAATAGGATGTGATTATATCCGAAAGTGTGACAAAATATCATTTTACAATATTTTTGACATTTCTTTAATTTGGTTTGAAGTAACACTTTGTTTGGAATCTTTGCAGCTCAACTCTTAGGCTTCCCAAACTACATTCCTCCTTATGCTCGAATCCGAGGAAATGAACTCCTAAGAGGAGCAAATTTCGCATCAGGTGCTTCTGGTATTCGAGATGAAACCGGCAACAATCTGGTACATACATTATGTATATAACCACTATTTCGTTTCATTTTTCACGGGCAACACAATTTTTAACTGATCCGCAATTGATATATGTATATATATATAGGGTGCTCATTCTTCAATGAATAGGCAAGTTAGCAATTATGGAAGAACAGTGGAAGAGCTAAGGAGGGCTTTTAGGGGAGACAATGGTGCTCTAAGTGCTTACTTGAGCAAATGTATATTCTACTCTGGAATGGGAAGCAATGACTATCTCAACAACTATTACATGACCAATTTTTACTCCACTTCTAAGCAATTCACTACTACAGCTTATGCTAACGCCCTACTTCAGGATTATTCACGTCAACTAACGGTTTCTATTTAAATATATATCTTATTATTATTTTCTAGCTCAATGTTATCAGTGGTTCGTAACGATGATGTATTCGTTCTCTTTTGTTTTTGTCTGTTTTAGACTCTTTATAACTTGGGTGCTCGCAAAGTTATTGTGGCTTCAGTGGGACAAATCGGATGCATACCATATCAGTTGGCTAGATACACTGGAAATAACACCAAGTGTAATGAGGATATCAACAATGCAATTAGTCTCTTTAACTCGGGGGTGAGGAAAATGGTTGACAATTTCAATGGTGGCCAGCTTCCTGGCGCTAAGTTCGTATATCTTGATTCGTATAAGAGCTCGAATGACCTAGTCGCAAATGCTGCATCCTATGGTATTTCTTTTGGGAATTTTTAGCATATTTATGTTAATTCATTGATTTCAAATAATATATAACCATGCAACTAAGTATTTTGTTAATAATTAAATTAGTATAATGTAGATTGTAAATTGAATGATGTGATACTTACAATAAATATAAAATAACCCAGATCAAATAATCATAAGGGTGTTCTCTATTATTAAGCAATATTGCTACTAAATAGGATTTAACAAGATCAGTTATTTGACAACTTTTGATTATGACAACTATGTGTTTTATGTGTAGGATTTGAGGTTATAGACAAAGGATGTTGTGGCGTGGGAAAGAATAACGGACAGATAACATGTCTTCCTCTCGAAGAACCGTGCGATGACCGCACCAAATACTTGTTTTGGGATGCTTTTCATCCCACGGAGAATGCCAACATCATCTACGCGAAACAAGCTTTCTCTTCCAATTCTAAATCTTATGCATACCCCATCAACATACAACAATTGGCTGCATTGTAATGAGTTTCTTTTACGGACACTCAGAATCATGTGTTTCAGAATCATGTATTTTAGATGTCATTCTTAAATGTTTCAAATGAATAATAAACCTTATGTGCCCATAATGATCTTTATTGGAAGAAATTGTTCTAAATAATTACCTTCAAACTTAATTACAAGCCTAATTCACCTCAGTTTTTAAAAATAAACAAATCAATCAATCAATTAAACATTTACATATATCAATAATGAGGAGACATATATAATTTATTCAATCTGTTTTGTTTTTATTTCACAATGGATTCCTATAAAATTATAGCTGATTTTGAATTATATTTATGATAAGGATACACCTTCTCTTTCAAGAATCAAACTTTATCTCATGAAAAGGGTCAAAATTAAGGAAATCAACATCTCATTAGTAGAGAACTGATGAATCAAAAGAGGGGTGAATTCAAGCACAAGAACACACAAATTTGTATACAAAGAGTATGATATAAAGATTCTAAACAGCTAGACTAACATTCCTTTGCCTCTCCCCAAAGATATCCCTGCTTTACACAAAGCAACCTGCCCTCCCTTTTGTTCTCTTCACATTGTTTAGTATATATGACCATCCCCCTTCAAGTGATTGTTTACACATATATTATATTATATACTCACTCACAAAAACAACTTTCAAACCTTCTAACCATATCAGACTACTAATAGTACTACCTTTTGGCTAGTAGTTACTTAGGCAATCAAAAGAGAATGGCGAGATCATTTCGGTGTAATTTTGCGATGATCTTTGGTTTTCTTCTTCTATCGATAGCCCGAATTTCACTTGGGAATTTCGATAAGGATTTCTTTGTTACATGGTCTCCCGACCATGTCAATACCTCTTCTGATGGAAGGTCAAGGACATTGACTCTTGATCAAGATTCGGGTAGGCTATAAACTACCATATATTCTTTTCACTGTATTATTAAAATGAAATGGGATTTATTATGCATCTTTTTCATTTTTTAGGGTCTGGGTTTGCTTCAAATGACTTGTTCATGTTTGGCCAATTTGACATGAAAATCAAACTGATACCTGGCTATTCTGCCGGCACTGTTGTTGCCTTTTATGTAAAGAAACAACTCTCCAATATTTGCCTTTTCAGATTTAAATATTAAGATTATATATTGAAAATGAAGCTAGAAATTGGTAATGCAGCTAACATCCTCTGATCAACCTAATCGCGATGAACTAGACTTCGAGTTTCTTGGGAACGTGATTGGGCAACCATACACTCTTCAGACAAATATCTTTGTTGAGGGGTTTGACGACAAAGAAGAACGAATCCGGCTATGGTTTGATCCAACTGAGGATTTCCATACATACTCAATTCTCTGGAATGTTTACCAAATTGTGTAAGGCTTATAAAATCATTAAGCACTCCATCAACCAAAATGCTAAAATATCTTTTATTTTTTATAACAGTTTTAAATATTAAATCAAACGAGCTCTATGCGTACCAATATCGACATAATTGAGATTTCTTTCAACTGAGTCAGGTTCATGGTAGATTGGGTACCCATAAGGACATACAGAAACCATGAAGACAAAGGGGTGGCATTTCCAAGGTGGCAGCCAATGGGGATGAAGGTCAGCATATGGAACGGTGAAAGCTGGGCGACACGGGGCGGGAAGGATAAGGTCGATTGGTCAAAGGGCCCTTTCATTGCCTCATTCAGAGACCACAAGATTGATGCATGTGTATGGAGAGGCAATAATGTAAGGTCATGCAGGGGAGAGAGTCCTACAAATTGGTGGAATAAGGATAGGTTCAATTCCCTAACGTGGACACAGAGGAGACTCTTCAAATGGGTGAGAAAATATCATCTCAATTATGATTATTGCCAAGATAATAACAGATTCCTAAACAACATGCCCAAGGAATGCTCTCTTCCTAACTACTGAGAGAATATTCATTTTATTTGTATAAACATGTTTTCTATTTGCAATTAGTTAGCTGTTTGCAAACACATTTTGGTCTATTTTGGGGGGAAGATGTACCTTTATCCTCCTTGGAAGCAGAGCAGTTGGTAGCTTCTGGTCAATTTTCTTTTCGTTTGTTTGACCACCTGTATCTGCTTTAGTTTTCTATATATACCGCATAAGGAAAGGGGGTGCTTCTATTGTATACCCTAGATTAAAACAATCACATAAGTAAATATGAGGCAAATCTTTCTGCAAATTATATATTCGCTCATACTAGAGTTTTTTTAAGCCCGTGGTTTTCTCCTAGACATCCCACCGCCATGAACCTCACTTAAATCAAGGTGTTGATTCGAACATGAGAACTTAACATCTAGTTCAAGACTCGTATACTAAAGTTGTTCTTGCACATTGAGTCCTTTTTCCCTATTTTTAGATACCCATCCTTAATGTAACTCCAAGAACAAACTAATAGACATTACACATTACCTTATAGGTTAAATAAAGTAAATCACATAATAATACTTGTATATAGACTGTTGCAGTACAACAACTCAAAAGAAGGGAGCATGTGAAATAGGAGGAAGATAAGTCAAACCGTGATATTTGACGAGGGTCACACATGTGTAAATCTGGTTGTGGCATGTTGATTCTCTTTGCTAGTAGTATACAACTACTCCCATAAAGCTATTTGAAACTTTACTACTATTTTTCTCCCCAAAACGTTCAGTCATCAGTTAAATGATCTGAGGTGGAAGATCTGGCAGGCTGGCTTATATGATCTCGCCGTTGCTGCTTGTTCAAACTTCTTTGTGGCAGCTTCATTCTCTTCTAAGCTTGTTTGTACAAAGTACCTTATCCACCACGATGAGCTACGTAATTTGGCCTTGATAACAAAAAATAAATCAAACAAAAATAAACACAGTTAGTTTCCTGAGTTAAAAGCTGTGGGGTTCGTCTCAGAAACCCAAAATGCAATGAAAGAACTTACTGGTCGACCCAATTTTGATGGCTCTGCCACTTTCCTTCTTTGCTGTGCTGGGTAACCTGTGCAATAGACGATATAACATAATTATTAATTGTTACTAGAAGGAAAGTTATTTGAAGGTTATGAAATTAAAATCTTGTTTGATGAAAAAGTGGGTTTTTTGGGTTAAATTAATAAAATATTCTCTTATATTTAAAACTATAAAATTCATTAAAAAATACTAAGGAGATTTTGGTATTTTGTTATATGAATGAAGTGATTTGATGGTTGAAAAGATAGGTGGTGTATTTTTTTTAAATAACCCAAGATCAAACCAAGCTCTTAGAAGAACATATTTTTTAAGGTTCTTACCAGCAAAAACAACAAAACCATCTGCTGACACCCTTGCCAATTCTGGCAGAGTCCTGTTCAGATACTTAGGCGATAGATAATCTAATGCATCTGATACTATAACAAGGGAAAATGATTTTGGTCGGTATGGAAGGGGAAACTTAATATCAGCTACCCGGACAACACCTTTACGAACAAGGGTCTTGCAGTTATCATCTACCTCATCTAGGTCATATGGTTCTACACCCCAAGCTTCAGTTTCCTCTTCTTTCAGTAATGTAGAAACAACCGTGCAGGTGTCAGGACCAACATGCAATACTTTGTGCATGCTATCACCATATGCTTTCTTTAGAAACGGTAATGCTCTTTGAATTTCAAATGTACATAAACCACCACCTGCATCTTCAGAAACAACATACATGAAAATTAAACACACATTCAAGTTACTTAATGGAACTAACACAGCTGAAATCATTAGATCAATTGATTCTTTATGCACTACTTACTCTCAAGTTTACTGATGGCGTCTGCATCACTGCCAGATCCACCTGTATACAGAAATGGTCAAAACATATGAAACAAATACAACCTTTTCTAACAGAAAAAAAAAAGGTACAGAGATAGACTTCATCTTGCTATGGATAATGGCTAAGTATGATAAAAAGAAAGAATTGCTTAATCTTTTTATGAATGACTAATTCAAATGGGATCAGATTCAGACCTGAGAACACGTATCCAATTATTAGAATTGCACCCTGCAATATTTCCAAATGAAGAAAAAGCTTTAGCCATGGAACATACAATTTCAATAATTACATGTAGCAGTTTAGATATGATTTCACACCATAAAAAATGAAATATTTTGTTCTTAAAATACTCGTAACAACACAACTATAAAGTTAGAAAGAATGAATAGTAATGAGAATGAATCGGATGTCTACCACGACTATGATTCCAACAGACAGCAACGGAGATGCGCGTCCTTTAGCGTGCAATGAACCAACAAAGGGAATACTTCCACCATCCCCAATGCGACGGGATGGCCTCCTGGACATGATTATACCAGCAGTATCTACTTGACAAGACCTACTATTATCACAGAAACTATTAAGTTCGCATGAAGTATATACCACCAAATATGATTCTCGGGTACACAAGGTTCAAGATCAAAAATAACAATTATCAACACTAAATTCATTCAAGCAAAGCACATTCAACAAATGGACCTTTTTCACTTTTTTACCTAAAAATATCATTTTGTTCCCACTCATGACTAAAAAAACACATAAGCAATCCTTATGACCAAACTTTATACAAAGAAAACGGAAATAGTGTTCATGGTCATAACATTAGACGTGAAAATTGAAAACATTAGAAAAATCAATCATCATAACCGTAACAAAAGAAAAGGGTTTTTCCATGTGAAGAGCTTAAATAGCACAATGGATAGAATCATAGCAACCTTAGCTAAGACCTTCACTCTTGCTTGAACGCAAGGCATTTCACTTGTTTAGAAATCAGCCATGTTAGTACTAGCAATAGAAATTGAGTATCAAAGAAAAAAAAAAGACGAAAATAAATAAATCACAAATCTTTCAGCTATGCATATGTCACCATTCTAATTTCAGATCTATGGCATAATGGTAACCACTATAACCAAATAAATTCGATAACTTGAAGCAAACAATGTACTTATTCTTCTTTCTTGCTTTCTTTCTGAGAATTCAGAGAAGACATGCCCTGACCCAAATACTAATTCCAGCCGTCAAAACATCCAAAAGAGACAATTAACTAAAAACGATGGTAAATTGAGGGGAGAGAGAGAGAGAAACCTGAGAAGAGAAAGATCAGGAGAGATGCGCGGCGAAAAGGAACTTGATCCTGGATCTACTCTATCTATCTATCTAGATCTATTCCCCTCATTCACACATCAGAGAAGAGAACGGAGAAGAAGGATGAGGAGTTACAGTTATTACTAAGCCGACTCTCACTATGTGAACGCTTTTAAAAATTAATTTATTTGAGATAATAAAAAAAATTAATTTTTACTAATATAAAATTCAAATTTATTAAAAAAATAAATAAAATTTAAATTTATCACTATAGAAAAATTAAAATTTATCATTTTAAATAAGTTATAATTAAATAATTTTTTATTTACTTTCATATAAATAAAATATATTATATTATTTGTGGTTTGATGCTTAATTTTTAAAGTGTTCGGATTATAATGGATACTTGGGTCGAATTGTGGGTTGATGGTTCGAACTTGCAACCTAACAAAACAAGTACAACCTTTTAACCAACTAGGCTAATAACACTTTATATTTTAAATTCAACCCAAAATTTGATAAACGCGTGACATTTTAACAATATAAGTTCAACTTTTTAACTAACTAATCTATATATATATAATAATGCTTAATTTTTAAAGTGTCCGGATTGCCGGGTCGAGAACTGTGGTTAATTTGGATATATGTGAGAGTAAATTGATACTTGGGTCGGATTGTTGGTTGACCCGCCCATAAACTTAAAACAGTTAAAAATAAAAATGCTATAGGTATGGTTCGAACTTGCAACCTAACAAAACATATACAACCTTTTAACCAACTAGACTAATAACACTTTATATTTTAAATTCAACCCAAAATTTGATAAACGCGTGACATTTTAACAATATAAGTTCAAGTTTTTAACTAACTAATATATATATATATATATAATGATGCTTAATTTTTAAAGTGTCCGGATTGTCGGGTCGAGAACGGTAGTTAATTTGGATATATGTGAGAGTAAATGGATACTTGAGTCGGATTGTGGGTTGACCCGCCCATAAATTTTTTACCGTAATATTTTTTTCACGGTTTTTTATATTATTACTCGTGCAAATGCACGAGATACATGCTAGTTATAAAAAAGAATGGAATGAGAAATTTGATGATCTTATAATATAAGGGGAATTCAATATTAATAATTTACAAATATATTTTTATATTAAAGATAAAAAAAATTGTTGCTGTCATTTTATGTTTTTATGTAGATGTCATCCTTATCATTAAAATTAATGATAAAATGATTAAATTCATTGAAGATATATGTTAAATTCAAAATTTGACATTAAAGAGATTGTATTGGCTGATGTAATTTTTGGATTAAAGTGATTAGAACATCGGAACATATAGTTTTAAGTTAATCGAATTATGCAAATTGAGCAAATAGTAGAACTCTACAAAATTATTTTTAAAAAATATTAACATTTTATTAAAATATGTAAAATACGTAACATGTAACATTACAAATAGAGATGAAATTATGTTAGGATTGTAGTTATCTCAAGCCCACTAAAAAAATTGTTCTTTTTTAATAAAATAAAGTCAAATTGTTCTCAAATTTTCTAATTTTTTCAATATAATTTATGATAGAATATTTATTTAATTTTTTTCCATTATTTTTTAAATCTACCCTAAAATTCTTTTAAACTCAATTACAAAGATGAAGGAAAAACAAGAAATAGAAAAAAAAAAATGAAGTTGAGAAGATTGCTAACTGAATATTGAATCAAAATAGAATCATCCTTAATATAGACAAAATTGCAAAAAACATAGATAAATCCATTTTGATAAATTAAGTCTCAAAATTTCATTACGATGAAACAATAAAATTGTGATTTAAATTACTCATAAAATAGATTTTCACGAACAAACAAAATCTTTGTCTTTGGATATTGATTATAAAAGTGTCCTATACAAATTAATGGAATGATCATTATTCTCATATGTGTCTACTAAAAAAATCAACAAGTAAATATATTCAAAATGGCACATTTAGTTTCAAAATTACTCTGAGGTGAACTTGAGAAATTTTCATCTTTGTAAGGTAGTAAAGTTTGTAAATAATTTTGTCTAAAAAATTAGTTGGAAAATCAATGTATTTGTATGTTTATTTGTTAAGGGCATATTTAAACACGCATATTATTTAATGGTTAATATGTGTATACGTGTAAAACGATAGTCATATAAATAGGTCACATTCGGAATGTAAAGCGCGATTTGAGTCATAGTAAGAGCCCCAAATTAAACCCTAGACCGCCTCCATATATCCTGTTCTTCATCCTCTTTATCTTTTGTCGATCGATTCTCATATTACTTCGAGGAATCAAAAAGATTTTGAAGTATCATTTTATTGGATATCAAGAAACCAAGTGCTGAATTAGCTCTCATGCATAAGGTACTTGTGCACTTCTTGGTTGGTCATGTTCTAAGGTAACATACTCTTAATTAAAGTTATTTCTCACACGAATTATTCGTCAAACACCTACATGTCTATTAAAAAAATCAACAAAATCAACAAACAAATATATTCAAAATGACACTGGAATACATTTAGTTTCAAAAGTTAATACGTGTTTACACGTAAAATTTAGAATATAAAGCGCATTTTTAGTCATAGTAAGAGCCCCAAAATTATACACTAGATCGCCTCCTAATATCGGGTTCTTCATCCTCTTCATCTTTTGTCCCCAAAATTATACCCTAGATCGCCTCCTAATATCGGGTTCTTCATCCTCTTCATCTTTTGTCGATCGATTCTCATATTACTTCAAGGAATAAAAAGATTTTGAAGCATCATTTTACTTGAAAGAGCTCTAACCGAGTTCATGTTTGAAGGTGATTCATTCTCTTAATTAAAGTTATTTTTCATACGGATTATTAGTCAAACACCTCAAAATAGATATATGAGTTTTGGTAATGATTTTGTCTCTTCTCTTCTTTTTTTTATTTTTTTTTTTATAATTATTTAGTATTTTTTTCATCCAATTTTATCATTATTTATTCAAACTACTATTTAAATAAATTTTTTGTTAAAAAATACATTAATTTAGATTATTTGTCAATTTTTATAAGCATATTAAGTCACTGTAACATTAACCTTAACCTTAGTAAGAATTATCTTGTACTACATTAAATAAATTAAAATAAACTAATCAAACTTAGGCCACACATTTTGAAATTAAATTATCCTTTACACACTTGATTTTATATACTTGATTATTTCACTTAGATTATAATTTTATAAATAAAATAATTAATTTAATTAATGACAATAATTTGTTTACTATTTTTGTCATTCCTTAAAAGTCATAAAATAGCTAAAATTGTATATAATTAAGAATTTGAAAGAATAAAATTATAGGGATGATATAATATATTATAAAGATTTTTTACTTTACATTGAAAATTCAACACATATTTAGAATTAGATTCAATTACTTAATCTTATAACATAATATTTTCAAAATTCAAATCCATCTTAATTAATTAACTAAATTCAAGAATTTTTTTTACAAATATTGCCCGAATTTTATTTTATTTCTTTAACTTGAAATTAAAAAGTAAAGTTGATTCCTTCTTTATTTATTGAAAAAATTGAGATAATTTGAGATTTTGTAATTAATTCCAAACCAAAAATAAATCTAATTATTAAACAACCCAAAATTTCAATTCTTCACAAATTTCTCAAATATGATGAAAACAATGTACAAATATATATCACCACATATTATGTAACCCAATTTCCTAAATCATTTTTAAAATATATCTAAGTAACTTAAAAAATAAAATAAAAAACTTAATATTCTCTTTCCATTTCTTTATATTTAAATAATATTATATTTAAATAAACTTATAAAAGGAATATTATTTTTTAAAAACAAAATTTATTTGTATGAAAAGACGGCTTGCTTTCTGTAACGGTTTTCTTTGTAACCGTTACAGTTACTCTATCTGTAACGGTTTTGGTATAAAACCGTTACAAATATCTCTCTATATCTGTAACGGTTTATATAACCGTTATTGATGGACTGATAATTGTAACGGCTTAATTTAAGCGTTACTGATGAAAAACATTAGTAAGAGTGTTCGAACGCCGTTACTAGGAGTCGTTACAGAAGACCTATTTTCTACTAGTGAATTATTGTTGACTCCTTATGCATTGTTCATATTTTTTAAAATGAATTAAGATTTTTGTATTTATAATTTGTGAATTTGTATTTAGATCCAAGTTTAAAATACAAGACAATTAAAAACATAAAAATTAGTAAGACTATATATTTATTAAAACCACAATTCAAAATCCATTAAAAATCCATTAAATTATATTAAAAACTTTGATGAGACAATACAAATATAAAACAACAAAAGGGATATATCCATAATTATATATCTTTTATTGTTTTTTATTTGTATTGGATCATGAACTTTTTTTAATATAATTTATTGGATTTTGAACTGTGTTTTTAATAGATATATAGCTTACTAATTTCTATATTTTGAATTATTTTATATTATTAATTTGGATCGAAATACAAATTCACAAATTATGAATAAAAAAAATCTTAATTCATTTTAGAAAATAAGAATAATGCATAAGTACTACTTCTTGTTTTAATTAAACCCGTTCATACAAATAAATTTTGTTTTAAAAAAAGTGATATTCCTTTTATAAGTTTATTCAAATATAATATTATTTCAATTTTTAATGAAAAAAATTTTAAGATTCAAAGATTCAATCTAAGATCTCGATTTTAGATGGAGTATTATTTATGATGGAATTCTGACATATGATATGTACATGAAAAAAAATTGTTTTATGGTTAGTCGTTTGTCATATGTGTCAAGAAGAGGTTGAATTGGCAATTTACTTACTTTTGCATTGTTAAAGGGTGACTAGTATTTGAAGTCTTTTGTGAAGTATTACTTGGATTCATTTGGTGATGCTCGAGTCATTAGGTAGTTGTTGAAAAGTTTAGATTGATGTGACTGATATGAGATACCTACATATTTGGGTTACCATCCCAATTATTCTTTGGTGGACTATCTAGTTAAAAAGAAATCGTCGAACTTTCAATGATCGTAGTCGTACAATGTGTATCATTTATAATACTATTATTATGATACTTTCTGAGATTTGTTTAGGAAAGAAAGCCAGTAGAGTCTGTCGGGAAATTAATCGTTCTTCTCGAGAATTTACAAGCTCGATAACTTATTAAGGATTGTTGTTCTTATTTTTTATTTAATGTCATTTTTTTTCGTTGTGCTTAAACGATTTTTTCCATTTATAATATATATGGACTCTTTTCAAAAGGAAGTAATATATAAAACTGTCCCAATATTCTATATAATTGTTCAAATAGGTGATAAAATTTTAAATAAAATATTTTCTAAATAAATTATGTCTCAATATCCTCTCTCAAGATAAATATTTTTAAAAAAAAGTTTGGATTGGAGAGCTTTAAAAAAATATATGATTCGAAGTTGATGTTTTCCCTTTGAACTTCCATAATCGAGATGAAATTACACGGATTTTGTCTCCCTTATCCATTATTATTTGGAACAACATTTGAATGATTTTATATTCTCCTTTAGTTATCTTCATTGGTGCATTTTCATCTTCTAAATAAATTATTAGTTGTATAAATAAACCACTAATAAATTTTATTCTCCAATGGACTTCTTATTACTAATTTTATGACCTAAGTTTGGTCAACCAACCATTTTTTCAACATATTTTTTTCCATTCCATCAACTTCTCATCTCGTAATCTCACTTTCACTTCAGTCAAACCAATCATCTCATTCATATATTTTAATCACCAATATATATATTTATATATATATTTTTGTTCTCAATGAATTTCTCATATTACTAATCAGGTGACCTCATTTCGAAATTTTACACTAAACAATCTCAATTCTCAATATTACCCTCACTTCAATCAACTAATGAATGGACCCGCCAATATTTTTACTAATCTCATTACCTCACCTGAGAATTTTGCACACAATCATATCAACATTACCAACATTTTTCATTCTCATTTTGACAAACAAACCATCTGGTCAATATTTTAAATAATAATTTTATTTTAACTTTTAATAAAAGTAAAAATATATATATATATATATATATATTATTTATTTATAATACATTTATTTAAATAATTATTTAAATATTTACTAAATAAATACCAATCAAATTATGTCAATAATAATAATTTAAAATAAAATATCCTAAAAAATGATTAATATTTATAAAATTTATTTATAATATATTATTAAAATATATAATAAAATTTTAAATATTAAGATTTTAAAAATATATATTAATAATTTTATATTATTTTAGTCTGTTATTTTTTTCTTATTTATTTAAATAAATTCATAATATTTAAAAATATATTTTTATTTTAATAATATATTATAAATTTAGCATATATATATTTATATATATATATATATTAATTAATTAATTTTCTAATAACCGTCTATATCTGTTTTAGTAAGTAGTTTACTACAGGTCATTTGACGAAATGACCCCGTGATTCATTTATTTGCATTCGTGGTCACCTGATAATTTTTATTACTCTGGTAACCATTTTATTTTTTGAACGAAAATACCCTTATCGCGTACGCGATAGCCTTTCGCATTTCGCGAAAGGAATAGAGTTTTATATAAATACTCTAATTTTTTTCATTTCGTTATTTTTCTTTCTCTCTATTCCGCGTTCTCTCTCTCACGACGGTCACCGGTCACGGCGACGACGGAATTTTAAACGAACACATCATACATATCGACGACCAAAATATGTTCTAATATCATTTGTTCATCTTATTGTTCATCCTACTAATCGATTTATGTTCTTATTTCGTTCATCTTCAAACCTTAAACCATGATGTTTTTAATGTTTATCTTGTTGATATTTTGTTCATCTTATTCATATTGGTTGATCAAATTTATTCTTCATATTGATAATATTGATATTTGCATATTGATGTTCAGGGAAGATTCATGTTTACGATAGAATGTCTCTTCGCGATGGGACCCTACGCAATGAGGACAGATTTGTTGGTTTATGCTATGAATCGGTTGTTCATTTTTGGTAAATATTAATTCTTTAACCTCATTTCGAAACATTTTTGCAACCAACCATCTCTCAACCTTAGTAACCTCTTTTACTCACACTTTGAAAATGAACTCTTATCTCACTTTGATCAATCAACAATTTAATTCATATATTTTCAATTACTAATATCTTTTGTTCTCCAATGGACTTCTTATTATTAATTTTGTGGCCTAAGTTCGGTCAACCAACGATTTTAACCAACAGTTTTATCATATTTTGTCACCAATTCAGTTGATCTCTTATTTCGTAATATCACTTTCACTTCGGTCAAATCAACCATCTCATTCATATATTTTAATCATCAATATATATTTTTTTTTTAATGGATCTCTTATATTAATAATTTTAGTCGGTTAATTTTTTCTTATTTATTTAAATAAATTCTTAATTTAAAAAATATAAATTAAATTTATTTATCCTATTAATTAAGAAAAAGAATGTGAAAAATAAGTATGAAAAAAATAAACTATAAATAAATATAAACTTATTTATTATATATATATTAAAATACATCATACAAAAAATATTTATTTTATAATTAAATATAAAATTAATTATATAAAATATATTTAAAAAAAATATATTTTTCATTATATAATAAAATATAATTTATTCATATTAACACAAAAAAAAAATTAAAAATTATTTAATTAACAATGTTCAAAATCAGTTTATAATTTATATCTATTAAATATAAATTTTGATTTTCTTTTTATTAAAATCACTTTGTTAATATTTCATATTTATTAAAAAAAAACTTTATATAATTGTGTTTTTTAAAATAAATATAATATAATTTTTTAATAACATTTATTTTTTTGAATGAACGCTCAAGTAGAATATTATATATATATGATTATATTTTAGGAATATATAAAACAATAGATATTCCTATTCGTCGCTATATATATCTATGGTAATTTCTAATAATTAACAATTAAACACAGTATTCTTGAATTCCAAGTTCCCTCGATCAATCAAAAATTACTTACTCAGGTGAATGATGATGTCTTCTCATCTCTTCCAACTTTCCACGCTGTCTCTCTTTCCCGAAGAAGCCGGAGATGTCATGAAGAAGAAGAAACGTTTGATCGGAGAAGACGACGACGACTTGAACATGCCCAGAGACGACAGTACTAATGATCAAAGGCCAAAGAAAAAGGCGAAAATACTCAGTCTTGTCTGTTGGGAGGAGCAAACATCTACTATCAAATCATCAATTCAGTTACTTCCCCTGTTAGACAAGCTGTCACAAACCATGGCCATGGGGATTCTTCATGATGAAAAAGAAGAAGACCCTCATCATCTTCATCTGGAGAAGGAAGTCTCCACATTGCTCAAGTTATCATCAACTAGCGAAGAAGAAGAAGAAGAGCAGAATGTAGATGGGGGTAATCAATATCCATGGACAATTACCAAGAAGCTTTACAAGAGCGATGTGGACAGTTCGTCTCGCCTTCTTCTTAAGAAGAAAGAGATCGAAAGTCACGTTATCCCCTACTTGAAAGAAGAAGAGGTAAAGTCTTTAATGTTCGGGTCTCCTGAGGGGATAAGGATCGGAATACTCGATGTGCAAAAACAGCAAGGCTTTACCCTCACTTTGAAGAAGTGGAAGACGGGAAGCTTCGTTTTCACCAGCAACTGGCGCAAGGATTTTGTCAAGCGCAGGGGATTGCTTCATCGTGATGAGATTGGGCTCTATTTTGACCAACACAATCGCAGACTCTGCTTTGGTGTCCTCCACAAAGCACCTCCACGCACTCTTCCTGCATGGCCGATCGAGAAGAAGAAGAATCGCCGCCGCCAAAAGAGAGAAGAATCATAAAACTAATTCCACTTAATGTAACACTTAGAATATTCTTAGTAATCATAAACTAATGTAACAGTTGAAATATTCTTATTAGTATTTCCATTTCCATATATATATATAATATCAACTTGTTTGTTTACTACTCTCATCACTTTTTGTTCTTTAGTTCGTCATTCAATATCTTAGAATCAACAACTATGCATGGCAGTACCTACTGGGCCCAAACCCAGAAATTTGCAATGTCTATAAACAACTCAAAATCCTCCCAAACATACATTTATTAATAACTAACTAACTAGAGATAAATAAATCAAAGTAACAGTTTTCAAATAGGCTCATTAACAATAACTTACTTATGGTTCATAAATTCACTTTATTACATGATTATTTGTAAGCCTCAATTTTATGAATGAACAAACAAACCATCAGAATATCACTATTTTATTCCATGTTCACTCTTTTAGAACAAGACCATATATAAGAAGATTTGCCAACCACTAGAAAACAGATATTCACCTTAGAATGCAATTCCCTTTACGATGCTTTTCAGCTTCTCATTCGCAGCCACAAGTTCTGCAGATACTCCTGGTTCGTTAGCCGAATGTCCAGCATCTGGAACAACCTGTTGCATTGTGGAAAAAAAGAAAGCCACTGTCATCTACGTATGAAATGATCGGTCAAACTTGTAGGGTATACAAATATAGAAGAATTAGTAGTAATTGTTGGGTGTGAATGCGATTGAAGTTTGGCTCAGTCCTCTTGTTTATCGATTCCGTTGCACCACTATCTCACACAAAGGAGGCAACCCTCTCACTAGCATCCAAACACCACAAAGGAATTTGACCACTACCTCCCACCAAGAGAGTAATATATATTTATATTATTAGGTCAAGCCCAATAAGCGGGTTACTAGAGATTGGGCCACAATGTTGGGCCAACCAATACCCAACAGTAATGCGGTTAATCAAAAATCTTACAATAAGTTCAGACTCTGGCCAAGACTTGTGAAGATCCCATGCTGACATCATGGGACAACACACATCGTACCTTCCCTAGAAAAAAAAAATGAAATGAGATCGTTCATTAATCAGGTCAGCTAGATTTCTTGGGTAAACTACACAAATTTTGAAAAAAGAAAAAGGTGCATAAATACCTGTACAATTATTGTATATCTTATCTTATCTTATCAATATTGTCCAGCAGATGTGAATCACAAGGAAAGAATCCCTTGTTCACAAAGTAATGGTTTTCAATTCTTGCAAATGCCTGCAAAGATTGCATGAAAAGTTCGGGTCGATTAAAAGTAAAGGGGGTGACTGAGAGACTGCATATCAAATAAAACTGACGAGGGAAAATTCATCATCATCTCCTCTCTTAATAGTCTCTTCACTGGGAAGGAGATGAGCAGTCATCATCTCCCACTTTGTCCATTCTCTGGCAGCTCCATACTGAAAAAGGTAATATAGTTAAATGTGAATTAATATAGAATCAAAACCTGCATTTTTTTATTATGAATTCACTAGGTATGCTGGTTAACTGCTTAAAATAAGTAAAGATCTCATACAACTTTGGTTTATTCCTATTATTCTAATATTCACTTGAATTTGCAACACAGCCTCAACATCAGTCAGCATTGGACATTGAGCAATAACAACAGAATTTAAGAACTTCCTTATTAACTAAAATCCATGTAACTGATTAATTACATATATATAATATTCCATCTCTCCCAATACCCTAACATCTTTAGAGTTTAAACCAAAAGTAATATAATGTATTAGTTGATGACAAACCCAAATATATTCATGCCATGGATTCTTGGGAATCTCAATTAGTGCACATATCTTCATAGATAAATAAAAACTCTATAGACTCTAATGAACTTAATAAGAAATTCTTACTTGTGTTTCCTTGTTCTCAGAGTTTAATCTTTTCCAGTAGGCATTAATGAAACTCCCCTTTTCATTTTCTGGGATGTGGTCCTTAAAGGGGCTCCCAAGCTGCATTGATATAGAGAAAGATCATTCACTAGAAATTTTCCCAGAGACATTTGAGATACTAATATTTCACACAACTCTAACATGGGTTTTGTTTCATTTACTCAGATTTCCTTTTCTTCATTCCATTTACAATTTTTTGCACCATTCATAACATCAACGCAGCAGTATTTTTTAACACGCAAACTATACAAGTGAAATACAAAAACCAAAAACCAAAATGTATACTACTTAGGCGCTGCAGCTAGCTTATGCATAAAAGATGCTGTTGTTCAGGGCTAATGAGGATTACTATTTCAATTAACATAGAAAACTATTTAAATAAGCTAGCAATGATTCAAATTGATTTTGCTTCTTAGTTGACTGACTAGCTATGAAAAATGAAATCAAATATGTAGCTACCATAACTGTTATGCCAACAGGTAGGAGAAATGAGAACACTGAACACACCATCAGGAAATATAGCAAGCAGCTCCACCCTCATAAAACCAATCATGAGAGCTGTCTTAATTAATGGAAATCAGGTACAATTTCAAAAGATTATGCGACCGTGCAAGAAGTGATCAAAAAATGCGTATTAATCTGCCATCGAAAGAGAAATCAGCTGATAGTACTAAATGATGGACCTATTTATAGTATCCACATGGATGAAATTGAGGAATTGTGCAGCTAGACCTTTGAGAATCTCCATCAATCATATGTATTTACTAAAGTGGAAATCAAGCATGCATACATAAACTTCTCAATAGACATTGGCGAAGTGGGTGTTGGTTCAAACATTGTTAGAGCTACTCACATGACCAGATCTGGATTCCCAGACTGTTCCCAATAGATAGTATGAATGTACATCAGAGACCTTCAGAACTCCAGTACTATATGGTTCTATATCTGGATACATACAGAGTCTTACTTAAGATATATACTTGACTACTCCATAGATACCAAATTCAGATGTTTCTCACTCTTGGAATCAACTTTCTGAGCCCGCAATGTCAAGCTGTAATTGGCCTTTCTTCTTCTACCTTTGGTGAATTTTCCATTTCAAATATCAGTTCGTGAGACTTCATACAAGTATGAACAAGCTTACCGACTAATATGGTTAAAGAAATGCATAGAGGATTTGGACACTGACTTTAATTAAGTAATTACAACTCTTCACAATATAATAAAATTATTTTAATAAAGAAGAAAAGTAGGATTTGGACACTGAATTTATTAAAAATATACAAGATACGTTCAAACAAACAATATCTTTTAACACTACAAAATATAAAATCTTGGCATTGATTGTGTGGAGTTTAGATGAATTGTATATCTACTCAAGATTTAAGAATTAAAACTAAGTTTTCAAATTTCATTATGTAAAATTACAATTTAATTACTTAGCAAACAAAATATTTGAATATAGATTGTTACAGTGTCCAATACAAATTCATACATGTCTATTAAAAATTATTAACAAGCAAATATATTCAAAATGGCACATGAATACATTTAGTTTCAAAATCTACTTGTCAAAGTGAACTTGAGAAATTTTCATCTTGTGAAAGTTTGTACATAATTTTGTCTAGAAATTAAGTTGGAAGATGCATTTGTATGTCCATTTGTTAAGGGCGTATTTAAACACGTCATATTAGTTAGCGATGTTATTAATTCGTGTATACGCGTAAAATGAGCTGTATAAATAGGTCACCTTCGAAATGTAAAACGCGTTCCGAGTCATAGTGAGAACCCCAAAATTAAACCCTAGACCACCTCCGCATATCGGGTTTTTCATCATCTTCATCTTTTGTTGTTCGATTCTCATATTAACCCGAGGAATCAAAATGATTTTAAAACATCGTTTGAATGGATATCAAGAAACCAAGTGTTTGATTAGCTCGCATTCAGAAGATAGTACATTTTGGAAGTGATCAGCGAGGTCATGTTATAAGGTAATTCATGCTCAAAATTGAAGTAATTTTTCACATTGATTATTCTCCAAACACCTCAAGGTATCAATATGGAGTCTTGATAAGGATTTTGCCTCTCCTTTTTATTTTTAATTGTTTTGTATTATTTTTTTCTATGATTTTATCATAATTTACACAAACTATCCTTTACATAAACTTTTTTTTTAAAAAAAAAATACATTCATTTTAGATTATTTATAATTTTTTATAAGCAGTCAAGTCACGACAACCTTTGTAAAAATGATCTTGTACAACATCAAATAAATTAAAATAAACACATTAAACATTGGCCACACATTCTTGAAATTAAATTACCCTTTACATACTTGGTTTTATAATACTTTATTATTTCACTTAGATTATAATTTTATAAAGAAATTATTTTAATTAATAACAATAATTTGCTTACTATTTTTGTCATTCCTTAAAAAATAATAAAAATGGTAAAAATGTAAATAATTAAGAATTTGAAAGCAGAAAAATTACTGGGAATGGTATAATATATTATAAAGATTTTTTTACTTTCCAGTCCTAATTAATTTTCTTTTGAAAATTCAACACATATTTAGAATTAGATTTAAATACTTAATCTATACACTATAATTATTAAACATTTATATATATTCACATTTATATTGTCAAAATCTTTGAATATTTAGAACAAAACATTTTTAAAATCTCTTAATTAAGTAACTAAATTCAAGACAAAGAAACCTACTGCTATTGCCTGAATTTTAATTTGTTTCTATAACTTGATTTAAAAATTAAGTCTATTTCTTTTATTTATTGAAAATAATTGAGATTGATTCAATTGATATAATTTCAAATTCTTTAACTAATTACAAACCAAAAATAAATATAATTATTAAATAACCCAAAATTCAATTCTACACAAATTTCTCAAATATCATGAAAACAATGTTCAAATACCACCAACTATTATATAACCCAATTTCCTAAATAATGTTTAAAAAAATATGTAAGTAACTTAAAAAATAAAAATATAATAATATTGAAATAATATTATATTTGAATAAACTTATAAGAGAAATATCACTTCTTCAAACAAAATTTATTTGTATGAACATGTTTAATTAAAACCAAGAATTATTATCAACTTCTTAGTCTTTATCCATTGTTCATATTTTCTAAAATTAATTAAAAAAAACATATTTATCATTTGTGAATTTGTATTTAGATTCAAGTTCAAAATACAAAACAATTCAAAACATAGAAATTAGTAAGACAATACTGTAACTAAAACACAATTCAAAATCCTTAAAATTATATTAAAAAACATTCATCAATCAATAAAAAAAAAACAAAAAAAAAATATAAAAACATGACTTGATATATGATTCTACCCGAAACTGTCTTCAAAAATACCCACTAGGGCCACCACGGAAGTAACCGGAGTTCCTCCCCATAGCAGGATGAGGACCACCAAAAGTAGGTGGCTGAGGACCACGGTTGAAATTGAAGCCCCCATTGGAGCTACCTTCGCCACCATTATTATTAACGGAGCTAGTTGCCGCTAGCAAGTGAAGAGGGTTGGAAGCCTCAGACATGTGTTGGGCAACCATGGCCTTCACGTTCTCAAGAGAACCCTTGAGCTGCTCGAGTTGAGCATAGCTCATCTCCTCTATAGAACGTTCCCACCATCTTTGCTCCCTTCCAGCACGCAAGGCTTGGGTAATGGCCTCCCCACGCCTTTTCTCTGCCTCCAGCTGTTCCTGAACCTCCATTAGTCGAGCATTCAGGTCCCGGATGTTAGTCTGCCTGTGAGCCTCCACAAGCTGTTGAGTCTCGTGGGAAAGTCCCATCGAGGAGGAGGATGGACCATGAGTCCCCATAAATCGAGCAACCAATTCCTCGACGCTCGGGTGACCAAAAGAGAATACCTTCTTCCCCGGAGAGAAGACAATCATCAACATCTCAGCACCACATAGTGTGGTAAGTTCGCTGGATTTCTTAAACAATCCGGTCCTTCTCTTTGAGAAAGTCACTTGAAGGTTACTTTCGTTCTGCATTTTAGCCATGGTGATTCTTTGACGTCCCTTGCTAATCCTCACCATAGCTAGAATTAGTTAATTACAAATTAATCACGAGAGTTTAGATGAAATATGAAAAGAGGAGATGTGTGTATGCATGGATTAGAGAGGGCCTATTTATACCATTAAATTAAAGATTGGCGCGCTCCTATGCCATTTGTGTGTAATCAAAATTATTTAATCTAGTGGATGTAAAAT
Source organism: Impatiens glandulifera (assembly GCF_907164915.1). Classification (NCBI taxonomy): domain Eukaryota; kingdom Viridiplantae; phylum Streptophyta; class Magnoliopsida; order Ericales; family Balsaminaceae; genus Impatiens; species Impatiens glandulifera. The sequence goes on along the minus strand of NC_061863.1, from coordinate 53,700,650 downwards.
GCTCCACATGGACCAGCTATTTTTTAAAATCTTTTTTTTTTACCAAATCTATGTATTAAATTTTTTACTTTCTTTTGCATATTTTTTTCTTATATTGCAAAAGTTTTTACCTATATTGTCTATTTTTATTACGAAAATCTTAATAATATTTTCTTTCCCTAACTTGTTTAAGATTAAATAAATATTAAATATGTTACTTAAAAAAGTTCATTTTTATTTAGTGTATAATTTGATGAATATGTATTATATTTTTACTTTTACTCAGTTTTAAATTGGAGAATTGTTAAACGATAATAATGTAATGGTTCTATCTATTTTACCTCCGCATTTAATATTTAAATGAGAAATATTTATCATTATCATGTTAAATATTAAGAATTACTAGATATTTTTTAAAACCAGAACTACAAGATGTTTTTTTGGAGATGCAATTAATTTAATAGGTGTATTAATTATATTATAAGATTTAGATTGTGTTTAGTGCTCAAATTTTCTAACTTATGTTGTGTAAAGATCTAAATTGTGAGGAGAGAATAGTCAATTGAAATTATATACATTAATTTGTAATTTGATTTAACATATAAGATAAATAATGAACTATATTTATATTATAATTTTGTATGTAATAAGAATATAATATATGATAAATATAATTTTGTCATTTTAATTAAAATGATTATACAAACTCTTAAACTATTTATTTATTTATTATTCTCATTTTGTTATTTAATTTTTTATATCATTTTAAAAAAAAAAAAATCATTACTATATATCATTTTAGTATTATTATTTTTAGTATTCTTAATTAGAATATTTAAAATAATTAAGGAGATTTTGATTTAGTCAAATAAATTGATTAAATATATTTCAATAATTAAAAGGTGAATGTATTTAACTTTTTAATTAATTATAAAAAAAAGTATAAATAATTTCAATTTAATATATATATATATATATATATATATTAAATTGAAAATTTTAATTTTAATTTATATATATATATATATTATTACTTCTCATCACTTTCATTATTTTATTATTATTTAAATGATATTATCTAAAAAGTTTATTGCATGTATGCAAAGTAAAACAATATTTGCATATATTTTTTTAATAGTTTTTACATTAATTAAGTTAGAGAATTGCAATATTCAAGTAATTGGAGTTATCAATCTAACTATAAGAAAATATAGACAAAGAAGCATGAGAATGAAAAAGTAAAAAACAAAGATGCGATAAAAGATGATCCATATATACGTGCAACACAAATACGATAAAAGATGATCTATATATACATGCAACACAAATACGACAAAAGATATACAAGCACCGATACGACAAAAACAATTATCCAAATATAAGCATATAATACAAATACGACAAAAAAATATCCTAATATACGCATATAATATAGTTACGATAAACGATTATCCAAATATAGGCTTATATCACAAATACGACAAAAGATAATCCAAATATAGGCATATACAAACATTAATGAACATGATATTCTAGACTAAGTTCAAATAAACAAATATGAACATTAACCATCTCAAATATTCTTCTTGAAGAACAACTGAACAAGAGAACTATAATATAATAATCCATTATAATATTATAATATGTTTTCTTAAAAATTATAAAATTAATTAATATTACTCAAATTATTTTATAAATTTAAATTGAGTTAAAAAAAAGGTCTAAATTGTTTGAGTATCATAAATTTTATTTATTTTTAAATGATCATGCAATATAAAGAAAGTTGTTTAAGCACATTTAAACATGAATGAGAAAATCCAAAAACAAAATGATAATAGAATTATTGTACAAAGAGATCCTCCAAAAAAAAAATGAGTAATCCAACATCATTGGAGATTTGTCCGGCTTAGCTTCAATGAGTCCAACATCATTGCTGATGTCAAGAATGTATTTTTTTTTATCGAAAAACAAACCTTTGGAGGTTTTGCCAATTTTAAGACCAATGAAGTACTTTGTTTCAAGTCTTTATGACTGTTACTAGCCACTAAAGCATCATCAACATAAATCAATACCACATTAATAGTAGAGTTCATTTGTTTGATGAACAAACAGTAATCATGAGATGATTGAACAAAACCAAAACTAGTAAGATTATTTGAAAATTTGGTATTCCATTGTCTAGAAGTTTGCTTGAGGCCATACAAACTTCTTTTTAATTCGCAAACCTGATTTGAATTACCTTCAATATAACCATCTAGTTGTTGCATATACATGTCTTCCTCTAAATGACCATTGAGAAAAGCATTATGCACATCAATTTGATGAAGAAATCAATTTTTAGCAGCATTTAATGCAATTAAAAGTTTTACGGTCACAAGTTTTGTTACTAGAGCAAAACTTTGATGAAAATCAATGCCATTTATTTGATTATATCCTTTGGCAACTAATCGAGCTTTAAATTTGTCGATTGTACCATTCAGATTTAATTTGGTTTTATAAATCCACTTGCTACCAATAGTCTTTTTACCATGTGGAAGAGTGGTAATTTCCTAAATTTTATTGGCTTTCAAGGCTCGAATTTCATCATTCATAGCTTTGATCCAATTAGAATTAAAAGATGCTTCTTTGTATGTTTGTGGTTCACATTTGAAATGTTAGATAGAAAACATTTATAAATAATATATGTGCAATTAGAAATAAAAGGAAAGATAGGTGGAAGTATATGATTTGTGTTTTGTGTAGCCATAGTTTGATTAATCATATAGTCATCAAACCAGTGAGGCTTATTCGACTTCTTGTTCCTTTTCTAGGAACAAAACTAGTTGGTTGAACCTGTTCTTGATTAGGCATATTAATATTAGGATCATTAACTTGATTTTCCATAGAGGCATCAAGTTGAATTTCATTAGAAGTATCAAACTTGTCAGAAATATCAAACTCGTCAGAATCAAAACAAGGTGAATTCTCATTATTATTATTAAATAAAGAAATGCCTTGGAGAATCCAAGTTATCTTGTGATTTTAAAACTCCAGATTATCAAATGGAAATATATTCTCAAAAAAATGAACATTTACAATTTTTTTTTGAATTCATTTCATAAACTATATAACTTTTTTTATCAAGAGAATATCCCAAAAAAAAATACATTTTTTACCTCTAAGTTCAAATTTACTTTTATAATGTTTAATATTTGCTATGTAACAAAGACAATCAAATGTTCGCATATAGCTATAGTCAACATTTTTGTTGGTAAGTAAGGAAAATGGTGTTTGCCAATTGAGAACACTACTAAGTAACTTATTAATGAGATGGGTAGCCATTAATAGAGAAAATGGCCAAAATTTAATAGGTAATTTTGATTGAAGCATTATGGATCTTCCCATTTGAGTAAGGTGTCTATGTTTACGCTCCACAACTCCATTTTGTTGTGGAGTGTAAGCACATGAGGTTTGATGTTGAATGCCAAGATTAAAAAAAAGTTCAAAATATTTTGAATTAATAAATTCAGATCCATTATCACTACGAATAACCTTAACAGATTTTTCATATTGAGTTTTAACCTTATTAAAAAAATGATTTTATTGTACTAAAAACCATTGTTTTATCATAATGCATAAAAGTCCATGTAGTTATACTATAACCGTCTACCATGGTTAACATATATGGAGTATTAATAATTGAAGACTCTTTGTATGGTCCCCATAAATCAATGTGAATTAATTCAAAAATTGAATTAGTTTTGAATTGACTAGTATAAAAGGGTGATCTAATCATTTTAGAAAGAGGACAAACTTCACAATGTTTAAGTTCATGTATTATATTTGGAAATTATTTTTGTAAAATCTTATGAAAAGGATGACCAAGTCTTTGATGCAATGTATTACAATCAATTTGAACTGAAAATGAAAAATTTTCATTAATAGTAGTCATATACTCCTCATTACAAAGTTTATAAAATGAAAGTTTTTCATTTGCATTAATAGAAGTTGTCATACTACATTACTTACAAAAGGAATATTTGGTTTTTCTTTTAACAAAATGATCACCACTGAAATCATATAGATTATTTTTAAAATAGTATAAGTTGTTCACCCTAATCCCCTTTCCTAATATTAAATATTTCTCAAGGTCCTGCAAAACACAAGATGTTGAAGAAAAACAACATTTAACGTTCTAATTCTAGTAATTGTGCAACAGATATAAGGTTGTATTTAAAATCTAAAGAAAACATAAAATTTTTGAGGTACAAATGTTTATTTAAAATAACTGTACCTATTTTTGTAATTTCTTTTTTACTGGAAATAATTCTAATGGTTTAACAATTTTATGAATATTATTATAAGTTTTATATTTTTGCAAATATGAGCACTAGCTCCAGAATCAATAATCCAAGTTATACTAAAATTATCAACATGATTAAGATTCATACTAAAATTTAATGTAATGTTAGAATGTTTATCTGCTTGAAATTTCAAGTTGTTTTTCTCATTTTCTTTCATATTTTTCATGAAAGCTCGGAACAACTTAAAATCATCAGAAGTTACACTATCGGGGTTGTTGTTGACATCATACGGAGTGTTGACAGCATTCACAAATGTTTTCTTTCCTTTGCTCTTTTGATTGCTTAAACCATTCTAGATAGCCAATAAGTTTGAAACAACCTTCTTAAATATGCCCTTTCAATCCACAATGTTTGCAAACTGTATTTTGTAAAGATTTTGAAAAGTTTTTCCTTTGTCTACTCCAACCTTATTGTTTATTACTTAACCAATAGTCATTATTTTTTCAACAATAAGATTCACACTTTTATCAAAATCAAGCCTTTTATTCTCTTCATTTTTGATGTGGAGAGCACTGAAACTCTCTATTTTATTTGCATCAATTTCTCGTTTCATCTCAACATTCAAAAGCATAGTATACGTTTTATAAACTGTAGGAGATGGATCAACAACAAAATTTTGATCAATGATGTGCTCATAACGATCATTGAAGCTCATCAGAAATTAAAGCAATTTGTCATCTTCATCATTTTGAGCAGCATGCTCTTTGATTTTTCATCTTCACAGTAGAATGTTGATTTTAACCATTTTGATTCATTCCATAAAAGTTTGATGTTGGAGTAATACCCTTATAGAGTTAGAGAACCCTATTTCATATTTTTGATTTTCTTTTTTATTCCAAATCTTCTGGGACCGTTGTTCTTTTCATAACGCCCTTTGATCTCAGTCCATAGTTCTTGAGTTGTTTCAGTTTCTTGGAAATTTTCTTGTATCTCACTTGATATTGAATTAATGATCCAAAACGGACCATTGCATCAACTATCTCCCATTGTTCTACATTAGCTTCATTTTTTGTCCTAGGACATGAACCATCCAAAACCCTAATTTAATTTTAGCTTTCAGGACTAACCTAATTGATTTGCACCAACTGAAGTACTAGAATCTTGTTAGAAGTTTTGAGCAGAGAATGGTGTTCGGATTATCGGCACTATGGAGCATCAAATTATCAATATTGTACTTCCTTTTCTGGTTTGCTCCTACTATTCTTCTTCCAATTGTGCATTCTCCTACAGCTTCTCTTCCAGCCATGGTGAATTTAGTTGTCAATTAAAATCTTTCACTAACGTGCTCTGATACCATGTTAAGCAATCAACATAAATGAAGAATAATTGAGATCTTTAAAGATTATATTTTGAGAGATTAGAAGAATAGTTGAGAGCTTTAGAAATTAGGTTTTGAGAGATTAGAAAACACACGCTTGCTATTTGAGAACTTTCTCATTATAAATACAAACAAAATAAACAAACAAGTTCCTCAAGTTATGAGGTAAATACAAAATGAGAATGATAAAAACAGTAATAATAAAACGGTAATAATTTTTTACACATGAAATATGATTCTTGACCCGATCAACCCATAAACTTTGTCTTCAAAAATACCCACTAGGGCCACCACGGAAGTAACCAGAGTTCCTCCCCATATCAGGATTCGGACCACCAAAAGTAGGTGGCTGAGGACCACGGTTGAAATTGAATCCCCCATTGGAGCTACCTTCTCCACCATTATTATTAATGGAGCTAGTTGCCGCTAGCAAGTGTAGCGGGTTGGAAGCCTCGGACATGTGTTGGGCAACAATGGCCTTCACATTCTCGAGAGAACCCTTGAGCTGCTCGAGTTGAGCATAGCTCATCTCCTCAATGGAACGTTCCCACCATCTTTGCTCCCTTCCAGCATGCAAGGCTTGGGTAATGGCCTCCCCACGCCTTTTCTCAGCCTCCAACTGTTCCTGAGCCTCCATTAATCGAGCATTCAGGTCCCGAATGTTAGTCTGCCTATGAGCCTCCACGAGTTGTTGAGTCTCGTGAGAAAGTCCCATCGAGGAGGAGGATGGACCATGAGTCCCCATAAATCGAGCAGCCAATTCCTCGACGCTCGGGTGACCAAACGAGAATACCTTCTTCCCCGGAGAGAAGACAATAACCAACATCTCAGCACCACATAGTGTGGTAAGTTCGCTGGATTTCTTAAACAATCCAGTCCTTCTCTTGGAGAAGGTCACTTGAAGGTTACTCTCGTTCTGCATTTTAGCCATGGTGATTCTTTGGCGTCCCTTGCTAGTCCTCACCATAGCTAGAGCTAGTTAATTACAAATTAATCTCGAGAGTTTAGATGAAATATGAAAAGTGTAGATGTGTGTATGCATGGATTAGAGAGGGCCTATTTATACAATTAAATTAAAGATTGGCGCGCTCCTATGCCAATCAAAAATATCTAATCTAGTGGATGTAAAATGCTCCACATGGACCAGCTATTTTTTTAAATCTTTTTATTTTACAAAATCTATGTATTAAATATTTTACTTTCTTTTACATATTTTTTTCTTATATTGCAAAAGTTTTTACTTATATTGTCTATATTGCAAAAGTTTTTACTTATATTGTCTATTTTTATTACGAAAATCTTAATAATATTTTCTTTCCATCACTTGTTTAATATTAAATAAATATTAAAGATGTTACTTAAAAAAGATCATTTTCATTTAGTGAATAACTTGATGAATATGTATTATATTTTTATTTTTACTCAGTTTTAAATTAGAGAATTGGTAAAACTATAATAATGTAATAGTTTTATCTATTTTACCTCCGCATTTAATATTTAAATGAAATAAATATTTATCATTATCATGTTAAATATTAAGAATTATTAGATATTTTTTAAAACCATAATTACAAGATATTTTTTTAGAGTTATGCAATTAATTTAATAGGTGTATTAATTATATTATAAGATTTAGATTGTGTTTAGTGCTCAAATTTTTTAACTTATGTTGTGTAAAAGATCTAAATTGTGAGGAGAGAATAGTCAATTGAAATTATATAGATAGATTAATTTATAATTTAGTTTAACATATAAGATAAATAATGAAACTATATTTATATTATAATTTTGTATGTAATAAGAATATAATATATAATAAATATTATTTTGCAAGGTTTTAAAATACGCGGTTGGACCGCCGGTTCAACCGGTCCGACCGCGAACCGGTTGAAGGGACGATCCGGTTTTTGGCTTTAATGCGGTCACCTTTCGAACCGGTCAAAATCCGGTCCGACCGGACGGTTCAACCGAAAAAACGAACCGGAAATATCCGGTCCGAAAGGTCATTATTTTAAAAGTAAAACTCTGGACTTCTTCTCTCTCTACTGATGTATCTTCTCCTCTCTCTCAAGACATCTACCTCTTCTCCTCTCTCTCAAGACTGGAATACTGGATCATCGGGCCTTCAAGAAGAAGACATCAGTGGGAGTCTGGCGGTGAGTTAACTGGAAGTGGTGGTGATAAAACTTGAACAGCCATCTCAAATCTCAAATAACAACTCTACCCCTATTTTCCCATTACAACAATCGTAGATCTGAGGGATTCTTTCACTTAAGCAATTACTACATTCCTGCTCTGTCAAATCTGGAGTGCACTGCATCAAATCTGGTCCTTCCTTATTCCCCGCCGCAAATGTCCGATGCGAGCCGCCAGCCGCCGCCTTAACCATCAGATTGTTGAGCAACGACCGTAAGTCCTGGTTGAAGTCGGAGATGTAGCACCACCAATAAAGTAGCAGGTCATTGAAGACATCTGCAACATTAGATGAAATCTTGAAGGAGACCCACCGATAAGGACAACATCGTGGATGGTGTTCTTGTCCATCTTAGCATCTTTCAAACACTTCTCATCTGGCTCCATACACTTTCTGAATAAATCCATTTTCAAGTCCTCAAATCTTGCACTGGTAATGGTTGAATAGAACCTGGGATTTTCGTTGATCTACATTACATCCAACTGCTATATTATATATTCTAATCAATAGAGATGGAAGAAGGCGGAGAGAGGAGAACTTAAATTTAATGAATTTAAAATTCGGTTCAACCAGTGGTTGAACCGGTTGGACCGGTTAAACCGGAGTTCGCCCAGAAAACCGGGTCGATAACCGGAACGGTTTTCAAAACCTTGTTATTTTGTCATCTACATATGAATTGATTGCTCAAACTTGTCCAGTATAAAAATGTAGAAGAATTAGTAGTAATACGGTTAATCAAAAAACTTACCCTAAGTTCAGACTCTGGCCAAGACTTGTGAAGATCCCATGCTGACATCATGGGACAATACACATCGTACCTTCCCTAGAAAATAAAAAGAAAATGAAATGAGATCATTCATTAATCAGGTTAGCTAGATTTCTTGGGTAAACTATACAAATTTCGAAAAAAGAAAGGTGCATATATATACATACATACAAACCTGTACAATTATTGTATGAATATATCTTATCTTATCAATTCTTGTTCACAAAGTAATGGTTTTCAATTCTTGCAAATGCCTGCAAAGATTACACGAAAAGTTCGGGTCGATTAAAAGTAAAGGGTATGACTGAGAGACTGCATATCAAATACAACTAACCAGGAAAAAATCATCATCATCTCCTCTCTTAATAGTCTCTTCATTGGGAAGGAGATGAGCAATCATCGTCTCCCACTTTGTCCATTCTCTGACCGCTCCATTCTGAAAAAGAAAATATAGTTAAATGTGAATTAATATGGAATAGAAACCTGCAATTTTTTTTATTATGAATTCACTAGGTATACTCGTTAATTACATAAAATAAGTAAAAATCTCATACAACTTTGGTTTATTCATATTATTCTAAGAACAAGTGCACATTAGTAAATACCTCATACAACTTGAATTTGCAACACAGCATTACCATCGGTCAGCATTTGACAGAGCAAGAACAACAAAATTTAAGAAATTCTTACTTGTGTTTCCTTGTTTTCAGAGTTTAATCTTTTCCAGTAGGTATTAATGAACTCCCCCTTTCATTTTCTGGGATGTGGTCTCTAAAGGGCTCCCAAGCTGCATCGAGATAGAGAAAGATGATTCACTAGAATTTTCTCATGGACATTTGAGATACTAATATTTCACACAACTCTAACATGGGTTGATTTCCTTTTCTTCATTCCATTTACGATTTTTTGCACTATTCATAACATCAACGTAGCAGTATATTTTTTAGTACGCAAACTATACAAGTGAAATAAAAAAAAAACAAAATGTATACTACTTAGGCACTGCAGCTAGCTTATGCATAAAAGATGCTGTTGTTCAGGGTTAATGAGGATTACTATTTAAATACGCTAGCATTGACTTAAATTGATTTTGCTTCTTAGTTGACAAGCAATGAAAAATGAAATCAAATATGTAGATACTCTAACAAGCCAACAGGTAGGAGAGATGAGTAAAAGTGAAATGGAGATGAGAACACACCATCAGGAAATATAGCAGCAGCTCCACCCTCATAAAACCAATCAAGTTCTTTCTTCCGTAACAGAACTATTCCTCTAAGAACTATTCCTGTCACCTGCCAATAGGAAGAAGGTAGCATATAATTCTAAGCAATTTGAAATATAATTCTGACCAGACAATGGCTGTAAAGAAATTTGTTTAGTTCAAAGGCCATGCAGTCATTATACCTTATCAGGGTGTTTTTGGCTGTATGCAAGTGCAAGTGTGCTCCCCCATGACCTACCAAAAACCTGCAGAATAGAAATTACTGAGAACAGTAGGTAGAAAACTACCAAATATTACTGAGTAATCACCGCAGTAGATATTTAAACCTGCCATGATGGAATATCCAAGTGTTCTCTTAGATTTTCTATATCTTCAACAAGATCCCAAGTCGTATTCTCTACCAAGCAAGCATGTGGTGTACTCTTACCTGATCCTCGCTGTGAGACAATACTAGCTAGGCATCAGTTACTTATAAATCCACCTGATCGAAGTGCAACAAGTTACCACAATAGAATTACTTATAAATCCACCTGATCGATGAGAACGATCCTATAAATGTCAGGATCAAAGAATTTCCGGTTCTTTGGTGATGTTTCACCTCCTGGACCACCATGCAGGAAAACAACTGGCTGCAATATTTCCAAGTAATTAGCAAAAGAATCTTCAAAGAGGCCCAATTTGGTAGCACTTATTATTAATGTTACATGAACATATACAAAACGTGTTTTCAAATGGGAACACTAGTTGCACATTTTATATCTTTCCATGAAATGGTTAGAACAGTTAAAACAGAGGAGAAAGTGGTGCATAAGCATAGTGATCGGTCTATTTCCCTATTAAACAAGTGTGAAGAATCCTCACGTGATAATATGTTATTTAAACTCATCAGAGCTGTCTGAGAACTTCTACTAACTCTTACATAATGGAAATCAGGTACAATTTCAAAAGATTATGCGGTCGTGCAAGAAATGAACAAAAGGGGTCCCATGTGCAGAGATTTCTGTCTATCACACTGTCATAAAAAACAAATTCAGGAAATCTATGAAGAAGATCTCAACTTAGCCAAAGTCATTTGTGAAATTTGTACTAATGTTGATTCTCACCCTGAATACTCATATGACCAAGGGATGTTAAGAAAAAGGGACCGGGTGGTGGTGGGAAAGAACAACAATCTCAGAAATACCTTAATTGCAGCCATGCATTTGGGAGCAGAAGGGGGACATTCGAGGCGCGGGTCACCCAAAAAAAAATGCAGCTAGTTTACGCCTGATCAGGGATGCTTAAAGATATTAGAGAATTTGTTCGAACCTATAAGTTTACCAAAAGAATAAATCTGATAACTCAGCATATAAGGGTCTGCTTAAGCCCTTAGCAATTCTTAGTCGATTTTGGGAATTGGTCTCTATGGATTTCATTGAAATCTTAACTAAGTCAAAAGGTAAAAGTGTTATATTTGGTAGTTGACATATTATAAAAAATGACCCACTTTATGAGTCTGCAACATACTTTTACTGCCCAGACCATAGCTGGATTATTTGTGGACAACGTTTCCAAACTCCACGGAATGCCAACAACCATCATCAACAATTGGGACAAAGTGTTCTTGATCACCTTCTGGAGGGAATTCTTGAGGATGCAAGGAGTAAAGCAAACTTTTTCCACAGCCTATCACCCTAGACGGATGGCCAGATCGAGATAATCAACAAATGTTTGGTCACTTATCTACGCTGCATGGCCAGCCAAACTCTGAAAGATTGGATGCACTGGTTGTCCTTGGCTGAATGGTGGTATAACACTAATTTCCATAGAGCAATACAAACAACACATTTCGAAACAATATGTATGCTCTCCCCTATCCACACACCGTATGTAGTATGTAATAGGAGACTCTAGAGTAGAAGAGGTGGATGTGTCATTAACAGCCAGGGAAGCCACACTTCAACTCATAAAATTTCATTTGAAAAGAGCCCAGAATCGTATGAAGCAGCTGTAGGACAAAAAAAAGAAAAAAAATCACTTTGGAAATAGGAAGTTGTGCATTGGTGAAGCTACAGCCATACAGACAACGCCCGGTCCAAAAGTTATTCCATAAGCTTTCGCCAAAGTATTTTGGTCCCTTTCAAGTGCTGTAAAGGACTGGGGAAGTTGCTTACAAGTTGGAACTCGGGACCGATAACAAAATACATAATGTATTCCATGTCTCGCAAATAAAATCATTCCAAGGGACCTCTGCTGCTATTGAAAATACTCCCCAACTTAGTACACACCAAATAGGACCGGAAAATTTGTGGGTGAACAAGACATCATGGTGCATGGGAAAATGAAAAGACAGTCGCTGATCAATTGGGATGGGCCCAAACAGAAGACCAAACTTGGGAAGATGATGAAGTGATAAGCATTCAATGCCCGGAGATGCTGGCAACAAGGAGGCAAACAAGATAAAAGTCTCTTCGTCGGGGTCGACGAACTTCTGATGGGGGAGATGATGTTACGATCCATGAATAAAAAACAGCATCTTCCACAATCCTATGGAACACTTGTGCTAGAGACTCGGGCGGGAATTCTGTTTTTGTATCATAACAATATTTTAATTCTGTTTTCTGTTTCCCACAAAACTGATTTGTTGTTAATTCTCTAAAAAGTTGTTGTAACATAATTATAACCAACTCTACTCTTGGGTAACTCAGTCGTTATATATGTTGGTTTCCACCTCCTTTATGGGCATGAATGAAAAAGTTTTTGAAAGTTCTTAGTCTCAATTATATTTTCTATCTTGATCCCCTATCTTGGACTGTTAGGTACATTCTAGCAGTCTTCTCACCTTTGTTTCTTCATTTCCTTTAATCTTGAATTCTCTTCTCCTAATACATCCTCTGCAATTTGAATATAGATTCCTTACTCTGTCCCAACAATTAAGAACTCGATTCTTGAAATTCAAGAACTCAAAAAACTAATTTGCAAAAACAAGTTGTAACACAATCATATTTACTAAAGGGGAAATCAAGCATACATAAACTTCTCAATAGACATTGGCGAAAGAAGCAAGTGGGTGTTGGTTCTACTCACATGACCATCTGGATTCCCAGACTGTTCCCAATAGATGGTATGAACATCAGAGACCTTCAAAACTCCAGTACTATATGGTTCTATATCTGGATACTTGACTACTCCATAGATACCAAATTCAGATGTTTCTCACTCTTGGAATCAATTTTCTGAGCCCACAATGTCAAGTTGTTGGCCTTTCTTCTTCTACCTGTGGTGAATTTTCCATTCCAAATATCAGTATGAACAAGCTTACTGTCTAATATTTATATGATGAAAAAAAACGTATACAAAATTATAATTATAAATATATTATATATAAAAATTAAAATTATTAATTTTGTTAAAATTTAAAACATAAACATTTTATTAAAAAAAAAAATACAAAATACATTCAAACATTACAAAAGGAACGAGGAAAAGAAAATAAAAATTATGAAGTCTAGAAGATTGCTTTCTTATTATTGCATCAAAATGGAATAACCCTTTATATATTATAAGACAAAATGAAACTAACATCATTTAGGCTAAGTTTAAGAGTTAGATGAATTGTATATTACTCAAAGATTTAAGAGTTAAACTAAGTTTTCAGATTTAATTATGATGAGACAATAAAATTGCAATTTAAATTATTTATAAAATAGTCTTTCACAAGCATACAAATTCATACATGTCTATTAAAAAAATTCAACAAGCAAATATATATTAAAATGACACTTGAATACATTTAGTTTCAAAATCTAATTTTGTCAAGATGAACTTTGAGAAATTTTCATCTTCATAAGTGATGTAAAGTTTGTACATAATTTTGTCTAGAAATTAAGTTGGAAGATGCATTTATATGTTCATTTGTTAAGGGTATATTTAAACACGTCATATTAGTTAGCGATGTTATTAATTCGTGTATACGCGTAAAATGATTCGTATAAATAGGTCACCTTCGGAATGTAAAACGCGTTCTGAGTCACAGTAAGAACCCCAAAATTAAATCCTAGACTGCCTCCACATATCGGGTTTTTTATCGTCTTCATCTTTTGTTGACCGATTCTCATATTAATCCGAGGAATCAAAATGATTTTAAAACATCATTTGATTGGATATCAAGAAACCAATGTGTTAGCTCACATTTAGAAGATGTGTGCACTTTTTGGAAGACCTCTCAGCGAGGTCATGTTATAAAGTAATTCATGCTCTGAAATGAAGCGATTTTTCAAATTGATTGTCTCCAAACATCTCAAGATATCAATATAGAGTCATGGTAAGGATTTTGCAGCTTCTTTTTTATTTAATAATTGTTTTGTATTCTTTTTCTCTATGATTTAATTTATCATAATTTACTCAAATTATTCTTTACATCAACTTTTGTTAAAAATACAATCATTTTTTATAAGCAATCAAGTCACGACAACCTTTGTAAAAATGATCTTGTACAACATCAAGTAAATTAAAATAAACACATCAAACATTGGCCACACATTCTTGAAATTAAATTATCCTTTACACACTTGGTTTTATAATACTTGATTATTTCACTTATATTATAATTTTAAAGAAATTATTTTAATTAATGGCAATAATTTGTTTACTATTTTTGTCATTCCTAAAATAATAAAAATGGTAAAAATGTAAATAATTAAGAATTTGAAAGCAGAAAAATTACTGGGAATGGTATAATATATAATAAAGATTTTTTACTTTCCAATCCTAATTAATTTCTTTTGAAATTTAACACATATTTAGAATTAGATTTAAATACTTAATCTAGACACTATAATTATTCAACATTTATATATATATTTACATTTATATTCTCAAAATCTTTGAATATTTAGAACAAAACATTTTAAAAATCTCTTAATTAAGTAACTAAATTCAAGACAAAGAAATCTAATGTTATTGCCCGAATTTCAATTTGTTTCTATAACTTGAAATTAAAAATTAAGTTTATTTCTTTTATTTATTGAAAATAATTGAGATTGATTCAATTGATATAATTTGAAATTCTTTAATTAATTCCAAACCAAAAATAAATCTAATTATTAAATAACCAAAAATTCAATTCTACACAAATTTCTCAAATATCATGAAAACAATGTTCAAATATCACCAACTATTATATAACCCAATTTCCTAAATAATCTTTAAAAAAATATGTAAGTAACTTAAAAAATTATAATAAAAACAACTTAATATTTTTTTTCCATTTCTCTATATTGAAATAATATTATATTTTAATAAACTTATAAGAGAAATATCACTTCTTTATGCATTGTTCATATTTTCTAAAATTAATTAAGATTTTTTTATTTATCATTTGTGAATTTATATTTAGATTCAAGTTTAAAAATACAAAACAATTCAAAACATAGAAATTAGTATGACAATACATCTAACTAAAACACAATTCAAAATCCTTAAAATTATATTAAAAACTTTCATCGGTCAATACAAAAATAAAAAACAACAAAAGAAAAACAAGCAAACATAAAAGTAAATGGTTCCAAACTACCAATAGAACCAACCCTAAATTAAAACACAACACACACACACAAACAAAAAAAAAAACACAAAAAAATGACATGAAATATGATTCTTGACCCGATCAACCCATAAACTGTCTTTTCAAAAATACCCACTAGGGCCACCACGGAAATAACCAAAGTTCCTCCCCATAGCGGGATGAGGACCACCAAAATTAGGTGGCTGAGGACCACGGTTGAAATTGAAGCCCCCATTGGAGCTACCTTCGCCACCATTATTATTAATGGAGCTAGTTGCCGCTAGCAAGTGTAGCGGGTTGGAAGCCTCGGACATGTGTTGGGCAACTATGGCCTTCACATTCTCGAGAGAACCCTTGAGCTGCTCGAGTTGAGCATAGCTCATCTCCTCAATGGAACGTTCCCACCATCTTTGCTCCCTTCCAGCACGCAAGGCTTGGGTAATGGCCTCCCCACGCCTTTTCTCTGCCTCCAGCTGTTCCTGAACCTCCATTAGTCGAGCATTCAGGTCCCGGATGTTAGTCTGCCTGTGAGCCTCCACAAGCTGTTGAGTCTCGTGGGAAAGTCCCATCGAGGAGGAGGATGGACCATGAGTCCCCATAAATCGAGCAACCAATTCCTCGACGCTCGGGTGACCAAAAGAGAATACCTTCTTCCCCGGAGAGAAGACAATCATCAACATCTCAGCACCACATAGTGTGGTAAGTTCGCTGGATTTCTTAAACAATCCGGTCCTTCTCTTTGAGAAAGTCACTTGAAGGTTACTTTCGTTCTGCATTTTAGCCATGGTGATTCTTTGACGTCCCTTGCTAATCCTCACCATAGCTAGAGCTAAGTTAATTACAAATTAAATCTCGAGTTTAGATGAAATATGAAAAGAGGAGATGTGTGTATGCATGGATTAGAGAGGGCCTATTTATACAATTAAATTAAAGATTGGCGCGCTCCTATGCCAATCAAAAATATCTAATCTAGTGGATGTAAAATGCTCCACATGGACCAGCTATTTTTTAAAATCTTTTTTCTTACCAAATCCATGTATTAAATTTTTTACTTTCTTTTGCATATTTTTTTCTTATATTGCAAAACTTTTTACCTATATTGTCTATTTTTATTACGAAAATCTTAATAATATTTTCTTTCCATCACTTGTTTAAGATTAACTAAATATTAAAGATGTTACTTAAAAAGATTATTTTCATTTAGTGTATAATTTGATGAATATGTATTATATTTTTACTTTTACTCAGTTTTAAATTGGAGAAATTGTAAAACGACAATAATGTAATAATTCTATCTATTATACCTCCGCATTTAAAATTTAAATGAGATAAATATTTATCATTATCATGTTAATTATTATGAATTACTAGATATTTTTTAAAACCATACCTACAAGATGTTTTTTAGAGTTATGCAATTAATTTAATAAGTGTATTACATTATAAGATTTAGAATGTGTTTAGTGCTCAAATTATCTAACTTATGTTGTGTAAAAGATCTAAATTATGAGGAGAGAATGGTCAATTGAAATTACATAGATTAATTTGTAATTTGGTTTAACATATAAGATAAATAATGAACTATATTTATATTATAATTTTGTATGTAATAACAATATAATATAATGATAAATATTATTTTGTCATTTTAATTAAAATGATAATACAAACTCTAAACTATTTATTTATTTATTATTCTCATTTTGTTATTTAATTTTTTATATCATTTTTAATTTTTATTCATTACTATATAACATCTTTGTATTATTATTTATAGTATTCTTAATTAAAATATTTAAAATAATTAAGGAGATTTTGATTTAGTAAAATAAATTGATAAAATTATATTTCAATTAAAAGGTGAATGTAATGTAATTATTTTTAATTGATTATAAAAAAAAGTAATAAAAATAATTTCAATTTAATATATATATATATATATATATATATATATATATATATATTAAATTGAAAATTTTAATTTATATATATATAAATTATTACTTCTCATCACTTTAATTATTTTATTATTATTTAAATGATATTATCTAAAAAGTTTATTGCATGTATACAAAGTACAACAATTGCATATATATATTTTTTTATAGTTTTTACTTTAATTAAGTTATAGAATTCAATATTCAAAAGTAATTGGAGTTACTAATCCAACTAAAAGAAAATATAGACATAGAAGAATGAGAAGGGAAAAGAAATGAAAAGGGAAAATCACAGATGCGACAAAAGTGCAACACAATACGACAAGAGATGATTCCAATATATGCTTATAGCACCGATACGATAAAAACAATTATCCAAATATAAACATATAACACAAATACAACAAAAAAATCCTAATATACGCATATAATATAGTTATGACAAAAGATTATCCAAATATAGGCATATATCACAAATACGACCAAAGATAATCCAAATATATGTATATACAAACATTAATGAACATGATATACAAACACCAATCAAGATTATATTCTAGATTAAGTTCAAATAAACAATTACGAACATTAACCAGCTCTAATATTCTTGAAGAAAACTATAATATAATTTGAACCTCCCCTCGTCATTAGATGTAATTTTTCAAGGGGTGACCTATGATTGAATAATCCAACTATAATATTTTTTTTAAATTATACAATTAATTAATATTATTCAAATTATTTTATAAATTTAAATTGAGTTTAAAAAAAGGTCTAAATTGTTTAAGTA
The DNA here is from genome assembly GCF_907164915.1 of Impatiens glandulifera. Lineage (NCBI taxonomy): Eukaryota > Viridiplantae > Streptophyta > Magnoliopsida > Ericales > Balsaminaceae > Impatiens > Impatiens glandulifera. The sequence goes on along the minus strand of NC_061863.1, from coordinate 53,682,556 downwards.
TCATAAAGTTTAGTTATTTTTAAATGATCGTGCAATATAAAGAAAGTTGTTTAAGCACATTAATTTAAACATGCATGCATGAGAAAATCCAAAAACAAAATGATAATAAAATTAATGTGGAAAGAGATCCTCCAAACAAAAAATGAGATAACTAAAGTATTAATTTTTTATTTAAAATATAATATAAATTATAAACCATATAGGTTTATAATTTTATATATTTTTTAATATGTTATAGTAGTGTTTGGCCAAATAATCCAATCAGAAAGATTCGACCTGTTGATTCGGCCGATTCGATCCGAAAAAATTCGAATTCGATGGATCGGATTTGGATATCGATCTGATATTTTTACTAGATTTTCGAATCAGATACGAATCGGGTAAAAAAATATTCAAATACCCCAAGCCAATCAAGTGAGTTTTAAAATTTAGGCCCCGTTTTGCATTCATTTTTAAATTTTAACACTTTTCTCATTTTTTCAAGGGTTTTACTCAGTTTAATATCAATATCATCGCATGTACGTTTTTAAAATAATTTTGTACAATTATTTACGAAATCTAAACATATCTTTGTTTAGGACTTCGAACTACTAATTAAAGGAAATAAATGTTCTAAATAAATCTTATGATAGCCAGATCTTTTGTTTATTTTAAAATTTTAAAATCATCTTTTGACGGGCGCAGAGAACATAGCGCGAAAGCCCTTTCCTGAGCATAACCAAAATACGAACCATTTATAGAAACTCTGGTACAAAATACATTTATGCACGTACCTTTTTTATTGATTTTTAAAAAAATCATTTGGGGACTCTAATTTTAAATAAATAATCTTTAAAATTTTGTTTGATTAATTTAAACCGAGTTTTGGTTAAATTGTTATTTAGCTCCCAAATTATTAAAATTTGAATAAAATTTGATTATTTTTATATAATTAATCTTTAAAGCTCCAAGTACTTATCAAAATCTTTTAAAAACTAAATGTTTCATTTTAAAAGATGTCTAGTACGTAAACCAAGGTTGAAACACATCGAACCTTATCGCCACATGTCACACGACGCGTGCTAAGCTACGGAGGGAGCAATTCATGGGGGTTATAACGTTTTATTTTAATCAATTATTCTTCTGGTCTTAGACATGCACATGTTTTTATATATTTAAAATTGTAACAACAATATTTAAATGTTAGTACTTGTTGTTGACGATGCTCACTAAGGAGGATAATACCTGAAGAACAAAAATTTAAAAGGCATTAAGGATTAAAAATAAATCTCAAACGAGCCTTTATCAAAATATTTTTTTCTGTAAATATTCAAAAAAAAAATTGAAATCAATTTCTATTTTATGTAAAGATTTTTAGAAAATGGTTTGAACTCCAATTAAAATTACAAAAACAAAATTGTAAATTACAACCAAACAAAATTACAAAAACAAAATGGTCTTAGGAACGGTATTCTCGGTCCTGGGTGCATTTTTATTGGTCGGGGCTAAAAGTCCTCAGTCTTGGGTCAAGAGTCTCGGTCGGGTGCTAAAGTCACCTGGTCTTGAGGATAAAATCTTTGGTCCTGGCTAAAAGGCCTTGATCGAACCTCTCAGTCGTGGCTGAAAAGCCTCGATCAGACCTCTCGGTCTTGGTCAAAATTTCTCGGTCAGACATTCTCGATCCTGACCGAAGATCCGTGGTCGGATCTCTCGGTCCTCAAAAACATCAAAATTTTATGTTTTGCAATTTTGATTGAGGCTTGAATTATTTGATCTAAAGGTCTGGGTATAGCTTCATAAATCCCCAAGAACATTATGACCATTATCTCAAGGTCCGACTCGACATGGATGATGTTCGGTTTGTTCAAAAGAGTTTGAAGGCCAAAGATCGAGTTTTTGGTTTTAGAGTTTAATGAAGTGTAAGGAGCTTGGCAATAAATTCTTTATACTTATGATTGATTGATATCAAAACATGAATATTGACTGTCCATTTAGACCAATTCAAGAACTTAAATTTTTCATTTATTTGAAAATTTTAATTTTGATCAAACATGATCCAAATAGGTTTCCAACATCATTAGAAACATGTTGGGAAGTTTTATGGGTTGTTGTTCTTGAGGATTAACTCAATAACAGAAAACTCAATTTTTTTCCAAATTCAAATCTGGGGTTTTTTAATTTAGATCGATTAATCGTGTTCGACTTCAACTTCAACAGAAAGGTCACAAATGATCCTTAGATCATTTTCCAATCAAGAAATTCAACAAACAGGCAGTATACAAACTTATGAAATTTGAAATATAAAAATTTCAATTTCAAATTAGAAGATTGAATTAAAGGATGATTGAAATCATACTAAAGATTGTAGAACTCTCCTTATGTCTTAGGGAAGCTTTTGGGAATGCCTTGATCCAAACTTTAATATCTTATATAGAATTTCAAAAAATCCAGAAAGCTTGGGCTTCAATGGCGAATTTTCTAAAAATTCGAATTGAGGGCTTAATAATTGATCTCTTACCTTCGGAATCATCGAAGTCGGTTTGAGAATCAAGTTGATCTCAATTAGTCAAAAGTTATCAATGGTCTTTTTATTGTTCTTCCGGTTATTCTTTTACCGATGTAGGTCTTAATTACGATCTTATATGTGGGAGAAATGATCACCGGAGTAGGGTGATTATTTCACTTTTTGAGTTAGTTCAAATGGTCAAGAAATGACAGAGTTCCATCTTTGAGAAATTAAATATGGAAGTTGTTCTTATCCTCCCAGCGTCGTGGTGAAGACTAAGATCCCATGAAAAACGACATCGTTTCAGGCGAAAAACACGGACATGGAGCGTTCCGTCAGAGCGCGGGCATTTTGTCCACGTTGGAGGAGACGAAGTTGGAGTAGTCGTTTACTGCTTTGGTGCTTCAAGCGTGCGTCTTTTCCATTGCAGCGGGCGATGCAGCGTGTTCTTGGGCGTTGGATAAAAATACAGTGCCTATCTGAAGGTCTGAGTTTCAACTATAGTTATTTTCCCGAATTTCGGCTACACCCGATTACAGATTTATTTTTTTTATTTAAAACCTTAAGGATTTATTTTAAATTTATTTCCATTTCACCCTTTTGAATTTAATTTTAAATCATTAAAATAAACAAAATATTTAAAATAAATATGTCATTGATTATTTATTTTATTTTTTAGATTTTTAGATTTAATAAATAATTTATTTGGAATAAAATGAATAAAACATTTTATTTTAATACCTTTGATTTTCTAAAATTAATTTGAGATAAAATAGGTACTACAATATTTTTTCCAAATTATTTTATTCGGCAATTATCCTTAATTAATTAATATTCAATTATCTCAATAATTAATCTAATTAATTGTTTAATTAGATTTTGGCCTTTGGGTTAATTATTTTTATTTTATTTATTCAAAATAATTAAAATAATTATTTTAAATTTTATAAATTGGATAAGTAAATTTTAAGTTCTTACAAATATATATATATTTTTTTATAAATTGGGCATTTGATTTCTCAATGTTCAAATTTCTCTTTTTGAGAATTATGTTTAGCCATGTAACATAAATATTAAAAAAAAATTAAGAATTTTATAATTAACTTCTTACTGGTTCAATATATAATATGGACTTTTCTAGTTTAAAACTTAATATCTTTATTAAAAATGTTGTAGCAAGAAGTGATAATGACCACAATTTTATTGGTAAATTCGAATTAACAAACATTTACCTTTCGTATTTTCTCTTCAGAACCCCGTGTTGTTGTGGGGCGTAAACACATGTTCTTTATTAATAATATTTATTAATTCATTAAAAATATGTTTATACTTAGAATTAACAAATTTTGTCTAATTATCATTTTTAGTATTTCTTTTATATTATTCTTAATTAAAGTGAGAAATTCATCAAGGTAGCTCAGTGATAAGAGTCGGTTTAAGAGACTAAAATATCACGAGTTCGATTCTATTTGGAAGTGCCTTGTGTTGAAGTGGGGGCTATGACTATGGGTGTTACGCTAGCTCTCCTTAATTCAAAAAAAATCCTAACTAAAGTGAGAAAAAAAATTAAGTTCATAAAAGACATTTATTTTGTATTTTAGGAGAAATGTTCATGTATATATTCAGTAATCATCTATTATAGTCCACATAAAAGGTGTATTAGTTAATAAATCATTATATTAGTTAATAAATCGTCTTTATAAGGCCTCATGCACACAAGGACGAATGGAAGAATGAGTTGAGCTTAAGCCACCCCTATTTTATATATATATATATATATATATAATAAAAAGCTTAAATTTAAATTTGACATTTTTACGTTCCTTTCTCCTGCAATCATGTTTCCCTCTTAATTATTTTTTCTTCAACTAATTTATAAATAATTATTTTAAAAAAAAATTATTGCATTGATTTCCTATTCTTTAATTACTTTTTATTTTAAGTTTTAAATATTTATTTTTCTCATTCTTAAAAAGTTAGATATACCTTGATTGTGGTAGTTAGGATTTGTTTTTTATTGTATTATTTTCGTTTGTAATCTATGCTGTTTGTTTCTGTGAATGCTACTAATCAGTTTCTTTAGAGTCTTTTGATTATCATTCTTAAATCAATGTTAGGGTTTTTCTAATTTTGATTTTTGACTCTCCCACTTTTAAGATTTTTAATAAAATGGTATTAATCATTTTTCCTAAAAAAATGTATGTTTTATTAAATGTACAACCATGACTATGTATTATTTTAGCATCACTTAATAATTTTTAGACTAAAAAAATCATTCAACTCATTTAATAGTAACGATATTTGCAAAATTGCAACAAAGTTTATCCTGAAAATTCCATAGATGAGACATCATTATTTTAAAGTATGAATTGATACATTATAAAATTAATGTGATGCAGAATTTGAAATTTTATACTTGTTGAGTTGTGCCAACAATTGATCAATTTTAACGTTACTTATATCTACCATTATTATTGAACGAACATTTTAAATAGTATAGAAAGTAGAGACGGAACTTCACAATAAAATGTATAATGATTTTTCTAATCACTGTTTGACACTCTACATTGAACGAGATTTAACTAAAATTGTAGAAATATATTTTATTATAGATTATTTTTACTTTTAAAACTTATTTGAACATTATAATGTAACGTCTTTATATATAGAATTTTTATTCAAATTTAAGTCCACGCCAACTCTCAATCCTAGATCCGTCTATGCTCATACATCAATGTGCATATATTTTTCATAATATAATTAACTTTATGATAAATCCATATATTATATAAATATTCTCTCATACATAGATATACGTAGATGTTAAGGGTGTAAACAAGTCAAACTGTTTATGAGTAGCTCGGTCAAAGCTTGACTCAAACTCGGTTTGACCAAGATTGAGTCGATTTTGAGTAGCTCGATTATAAAATCGAGCTCGAACTTTATATTGATTGTTCGAGTAACTCGTTATATATATATAAAACAAAAAAACCAACGACTTCTATTCTCAAATCTTCACTCTCTCTCCTCCTTCCTCCCAAATAGTCAAATTCATATTTTTCTTCTCCTTTCATTCCCGTTTTCTCCTCATCCCATTTCTAAATACCATTTCTAAATAGTAAAACTCATCTCTCTCCCTTTTTTCTATTTTAAATGATTAAATCCCTCTCTTTCTTTTCTTTTTTTTTTCGCTCTTTCAGATTCTTTCTTCATCAAAAGATTTTGAAACATCTATTTTTTTTATTCTACTATTAAATGAGCAGCTTGTTCATTACTTTCACTATTTTATATTTCGAATTTTGTAGAATTTAAAAATCACTATATGATTAGTGAATCATATTGTCAAACTTGTAATATTTGTGATGAATATATTTTAAATATTTAATTTTGTTTATAATTTCTAAATGATATGTTTGTGATTGAATGATTATCTTTAAATTATGTGATGATATTTATTTTTTATTCTTAAATAATGTTGTGATTATATACGTGTAGTTTGTGAAATATACATTATATTATGTTTGAGATATTATTAAGTGGTAAAATTTAATTTTCGAGTTTGAGCTTGAGTTATAATTATGTCGAGAGTTCGATTATTTACAATGCAATTTGAGTCGAATTCTAGTAATATGGTACACGGCTCAACTCGACTCGTTTATACCCCTATACAAAACTATAGATTGAATAGGAAAATATAGTGTTCATATGTCAGACTCTCTAACCCACATTTTCAAAAACCAGTTTGTTATAATCAAACTCGATTAGAGAGAGACATTTTGTAATAAATAAAATTTCATCAATTTATGAATATTAAAATAATTATTTTAAATAAATAAATTCAAAATTAAGGTCAAACAACGATTTATAAATTAATTGGATTAATTATTGTATTAAATCAATTATAATTAATTTAAATAAGGCCAAGAAAAATAACATAAAATAATTTAAGATAAATATTGTATTCATTTTATTCCAAAATAATTTTAAAGCTTAAATAAGTTAAATAAATTTTAAAATAAATGTTGTATGAGTATCCATTTAAATCTCAAATTAATTATTTGTAAAGCCCTAAAAATATGAATATATATATATATATATATTAAAATAAATATGTATGTCTATTTTGTAGGTTGAAAATAAAGTTAGTAAAAAAAATTAATTTCAAACAAGCTCTAAAGCTAGAAAATTGCCGTGATCCAGCAGCGAAAAATAAGAGAAACGGCTGCAACAAACCACATTGTCACCGTATGAGCACCTAAGTTTCATTCAACGCACAACAACAAGTCGCGTCGTCCACTACAACAAAAGGAAGGCGCTTCCGTGAAACACAAGATCAACTAAAGCGTGCATCAATTTCGTTAGCCCGAAAGCGGACGAAACTCCCAAATGCAACAGAAGTCTGCGCCCAGATGTGCGTTCACACTTTGTCTCAAAATGACAACGTTTCAAGCTCAGATTGTCGTCTTACTCACGAAAAACAAGATGAACATCGGCCGAAACTTTTGATTTTCAAAAGTGAAACTCGATCGACACTCAACCAAATCTAGAGGGTGATCATTTCACCTACGATCATAGGTGCAATGATGCCCTAATTGAATGAGAACGATCGAATATAAATATCCCTTGATCATCTAACCGCATTGTTCGTCTATAAATAGCCCTCCGAAGACGAAACAAATGCAAGGATCACAACTCTGACTATTCAACATTAAAGTTTTTTTAAGGTTTTGAAATTTTAGAAATTTTAAATGCATTTTTTTATTATTTGAATATATATATATATATATATATATATATATATATATATATATATATATATATATATATATATTACCTATTTTTATATTTTTTAGATTTATAATAATAATAGTAATAGTTTAAGAATATTAGTACTAAATGAAAAAAGGTTAAATATATTAGTATTTTATTTAAATATTTATTAAATAACTAATATAAAAATATGATTTTACTTGATAATTTTTTATTATAAAAAAATTATAATAATTTTGTTTGAAAAAATCAAAGTTATATTTTAAAAATATTAATATTATTTTTTTAAATATTAATATTGAACCTTTTGTCAAAAAAAACATTTAAAAATAATTTATAACATTTTTTAGGCGACATTCCTACCCTTATTTCAACTGACCTCTCATCTATGGAAATTATTTTCAAACAAACTCATATCATTAATAAAATTTAACCAAAACAATATTTTTTTTCTCACCTCTATCTCTCTCTCTCTCTATATATATATATATGATGCTTAATTTTTAAAGTGTTCGGATTGTCGGGTCGAAAGCTGTAGTTAATTTGGATATATGTGAGAGTAAATGGATACTTAGGTCGGATTGTAGGTTGACCTGCCCATAAAAATTTTACCGTAATATTTTTTTTCACGATTTTTATATTATTAATTTCGTAACTTCATTCCATTTCGAACATTTTTACAATCAATTATCTCTCAACAATATCAATCTCTTTTACTCTCACTTTGAAAACCAACAATTTCATTGTCATAAAATAACATCTAACGCTCACTCCGGTCTATCAACAATTTAATTCATATATTTTTAACTATCAATATCTTTTGTTCTCCAATGGACTTCTTATTACTAATTTTCTAATTTAAATTTGGTTAACCAGCGATTTTATCATATTTTTTCACCGATCCAATTAATCTCTTATTTCGTGATCTCACTTTCACTTCGGTTAAATCAACAATCTCATTCATATATTTTAATCATCAATATATCTTTTCGTTATCGATAATCACTTATATTAATAATTTTAGTCTGTTCATCTTTTTTTAATTTATTTAAATAAATTCATAATATTAAAAATATAAATTAAATTTATTTATTCGTGAATTAAGAAAAATAATGTGAAAAAAAGATATAATTAAACTATAAATAAATATAAACTTATTTATTATATATAATACAAAAAATATTTATTTTATAATTAAATATAAAATTAAATATATAAAATTTTAAAAAATATTTATTCATATTAACACAAAAAAATTAAAATTAAAAAATATTTAATTAACATGTTCAAAATCAGTTTATAATTTATATCTATTAAATATAAATTTTGATTTTCTTTTTATTAAAATCACATTGTTAATATATTTATATTTATTAAAAAAAATTATATAATTGTGTTTTTTAAAATAAATATAATATAATTTTTTAATAACATTTATTTTTTTGAATGAACGCTTAAGTAGAATATTATATATATATATATATATATATATATATATATATATATATATATATATATATATATATATATATATATATATATATATATGATGATTATATTTTAGGAATATGTAAAACAATTGATATTCCTATTCGTCGCTATATATATAATAATATATGGTAATTTCTAATAATTAACAATTAAACACAGTATTCTTGAATTCCAAGTTCCCTCAATCAATTACTCACTCAGGTGAATGATGATGTCTTCTCATCTCTTCCAACTTTCCACGCTGTCTCTCTTTCCCGAAGAAGCCGGAGATGTCATGAAGAAGAAGAAACGTTTGATCGGAGAAGACGACGACGACTTGAACATGCCCAGAGACGACAGTAATGATCAAAGGCCAATGAAAAAGCCGAAAATACTCAGTCTTGTCTGTTGGGAGGAGCAAACATCTACTATCAAATCATCAATTCAGTTACTTCCCCTGTTAGACAAGATGTCACAAACCATGGCCATGGGGATTCTTCATGAACAACAACAACAAGACCCTCATCTGGAGGAGGAGGAAGAAGTCTCGACATTGCTCAAGTTATCAACTAGCTTCAGTAGCGACACAATTACCAAAGAAGAAGAGAATGTAGATGGTAATCATCATCATCCATGGACAATTACCAAGAAGCTTTTCAAGAGCGATGTGGACAGTTCGTCTCGCCTGCTTCTTAAGAAGAAAGAGATCGAAAGTCACGTTATCCCCTACTTGAAAGAAGAAGAGGTAAAGTCATTAATGTTCGGGTCTCCTGAGGGGATAAGGATCGGAATACTTGATGTGCAAAAACAGCAAGGCTTTACCCTCACTTTGAAGAAGTGGAAGACGGGAAGCTTCGTTTTCACCAGCAACTGGCGCAAGGATTTTGTCAAGCGCAGGGGATTGCTTCATCGTGATGAGATTGGGCTCTATTTTGACCAACACAATCGCAGACTCTGCTTTGGTGTCCTCCACAAAGCACCTCCACACGCTCTTCCTGCATGGCCGGTCTAGAAGAAGAAGAATCGCCGCCGCCAAAAGAGAGAAGAATCATAAAACTAATTCCACTTAATGTAACACTTAGAAAATATTCTTAGTAATCATAAACTAATGTAAAAGTTGAATATTCTTATTAGTATTTCCATTTCCATATATATAATATCAACTTGTTTGTTTACTACTCTCATCACTTTTTGTTCTTTAGTTCGTCATTCAATATCTTAGAATCAACAACTATGCATGGCAGTACCTACTGGGCCCAAACCCAGAAATTTGCAATGTCTATAAACAACTTAAATCCTCCCAAACATACATTTATATTAATAACTAACTAACTAGAGATAAATAAATCAAAGTAACAGTTTTCAAATAGGCTCATTAACAATAACTTATGGTTCACAAATTCATGATTATTTGTAAGCCCATTTTGAATATTTCAATTTTATGAATGAACAAACAAACCATCAGAATATCACTATTTTATTCCATGTTCACTCTTTTAGAACAAGACCATAAAAAGATTTGCCAACGACTAGAAAACAACTTCACCTTAGAATGCAATTCCCTTTATGATGCTTTTCAGCTTCTCATTCGCAGCCACAAGTTCTGCAGATACTCCTGGTTCGTTAGCCGAATGTCCAGCATCTGGAACAACCTGTTGCATTGTGGAAAAAAAGAAAGCCACTGTCATCTACGTATGAAATGATCGGTCAAACTTGTAGGGTATAAAAATATAGAAGAATTAGTAGTAATGCGGTTAATCAAAAAACTTACCCTAAGTTCAGACTCTGGCCAAGCCTTGTGAAGATCCCATGCTGACATCATGGGACAACACACATCGTACCTTCCCTAAAAAAAAAAAGAAACGAGATCATTCATTAATCAGGTCAGCTAGATTTCTTGGGTAAACTACACAAATTTTGAAAAAAGAAAAAGGTGCATATATACAAACATAAATACCTGTACAATTATTGTATGAATATGTCTTATCTTATCAATATTGTCCAGCAGATGTGACTCACAAGGAAAGAATCCCTTGTTCACAAAGTAATGGTTTTCAATTCTTGCAAATGCCTGCAAAGATTGCATGAAAAGTTCGGGTCGATTAAAAGTAAAGGGGGGTGACTTAGAGACTGCATATCAAATACAACTGACCAGGGAAAATTCATCATCATCTCCTCTCTTAATAGTCTCTTCATTGGGAAGGAGATGAGCAGTCATCATCTCCCACTTTGTCCATTCTCTGGCAGCTCCATACTGAAAAGGAAATATAGTTAAATGTGAACCTGTATTTTTTTTATTATTATGAATTCACTAGGTATGCTTGTTAACTGCTTAAAATAAGTAAAGATCTCATACAACTTTGGTTTATTCCTATTATTCTAATATTCACTTGAAATTCAAGTCAGTAAATACCTCATACAACTTGAATTTGCAACACAACATTACCATCAGTCAACATTGGACAGAGCAAGACCAACAGAATTAAGAACTTCCTTATTAACTAAAATCCATGTAACTGATTAATTACTAATATAATATCAGATTCCATATAGCCAGATAATTACATATATATAATATTCCAACTCTCCCAATACACTAACATCTTTAGAGTTTAAACCAAAACTAATATAATGTATTAGTTGGTGACAAACCCAAATATATTCATGCCATGGAATCTTGGGAATCTCAATTAGTGCACATATCTTCGTAGATAAATAAAGCTCTATCGTCTCTAATGAACTTAGGAAATGGTCAACGAGGAAAAACGAAATGGAGTAAGGAATTTACCATATGAACTTAATAAGAAATTCTTACTTGTGTTTCCTTGTTATCAGAGTTTAATCTTTTCCAGTAGGCATTAATGAAACTCCCCCTTTCATTTTCTGGGATGTGGTCTCTAAAGGGCTCCCAAGCTGCATCGAGATAGAGAAAGATCATTCACTAGAATTTTCCCAGGGACATTTGAGATACTAATATTTCACACAACTCTAACATGGGTTTTGTTTCATTTACTCAGATTTCCTTTTCTTCATTCCATTTACGATTTTTTGCACCATTCATAACATCAACGTAGCAGTATTTTTTAGTACGCAAACTATACAAGTGAAATACAAAAAACAAAAAGTATACTACTTAGGCGCTGCAGCTAGCTTATGCATAGAAGATGCTGTTATTCAGGGCTAGTGAGGATAACTATATAAATTTCAAATTTGATGGGCGAATATTACTATTTCAGTTAACATAGAAAACTATTTAAATAAGCTAGCAATGACTTAAATTGATTTTGCTTCTTAGTTGACTGACTAGCTATGAAAAATGAAATCAAATATGTAGCTACCATAACAAGCCAACAGGTAGGAGAGATGAGTAAAAGTGAAATGGGGATGAGAACACACCATCAGGAAATATAGCAGCAGCTCCACCCTCATAAAACCAATCAAGTTCTTTCTTTCGTAACAGAAATATTCCTCTAAGAACTATTCCTGTCACCTGCCAATAGGAAGAAGGCAGCATATAATTCTAAGCAATTTGAAATATAATTCTGACCAGACAATGGCTGCAAAGAAATTTGTTTAGTTCAAAGGTCATGCAGTCATTATACCTTATCAGGGTGTGTTTGGCTGTATGCAAGTGCAAGTGTGCTCCCCCATGACCCACCAAAAACCTGCAGAATAGAAATTACTGAGAACAGTAGGTAGAAAACTACCAAATATTACTGAGTAATCACCGCAGTAGATATTTAAACCTGCCATGATGGAATATCCAAGTGTTCTCTTAGCTTTTCTATATCTTCAACAAGATCCCAAGTCGTATTCTCTACCAAGCAAGCATGTGGTGTACTCTTACCTGATCCTCGCTGTGAGACAATACAAGCTAGGAATCAGTTACTTATAAATCCACCTGATCGAAGTGCAACAAGTTACCACAATAGAATTACTTATAAATTCACCTGATCGAAGAGAACGATCCTATAAAAGTCAGGATCAAAGAATTTTCGGTTCTTTGGTGATGTTCCACCCCCTGGACCACCATGCAGGAAAACAACTGGCTGCAATATTTCCATGTAATTAGCAAAAAGAATCTTCAAAGATATTGGGCCATTTTGGTAGCACTTTTTATTAATGTTACATGAACATATACAAAATGTGTTTTCAAATGGGATCACTAGTTGCAGATTTTATACATTTCCGTGAAATGGTTAGAACAGTTAAAACAAAGGAGAAAGTGGTGCATAAGCATAGTGATCGGTCTATTTCCCTATCAAACAAGTGTGAAGAATCCTCATATGATAATATGTTATTTAAACTCATGAGAGCTGTCTGAGAACATCCACTAACTCTTAATTAATGGAAATCAGGTACAATTTCAAAAGATATGTATTAATGTACCATCGAAAGAGAAATCAGCTGATAGTACTAAATGATGGACCTATCTAGTATCCACAAGGATGAAACGATGAGAATCTCCATCAATCATATATATTTACTAAAGTGGAAATCAAGCATACATAAACTTCTCAATAGACATTGGCGAAAGAAGCAAGTGGGTGTTGGTTCAAACATTGTTAGAGGTACTCACATGACCATCTGGATTCCCAGACTGTTCCCAATAGATGGTATGAACATCAGAGACTTTCAAAACTCCAGTACTATATGGTTCTATATCTGGATACAGAGTCTTACTTAAGATACTTGACTCCATAGATACCAAATTCAGATGTTTCTCACTCTTGGAATCAACTTTCTGAGCTCGCAATGTCAAGTTGTTGGCTTTTCTTCTTCTACCTGTGGTGAATTTTCCATTCCAAATATCAGTATGAACAAGCTTTACTGCCTAATATGATGAAAAAAAACGTATACAGAAATGCATAGAGGATGTGGATACTCAGATCATAAAATGAAGAATGATTACATTAAATCTTCATCATACAGAGAAAGAGAAAGAGACCTGTGAAACCCGGAATGTCAGGAAGAGATGAAGGTTGAAGGTGGAAGTGAAAGGGAGAGAAACGAAACCCAAAAGGAGAAAGGTGTTTTGAAGGTCTAAACCCTAATCCTATACTCATTTGTGTCGGTGGAAACGGTACCTCCATAATTCAGGGATCCTATCCATTCTCCCCATTCAAGATTACAGTTTTGTCATGCTTAATTAATTAAATGGATTAAATAATAAAATCATCTCATTAATCCATTTTTGTTGAGATAGTAAAATTTTTGTTTAAATGCAATAAAAAATCAAAATGTTAAATGAAGATCAAAGATAATTAAATTCAAAATTAAATAATTTAATTGACACAAATTTATATTATTTTTTTAGTTTTTCGTAACAATCTGGTTAATAATTAACTCGAGACTCGAGAAAATACTTTTTAAAGTTTAAGTATGTTCATCGAACATTTACTAAGTACGTAAAGCACGACTATTAGTAAAGATTTGTCCAACCCCACAATTTGTTTATCATCTATAGAACGACATGATAACTACCTATGATGCTCTAAAAAAATCACAATAATTTTCGGTTAGCATTCATTCAAGAGGAAAAATAAGTTAAATAAGATGATCTTAAACCTCATGCATAAGTAGACTTAGAGACACACTTTGAGAAGATGTAAGCATGAGTCACATATTGACAAACTCTTTCATTAATATGATTAAATTGATTAATTGAGGTTCTCCAATCTTCTTAATTGATAAGTTGGAGATTTCACTTAATTCAATTAGTGTCAAATGGATAATTTCGGTTCAGCAATACAGTTTAATGCAAAAAAAAATTAAAAGATTCACTAATAAATTTTAGCAATGGTCAGTTCGGTCCTTATTAGTTATTTAAATAATTTAACATAATTAAATATTATTTTTTTATTTTTTTCATTATTTAAATTAATTAATTAATTAAAATATTAAAATATCTTTTATTTAAAATTTTTGTTTTTATTTTATTATTATATATTAACCTTTTAAATTTGTTATAAAAAAATCATAATTTTTAAAAATTATCATCAATGGAACATAGATTTAATATAACCACAAATTATTTAATAAAAACTAAATCCAAATAAATCACAAGTCGTATGGTGTAATGACTTTCTAACGAACATAGATTTCAAATCATATAACCAAACAAACAAAACTCACTTAGGACCCGTTCGAGTTAAGGAATTTTCAAAAAAAAAATTGAATTATTTAAAAAATAATTATTTGTAGTGATCTTGCTGATGTTGTGGTATTTTTTTTTATTTTTTTTTGATAAAAATACGTAAAAAATATTAATTTAAACGATAAAATAAAAAATAATAATTTAAAATATAAAGTATTTTAGTATTTTTAGATTAATAAATTGAATGATGTGATTAGAGAAAAGGGAAGGGAAGGGAAGGGAAGGGAAGGGAAGGGAAGGAAAGGGAAGAGAAAGGAGGTGAAATGATATTTTTTTAATTTTAATTATTGAAATAACTCAAACTTATCATTGTCTTAAGCCTTGTTAGGAATGTTTTTTTTAAATATTAGAGATGAAAAAAATAATGATGGGTGATGATTTTAAAGAAGTTATAATTATTTTTGGTAAAAAGACTTAAAGTGTATTTATATATATGAATAAAATAAACAATAATAATTTAAAATAGAGGGTATTTTAGTATTTTGGTTAATGATCAAAATGAGTGATATAATTGTTAAGAAGTGATTAATTAAAATTTTAATTTTGATTGTGTTTTTTTAAAAAATCTAAAAAAACAATGCTTTAAGTTAGATAAAATTTTAAGTTCAACAAATATTCTTTTATAGCCTAGTTATTTGAGATCCAATTATAAGTTTTCTTATTGGTTATATTATTTAAATTAATTATTAAAATAAATTTTATTTCATAACTAATTATTTTTACTATATATTTATATAATTTTTATTTGAAATAACAATACAGCCTTAATAAATTCTTGTTTATTTAATATTTAAATATTGAATTGTAATTTGGATCAAATTATTATTAGTTATTATGATTGACTAGTTAAAATGTTAAGTTTGATTATTGTTTTATTTTGTTTTTATATTAGGAGGGAAGTTTAAATATGAGGATGTACAATAAGAGATTATCGTTTATGATATTAGAGGATACATGTGAGTAATTTTTATTTTTATT
Organism: Impatiens glandulifera; assembly: GCF_907164915.1. Taxonomy (NCBI): domain Eukaryota; kingdom Viridiplantae; phylum Streptophyta; class Magnoliopsida; order Ericales; family Balsaminaceae; genus Impatiens; species Impatiens glandulifera. The sequence goes on along the minus strand of NC_061863.1, from coordinate 53,666,696 downwards.
TTAATTAAAAGGAGGAAACTAGCATAACACTCTGTCATCGTGACTTTGTTTAAACTCAAATCGCTTTAAGATGAATCGAAACCGTAGGTACGTATGTATGTTTGAATTAGTATTTTTGTTTTAATAAAACTAAAAATTAATATTTAAATATTAATATTAAATTTTAAGTATTTAATTACTTAAAATATCTAGAGATAAAAAATAAATTAACCAAAGAAATATCAAAATTTAAGTATTCAATATTTCATTGTATCTAAAATTAATAGATATATAAATAAAATATACTAACGAATATGCATTTTTCTTATTTTTATTTTATAATTAATTTTTATATAATTATATTTTTATTGAATAATATTTGAAAATAATCTCATAAAAATTTATTAAATTAATTATGATCAAAATAAAAAAAAATAGTTTTTTATACTTATAATATGAAAACAAAAAACACCGCATTAAATATGAGATATAAAATATATATTTATATATCTTGTTTTTTATTTTATAATTAGTTTATATATAATCATATTTTTATTTCATTATATTTAAAAATATTCTCGTAAAAATAATTAGATAAATTAAAAAAGAAAAAGAAAAAATAAAAAAAATAATATGATTTTATATATAGTAGTAATTTTATTAAATTTAAAAAGATAAAGTAATATTTTGATAAAAAAAAAAAATAGATTAGTGTGTTTAATTTTTTTTTCACTTAAAATAAACTTTCATATTTTAAATATTTTTCACTTTTAAGTCTAGCAATAAGTGATGTATTATCAAATATATTTATTTTAAATAAAATTTTAATATATTCAATTAAGTGATAACTTAAGTTATCAACACACGAAATATTGTCTCAGTTTATTCGTTTCAACTTATTATATTAAATTATATTACACAAAATTGTTGTAGTAGATTATAACGCAAACGTTAAACGTTGAATCAAATGCTCCCATACATAAAAGATAATAAAAAAAAGATAAATATCAATTATTTATTTTCATTTTTAAACAAAATTTATTTTATTAAAAACTAAAAATAAATAAATGCCATGCACGGAAAAGTGAAAAAAAAAAATCATATAAAATATGTTAATTGGACAACTTCATAGACAGATTAACTATCATTAAATATAGAAGCTCCAAGTAAAATATGCATCTCCATCTGAATTAATAGCTAGTGAGTTTATTAACTGTTTGATTTTTCAAAATAAATTTGTAAGCAACATGCTTTTGTCTTAGTTAATGATGCTATATTTAATATAGAAATTATAATTATATTTGAATTTGAATTTTTTTTTCACTAAGTAATGATGCTAATTATATTATTTTATTTTAAAAGTAATTAGAATCTGGTCTGAGATTTATTTCAATAGTTTAATAAGGTTAACAATTTTTTTTATTTTAAGGAATAATCAATGGTATTATGATTATAAATCTAATTATAAAACTTATCTCCCCAACCTATTTGCTAATTTTTTTTTTCTCATCAAATATTTGACAAGACAGACAGCTATGTTTCAATTATTGATTTGTTTGGAATATTGAGATATATTTGGACTTTAGTGTTATATTAAATATTTTAGGATTTGAGATTAGATGCGATTCTCCAAATAACATAAAGTTTTAAAAAATCCTTAATTAATTGTTACTTTTGAAACCTTAAAATCAGTATTAAATGGAAATGTAGGGAAATCAATTTCATAATACATTATCTTGAACTTGTCAATGAACTCAATTGGACAACTCAATCATCATGTGTGACATCAAATAAACTAAAATATTTCATAACCTAAAATCCCAACCAAAGACCAACTCACTAATAATATAAAAGATAATCAAAAACTATTATTAATATCTCTTATTTGGTGAAATGACAAGATTGTACTTAATATCACGCTTTATTCAAAACTATACATAAACATCTTATATTTACAAAATGAAGCTTAAACTTTTAAATATAACTCATATAGAGAATTTTATAAATCCATCTATTTTTGCTTGCATGCAATTTTTGTTTATGTCTAATTATTTAAACATAAACAAGTTTGATTTTTATTTTATTTTTATAATCATCTAATTATAAATCTATTCTTAGTTTTTCATTATTTTGATTTTATATGAAAAAATTGACGAATATATAAATTTGTACTTATTTAGTTTTTGAATTGTACCTTGTGTGCAATTTTCACTACATTAATCAAAGAACAATGAAAAAACATTTCATTTAAATTTTTTTTTATCCAAATAACCAATCAATCACTCACTAAAATAGTTTAAATAATTTCTTCTTAAATTACTCTTCTCCCAAATGCATATGTATATATATGATGTCTAATTTTAAACCTCTCCTTAAACTTGAGATCACATTTTCATATTCACCATTTATTATGAATTTATGATTATGCTTTTGCAGCTGATCACATATTACATATATTAATATTAATTATAATAAATTTATTTTGAACAACATATATTTTATTTTAAAAAATCAACTTTTATTAATCTTAACAATAGTAATAAATTAAGACCATAATTTATTCAATAAAAAATGCTAATACATCAATCAAGAACTATATTGTTCACTTAAATCATATAGAGGTGTTATTGTTAGTAAAACATTAAAACTTAGTATCTTAGATCCCACTATATAATAATACTACATATAGATTGTGAGATAACAAGAGAGAATTGCAATTTTTAGCAACACAATATATATATATATATATATATATATATATATATATATATATATATATATATATATATATATATATATATATATATATATATATATTCAACTTTGCATCTTTTGATAGAATAAAAGTTGGCATTTATTGGGTTATAGAAAGAATAATTATGGTGGGATTATGGAAGACATGAAGTAGTGAAAATGTTGAGATTATATAAACATTTGATCCTGTCTTATTTGATTGAAAATGAATATACTGAGTTTTGAAGATAAAGTTAGACCAATATCTGAATGCAAATTCATTCTTGATACTAGCTAGTAAAAATGAACATTTAGCTATATTTATATAGATGATAATTAAATATTGTTGTTAAAATCAAAATGTATAACACCTTTAATGATGTTATTTTTAACTTTTTTATAAATGGTTCGTGTGAAAACTCGAACTCATCTTTTATAAAAATATGAGTTCTGCATTTTACCACTTCTAATGATAAATGTTATTTACAATTTATTTAGTACACAATTTTTGACTTTATTATATTTGTGGGTGGTTTGTATTTGTTGTGGTATTTTGACCACTTTAATTATTAATAATTTTTGTTGTCAATTTTGCAAATGTTGGCTAGTACAAGATTTTATTATAATAAAACTAAATATATATAGCACTCAAGAGAGGAATAAACCAAAAGAAGAGTGTTTCTTTTTATTTTCAAAGATTTTTTTTTAATATGAATAACACTCTAATTAATTATTTGTTGAGTCCTTTGTTATCAATCATATCTTACATTTAATTAGGTTAATATGTATTTCATACATGCTCGAATCCCTTCTGAACATTAACGAGATAAAGTGTGAGTTGATTTTTTTTTTATATGTCCTATTTGATTATAAATACAGATGACAAATTTTTATTTGACCGAACTTTTCTCTACATTATTTACTTACTCTCCGACAAAAATATTAGTTGTATATAAATTTAGATGTTTGATTGGTTTTGTTTTATTTCATCTTGGTTATTATGAAACTTAAGTAGTGATACTAATTAATAGACTAGTTATTGAATACTTTTTTTTTATTAAAATTTTAGTTTTTATAATTTTGTTTTCAAAATTAATATTACTATTAACATTTATATTTTGATTTGGTGGTTCAAATCTTTTAAAATCTATTTTGTATTATTTGTAAATTATATTTTATATGTAATTTTTTAAATTTAAATTAAACTCCTACTAAGAAAAAATAACAATAAATTGTCAAAAGTAATATTGACATTTGCACACATGGTAATGATGTATAAAATTAATAATCGTGACATATATACATAACCTTTTAATATAAACGGCAGCAATACCCAATAATTAGCTAAATTAATAAATAATAATACCCATAAGTCCATAACTCAAACCATCACTTTCACACACGAAAGCATTCATTTTCTAATAAATCCAAAAATTATTCATATTGGACTTTTTCTTTCATTAGAAAAATCTTAAATTGATCTTTTTAATGAATTTATCTTTTTTTGAAAGTTGTTTGTTTTAATTATAATATTATTAAATTTCAAAATGACTACATTTTAGAGTCAAATTTGTAATGAGTGTTCCAACTATAAATGGTTTAATAGCTCGATTATCAATTTATTTTAATTTAAATGAAGATAGTACAACAGTTGTATAGATTATATATATAATAGAAATTATATAAACGTGTACCTAATATTTCCATACAGATCTTCTTCAATATAGATGCAGATATTTTGGTATCTTATTTGAACAAATTATTGATAGAATTTTGAATAATTATAACTTTTTGATTGATATTGTTCATCTACTGATTAAAAAATGTGATTTTTAAGACTTTTTTTATTTAATTGTTTCTTGTTTATATATAAAGTTGCTGAATTTTATCAACACCTAAACTTCCAACTAGTTAATACAGTTAATTTTGTCATATTTTATGTTAATAATTTATTAGGTAACTTAAGTGAAAAAAGAGTTGTTTAATAAAATGTTTCAGAATTAATTCTTATTGAAATTGGTCTAAGCTAAATTGAGAATCGTATTAATTTTATAAATTTAAAAAAGAAAATTTCGATGATTATATTTTGTTTTATCCGATGCATGGTTGTTAGTAAAATGAAAAAAAAAAAAGAATTAATATGATGTATTTTGGATTAATGTTTCTTAATCATTTTAAATAATTAGTAAGTTAAATATCTATTCTCATATTATTATTTTTAAATCAAAATTTATTTTCTGAAATAATGTAATATAACTCATGTATACTTAATAATATATTAGTTATAATACACATGTGAAATTATTGTGCAAACTAAACAAGATATCGGTTGAACTATTTGATTTGCTAGAAAACACTATAAATAAAACAACATTAATATATCTGAAAATTTAGTATGATATGTCATATTAAGCTGAATTTTTTATTTCATAATTGAAAGACGAACTTATATGTTTTATATTCAAAATTTACGTTCCTAGTTAAATATAATACATATGAATGGTCACACTTTAAAACAATATTGCTAACCAAAAATAAAATTAAAAATATTGAGCAAAGTCTATATAAAGAAAAGATGTTCAAACACTTTATTATTTCACACGTGACATTACAAAGGAAAAAGAGACTTACAAAGTGAACACAAAAGTCTCTAAAACACCAACCAAATATTCCCTAATTTCAAGACCCGATTTTCCGTAAAAAAAAAATAGCTTTCTTTTACTGCTTTTAAATTTTGATTTTGACATAAAACATTCACATATGTCAATCTCAAAACTTAATAAAAAGAAATTTACCTGCGAAAATCTAAAAAAATTAATAAATATCATTCTATGGTGGAGGGTATAATTAAAGGGTATTGTAACATGGTGAAACAAATCAACCATGAAAAAAATGCACCCAAAAAAATATACCCATCAAGCAAAAAATGATATCTTCATGACAAATGAGTTCGCGTGGGAACATTGGATGATCGGAAAATAGACCTCGTGAGGAATTTTTGGAAAACTTTGACTCGAAATTGAACTACTTATAGCATCTATAACTATCATGAATGGAGAAATTGACTGAATCTAAACTTCGGATGAGTTTTTTTTCACATAATATGTTTGATGGATGTGCTTATACTTGTCACAAGATCCTCCAAGGTCATGCTGAATTCTTTATCTATCTGCAAAAGTTATGTAAAACAGTAATCAAATTAGTTATATGATCATTTTCAAAAAATGAAATTGATATATTTTTATTTACCTTGGTAAGAATTGTAATGTCCAAGGTAGAACCACCAAAAGTGAGGACATTGCTATTGACAATAGAAAGATGAAACTTTTGAATTTCAGCCATCACTTTCTCCATAATTCCTTTCTTCTTCTTCTCACAATGGATTCTTATAAGCACGTTTTCACTGCAAAGCTAACTTCAATCTCAGGAAGTGTTTCTGAAACCCCATTATCGTCTTCCTCAGTTGCTTGATACTTCTTCTTCACCAACACTACAGATTCCATTGACTTCTTCTCAACATTTTCCTCAAGTGTCTTCACTTTTTCTTGTAAATGCTTCATGTACTTGATAGCATCTCCAAGAACAGAAGCCTTATCCATCTGATCATAGAAAATAAACAAAACACATAAAGTGGAATTCATAGATCATGAAAAATGAATCCAAATTTTGGAGGAATGATCATTTCATTGAACATGATCTACACCTTTTTGAGGCCAGGGATTATGGCAGAAAGTGCAATGAATCTCTGGCTCATCTTTTCTCTCCTATTCCTTTCAGCTAAGATGTGATCCTGAGCTTGTGACGTTTTAGTGCCTGAACTAACAACCGTCTTAGCTTGGGGATATTGTTGAGAAAGAGAGAATTCAGAAGGGAAATTAGTCACACTATTAGGAGATTGAGCCACAGCCACTTGTTTTGGCATTAATATACCAAAAGTGGATGATGAATTCAAACTGCTTTCAGATTTCATCAATTTCGTGGGCTTTACAGGCCCGAAATGAAGCATGTCAGCAGGTCGTTTAGGCTCAAATCCTCTTTGTTGTTGATGAGAAAAAGTATTGAAAAGATTCCCTTCAAATGAATATGGGCTTAGTTCATCAAGAGAATCCATAAATGGCCATTGGTTCATCATGAATTGAGATTCTTCCATCCCCAATTCAACGGCCATGTCCCTGTTATAATCTGATATCTCCATTATTTCCTACCTGAAATTAAGAAAGATCAAATGAAGAAATGAGATGGGTATTTCATAAAGATTGGATTCTTCAAAATCGAAACTTACCCTTCAACTAATTTGATTCCTCCTTTAGCTGAATTCTCCTGTAAAGTTATTACAATGTCTGTAATTTATAGCCTTGAAGAACCTGTACACGGGGTGGTTGATGTGAACTGGCCACACGTAAGACTTTCTATAAATGGAAAAATTCATATTGGCCCTCTAACTTTAACCTATAGATTGATACTCCCTTGAAGTCTTGAACTACTAACCAAGTTAACCAAAAAAAAAAATAGTTATGTTTTATGTAAAATGAACACTGTTTCGTTTTCTTCAAAATAAATCAAAAGTTGAGGGGCTATTTGATAATGAAATCAATAGTTGAAGGGTAATTGATACTATTTTTTTCCAAAGTATAATTTAGATTTTATAAATCACAGTGTTTTAGTGTGTATTATTCATAATTATTTGTTGCTCTAAAATCAAACATGGAATTTTGATGTAAACCCAAACAACCTTTCAAAGTTCCAACCAATATTGTTTGACCTTTTGTAATGACACAAATTTTGAGGATTTGGGTGTGAACAAAAGAAAAAATTATAAATTTATTTTTATCTTCTACTTTTAATATTGATTTAAATAAAATAAATTTATTTATATATATTAACAACTTCACATTTTTTTTTTTCATGTTTTAAACCCTTGTCAATGTTAGTATTAATTGGAGACATGCCTAATTATTCAATTCGCTCCAACAGACTGACATGGTTATGTAGTCAAAATAATTGTTCTTCGTGTACTAATCGGACGCATCCTTTTCAGGGTCTCCTTAGGAACCGATTCACTCTGAAAAGATCGACTGATTGAACACAGAAAAACAATAAATTAAAACATAACTAGTAAGGTCTTTGATCAATTTAATCCATTAAACTTATGGACTTGAACTTGTATCTATTCGATATTGGATGTATTATTTTTTAAACTTATTAAGGTCTTGTTTTGATATGAGTTTTGAATTAAATTAAATAAAATAACATTTGATCATGTTATCAATAACAATTAAATACTTTTTTTTTTATGTTTTCAACCCTTATTCGCTCCAAAAGACGAACATGGTTATGTAGTCAAAACAACTTGTCACTTTCGTGTACTCATCGGACGGCAGCCCTTTCGGGGTTTCCTTAGGAACCGATTCACTCTGAATAATCGACAGAACGTAGAAAAAAACAAATAAGTTAAAACATAAACTATTAAGATCTTTGTTTTAATCCATTAAACTTAAAAGGACTTGAACTTTTATCCTATTGAATGTATATATTTTTTAAAATTATTAAGGTCTGGTTTGATATGAGTTATTTGAATTAAATTAAAATAAAATAACTTCTAATCATGTTATCAATAACAATTGTTTTTTTTTGGTTTCTAAATTAAGAAAAACCACTTATTTAAGAAAATATCAATCAAACAAATTCCAACAAGTGATTGAAACATATTCTAATGACCCACTCGTGTGAGTTTGTGCTGTCAAAAGTGGGTTGTATATGGTGGGATACATCTTTGAATAAAAACACGGATAAAGATTGTCAACTCCCTCTAGAAAGAAATAAATACAACTACCCATAATATATAATATAAATTCATTTTTGTCTCATTCATGACCTAATTGATGTAAACTCCGATAAATAAGGAATCAAATCATTTGACAGGTACTAAAAAGATTATAAGGAAGAGATGGTAGTAGGAAAACCGGCCTAGCTTAAAAAATTGACTTTTTTGCATCTCTATAAAGTGGTTTTGAATATCTGTATTACCTATCTATATAACTTATCTAGTTTTTTTAGATGTTAATTTATAACTTTGTAAATGTAATTTAGTACAATTTTTATTTTCATTTCATCGAATTTTACACAAAGACACAATATGAGATGGACCTTGCAGTAATGTGAAACATCACTAAAAAAACTTGAAGACCAAGCCCATTTATAGAGTCTATGAGCTAGTTGGAACAAAAGACCAACATAACATACATGAGAAAAAACAAAACATGTTGATATAAAGGTGTGAGTTTGGTGTGCAGATCTATATGCTACCAGATTAAGTCAGTCAGTAAAAATGATGCAAGGAGCTCGATCCATTAAAGAAACACAAAATTCAATAGTCATTTTTCAATGCCAAAGGTCTCAGTTGAATCAAGAAACTAACAAAGGGGGGAGTTGGGATAATATTGTTATTGCATCAAAATTTGCATTGTTGGTTTGTAAGAAGACTTATCACGAGTTTAACTCACTAAAATAATTTCGTGAAATAGTAGTTTTTTACGAGATTAGAATCAAGAGTTCGATTTCAGTTAAAATGCATTAAATTGAAGTACGTGTCGTAGGATCATTAAGTAGGAATAACATGACTCAATTTGGAAACGCTAAATCCAGGGTTGGATCTGAGTTTGGAAAAAAAAATATTTAATTTTTTTAAATATTTATTTGAATATTAATTTAAATAAAATAATGTTTTAAAAAATATATTTTGTTTAGATATATATTAATAAATTTAATAAAAAAAATTTAAACTCATATTTAGACTTTACCGTGGAAACACAAACTCTATTTATTAATAGTGAGAACATATTCCAATCAATATAATATTGTATCAAATTAGAACTAATTATTAATCCTTTTGCCCAAATACCCTTGATTGCCCGGTGATTTCTTTATGTTGGAATCTTAGTGGACCAATTCGGTAATTAACCATTGAACCATTTTTTCAAACAGGCCTCATATGTTGTTAGGTAGATACAATGATGTATGTGTGTCATAAGATTAATGTCATAGCTCAAGTATATATCCAAAAATGCATATGATGGTCTAAAACAATTGCCTATTCAATTCACTAATTTTATTTATTATTAGTTATTTTACCTGTATAGTGTTGGGATAGGAAATTCAAAATCAATTATTTGATTACTTAAAATAAAATTGAAATGTATATATATTTTTTAAAATTTCAACTCCACTATTTTCACTTTGAAATTACAATTTTATCATTTCTTCAAACAAAGAATTGTAACTCAATTCTATTCTATTGAAACTTTTATTTTAATTATACACATCTAAACCTAAGCTTAGAGAATATTGGATAATCTGAGTGTTATAAATCACAATTAAATCTAGTTAAGCCCATGATGGCAATATAACCTATTTCAATATTTACATTACCCATCTCCAATCTAGTTCCCGAACTGTACTCATATTCAATCCTCATACCCGATAATCCGAATACCTAATCCTCGTACGAGCCCTCAAAGACCTGATATTACGATATTTCTCTCCTCAATTTTGTATTTGTCAAGAACAAGAAAAAAGACTGAAAATATGTTAAACTTAATTAGTATTAGAGAGACGAGATTAGGAGGACCTGAAAGTTTTTAAATATGGAATAAGATAGTTTTAATATATATTATATATATATATATATATATTTATATCTATATCTATATATATTATATATCTAAACAGTTGTTTTTTATTAATTAATCGGGTATAGGTTCTACCGACTGGTATTTAATGTTTGTTCTTTATCCTGAACAGAGTCGGCACCGAGTTTTGGGCTTTCCCAATCCTGGTAGAAAAAAAAATATCGATATATTTTTTGTTGCCGCAGGTCTAGTTTAAAAAATTAATAAAAAATATAATTTTTGGTGAGATTTTAACCATAATTAAATAAAATTTTAATTTTCATCTTGAACCATTAAGTTACATTATTTTATATTTAAAATTACAATAAATTTAACTAGATATCTTACGTTTTAATAAATGCGCTGCCGTAGCCCGAGGGCTTGTTGGGCTTACCTCAGGGCCGATCGAAAATCCCAACCCCAATTTTGAGTTACTCATCCCCAACCCGTTCGGAGAATACACGCGAATATCATCTTCTCAGTTACTATTGTCATCTCCATTGATGAACAAGGCTATAGTTTGAAATATCACTCAAATTCAGTTGATTTGACCCATTTAAAAGAATTTGTAATAGTTGTTATATTTATGGCGTGGAATATTTTGTTCTAACAAAATTTTATAAATTTTAAAAGCAAGTAGGCCATTTACAATTTGATCGGGTTCAATCTTTAATAGTACCTTTATATATATATATATATATGTGCTATGAATATGCAGTTTCTTGTGTCTGATGTTTTATTATTTTTTATTCCTAGGTACTCTTGTCCCTTTATAACATGTTCTTTCTGTTACAAGGTTATTAAAATTTGTAAAGAATAAAGTTTATTTTTCAAAGGATCAACACATGGGCCTATATATCCTTGAGAATATGTAAGAGTAATTAAAGTGTCTTCTTTCTATTAGGATTTAGGACCACTCCATTGATGGTGTTGCCTAAATAAATGTAATTCTTTATTTTTCTTTTCTTGCTAAAATTAATAAACTATAATCTAATTGACATCAATAATTGAAAGTATAGTAGCTGTAACAATTTATTCTCATTGAGAATCATGTAACAGTTGTGTTTGCAAATTGCAATGAGAGTTGGGCATTGCTATAATAAACTAATATCCAAGTAAATTTCAATTGTAATAAGAAAAATAAATCATTTTGGCTGGTGAAATTGCATTAAAAGCATATAGTTTTCATAATTTGCTTCAAGTTTTTTTTTTCTTTCTCTTTTTTCTTTCTTATGACTTATAAAAATGTCTCAAATTATATATTTTTGTCATTTTCATTAAATAAATTCTTATGCACTTTCGAAAGCGAATAAAGAGCCATAAATATTGTTAAAAATGATTTAACTAAAAAAATTGACAAAATAAAAATAAAAATTATAATGTGTTAAAAAATATTGTTTGAAAAACTAAAAATTCGAATTGAATTCACGGTAAGAATATTTTATATTGAAATGAAGTTGTATTACATTTTTAAGCTAAAAAAACAGTAATTATTCGTCACCTCTTGCTTATTAATAAGAGCATTTTATTATATTTTGCGCTTAGAAAAGAAAATTTAAGTTTATTATAGCTGGTGTGATGTTGGTTATTTGAAATTTTATTAGATTTAAAAAACATATATTATTTGATAGAAAAAAAAATAATAAGTTATTTTAATTTTTTAATTAATTAAATTATTATAATATTGGATATTATTTAAGTTTTAAATTTTATTAAAATAAAAAATATTTTAATATTTGATTAAATAATTGAGTAGTTAAAAATAATAATAATAAAAAATCTAACATAAAGTATCCCTGAGTCAAGATGTTTTCAAAATAATTTGGTTTGACGTTCACTTAAACTAACCTAGTTTGTTTCTTCGTTCCTAAACTAACCTAATTTACCATTCAAACTCAGTTATTTTTTTTTAATTTTTTTTTTTTTACATTTCAAATTTATTATATATAAACTAAATTATTTATATTTTGATATATATTTTAAATTATTATTTATATAAATTAAATTGTTTATATTTTGATATATATTTTAAATTATTATTTTTTATAAATTTAATTATTTATATTTTAATATATAATTTAAATTTAATTATTTTTTTTATAAATTTAATTATTTATATTTTAATATATATATATATATATATATATTTTTTAATTATTATTTATATAATGTAATAAATATTCCACATTCTAATAAATAATTAATATATACTAATAAATTTAAAATATTTTAACCATAACAATATAATAATTAAATATACATAAAAATATTTTTAAATTTATCAATTATTTATTAAACATAATAACAAGATTACTATATTTCTAATATTTCTATATAATATTTATATAGTTAAAATATGATAATCTTCTAATTATATTTAATTAAAATGTTATTATATTTAATAAATAATTGACAATCAATTTTTTTTTATGAATATTTAATTATTATATTGTTATGGTTAAAATATTTTAAATTTATTAGTATTTATTAATTATTTATTAGAATGCTAAAGAGAATATTTATTACACTATATAAATAATAATTAAAATATATATATATATATATGTATATAATAAAATATAAAAAATTAAATTTATAAAAAATAATTAAATTTAAATTATATATCAAAATATGAATAATCAAATTTATAAAAATAATAATTTAAAATATATATCAAAATGTAAATAATCAAATTTATATAAATAATAATTTAAATTATATATCAAAATATAAATAATCAAATTTATAAAAATAATAATTTAAAATATATATCAAAATATAAATAATTTAATTTATATAAATAATAATTTAAAATATATATCAAAATTTAAATAATTTAGTTTATATATAATGAATTTTAAATGTAAAAAAAAAGAATTTGAATATTAAAACTAGGTTAGTTTGAGAATGAACGAACAAATTAAGTTAGTTTGAGAATAAACGAACAAATTAAGTTAGTTTGAAAAAGTGTACGTAAAACAAGTTTACTTTGAAACTTTAAAATTACAACTATATTTGAAGTATAAGCTTTAAGATAGGCCATTCAAAATTCAAGATTTATACAACAATAAGTAACTAAGCCATGTTAGAATATTGAACAGCATTTTTAAATTAGACCTCCATATTTAAGAATAATTTAATATATTCTTTTTAAACTTTACAATTAAAATTTATTATTAAATTATATTATGTCACTAATTTAACTACAAAATTTAAGTAAAAAAAAAGTGTTTGACTACCCAATTTTAAAAATTGGTAGTCAAAATTCTAAATCTTCTAAAACTCGATAGTTAAATTTCTGGGAATTTTTATTATTTATTTATACATGTCATGTAAATAATAAATTACCGGGTTCTGAAATTCCCATTTACACTAAATATTCCCAATTTGATAATTCCGCATCTAAAATTGTGAAGGAACAAAATTTCTAAAAAAATTATTTAATAAACTTGAATTTTTATTTTATGTGAAACTAAATATTATATCTTAACTTGAATATCTCTTCAAAATTGAAGAGTCGATATAAATAAATAAAAAGTTAGGGATGCAAATAGTAAAAAAAAAATTAGTGAGTGAAAGAACAAAATAGACATTACCACTTCTTGTCTCAGTCTGTGGCTTAGTTTTTCTCTCTCTCTCTCTCTCATACTCCTTCGTAATCTCGTATCATCGTATCATCTCCAATGGCGGCGGCGGCTAGAGTTCTAACGACGGCGGCGGCAACGGGCAATTCCGCTCTGTCCTCTTCCTTCCTCTTCAGAAGCCCATTTCTGAGATCTCACGGAGCAGCTAATCTCAGCATCAACAATTCTAAAAAGAACAAGTACGAGGCTAGAAGAAATCTGCTCACTTGCCGTGCCATATACAATCCTGAGGTTCTTCAGATCAAAGAAGACGGTCAACCCGAAACCCTTGATTACCGAGTGTTCTTCCAAGACCAGTCTGGCAAAAATGTAACTTTTCAATCTCCATTTTACAAGATTAATTTAGTAATTGGAATTTTCAATTGGGATCTTATATAGCCTATCCAATTGCCTACATGACTTGGGCTATGCATGCGATGAAATGTCTGTTAGATTTAGATTTCTTGAAATTTTATTTATTGGATTGTAAATTGTTAATATACAGATATCCCCTTGGCATGATATACCATTGCATTTAGGCGATGGTGTTTATAACTTTATAGTTGAGATTCCAAAGGAGTCTAGTGCCAAGATGGAAGTTGCTACAGATGAGGTCTTCACTCCCATTAAGCAGGATACGAAGAAGGGGAAGCTTCGATACTACCCGTGAGTGAGAACAATTCACAATTCTTCAATTATGCCACTTTTGTTTTCGATAATTTTGAGTCTAAACATAGTATTATACTGATTGATTATTGATTAGATATAATATTAATTGGAACTATGGATTGCTTCCACAAACATGGGAAGACCCTTCTCTTGCAAACCATGAAATTGAAGGGGCATTTGGCGATAATGATCCAGGTTTTTCAAATGAAGAATGAAGATCACCTTTTTCCTTAAAAAAAAGTATTGTTATTATTATGATCATTGAAATTTTTACTTTGATTCTTGAAGTTGATGGTTGTTGCGATTGGGGATGGCGTGGAAAGATTGGTCAGATAATGAAAGTGAAACCTTTAGCTGCTTTGGCCATGATTGATGAAGGAGAACTCGATTGGAAAATTGTTGCTATTTCTGTGGATGCCCTCTGGGCTTCACTTGTTAATGACATTGATGATGTTGAGAACATTCCCGGTATGTTCTTAAAAGGGATACATTTTTCTTGTCTCATTGTGTTTTTACTTTTTCTAAACAGGCTTATGTTTGTTTTTTTTAACATGATAGGGCACTCTTACTGCAATAAGGGATTGGTTTAGAGACTACAAGATCCCAGATGGAAAGCCTGCTAACAGATTTGGTCTTGACAACAGGCAAGCCAACAAGGTAATCGATTATGTGCAATATTTTGTTATGGTAAAATTTGATTATGAAATCATATCCTCAACATCCATAATGAATTGTAGGAGACAATTAATTGATTTTAGCGAAGATTATCGATTTTGATTAAAATTGGCACTTATGACCGGTGTCTAAATACTTAAGATAGAAAACTGTTACTTCTAGTTACATCTACAACGTACCTTCTTGAAGGATCAATACCCTAATTGTAGCATAATATGCTCATTTTGGAACGAGTTTGCTACTTTGCTTCAGATTCCACTTTGAACAATTAATAGCACAACGAGATGAATCTATTTGATTTGTATGATGTCAGGCTTATGCGCTCAAGGTTATAGCCGAGACAAATGAATCATGGGCTAAACTTGTCAAGAGATCTATTCCAGCTGGAGAGTTGTCGCTTGCATAAAACGATTTATTGGTATAGAAGTGGGGAATTTCTGTACTAGTTGCTTTGTTACATGTGAGTATTCATTTAGAACTGCTGTTAAACAGCAAGTTTTCTTTCCAACTATTTGTCTATTGGCTGCTGGAATTCACTATAAAATTGCATTGTTTAAAGTTTAAGTAAGTGAGATTGACAAAGTGTTTAGCTGGCTTGCTTACTTGCTGTTTGAAATTATATAATAGTTTGGCTGTCTATATTACTAGTTACTAGTAGTATACATGAGACCCTTTTCTAGCTATGTTACCATTCTCAATAGGCAAGAAAAATACATTATTTGAGCCTAGTTTAAATTAAAACTGTTCTTTTTCCAGCATTATTATCCCATTTAAAAATGGTCAAAGCTTTGAAATTGATATTTTTAGATTATTTTGTGGATTTATAGTGTAATATTTTGTTGTATTGGTATAAATATTTTATTCAGAAATTGTAATATTTGGGATTATGATAAACATAAAGGGTCCAATTGACAAAATATATTCAAGTTGAAGAGAGGGCTCAACATACAGTGCAAGTATTTTTTTATTTATTTTAAGAAAATAGCGAAGTCAGAGGTTAAACGATGAAGTATAAAAATGAAATGTTATTTCAAAGCATCAATCTTTTGAACCATCAATCAAACAAACACTCGTTTGTTCTTTTTACTACATTCTCTACATGTTTTAAAACGTTTTTGGAACTCCTTTCCCTAGATGTTCCTTGGTTTCATGACACATTGGTTATATCCTTTCAAGTTGTATTCCCGTATTTTTTTTATTTGTAGGTACTAGAGAACATTGAATATTTCTTTATTATCGATATCTTAGAAGAAACACTTAACCTTAATCTATTTTACAATCCATTCATTCTCATTCCCCCAATCACATTAAGTTCGTTAACTCGATTCCAAATGTGTTTAACTCGATTCCAAATGATGCACGAGAATAGCAATTCAACCACATTTTGATAAATAGAACAAAATAAAACATCTAAATATTCACAACATTTATTATGAAATGCAGTCAAAGAATTGATGTCTATAGAAATTTAAGCTTTTATCTCTAATCATACTCAAGTAGTTGTGAAAACACTTTTCCTTATCCAACATGCCACGCAAGCTGACATCCATTAAATTAAGTAGATGGGTTGATTTGAATATCTAACATAAGTTGAAGGATTGATTAACAAGGTTTTGGTCAACTCAATAATATCCCATCCTTACAAAAATCTGAATGCAGGCTAGTGTCTATATTCAAGAAAGTCAATAGGAAAATGCTAAGAGAAATTTGTTCAAAACTTATTGAAATAACAAAGTATGGCAAGTTTAGAGATATATATTAATTATAAGTATAACAATGGAACGCTAAGAAAATTGCATCCAGCTACAATAGAAAATAAAATGTTACATCCATTCGACAATTGTTCCTTCTCGAAAAAATAAAATAAAAATCATTGGGTTCCCCAACTCATATTGAATGATCTGTGCAAGGATATCGACCCATGTATCGGGCAAAACCGGGTAAACACCAATGCATGCAATCTTGTCCCCATTCTGCAACCGCATCTTTCTTCCCCAACAAATAGCAGGATGGGCATCTGCTCTATATTCGCTCAAATGCGTGAGATTGAGTAATCGAATGTCGCTCTTGTGTAGAGCCACCTCAATTAACCTATTCATTTCTCTTGCTTCTTTGTTCACTCCATCACTGTTTCTGGAATCAACCACAAATCAAGCTGTCTAGGCTTCAAAACCAAAATCAACCTTCTAGTTCATCATTTACTTATGAAATAAGCACAACAGAAGCTAATAACCTGTGGTTCCTCTAGAGGTTTACTGAACAGGCAGCTACCATTTTCGTTCCAATTGCCACCATGGAAATGTCTAGGTGATTGCAATCGCCATAATTTGATTACCTTCTTCCTTTGAAAATTATTTTCCACATAAGAAACCATATTTTCTAGTACAACTTTCACCCCATCTACATCTGCAATGGCGGATTCATGGTCTTCCTCTGCTGTAGAAGACAAGAGGAGTCTCTTTTGGGAATTTATCATGGTTCCACCTATTTAGAAAATTAACCATTTTTTTTGTTACTTTATACATATGAATGAAAGAAATATCAAGTATGAACAGACTTTTGCCTAAACCCTCGGTTTGGAAACACCTATTCAGGTTTGGTTCTCACTTGGATCAGGATGGGATTCTCCATTTGGCATCCGGGTTTATCACATTTAATCTAGCCCAAATCCAGACTAAGGTCTTGTTGATGATAGGTTATTGGAGATTAATTTCAAGTAACCCACTATAAATGAACAATCTACTCATCAGCCAAATACCTTTTTATTTTCCCATTATGTATTTAACTATTTATACCTCAATGTGCTGTTATCAAAATAACCTACATCAAACAATGTATTTTATTTCTTTAAAACCAGGGTTTATCCCCCACTTCCATAACATTAAACAATGTTAGTTTGAAATAACCACTTGAATTTTCAAATAAACTTAGATCAAACCAAGGCCTAACAAAAGGTCATGCAAAGAATTGCTTCAATGCAACCCAGGTTTATCCAAACCCATTTCCAATCAATATAAGTTCTCATTTTTTTGAACTATATGCAAAACACAGGGCTAGGCTAGGTTTATTCCACCAGTTAAGAATCTCATGATGAACAACACTATATGACAGTAATTAGAAGGGGCTTGATGAAGCCCCTAAGTGTTGAAGTTAAGGAAAAACAAATGCAATTAGCTTCATATTATTACTTGAAAGCACAAGATCGATTAGAGTAATATATTTACAAGGCCATATTGAAAACTAGGACATCATAGAAATCAGCTACATTGGCCCAATCATTTGCCGGAATATCGACATCTACACGATATATCCCCTTCAATCCACCATCTTCATCATCAACTGTAGACTTTTTCGGCTGCCACCTTCATATCATCAGTCACGACACCCTTAGTCAGATCAGATGGAAGAATATATCAGAAACTAAGATATATATTACATCAAGCCATATATTGATGTCAATAGCCGCTAAGAACCTCGTTTGAATGAATCCTTACTCGTATTTTGCGAGCAAAACTGCCACGATGATAGGCCACAGTAACATTATATTTAGGAAAATAACCCCCTCTCCATGCCCCTTTTCTCTTCCATTTCTGGCACCGGAATCAGCAAACCCTAAGAATACAGTGAAACGAGACCAGAAATTCTCATTCAACGAATCCCCAATAAATCCAATATTCCTGTTCTTCATCAAGCTCAAGAACCGGAACGGATCGATGGCGATGCAATTCACAGTTATCGGGGACCCATTTCCACGAATTGATCCGATCCATACCATCTCTTTGGTTTCGAAGACAGTTCCAAGAGTTTCGGTGGAAGGGGCAGGTCTATCATCGTAGATGGATCGACGATTCGGATCGAAGATCCATGGCGCCAGTGAAGAGATCACAAGGAGGAAGGAGAGAGACAGAGGTTTGGAGGGAATTAGGGTTCGATATGAAAATTGGTGAAGTATAAGAGGTAAAGCATAAGAAGGCGGGTAGTATCAGCCATGTGAAGCGTTTGCAACGAGAGTTTGAAAGCCATGGAGAGAATACTCATCACTTTCGCAACTGCTCATGCCATGGCTAGGTTTTGACCTACATTCTCTCACTCTGCGTGTGAATTATTTATTTTGTTTAAATATCAAATTTATTATTATTATTATTTTTAAATCAAAATTTATTTTTATAAATAATTTAGTTCTACACCTTTTTTCACATTAAATAATATATTAATTTTTACTGTCTACAAAAAGAATGATGTTTATGGGTAAGAAGGAGGTCAATTATAATCTTTCAATTAGGCAGTGATATATTTGTATTCTCTATTTTACCTAGCTTTTACTCTAAATATTAATAATTTTTTTATAATAATATAAATTTTCAATATATTACATATACATATTATACCCATTATCATCCATAGTAAGAACTAAGAAGAAAATGAATAGAAAAATAAAATATATTTCTTTTGAAAAATGTCCATACCGGAAACAATAAATAAAATTAGATCACATAAATTCAAGAATGTAAATAAAATCTAGAATTAAGCTAGAGGAGACCTTGACACATAAAAATGTTTGATGGTGGATAGATCTTAATAAATATTGAATATTATTGCCCAATATAAAATATAAATAATTTCATCCCATTTAACAATTGTTTCATTCTTATTGTATAATAAAAAAGAATTCATTATTTTCAAAAGAAAAAAAACATTAACACAGACTTATCAAGTTTCATGTTTACACAATAACACAACAATAATCTTCATTTGTATTTTATTTAATTTATAATACACCCATAAATTACACACATTTGTATTTTATTTCATTTATTACACACACATAAAAATACCAAGGATTTTACCTGGTCTAGCTGTGCATTTGATGAAATGAATTTGAGGCCTTCAACAAATTACTGTAAGCCTTTATATATTATATAGAGAAATTGCATTATTGGTTACTCTTTTTACCCATTTCTTCATTCCATTAAGAAATCAGCTGGTCTTCTTTAAAATGTCATAAAAGATTTTAGGTTTCTTCTTAGGCTCCAGATTGAGTTCCTAAACATATTAAAGGCGTTTCATTATGCATATATACATTGCATTAGTAAGAGAAGAAGATTATAGCATATATTCCCATTTTTCTAATCAAGCCTAAAAGTAACAAGTGTTTAATTAACATAGCATTGTTAAAATAATATTATTTGATACTGGTGATTTGAAGAATAACTGGATTATGGGGAGAATTTTGGATGAATTGGTTGTGAATTTGGTTAAATGTAGGAACAGTAGTACCTCAACTGCAGCAGCCAAACGCAGAATTGTAGCTTCGGCCCAAGGGCGACCTATGAATTGTAGACCTATTGGCAGTCCTTGCTTGTCATATCCAACCTTTAAACACGATAAGGTGTTTTTAGGTCAAAAACATAAATATGAGAAAAACAACATTATTTGGTTGAAGAAGATTTTAGTATATGTTTACTTTCAACATCTACAAGAATTGAAAATGCTGAGTTAATCTAAACATGTCATTCTTATTCTAGGATGGAGTTTAAAAAATGCAACTTACAGGGACAGATATTGCTGGAAATCCAAGAAGATTTGCTGATATAACATATCGCATAAGATTACCTGAAAATTGGAGAAAACATTAAGAAAAAGCCAGAAAGCATAAAGGATGCAAATAAATAAAACAGTAACGTGTGATGAGGGTTGTTATATAAATATTATTATTACGCTCTTGAATTATTAAAATAATAAATAACCTCTTGAATATATGCTTTCATCTAAAGCAATAGTAAAGGAGGAGGAGTGAGGTCCTAAATAAAAGAAAATGAAAAGATTACAAATACTCTATTTCAATTTTGAGCCAGCCTTTTTAAAACTTGGTATTTTACCTTTTAAATAGATGCTTACAGAGGACAAATAATTATAACAGAATCATATTGCAATGCAAGTCAAAAGCTACATCAATTTACCTGTGACCTTCAAATCAGACTCTCCAAATTTAAGAGCATCAGGTGGTATTACTGGCGCCGTCATACTGAATTAAGAAGACAGATAATTTTTAATAAAAGTTATCATGAATTGCAATCTACCTGTGACCTCGTGAAGATCTCATGATCATTTAAAAAGAAGATATCATGAGATTAAATAATCTCTTCCCCAAATATGGAAATTGGTCATCCAATACGTGCACATGCATACTGTTAACATAAAAATCAAGGTATTTTTCAAGTGACTAAAACTTCCAGATAGAATCGATATTTAGAAAATGTAAAAACAAATCAAAATCCAATGTATAGATTCTCATACTGGCAAATCCAAAAAGAAGGTGACTCTCTCATACCCAGTTGTTGGGGTCACAATGACATCCACTTTGTTGAATATCTCTGTGTAATAGTACATCAGCCTTCGCCTGTCATAACAGAAACAGAAGTGAGAAGTAATCGAGAAAAACTGCAGCATCCTTTGTGTCCTCCCAACAAAGCTTATTTATGTTTATCTAATTGGTTGTTTTATCATTTATTTTGAGTCTTCTAATATTGCTTATAAGCTGTAGCATCCTTTGTAATAGAAAAATCAATCCAAATATATGAAAAAGATCATCTTCACCCCAAAATTCTACAGGAAACAGAAGTAAACAAAGCTGATACATTGTTGTTGTTGAAAGACATGCATATATCTGTATAATTTTATTCTGTTGTTGAAAGACATGCATATATCTGTATAATTTTATTCTGTTTCCATGTAGAGTGAAGCTGGAAACTTCTAACAAGCACATCATCCACCTTTATCAGGAATGTCCAGAATTGGGACAAAGATGTATGAAAATAAAGTAGCAAGGACAAGGGCATCAAGATTCAATAATATTGCAGACCAGAAACTACTCTTTTAAAGTTTATATTTGATCTTTAACGTATGCACTGACTGGTCATGTAGCATAGTTTACATTAGGTTTTGATGTATTGTTTGTTCTCTCATCAATTTACATAGTAATTTAGATGTAGTATGCTTATACACTATCTTACTCACCTCATACGTTGGGCAACAACATAGTCTGAAGCTGTCAATGACTGGAAAATGGCCATATTAGTGCGACTATCATAATTAAGTTTCACACCATTCCTACACGAGAAGAAATTATGGACAGTTTACAATTGATACTAAATGGTATGGTTCAGGAAATTAGTTACGCACTTATATAAGTGCAACAAATAAGTTTAGAAGAAAGAGTGGCTTTGTGAATCTTATTGAAGAGTATCAAAAGGAGGTCATAAAATTTGTGTCTTTTAACTCCTTAGACATAACAAAAAATCAGCAACTATCAGATAATACAGAGACAATAGGAAGGAAAGAAGTGTACCCATCCTTGCAATGGGGAATGTGGGAACCAAGATATTCAGAGCCAGTAGACACCATATGGGCAATGAGCATCTCTTTCATCTCAGGTACTACAACTTCACTCGTCTAACCATGAAGATAGAAGGTGAGTCAGTACTATAATAATTCTTTTTCTTTTGGCTAAATGTTTATTGTAAGAACAAAAGATGTTTATCATAATTTTATTCAAAGAATTTGTACATTGCATACAAATATTTGTCATGCACTTACTTTGCAACCATACTTCTCAATAAGCACCTTAAGAACTCTGTCACATTTCTCAGAGATTTCAGAAGAAAATACATCGTTAAACCACTGCAGCAAAAGGAAGATTATTATGTGGTCTGGTTTCTGAAAATACAACAAAGGATCTAGCTCCACAAGAGAATGTATTACCTTGGTGTACTTCCCTAATTTTATTGAAGCTAGAACGTCTATGTTCTCACTAGATGATAAATCAGGCAAACATGGAGGGGACTGCAAAGCAAGTTTGAAGCTCATTAATTATCATCCAAGGTTCCATGAAAGTAAGGCATCACAGTTTAGAGCAAGAGAATTTACATTTTGCAGGCTCCTGAGATATTTAGAAATATGGAAGTAGTATAAATATTTTCAAATGAAGTTGAAAGCAGTTTATAAGCTTTACTAGAGACTCATTCTGTTTATCTTACAAGCATATTATATAATGAAATCTAACCAAGTGAAAGCCACAAAAAAGAATAAATAACTAGTATGAAATTATTGGAATAGGTAAAAGTATTTTCCTTGTTATATTTAAAATATTCTTCTTGTAATATTTTTCATGTTTTCTGTGGTTAACATTAGATTTTATAAACATGGCTAATTACTTCTTTTGTAAAGGAATAGGATTGTTAGGTTATAATCATTTCTGTAATGTTTAGATTAAAAAATTCTGATATCCCAATTCCCTTTATTTATAGCACTTACAAAGGGAGCACATATCCCACTTACCTTTCTTTAGTTTTCAAAGCGTTGTTCTCCAAACTATGGCTAATGAAGGACCCCAAGCTATTGATGTAATCTATGATATAAATATTAAAATATGTTTTTATCTTCTTCTCTAGATAGTTTATCATTGGTGTGTTTTTGTACAAATCTTTGAGATTCTGAAATGTTGTTTATGCATCCAATATTTCTAGGTATTTTAATCATATTCAGCTACATACTTTATCTGATTCATATAACAAAGCTTAGCAAGTAGGTTCTATATGACAATTTACGAGAAGAAATCGGAGATTTGGAACAAAATATACCAATATGGAACTAAGCATTGAACATGCAATGTGTTAAAACATTACCGGTTTCAAACTGATTCTATTAGCAGGTGAAGAACCAAGTATTGCTGAATACCTGTAATATAGATCAACTTATAATATAAAATCTATGTAGCACGGATACTTCTAATTTATTTTTGGAGTATCGGATACGATACGGCAAAACGGGTATCGGATCCAGCAAAATAAGTATCGTTGACTTTTTGTAGGGTTGACCAATTCGATACGGTTTTGGAAACTATAAATCAAATAAAGAAACTTTTTAGAAAAAAATGCCTTTTATCAACAGTCATCAGTTTCTTCTATAATCAATATATATCAGTAAGAGATAAAGTCTCATATTCCAGCTAACTTAAGAAAAAATGGATTTATCAACAGTCTTAAGTAATACATGTCAATCCCTGTCATCTAATATAATAAGCCCAAACCACTTACACGAGAATGACATCTTCAACATTTGATGCAATTGGTCCTATAATCTCCACTGTCCCGACATCTAATATGGACCTAGAAGAACAAATTATAAGATAAATCATCTAGCACAGGGAACACTATTTGACAACTTGTAACTAAAAGTTATCAACTAGTTAGGTTTTCTTGAATTGAAATTTATAATTTTAAACTGTCATACAGGTTCCATGATAATTATTCAAGCTGATATTGAACCAGTAAGTGGGAAAGATATGTGCAGTTTTTTTAGCAAGAGAATAAAGTTAATTCACAAGAGTTTGCTTTCCGTTTCACCTGAAAATAGTAAAATCACTGTACATTTCAAAGTATTTACCCAGTCATGTCTGTCCGTCCATAAGTAGTCTTCAATCCCACCACACCACATAGAGAAGCAGGTATACGAACAGAACCTGTCTTTTGCGTTAATTAATGGGAGTTAGTCAATGATTTCAAAGAAAAATAAAGGCCATAATTAGACATGATATGTGTTTATTTCACCTCCTGCATCTGTTCCTAGTGCAGCTGAACAAATGCCCGCAGCAACAATTGCTGCAGGACCTGAAGACGATCCACCTGTATACCTCTCTGGAGCATGCGGATTTCTAACGGTTCTGTCATTACCACATTATCATATTATAGTAAATTAAACTTTACAATTGATCAGAATACATATAACGAGAAAAAGAGAAGGAACTGTCATGATGAGCAGATCACGAGATGTACCCAAATGACCTATAAACTACAATAACCACCTTATAGGATAACAAGTAGACTGTGTAGAGAAGTTGTTAGTGACCTAGCAGTAGTCTAGGTCATATATAGGAAGATGGACTCCCTATTCAGTATATTATGATTCAGTATTAGTGTATATCTTCTCTCCATATTATCAATTCAACTCTCTTCTATATTCTGTTATGCACAAACAAAAACCCATGCATCAGAATGACATTTGACAGAAGGTTAAGGGTTAGTATGAATGATCATAGTGATATTCATTTTGTGCTTATTATACCTTGTTGCATAACTCAACATGAATGTGGGACAACCAATTCATCGCTTGTATGTATAGCTAATGTGATATTGGCTTACCCCTGATTTGAAATACTCCTAATTGTTCCTAAACCTAGTTAAGTGCTCGTATGTATAGCTAACGTGACATAGGCTTACCCATGATTTGAATTATTCCCAGTTGTTCCTAAACCTAGTTCATGCATGTTTCCTTTCCCCACAAAAACAACACCACAGCTGCGCAATTTTGAAACAGAAACTGCATCCTTTTTAACAGGACGCACTTCATGATACCATGTTGTGCCACCTAATTGATGACAATGGACATGGTTAAGAAGATATTAATGACAACACAATACAAATGAGCAATCAAATATGTAAGCATTACCCTTTGATGGATGAGGTAAACAATCTATATCATCCTTAATGGTCATGAAAATTCCATCCAAGATTGATATTGGATTTCCTGCATAATATTAACTACTCAATATTAGGAAACATCTAACTTTTTTTCTTTTCTAGCAAAGAACCCATGCTCTAGAGTGATCAAGGATAATATCTAATTTAAGAAACATCTTAAATTTTTCATAACAAAAGAACACAATAATATGAAATTTAGACAAAAATAAATGAAAGCAAGCTGAATATTGTAATGCAATTAAATGCAAGCATTTGACATACCTTCCTCAAACCTTTGTGTAGAAGCAGCTGCTTGCTTCCTTACATCTTCAGGATCAAAAGATATCAACATGGGCATTGGAGGCATATTGTTGGCAATCTCCTCCATTACTGATATGATACGCTCAGCAACCTATATATACTACCATAATGAGATTCCTCTAGCAAAAATGACCTTGGAATTAAACTGTTATCATGTTGGTGAATTACCATAGATGGAGTAGTAAACTTAGACCTATAAGCATATGCATAGTCGCGTATAGTCCAGTAACGGAAAGATGTATTGGTTTGATCCACCCAACAGCTAGCAGCATCATAATGTTTGAGACACTTGAAGCCTAATCCAACTCGGTCTTCAGGCTTCCCATCTTCTTCTAGAGCAATAACACTAGGCTCTGGTTCTGAAGTCAAATCACGAAGAATAACATAATGAGTTCTATGTCTCCATTTAATTTGAACTAGTATTTCAGCTATCAAATAGTGATATATTTTTATAAGATAAACTAACCTTGAGGAGGAAATTCAGGTTTATACATAGGTGTCTCCGGTACAACACTTTTGTTCAATATCTGTCAAATGTAAAAAGTAGTGTATTATTCAGATATATAGATACAAAAATGTAGAATTCTCCTTGTTTCATGAAGACGGGGACCCCCTAAAATAAGTATAATCAGTCACCTGATCAATTCTATTTTGCTTCTTCATATGCCATATGATTAGATGACCAATAACTGGCATTTCAATCAACCTTACGAACAACTTCAGAGTGGTTCCAGTCAAATGTGGAGCTGCAATTAATAGACGGCCATTAAAACATGAAATCTAATTAATAAACTTGATGATCTGGAGAAGGGAAAGGACCTTGAAAACCTGCGGATTCATACTTGACTTCCGCCAAGTCAACTTCGGTCACCGGCAACATCACTCGGCTCTTTCCCATCTTCAAACCGCTGAGGAAGATGAACGTTCGTTCAGTTCTCGAATCAAACAAAGGCATAAACTACTATAATCTCTCCCTCTCTCTCCCGACTGCTTTGCTGGTAATCTGATACTTCCATTATTATTGCTGTATAAGCAGAGGAGGGATGGGAGGACAGCTTGTTTTCGCGGTTTGCATTAAATATGATCAATATTTATTTAAGTATTGAAAATATTTTTGTTTTAATTTTTTTAATAATATTTATATTTATAAAATAAATATTTTTTTTTCTTTTAGCTTCTACTTTTTTTTTGGTTTTTTCCATTAATTTGTTTTTGTAATAAGATTAACAATAATGTTATTGATTTATTGAACTTTTTTTAAAATAAAGTAATAGAAAATGAATTTAATAGTAAAAAAAAATATTATAAAATTAAGGTGAATGAATTAAGATGAGATTTAGACAGATGATAACCATTTGAAAAATATTAACTTAAAAAAAAAGAAGGTTGTAAGGGCAAATATATAATTATAAACAATCATAATCAATCAATTTTAACAATTGAAATGCCTAACATCCTAATTAATCACCATTCAAAAATAAGGAAGAACATAAAATAGATTGAAGCAAAAAAACAAACAAACTATAAGGCCAAAGTTGAGGACAAAATCCATTGGACGTCAATATTGAGGATTACTATAAATGTGGTCCTAAAATGGAGAAATTGATGTGAAGTCATTTGGAGTTTTTTTAGAGTCCAAGTTTATGCACTTTAAAAGAATAGGTATATATACTAGACATCTCCGAATTTAATAAAACTTTAACCAAATGGTACTTCTAGAGTTTCACACAAGAACATTGTAGCATGTGGGCATGTCTCTTCAGAGACAAATATGAGAATATTGAATGTGACGTTTCACTAAATCATTCATCCACCAAACTCACCTAAAAAGTTAAAATGAGAAGGATAGACACGAAGCAAAATGAGCATATTGTACTTGGAATTCTTATCCTTGTGAGAATAATTATTTGTCAAAGGTCTCTGAAAACTTTTTATTCAAACTAAACTCACCTAAAAAGTTAAATACTTTAAATTCAATTTGACTAAAATGCTCCGATTTAAAAGAAGATCATGTTAGTCGCACTAAAAATAACCCAAGAGTAAAAAATAGATATAACGACCTACTTGGGGACATTAGTTATATATGTTGTGCCTCAAATAATGTTGCCATAAATAAAATTTGAATTTAGAGCTTCAAAGTGCATCATTATTTTCTTAAATACAAGTTAAATATAAATATCATTAAGAAAAATCACTTCTCACAATTTTTACAATGTCTTTGTCGGAAAACTATCCACTATGCCAAAATATTTTGCTCCCTATAGATAAACTTAGCCTTAAATTTATTATTATTATTATTAAAAATAGATTAAAATTTGTTATTTGCTCTCTTGATTTTCCATACATGGGCATATGGAGATTTCTTTTTTATTTGTAATGTGCTAATTAATCTTGACTTGAAAAGCAAATTCAAAACTAATTTTTATGAGTTATATATTTTTGTGCTAAAATAACTTCGTATATAATATTATATATTTAAATATAACGACTAAAAAAAAAACAAACACAGAGTATTCATTTTATTACTAAAAAAACACAACAAGATTAATTATTTGAGAACAACAATAAAAACATAAACAAAAAAATATTTACCAACGAACTTGCCTAACATAAAATTTAACCCTAATTAGCTCAAAATATTTAAGAAGTTAAATGAGTTCACCGACCGTGTCTACCGATTTTCTAAAGAGATCTCTCGTATCATAGTAATAATAGCGTTGTGTTGTTGTACAATAAACGCATTGATCGACCATGATGATTAAACGTTGTAGGTTCTTTTGAACCGAATATATAGTCCACCAGAAAAAGAAAAAAAAAACTATAATTTACTTAATTGGGCAACCAATGTATCATAATTCTTAGTCATGGCAATGTTACCTGAAGGAACCGAATGGTTCAGTTCAGGTTCGGGCAATTAGTTTGATTTTTAGTTTCGAATAATTTCAGGCCGGAACCAATCGGTTTCGAGTTCGGTTCAGAGTACCAATTAGGATAATTAAAAAATAATAATTAGTTCTCACGGTTTGTCATTCGGTTCCTACCTATCGGCTACTGCTGGTCCGTTAGAGAAGAGATGAGAAAGAAGACCTTTTTAATATATATTTTTTAAAATATTATTTGTTTATATATTATATAATATATGACTGTATATTTTATTTTATTAAATATCAAAATTTATAATTTTTTATTAAATATTTTTTTTAAAGTTTAATACATGAATTTTTTTTTTAATGTATCATCGAATATTTTAAAATATTAAAATTTTGTTTAATTTAATCTAAATTATGTTTAAAACATATGTAAACACTAAAAATATATTAATAGGTTAAAATTAGTTAAATAAGTAAAAAAAATAAAAAAATAAAAAATCAGGTCCGTGTATCCATTGGTTCCGAACCGACATTTCAAGTAATTTAAGTACTTATTTTTTTCGAAACAAATTCGGGTGCGGTACAAATTCTCGAAACCCAGAAATTTGACTTGCCTAGATAAGGATAGAATATATAGTTAAAAAATACAACTTTTAAGAACAATTCTATAATCATTGAGATGTACCAAGATAGATATTGATGTTGTGAATGTACACATAATATTGTCATTAGGAAATGATATTAAAACTCTAAGAAGCAAAATAATGAAAGAGAACAACACTCTTTCACTTATATCCACACACCTTTATATTGAAATCGCTCAATATCACATAACACACCCACTCAACAATGGTACGTCGAAATGCACGTGACCGTGCTTCCTTTGTCGGTTTGTAGAGCCTCTTTATCAATGGCGGATCCACGTTCTTCATGTCTACATGATGGACTACTCTCTAAAGTCCCTAACACTAACAACCCCAAGGGCGTGTAGTCTGGGTGACCCACTGCCCCCAAATAAAAAGAATTCATCTTTTGGAAACAAATAAAAACCCAAAATATGTTAAGGCCTTTTGGACATTATGTTAGGCATTTGTCCTATCAAATAGCCTATCATGAACTTTTAAGCTCTTAATTCAAATTTTGTTTGGTAAGTACACTATTTGAGCCATAACATAAACCAAAAAAGTTTTATTATTAGGTTTCTCTATGTAATAATGAATAACAACTCGATATATTTAATAGAAGCCAATTTATTAATTAGATGTGTGGCCCCAATATGATTCTATAAGTAGTGTTTAATTCTTTGAATAGGCTAACACACATTGAATGGTTATGTTTGTTCACCGATCCTCTTGATAAGTGAAATAAAATCAGTATTTTAGTTATCCTCCCTTTCTGGTTCTAGGAGATCTAGAATCGCTCAAGCTATTATATGATCTATCAAAATGAGAATTCGGAGGGAGAACATCTTCTTCTTTATAGACTGGTGTGATGAACTTTCATCCTAGAGAAAATATTAACTACTACCATAGATTCACACAAATTGGAACCTTATAATAAGGTTTGTATAAGAAGAGAAACATATAAAACTATAACACAAACAACAATAATCTTCATTTATAACACCCCATAAATTACACATTTCTATTTTATTTCATTGCAAGCTTATAACACACCATAAGTTACACCCATTTTATAACACAACAATAAAATGAATTTGAGATCCTTAAACAAACAAGTAAGTAAACCTTTTATTTTATTTTATTTTATTTTATTAAGAAAACATGGTTACTCTCCCTAGCTACTCGTTTCTTCATTCCAATAAAAAATCAGCTGCTCCTCTTTAAAATGTCATAAAAGTTTTTAGGTTTCTTCTTAGGCTCCAGATTGAGTTCCTGTAGGTATTAACGTTGTTTCATTATAATTTATGCATTGCATTAGTAAGTGACAAGAAGATTATAACATATGATTCTCATTTTTCTAATCAAGCAATATCACTTTTCAGTCTTAAGTTTATTTTTTATCAGTTTACTTTATATGTTTTGAATGTACCTCGAATACAATACAAGAACAAGAGAATGTATTACCTTGTTGTACTTCCCTAGTTTTATTGAAGCCAAAACATCTATGTTCTCACTTGACGATAAATTGGGAAAACATGGAGGGGACTGCAAACAAGTTTAAAGTACATTAATTATCATCCAAGGCTCCATGAGTAAGACATCGTAGTTTAGAGTAAAAGAATTCACATTTTCAAGCCTCCTGAGCTATTTAAAAGTATGAAAGTAATATAAATATTTTCATATTAAGTTGAAAGCATAGTTTAGAAGTTTTATTAGAGAATCAATCTGTTTGTCTTACAAGGATGCTATATAATGAAATTTAACCAAGTGAAACCAAAAAAAAATATATAATAATGCAACTAGATGCTGCCCAGTTAAGCGTATACAAAGGAATGATGTTGAAAACATCTTGATGATTGATCATATATATATATATATAATTCAATACCAAATGATTGCTTCAATCTTGAATCATTCATTGTTTAATCTAATTGATGATAATCGTTTAATCTAATTGAGAAAGTTGTGAATTTAGTTGATCATGAGTATGTGAAGATATAGCTATGGTAGTTGTTTTGATGCAATGTATTAAAATGGAGATAATAAATGACATTAATTATAGGATCTAAATAATAATTAACTAGATATATACTTTCTTTATTTTAATCCTTATGAGAACTCTGATAGTGAAGAACAGTGTTTACAAATTAATTCAATACCAAAAATATTTTATAATTATAGTGGAAAACATATGAAATTATTACCATTGACATCTTAATTTATATTATGAACCAACTCACATATGAAAACAATGATATGTAAATCTTACATGGATCAAATCACTTCTTCTATTGAGGGGAACTTAAAGTTAAGGTTTTAAATAACTTATAAGTGTAGAATGATTCGAGTTTTTGTGATGAAATTAACCGTCAATGAATATTTTTTGATAGAATGCTTCACTTTTCTCTATTCTACTAATCCTTATTAGGTTAGTGCATGGTCAAGGGTATTGAAAATAATCACTTTTCTTGATGGATTCTTGAAAATAATGGTCGATGGTGATTTACTGAAATATCCTCCCATACATGTATCTAATTCTTTAAGAATGATAATTTTCAGAAGAGAACCCATGTTCCCACATTCCTAAAATAGGTATTTCCAAAACTATCATCTATTCCTTAATTTTCATTTGTTTGTATATATGTACAATAAATTTGAATATTAATAAAATTGATTACATAGGTATGGTCATTCACGGTACAAATAATAAAAACAAGGAATTTCTATCTATATATATATACAAACTCCTCATTCATCTCCCTTCTCTATAAGTCATTATCTTAGATCTTAGTCTAATAAGTCATTTAACTCTTAATTGAGTTAAATTTGATAAAAACAATTCTAAAACAAACTTAATAGTTAATTAACTTCTTTTTAAGATGCTAACCAACTCTTTTAACGTCTTAAATGACAACCATGATAATGTCGAGTGGATTATCTTAACCTCTCTTTTTAACTATTTTAATTAAGATGATCAAGTGGATATATATATATATATATATATATATATATATATATTTGTACGGGTTAATTATTTTGTGATTGAGATAAAAATTTAAATTATTGACAGAGGTAGGTAGAGGTTAAAGCTATAAAGAAGAAAATGACAGGTATAGCGACATGTTTACCATCATTAATTCATTATTTTAATTAAAACAATTTATAATTTATAAAATATAAAAAATTAAATAGTCATAACTTTTAGTATATTTATTCCATTATATAAAATATAGGAAAAGACATTTAAATACCACAATTATATTGTTTAAGTAATTCTTCTTTCACACCTAAAAGAATAAAT
This sequence comes from Impatiens glandulifera, assembly GCF_907164915.1. Classification (NCBI taxonomy): domain Eukaryota; kingdom Viridiplantae; phylum Streptophyta; class Magnoliopsida; order Ericales; family Balsaminaceae; genus Impatiens; species Impatiens glandulifera. The sequence goes on along the minus strand of NC_061863.1, from coordinate 53,633,718 downwards.
TTATTAAAAAATTATAACTTCTGGACAAAGAAATTATATATTTTTCTAACAAAAAAAACTTTTCTTATTTTTATTTCACACTAACTAGGCTAACTATTTTGATTATGAAAAAAAAAATATAAATAAAAAATGTACTTTTTATTGTATTTGTTAAGAAATTTAAATTGTTATTTATATTGACACTATATTCAATTTTATTTATTTAAGAGAGAAGGTCCCCCACCACTAACTTAATTTCCAAATTAAGACAGATTCCCCTGCGGCTAAATATGCATTAGGCAGTGCCTATTTTGTGAATAAAACAGCTACATTCATTGGTCTTCATTTTCCATGTTCTTGTTAAAGAGAAACAAAAGCTTTTGAAGACAAAGAAGATGCTCTGTTTTTATTAATTAATTGTATTGTGATTTTTTGTGAATGATAGATAATATTGCCCAACACTCATTATTAGTTTGGAAATTAAGATGATTAAATTAAAATGGATTCACTTTATTCCAATATTGATTGACCTATGAATTTTTAAACAAAAAATTAACATATATAAGAAAATGGAATTGATTCATCACCCTTTCTCTCTATATATAACAAGAAAAATGAAGAACGGAGATGATCATTTCAGCTTCTTCAACATCATTCTTCTACCTGGCCAAACAAAGTTTGATAAAATGGTAAGTAACTCTTTAAGCTATAGCTAGCTAAGATTTGATTTTTATACCTTCACTAACTTAGAATATGTATAATATAATTACAGAGAATCCCACAAAACTCACCAACAACTTTGTAAAAAACTTGTCCCAAGATGCAACCCTTAGAGGTTCAAGTTAAACTAAGGAAAGATTGTGAGGTGGGAATTGTTTTACAAAGCGGGAAGCTAATTTGAAGGTAGGGAATTCACTGTCTAAAATAACAATACAAACAAGTCCTTATGGCAAGATTTGTCCCGTTAAACTAATAATTAAATTGCAATTGAATAACAATACAAATAAGTAACAAGTTATTTATAATTTTTTATAAATTAATAAATGTCAATTGAATAACAATATAAATAAGTTAGAATGGTTATATTATCAGAAAAAAGAATGGGAGTACAGTTGCTAACAAGGATCGATTCATTACTACCCCAATTCAAAAAAAAAAAAAAAAAATTGGAATTTTATTAAATTGCTTTTATTAACTCTATCATATATAGTAATTAATGCAACTTTAACTTCTTCTTTTTTGTTCTGAGAATGACCTACTTAAAGCCATATATATATTCATCAAGTGTATTTATTACTATACATTATTATTATTTTTTTTTTATAATGCTTAGTTCTGGTTTTATTTCAGAGTCCGATTAATTCCGCCGATTAAGTACGATGACGTAACGAGCAAAACACAAAATCAAACTCATGAAAAGGAACAGTACTCAGACCAACGCTACAAAAATAAATTTACTTACCACTAAATGTGAAAGAGTATAAGTAACCAATTACAAGTTGTTATTTATTATTTTTTTTAATGTTAAATATCTTTATATTGTTTTAAAAATAATTAAAATTACATCGCTCTTAAACAAAAAAAAATATCAACCATATTGTTCGGACATAAATAACATTAAAAGTGCATGATAAAAATAATTACATTGAATGAAACAGAGATTAGTCAAATTTACAAAAGAAATGAGAATATTATGTGAATGAATAAAAGATAATTAACATGATTTTATTCTTTATATTTAAGAAGAAGAAATGATGATAATTAACATGAAAGTCTTCTTTATAATTCTTTCTTAATCAAATTAATCTATATTCATAATTAAAAATCTCTCTCAAAAATAAAATTAAAATTCTTCGAAATCTACAATATGCAAGACAGACAGACACTTTGTAATGAAAATAGTTTAATTTATCAAAACAAATATTAAAATTTTCTTATTTTATTTTTATAAAATTTAAAATTAAAATTCAAACCATTAAAAACTCAAATAATATAGTTTTTCATCCAATATTATCATTGAAACAAACCCAAATAACATGGATAAGCATCAAACAAGGCCTAATTAAAACATTCTCCATGGTTGCATGGGAGACCAACGGAACAGTACTTTGGATTTAATTAGAAAAAAAAAATATTTAAGTATTGAAATCAATTTTCTCAATTCATATATATAAGAGCTAACACTAAGGTAATTTAAGTAGGTTCTTAAACGATAAAAATTACATAATCAATTCTCACTTAGAACACCATAAATTGAATTGAAGGGGAATGATTATTGGGTTAGAATGTAATCTCTATTGATTTCCTCTTAATTTAATGACCTAAAATTGTGATAATTATGCAATTTTATGTAATTGAAAGACTTTTACTTTAACTATCTCTAAGCTATTATATTTTTTTAAATAGGCCCTTAAACTATTATATTTTTATATCCCTTAAAATATGTAGTGTTTTTAATTAGTTATCCACATTTTCAATCAAAAATATTAGCATGAAATGGTCTATAGCAAAAAAACATGAGGCAAATTCAAAACACTAATATAGTACAAGGGTGTATATATAAGTTAGACCTCTATTATTTCATATCTTTAAATGGACATTATATTCTTTTATAACATTTTGAACTATTTTTTACATTTATAGACTTCAATAATTTAATACAAATTGGAGAGAGCATCTTTTTAATTTTACTACTCTAACCCCCACCTTTTGTCATTTTGATTGGGACCGGGAGAGATAAGTTATTTTTATTTTTAAATTTACTTTTCTTTAATTTTTCTTAAATTTTTAGAATGATTAAAATGATATTTTTTTTACCTGACATTCGTTTAAATCAAAACTGTCATTTAAATCATAACGTTATTATTATTATTATTATTATTATTACCTTTTAATCTTTTATATAAGATCATTTTATCAATTAAGCTACGTACCATGTTTATGTTATAATCTATATTTATCCATCCACACAAAAACATATATTTAGTAGGTCACAAAATTAAAAGGATAAGAAAAATGTTAAGTTTAGTTTCAATTATTTGTTTTGATTCTCCTTTTCTTTTTCTTCTTTTTTACTATTATTTTTTATATATTTTAAGTTTCTATTTTTCATTAAACAAATTATGTCACGCCTTAATTTTTTATAATTAAACGTCTCTCATTAAGGAAAATAAAAAAGTGTATAAATAAATGCAATTGCTGACTCAACGTTTCAATTGGCCTCATTTCCTCTTCCTTAAATTTATATTTAAAATTTGAAAAATTATATATATTAATAAAGATTAGAAGTGATATAAGAACTGAATTCACCAACATAATTCTAGAACTCCACATTAAAATGATGGTGCTGAAAGGAGGAATAGAACACTGAAAGAAGCAATGAAATATATGCTAACAAATTCCAGCATTTCTCAAATACTTTGGACAGAAACCATTAACACATCATGTTATACTCAAAACAGGTCAATTATTAATAAACACTTTACGAAATCGTAAGACCATTTACCATTTAATGGATGAATTTGCAAACTCTGCTTTTATTTCTCAAATTGAGCCTAGAAAAATAGATTAAACATTGCTTCATCCATCAATGCTATGCAAGAAGAGCAAGAAGAGCTGAATCAATTTAAAAGAAGTAAAGTGTGGCATCTAATTCTAAGACCGGATGATTCAATCGGTTATTGGAATTAGATGAGTTTTTCAAAACAAGCTAAATGAAGATGAATTAGTTGTGAAAAACAAAGTCAGAGACTCGGTTATTTAACTCTTAATTGAGTTAAATTTGATAAAACAGTTCTAAAACAAACTTAGTAGTTAATTAACTTAATTATTTTTAAGATGCTAACAAACTTTTTTAAGATCTAACATTTTTTTTTAATTTCTTCACATAATTATTTAAATAATCAACTTTTGAAAAAACAGTATATTTTTATTAAATAAATATTCACGTTTACATTTACAATTCCTGACCTAATAAAATTCTATCCACTTTGAAAAAAATAATAATAATTTTATTTTAGGAATTTTCTCTCTATTTGTATCCTCTAGCTAGTCATTTTCTCAAAGAGCTCTTTAGCTTGAAACTGAAACTTTATCTTTTTTTTTCTTTTATATTATTATTAATAATTTTTAAATTCAATAATGTCTATTTTGAAGCAAGCTAGTTTGATCTAGGTTTATAAAAATGGATTAGGATTTACAAATTTGATTTGATAGAAAATATATTGATTATTAGGAATTTACGATATTAATGCTATGAATATATATTTCATATTTTTTTTTTATATTGAAAGAATATACTTGAGATTAAAATAAATATTTAATTTATTAGGCTATTTGTTAATTATAAATTAGTTTAATCAATATAACCCCTTCTTTTTCTTTTTTTTGCATAACAATATAATAAAAGACGGATTTACAAACAATTTTATAAATTATTTTGTATTTTTTGGTTTTTCTCACTATTTAAAAATAAAATTAGTTAAATTGTTATTTAATTTTTTAATTTATATTGTTTTTTATTTGGGGCTCAGATTTTGAATTGTATTAAATATGATTCGAATTATTATAAGTTTAATCATTAAAAGAATTTGTTTCGAGCGAAACTTTAACTTAAAATTAAAAAAAAATTAAAAAAAAATTATCATTTGTAAAAAAATATACAATCATCACACTATCCTCTCAACACATATAATTCACTCAAATTTGCACACACATACCTCCATCAAATAAACCCTTGTCGGCCTAAAAAAAATCTATCTATAATAAAAATATGGTTAGATGTATATTGAAAATATTTTTTATATGATTTTGAAAAGAAACATTACTCAGACCAATGCTAAAAAAAAATAAATATACTTACCACTAAATGTAAAAGGAATATAAGTAATGCTAAATAAATATTTTTTATATGATTTTTTATATATGCAACATTCTTAATTAAGACACCAAAACATTTGCTTATGTCATATATATATATATATATATTCTCTAGCTGTGTCGGGTCACAATCAAACAAAGAAACAGGTTCTACTTCAAACAAATTAACATTTGACCAATTTTAATATGTCAAAGAAATAAAGAGGTGAAGAAATGAAGGGCATATATAATTGGATTGAGACTCGAATTTGTAAAGAAGAGATTATGATATATGAGCCTAATTATTAATTAAATTAAGGACAATTAGCTAGTGATCCAATTACTTACATTCTCTAATTAATTGGGTAGAATTTAAAATGAAAAATCTTAATTAATTAGTAATTGGCTATTTATTCATCACTCTCTCCTCAGTCATGTACATACATCATTCATGAGTCAACTCTATTGGGACGTGATCTTCTTCTTTCTTCTGATTAGATTATTAGAATAATCAGGTGGTCTCCGAAACATTCCTAATTAATTAGTTTAAGAACTTGATCCATTAATTAATTAATTAGTTCATCAATTCCTGCCTTGGTTCTTGAGCAACATCCTGCGGGTAACAATCAATGAATCTCTTCTCTCGATTCTTCCACCTTTGAAACGAGACCCATTTCTTCAATCTCGAAAATTTATAAGACAACATTTATAAAATTAAATCTTGAAAATATAATTAATTTTATATGGACGGACATGAATTACTTGAAAATCTTAATTAAAAATAAAATTTGATAAAGAAAACCTTGAAAAGTAAGTAGACATGTATCGTATTGATCGATCACAGCAAATAAGGATATCTTTCTAATTCCCCAATTACCAAATAGCTAGCAGGATGGGGTTCGGGCTGACCGTAGAATATTCGCTCAAATGCGTGAGATTGAGTAATCGATCGATCGAATGTCGCTCTTGTGTGTTACAGAATTACAGATGAACAGATCAGATCGATACCATATCTTTTGGAGAGAGAGAGAGAGAGAGAGAGAGGTGTTGGGGGACGATGGATGGCGGCTGAAGATCAAGTTCAACAAATTAATACCAGATCGACCAGACCAGACCAGAAGCGGAGAAAAGTGATCATATATATATATATATATACGAGCTTCGATCTCAACAACGGCGGCAAGCACAATCGATGATAGACCAGAAGTTCAACAAATTAAGGATCTCAGAAGATTTCTCATAATTAATTAAAACCCTAGCTAGCTAGACAGTCAAAACGGCCGCCTAATTAATTAACCCTGTTATAAGAAACGAGACCAAGAAATTCATTCTCATTCAACCCATAAATCATTCATTACATTATTCCTCTTCTTCATCAACCTAGCTAGCTAGCTAGCTCAAGAAATTCATTAATGTTAAGTCTACTACAAATTAACAAACACACACAACTACCGTACTACTACTACGGACAATATTAATACTAACAAACGCCCCTACGCCGCCGGGTGCAGAGACGGTGAAGACGGAAGATCAGGGGATACCTTGACCATCTCGACTGCTGCAGAATCTGTACACGGCTGGTAGAATCAGTATCAGCAGGAACATGACAATACCCAAAAAAATACATATGAAGATCACAAGCTGGTGGTGAGAAAGACCTTGTGGATTCATTTTCAAACAAATCCAATTTCACTCTCTCTCTTTCTTTCTCTCTCTCCTCACTTTCAACATATATATATATATAGAAAAATTTTATAAGTTAGGTCTCGTTTGTTTTTCATTCTATTTTTTGTCCCTCTTCTCTATTATACCGCTTAATTTATTCACCAAAAATACTATTTATTTTTTTAATTATTATTTTTTATTTTCTACCAAATATCAATAATTTATATTGGGATCATTTGAGAAAAAAACACAAATTCTGTACCCATGCATGTTGTTTGTCAGTTTTTTTTTTTTATTTGTTCTTCGGCCACTTTCAAAAATAATAATAATAATATTTAATAAATTCATGCTTTCAAAACCTTAATTATAAGATGCATGCATGTATTATTTATTTGTCCTTCTCACATTCTTATATTATTAATATTTTTAAAATTCAATTATTTTTGTATACTTTTTTAACTGTACCATAAATTAATTAAAGCGGCAATTGATTTTAAAATAGACAGTACATAATTACAGGAACTTAATTAAAATCTTCATTGATAGTCCAATAATTAATAACAATAAAAATGTCTCCACCCATCTCATCCAACATATGAACATAATTCTTTTTCCTTTTGCTATAGACACCATATGAGCAGCGCGCATCTGATCATTCGGCGGCTCAAGTACTACGATTTTCATCATCTAACTATCGTGAAGATAGAAGGATGAATCAGTACTATAATATTTCTTTTTCCTCTTGCTTGATGTTTATCATAATTCTATTAAAACAATTCTGTACATTGCATACAAATATTTGTCATGCACTTTACTTTGCAACCATACTTCTCAATGAGCATCTTAATTAAGAATTCTGTCACATTTCTCAGAGATTTCGGGAGAAAATAGATCGTGAAACCACTCCAGCAAAAGGAAGATTATTATGTGGTCTGGTTTCTGAAAATACAACAAAGGATCTAGCTCCACAAGAGAATGCATTACCTTGGTGTACTTCCCTAATTTTATTGAAGCCAGAACAACGTCTATGTTCTCACTAGATGATAAATCGGGCAAACATGGAGGGGACTGCAAAGCAAGTTTGAAGCTCATTAATTATCATCCAAGGTTCCATGAAAATAAGGCATCACAGTTTAGAGCAGGAGAAATTACATTTTGCAGGCTCCTGAGATATTTAGAAATATGGAAGTAGTATAAATATTTTCAAATGAAGTTGAAAGCAGTTTATAAGCTTTATTAGAGACTCATTCTGTTTATCTTACAAGCATATTATATAATGAAATCTAACCAAGTGAAAGACACAAAAAAAAAAAAAAAAAATAACTAACTAGTATGAAATTATTGGAATAGGTAAAAGTATTTTCCTTGTTATATTTAAAATATTCTTCTTGTAATAATTTTCATGTTTAATGTGGTTAACATTAGATTTTATAAACATGGCTAATTACTTCTTTACATTGTAAAGGAATAGGATTATTAGGTTATAATCATTTCTGTAATGTTTAGATTAAAAAAATTCTGACATCCCAATTCCCTTTATTTATAGCTCTTACAAAGGGAGCAACATATCCCACTTACCTTTCTTTAGCTTTCAAAGCGTGGTTCTCCAAACTCCGGCTAATGAAGGACCCCAAGCTATTGATGTAATCTATGATATAAATATTAAAATATGTTTTTATTTTCTTCTCTAGATAGTTTATCATTGGTGTGTTTTTCTACATATCTTTGAGATTCTGAAATGTTGTTTATGCATCCAATATTTCTAGGTATTTTAATCATATTCAGCTACATACTTTATCTGATTCATAAAACAAAGCTTAGCAACTAGGTTCTATATGACAATTTACGAGAAGAAATGGGAGATTTGGAACAAAATATACCAATATGGAACTAAGCATTGAACATGCAATGTGTTAAAACATTACCGGTTTCAAACTGATTCTATTAGCAGGTGAAGAACTAAGTATTGCTGAATACCTGTAATATAGATCAAATTATAATATAAAATCTATGTAGCACGGATACTTCTATTTTTTTTGGAGTATCGGATACGATACGGATAAACGGGTGTCGCATACAGCAAAATAAGTATCGTTGACTAATCCCGATACGGTTTTGGATATGTTTTGGAAACTATAAATCAAATAAAGAAACTTTTTAGAAGAAAATGCCTTTTAGTAGTCATTAGTTTCCCCTATAATCCGTATATATCAGTAAGAGATAAAGTCTCATATTCCAGCTAACTTAAAAAAAAAAAAAATGGATTTATCAACGGTCTTAAGTAATACATGTCAATCCCTGTCATCTAATATTATAAGCCCAAACCACTTACACGAGAATGACATCTTCAGCATTTGATGCAATTGGTCCTATAATCTCCACTGTCCCGACATCTAATATGGACCTAGAAAAACAAATTATAAGATAAATCATCTAGCACAGGGAACACTAATTTGACAACTTGTAACTAAAATTTATCAACTAGTTAGGTTTTCTTGAATTGAAATTTATGGTTTTAAACTGTCATACAGGCTCCATGATAATTATTCAAGCTGATATTGAACCAGTAAGTGGGAAAGATATGTGCAGTTTTTTGAGTAAGAGAATAAAGTTAATTCACAAGATATACCACATACATAATCACAATAGTATATTACCATACAGTTTACTTAGTTCTACTTGATCCCTAGGGAGTTCAAGTAGGATCATTTCATCTTTGTCCAATTTTGAACATCCTTCATGGACCACCATGGTTTGTGGTGATGGTGGTGGTGATGAGCTTCTTCTGCTGCTGTCAAAGGATGGCGCAATTCTGTACTTGCGTTTCATCTGCAAGACAATTATCATCAAAGCAACTAGCAATTCCCATTTTATCCTAACAATGTTATCTTCTTCATTTGAGGCTTACCTTTATCAGTTTCCCAATTGCAGTCAAATACTTCAATTTTGCTGATAACAACCGTTTAAAGTTTGGAGGTGACCAATATTGCTCCTGATGAAACAGACAGAAAAAATAATGGAAAAATATTCTCCCAACAAAAAGACACACACTTTGAAGACCAAATGAAAAAAAAGATCAAACGGTTAGGACTTGTTTGATGAAGGGTTCACGGATTTAATCTAAATAACACCTTACCCATCAGCAATCACTTCGTCAACCAAAACACCCTTTATTTATTTATTATATAATTAAAAAAAATTAAATACAAATGATATTTGGGCCATTTAACTCAATTAATCCACTTTTCCATCAACCAAGCTCTAATCTTGATGTAAGGTGGTTGCAAGATCAGTGGCAAAACAATTGCTGAATATTATCCAACAACTTGAATGAACAAAGAACTATAATTCAAGATTTTGGAAGCAAGAATAAGGAAAAAGCATTGCCCGTTTGCACATAATAAAGCATAAAACAAAATACGAAATAGGGATGTAGGAGGATGTCATAGAGTTTCAGTGGTTGAGTTCATCAAAATGGTGGAGAATTTCTTACTTAAGAAACTAGTAATCTGGGGGGTTCAAGGCCTGTCTGTCAATATATTAAATGCAGCCTATCCGTCGACTATACACAATATGCATTGAGTCAAAAACATATTACCTGTTAGGGAATCGGGTCATTGAGAATAAGCTGAAGGTCAGCCAATCAATTATACACTTTTTTTAAGTATTCAGACTACTGCCTTTCTATGCTTAGTATCTGTTTGCATATGTACATTAGTTTGTGAATACTTACACATTATTCTACCTGTCCAAATAATTTTTCAAACAATATTGCTGCATCATACATGTACTTGCACATGAAACAGTGATGTATCAAATAAAGTCATGAATAATGTGTTGTGACAAACTCATTACTTCGAAAACCCAACCCCCCAAAGAAAAGTGTTTCTCATGTCCATCTATTATAAGAATAAAGAGAAATTCTTGATTCTTCATAATAAAACCTTCATGTACTGTACCTCTATGAAAGTTGCTATTGTAGTCTTATTAGAACCACCTTGCTCCTTCAAGCTTCTTATAGCCTTCATTATTCGGTTGTCAAGCCTGCAAGAAGAAAATACTAATGTCTGAAACTGGAAACTGAGAACTGGTAAAGTGACTAGGATATAAAACATGTGACATTATGAATGGTATGGTGGTAGTCTATGTAAAAGTATAAAGCGCAAAACAGACATCAATCTTCAGAAGTTTAGTTTTGCCACAGATTCCAAAAGCTGATAACTCTACCGGGAAGCGTTCAAGCCTTCGTACTTACCATGACTCAAGATGGATGCTATTAAAAACACAAAAAAGAAAATGTACAACAGCCATTACAGTTAACAGATTAAGAAACAAGGAAATAGAATTGTCATAGGTTAGTAAAATGGAACTCCTCAGTTTACTGACATCATCCTAATTTACCCAAAAAATAAACATAACAGATGAACAACCAAGGACATAGAATTGTCAACAGTTAATAGCTAGTAAGGAACTGTTCTTCCAAGCATATGCTAAAAGCAAACATATGTTCTTATATAGTATGCAAAAAGTCAGAAATTGGAAGCATATTATGAACACCAAATAGAAACACTAGTACTGTAAGAATACAGGCAAAGAACAACATTCACCTCGCAAATGACCTTTTAGGTCCACTAATCTGTGGATATTCCTTAGAAATTGGAAGAGGCTCAGTATCAAGAATATCTTCATTATTTTGACCTACTACAGTCAGCACCAAGGAGTTCTCATCTTGTTTAGAGGCTGGATGCAATCTTTTGAGGGCTAATCTAGCCTTGTCTCTTGAACCCCAGCCAGCCATGTGCCATAACACTCATGTTCCGCTATTTGTCCTGATATATACCAAGCAATTTAAGACACTTTGGGAAGCAAACATCATGATGTTCACCTTCATTAAAATTGAAATGAGTCACACAACAATTTGATTAAGTTCAATTATTACCTTGAGATCTACATTTATTAATTAATTATAATATTCCCCAGAAATGTTTGTTCCAACAAATGAAACTCGGGTATTTGATCTTAGCAAGCATTCAAACTCAACCCAAACTTTATAAGAAATAGATGAATACAAACACGAATCATTATATTCATTACAGTAGGTTATTTGAAATAGCAGATTCAGAAGGAAGTGATTAAATACAATAGGAAATGATTTACAAGAAGTGGTTGTTCTTGGGTTTTGGTGACACTGAATACCTAAGTAACCTCCAAGCTTTCCGTAATTCTACTGTCAGACAATACAAAATCTCCATTGCCCATATAAACGAGAAAAGAAAAAAACAGGAACTTTAATATATATAAAATGAAACCCTAGACAAACACCTCAATCAAAACGGCGAGAGTAGATTTAAGCTCAACACAGATTGGTGATCACAAATTTACACACTGTGATTATAGGGAGAACAGGGGATTTGGATTACCTTACAGGATCCTGAGAATTTTATAGGTTGAATATCTCAGTCCACAAAAAGTGGAGGTCTTAAAATAAGAAAAAAATATTTAGTTTCCTAATTATTTTTATCTGATATTTGTTGAAAGTGAGAAGCCAAATGGAAACAATCACTGAAAATGGTCGGAAAAATCTTAAAACTGTAAAAGTTGTGGAAAAAAAAAAAGAGTGTCATTAATTAGGCTTCTCAATTTAGTTAAAATTGAGAATTAACATTAAAATCCTAAATTAAATAAACATTTCGAATTAGTTGTAATGTAATAAATTATTACATTACAAATATGTTATAAATAACCATTCTCATTACAAATATTGGATAACTAAACTATAGTCGGCCACCATAAAAAAAAGATTAGGTGTTTGTACTTATAGATTCACAATCATTTAAACTATAAAAACAATTAATATAATTTATTTTAATAACCAATATTTTAATTAATTGTGACAAAAATAAGAAGGATGTATTCCATTAAGCATGATCTTATTGTGGGGTCAAAATTGTATTCCTAATAATTAGACTTCTAATTTGCCATTTAATGTCTTTTATTTGTAGATTAAAGCAACTCATATTTACATTTTTATAATATTTGAATATGGAGGTAGGCTTTCTAATGCAACGAGATTGAAGCTTGTGGTTTCACGGTAAAAAAAAAACAATTATTTTAGACCATTTAAATGTAATAAAAATAATTGCTTAATGTAATAAATTATTAATAACTTATGAGAAATCATTAAAAATATAATATAAAGAAAAAAAATGACTCAATTAGACTCGAATTTAGCTCGTTTTCATTCAACGAGGCTCAAACTTTGAATTATATCATAAATGGCTTTAACTATCAAAATTTTAGTTATTTGAGGTTTTTTTCCAAACAAACAAAAATGTGTGTCTTATTTTAAAGTATTATTTTCATTTTTTTAATTAATTTGTCACGGTTTTTAAATGAAATGATATTTAAAGACGTTTTAGACATATTTTTTGAAATTAAGTATTGTTTTCGTGTTCTAATTTGTTAAAATTGGTTTGGACGTTTTAGACATATTTATGTTCCAATGTATCATAATCCTTAGTCATGGCAATGTTACCCGAAGGAATCGAATGGTTCAGTTCAGGTTCGGGTAATTAGTTTGATTTTCAGTTTCGAATAATTTCAGGTCGGAATCAATTGGTTTTGAGTTCGGTTCAGAGTACCAATTTGGATAATTAAAAAATAATAATTAGTTCTCACGGTTTGTCATTCGGTTCCTACCTATCGGCTACTGCTGGTCCGTTAGAGAAGAGATGAGGAAGAAGACCTTTTTAATATATATTTTTTAAAATATTATTTGTTTATATATTATATAATATATGACTGTATATTTTATTTTATTTAATATCAAAATTTATAATTTTTTATTAAATGATTTTTTTTAAGTTTAATACATGAATTATTTTTTTTAATGTATCATCGAATATTTTAAAATATTAAAATTTTGTTTAATTTAATCTAAATTATGTTTAAAACATATGTAAACACTAAAAATATATTAATAGGTTAAAATTAGTTAAATAAGTAAAAAAAATAAAAAAATAAAAAATCAGGTCCGTGTATCCAATGGTTCCGAACCGACATTTCAAATAATTTAAGTACTTGTTTTTTTCGAAGCAAATTCGGGTGCGGTACAAATTCTCGAAACCCAGAAATTTGACTTGCCTAGATAAGGAAAGAATATATAGTTAAAAAATACAACTTTTAATAAGTGAGACGTACCAAGATAGATATTGGTGTTGTGAATGTGCACATAATATTGTCATTAAGAAATGATATAAAATCTCTAAGAAGCAAAATAGTGAAAGAGAACAACACCCTTTCACTTATATCCACACACCTTTATATTGAAATTGTGATTATACTAGTATTTGCCAGGTGAAAAGATCGATCATGTATTCCGGAAAACAAACTCATCAATTAACTAACAAATTTTTATGGTCCGCGTATGACACTAATAATATTAAAAAATTTTGTATGCGCATTCAGTTTAATGTATCTGATGAGAACTGTGATTCTATTGATTTGATATCATGTCAGTTAATTAACTATTCTTTTTTTTGTGCGGCAAGGGCAGTCAGCCAATAATTATTTTTTATCCTCAAAAATCTGCACACATCTTTCCACTTACCGGTTGAATATTAGCTTGAATAAATTATCATGGAATCTGTATGTATGTATGATAGTTTAACTTCATAAATTCAATTCAAGAAAACTTAACTTAGTTGATAACATTTAGTTAATTTACCAAATTAATAATGATATATAATAGCATTCTCTGTGCTAGATAATTTATCTTCTAATTAAGTTGTTCTTTTAGGTAGGTCCTTGTGTGATGCTGGAACAGTGGAGATTATAGGACCAATTGCATCAAATGTTGAAGATGTCATTCTTGTGTAAGTGTACGTACAGTGTTTGATAAACCCATTATGCAGGGAAAGTTGCATTAACTATATATATAAAATTGCATTAACAAAATATAAAATAAATATCCACGTGGATAAAAAATTAACTCCGTTTGAAATATTCCGTTATAACAAATAATTTTGACACATTTTGACAAGTTTGTATATATATATATAGAATTTTACAACTTTGTAAATAAATTTGACACCTCCTTCCAACTTTATAAATAAAATTGATATTCTTCCCATATATATATAATAGAGTTAATAAAGCAGTTTAATAAAATTCCAATTTTTTCTTTCATATTGGGTAGTATTGAATCCTTATAGCAACACTCCCATTTTTTTTTATTTAAATTATGCTAAGTATTTTTGTTTTTTCTCAAATGATCACAATATTGTATTATTCTTCAGTTTTAAAGAAAATAGTTGTCTGGTCACTACACTTTCCTAAGGAAATTACTGGAGCTATGCTTCACCAAATTTTAACTATGATCTACCAAAATGACCACTATGAGCTTACCTACAATCCTGAATTGCTTAAACAAAAGTTAAAATGATTGTCCCAAACGGTTCCAGTTCGCGCTTGAATCCAAAAGTGGTGCAATTGAGGTTCACTCGAGCATTATTGGTTCTAACGATGATTCTTGAACGTATGATCCACCAAAATTGGCCCATGAGCTACCAAATTGTTCCTAACTCAACGAGGAATATTTTGATACTGGCCTCAAGCCATCACTCAACCGCTACAACCCGAGAATGCTCGTGGAAGTGCCATGATGAACTCAACCGAGCCACACTATCTACTCAAAGCGAAAATTTCAAATAACATTCTTCCATGCTTCTCCTCCTTGATTTTCTCAATGCATCGTCTGTTTGAGAAGAGTTGCGCTATATTCGTTTATTTTGACTCTAAAGTTTTTGGAGGAGGAACTGCTTGAAATTTTATTTTCCAGATTTCCAAATGAGGTCCTAAAAGTTTTTTTTCCTGTACAAAGACACCTGCGGCTGACTTGGTCTTCTTTCTTTTAACTTGTCTTGCCGAAAATTTTGGACTGATCTTTGGCTGTCATTATCTCCCCAACCTAATCTGATTATAAAAAAAAAAAAATAATAAAATAAAAAATAAAATAAAATGTTAATATGCACGGTAAAATCTAAAAGAGATAATTGGTTCCAGAGAACACATAGATTTTAGCATAATTGAACATTTAAATCCATTTTTTATAATTCTAAAATAATTTTAAGTTAACAAATTTATTTTTTTACCCATTTTTATATGGGCTCGTTGACAGAATTAAATAAATAATTAATTTAGAAATGGTGTCGTATTAATTGAATTTCAAGTTAATTAAATTTTAAATTATTTTTTTAATAAAACTCAAATTTTGTAAATAAATAAACTAGATAAAAAATATATAACTTTAACTAATCTTTTTTTATTTGTTTATATAATAATAAGTAAGAGAATGATCATTTTCCCACATGATAAGTATGTGTCGATGAAAACTAGGAAATTGTTTTAAAAAAATGTATTGGATTTTATATTTCAGAAAAGTTATATATATATATATATATATATATATATAATTTTTTTTTAATATTTACGTTTTTTAATATATAAAAAATTTACGTGAAAAAATAAATGAATGACGATTCGTTTAAAGAAAACGTTTTTAATATTTTTTAATTTTTTTTTTAAATTTGGTAACTTAATTTAATTTTGTTTAAAGTCAATCATTCATTTTATTTGAAAAAGAAAATATAATTTAAATAATAAAGAAACAAGGAAGGAGAAACAAATTCCAAACAATTAAAATTTCTAAATAGATGAGTCGAGTCTCCGACTAGACTTACTTCTTTGCAAAAGATGGGATGATAAAATAAATTTAGATCAATATAAAAATTTAAATATAAATTACTAATTAAATATTTAAATGATCATGAAATTCTTCTTGTTTATTTAAATTGACCCTTTTACTTCAAACATTATAATTTGTCTTAAAATAAATAAAAAAATTTAATTGTTTAAGAAAATCATACAAATGAAAAAAAAAAATAGTAAATAAAAGAAGGGATGAATGTAGCTAAAAGTAGTTCTTATAAATGGTGCGTGGAGATGTTGGGGATGTCTAGCCCATTGGGGGTGTCTGATTGTTGTCTCTATTCCTTCAAACACACCTCCTTAAATTTTATAGTGTAAAACTGCAAATTGAAAAAAAAAAAAAAATCATTATGGAGGAACCTTGATTGTTCATGCACAAATTGAATTGTGTATGTTTCATTATTTTAACAATTCTATTATGACAAATAGAATACTTTCGATTAAAATGACGAACAAATATTATAAAACTTGTTTTTGAATATGATTAGTACACGATTTTCAACCAAGTTTTGAATAATACATAAAAAAATGTCACTTAATTAAAAAATGATTAATTACTTTGTTTAGATACAATCATTTAATTTTTTTCTAAGACTAATCTTTTGTATTATTAATTGAATAAAACTTGTGTTTTGTTTGTTGGAAGAGAAGACAATGTTTGGAGAGACGTGTTAAATACATTGTAGGGATGCATGCTATATACTTTGTATGTCAATTGATTTGGTAATTAAGGGGATGCTTGAGTTTCCTACTAATGAATGAGAAAGGAAATAAAGTATTTGGATTCGATTTCAAAATATTAATTTAATTACCGCGCATATTAATTAATACTAAGTTCTTTTCTAAATTAGGAGTAATCTTTATTTTACTTTTTACCACATATTCCAAAATAATAATAATAATAATAATAATAATAATAATAAGATAACGATAATAATTATAAATTGCGACAATCAAATAAAAAAATTAAGACCCTCCAAGGCTCAAGAAAGATCCAATGGGCCGGTTCCGACCCAACCCATCTGTAGCCCATTGGGCAACCTGTAAAAGAAAAAAGAACTATAACATTTCATAGATAATAAAAATAAAATAAATTAATATAATAGTATTATACTTAATAAAAATTCAAATAAAAATATATAAAAACTTTGAAAGACTATCAAAATATTTTCTATTTATTTATTTTTAAAATACATCTTTTAAAAATTAAAAACTAAACTTGCATAAAAGTTTGACTTTTAAAAATATTGTTTTTGTTATAACTTTTACCTTTTATTTTAAAGTATTTATTGTATAATTTAAATAGATTAATAGTTATATGATAAAAAATATTTATTAAGTAAATATTCTTGTAATTAATTAAGAATTAATTTGGAAGATATCAAAGTAACCAAAATACCAGACTAATAAAAGAGATCTCTATATGTTTTAAAATTTAAAACAAATAAAATAAATATGTTATAAAACTAACATGACGTGTTTATTTGGCAGAAAAAATAAATTAATTAAATAGGCTTTAAACCGAGTTAACCCGAAGGTTAACCGAGTCAGTCTGGTCAAGGAGGTCCAGCTGAGCCAGAATCCCAGCTCTGATCAGCCCAGAGGATCGGAAGGCCCAACGTCACCAGGCCCGGGGATAAAATAAAATTAAGCTGAGAAGGGCCATTGCCTTGCCAGTTTTTCCTGTTTTATAGATCAGATATATAATGGTGAAAATAATATGAAAAAAAAAATATTGTTTTTTGAATTTGAGTGAATACATGTAAGTATAAATTTGAGTGAATTATATGTATTTGAGGAGATTGTGGGATTGTTGTATATTTGTGTGCAAATTTAAATAAATATTTAGCTTCTAAACTAAAATATTTCGGTCTTGTTTGATGTGAAATTTTCTATTTAACTCAAAACATTTGAACTAGTTCAAAATTGGCGGATCATTTTAGCGGAAATAATAGAAAAAAAAAGTTATTGTTAGAAGAATCAAAATTGTTTTCAATAGTGAAGGTAATCAAATTTGAAAAGTTGGTCATTTTAGTAGATAAATGAGATTTATATATTTTTTTTTTATGAGAATCAATTTTAAAAGTTGTCTGTTTTTGTAGATGTTAAGAGATATAATAACTAAGTGAAAATAAATAATTAATACAATTGAAAATTCAAATAAAAATGCAAACAAATTATGTAAGTAAATTTTGATAACCAGAATATATATTTTTTTTTCATGAGAATATATATATATATATATATATATATATATATATATATATATATATGTGTTTGAGGAGATTGTGTATATAAATTTTGAAATGGCCACTAAAGATATACAGAGATATTTTATTTACTTTTATTTTGGTAAGATTTTATAATAATATTATATATTTGTTTTATATATGTTGTGGACTTAAATTTAAATTTGTTTGTCAATTATCATTTTAAAATAAAATAAAATTTTGTTTTTACGCGAGGAAAGAAATGAATGAAGAGTCGTTTAAAAAAATGTTTTTATTTTATTTAGTGTTTTTTTAAGTCTAACTCCTTAATTTGTTTTTAGGAAAATATTTAAAATCATTTCATTAAAATTCAAAAAATGAGAAGGTCAAGAATCAAAGCTAGACAAATCTTAGCTATGATTAAAAGATGACAATTAAACGACCCTAAAGAACCTAATTAGTAGTCATCAAACATATTTCAAAGATTACAAACGGTATCAAATTCTAATTATTTCAATCATGATTTTTATTTTCATACCAACTTGATGTTTCAACCGGTTGTCTTCCTCTTCCTTTTGTCCTTCTTTTTTCTCTTGCAATGAAAATGAGAATAAACTGAAGAGATTGATGAATACTGTCTATTCTCATTTTAATTTCTTTCAACCCCTTAATTTTATTTAAAAAGAAAGAAATAATAAAAAAACAAGAAAGGAGAAACAAATTCCAAACAATTAAATATCTAAATGATTAAGTTGAGTCTCAGACTAGACTTAACTTCTTTGCAAAAGATGAGATGATCAAATAAATTTAGATCAATATAAAAATTTAAATATAAATTACTAAAGATTTAAATGATCATATGGTTTTTATGCTATTTAAATGATCTTACCTGATCGCATCGTTTCTCGATTTAAATGAAGCTCTTCAAAAATATTTAAATTGACCCATTACTTTCTTTTCTTTCAATTTGGGCGTCAAACTCTCTCCTGGTCTGAAAAGATTGAGCTAGGATCGGATTTGAACTGAGTTCGGCCCACCTATTATAAGAAAACAAAAAATAAGTTTAAGAAATCCCAGTTCTGAATTTATATTTTTTTTAAGAAAAAAACTTGCTTGGTCTTGTATATAAGTTTAAGATATAATTGGTTACATTCTTTTAAATAAAAAGTTGATATTGGTTTATAAAATTTTATTTAAAAGAATAGTGCACAACAATTTCAATCTAAAATGATAGTGTACAATCATGAAAATGATATAAAACAAATTCATATTATTTATAATAAAAATATTTTGTAACATTAATTTGAGTTTAAGACGAGAGTACTTTAAATAGTTTATTGTCTGACCGAAACTTAATTTTGATATAAAATGAAACAAGAATGAAAATTTTCTAACCAAAATATAATACACAACATTTATAATGATATTTCTCATATTGTTTGGTTTCGGAAAACCAACTATAACTTGATGTGTCTGTTTTAGAAACATTCACAATGTTACACAAGTTTTGGAATGCTAGTGGTTAAGTGAGAAAGTTTATATATATAAAAAAAAATTACAAATATATTACAAATTTGCTGGGAATGACTAAGATACTAACCTCCAAAAAAGAACTAATGAAATCTTGAATTGTGAATAGCAAATCTAATCCATAAAAGGATGAACATTTTTTTTTCAGAAGACACTCCACATTATATATCTTTATAATATTAAGTATAACATTTGTATAATCAAGCAAGTTAATCTGTATGAATTGTCATTGAAGCTCATTGTTACATTAATATTAATATGAGTATCAAAATTGGTAAGAAATTCAACACATATTTCTAATTATGTTCTATAACATATGTCATGACATAATATTTTTATTATTTATTTTACTACAAGTAATCACACTTCGGTCAAATCAACTTCTCATTTACATATATTTTTAACCACCAACCTCAATCGAGACTTCTAATCTCGTGAGCTTACGATCATTTGTTATCGGTCTCTTATCCGTCTCAGTAAACTAACCACCAATCTCAATTTTACTGGACTCTTATCCCTATTAGCAAACCAACCACCAATCACAAACGATATTTTATCTCACGACCTTATGACCATTTGTTACCAGACTATTATCCTTCGACAAACAACCTACACATTCCAATTGACATCTTTACTTTCACATGCCTATCTCTTTCCAAACCAATCACCAATCACAATCATAATTTTACACACATCTCTTATCCCTCGGTAAATCAACCACCCATCTCAATCGATATTTCATCTCGTGATCTTACGATCCTTTGTTATTGGTCTCTTATTCCTCAACAAACCAACCACCAATTCCAATTGACATCTCATCTTTTGACCTTAATACTTTCACATTTCTATCTCTTGCCAAACCAACCACCAATCATAATCACACTTTCAAACACCTCTCTTATCCCTCGGTAAACCAACCACCCATCTCAATCGACCTTTCATCTCGTGACCTTACGATCCTTTATTATTGGTCTTTTATTTCTCGACAAACCAACCACCAATTCCAATTGACATCTCATCTTGTGACCTCATTAATTTCACATGCCTATCTTTAGTCAAACCAACCACCAATCACAATCACACTTTCACACGCCTCTTTAATACCTAGGAAAACTAACAATTTTCATAATATTACTAACCTTGTATTCATCGCCAAACCAACCACTAATTTCAATCGATCTTTAATCTCGTGACCTCACAACCTTTTGCTACTGGCCTCTTATCCCTCAATAAATCAACCACCAATTTCAATCGACTTGTAATCTCGTGACCTCGCGATCTTTTTCTATCAGCCTCTTATCCCTCGGAAAATCACACCCCAATCATATTTTCACACGTCCATTATCCCTCAGAAAATAAACTACCAATCTCATTTGAACTCTAATCTCATGAGTATTCAAGCTCCGTAGGTAGTCTGCTCATTTTGGACTTTGTAAACATAGCGAACCGAAACATTTGAGTAGCTAAAGGAAAGGAAATCAACCGAGACCCTATTAGTAGCGGCAAGTGAGAGTGGATTGGGGGTTCGAAGAAAAACAAAGACGAAGCTTCATTCTTCACCCAAAAGAAAAGGTTTTGAACACTTTGTTCGAGCTCAATTACATTGACCTTTCGTGTTCACTTCTTTTTCACCAGGTTCCAAATAAAAGTGACCAAGATGCGAGAGAAAAACTTTTGTTTAAGATTTCCTCCAAGACCACATATTTGTTCATCTACCAGATTTAGCACGAATGAATAAACCTCTACCAAGGATTGCCAAGCATTTTGTACTGTGTTTCCTTCTTCAGTTTTAGTAACAAAATGATTCAAAAGTAGGAACAAACTTTAATCTCGTGACCTCACGATATTTTTTATTGGCTTCTTATCCCACAACAAACCACACCCTAATCACGTCTATTATTATTACACATATAATTCACTTAAATTGGTATTTGTAAGGATTCAAATTATAGTCTCGAGTGTGTAAGATAACCAAATTAATCATTAGATTACTTGTTATTGATGAGTTTTATTTATAATTTTGTGTATGATGTTACATATTTTGTAAACTAAAAGAATTTTAAATTTTTTTTTTTATAAAATTCAAAAATAATATTTCTCTTTTTATTAATAAACTTTAAAAAATTAATTAAAAGAAAAATGACTTTTCATATAAAATTTCTTAAATTTAATAATTATTTAAGCATTTATTAATTTTTAATATATATATATATATATATATTTCTTTCTTATACAAAAATAGTAATAGTAATTAAAGAAAAGATATTAGGTATAATTTATAACTATGCCACATAATTTATGATAAAAAATCGAGCCAAACAAAAAAAAAAATAACGAATTCATGGCTGCCTCACAGCTTCTTTCCCACTTTGGTGAGATAAGTCTGCCTCTTTCTCTTGTAATGTTGTTTTTTTATATCTTTTATTTTTTTTTACCACAAATTCCAAAATAAGAATAATAATAATTATAATTATAATAATAGTAATAAGATAACGATAAATTGCGACAATAAAATAAAAAACAACTAGCATGTATCCCGTGCATTTGTACGAGTAATAATATAAAAAATCGTGAAAAAAATATTATGGTAAAATTTTTATGGGCGGGTCAACCCACAATCCGACACAAGTATCAATTTACTCTCACATATATCCAAATTAACC
Organism: Impatiens glandulifera; assembly: GCF_907164915.1. NCBI lineage: Eukaryota > Viridiplantae > Streptophyta > Magnoliopsida > Ericales > Balsaminaceae > Impatiens > Impatiens glandulifera. The sequence goes on along the minus strand of NC_061863.1, from coordinate 53,611,046 downwards.
ACAGCTCTCGACCCGGCAATCCGGACACTTTAAAAATTAAGCATCATTATATATATAAAGATTAGTTAGTTAAAAAGTTGAACTTATATTGTTAAAATGTCACGCGTTTATCAAATGTTGGGTTAAATTAAAAATATAAAGTGTTATTAGCATAGTTGGTTAAAAGGTTGTACTTATTTTGTTAGGTTGCAAGATCGAACCATACCAATAACATTTTTTATTTTATTTTTAGCCGTTTTAAGTTTATGGGCGAGTCAACCCACAATCCGACCCAAGTATCCATTTACTCTCACATATATTCAAATTAACCACAACTCTCGACCCGACAATTCGGACACTTTAAAAATTAAGCATCATTATATATATATATAGAGAGAGATTAGTTAGTTAAAAAGTTGAACTTATATAGTTAAAATGTCACGCGTTTATCAAATTTTGGGTTGAATTAAAAATATAAAGTGTTATTAGCCTGGTTAAAAAGTTATATTTGTTTTCTTAGATTGCAAGATCGAACCATACCTGTATGTGAGTTTTTATTTTAAGAATGGGCCAGACCAGACTAAAAAGGAGATGCGTGTCCAACCTTCAGATTTATTATTGGTGTTTTTAAAAGAAGAGGGCATAATTCAATTTATTTATTTAAAACCAAATACAAATCGAAAGCTCATTATTTATATAATTTTAATAAATTCGACTTGGGGAGACCCATTTTCTTTTAAAAGATTTAATATAAAATAGAATCCATAAACCGAACTAGGCCTTATGAATAGCCTAAAGCCCAATTTAACGTGTTATTTTATTATTTATTTTACAAATTAAAAGAAACACTTTAGGCCTGTTTAGAATAGAAATTAAATAATGGTTAAGTTCAGACTTGCACAAGCCCATTGTCATTATATGTATTTTTTTTATGAAAAATTATTTTAAAAAATAAAATATCTTCTTATTTTTAATTTTAGAAGAATCTCTAGACTAGAAGAGACGTGGGATATGGGCAGTTGAGAACGGAGCCAACCCAGGCTCCCATTGGGTCTTTCTTTACATCTAGATGACAAAATGGTTTCATCCTAGGTCCAACCGAACGTTGAAAGTGGAAAGTGAAACCGCACCTTTCTACGGGTGGATCAAGGTACGAATGGACCCGTGAGCCATAATATTTCAAGTAAATCAAAGCACGGCTAGACACGTATGAAAACGGGTTTCGACACGACACGATGACCGATGTGAAGCTTTAGTCGGCACAACACGACACACAAGTTAGCACGTCACGTAAAAGCTCGTTGATATAGACGAAAATGAGTTTCAACACGACACGACACAATTGAAAATCTAACACGAATTAAAGAAAGAACAAACATCTACATAGGTTCAAAGTGTTACCTGAACAATAAGAAAACAAAACGGGAAGAAGAAACTAGATCAATCGGAGTTGCAGAAGCTTCAGTCGAAACCTTCTGTTGTTCTTCACTTCACGTCTTTTTCAAGGCGAACTCTCGGATTCTGGAACTGTCTTTGTCTTTCTCGTATGATCGTCTTCAACTGCAGGACAATAGCACGTTCTTCGGTCTTCTTCTCCGATTGGACAATAGCAGGTTCTTCGGTCTTCTTCTCCGATTGAACGATGCTCCTCCCTAGCTAGCTCCCCAGAATTGATATCCCTTCTCCCTCGATTCAGTAATCGCTCCCCTCTTTTGTCTCCATCCAGAACTAAAAAAAACTGAATGATGAATATATATAAGGTATTTTACCATTTATATTCATCTAAAAAAAACTGAATTTTTTTTACCATTTATATTCATCATTACTGGAATTCTTTAAGAGGGGTTCTCATTCATCTAAGGCAATTTTTTGAAAATATGAAGAAAAAAAAATGTTTTCACAAATATAGAAAATTGAGTCAAATTATCCCATGCCATGAGTCATGACTATGACTAGAGCTGGGCAATGAGTTAGCTAAATACGAACCAACACAATATTTGCACAGAATGACACAATATTATCTTACTCAGGTTTTGGGTTGACACGATACAAGCACGAGACGACACGATTATGAGTTTATACGATCGAAATACAGTTACGAGTCGACACGGAGACAACACGAGTATAGACACGACACGAGCACGAGTATACACACGAAACGACATAAACACAATTAGTCAAATGACCTAAGCTACCCACATTAACATTCTCTAAACCTATTACATTTTTATTCAATTAATAAATTATTTAATTTCATAAATGTAATATTTATAATTAAAATTAAACACACTAAAATATAATATTAACTTAAATAATATAAATTAAAATAAAAAATAAATTATATGAATAAAAATGTGAGTCTATTAATAATAATAATAATATAAATTAAAATAAAATATAAATAAAAAATAAATTATATGAATAAAAAAGTGAGTCTATTAATAATTCTCTTCGATATCATTTTATTAATTATTTATTTTTTTTAATTATTTATAATTTTAATTATTATTAATACATTAAATAATAAATATATGATAATAATTTTAATTTTAATAATATAATAATATATATTTATAAATTTTACCTACCTTTCCCATTTTCTTTCCCATTTTCTTTCTCAAACTACCCACTTTTACATTAACATTATCAAATGGTCACATCTCTTTAAATATATTTACATTTTCATTAAATTTATAAATTATTTAATTTTATAAATGTAATATATATAATTAAAATTAAATATACTAAAATATTAAAATATAAATATTAAATAAATTATATACATAGAAAATTGAGTCTAATAATAATTATCTCACATATTACTTTTATTAATTTACATATTATTTTTAAAATTTTAATTATTATTAAAACATTCAAACAAAATATATGATAATAATTTAATTTTGATAATATAATAATATTTTATAAATTTTACTAACAATATAATTTAATATATAAATAAATAAATAATTAATATGAGTGTCAAGACACGATTGTGTTGACACGATAACAAAATCTAGTCGGATAACACGAAACACAAATTTAAACATGAGTTAGTACGACACGAATAAACTCGTGGACACGAATAACACGACACGAAAGAGTCTGTGAATCATAATATTTTGAGTGGGTCAAGACACGATACGACACACATAAAATTTAGACACGACACAACACGACACGATTGAGAGTCTAACACGACTTGCTCGAGTCGAAAACGAACGTTTATGTACGATGCCTAACTCTAGTCTCAAGAGTTAAATTTTTTACCGTTTATATTCATCATTATTGAAATTCTTTAAGAGGGGTTCTCAATCATCTATGACAATTTCTTGAAAATATGCACACAAAAAAATTGTTTTCACAAATATAGAAATTTGAGTCAAATTATCCCATGCCATGAGTCATGACATTGAAAATGAGATTTTTATTTTGAAAAGATTAATAAATAATTTATATAGTTTTGAACTTTAATTTTAAAATTTGATGTTTTAAAATTTTTACTATTAACGGTGTTTTAATGTTTGGACTATAATGTTTTGAAATTTTGAATAGTCATTAATATTGTTTCATAATTTCATTTTGAAATATAATGTTTTAAATGTTGAATAGGTAAGAAAGTTTGATATTTAATTTTGATAATAAAATTGGTTTGAGTTCGAGTTTGAAACTTTTCGAGTCGAGTCGAGTCGAGTTTGCTAGATAAATAGTCGAGCTTGAGCTCAAATTTATAAACTCGTTCGAGTCGAATTCGAGCTAGTTTGAGTTCGGCTCGACTCATTTTCCGCCCTAATCTAATTCATAAAAAATGGGGTAAAATCTACCTTTATCCACTCGATTTTATTCGTAATGTTCCTTTGAAACTCACTTTAATCACAAACCTTGTTTTTGATTGAAAAGGAAAACTTAAAAAACGAAACACAATATTATTAAAATAAGTTAAAGATGAAACAATATTTGTAAAAAAAAAATACTAAATTAAAAATAAAAGAATAAATAATGATGTTGACTTCTTAGTATAATTTAACCATGAACTTGTTAATTAATGTAAACATACATATTAATCAAAACTGATGCTGACTGCTTAGTATAATTTAACCATGAACTTGTTCATTAACGTAAACATGCATATTAATCAAAACTTGGTCTTTATTAAATAATAAATTAAATTTATCTTAAAATATTCTCTCTTAAACAAATTAAGATGTATTAAAACTTAGTTTAAAATTTCAAAGTGGTCAATAAGAAACAACTAACAAGTCTACATATAAATTACATCAGTATCTTTAGTATCTAAGATCCGGTTCATAAAGAAATTTTTTTTTTTATTTTTTTTCTCAATTACATGACCATTTAATTAAAACAAAATCAGGTGGTTTTAAACTGATCAACTTTTCACTCACATTTATATGGTACTATTTTCATGAAATTATCATCGATGAGTAACAACCTTCTAAAGGAATTCCAATAATGAATATAAATGGTAAAAAATTTAACTTTTGAGACTATGTCCAACTAGATCACTAGTTATAAAATTAAATGTATCTAAAAAATTAAAATTGGTGATAATATTTTTTTTATAACCCTTAGATAATAAGTTGCATGAAACAAAGCCCTAAAAGTATTATTCATACTTTTTTTAATACAGAATGAGAAATTAAACCTTTAAACACCGTTACAAATATGAGAAAACATACATACTATCGAGAAATTTGTTGAAAATTTTAAACTAATTCTATAAATTTCATTAATGAATGAAAATTAGAATGTGGGTAATAAAATCAAATCAAATTCACATGAAATTCAAACGTGAATTAAAGAGTGAAATTTGATCAAAATGTATAATTTAAATCAATTAATTTAAATTAATTGATCTAAAATGCCTTGATAACCAATTAACAAAATGTTGTTAATTTGTAGTGTAACTTACATGAGTTTGTTATTATTATTATTTGTTATGATTATTAATATTATTATTAACAAATTGGAAAACCATGTAACGTTAGTATTGAATTGTAAATGCCTTAATTATTTTGACAAACAATTACTCTATAATGAAGAGAAAAACGTTAAGGTAATGAAGAGGCAAACAATGCCAACCGTTGGATCAAATGGTGATTTTATTTAATGGTTTAACTTTTCAACAATATAAAATCTCTCATCTCTAATCTAAAATTCACTTCATTATTTCATTCTTTCTCACTCTAGAATTCCAAAAGTCTTCTTCTTGTTTTGTGAGTGTTCTTCGAGTTCTTTGCTCGATATTTTCGTTGAAACCCGGTGATAGTTCAGGTACACTGATCAAGCTCGACAAGTAGTGATTTCAGTGCAGAATCACTACTGAATTCGTTGTACCCTGGGAGACAGCCATCTACGATAAGCTCCAACACAAACGGGAGATGATGGAACTGTTTTAAGTGAAATGTGTCTAACACATGCTTCGAATCAACATCTCAATCGGTGATTTCGTTCTTCATATATTTTATTTGTTTCATTTATTTGTACAACATTTTATATATATTTCTGTAATTTATTTCAAGACAAGATTTCTAACAATCTTAAAACAGTTCCCTTGTGCTAAGTTATTTAAGAGTTTGCGCCAACGAATATTTTTTTGTTTTTGATGTTTCAGAAATACGAGTCGCGGTGTTGCAAAAGAGATGATGTTCATTTCGAAAAAATGAAAAAGATTCATCTTAAGGAATCAACAAATAAAGATAAGTCTTTATTGCATATAAATATGTTTGATTATTAACACATATGTTCTTATGTTGTTAAAGCTTAGTTTTATAAGCTAATATATTTTGATATGAACATTTTCTCAAGAAGCATTAATTTGTATATTCATTATACAAATGTTATACAGAAAATAAATTAGAACACAATAATTTATTTTGTTCTAGTCTTATTTAAAGATTTGTTTGGTTATTAAAATTATTAATAATAATGAATGAAAATAAGAAAGTAACTAATATGTTAGCTTTCAATTTTTATAAAATTTACGGTGTTAAAATTAATTATAATTGAAACATATGGTTTCAGTTTTAAAATAATTAATTATAATATATACATTCTTTTTAATTAAGCAATATAAATAATAAGAATATGGTAGGATGATTTAATAAATAAAGAGATGATATCTTTATTTATACATTGTTTTATATATTACATTTTATTTTGGTAATAAGTTATCGTTTTAAATGTGTATATATTCATTGGTTGACAGAGTCTAGTCAAATATGAAGTATAAGTTGTCTCTAGAAAGAAGACAAAAGGTCATAAAAGTGATACAACAATGAAATGGCGTATTGGTGCAGTGGTTCAAAGTTCAAACGCAATGGTGCGTCCCGTGTTCGAATCCAGCTGATGAGATGATTTGATTTCTTTTTGTAGAAATCAGATTTACTAAAATGACTATGGTCATTGATGTTAAAAACCATTCCAATTTCTTGTGTAGAAATTATGAAATGAATGAGATTGTCAATGATTTCTTTGTAGAAATCAGACCTGAGTTTTGATGTGAAAATTATTATAATTTTATTGTGTAAAAATTATGAGATTAATGGGTTCATAATGATTTTTATAAAATATATATATAAATATATAATATGAATCATGAAGGTTGAAATCATTATAATTTATTATGTAGAAATTATGAAATGAATTGAGTATCCTAATGATTTTTTTTATATAAATTATGTGATTCATAATGACAGAAAATGAAGGTCATGTGTATAATGAGATTAAATAAGTTATTTGTTTTAGATTTTATTCTAATCATGCATTTAAAGAGACACAACTATGTTAGTTGAAATTGTCTTCGCAAAAATTGTCTTGATGAGAACAATCTACTCAGATTTATTTTGAGCATGCATAGTCGTTTAACGTCGATTATTGTTCAAAATATGACAATGTAAGTGCTTCGATTAAGATATGAATTATATTTGTAGTTATATTTAATTTGATTATGTGCTAATTGATTATTAATATAAATCATGCATATTAGCTAATAATATGATGATTCATGTTATTCATAATGATTATCTAGAAATTTATATATATATATATATAAATTAAGATATATTTTCTATCTATTTTTATTTTAATAGATAATTTTGAAATTTGTCAAAAATCATGTGTTATTTGATTGACAAAGATTTGTTATAGAATGTTAAAGGTCACCTAATTAATTAAGAAACGAATAATTGATGATATGAATATTTATTTATATAATTAGTTAGTTTGATCAACATTCTAATTAAGTGTAATAATTAATATTCTAATTAATTATAATGTATTTTTTAAACGGTATTTTTAATGATAAATGAAGTTGTATATATTTGTTTAATAATATATATGACATATTATTACGTTTCTATGTTTTTGACTATATATATTATAGTTGTTTTGTCATCATGGTAACTAAAATGAAAGAAGCAATAATATATAATATCATATATATGGATATATTAATTTTGGTTTAATATAATATATTAATTTGATATACATTGTTCAATTAATTGCATCATTAAGACTTACTTAATTTGATAATTTTAAAATCAAATAATTACATGCAAAGTCTTGTTTGATTTGAGAATAATGTGGCAAACGTGCTGATATTATGGGATGCAAACGTGCAACCGGAAATAAATGTTTAAGCGACTTCGGTCAAAGATGCTTGAAACATTATGATTTCTTTTGTAGAAATAATGTGATATGGTGAATATTTATTTGATTAAATATTCTAATTTCTTTTATAGAAATTAAGTGTTGAAATAAATATTTTAATTGATTAAATATTTTTAATTTCTTATGTAGAGATTATGTGAAGAATGATTTATATATGAATAAACATTCTAATTTTTTGGTCTAGAAATTATATTTTATTCAATTAAATATTTATGATATAGTTATCTTATTCATTGTAGGATAAGTATAACAAAAGAAATCCGTAAAAGAACTGTGTGACAATTTCTTGATTAGAAAATCATCGATTTAAATCATACAAATGTGTGTGATTTAAAAAGGATACCAACACGAATGTGAGGGAAAATATTTTTATTGATTATAACACAGAAATAATTGTGTACATTATGATAAATGTAAAAATAATTTGTTGTTAGAAAAATATGTTTTTTATAAAAGATAAAGTTGCGCAACTTTATAAAAAGAAATAAAATAACAAGAAAATGTTTTGTTTATATTTGCTGAGTTGGTGTTCAAATCGATATTTAAGATTTGAGGATTTTGAAATCAAGAAACGTGTCATATTTTGACATTATTTTCATAAAACTTTGAAGAACCAATGTCTTCAAAAGGATTTTATGAAATAAATGAAAAAGAAAGTTTATAATGTCTTGATATGACTTATAACAAATTTTATAATAATGATATGAAAATTTGATCATACTTTTATTAAAAAGTGGATGTGACAATTATATATATCATGAAGACAATGAAAATTATTTCATTACGTGTCTTTTGTACGATATTTTTATCGTTGAAAATTACGATAAAAATGATTAAATCCATAAAGGATATGAATTGCACTAAATGAAATATCATGTTATTATCAAATGATATATTAATATTATTAAATGAAAGACTTTACGTCTTAAAGTGAATATGTTTACACTTAGAAGTGCAATCTACGTATGGAAATCTTCTAAGAAACTTATGATGGATAGATTAAACGTTATAATCTATATTTTTGACTTATGTCGAAAAATAAAATATTTTTATGTAAAATATATAATCGTTTACACGAAGGAAGAATAGTTCAAAAACATTTTGTCTACTAGTTAGCCAAGTAAACAATATTTTTATAAAAAAAATAAATGATAAGCATGTACGAATGACTATGCTTCTTATTAGAAGATGTTCCAAGGTTAACTAAGAATGTACCAACATAAATTTCTAATTATTGTGATAGTAATTAAAAAATGGACAAGCTTAGAGTTAGTGACAAGTCTAGACATACACGTCTTAGATATAATGTCATTAGACTATACTCTTTAATGGAGTTATCAAATTTGACTATGTAAGTCAAAGATAACATTGTGGATCCACTAATAAAATTATTGAATAGAGAGTTTGTTTGAAAGTCTTTTAAGACATCAGCCTACTATAAGTTGGTATGAAGAAAAACACAACATATGCAGACTGGAGATCCCAAGAACTAGGTTCAATGGGACAACCTAATTGTACTGACTTGGAAAATTAGTGTTGAAGATTAATCCTATAACGAAAATATATATATATTTTGACGAGGATAAGCATATCGCTTTTAATGATTCTTTGTAAACAAAGAGATCACCTATGTGAGAGAGAAGTGGGGCCGCTTCGAAAGAATTGCACGACTCAATTCTAGACCCTCTCACAGAACCAGGCGCGTGTTCCATGGCCAAAACGGACACAACCATGAAAGCTTGACATGTATCAGGGATAATTCTATATGAAATTGTGTAATCGTTTACACAAAAGGCAAAAAATAGTTCAAGGACATCGAGTCTACTAATCAACTAGTAAAGTTATATATTTTCACAAGGGAAGGTTCAAAGGGTTACACCTACCTATCCTATGTAAAATTCAATTGTTGAACCTTTCACCGGGTTAATCTTTCAATTTCTATTAATATGGGGGATTGTTGGAATTTTTAAACTAATTCTATAAATTCTATTAATGAATGAAAATTAGAATGTGGGTAATAAAATAAAATCAAATTCACATGAAATTCAAACGTGAATTAAAGAGTGAAATTTGATCCAAATGTATAATTTAAATCAATTAATTTAAATTAATTGATCTAAAATACCTTGATGACCAATTAACAAAATTTTGTTAATTTGTAGTGTAACTTACATGAGTTTGTTATTATTATTATTTGTTATGATAATTAATATTATTATTAATAAATTGGAAAACCATGTAACGTTAGTATTGAATTGTAAATGACTTAATTATTTTGACAAACAATTACTCTATAATGAAGAGAAAAACTTTAAGGTAATGAAGAGGCAAACAATGTCAACCGTTGGATCAAATGGTGATTTTATTTAATGGTTTAACTTTTCAACAATATAAAATTTCTCATCTCTAATCTAAAATTCACTTCATTATTTCATTCTTTCTCACTCTAGAATTCCAAAAGTCTTTTCTTGTTTTGTGAGTGTTCTTCGAGTTTTTCCCTCGATATTTCCGTTGAAACCCGGTGATAGTTCAGGTACAATGAACAAGCTCGACAAGTAGTGATTTCAGTGCAGAATCATTACTGGATTCGTTGTACCCTGAGAGACAGCCATCTACGATAAGCTCCAACACAAACAGGAGACGATGAAACTGTTTTAAGTGAAATGTGTCTAACACATGCTTCGAATCAACATCTCAATCGGTGATTTCGTTCTTCATATATTTTATTTGTTTTATTTATTTGTACAACATTTTATATATATTTCTGTAATTTATTTCAAGAGAAGATTTCTAACCATTGAGAAAATGAATTAAGGAGGTGGAATCGCTAGGGCGGCAACGGGAAGAGGAGGAGGAGGATGACCGGAGGAGGAGGATGACCGTCGTCTTCTTCTTCGTTGTCACCGTTTACTTGTTCATCATTCGGATAGATTGATCTGAATAGGAAATAAACCACAATGATGACCAAGCCAAGGAAAAAGATTGTGATCGCTGTAACCATGATCAGGAGGACTGGATTGGGTACAAGTTTACGTACGATGCAGTTCCATTTGCGGTTGCCCCTTGTGGAGTTGCCTTACAAAACTGTTGGCTGGCGAGGTTTGAGTCTGAATCTCTACGCGCTGTCCCACCCCTGTTCAACAAAACAAACTCATTCTTTTCTAAAACAAGAGAGAAATTCTGCTCTAATCCAAACCTAAACTAATCCTAAACCAATACATATCAACCTAAATGTCCAGCCAACAGCAGAAATGAAAACATAACTGCAGAAATACGAAGAACAAGTAAAACTAAACCAAAAATCAATAATGGAAGAAAATGCAGTTGGACATCTAATACGTGAATGTCATCGGTGTACAGAACCAATGCCTCAATTAAAGAAAGAACATCTACATAGGTTCGAAGTGTTACCTGAACAGCAAGAAAACGAAACGGGAAGAAGAAACTAGATCAATCGGAGTTGCAGAAGCTTCAACCGAAACCTTCTGTTGTCCTTCACTTCACGTCTTTTTCAAGGCGAGCTCTCGGATTCTGGAACTGTCGTTGTCTTTCTCGTATGATCGTCTTCAACTGCAGGACAATAGCAGGTTCTTCGGCCTTCTTCTCCGATTGGACAATAGATGGTTCTTCGGTCTCCTTCTCCGATTGAACGATGCTCCTCCCTAGCTAGCTCCCCAGAATTGATATCCCTTCTCCCTCGATTCAGTAATCGCTCCCCTCTTTTGTCTTAATGAAGAACTGAAAAAAAAAAACTGATCTCCTTCAAATGAAATGAATTGCCTTCAAACTGAAAACTCTCTCCATCCCTTTCATTTTTGTTTCAGGGGTTAAATTGGAATTAGGAAATAAAATCAAGGGAATGATCAGAAAATATATATATATATATCCTTATTAGCTTGCACCATCTTCTCAAATAAATCCCCCAGACCTCGTTTCTGCTCCAAAAATCGTGAAACCTTTATGGTAGATTCTTGACATCTCGATCATGAGTCTTCTTTTTAATCAACCCAAATGGACCTTATTAGAAAACGTTAAGATTTTTCAAAGTCACCCTTCCATTTCACATTTTTTAATCCCACAGTTTCCACATTCGTAGCTTTGCTAGCCTATAACTTTATGCAGAAGGCATCCCTCATAATGAGATTGGTACCATTGGAAAGGTAGGGCTCTTAACTACATTCTCATGTTATCCCTTTTTCACTACGTTCCATGTTGGTCAAGTGAATACCTGCTCTGAAACGTGTCAGTTCATGCATCACCTTCACTATAAGACACCTGGACTGAGCTACAGGGTGAACTGGGAGAGCTACTTGGTGTCTTTGGAAAGAAAATTTGAAGAGATTTCCAATGGTAGTTCATAAACTTAATATGGATCATTGTTTCAAAAGATATGAATTTTAGAATTGTGGAATAGCTCCAGTTAGCTCCTAGGCTTTGCACTTGTATCATTTCTTCTCTTGTACTGATCGGGAGAGGGCCTTAAATTTCAAGTTATGGTTAGGGGCCGGTGTCATTGGAAAGACACGTGAGACAGCTTTCCAACCCAACTTGAATCACCCAAAACCATCAACCATAGTTCAAGTTACGATTTTTAAGTGAAAGGGTGTTTGATTTAAACCTTTCATTAACACCTTCCACTCATGACCAGATTTCGTCTAGGTAGAGGGAACCAACGAGATATAGGGCTACACAATATGAAAGAGGTTTCATTTTCCTTTTCATAACATCCAAGATCATTGAATTTCATCCAGTATTGAAGCTGGGATAAATTCATGAAGTCTAAGATTCCAATGAAAACTCAATGGGATTTCACACCTAAGACTCTTGGTTTTCTTTCTTTTTTTCAAATAATCATTTTTCTTTTCAAATAACCCACTTTTTTTTCAAATAATCCCGGTTTTCCACTAGAGAAGACTAGTCAACCCCCTTTTTTTCTTATCCTTGACATGTGTTTGACCCCTTCATTGACCCGGGTTGACTCGTTGGCTAGTGGGTTGACTCGAGTGGACCCGTCGCCACGTTTTTTATTTTTTTCAAGCGTCTAGGGTGTAAAAATGGGGTGTCTACAGAATGCCCCTCTTGGACAGAATTTGGAAAAAGATCTCTTGTTTTCATAAAACGTGTGTCCAAGCCTGAACAATAGGCAACACATTTTAAACCCGAGCTAAATGAATGAAAGAAAAAAGAAAGATACAACCTGATAGTGAATGTCCTTCATAGATTTTTTTGTCTAGCTTTTACACATTCGAAGCAACCAGAGGCATGAACAGTGCAACGATCCTCGTGGGGCACCTGTAAGAGAGAATCAGACATTAGAACAAGTTTCGTATCAAAGTTTAACTAAGAATTATGGGAAGAAAGCATCTTGTCATGATCAGTTCTAACAATAGACGGTCATTGAGCCAATTTTTTTATAGCCAATCTCGTATGAATTATCGTCAAGTAATTTTACGAGCAATAACCTACAAAACAAGGGAAACACGATGATAATGCCTATAGGCCGTCGGTTTAAGCATCAGTTAACAAACCTCCGTCGTATGTCCTTATCAAGAAACTCTACGACTCAGAGTGTAATATTTGATATTCATCGGTCGACAAAATAGTCGTACGTTGAAACCTTCTAGAACCATATACCCTTCCAGGGGTATTTTTCAACGAAGCAACACAATCCTTTTCTTTCATAGGATTGAATTGCAGTAGCTTGAACCTTAAAGAATAAATTTATCGTGTGAACAACCCGATGACGATGTTCACGACGACCAAAGATAAAGAAAATGCCTCTCGACTGCACGAGCAAATCGAGCATGGTTTCTTCAAATGAAGGAACCTCATACTATAATCTACCTGAGGAATTGCAATAGCTTGAACCTAAAAGAACAAATTTCACGTGTGAACAACCCGATGATAGTGTTCACGACGACCAAAGATAAAGAAAATGCCTCTCGACTGCCCGAGCAAATCGAGCAAGGTTTCTTTAAATGAAGGAACCTCGTACTTCAATCCACCTGAAGAATTGCAGTAGCTTTAACCTTAAAGAACAAATTTCTCGTGTGAACAATCCGATGACGGTGTTCACGATGACCAAAGATAAAGAAAATGTCTCTCGACTACACGAGCAAATCGAGTAGGGTTTCTTCAAATGAAGGAACCTCGTACTACAATCCACCTGAGGAATTGCAGTAGCTTGATCCTTAAAATAAAAAATTTCTCGTGTGAACAACTCGATGACAGTGTTCACGACGACCAAAGATAAAGAAAACACTTCTCGACTGCACGAGAAAAACGACACTGGTGCTCCCCATGGAGACACACTTGGGCGAATAAAACCCTTGCTCAAATAGTCTTCTAGTTGATCTTTCAACTCCTTCAACTCCGTGGGTGCTAACCAGGTGCCTTAGAAATTGGAAGGGTTTAGGGTTTCAATTGGCTAATTAAAGTTGAATGTTTATCCTAACATTAAATTTTAATTTTTCTAATTAGACATTAAATATTAATTAAATAATTAATATTTAGTTATAATTTGGATTAAAACGGTTGAATTTGTGTGAATTTTATTTAATTTTATTTATTCACAATCTTATTTCCATTCATTAATGAAATTAGCTTAATTCCAACACAAATCACCACAACCACTGATCTCGTATGATTTCCTAGCATAATCTCGATCCTCCTCAAACTTTTTTAAGCCCTCAGATTTCATTAGTCGAGTCTAGCCTAACCGTCACAGCTAAGGATGACAATGAATACCCGTACCTGATGCTCGTGGGTATCCGATATATAGTCGGACCATATGATCATTTAAATCTTTAGTAATTTATATTTAAATTATTATATTGATCTAAATTTATTTCATCATCTCATCTTTTTCAAAGAAGTTAAGTCTAGTCTGAGACTCAACTTAATCATTTAGATATTTTAATTGTTTGGAATTTGTTTCTCCTTTCTTGTTTTTTTATTATTTCTTTCTTTTTAAATAAAATTAAGGGGTTGAAAGAAATTAAAATGAGAATAGATAGTATTCATCAATCTCTTCAGTTTATTCTCATTTTCATTGCAAGAGAAAAAAGAAGGACAAAAGGAAGAGGAAGACAACCGGTTGAAACATCAAGTTGGTATGAAAATAAAAATCATGATTGAAATAATTAGGATTTGATACCGTTTGTAATCTTTGAAATATGTTTGATGACTACTAATTAGGTTCTTTAGGGTCGTTTAATTGTCATCTTTTAATCATAGCTAAGATTTGTCTAGCTTTGATTCTTGACCTTCTCATTTTTTGAATTTTAATGAAATGATTTTAAATATTTTCCTAAAAACAAATTAAGGAGTTAGACTTAAAAAAATACTAAATAAAATAAAAACATTTTTTTAAACGACTCTTCATTCATTTCTTTCCTCGCGTAAAAACAAAATTTTATTTTATTTTAAAATGATAATTGACAAACAAATTTAAATTTAAGTCCACAACATATATAAAACAAATATATAATATTATTATAAAATCTTACCAAAAAAAAAGTAAATAAAATATCTCTGTATATCTTTAGTGGCCATTTCAAAATTTATATACACAATCTCCTCAAACACACACATATATATATATATATATATATATATATATATATATATATATTCTCATGAAAAAAAAATATATATTCTGGTTACCAAAATTTACTTACATAATTTGTTTGCATTTTTATTTGAATTTTCAATTGTATTAATTATTTATTTTCACTTAGTTATTATATCTCTTAACATCTACAAAAACAGACAACTTTTAAAATTGATTCTCATAAAAAAAATATATAAATCTCATTTATCTATTAAAATGACCAACTTTCCAAATTTGATTACCTTCACTATTGAAAACAATTTTGATTCTTCTAACAATAACTTTTTTTTTCTATTATTTCCGCTAAAATGATCCGCCAATTTTGAACTAGTTCAAATGTTTTGAGTTAAATAGAAAATTTCACATCAAACAAGACCGAAATATTTTAGTTTAGAAGCTAAATATTTATTTAAATTTGCACACAAATATACAACAATCCCACAATCTCCTCAAATACATATAATTCACTCAAATTTATACTTACATGTATTCACTCAAATTCAAAAAACAATATTTTTTTTTTCATATTATTTTCACCATTATATATCTGATCTATAAAACAGGAAAAACTGGCAAGGCAATGGCCCTTCTCAGCTTAATTTTATTTTATCCCCGGGCCTGGTGACGTTGGGCCTTCCGATCCTCTGGGCTGATCAGAGCTGGGATTCTGGCTCAGCTGGACCTCCTTGACCAGACTGACTCGGTTAACCTTCGGGTTAACTCGGTTTAAAGCCTATTTAATTAATTTATTTTTTCTGCCAAATAAACACGTCATGTTAGTTTTATAACATATTTATTTTATTTGTTTTAAATTTTAAAACATATAGAGATCTCTTTTATTAGTCTGGTATTTTGGTTACTTTGATATCTTCCAAATTAATTCTTAATTAATTACAAGAATATTTACTTAATAAATATTTTTTATCATATAACTATTAATCTATTTAAATTATACAATAAATACTTTAAAATAAAAGGTAAAAGTTATAACAAAAACAATATTTTTAAAAGTCAAACTTTTATGCAAGTTTAGTTTTTAATTTTTAAAAGATGTATTTTAAAAATAAATAAATAGAAAATATTTTGATAGTCTTTCAAAGTTTTTATATATTTTTATTTGAATTTTTATTAAGTATAATACTATTATATTAATTTATTCTATTTTTATTATCTATGAAATGTTATAGTTCTTTTTTCTTTTACAGATTGCCCAATGGGCTACAGATGGGTTGGGTCGGAACCGGCCCATTGGATCTTTCTTGAGCCTTGGAGGGTCTTAATTTTTTTATTTGATTGTCGCATTTTATAATTATTATCGTTATCTTATTATTATTATTTTGGAATATGTGGTAAAAAGTAAAATAAAGATTACTCCTAATTTAGAAAGGAACTTAGTATTAATTAATATGCGCGGTAATTAAATTAACATTTTGAAATCGAATCCAAATACTTTATTTTCATTTGTAGGAAACTCAAGCATCCCCTTAATTACCAATCAATTGGTGAGTTAACTCAGTAGACATACAAAGTATATAGCATGCATCCCTACAAATGAATTTATGTCTCCAAACATTGTCTTCTCTTCCAATAAACAAAACACAATTTTTATTCAATTAATAATACAAAGGATTAGTCTTAGAAAAAAAAATGATTATATCTAAATATAGCTCAAGTGTCAATAATTAATCATTTTCTAATTAAGTGACATTTTTATGTATAATTCAAAACTTGGTTGAAAATCGTATACTAATCCTATTCAAAACAAGTTTTATAATATTTGTTCGTCATTTTAATCGAAAGTATTCTATTTGTCATAATAGAATTGTCAAAATAATGAAACATACACAATTCAATTTGTGCATGAACAATCAAGGTTCCTCCGTAAGATTTTTTTTTTTTTCCAGTTTGCAGTTTTACACTATAAAATTTAAGGAGGTTCCTCCGTAAGATTTAATATGTCCTATTTTTTATTTTTTTATTTAATTTACTTATATGTAAATTGATTATGAAAAGAATGAAGTAATGTTTTTAAAAACAATTATAACTTTTTAGAGTCATCAATTCTAGTCCAACTTGATGGGTAATATTCTCACTTTTATCCTTTAACAATTTTACGTAAATTATTGCCTTTTCCCAAACGCCATCTGACTGAAGGATCATTGGCCAGGCTTTACATATCTGCCTCCATACCATTGAGCTATTCGGTTTGCAGAGGGACTTGAATGTCACCTTGCCACCCATATCCGCTTTTCAGTACGTAATTGAAAAAGATTTATTCAGGATCAAGAAAGCTTTTTATTTAAAAAATATATATAATTAGAACTTGGATTTCTTATACTTATTTCTTAGTTGTTGAATCGTGGGTTGAGTGTAGTTCAAACGTAACTTTAATTAATTTTGTTTGTGAAATGTTTGTTTTTGTCAAATCGTAATTATATAATAATTATTATTTTTTATAGTTTTTTTTTTGTTGTTGTTGAAAGGATTATAAGTGAGTTTAAAAGTACGTACTAGCTAGATCAATCACATTTAAAATAATATGCTTAGTAGATTTCACTAATCAATTGCAAAATCAAGAAATTAAGAGGCATGTGAAGATTCTCCCAAGAAGCCGCCGTCATATAATTCTTACAAGATTTCCAAGGGAAAAGTTGAATTAACATTTGTCCAAACAAGGGCTTGCTAGTTTAATTACATTATAACCTCAAAAGAAACAAGTGAAATGTTGAATCTTTCCTTCTTTTACTTTTAGCCACAAAAGATGCAATTAATGCCATCTTTAATTTAGATGGTAACCCATTAGCTCCAAGGAAAAATATAGAAACAAACTTACTTTTAATTCCATCTTAAAAGTGAAATAATACCATCACTTCCACGTGCTCCTACATACTCTCGTTAGCACGATTGTGTCGACACGATTACCAGATCTAGTCAGAATAACACGAAACACGAATTTAAACACGAGTTAGCACGACACGAATAACATGACACGAAAGAGCCCGTGAATCATAATATTTTAAGTGGGTCATGACACGATACAACAGGCATAAGATTAAGACACGACATGACAAGATTGAGAGTCTAACACAACTTGTGCGAGTCGAATACGAACGTTTATGCACAATGTACGCATCTACTCACACCTTAGTGAAAATAATCGTACAAGAAAGGAAATACATATGCGATATACTACTGCCCCTCTGCTTGTGAGAAGGCATAGAGGAGCACGCTACATTGGTAGCAGATGATCCTGTCCCAGAAAATTGAGTCAAATTATCCCATGCCATGAGTCATGACATTGAAAGTGATATTTTTACTTTAAAAAGATTAATAAATAATTTATATAATTTTGTATTTTTAAATTTTTTTAAAATTTGATGTTTTAAATTTTTTACTAGTAACCGTGCTTAAATGTTTGGGACTATAATGTTTTGAAATTTTAAGCTATACTAAGAAATACAAATATCATCTTAAATCAAATTAACTTGCATTCATTACTAACAGCTTAGAGAGAACAAGAAATGTGCGATCGATATACTAAGAAATTATAAGTAACAAAAAATTCACGGGCGCGATACCAAGAACTAGGAATTCAAAAGAAATGATGAGAAAACAGAAAACCAACAGAGAAAAGCCATAGCTCTGGCTATCTGAAACTGTAGGGAGTGGTTCATATAACACACACCAAGATTCAATCTTAAAAGTGAAATAATACCAGCACTTCCACGTACTGCTACATACTCTCGTTAGCACGATTGTGTCGACACGATGACCAGATCTAGTCAGAATAATACGAAACACGAATTTAAACACGAGTTAGCACGACACGAATAACATGACACGAAAGAGCCCGTGTATCATAATATTTTGAGTGGGTCATGACATGATACAACACGCATAAGATTAAGACACGACATGACAAGATTGAGAGTCTAACACGACTTGCCGAGTCGAATACGAACGTTTATGCACAATGTACGCATCTACTCACACCTTAGTGAAAATAATCGTACAAGAAAGGAAATACATATGCGATATACTAAGACATATGTGGCCAAAAATTCATGTGCGAGATACCAAGAACCAAGGATTCAAGGAATTCAAGAGAAATGATGAGAAAACAGAAAAACCAGCAGAGAAAAACCATAGCTCTGGCTATCTGAAACTGTAGGGAGTGGTTCATATAACACACACCAAGATTCAATCTTAAAAGTGAAATAATACCAGCACTTCCACGTGCTGCTACATACTCTTGTTAGCACGATTGTGTCGACACGATGACCAGATCTAGTCGGAATAATACGAAACACGAATTTAAACACGAGTTAGCACGACACGAATAACATGACACGAAAGAGTCCGTGAATCATAATATTTTGAGTGGGTCATGACATGATACAACACGCATAAGATTAAGACATGACATGACAAGATTGAGAGTCTAACACGACTTGCTGAGTCGAATACGAACGTTTATGCACAATGTACGCATCTACTCACACCTTAGTGAAAATAATCGTACAAGAAAGGAAATACATATGCGATATACTAAGACATATGTAGCCAGAAATTCATGTGCGAGATACCAAGAACCAAGGATTCAAGATAAATGATAAAAAAACATCAAACCAATTGAGGAAAGCCATAGTTGTGGTAACTGAAACTGTAGGCAGTGGTTCATATAACACACACCATGATCCCTACTCTAACAACATAGAATTTCCCTTTCCCTACTCTAACAAAACCAAAGGTTGTTGTTGACCAGGTTTACAACACAGATAAAAATAGTGAACAATCATCGGTGCGATTACGGTTGATTAAAACCTTAAAAGGGGAGGTGGTTTACATAAGTCATGAAAGATTTCAAGGCTTAAGATATTTTATTATTAATCTTTGTTTTATAGTTCGAGAGGTAGTAAACGTTATATATTTGTTTTAATAACATTCCATTTTGGCGATAACTTGAGAGAAATATCATATATCCTTCGTATAGCTTGGTTGTATCTAGAGATGGGCAATGAGTTGGATAAATACAAACCGACACGATCCAACACGATATTGATACGGAACAACACAATACAATATTATCTCACTCGGGTCTTGGGTTGACACAATACAAACACGAGACGACACGATCACAACACAATTATGATGTTAAAGTAATGTAATACCAACACTTCCACATGTTGCAACATATGTTAGAGTAGATATTATTTGTCTAAAGAAGAAGGAAAGAATTAACTAATTGACTACTCAAAACCAAACAAAATAGTTTAAAACATCCAACTTAATCTTCCTGCTTATTTTTTTATAAGATAAAAACTATAGAAATGGAACTATATATATATATTCATTTGTTCAAATAGTCCCCATCACCACCGGTAGCAAATAAGCCAACTTGACTATATTATTCTACAAACACCGGCCAACTAGAATGGCATATATATCAGTTATAGCTAGTGACAAACTCCATAAGCTCCGTATACCAACAACTAGATAACTGAAAAAAACAAACATACATTTAACTATTAAAATGAACAATTTCAATTTCATGAACATTCATAAATCAGATAAGTCAAAGGGAGATATTGAAATATGAATATCTACACATTTTACATATTTAAAGCATTAATTTTTTAAATAATACATTTAACTTATTAAATTAAAATAAATTAATTAATAATCATATTTTATAATTTTTACTAACAATATAATATAATATATATACATATATAAATAATTATAAATATAAATAAATAATTAACATGAGTGTGTCAAGACACGACATGACACACATGAAAATGACCATCGACACGACATGATTGTGTCGACACGATCACCATATCTAGTCAGAATAACATGTAACACGAATTTAAACATAAGTTAGCGTGACACGAATAAACTCATATACACGAATAACATAACACGAAAGTGTCCGTGAATCATAATATTTTAAGTGGGTCAAGACACGATATAACACGCATAATATTGAGACACGATTGTGAGTTTAACACGACTTACCCGAATCGATTACGAACGTTTATGCATAACTCTAGTAAAGAGTACTCCACTAGTATTCTTATTCTCTAATCCTCATTTCTAACTAAAATATACATATAAATACAAAAATATTGTGAAGGAAAGGGAAGCAAGTACGAAATGCAGTAACCGAAGAAAAGTCATTGGTTGTAGCCATAACGCAGAGAGTTGCGACTGCAAATACAAACGACGAGAATCTTAAGATAATGTCACTAACTGTTTTTGGCATCTCCTGTATATCCTTCATCCTAGGTCTCAGTGGCTCATTTCCACTGTCCTCTAGAGGAGGCGGTGACGCTTCCAACGAGTGATCTAAAGGGGTGCGTCTTAGTGGCTCATTTCCGCTGTCTGCTAGAGGAGGCAGTGATGCTTCCACCAAGTGATCTGACGGGAGGCTTATAGGCACCGCTCATCAACTCCTAAGATCTGCACTCTATCAAGTTTGCGTGTAAACGAAAATAGTTTCCATCTGTTATTGTTATACGTATTTTCATCGTGTTATTCATGTCCACGAGTTTATTCGTGTCGTGCTAATTCGTGTTTAAATTTGTGTTTCGTGTTATTCTGACATTATCATGGTCGACATTTGATATGTTAAAACTAAAAAAAACTTTGATTCTTGTCTATTTGATTCGAAAACTGAGAGTTGATGCTTCTCATTGGTTTGAAAATGGGAAAGAGCCGAGTGATGTTGTCGGCGTACGAAGTTGACTTTGCGGAAGTCAAGTATGAAATCGAGGCTAGTCAAGGTTTGTAGTTTCCCTTTGTATTGTAGCAATAGTGTCTTGGTCGGTTTCTTAGATGATTTTGTTCTCCATATCTATTTATTGCGGCTCACATTTGACTAGAACAACTCTGAAGTTGTTCGTCAGGTTGATTGAAATGCCAACCATTGGTCCTTCGATCATATCGCATATAAAGAAGCAAAATAGAACCGATGAGGTCTGTAATAGGATTCAAATATTTTTTTTGATTAGTTAACCATTGTTATATGTATATAACATTTTATATCGTGTATAAACGTTCGTATTCGACTTGGGCATGTCGAGTTAGACTCTCAATCGTATCGTGTTGTGCCTCAATCTTATGTGTGTCGTATCGTATCTTGACCCACTCAAAATATTATGATCCACTAGCTCTTTTGTGTCATGTTATTCATGTTCACGAGTTTATTGGTATTGTGCTAACTCGTGTTTAAATTCATATTTTGTGTTATTCCGACTAGATATGGTCATCGTGTCGTGTCGATGCTCGTTTTTATGTGTGTAATGTCGTGTCCTGACACACTAATGTTAATTATTTTATATATATATATTAAAGTATATTGTTAGTAAAAATTATAAAATATTATTATTAATTTATTTATTTTAATTTAAAAATCTTAAATTAAATTAATAAGTTAAATGTGTTAAATATGTTATTTATAAAATTAATGTGTTAAATATGTAAAATGTGTAGATATAAATTTTAATATATAATTTCATAAATAATAATTTGAATGTCAATTATTTAAATATGATAAACGTAAATTTTATAAATTTTAAAATATTAGATAATAATTTATACATAATTAGTTAATTATGTATATGATATTTATTATTATATATAATTAAAAGTAGTGTAGATTTTTTTATGATAAAATATAATTTTGTTAAAATGTTTTAATAAATTTTAGAATTTTGAGTCATTTTAAATTTTTTTAAATGATTTAGTGAGATTTTTTTAACAGAAAAAACATAACATTTAATTAATTAGCGTGAATGAAGAAGAATAAAAATAAAAGGGAAGCAAACAAGTACCGAAATACAGTGACAGAAGAAAAGTCACTGGTGTTAGCCATAACACAGAGAGTTGCGGCTGCAAATACAACCTGCGATAATCTCAAGATAAGGCCACCAACTGTTCATTTTATTAATGCAAGTAGTAGTGTACCTCTTATAGGAAAAAAATATTTGAATTGATATATTATTAATTTTTTTATTTAATATAATTAAAAGTAGTTTGAAGTTTTTTGGTTAAAATAGATTTCTATAATTATTTACTACGGTATATTTTTGAATTAATATTAATTTTATAAATTAGATTTTATTTATTTAATAAAGTTGTAATTTTATAAATTATTTAAAAAAAAATGATTGAACAAATTTCCCTATTTGGATTTTATTTTTATTTTCTAATATTGATTGTTGTACATTCTCAAATACTCTTGAAATTTTATTGCTACAAGTACTTGACTGACTCGATTTTTCTTCAATTTAATTTTGATGAACCATAATTAAACATTAATTAGATACATACTAGTATTCAAACTTAGGGACAAATCAGTATTCAAATTAGGAACATGTTTAGGTCAGGGTGAATTTATAGATGCGTGATTAAAACCATTTAAATAATAAATTAATAAAATAAATGTAAAAATTACATTTTTAAAATATGATCAACGATTTGGTTTCTCGTCAGTCGTCAGCGACAATTATCCAATCGAAAACTATTTTTTTTCGAGAGGATATATATATTTCTAATTTCATTCTCCATATATATATATATATATATTATTTCTTTATTCTCTTAGTATATATATTATTATTAATAAAATAATAAAAATATTATATTTTCTAAAATTAATAAATAATCTTAAATATTATTATATAAATATAATAAGCATATATATACTATTATTTTAAAATTATATACAAACTTAAATATATTAGATTTATTTATGTATTTTAATTTGAGTTCATAGTGATGATTTGATTAGTCTTAAAATTTATATATTTTTATTTAGTTTATTATAACATTTATTTTGCACATTTTTAAAGGATTTTCTCTTTTTGTTTTTTAAATAAAGAAATTAGATTTTTGTTGTTTATTTAATGCATAAATTAAAAGTTTGAAACTAATAATCCTTTACTATAAGTTTTTGGTAAACTCCTCTTCAACCTCCAATCCCTTCTTCTTCGATCCGACAAGCTCTTAATTAGTTTCACCTCGTAAATAAAAATGTTGCCAAGTTATAATATGTTGAACTTTTACTGTGAAAAAATGTTGCATTAGTTCGGGTCTTTTCAATTAGGAAATTTTGTTCTTTCATTCATTCTCCTCCCTAGAGTACTTAACTTCTAAACACATGCAATATTAATAAATCACAAACATAATTTCCGTACATTTGTACGGTAAAAATATAATTAAAATATTATTTATGAAATTGTCATAGATGATTGAGAACCCCTCTTAAAGAATTTCAATAATGATGAATATAAACGGTAAAAAATTTAACTCTTGAGACTAGAGTTAGGCATCGTACATAAACGTTCGTTTTCGACTCAAGCAAGTCGTGTTAGACTCTATATCGTGTCGTGTTGTGTCGTGTCTAAATTTTATGTGTGTCGTATCGTGTCTTGACCCACTCAAAATATTATGATTCACAGACTCTTTCGTGTCGTGTTATTCGTGTCCACGAGTTTATTCGTGTCGTACTAACTCATGTTTAAATTTGTGTTTCGTGTTATCCGACTAGATTTTGTTATCGTGTCAACACAATCTTGTCTTGACACTCATGTTAATTATTTATTTATTTATATATTAAATTATATTGTTAGTAAAATTTATAAAATATTATTATATTATCAAAATTAAATTATTATCATATATTTTGTTTGAATGTTTTAATAATAATTAAAATTTTAAAATAATTTAAAATTTTAAAAATAATATGTAAATTAATAAAAGTAATATGTGAGATAATTATTATTAGACTCAAATTTCTATGTATATAATTTATTTAATATTTATATTTTAATATTTTAGTATATTTAATTTTAATTATATATATTATATTTATAAAATTAAATAATTTATAAATTTAATGAAAATGTAAATATATTTAAAGAGATGTGACCATTTGATAATGTTAATGTAAAAGTGGGTAGTTTGAGAAAGAAAATGGAAAAGAAAGTGGGAAAGGTAGGTAAAATTTATAAATATATATTATTATATTATTAAAATTAAAATTATTATCATATATTTATTATTTAATGTATTAATAATAATTAAAATTATAAATAATTAAAAAAATAAATAATTAATAAAATGATATCGAAGAGAATTATTAATAGACTCACTTTTTTATTCATATAATTTATTTTTTATTTATATTTTATTTTAATTTATATTATTATTATTAATTGACTCACATTTTTATTTATATAATTTATTTTTTATTTTAATTTATATTATTTAAGTTAATATTATATTTTAGTGTGTTTAATTTTAATTATAAATATTACATTTATGAAATTAAATAATTTATTAATTGAATAAAAATGTAATAGGTTTAGAGAATGTTAATGTGGGTAGCTTAGGTCATTTGACTAATTGTGTTTATGTCGTTTCGTGTGTATACTCGTGCTCGTGTCGTGTCTATACTCGTGTTGTCTCCGTATCGACTCGTAACTGTATTTCGATCGTATAAACTCATAATCGTGTCGTCTCGTGCTTGTATCGTGTCAACCCAAAACTTGAGTAAGATAATATTGTGTCGTTCTGTGCAAATATTGTGTTGGTTTGTATTTAGCTAACTCATTGCCCAGCTCTAGTCATAGTCATGACTCATGGCATGGGATAATTTGACTCAATTTTCTATATTTGTGAAAACATTTTTTTTTTCTTCATATTTTCAAAAAATTGCCTTAGATGAATGAGAACCCCTCTTAAAGAATTCCAGTAATGATGAATATAAATGGTAAAAAAAATTCAGTTTTTTTTAGATGAATATAAATGGTAAAATACCTTATATATATTCATCATTCAGTTTTTTTTAGTTCTGGATGGAGACAAAAGAGGGGAGCGATTACTGAATCGAGGGAGAAGGGATATCAATTCTGGGGAGCTAGCTAGGGAGGAGCATCGTTCAATCGGAGAAGAAGACCGAAGAACCTGCTATTGTCCAATCGGAGAAGAAGACCGAAGAACCTGCTATTGTCCTGCAGTTGAAGACGATCATACGAGAAAGACAAAGACAGTTCCAGAATCCGAGAGTTCGCCTTGAAAAAGACGTGAAGTGAAGAACAACAGAAGGTTTCGACTGAAGCTTCTGCAACTCCGATTGATCTAGTTTCTTCTTCCCGTTTTGTTTTCTTATTGTTCAGGTAACACTTTGAACCTATGTAGATGTTTGTTCTTTCTTTAATTCGTGTTAGATTTTCAATTGTGTCGTGTCGTGTTGAAACTCATTTTCGTCTATATCAACGAGCTTTTACGTGACGTGCTAACTTGTGTGTCGTGTTGTGCCGACTAAAGCTTCACATCGGTCATCGTGTCGTGTCGAAACCTGTTTTCATACGTGTCTAGCCGTGCTTTGATTTACTTGAAATATTATGGCTCACGGGTCCATTCGTACCTTGATCCACCCGTAGAAAGGTGCGGTTTCACTTTCCACTTTCAACGTTCGGTTGGACCTAGGATGAAACCATTTTGTCATCTAGATGTAAAGAAAGACCCAATGGGAGCCTGGGTTGGCTCCGTCCTCAACTGCCCATATCCCACGTCTCTTCTAGTCTAGAGATTCTTCTAAAATTAATAATAAGAAGATATTTTATTTTTTAAAATAATTTTTCATAAAAAAAATACATATAATGACAATGGGCTTGTGCAAGTCTGAACTTAACCATTATTTAATTTCTATTCTAAACAGGCCTAAAGTGTTTCTTTTAATTTGTAAAATAAATAATAAAATAACACGTTAAATTGGGCTTTAGGCTATTCATAAGGCCTAGTTCGGTTTATGGATTCTATTTTATATTAAATCTTTTAAAAGAAAATGGGTCTCCCCAAGTAGAATTTATTAAAATTATATAAATAATGAGCTTTCGATTTGTATTTGGTTTTAAATAAATAAATTGAATTATGCCCTCTTCTTTTAAAAACACCAATAATAAATCTGAAGGCTGGACACGCATCTCCTTTTTAGTCTAGTCTGGTCTGGCCCATTCTTAGAATAAAAACTCACATACATGTATTCGATCTTGCAACCTAACAAAACAAATATAACTTTTTAATCAATTAGGCTAATAACACTTTATATTTTTAATTCAACCCAAAATTTGATAAACGCGTGACATTTTAACTATATAAGTTCAACTTTTTAACTAACTAATCTATATATATATATAATGATGCTTAATTTTTAAAGTGTCCGAATTGCCGGGTCGAGAGTTGTGGTTAATTTGAATATATGTGAGAGTAAATGGATATTTGGGTCGAATTGTGGGTTGACTCGCCCATAAACTTAAAACGGCTAAAAATAAAATAAAAAATGCTATTGGTATGGTTCGATCTTGCAACCTAACAAAATAAGTACAACATTTTAACCAACTATGCTAATAACACTTTATATTTTTAATTCAACCCAACATTTGATAAACGCGTGACATTTTAACAATATAAGTTCAACTTTTTAACTAACTAATCTTTATATATATAATGATGCTTAATTTTTAAAGTGTCCGGATTGCCGGGTCGAGAGCTGTGGTTAATTTGGATATATGTGAGAGTAAATTGATACTTGTGTCGGATTGTGGGTTGACCCGCCCATAAAAATTTTACCATAATATTTTTTTCACGATTTTTTATATTATTACTCGTGCAAATGCACGGGATACATGCTAGTTGTTTTTTATTTTATTGTCGCAATTTATCGTTATCTTATTACTATTATTATAATTATAATTATTATTATTCTTATTTTGGAATTTGTGGTAAAAAAAAAATAAAAGATATAAAAAAAACAACATTACAAGAGAAAGAGGCAGACTTATCTCACCAAAGTGGGAAAGAAGCTGTGAGGCAGCCATGAATTCGTTATTTTTTTTTGTTTGGCTCGATTTTTTATCATAAATTATGTGGCATAGTTATAAATTATACCTAATATCTTTTCTTTAATTACTATTTTTGTATAAGAAAGAAATATATATATATATATATTAAAAATTAATAAATGCTTAAATAATTATTAAATTTAAGAAATTTTATATGAAAAGTCATTTTTCTTTTAATTAATTTTTTAAAGTTTATTAATAAAAAGAGAAATATTATTTTTGAATTTTATAAAAAAAAAAAAATTTAAAATTCTTTTAGTTTACAAAATATGTAACATCATACACAAAATTATAAATAAAACTCATCAATAACAAGTAATCTAATGATTAATTTGGTTATCTTACACACTCGAGACTATAATTTGAATCCTTACAAATACAAATTTAAGTGAATTATATGTGTAATAATAATAGACGTGATTAGGGTGTGGTTTGTTGTGGGATAAGAAGCCAATAAAAAATATCGTGAGGTCACGAGATTAAAGTTTGATCCTACTTTTGAATCATTTTGTTACTAAAACTGAAGAAGGAAACACAGTACAAAATGCTTGGCAATCCTTGGTAGAGGTTTATTCATTCGTGCTAAATCTGGTAGATGAACAAATATGTGGTCTTGGAGGAAATCTTAAACAAAAGTTTTTCTCTCGCATCTTGGTCACTTTTATTTGGAACCTGGTGAAAAAGAAGTGAACACGAAAGCTCAATGTAATTGAGCTCGAACAAAGTGTTCAAAACCTTTTCTTTTGGGTGAAGAATGAAGCTTCGTCTTTGTTTTTCTTCAAACCCCCAATCCACTCTCACTCGCCGCTACTAATAGGGTCTCGGTTGATTTCCTTTCCTTTAGCTACTCAAATGTTTCGGTTCGCTATGTTTACAAAGTCCAAAATGAGCAGACTACCTACGGAGCTTGAATACTCATGAGATTAGAGTTCAAATGAGATTGGTAGTTGATTTTCTGAGGGATAATGCACGTGTGAAAATATGATTGGGGTGTGATTTTCCGAGGGATAAGAGGCTGATAGAAAAAGATCGCGAGGTCACGAGATTACAAGTCGATTGAAATTGGTGGTTGATTTATTGAGGGATAAGAGGCCAGTAGCAAAAGGTTGTGAGGTCACGAGATTAAAGATCGATTGAAATTAGTGGTTGGTTTGGCGATGAATACAAGGTTAGTAATATTATGAAAATTGTTAGTTTTCCTAGGTATTAAAGAGGCGTGTGAAAGTGTGATTGTGATTGGTGGTTGGTTTGACTAAAGATAGGCATGTGAAATTAATGAGGTCACAAGATGAGATGTCAATTGGAATTGGTGGTTGGTTTGTCGAGAAATAAAAGACCAATAATAAAGGATCGTAAGGTCACGAGATGAAATGTCGATTGAGATGGGTGGTTGGTTTACCGAAGGATAAGAGAGGTGTTTGAAAGTGTGATTATGATTGGTGGTTGGTTTGGCAAGAGATAGAAATGTGAAAGTATTAAGGTCAAAAGATGAGATGTCAATTGGAATTGGTGGTTGGTTTGTTGAGGAATAAGAGACCAATAACAAAGGATCGTAAGATCACGAGATGAAATATCGATTGAGATGGGTGGTTGATTTACCGAGGGATAAGAGATGCGTGTAAAATTATGATTGTGATTGGTGATTGGTTTGGAAAGAGATAGGCATGTGAAAGTAAAGATGTCAATTGGAATGTGTAGGTTGTTTTTCGAAGGATAATAGTCTAGTAACAAATGGTCATAAGGTCGTGAGATGAAATATCGTTTGTGATTGGTGGTTGGTTTGCTAATAGGGATAAGAGTCCAGTAAAATTGAGATTGGTGGTTAGTTTACTGAGACGGATAAGAGACCGATAACAAATGATCGTAAGCTCACGAGATTAGAAGTCTCGATTGAGGTTGGTGGTTAAAAATATATGTAAATGAGAAGTTGATTTGACCGAAGTGTGATTACTTGTAGTAAAATAAATAATAAAAATATTATGTCATGACATATGTTATAGAACATAATTAGAAATATGTGTTGAATTTCTTACCAATTTTGATACTCATATTAATGTAACAATGAGCTTCAATGACAATTTATACAGATTAACTTGCTTGATTATACAAATGTTATACTTAATATTATAAAGATATATAATGTGGAGTGTCTTCTGAAAAAAAAAAATGTTCATCCTTTTATGGATTAGATTTGCTATTCACAATTCAAGATTTCATTAGTTCTTTTTTTTGAGGTTAGTATCTTAGTCTTTCCCAGCAAATTTGTAATATATTTGTAAATTTTTTTTATATATATAAACTTTCTCACTTAACCACTAGCATTCCAAAACTTGTGTAACATTGTGAATGTTTCTAAAACAGACACATCAAGTTATAGTTGGTTTTCCGAAACCAAACAATATGAGAAATATCATTATAAATGTTGTGTATTGTATTTTGGTTAGAAAATTTTCATTCTTATTTCATTTTATATCAAAATTAAGTTTCGGTCAGACAATAAGCTATTTAAAGTACTCTCATCTTAAACTCAAATTAATGTTACAAAATATTTTTATTATAAATAATATGAATTTGTTTTCTATCATTTTCATGATTGTACACTATCATTTTAGATTGAAATTGTTGTGCACTATTCTTTTAAATAAAATTTTATAAACCAATATCAACTTTTTATTTAAAAGAATGTAACCAATTATATCTTAAACTTATATACAAGACCAAGCAAGTTTTTTTCTTAAAAAAAATATAAATTCAGAACTGGGATTTCTTAAACTTATTTTTTGTTTTCTTATAATAGGTGGGCCGAACTCAGTTCAAATCCGATCCTAGCTCAATCTTTTCAGACCAGGAGAGAGTTTGACGCCCAAATTGAAAGAAAAGAAAGTAATGGGTCAATTTAAATATTTTTGAAGAGCTTCATTTAAATCGAGAAACGATGCGATCAGGTAAGATCATTTAAATAGCATAAAAACCATATGATCATTTAAATCTTTAGTAATTTATATTTAAATTTTTATATTGATCTAAATTTATTTGATCATCTCATCTTTTGCAAAGAAGTTAAGTCTAGTCTGAGACTCAACTTAATCATTTAGATATTTTAATTGTTTGGAATTTGTTTCTCCTTTCTTGTTTTTTTATTATTTTTTTCTTTTTAAATAAAATTAAGGGGTTGAAAGAAATTAAAATGAGAATAGACAGTATTCATCAATCTCTTCAGTTTATTCTCATTTTTATTGCAAGAGAAAAAAGAAGGACAAAAGGAAGAGGAAGACAACCTGTTGAAACATCAAGTTGGTATGAAAATAAAAATCATGATTGAAATAATTAAGATTTGATACCGTTTGTAATCTTTGAAATATGTTTGATGACTACTAATTAGGTTCTTTAGGGTCGTTTAATTGTCATCTTTTAATCATAGCTAAGATTTGTCTAGCTTTAATTCTTGACCTTCTCATTTTTTAAATTTTAATGAAATGATTTTAAATATTTTCCTAAAAACAAATTAAGGAGTTAGACTTAAAAAAATACTAAATAAAATAAAAACATTTTTTTAAACGACTCTTCATTCATTTCTTTCCTCGCGTAAAAACAAAATTTTATTTTATTTTAAAATGATAATTGACAAACAAATTTAAATTTAAGTCCACAACATATATAAAACAAATATATAATATTATTATAAAATCTTACCAAAATAAAAGTAAATAAAATATCTCTGTATATCTTTAGTGGCCATTTCAAAATTTATATACACAATCTCCTCAAACACACACATATATATATATATATATATATATATATATATATATATATATATATATATATATATATATATATATATATATATATATTCTCATGAAAAAAAAATATATATTCTGGTTACCAAAATTTACTTACATAATTTGTTTGCATTTTTATTTGAATTTTCAATTGTATTAATTATTTATTTTCACTTAGTTATTATATCTCTTAACATCTACAAAAACAGACAACTTTTAAAATTGATTCTCATAAAAAAAATATATAAATCTCATTTATCTATTAAAATGACCAACTTTCCAAATTTGATTACCTTCACTATTGAAAACAATTTTGATTCTTCTAACAATAACTTTTTTTTTCTATTATTTCCGCTAAAATGATCCGCCAATTTTGAACTAGTTCAAATGTTTTGAGTTAAATAGAAAATTTCACATCAAACAAGACCGAAATATTTTAGTTTAGAAGCTAAATATTTATTTAAATTTGCACACAAATATACAACAATCCCACAATCTCCTCAAATACATATAATTCACTCAAATTTATACTTACATGTATTCACTCAAATTCAAAAAACAATATTTTTTTTTTCATATTATTTTCACCATTATATATCTGATCTATAAAACAGGAAAAACTGGCAAGGCAATGGCCCTTCTCAGCTTAATTTTATTTTATCCCCGGGCCTGGTGACGTTGGGCCTTCCGATCCTCTGGGCTGATCAGAGCTGGGATTCTGGCTCAGCTGGACCTCCTTGACCAGACTGACTCGGTTAACCTTCGGGTTAACTCGGTTTAAAGCCTATTTAATTAATTTATTTTTTCTGCCAAATAAACACGTCATGTTAGTTTTATAACATATTTATTTTATTTGTTTTAAATTTTAAAACATATAGAGATCTCTTTTATTAGTCTGGTATTTTGGTTACTTTGATATCTTCCAAATTAATTCTTAATTAATTACAAGAATATTTACTTAATAAATATTTTTTATCATATAACTATTAATCTATTTAAATTATACAATAAATACTTTAAAATAAAAGGTAAAAGTTATAACAAAAACAATATTTTTAAAAGTCAAACTTTTATGCAAGTTTAGTTTTTAATTTTTAAAAGATGTATTTTAAAAATAAATAAATAGAAAATATTTTGATAGTCTTTCAAAGTTTTTATATATTTTTATTTGAATTTTTATTAAGTATAATACTATTATATTAATTTATTCTATTTTTATTATCTATGAAATGTTATAGTTCTTTTTTCTTTTACAGATTGCCCAATGGGCTACAGATGGGTTGGGTCGGAACCGGCCCATTGGATCTTTCTTGAGCCTTGGAGGGTCTTAATTTTTTTATTTGATTGTCGCATTTTATAATTATTATCGTTATCTTATTATTATTATTTTGGAATATGTGGTAAAAAGTAAAATAAAGATTACTCCTAATTTAGAAAGGAACTTAGTATTAATTAATATGCGCGGTAATTAAATTAACATTTTGAAATCGAATCCAAATACTTTATTTTCATTTGTAGGAAACTCAAGCATCCCCTTAATTACCAATCAATTGGTGAGTTAACTCAGTAGACATACAAAGTATATAGCATGCATCCCTACAAATGAATTTATGTCTCCAAACATTGTCTTCTCTTCCAATAAACAAAACACAATTTTTATTCAATTAATAATACAAAGGATTAGTCTTAGAAAAAAAAATGATTATATCTAAATATAGCTCAAGTGTCAATAATTAATCATTTTCTAATTAAGTGACATTTTTATGTATAATTCAAAACTTGGTTGAAAATCGTATACTAATCCTATTCAAAACAAGTTTTATAATATTTGTTCGTCATTTTAATCGAAAGTATTCTATTTGTCATAATAGAATTGTCAAAATAATGAAACATACACAATTCAATTTGTGCATGAACAATCAAGGTTCCTCCGTAAGATTTTTTTTTTTTTCCAGTTTGCAGTTTTACACTATAAAATTTAAGGAGGTTCCTCCGTAAGATTTAATATGTCCTATTTTTTATTTTTTTATTTAATTTACTTATATGTAAATTGATTATGAAAAGAATGAAGTAATGTTTTTAAAAACAATTATAACTTTTTAGAGTCATCAATTCTAGTCCAACTTGATGGGTAATATTCTCACTTTTATCCTTTAACAATTTTACGTAAATTATTGCCTTTTCCCAAACGCCATCTGACTGAAGGATCATTGGCCAGGCTTTACATATCTGCCTCCATACCATTGAGCTATTCGGTTTGCAGAGGGACTTGAATGTCACCTTGCCACCCATATCCGCTTTTCAGTACGTAATTGAAAAAGATTTATTCAGGATCAAGAAAGCTTTTTATTTAAAAAATATATATAATTAGAACTTGGATTTCTTATACTTATTTCTTAGTTGTTGAATCGTGGGTTGAGTGTAGTTCAAACGTAACTTTAATTAATTTTGTTTGTGAAATGTTTGTTTTTGTCAAATCGTAATTATATAATAATTATTATTTTTTATAGTTTTTTTTTTGTTGTTGTTGAAAGGATTATAAGTGAGTTTAAAAGTACGTACTAGCTAGATCAATCACATTTAAAATAATATGCTTAGTAGATTTCACTAATCAATTGCAAAATCAAGAAATTAAGAGGCATGTGAAGATTCTCCCAAGAAGCCGCCGTCATATAATTCTTACAAGATTTCCAAGGGAAAAGTTGAATTAACATTTGTCCAAACAAGGGCTTGCTAGTTTAATTACATTATAACCTCAAAAGAAACAAGTGAAATGTTGAATCTTTCCTTCTTTTACTTTTAGCCACAAAAGATGCAATTAATGCCATCTTTAATTTAGATGGTAACCCATTAGCTCCAAGGAAAAATATAGAAACAAACTTACTTTTAATTCCATCTTAAAAGTGAAATAATACCATCACTTCCACGTGCTCCTACATACTCTCGTTAGCACGATTGTGTCGACACGATTACCAGATCTAGTCAGAATAACACGAAACACGAATTTAAACACGAGTTAGCACGACACGAATAACATGACACGAAAGAGCCCGTGAATCATAATATTTTAAGTGGGTCATGACACGATACAACAGGCATAAGATTAAGACACGACATGACAAGATTGAGAGTCTAACACAACTTGTGCGAGTCGAATACGAACGTTTATGCACAATGTACGCATCTACTCACACCTTAGTGAAAATAATCGTACAAGAAAGGAAATACATATGCGATATACTACTGCCCCTCTGCTTGTGAGAAGGCATAGAGGAGCACGCTACATTGGTAGCAGATGATCCTGTCCCAGAAAATTGAGTCAAATTATCCCATGCCATGAGTCATGACATTGAAAGTGATATTTTTACTTTAAAAAGATTAATAAATAATTTATATAATTTTGTATTTTTAAAATTACCCTGAAGGATTGTTATCATCAAGCAATTACCCTGTTACCAACAAACTCACTTGAGAATCTGATTATGGGTTCTAGATGGTATGATACTGTAAAAATCGAAACATGTTTATGATAAAACCCTACAAGTTATTTTAAACTCAAATTTTGCACAACTCACTTAGACCAGGTTGGAACAGGAATGTAAACATGAGAATCTGGTCTAAATCGCTTCTGAAAATCTGCAAAAATTCCAGAGACTTGTTTGTCAGATGAATCATAAAAAGATTACAAATTTGCTCAATTTGGTAACTTTTATTATTGAGGCAGCTAAAGAGAGCAAGGTCGATCCTGGTAGAAAGAAATACATCCCTATTTAACAAAAACATAGCAAAATGTTCTTTCTAGGAGCATAACTCCTGACTAAATGCTTCAATGCATAGCCCTACTAGGCTACTAACTAAAGGCTTCATTCCATAACCCTACTAACTAAAGGCTTCATTGCATTACCCTACTAACTACAGGCTTCGTTGCACAAAATGAAAACCATTAGTGAGAAGCAAAGAACTCAAACCTGCACGATGTGAATCTAGAGAAACCTGGTCTTGATGATGGAGATACATATCGAGTGGTCCGACAAGTGTTGGATAAAATGCGCGAGAGAGAGTGAGACATCATGAATCGAGAGAATCCCATAGTTAAACGGTGATCTGAGAGTCCTTATTTTGAAGATCGATATACTTATGTCTGCACTTCTTCCTCGGCACTGGTGGAGACGATCAGAAATCGAAGATTAGGTTGGGGATTGAAGAGCAGATTGAATGAAGGAAGGCTCTGGCGTAAGATGTATTTTAATTAGGAAATGTAGACCCTTTAAGCCGTTATTATGTCAAGGTAGTAACGATTGATCTATAACTTATATCGCTATTATAATGCAGTCGCTATTATATTACATTGATAATAGCAAGCGATTGACCTTTAGACCAATCGGAACCAACATTGATAATTCACCGAGTGAACCAGCACTGAGTGAACCTCAATTATACAGTTAAAGTGAATTAAAATAGTGAGAGTAGAGAATATAATAATAAGATATGATAATTCTAAAGAGTTATTATTAAATTAATGATTAATATTTACCTATACTAGTATTTATAATAAGAAAATTTATAATAAGAAAATAGTAGACGAAAAGGTGAGAAGTAATTAACATTTAATGATGACTTTTCGATTGATTTAAGTATAGATAAAATCAAGAGTCTTTTAGAGAAAACTCAAAAGTCTTTTGAGACCCGCTTGATTCTTGAACATTAATGGTATTTTAGCCTTTAA
Organism: Impatiens glandulifera; assembly: GCF_907164915.1. Taxonomy (NCBI): domain Eukaryota; kingdom Viridiplantae; phylum Streptophyta; class Magnoliopsida; order Ericales; family Balsaminaceae; genus Impatiens; species Impatiens glandulifera. The sequence goes on along the minus strand of NC_061863.1, from coordinate 53,574,344 downwards.
TATACACAACTTTTGGATTTGAAGCGCGGACTAGAATTGTTTGGGAAAAGAATATTAATTTTTGTTTAAACAGGATTAATGTAGGTAATCTCGTTGTGGTCATCAAAATAGGTCATAGGTAAAATCTAGTGAAGCATAGCTCCAGTAATTTCCTTGGAAAGGTGTAGTGACCAGACAATTTTTTTCTTAAAAACTGATGATGGATGAAGTTGAAGAACAAAATCATAATCCTTTATTCTAAACAAGCCCAGGGTGCTTCTTTTAATTTGTAAAATAAATAATAAAATAACACATTGAATTGGGATTTAGGCTATTCGTTAGGCCTAATTCGATTTGGGAGTGGGCCTGCGCAAGTCTGAACTTAATCGATTTCCTGCAAGCCCAGTTCGATTTGGGTTTTGTGTTTAATAAATCTTTTAAAATAAATTGGATTATGCCTGTCTATTAAATGTTATAGATAACAAAAAAAAAAAAAAAGTATTTCATTTTTTCTTTACATATTTGCTCAATTGGCTGCTTGGGTCGGAACCGGCCCATTGAAATTAATTTTTAAGGAGGTACCCGTAAGTCTTTTAAATTAAAAAAAATAGGTCATACTAAATCTTTACAATAATAAACTGTATTAAAATATTACCACTCAATTTCAAATTAAAGATATATATATATATATATCAACACAATCTAATATCTCTCTTAATTGAGATGTTATAGAAGACATTAGGCATTTATAAAATAATTCATAATAATATTAGTGTTATTGAGTTAGAAGGTTAGGGTTAGGTGAAATTTGATTTGTATTAAAATAAATAAATAATTTATTTTTTATTTATTTTTGTCAAACTGGTTAAGAAAATCATACAAATAAAAAAATAGAAAATAAACAAGGGATTAATATTGGAGCATAAAGTGAAGGGGCTATGAAATTGTCACATAAGTTATTCTCTTATTGCAGTCTATATTCCTCCACACACACACACACCTAATTAAATTTTATAGTTTAACTGCAAATTGAAAAAAAATAAAATTATTATGGACGAACCTTAAGTGTGCATTATAAATTGAATTGTGTAGAATTTTAACAATTCTATTATTGGTGAAATTTAATTGTGACAATATTAACTATATTCTAGAGTCAATCCTTATTTAAAATTGTATTCAAATTCCATATTTATTTATTATTTTCACATTGTTTAATTTAAGAATTACAATTAGTTGTAATAATTGATTGTCACAATTATAAATGATCAAATAAATGAAACAAACATTTAAAAAAAAATGATAAATTTGTGTTTTTCCTAAAAATATTATTTTGTCACAATACATTTTAAAAATAACTTAATCTAATTTATATTAAAATATAATTTAATCAAATAAATATTTAAAAAACATTTATTAATATTAACTTTTATTAATACATAAATAAAAATTTAAATGAATAAAATTTTTATAAATCCCTAATATTATAATTTAAATATTTATAAGATAATACAGTGTATTGTAATTTTATTTATATTATGTATTATAATTTTATTTAATATAATTAATATAAAAAAAAATTATATAATTTTTTTTTATAAGATAATAACAAAAAATTAAATAAGTCAATTACAATATTTATTTAGAAGGATTGTTTAAAATTAGTTTATAATAAAATAAAATTGAATAATTTTTTATAAATATTTAATTTAGATGAGATATATTTATAAATTAATATTTTTTATTTAAATATATTTATCTTTATTTTCTTAGTATAATTATTTATTTAAACTACTTAAAATTTAAATAGTATATTAGATAATATAATATGTTATAATTTTATTTATATTTTGAATTTATTTTTATTTAATATAATTTTTTAAATGAAATAATTTTTTTATTTAATTTATATGAAAATAAATTTTACAATGTAATAAAATAAATATAAGATATATATATATATTAATATTATTTTTTAAAATAATATAAAATATAATATTTAAGTAGAAGGTAATTTAGGTATTTTAATAAATAAAATAATTTATCAGATTGGTGATGTGATGGTTGAATTTGGAAATAAAATTTGAATTTTATTCCAATAACCCAAATATCAAACCAGGCTTAGTTTTAATGTATTGGAATGACACTCTTGAACTGAATTTATTTCGTCTCTTAATATAACAATAAGTTGTTGAGTTCCTCTATAGACATACAAAGTATATAACATGTCTCTCCAAATATTGTCTTCTAATAAACAAAAGTCAATTTATATTCAATTAGTAATACATGAGCCATTTTTTTTTAATATAAAAAAAGATTTGTCTTACAAAAAAATAAATAAATGATTATATCTAAATATAGTAGTGTCAACAATTAATCAATTTTTAATTAAGCAGCATTTTTATGTATTATTCAAAACTTTGTTAAGAATTGTCTACTTATATTCAAAACAAGTTTTATAATATTTAATTGATTCTCATAAAAAAAATAAGAATCTCATACAAATTCATTTTCATAAAAAAAAAAAAATACAAATCTCATTTAACTACAAAAATTGATTGTCCTAAAGATAAATTTTATTTTATATTCTTTATGCTAAAATTACCGGACCCATTTCAAACTAGCCCAAATCTTTTAAGTTAAATAAAAAATTTCACATCAAACAAGGCCGAATTTCTTTTACCCAATTTGCTTACATTTTTGTTTGCACTTTTATTTAAATTTTCAATTATATTAATTATTTATTTCTACATAATTGGAGCTTTTAATATTAATAAAAAAAATTATAATATTTAAACTCTCCAATTCCATTTAACATATATATTTTTTAAAATTATTTCCACTATTAGGGATAAATAATAAAATCATACATCTCATTATATACTTTAGTAACCATTCTAATATTTCTAATATTTTCTACCGATCATGCATATTTTATATTATATTTTTATTTTTTATAGTAAATCATCTAAAGTTAATCAAAGGTTTTCTTTTTAACATACCGACAAAGTAGGTCATGTTTTTTTTACAGGTTAAAATTAATTAGGTTTTTAAGTTGTTCGTGAATCAGGAGGATTTAAGATTTCATTAAAAAGAAAGCTTTCAATCTCTAAAATCAAGGCTAATTAGTAGTGTGATTTTGGGTTTTGTTGTTTGGATGAGAAGATAAATCCTCAAACATTTCTAGTTTCAGTTAGTTTAGATCTCGTGAAATTAAAACTATATTGCAAGTTTTTTATACACATATAATTGGTATACTTATTTTACATGTGATCTTCATGAATCAATATATTCATAAAAATGAAAGGAATCTCATTGTTTATATTTTTTTTTACATGTTTTGATAAAAGAAATTGCAGATAAATTCATCATTTTAAATTGCCTTTTAAGTATTAATTAAACACTATTTCACTCTTCTCTCATTAACCAAAACACTCAATTCATTAATTAAAATACCTTATATTTGAATTATTATTATTTATTTTATTATTATATATTAATATTTTATAAATTTTACCCAAAAAAACTCACACCTTCCTCACAAATTATTACTTATTTTTAACAAAATAATTTGAATAATTATGAAAAAAAATGAAAAATAGTTATTTTTATAGTTTATGTTAAAATGATGATATATGATTAAAAAAACAATAGTAAGAATAAATAAATTTGAAATTAAGTAATGAATATTAAATACTGTATTTTAAATATTTAATTAGATAAATATGTGAAAAATAAATACTTAATAAATTAAAACATCATATTATATTACTTAATTTATTTATACTTAACCCTATATATGCTTACATAATAATCCCACCTAGCTCAATTAGATGTTTGGTGGGATAATACAATTTACAAAAACATCATATTATAATCTAATTATATATACTTCTTTCTTTTTATTAACCTCTCTACACTAAGCATTTTAGACCCTCAATACTAATAACTTTTTTTATGATTAATAATTTTCATTAGTATTGACATTTATTTTATTAGTGAACTAAATAATTTTGTGAGTAAATTCAATATTTATTTGTAGAATTATAAATATAAGTTTCTGAATAATATTTTATTTCTGGTTAGTAAATCATGAAATAAGTATGGGTAAAGTAAAACTAGTAGAAAGCGACTCTGGACTATTCAAAATTATCCGGTCCGTTGGATCATTGGATCACCCTTACCCTTTGAAAATTATCCATGGCCCATCCCAACTACTATCATGAGTCTAGTTACTCTAGTACAAGTTCTTCTACCAAATATTTCAATAATCTAATTATGTAAGTTATGATATAAATATAAGTTAATTTTATTTAATATATACAATCAAAATATGAATTATTAAAACTAATTATTAGGTGTTATAAAAATAATATAAATTATGTTTTGATAAATTTATTAGTTAAATTAAATATGCAATTCTAATACATTTACAATATATATATATATATATAATTATATATATATAATATATATATATATAATTATATATATAATTATGTCCGTATAAGTTTGAGAGAAAAGTTATTAGAGAAAATTTAGTTTACGGTTTTTTCTCAAAAATGATATAATGGAACCGATCATGTATTTTTATAAATTCTCATTATTTGACAAGAGTTTGAACTCTTCGTCAATTTGCCTGATTCTCAAAGTGCCTAAAACTATTGATGTAAAAAATATTAGACCTATTAGTCTTGTTTCATCTTTATACAAGATCATGTTTAAATATTTGGCGAATAAGTTATACGTGGAGTTCTTGATTTAGTGATCTCAACAAATTAAATGACTTTATTAAAGATTGTCAACTTTTGTATGCCTCCCTTATTGAAAATTAATATATTGATTCAACAAATTTCAGGGAAGATAAGCGTGTCTTCATGAAACTAGATATTGAAAAGGCCTATGGACGTGTTAGTTGAAAATTTTTATTCGATGTAATGGGTAGAACGAGTATGGGAAATAAATGAATAGATTGGATCAATTTGCGTGTCGACAACTAAGTTCTCTGTAATTGTGAATGGAAGCCTTAAAAGTTTTTTTCGAAAGCTCGAGGAGAATCAGGTTGGGTGATCCTCTTTCCCATTCATGTTCGTCATTATCATGGAAGTTTTTTCAAGATTGTTGTCTTTCGCTGAGCAAGCTAACCTCATTAGATGAGTGGATTGTGGGATGAGGAGGTCTCTATTATTAATTTCTCAATTGCTTTCTGCGGACAATACCTTATGGATTCAAAAACTAGTAGGTTGCAAGTTTATTTGTTCAAGAAGAAGTATGAGGTTCAAGTTGGTTGAGTGTGCAACGTTCAAGGCAAGAGGGGTGACAAATATTTTGTCAGATCTTAAGCTTAAGAAAAGAGATGTCGTGATAACCTAGTTTATTTGTTATGAAGTTGACGATAAAAATTCGTCTTGGGTCTTCTCATTTTCAATCGATATCTTATTTTAAGAGAGTGGACGATGGAAGTTCATTTTGGGTGTCCTCAGTTTTCGATAGATATCTGATTTTGAAAAAGTAGGCGATGAAAGTCCGTCTTGGGTCTAATCGGTATTTTCGTTTCAGTCGATTATTAATTGGACTTGAAAAATAAGACACTCGGTTTGTGGCAAATAGGGGATGGCAATTTGAAACCGCCCCGTGAAAACCGAACCGAATTGCCCCGTTTGGGACGTTTTTTCCCGAAACCGAACGGAGATGGGACGAGGATGGTATTTGTGTCCCCCGCCCCGATCTCACCCGGTTTCTACCCTGAACACAATACATATAATTAAATATATTAAATCACTAATATATTTATTTATTCACTATATTTTATAAGAGTTGTAAGTTTATTTTTTTATAAAAATATAAAATTTTAATATATTTCAATATATATTATATTAAAAAATTCGTTTATATAATTTTATTTTATAATTTTTTTAAAAAATATTTTATTAACGGTGCCGGCGGGGATTTTTCAAAACCGAACGGGGCGGGGATGGTATTAAAAAAATCTCCGAAACAAAAACGGTGCGGGGATGGTAAACACATTCTCTGCCCGGAACCGCCCCATTGTTATCCATAGTAGCAAACAAATGTAAAGATTATTTTGACATGTTAATTCTAGTTTGGAATGAATTAAGTTTGGAGAATTAAAACATTTTTATAATTTACATGTGACAAATAATACTGAATTCTATGTTCACATTGAAGTTTTTATCTCCTTTAGCCTCACCCTTAGAATAAAAAAAAGCTAAGAACACAAATAGTTTTTGACCTAGAAAACCTTCTCTCTACCCTAAAGTTTTATATAATGTTTTTTTATAACCAATCCAGACAGCTAATTGCAGCTAGCCATATCAATGAAAGGATTTCGTAAATACCCTGACTTGGAGGGTACTTAGGGATTTTCCAATTTTAAGATAAACATGCTTCCTGCTTTGGAATTTATATCCGACGAACGAGGAATGCGCAGAGTAGCTGGAAGGACGCTTAATTAGGATCGAAGGCAACAGGTTGCAGAAACTAAGAAAATAATGAGTTCGGTCTTGATTTTCATTTGGCCATTTAAAAAAACTTCTAATATAGAATAATGCTAATGTGCAAACTTTTTATTTTATTAAACATTTCTACTTTCAGTTAGTTTAAATCTCATAAAATTAAAACTATATTACAAGTTTTTTATACACATATCATTGGTATACTTTTATATATATATATATATATATATATATATATATATATATATATATATATATATATATATATATATATATATATATATATATTAAAATGAGAAATGATTAGGTGAGAGAATTTGGTGAGGGAATGACTTGGCATAATCTTATTAGTTGAAAAAATCAAATAATTTCTCTCTATTCTCTCTTTCCTCCCAATTTTACACTTTCCAAACTAATGAAGGTGATGCCAAGTCATTCCCTCACCAAATTCCCTCATCAAATTCCCTCATCAAATTCCCTCACTCTATCACTCCTCTATTAAAATTCAATCATATATACTTACTTTTTAAACTTCGAGATTTACAATTAATATTAAAAATCAAAATAAATAATTAATTTATTAGATTATTTATATTATTAATTATTTTAGTTAATATATTTTTACGTTTATAAGAGATTTCACCATATATATATATAGAGTAATGATAGGGAACGCGAATCTGGACCGCGAAAATAGAATATTACTAAAAGACACCGAATATTATCTCCTCTTATTAATTAATTTCTCTCTCTTTCTTATTAATTAATTTATCTCTCTTTCTCTCTCACTAATCAATTAATTTATCTCTCATCTCTAATTAATTTATTTAAACCCTAAAACCTAAATTCTAAACCCTAAATTTTAAACCCTAAATTTTAAACCCTAATTAATATCTCTTATTTTTATTTAGTTGAATTATGAATTTATCAAAGAATTGAGTTAAAAAAAATCAATTAATTAAAAAATAATTAATCGTGAGAATAGAAATATTAGATAAACATTTATAAGTAATAAAACTAAAAAAAAATATTAATAAGTCAATTTAAAAAAATAATAAGAAAAGGGAAAAAAAATGCATAAAAAATAAATAAAAGGAGAGTTTAGGATTTAAGATTTAGGTTTAGGAGTTAGGGTTTAAGGTTTAGAGTTTAGGGTTTATGATTTATGATTTAGGGTTTAGGAGTTGGAGATTAAGATTTAACGAAAAAATAAATTAATTAATAAATACAACACATTATGTTTTATTTAAACATATTATTAAAATATTTAATGTAAGAGTTTGTTATAATGTGTTGAGTTATTTTATTAAAGTTAAATGAGAGATAATAAATATTAAAGAAATGAGTGAAATAATTAATCGTGAGAATAAAGATAAATTAATTAGTAGAGATGGAGAGAGAAATTAATTAATAAGAGAAGAGAGAATATTTGTGGGAATATTCTATTTTCGCGGACTTTCGCGGCCGCGTCCCCTATCATTACTCATATATATTCATATATATATATATATGCTTATAATTAAGAATTTAACAAGTAGGCTACAAAGTTGGGTAGGCTACAAATCGATTTGATTTGATGGAGATTTTGTTAGGTATAAGATATACACTAGTTAAAAAAATGAAAATAATTCTATTTGGGTTTTTTATAATTATTCACTCACTATTTACCTTGTCCAAACTATAAAAAGAAAAAGTGATAAACTAACTAAAGTCTCTGGACTTATAATAAACATAATTTTATAATGAAAGTTAATCAATCTAATTAAATAATACAAACAATGTTTAAGAAATAAAATAACTTGCATGTTTATTATGTATATCCTAATTGACATATTAAAATATTACAACTTTATTTTTAATGACAAGCATGAACAAATTATGGGTTCTGTCTCTATCATTTTCATCCAATTTTGTAATTAATTAGGTCAATTTTAAATCGTTTGCCCTAGTGAAATTTGTCTTCTATTATCATAATATCCTTTCAATAATATATATATATATATATATATATATATATATATATATATATATATATATATATATATATATATGCTCTGTCTATCTCCTGATCCATGCCTAGATTAATTGTTTGGTCATTTCTCTTAGAAGTTCACTCGCTCTATCTATCTATCTGTTCGAATGATGAACAAGTAAACAGTGACAAAGAAGAGGACGACGGTCATCCTCCTCCTCCTCTTTCCTTTGCCGTCCTAGCGATTCCACCTCCTTAATTCATTTTCTCAATTTGTCAATAGTATGTATGTTTTCTCATATTTGTAACGGTGTTTTAAGAAAATTTAATTTCTCATTCTGTATTAAAAAAAGTATGGATAATACTTTTAGAGGGATAATACTTGTAGGGCTTTGTTTCATGCATATTATTATCTAAGGGTTATAAAAAAAAAAATATTATCACTAATTTTAATTTTTTAGAGACATTTAATTTTATAGCTAGTGATCTAATTGGACATAGTCTTAAGAGTTAATTTTTTTTACCATTTATATTCATTATTAGAATTCCTTTAGAAGGTTGTTACTCATTGATGATAATTTCTAGAAAATAATACCATGTGAAAAGTTGATCAGTTTAAAATCACCTGATTTTTTTTAATTAAATGGTCATGCAATTGAGAAAAAAATGATCTTAGATACTAAAGATACTGATGTAATTTGCATGTAGACTTGTTAGTTGTTTCTTATTGACCACTTTGAAATTTTAAACTAAGTCTTAATACATCTTAATCTTAATTTGTTTAAGAGAGAGAGTAAGTATTTTAAGATAAATTTAGTTTATTATTTAATAAAGACCAAGTTTTGATTAGTATGCATGTTTACATTAATTAACAAGTTCATGGTTAAATTATACTAAGCATCAGCATCAAGTTTTGATTAATATGCATATTTACATTAATTAACAAGTTCATGGTTAAATTATACTAAGCAATCAACATCATTGTTTATTCTTTTATTTTTAATTTAGTATTCTTTTCTTTTTTTTCTTTTTTATTTACAAATACTATTTCATCTTTAACTTATTTTAATAATATTGTATTTCGTTTTTTAAGTTTCCCGTTTCAACCAAAAACAAGGTTTGTGATTAAAGTGAGCTTCAAAGGAACATTACGAATAAAATCGAGTAGATAAAGGTAGATTTTACCCCATTTTTATGAATTAAATTAGGGCGGCAAATGAGTCGAACCGAGCTCAAACTAGCTCGAGTGGAGCTCGGCTCGACTCGAACGAGTTTATAAATTTGAGCTCGAGCTCAACTATTTATCTAGCAAGCTTGAGCTCGGCTATTTATCTAGCAAACTCGACTCAACTCGAAAAATTTCAAACTCGAACTCAAACCAATTTTATTATCAAAATTAAATATCAAACTTTTTTACCTATTCGACATTTAAAACATTATATTTCAAAATGAAATTATGAAAACTATTCAAAATTTCAAAACAATATAGTCCAAACATTAAAACACCGTTAATAATAAAAATTTTAAAACATCAAATTTTAAAATTAAAGTACAAAACTATATAAATTATTTATTAATCTTTTCAAAATAAAAATCTCATTTTCAATGTCATAAGGCATGGAATAATTTGACTCAATTTTCTATATTTGTGTAAACAATTTTTTTTTCATATTTTCAAGAAATTGCCATGGATGAATGAGAACCCCTCTTAAAGAATTCCAATAATGATGAATATAAACGGTAAAAAATTTAACTCTTGAGACTAGAGTTGGGCATCGTACATAAACGTTCGTTTTCGATTCGGACAAGTCGTGTTAGACTCTCAGTCGTGTTGTGTCGTGTCTAAATCTTATGTGTGTCGTATCTATATCTTATTTTATAGATAGTGATCTAGTTGGACATAGTCTCAAGAGTTAATTTTTTTTTTACCATTTATATTCATTATTGGAATTCCTTTAGAAGGTTGTCATTCATCGATGATAATTTCTTGAAAATAGTACCGTATAAATTGTTTAGACAGATATAGAAAATTAAAAAAGAGATTTTCAAAATCTAGATGGGGTTACCAACTTTGATGTTGGAATTTTTACCAATATATTTAAATTATTTGTATTTACTATTTACATCAACTATATATACCTTATTACTACTATTATTATTATTATTATTCAAAAACTTATAAAAAAAAATCATGATAAATGTTTTGGATAGACTAAAAGAGTTAACTATAATTGGTTGTTGATACCTTCCGAAAAATAATTGTAATAATAACGAACAAATATCAAATTTATTCAAACTCAATCAAACCTAAACTAAAATGGTTTAGTTTAGGAAAACATTTTGGTTTGTGTTTAGTTCAAAATGAGACATTTTAAAAATAAATATAAAATAATTGATTTCATTCAATAGAAAAGATAATAATTAATGAATTAATGTTCTTATTTTACCCTATTTCACTTTTTCTCTATTTAATTTTACATTGAAAGGTATATATACATATATATTATTAATGAATCATTTTTATTATTTAATCAATTAAGAATTGTACATTTATAAATTGAATGTTATTTCCACGTAATATTTGCACATTCATAATGCACTATGTGCATGCAATATTAAACTCACTATTATCAACTACAAATATGGGAAGTGATATATATATAGTAACAAAACCATATAGTGATTAATTCTTCTTATATAAGCCAATTATAAATTCTTTAGGTTGGGTTAAAGTTATTGCTAATTTACTCAAAATAAATAATAAATTTGTTTACGTGGCTTGACTATTTCATTAAGCTGAGTACCCTAATTCAAAATCTTAGAATTAATCAAAACATAATAAAATTAATAGTTAGATTTAATTAAACCGAAACATGGAATTACCCGAGATTGATTGATTGATTGATTCTCAAAAAGAAAACAAATTCCGATCTCTCTATTTTTTTCATTTAACAATGAAACCTATTTATTAAATTCTAACGGAGGTCCCTGTTTTTCTGACTTCGGTGCAAAGAGAGACCCCAGAATCTTCAGTTATTTTTCTAATCCCCGTACCAAACAGCTGGGCCATCTTTGGATCTGGACCTTACTCCGATGCTGGGCTGGGCCGGATATGGTTACAAATAGACTGGGTCTGGACGGGCTAGGCTTTATTTGAACGGGCCGACTCGGTTGCCTCCGGGTTCGCTTGGTTTAGTGCTGTTTGATTTTTTCTTCTTCCGTAAACTAAAATATTTTATTTTATTAAATATATAATTTCTTTAAATAGTCTGGTAACTAAATAAGTTAAATGATAGGGAGTCTATTTTAAATTAATTTTTATTTTATTCTCATGTAATCATTGAATAATTGACAACAATGATAGTATAATTTTTTAATTTTATTTATAATCTTTAGTTGCCCTAAAAACATTTGGTAGAGTTAGTTTGATATTTTTGATTTATTTGTCTTGATATACTTAATATTTTAAATTATAAAATCAAATCAGTTTAGTATTTAAAATTATTAAAAATATATTTTTTACTTTATTTCTATGGTATTTAAAATAATTAATTTGGTTGGATTGATATCTTCCAAATTAATTCTTCTAGTTTAATTAATATTTTCTAATTGAAAATGTATTTAAAAATATACTACAAATATATACTTTAAAATATTTCACGCGTTGTTCTTCTTTATCGTTGTCGGTGAATATTATCGTTTGGGTGTTCCCGTGCGGTTTTCTTTATTTATGGCCGTGAATATCATCCTTTGGGTGTTCACGTGTTTCTCTCTTTATTTTTGTCTGTGAATTCCAATGTTGGGGTGTTCATGCGTTGTTATCTCTAAGACTCTATCTTCCTTCATTGGAGAAAACCCCTACTTCGATTTGCTCTGTTAGTCAGAGATGCGATTGTCTTCTCTATCCTTGGTCGTCGTGAACACCGTCATCAGGTTGTTCACACGAGAATTTTTCTTTAAGGTTCAGGCTATTGCAATTCCTCAGGGATTGTGGTAAAATGTTCCTTCCTTTAGAGAAACCCTGCTCGATTCGCTCGTGAATTCGAGAGGCGTTTTCTTTATCTTTAGTCGTTGTGAACACTTTCATCAGGTTCTTCACACGAGAAATTAGTTCTTGGACAATCTATTTCAATCCCTAGGGGATTATTGTACAAGGTTCATTCCTTTAAAGAAATCCTGCTCGATTCGCTCGTGAATTCGAGAGGCGTTTTCTTTATCTTTGGTCGTCGTGAACACCGTCATCGAGCTGTTCACACGAGAAATTAATTCTTTAAGGGACAAGCTATTTCAATCCCTCGGGGATGTTAGTACAAGTTCCCTTCCTTTAGAGAAACCCTACTCGATTCGCTCGTGAATTCGAGAGGCGTTTTCTTTATCTTTGGTAGTCGTGAACACCGTCATCGGATTGTTAACACGAGAAATTAGTTCTTTAAGGGATAAGTTATTTCAATCCCTCAGAAATTGTAGTACAAGGTTCCTTCATTTGGAGAAAACCCCTACTTCGATTTTCTCTGGTAGTCGGAGAGGCGATTGTCTTCTCTATCCTTGGTCATCGTGAACACCGTCATCGGGTTGCTCACACGAGAAATTTGTTCTTTAAGGTTCAAGCTACTACAATTCCTCAGGTGGATTGTAGTACGAGGTTCCTTCATTTAAAGAAACCTTGCTCGATTTGCTTGTGCAGTCGAGAGGCGTTTTCTTTATCGTTGGTCGTCGTGAACACTATCATCGGGTTGTTCACACGATAAATTTGTTTTTTAAGGTTCAAATACTGCAATTCCTCGGGTGGATTGTAGTATGAGGTTCCTTCATTCGAAGAAACCCTGCTCGATTTGCTCGTGCAATCGAGATACGTTTTCTTTATCTTTGGTCGTTGTGAACACCATCATCGAGTTGTTCACACGAGAAATTTATTCTTTAAAGTTCAAGCTACTACAATTCCTCAAGTGGATTGCAGAACGAGTTTCCTTCATTAAAAGAAATCATGCTCGATTTGCTCGTGCAGTCGAAAGACGTTTTCTTTATCTTTGGTCATTGTGAACAATGTCACCGGGTTGTTCACACGAGAAAATTGTTTTTTAAGGTTCAAGCTACTGCAATTCCTCAGGTGAATTGTAGTACGAGGTTCCTTCATTTGAAGAAACCCTGCTCGATTTGCTCGTGTAGTTCAGAGGCATTTTCTTTATCTTTGGTCATCGTGAATGCCGTCATCGGATTGTTCACACGAGAAATTTGTTCTTTAAGGTTCAAGCTACTGCAATTCTTCAGGTGGATTAAATTAAGAGGTTCCTTCATTTAAAGAAACCCTGTTCAATTTGCTTGTGCAGTCCAGAGGCATTTTCTTTATCTTTGGTCATCGTGAACACTGTCATAGGGTTGTTCACACGAGAAATTTGTTCTTTTAGGTTCAAGCTACTACAATTCCTCAAGGGAATTGAAGTACGAGGTTCTTTAATTTGAAGAAACCATGCTTGATTTTCTCGTGCATTCGAGATGTGTTTTCTTTATCTTTGATCATCGTGAACACTGTCATTGGGTTGTTCACACGAGAAATTTGTTCTTTAAGGTTCAAGCTACTGCAATTACTCAAGTGGATTGTAGTACGAGGTTCTTTCATTTAAAGAAACCATGCTCGATTTGCTTATGCAATCGAGAGGTATTTTCTTTATCTTTGGTCGTCGTGAACACTGTCATCGGGTTGTTCACACGAGAAATTTGTTTTTTAAGGTTCAAGCTACTGTAATTCCTCAGGTGGATTGTAGTACGAGGTTCCTTCATTTGAAGAAACCCTGCTTGATTTGCTCATGCAGTCGAGAGGCTTTTTCTTTATCTTTGGTCATCATGAACACCATCATCGGGTTGTTCACACGAGAAATTTGTTCTTTAAGATTCAATCTACTACAATTCTTCTGATGGATTGAAGTACGAGGTTCCTTCATTTAAAGAAATCTTGCTCGATTTGCTCGTGCAGTCGAGAGGCGTTTTCTTTATCTTTGGTCATCGTGAACACTGTCATCGGATTGTTCACACTTGAAATTTGTTCTTTTAGGTTCAAGCCACTACAATTCCTCAGGTGGATTATAGTACGAGGTTCCTTCATTTGAAGAAACCATGCTCGATTTGCTCGTGCAGTCGAGAGGCATTTTCTTTATCTTTGGTCGTCGTGAACACTGCCATCGGGTTGTTCACACGAGAAATTTATTCTTTAAGGTTCAAGCTACTGCAATTTCTCAGGTTTATTGTAGTACGAGGTTCCTTCATTTAAAGAAACCCTGCTCGATTTTCTCATGCAGTTGAGAGGCGTTTTCTTTATCTTTGGTCGTCGTGAACAATGTCATCTGGTTGTTCACACGAAAATTTGTTCTTTAAGGTACAAGCTACTGCAATTCCTTAGGTAGATTGTAATACAAGGTTCCTTCATTTGGAGAAACCCTACTCGATTTGCTCGTGCAATCGAGAGGCATTTTATCTATTTTTGGTCGTCATGAACACCGTCAATGGATTGATTCACACGAATATTCATTTCTCTCAAGGGTCAGGCTACTTCAATCCCTTATGGACTGTAGTACAGTGTCCCTTTCGTGTTACCAATCTCTATTCCGATCGCTCTCGCAATCGAGAAGTGGTTGATTATCCACAGTCATTGTGAATACCCTCATTTGAGTGTTCACGTAAAAAAAACTATGTTGAATACTTGAAGCCATGATGATCCCCCATGGATTGTGGAATGTTGTCTTCTTCATCGAGACCATCTTGATCTCGATGATTTTAATCCTATGAAGGCAAAGGATTGTGTTGCTTCGTTGAAAAATACCCCCGAAATGGTATATGGTTCAAGAAGGTTTCAACGTACGACTATTTTATAGATCGATGAATATTGAAGATTACACTCTAAGTCGTAGAGTTTCTTGATAAGGACATACGACAGAGGTTTGTTAACTGATGCTTAAACTGACGGCCTACAGGCCTTATCATTGTGTTTCCCTTGTTTTGCAAGTTATTGCTCGTGAAATTTTACTTGACGATAATTCACACGAGATTGGCTATGAAAAAGATGGCTCATTACCATCTATTGTTAGACCTGATCATGACAAAATGCTTTCTTCCCATAATTCTTAGTTAAGCTTTGATACGAAACTTGTTCTAATGTCTGATTCTCTCTTACAGGTGCCCCACGAGGATCATTGCACGGTTCATGCCTCCGGTTGCTTCGAATGTGTAAAAGCTAGACAAAAAAATCGATGAAGGACAATCACTATTAGGTTGTATCTTTCTTTTTTCTTTCATTCATTTAGCTCGGGTTTAAAATATGTTGCTTATTGTTCAGGCTTGGACACACGTTTTATGAAAGCAAGAAATCTTTCTCCAAACTCTGTCCAAGAGAGACATTTTGTAGACACCCCATTTTTACACCCTAGACGCTCGAAAAAAAGGAAAAACGCGGGAATAGGTCAACCCCGAGTCAACCCGCTAGCCAACGAGTCAACTCGGGTCAATGAAGGGGTCAAACACATGTCAAGGAGAAGTAAAAAAAGGGTTGAATGGTCTTCTCTAGTGGAAAACCATGATTATTTGAAAAAAAGTGGGTTATTTGAAAAGAAAATGATTATTTGAAAAAAAGAATGAAAACCAAGAGTCTTAGGTGTGAAATCCCATAGAGTTTTCATTGGAATCTTAGATTTCATGAATAAATCCCGGCTTCAATACTAGATGGAATTCGATGATCTTGGATGTTTTCAAAAGGGGAGTCCTCTTTCATATTGTGTAGCCCTATCTTCCGTTGGTTCCCTCTACCTAGACGAAATCTGGTCATGAGTGGAAGGTGTTAATGAAAGGTTTAAATCAAACACCCTTTCACTTATAAAATCGTAACTTGAACTGTGGTTGATGGTTTTGGGTGATTCAAGCTGGGTTGGAAAGCTGTCTCACATGTCTTTCTAATGGCACCAACCCCTAACCGTAACTTAAATTTAAGGCCCTCACCCGATCAGTACAAGAGAAGAAATGATACAAGTGCAAAAGGATATCATATATATATATATATATTTTTCCGAGCGTGCCCTTGATTTTATTTCATAATTCCAATTTAACCCCTGAAACAAAAACGAAAGGGGATGGAGAGAGTTTTTAGTTTGAAGGAAGTTCATTTGAAGGAGATCAGTTTTCGGTTGAAGGATTTAGTTTTTTTTTTCAGTTCTTGATGGAGACAAAAGAGGGGAGCGATTACTGAATCGATGGAGAAGGGATATCAATTCTGGGGAGCTAGTTAGGGAGGAGCATCGTTCAATCGGAGAAGAAGACCGAAGAACCTGCTATTGTCCAATCGGAGAAGAAGACCGAAGAACCTGCTATTGTCCTGTAGTTGAAGACGATCATACGAGAAAGACAACGACAGTTCCAGAATCCGAGAGCTCGCCTTGAAAAAGACGTGAAGTGAAGAACAATAGAAGGTTTCGGCTGAAGCTTCTACAACTCCAATTGATCTAGTTTCTTCTTCCTATTTCGTTTTCTTGTTGTTTAGGTAACACTTCGAACCTATGTAGATGTTCGTTCTTTCTTTAATTGAGGCATTGATTCTGTATATCGATGCCATTCACGTATTATATGTCCAACTGCATTTTCTTCCATTTTTGATTTCTGGTTTAGTTTTACTTGTTCTTATTGACTACTTTGAAATTTTAAACTAAGTTTCAATTATCTTCTTCTTATAATCATAAAACATTATATCAATCTCTTTGTTATGACTTTTTCTTCTTCTTCTCTGCACTGTTGAGATACGAGGAGGCTGGTCATACCTCATCTTAATTTCTCAACTAAAGTCCTTAAATATCTCACACGTAAATATCTCACAACAAGCAACAATGAAGGGAAATCTAGCAAAAAAAAATAGAGAAGAATGCATTGTTTGGCCGAAATAATAATCAGAAAGTACTAACAGAAAACAAATATACAATATGCTCCTCAATTATATTATGATTGACTCGTTTGCTTTCTGCGTCTTCTAGAGCCTCTTCGACAATATAATGCAGTAATTGCTTCACTTGAGCGCGCTCTATCTCATAAACTCAAACACAACATTGTCTAAGACTAAGAATCAATCATGGTTTCCATCTTCTATATCTCATAATTAAGTAGTGATTTAGATACTCAAATAATTAGTACTCCAATTTCCCATAATCACACGATTATTTTTGGCTTGAACATGCATGATCAGCAGTTATCAAGTGAAAGTATGGAATTCATTGTTCGAGTATAAAAAATAAGTTGGTCGTGTGTTGAGTTATGGAGCCTACACTTATAATAAACTCTACATTGTTAATTAGAGTTTATTGTTTTTTTTGGTTTTGGGCTTGGGCCTGACCAAAGTTATTTAGGTTTATTACCTGAATGTTTATCCTATAAATATGTGATTATTAAAAGTTTATATTGTGAAGATATAATTCCCGTATAAAGTGGAAATGAACATCGATATGCTTGCTCCTCTCATGGTGCACCAGATTCCTTGCCAACTCAATTGATGATTTGTTGTCGACTAATATTTCATTTGCTTCGTGTTGCTGAATTTGTAGTTCGTTCAGTAGACTTCTTAGCCATATTGTGTCACACACACCAGGATGCTGCCACATACTCTGCCTCACATGTTGATAATGTCATTATTGTCTGCTTCTTTGAGAGCCATGTGAAAGCTGTGTCTCCCATATAAAACACATATCTCGATGTACTTTTTCGATCATCTATATCTCCACATCAATCACTATCGGAATAACCGATCAACTTGTATTCCTTTGTCTCGGAGTATAGTAACCCAAGTGACGACGTTCCTCGGATGTATTGAAGAATTCTTTTAATATCCTTCAAATGCGTGTAGTTCGGTTCCTCCATTAATCAGCTTACTATGCCGACACTATACACAATGTCAGGCCTTGTGCATGTGAGATACCGTAGACTTCCGACTAAACTTCGCTATTTACTGGCATCCGTACGATCTCCTCCCTCAAATTTAGAGAGTTTTGTTCCGAGTTCCATTGGTGTTTCTACTAGTTTGAAATCTTCCATCTTATTTTTCTTCAGAATGTCTTTTGCATATGCCTCTTGGGACACAAATATTCCAGATTTTCCTTGTCTAACCTCAAGACCAAGGAAATATTTCATTAGCCCCAAATCTGTCATTTCAAACTCCCGAGTCATAGCGATTTCCACTAATACTTTGAATTTCTTGAATGCCTCGAATGCTTCCGATTTTTCTTTCAAAAAATAAACTCAAGTCTTCCTTGTGTAGTCATCAATGAATGTAATAAAGTACCTCTTCTCATTGTATGACTTAGGTGTGATTGGGCCGTATATATCGGTGTGAATCAGCTCGAGAGACTTCCTTGCACTATATTCCGCCTTCTTTGAGAATGAGTTCCTTGCTTGTTTGCCGAGTACACATCCTTCCCAAAATTTCTTGGTGTAATCCATGTCTGGTAGCCCGTGAACCATATCCTTCTCTGCTATCTCTTGTAGGCCACCATAGTGCATGCTTCCGAATCGTAAGTGCCACAACGAGACTTTATTCACCATTTTGACTTGTAAACATTATTCTCGAATGTTTCTCAAGTTGAGTTTGAACATTCGATTATTGGCCATCTCAACTTGTGTAAGAAACCTTCCTTTTTCGTTCTTTAAATGCAACATTCGGTCTTTCATGAGTACTGAGTATCCCTTCTCCAATAATTGCCCCAAGCTAATAATGTTACTCTTTAAGTCAAGGACAAAGTATACATTTTCAATTGACCCTTCTTTTCCATCGTCTTGTGAGAAACATATTTTACCTCAGCCCTTTACTTGAACCTTCGATTCATCCCCAAATAACACGTACCCATTCTTTATCTCTTGTATCTCCACACAAAAATTCTTGTTCCTGCACATATGATTGCTGGCTCCAGTATCGAGATACCACAATGTCTCCTTGTCGGAAGTGGTGTCTTTATAGACCATCATGAGAACACCGACTTCTCTTGTCTCCTCTTCCGCGACCAGATTCGCTTTCTCTTCTATCTTTTTTTTTTCATAATAGCACTCTTTTGCATAGTGGCCATATTTACCGCAATTGTGACATTCGACGTTTGATTTGCACTCTTTTGCGTAGTGTCCATGCTTCCCGCAGTTGTAGCATTTAACAGTTGGATGATTTGACCGACCGCCTCTCCCACGACCACGTCCTCGACCACGCCAATTCTGTTGTATTGACTGATTCTTTGATTCTTCGATTGCACAAACGATGTTTTCGAAATTCTCGTTCAATGACCGTAGAATCTTCTCCACAACTCTTGTATCGGAGAGGAGTTCTCCATTGCGTTTAAGTTGATTCACCACTGTTTGCACATGTGTGATGTAGATAGAAATTTCTTCTGACTCCTTCATCTTAATGGCCTCCAATTTGCCTCGAAGAGTTTGAAGTCGCACTTGTTTAACTCGATCGGCACCCTTGAAAACCTTCTCTTAAATGTCCCCCACTACATTCGAATTTTCTGCACCTGCAATTTTCTTGAAACCCGACTCGTCCACCGCTTGAAATAGGAGGTAGAGAGCGGTCTTATCTTTCATTCGTGTTTCTTTCAACGCCCTCAATTGAGTCGCCGAAAGATTTCCCGTTTAAGTTGGTTCTTCATAACCATCTTCGACTACTTCCCATACGTCTTGTGCACCGACTAAAGCTCGCATCTGAATACTCCAATTATCAACAAAGTTGGTTTTGGTGAGTCGCGGCATAAGTATCTGTCCCAGCGGTTTGTTTGTCATGGCGCTCTGATACCAATTTAAGAAAAATAAACTTTTGGAGGAAGATGAGATAAAAAGACTTTTAGGGATTTCTTCTATAAGACTGAAACAAATATTTTTTATTCTTTTCTCTCACTCATCATATTCAGCACACACACATTTATTTATAGTCTCTTAATAGAAAACAAAACGCACAAGAAATGAAAACGACAATTAAATTCAAAAACTGTAACAACAACATTTAAGGCTGACCCATGGTTACTAAAACTGCTGAAACGTTTGAGATCTCCAACATTAAAGACTAAACTTAAAAGACATTCAATTTATTATTTAAAATATGGATGACTCTTATTTGAGTTTATTGTGTAACAATATTTCAACCAGCAGCTTGAAGCTAAATCGGAAGATCTTAATGATCCTCGATCGAAAGATAGATGTTAGTTTAATGATTAGTCCATTAATTGCCATATGACGCACATTTGATATATAGTCTCTTAATTAGGAGTTGATTAGCGGTGAGAGGAGATGTCGCCTATAAGTCACCTGTTAGTTCACCTGGTGGAAGCGTTGTCGCTGTCGCCGCCTCCTCCTCCCCCTCTTCTTCTAGAGCACGACGGAAATGAGCCATCGAGACCTAGGATGAATGATATACCGGGGAGGCCAGAAACAGTTGGTGGTCTTATCTTGAGATTATCGCAGGTTGTATTTGTAGCGACAGCTCTTTGCATTATGGCTACCACCAATGACTTTTCTTTCGTCACTGTATTTCGGTACTTGTTTGCTTCCCTTTTATTCTTCTTCGTTCACGCAATTATCCTTCATTCACGCTAATTAATTAAATGTTATATTTTTTCAGTCATCTCGTTGCCGTTGTTGGCATACAATGCTTGTGGAGTTTGTCACTGGCTATAGCCGATATATATGCCCTTCTAGTTGGCCGGTGTTTGCAGAATAATAAACTTGTTGCCTTATTTGCTATTGGTGATGGTACATAATTATTTAGATGAAGCTGTTATTGCTTATAGTTCCATTTCTTATAGTTTTTTTTAATTATTAACGTATTGCATTTCTTATAGATAACATCTACTCTAACGAGAGTATGTAGCAGCACGTGGAAGTGCTGGTATTATTTCACTTTTAAGATGTAATCTTGGTGTGTGTTATATGAACCACTCCCTACAGTTTCAGATAGCCAGAGCTATGGCTTTTCTCCGCTGGTTTTCTGTTTTCTCATCATTTCTCTTGAATTCCTAATTCTTGGTATCGCGCCCGTGAATTTTTTGTTATTTATAATTTCTTAGTATATCGATCGCACATTTCTTGTTCTCTCTAAGCTGTTAGTAATGAATGCAAGTTAATTTGATTAAAGATGATATTTGTATTTCTTAGTATAACTTAAAATTTCAAAACATTATAGTCCCAAACATTTAAGCACGGTTACTAGTAAAAAATTTAAAACATCAAATTTATAAAAATTTAAAAATACAAAATTATATAAATTATTTATTAATCTTTTCAAAGTAAAAATATCATTTTCAATGTCATGACTCATGGCGTGGGATAATTTGACTCAATTTTCTGGGACAGGATCCTCTGCTACCAATGTAGCGTGCTCCTCTGTGCCTTCTCACAAGCAGAGGGTCAGTAGTATATCGCATATGTATTTCCTTTCTTGTACGATTATTTTCACTAAGGTGTGAGTAGATGCGTACATTGTGCATAAATGTTCGTATTCGACTCGGGTAAGTCGTGTTAGACTCTCAATCTTGTCATGTCGTGTCTTAATCTTATTCGTGTTATATCGTATCATGACTCACTCAAAATATTATGATTCATGGGCTCTTTCGTGTCATGTTATTAGTGTCTTGCTAACTCGTGTTTAAATTCGTGTTTCGTGTTATTCCGACTAGACCTGGTCATCGTGTCGACACAATCGTGCTAACAAGAGTATGTAGCAGCACGTGGAAGTGCTGGTATTATTTCATTTTTAAGATGGAATCTTGGTGTGTGTTATATGAACCACTCCCTACAGTTTCAGATAGCCAGAGCTATGGCTTTTCTCTGCTCGTTTTCTGTTTTCTCATCATTTCTCTTGAATTCCTGGTTCTTGGTATCGCGCCCGTGAATTTTTTGTTACTTATAATTTCTTAGTATATCGATCGCACATTTCTTGTTCTCTCTAAGCTGTTAGTAATGAATGCAAGTTAATTTGATTAAAGATGATATTTGTATTTCTTAGTATAACTTAAAATTTCAAAACATTATAGTCCCAAACATTTAAGCACGGTTACTAGTAAAAAATTTAAAACATCAAATTTTAAAAAATTTTTAAAATACAAAATTATTTAAATTATTTATTAATCTTTTCAAAGTAAAAATATCATTTTCAATGTCATGACTCATGGCATGGGATAATTTGACTCAATTTTCTAGGACAGGATCCTCTGCTACCAATGTAGCGTGCTCCTCTATGCCTTCTCACAAGCAGAGGGGCAGTAGTATATCGCATATGTAATTCCTTTCTTGTACGATTATTTTCACTAAGGTGTGAGTAGATGCGTACATTGTGCATAAACGTTCGTATTCGACTCGGACAAGTCGTGTTAGACTCTAAATCTTGTCATATCGTGTCTTAATCTTATGCGTGTTGTATCGTATCATGACCCATATAAAATATTATTATTCACGGGCTCTTTCGTGTCATGTTATTCGTGTCGTGCTAACTCGTGTTTAAATTCGTGTTTCGTGTTATTCCGACTAGATCTGATCATCGTGTCGACACAATCGTGCAAACGAGAGTATGTAGCAGCACGTGGCAGTGCTGGTATTATTTCACTTTTAAGATGGAATCTTGGTGTGTGTTATATGAACCACTCCCTACAGTTTCAGATAGCCAGAGCTATGGCTTTTCTCTGCTGGTTTTCTGTTTTCTCATCATTTCTCTTGAATTCCTGGTTCTTGGTATCGCGCCCGTGAATTTTTTGTTACTTATAATTTCTTAGTATATCGCTCGCACATTTCTTGTTCTCTCTAAGCTGTTAGTAATGAATGCAAGTTAATTTGATTAAAGATGATATTTGTATTTCTTAGTATAACTTAAAATTTCAAAACATTATAGTCCCAAACATTTAAGCACGGTTACTAGTAAAAAATTTAAAACATCAAATTTTAAAAAATTTTAAAATACAAAATTATATAAATTATTTATTAATGTTTTCAAAGTAAAAATATCATTTTCAATGTCATGACTCATGGCATGGGATAATTTGACTCAATTTTTTAGGACAGGATCCTCTGCTACCAATGTAACGTGCTCCTCTGTGCCTTCTCACAAGCAGAGGGGCAGTAGTATATCGCATATGTATTTCCTTTCTTGTACGATTATTTTCACTAAGGTGTGAGTAGATGCGTACATTGTGCATAAACGTTCGTATTCGACTCGGACAAGTCGTGTTAGACTCTAAATCTTGTCATATCGTGTCTTAATCTTATGCGTGTTGTATCGTATCATGACCCACTTAAAATATTATTATTCACGGGCTCTTTCGTGTCATGTTATTTGTGTCGTGCTAACTCGTGTTTAAATTCGTGTTTCGTGTTATTCCGACTAGATCTGGTCATCGTGTCGACACAATCGTGCTAACGAGAGTATGTAGCAGCACGTGGAAGTGCTGGTATTATTTCACTTTTAAGATGGAATCTTGGTGTGTGTTATATGAACCACTCCCTACAGTTTCAGATAGCCAGAGCTATGGCTTTTCTCTACTGGTTTCTGTTTTCTCATCATTTCTCTTGAATTCCTGGTTCTTGGTATCGCGCCCGTGAATTTTTTGTTACTTATAATTTCTTAGTATATCGATCGCACATTTCTTGTTCTCTCTAAGCTGTTAGTAATGAATGCAAGTTAATTTGATTAAAGATGATATTTGTATTTCTTAGTATAACTTAAAATTTCAAAACATTATAGTCCCAAACATTTAAGCACGGTTACTAGTAAAAAATTTAAAACATCAAATTTTAAAAAAATTTAAAAATACAAAATTATTTAAATTATTTATTAATCTTTTCAAAGTAAAAATATCATTTTCAATGTCATGACTCATGGCATGGGATAATTTGACTCAATTTTCTAGGACAGGATCCTCTGCTACCAATGTAGCGTGCTCCTCTGTGCCTTCTCACAAGCAGAGGGGCAGTAGTATATCGCATATGTATTTCCTTTCTTGTACGATTATTTTCACTAAGGTGTGAGTAGATGCGTACATTGTGCATAAACGTTCGTATTCGACTCGGACAAGTCGTGTTAGACTCTAAATCTAGTCATATCGTGTCTTAATCTTATGCGTGTTGTATCGTATCATGACCCACTTAAAATATTATTATTCACGGGCTCTTTCGTGTCATGTTATTTGTGTCGTGCTAACTCGTGTTTAAATTCGTGTTTCGTGTTATTCCGACTAGATCTGGTCATCGTGTCGACACAATCGTGCTAACGAGAGTATGTAGCAGCACGTGGAAGTGCTGGTATTATTTCACTTTTAAGATGGAATCTTGGTGTGTGTTATATGAACCACTCCCTACAGTTTCAGATAGCCAGAGCTATGGCTTTTCTCTGCTGGTTTTCTGTTTTCTCATCATTTCTCTTGAATTCCTGGTTCTTGGTATCGCGCCCGTGAATTTTTTGTTACTTATAATTTCTTAGTATATCGATCGCACATTTCTTGTTCTCTCTAAGCTGTTAGTAATGAATGCAAGTTAATTTGATTAAAGATGATATTTGTATTTCTTAGTATAACTTAAAATTTCAAAACATTATAGTCCCAAACATTTAAGCACGGTTACTCGTAAAAATTTTTAAAAAAATTTAAAAATACAAAATTATATAAATTATTTATTAATCTTTTCAAAGTAAAAATATCATTTTCAATGTCATGACTCATGGCATGGGATAATTTGACTCAATTTTCTAGGACAGGATCCTTTGCTACCAATGTAGCGTGCTCCTCTGTGCCTTCTCACAAGCAGAGGGGCAGTAGTATATCGCATATGTATTTCCTTTCTTGTACGATTATTTTCACTAAGGTGTGAGTAGATGCATACATTGTGCATAAACGTTCGTATTCGACTCAGACAAGTCGTGTTAGACTCTCAATCTTGTCATATCGTGTCTTAATCTTATGCGTGTTGTATCGTATCATGACCCATATAAAATATTATTATTCACGGGCTCTTTCGTGTCATGTTATTCGTGTCGTGCTAACTCGTGTTTAAATTCGTGTTTCGTGTTATTCCGACTAGATCTGGTCATCGTGTCGACACAATCGTGCTAACGAGAGTATGTAGCAGCACGTGGAAGTGCTGGTATTATTTCACTTTTAAGATAGAATCTTGGTGTGTGTTATATGAACCACTCCCTACAGTTTCAGATAGCCAGAGCTATGGCTTTTCTCTGCTGGTTTTCTGTTTTCTCATCATTTCTCTTGAATTCTTGGTTCTTGGTATCGCGCCCGTGAATTTTTTGTTACTTATAATTTCTTAGTATATCGATCGCACATTTCTTGTTCTCTCTAAGCTGTTAGTAATGAATGCAAGTTAATTTGATTAAAGATGATATTTGTATTTCTTAGTATAACTTAAAATTTCAAAACATTATAGTCCCAAACATTTAAGCACGGTTACTAGTAAAAAATTTAAAACATTAAATTTTAAAAAAATTTAAAAATACAAAATTATATAAATTATTCATTAATCTTTTCAAAGTAAAAATATCATTTTCAATGTCATGACTCATGGCATGGGATAATTTGACTCAATTTTCTGGGACAGGATCCTCTGCTACCAATGTAGCGCGCTCCTCTGTGCCTTCTCACAAGCAGAGGGGCAGTAGTATATCGCATATGTATTTCCTTTCTTGTACGATTATTTTCACTAAGGTGTGAGTAGATGCGTACATTGTGCATAAACGTTCGTATTCGACTCGCACAAGTCGTGTTAGACTCTCAATCTTGTCATGTCGTGTCTTAATCTTATGCGTGTTGTATCATGTCATGACCCACTTAAAATATTATGATTCACGGGCTCTTTCGTGTCATGTTATTCATGTCGTGCTAACTCGTGTTTAAATTCGTGTTTCGTGTTATTCCGACTAGATCTGGTCATCGTGTCGACACAATCGTGCTAACGAGAGTATGTAGCAGCACGTGGAAGTGCTGGTATTATTTCACTTTTAAGATGGAATCTTGGTGTGTGTTATATGAACCACTCCCTACAGTTTCAGATAGCCAGAGCTATGGCTTTTCTCTGCTGGTTTTCTGTTTTCTCATCATTTCTCTTGAATTCCTGGTTCTTGGTATCGCGCCCGTGAATTTTTTGTTACTTATAATTTCTTAGTATATCGATCGCACATTTCTTGTTCTCTCTAAGCTGTTAGTAATGAATGCAAGTTAATTTGATTAAAGATGATATTTGTATTTCTTAGTATAACTTAAAATTTCAAAACATTATAGTCCCAAACATTTAAGCACGGTTACTAGTAAAAAATTTTAAAAAAATTTAAAAATACAAAATTATATAAATTATTTATTAATCTTTTCAAAGTAAAAATATCATTTTCAATGTCATGACTCATGGCATGGGATAATTTGACTCAATTTTCTAGGACAGGATCCTCTGCTACCAATGTAGCGTGCTCCTCTGTGCCTTCTCACAAGCAGAGGGGCAGTAGTATATCGCATATGTATTTCCTTTCTTGTACGATTATTTTCACTAAGGTGTGAGTAGATGCGTACATTGTGCATAAACGTTCGTATTCGACTCGGACAAGTCGTGTTAGACTCTCAATCTTGTCATATCGTGTCTTAATCTTATGCGTGTTGTATCGTATCATGACCCATATAAAATATTATTATTCACGGGCTCTTTCGTGTCATGTTATTCGTGTCGTGCTAACTCGTGTTTAAATTCGTGTTTCGTGTTATTCCGACTAGATCTGGTCATCGTGTCGACACAATCGTGCTAACGAGAGTATGTAGCAGCACGTGGAAGTGCTGGTATTATTTCACTTTTAAGATGGAATCTTGGTGTGTGTTATATGAACCACTCCCTACAGTTTCAGATAGCCAGAGCTATGGCTTTTCTCTACTGGTTTTCTGTTTTCTCATCATTTCTCTTGAATTCCTGGTTCTTGGTATCGCGCCCGTGAATTTTTTGTTACTTATAATTTCTTAGTATATCGATCGCACATTTCTTGTTCTCTCTAAGCTGTTAGTAATGAATGCAAGTTAATTTGATTAAAGATGATATTTGTATTTCTTAGTATAACTTAAAATTTCAAAACATTATAGTCCCAAACATTTAAGCACGGTTACTAGTAAAAAATTTAAAACATCAAATTTTAAAAAAATTTAAAAATACAAAATTATATAAATTATTCATTAATCTTTTCAAAGTAAAAATATCATTTTCAATGTCATGACTCATGGCATGGGATAATTTGACTCAATTTTCTGGGACAGGATCCTCTGCTACCAATGTAGCGTGCTCCTCTGTGCCTTCTCACAAGCAGAGGGGCAGTAGTATATCGCATATGTATTTCCTTTCTTGTACGATTATTTTCACTAAGGTGTGAGTAGATGCGTATATTGTGCATAAACGTTCGTATTCGACTCGCACAAGTCGTGTTAGACTCTCAATCTTGTCATGTCGTGTCTTAATCTTATGCCTGTTGTATCGTGTCATGACCCACTTAAAATATTATGATTCACGGGCTCTTTCGTGTCATGTTATTCGTGTCGTGCTAACTCGTGTTTAAATTCGTGTTTCGTGTTATTCTGACTAGATCTGGTCATCGTGTCGACACAATCGTGCTAACGAGAGTATGTAGGAGCACGTGGAAGTGATGGTATTATTTCACTTTTAAGATGGAATTAAAAGTAAGTTTGTTTCTATATTTTTCCTTGGAGCTAATGGGTTACCATCTAAATTAAAGATGGCATTAATTGCATCTTTTGTGGCTAAAAGGAAAAGAAGGAAAGATTCAACATTTCACTTGTTTCTTTTGAGGTTATAATGTAATTAAACTAGCAAGCCCTTGTTTGGACAAATGTTAATTCAACTTTTCCCTTGGAAATCTTGTAAGAATTATATGACGGCGGCTTCTTGGGAGAATCTTCACATGCCTCTTAATTTCTTGATTTTGCAATTGATTTGACAAAACAAACATTTGTTTTCGGATAAAACAAACGAAATTAATTAAAGTTACGTTTGAATAAAACAAACTGAAAATAAAATGAATCTAACTAATTAATGTGTCTTGGTATCGTAGATGTTTTGAAATATATTTTTAAAAAAAATGAACGAAACTAATTTTTTATTCTTCTCCAAGCTTTTCTAGCTTTAAAACATCCAGCATTGTTAGGTATAAAGATGGTTTCAATGCTAATAATAATAGTGCTTTGCAAGCTGAAACAAAAGCATTGAGTTTGAATGTTCAACGAAGAATCTTTGGTTGGTTTTCGATGGTTATATATGTCGGTTTAATTTAAATTAGGCCTTTGTTTTTGTTTTTTTAGTTGTTTATCATTTCAACAAACTAAACTTTACAAATAATATTAATTTAAGTTATTGATTTTAGTTTTCAAATGGGGACTTCACTCAGGGTTAAATTTCATCCACCAAACCGGTTTTAAACCCAATTGAAAATCCATGCACATTTACTTATTTGGCATTAGAATGAATCTGAAATCAAAAGCAGTAGTTCGGGCAATGATCAGAAATAGAAATACACACGTTTCTCGGGTCATTGCCAATATTTTTTTTGTTTCTTTATGTAACATAAACATATTATTATTGAATGTTGTTACACCAACTTGTAAAAGGATTATATAATTGGGCATGATAATAAACATTCTGCCTTGTTTGTCTGTTGTTATTTTAATACAGAATTAATTTTCGTTTTTACGTGAAAAAATAAATGAAGGACGATTCGTTTAAAGAAAACGTTTTTAATATTTTTTAATTTTTTTTTAAAAATTTGGTAACTTAATTTAATTTTGTTTAAAGTCAATCCTTCATTTTATTTGAAAAAGAAAATATAATTTAAATAATAAAGAAACAAGGAAGGAGAAACAAATTCCAAACAATTAAAATTTCTAAATAGATGAGTCGAGTCTCCGACTAGACTTACTTCTTTGCAAAAGATGGGATGATAAAATAAATTTAGATCAATATAAAAATTTAAATATAAATTACTAATTAAATATTTAAATGATCATGAAACTCTTCTTGTTTATTTAAATTGACCCTTTTACTTCATCTTTTTTTCAGTTTGGCGTCAAACTCCCTCCTGGTCTGGTCTGAAAACACTGGACTATGATTTGAACTGGGCTCGGCCCACGATTCAACAATTTTTAAGTATAAGAAATCTCAGTTCTAATTATATATATTTTTTATCCTAAATTAATCTTTTTCAATTAATCCTTCTAAATGATTATCAAAATTATTAAAATCAATAATTTACGTAAAATTGTTAAGGGATAAAAGTGAGAATATTACCCATCAAGTTGGACTAGAATTGATGACTCTCATAAATGAGATGTTATAGAATTAGTCGGAATAAAATGTTAGTGTTATTGAGTTAGAATGATAATGTTAAACTAAAGTGTTTCAAACATTATAATTTGTCTTAAAATAAATAAAATTCAGATGAACTTTTTGTTTTATGATATTAACAATTCTATTATTAATGAAATTTAATCCTAACAATATAATACGTTCGATTAAAAATACAAACAAATACTATAAAACTTGTTTTGAATATGACTAGTTTATGATTTTCAACCAAAATTTGAATAATACATACAAATGCCACTTCATTAGAAATTGATTAATTATTGACATTTGAGCTATATTTAAATATAATTATTTAATTATTTTTTTAAAGACTAATCCTTTGTATTATTAATTTAATAAAAGTTGTCTTATTCATTTGTAGGAATCTATTCCAAGATGAAAAAGAATCCTTAGTTAAGGAGTTTAATTCCACAATCTTTATTTTATTTTTTACAACCTATTCCAAAATATAATAATATTAAGATAATGAAAATAATGATTAATTGGGGGGAGAAACGAGCAATAGCTGAAAGACTTATTTGATTTTCACTAGTCCCTAATTGATTATGTTTTATTTCAATCCAATGAGTTAATAAATTGACATGATTGTCAATTAGATAAGTTTAACTATTTGAGTATCTGAAAAACAAAATACATAATATCCAACTCAAGTGGAAAACTAGGTACAATAATGGGATGGTTCGAACTTCGAAGCAGCAAATGCATCCCAGTTTTATTTTGGGGTTTTATTTTATTAACATCACAGCCCCATTTGGTTAAAGAATTTCTACGGGCACAATTTATATATTATATTTTTTTTAAAAATAAATTATATAAGCAAATTTTTTAATATAATATATTAAAAATTTATATTATTATAAAGAAATAAATTTAATTGTGTTTATAGTATTCGGGCAGAATCGGGGTGACATCGGAACGGGGACACAAATATCATTATCACCCTATCCCGATCAATTATCGGTCAAATCTGAAGAAAAAAAAATTCCTAAATAAGACAATTCAATTCGATTACCGCGAAACAAATTTAAATTGTTATCCTTACGAAAAATTCTTCAGGTCAACAACCGCGAATAACCTAGCCGTCAACTAATGAGCAAAAGAACCAAAGGAATTCCACTAAGTGTCAAGCAAATCCGATGGGCCGGTTCCGACCCAAGCTGCCCACTGAGCAACCTGTAAAACAAAAAAATTAAAAAATATTTTTGTTATTTATAACATTTCATAGATAAAAAATATAATGATAAATAGAATAAATTAACATAATAGTATTATACTTAATCAAAAAAAATATAAAAGCTTGGAAAGACTATCAAAAGATTTTCTATTTAATATTTTCAATATACATCTTGTAAAAATCAAAAAATAAATAACACTTGCATAAAAGTTTGAAGTTTGACTTTTAAAAATATTGTTTTTGTTGTAACTTAATTTTTTTTAAATTAGTATTTATTGTATAATTTAAATAGATTAAAAAAATATTTTCAATTAATAATTATATGATACAAAATATTTACTAAGTAAATATTCTAATAATTAAGAATTAATTTAAAAGATATCAAATGGAACCAAATTAATTATTTAAAATACCAAACTAATACAAGAAATATAAATCTTTTTAAAATTTAATAATTATGTAATAAAATTAACTTGATATGTTTATTTTGCAGAAAAATAAATAAATTAAACAGGCTCTCAACCAAGTTAACCAGGAGGTTAACCGAGTCAATCCGGTCAAGGAGGTCCAGCTGAGCCAGACCTAGCTCTGCAGCCAGGCTCAGCCCAGAGGATCGGAAGGCCCAACTCCAGGAGGCCCAACTCCAGTAGGCCCAACGCCATAAGGCCCAGGGATAAAATTAAATTTTAAAATAAAATATATTAAACTTATTACAAAATTTATTAAAATAATATATATATATATATATATAATATTTAAGTTTATTTTTATTATTTTATTTAGGTTAGTTACTCGGAATAATAATACTTTTGAGCTTCTTCTTTTACCCAAATTCTTATGTTTATTTTTTTTTAAACTATTCATCATTTTCTCTCTAAATATCTAAAATAAAAATTAATATAAATATTATATATTAAAATAAAATACCTTATATAAATATTAAAATACAATATATTACAATAAAAATCAAATTATATTATAAATTATTAAATAAGAGAAGTCAAATAATATATATATTCTTGATAGAATGTTTCATTTTTTCTCTATTTCCCTAATCCTTATTAAGTTAGTGCAGGGTCAAAGGTAAAGATTGGTATTAGTAATTATATTCTTAATTTAAAAGTAAATATTATGTTATCTGAATTGAATCATTTCGTAAAGATTGAGCATACATTGATTAGTGATTTGAATTCCTCCTATAATTAAGTGATTTGAATGCATACATTAATGAGTGATTTGAATTCCTACGGTGATTAAGTGATTTCAATTTTACGGTGATTAAGAGTTGATGTTTCAGATTATTATGACAACCTATCCTATATGGCCCAACTAGAACAGATGAAGACTTTTTTTTTTCTTTTTTATTTGAAGCAAGTTAAAATTTGTGACGGTCTATTATTCACATAACAAGTATATTAAGAAATAATGTTAGTATTTAATAGAAATATTATAATTATTTGTTTGTTTTTGGTAATATATATGATCTACTTGTAATTATAAAATTTTATTTCATCCGGTTATAAATATATTTGGTAATAGTGACGTTAAATCATTACAATCCCCACATGGCAAAATTCATTTGTTTTATTTTACATTATTAGACAATTACATAAAGTTAAAAATATTTTTTAAAAAAAGAAATTATAATCATATATATATATATATATATATATAATAATAATTGAAAAGATAAGTGACATCTTATGAATTAAATTCATTTGTTTATTATTACATTATTAGACCATTATATAAAGTTTAAACATGATCACAACTTACATAGTAACACATATGTCTAATAGAGTTTCAATGGAGCAGAAAAATCTCTCATTGAGACTATATTTTCTTGTAAGTACACAATTATTGTTTTGTATTATTCAAAATTATATTATATTCTCATCAGCTTAACCTTTGGAGTTTGTTTGATTTTGAATTTATTTTATTTTTGAATTTTGGATAAATTCTTTATTTAACTTAATTTTTTAAAAATTAATTTTTTAAATTAAATTATTAGTATACCATGTAAATAAATTAGATTGAAAGATGAGAGAAGATAGAAGGAGTATTTTGTTGAATAAAAGTAGATGAAAAAATGAGATGAAAAGAGATAAAATATTGAGCTTTTTGGTATAAAATATGTGTTAATGTTTTTTAAACTTTGTTGCGATGATAATCAACATCCGAATTTTATTTAAGGTGTCTTAAATATGATAACTCGTCACACTCTTATCACTTAAATTACATTAATGTAATTTCTTTCATTTTAAAATTTATATTATTTTATCATAATAATATGTCTAATAATTGTTCATCATGGTTTTAGTTACTCAATATAAAAATATTTACCAAAATAATAAAAAACTAAAAGGTAAAATTTACAGAATTATTTGTTAAAAATATTATTACTTATATAGTTAAAAAAAAAAAAAAAAGAAGTTAAATGATGTCTATATTTATTTCCTTTTATGGGTGTATTTTTTTTACAGTTAATATCTATAATACTTAACATTTATATTAATGTTTTAAATTTTATTTTGAATATTTCTTTTTATTATTTAATATATCTATTTTAAATTTAAAAGCATTTTTTAATTATTATTTATTTAAACATGATAGGTTTGCTTTGACAGTGTATCACTTCTTTTAGAGGATTTACTGGCTTAATAATTTATTAATTATTAATTATTATTTTTTTATTTTTATGTAATGATTTGTAGTTATAATAAAAAGAAAATTTTTCATTTTTAATATGTATGGACTTTATAAAAAAAAAGTTATAATTATTAAAAAAATGATCAGTAATAAATATGTTTTAAATAAAACATAAAATGTATAGTCAAACCCACTAAACTAGGAAGGAAAAAAAAATAAATTACCTAAAGTTTATTTATACACTTAAACTATAGCCAAATATATTATTTATATAATTTTTAATTTTAATAAACATGTCTTTTATTACAAGGTCGTGCATAATAGTCTAAATGTTTATTTATCTATCAAAAGATAGATAATTAAATATGAAACCATGAATATTATTTGATTTTATTTCTATACTGATATAAATTTAATATTTTTTAATCATAGAATTGGAAAACAAAATCAAATGGACGGATAAGTTAAATATAAATAATTACGAACCAACAGATTCATGTGTAGAACAGAATTTGTGCTATTATTGTTCCAAAAAAGGTTTTACATCATGTTTTTCAGACCGAGCTGAATGTTTATCCTTATGTCCACATAATCATCATATGGGTTTATGCATAAAAAAATATCACCGGTGAAAAAGGGGTCAAAACCGAGAGTAAAAACTCTCGGTTTTGACCCTATAACTTTCGGTAAAGACACCTTATCGAAGGTTTTAGTAACTCTCGCCATCCCTCGGTATTGACTCTCTCGGTTTTTCCACAAAGAGAAAAACCGAGAGTTATATGAAAACTTTCGATTTTTCTCTTTGTGGAAAAACCGAGATTTTTACAAATAACTTTCGGTTTTTCTCTTTGTGGAAAAACCTAGGGTTTTAGAAATAACTTTCGGTTTTTCTCTTTGTGGAAAAACCGAGGGTTTTACAAATAACTTTCGGTTTATCTCTTCGGGTAAAAACCGAGAGTTTTCTAATAACTCTCGGTTTTCTCCTTTTGAAGAAAACCGAGAGTTTTGTAATAACTCTCGGTTTTTCTTCAAATTGAGAAAACCGAGAGTTATATGAAAACTCTCGGTTTTTATCCGAAGAGGAAACCCGAAAGTTTTCATATAACTCTCGGTTTTCCTCTTTTGGGTAAAAACCGAGGGTTTGTCATATATCTCTCGGTTTTCTCTTTGGGTAAAAACCGAGAGTTTTTTAATATCTCTCGGTTTTTCCATTTGAAGAAAAACCGAGAGATTTTAATATTACTTTCGGTTTTTTCCCATAAATTTTTAAAAACGTGCGGATTATTTTGCTCGCAACCAAAACCTGTTCAGCCAAACCAATATATCAATGATAAAAGAAATGCAACATACATTAAACGATCACATTAATTGATCATTAACATTACAAAATTCGAAATCAAACTAATATTCCGAACAATCTGTTATAAATTCAACTACTAATGAAAAATGTTCATAAAATCGAAACAACCTTAGCTTGTGGGGGGAGGAGGTGGTTGTTGCCTCATAAACAATTCGATTCTCTCCATTCTTGCGTTCATCTCTAACTTCTCCCTCTCCATTCTCTCGTTCATCTCTAACTTCTCCCTCTCCATTCTTGTCACCATTTCTTCCTTTTCGGCTTCCATTTCTTCCATTTTGCGCCTTCTTTCTTCATCCCTCTTCTCCAGTTCCTCCAGCTTGAGCTTCATTATTTGATTCTCTTCTAACAATCGCTCATTGTTTCGCTGTGAACTGTTTCCACTTCGACGATCCTCACGAAAGTGTGTGGGCCGGACGCCTGATCCCATTCCGAACACTACCCCGTGTTTTTGTTGTCCGAACACCCTCTCCGTCAATTCAAAATCTGATATTCCCGGTTCGTTACTAACAACCTCCTCCATCTCAGCCTGCACAATTCAAATAAAATATCATTTCTATAATAAAAAACTAGGCATATTCAATTCACTTACAATTTTCTCTTGCACGTGTTCGTCCGGGACGGGTGTTGGGTTTTCTTTTGTCGGTTTTGGGGTACGGGTCCTCTTGAATACTTCAATTACAGACGGTGCCCGTCCCATTTCAATCGCCTGTTGAAATAAATGATTTATATAATTAATAACAATCTTTAGATTAGTTATTACAAATAATGTACTTACCAACTCGTCTTCAATTTGTGCAAACGGTCTACTTCCCGTTCGATGCGGGAATTTCAGATTCTTCCGGTTCTTCATATTTGTAGAACTGTGTCTCTGTATTTGAAATAAAAAATGAAGTTAGATTAATTAATATCAACTTTTATTTGAATTATGAAACCGTACCTTAAACGTTTCTGTGAAGAAATGGTTGCAACACACGAACTCCCAATCATCTCGATCGTAGTCTGGTGGAGGATTAGCCAGTACCGTTGCCTCGTCTCCTTTGTTGACGCGGATATATGTCTTGTTCAAATCCGACCGCCATCTATCCCATATCTGATTGGCGTGTCCCAATCCGGTCTTTCGAAAAGACTCAATGTCACCATTAGTAGCTTTGAACGGATCCTGAAAAAAATAACATCCAAATGTTAAAAATAATTATTTAATGACGTAATGTATAATCAAGTAATAAGTATTACCTTGATAGAAGTCCACAGCGAATCCAATTGGTATGCACTTAAAGCCTTCCACTTTAGAAGACGGTGTGAGACGGCTGCGGGGTCCCGGATAATCGACCCCACATGTCTAGACCACCGTGTTCTTCCCACGTCTGTATCGCCTGGCCTCCCATCCTTCTCTCTAAAAGTTAGAGGGATCCTCGTCCCCGCTACCCTCTTAGACAACGCAATATTCTTGTTCTTCCCCCGTCTTTTGCGGGCAGAAGATTCTTCAAAATTATCAAAATCATAATTAGATATGTCAATCAAATTAAACACTAACTAATTTGTAAACGAGTTACCTGTCGATGATGGGTCGGGAGTGGAACCGTGCTCCCCCTCGACATCCTCCTCCTCGATAGGCTCCTCGAGACCCTCGTCTACTGCCTCATCGCTATCCACCATATCAGCAAATGTGCTGTCTATAAACTCTTGGAGCTCATCATCGTCTTCAACCTCGTCTGTTCGGGGAGGCGCAGTAGCTATCGGGACCACAACAATAGGTGGTTGGTCTCTAGAAGACGATCCTCGGAGCTTTAAGGACTCCGATTGGGCAAGTAGATTTTGGTAGCTTTTATCCAATTTCTTGGGTGTCTTCCTCATACTCTTCCAAGTTGTTTTAGGACCTTCAGACATTCTTAATTCACACAATTAATAAAATTGAGTGAATAATTGAAATAAAGTAGTAATAAGAATGAATATAAAGTTAAAAACATAATTTACCTAATTAATTAATCGGAATTATATGTTTGTAAACCGCGGTTTTATTTTTGTCACAATCTTCCAACCGGGTCAGGCTGACATATCAGGGGCGTAGAATACTTGTTTTGCTTAACTTGCCAATATATACGGGTCTTGACTTTGGGTTTTCAAAATTCGGTTTACATTTACACTTAATATTTATCCACTTTCACTCCTAGTTCCCCCGAGTGTGTATCAAACCACTTATACTTGAATAAAACAACTCGTTTGTGAGAATAGTATTGTACTTCGATTATATCCGTCAAAACTCCGTAGTATGACATAGTTTCAGATCCGTTGTACCCCTCAACAACCACCCCACTATTTTGAGTTGTCAAACCTTCGTCGTGTTTTTCTGTACAGAATTTGAATCCGTTTACTTTACACCAAACATACATAGACGAGTACATACTTGGACCTTCTCCTAAGATCTTGAGGTCTCTTGATATGTCGTTAATTTCTGCTAAATGGGCGACCTATATATGTATCCGAAATGAAGTTGTTAAAATGAATAAAAAGAGTTAGAATATATGGTTTGTAATTTACTCACTCGATGCTTGAAATATGCGGCAAACGTTTCTCCACTGGAATCGTTGTTATAATCTCTGCAAATAGATCGAATATTAAATAGCAAACTCTTTAATGCTAATTAGTAACAGCAACATCGAATCTTACATGTAAAAATGTTCTACTTC
Organism: Impatiens glandulifera; assembly: GCF_907164915.1. Classification (NCBI taxonomy): domain Eukaryota; kingdom Viridiplantae; phylum Streptophyta; class Magnoliopsida; order Ericales; family Balsaminaceae; genus Impatiens; species Impatiens glandulifera. The sequence goes on along the minus strand of NC_061863.1, from coordinate 53,536,657 downwards.
GGGACAATTTTTCAAAATGTAAGAATGAGCTGTCACTCGATCGATATAATCTAAGTTGTATACTTTTCCGTTAGATAGGTCTTCCAATGATGCAAATATTGAAATGCCCGAGATTTCAGGTTGTGCATTTTCTTGCTCTTGTTCCTCCATATACCTGGCACATAAACTAATACTTTCATTAACAAGATAGCTCTCGCTTATAGAGGCTTCGGGGTGGTTATTATTCCGCAAATATCTTTTCATTGTACCCATGTAATGTTCAAACGGATACATCCATTGATACTGAACAGGTCCTCCAAGTAAAGCCTCAAATGACAAGTGAACTGGGAGATGCATCATGATGTCGAAGATTGACGGCGGAAAAATCATTTCAAATTTGCAAAGTGTCAATGTAATATCCATGTACAATTGTTCCAAGTCCTCTTGAATCAACTCTTTGAAGCACAACAACCGAAAGAAACGAGACAAATTTACTAACGCATCATACACATTATCTGGAAGTAATCCACGAGTTGCTAAAGTAATAAGATATTCCAATAAAATGTGACAATCATGACTCTTTAATCCCGAAGAATTCGTCCATTGACATACATTTTTTATGTGCAGTAGTTTCAGTAGTGCCAATGATTTCGTTATTCGAGCACCTTCATACAATGGCCGTTTGCAATCATCAAACAATTTATAAAATCTATGCGCATCTTCGACTGGTTCATCATTGCTCGGGACGTCATTAACGTTGGGGAACATATCGTTTATAAATTCGTGCATATAACGTTCTTCATTGACCTCTTCATGAACTGTATTATTCATCTCCTGTCTCGCATCGTTGAATTCCGGCACGGCATCCTCCGACTGATCATCGTCATCATCATCATCATCATCTAAGTCATCGACATCTTCATCGACATCGTCATTAACAACTTGAGTAGTACGTCTCTTTTCTCCATGAAAATACCAATACTGATAATGAACATTTATTCCATAAATGATGAGGTGAGTCTTCACTTCGTCTATTTCCATAAACGACGTGTTCAAGCATTTCACGCAGGGACATTTCACGGTTTGTCGGGATGTATTCCTAAGAGCATACTCGAGGAATTTGTCAACGCCTTCCTCGTAATCTGGATGATCTCGACGTAAGGTCATCCAGCTTTTATCGGGTACTTCCATCTTTCTAATAAAATGGAAAACAACCCACATTATTATTTACTTAAAGTTTGTCTAAATTAATTAGGATTACATAATTCTAACATAATCTCTACATATCCAACCAAAATTCCACCTAATCTCTACATATCCTACCAAAATTCTACCTTAAATCTAACATACATATAATCTAACATTATTTCATTCCTACACATTTCAAAACAATCAATTCTAATCCAACATAATTTTATTCATACACAATTTATTCCATATAACAATTCTAACATAATCTAACATAAATCAACCCCAAACATAAATCAAACTTAAATCTGACATGAAATTACTAACATAACCATATAATAAAATACTAACCTAACCATATAATAAAATACTAACCTAAGCATATAATAAATTACTAACCTAACCATCCAATTCAATTCTAATATTATTAAAAACATTTAAAACTTACCTTATTTAGCAGTTGTGTCGGCGGCGACGGTGGAGGAGGCGGCTGAAGGTGGAGGAAGCTCGACGATTTTCAATAGACGGTGGATGAAACCTGATAACAATAAATATAATCAATCTAACATAAATCAAACCAAAATTTAACCTCAATCAAACCAATATAACATAAATCAAACAAAAATGAAACTTCAATCAAACTAAAATCAAACCAACATCAAACCAATCTAACCTAACTCAAACCTCAATCAAACCAAAATCAAACTAACATCAAACCAATCTAACCTAACTCAAACCTCAATCAAACTAAAATCAAACTAACATCAAACCAATCTAACCTAACTCAAACCAAAATCAAACTAACATCAAACCAATCTAAACTAAATCAAACTAAAATCAAACTTCAATCCAACCAAAATCAAACCAACATCAAATCAATCTAACCTAAATCAAACCAAAATCAAATTTCAATCCAACCAAAATCAAACCAAAATCAAACCAATCCAACCTAAATCTAACAAACATCAAACCAATCTAACCTAAATGAACAATAATCAATGCATTCACAAACTCAAATCTAACCTAAACAAACAATAATAATCAATTCATTATTCAATACATGACTCTAACCTAAAGTTAACCAAAATCATACCAAAAACAAATCAAAATCAAACAAAAACCTTAATTTAAACAAGATCTAATCTAAATCAAAATGCAATCAAACCAAAATCAGACTTCAATCAAACAAAAATCCAAACCTAAAATTCTAACATAAACTCCAATCATAATTCTAATAAACCTAAATTTCAATTCATATATATATATATATATATATATATATATATATATATATATATATATATATATATATATATATATATATATATATATATATATATATATAACTAATTACTTTTGAGGAAATGTGAGGGCGAGCAGCGGGCGACTAAAGGAGGAGAAGACGAGCGGCTGAAGGAGGAGAAGAGCGGCAAACAGGAACAGAGAGCGCCTTCGGTCGGTGGCGTCGGCGTCGTCGTCTGTCGCTCGTCGTTTTGGGTCAGCGGCGTCTTTTATCTGGCGGCGTCGATCTCGGGCTAAGGCGGCGCGGAAGAGAGAAGCGGGAGGAAGAAGCGGGGAAAGAAGAAAAGGGGAAAAAGGGTTTTAAATTTTTTTTTATTAAATTATTACCGAAAGTTTTAATTAAACCTTCGGTTTTTACATTGATCAAAAACGAAGATTTTAATAATTTATTTTTTATAGAAAAAAATCTTAAAGACAAATTAAAGAAAATATGAAATTTAAAAATATAGTTAACCAAATAATTTAAATTTTAAAATGACATAGAAATATATTTATAATTTATTTATAATTATAAAAAAAACAAAATGATATATTAAAAATAATTATAGAATTGATGCAAGATTTAAAGAGAGCAATATAATTATAATTTAATTTTTTATTTAATTATTTATTTATATGTATATTTAAAATATTTCTAATAATCATCAAATTATCTATTATAATAATATTTATTTATATTTAATTTTTTATTATTATATTTAAGTTATTCATTTTTCTATTTTTGATAAATATCTATTTTTATTGAATTTAATTATTAAATCATCAAAATCAATGAACCTAATTAATGGGTTATATAATGTTTCAGTATTATATTTTTTAAATAAACATTATCAACTGTTCTAATAGATCAAAACTTAATTTTTAAAGATAATTTATCAAATTTATTATTTTTCTTATCTAATAAATATTTTTCTTAGTCAACCTAGAATTCATATTTTATACCATATATTTCATTTTAAGTTTTTTAGATTAACAAAAATTAAACATTAAACTCATCAAATAAATCAACAAACTTTAAATACTTTTTGCATGTAAAATGATGGATTAATTAAAAACTAAAATCAATTCAAAAATTAAATTTAAATAATGTTATTTTATTTAAAATATTTATTCATAAATAATATTTTAATTATTTTTACCGTGCAAATGTACGGAAATTATGCTAGTGATTTATTAATATTGCATGTGTTTAGAAGTTAAGTACTCTAGGGAGGAGAATGAATGAACAAAATTTCCTAATTGAAAAGACCCGAACTAATGCAACATTTTTTCACAGTAAAAATTCAACGTATTATAACTTGGCAACATTTTTATTTACGAGGTGAAACTAATTAAGAGTTTGTCAGATCGAAGAAGAAGGGATTGAAGGTTGAAGAGGAGTTTACCAAAAATTTATAGTAAAGGATTATTAGTTTCAAACTTTTAATTTATGCATTAAATAAACAACAAAAATCTAATTTCTTTATTTAAAAAACAAAAAGAGAAAATCCTTTAAAAATATGCAAAATAAATGTTATAATAAACTAAATAAAAATATATAAATTTTAAGACTAATCAAATCATCACTATGAACTCAAATTAAAATACATAAATAAATCAAATATATTTAAGTTTGTATATAATTTTAAAATAATAGTATATATATGTTTATTATATTTATATAATAATATTTAAGATTATTTATTAATTTTAGAAAAAATAATATTTTATTATTTTATTAATAATAATATATATACTAAGAGAATAAAGAAATAATATATATATATATATATATATATATGGAGAATGAAATTAGAAATATATATATCCTCTCGAAAAAAAATAGTTTTCTATTGGATAATTGTCGCTGACGAGAAACCAAATCGTTGATCATATTTTAAAAATGTAATTTTTACATTTATTTTATTAATTTATTATTTAAATGGTTTTAATCACGCATCTATAAATTCACCCTGACCTAAACATGTTACTAATTTGAATACTGATTTGTCCCTAAGTTTGAATACTAGTATGTATCTAATTAATGTTTAATTATGGTTCATCAAAATTAAATTGAAGAAAAATCGAGTCAGTCAAGTACTTGTAGCAATAAAATTTCAAGAGTATTTGAGAATGTACAACAATCAATATTAGAAAATAAAAATAAAATCCAAATAGGGAAATTTGTTCAATCATTTTTTTTAAATAATTTATAAAATTACAACTTTATTAAATAAATAAAATCTAATTTATAAAATTAATATTAATTCAAAAATATACCGTAGTAAATAATTATAGAAATCTATTTTAACCAAAAAAAACTTCAAACTACTTTTAATTATATTAAATAAAAAAATTAATAATATATCAATTCAAATATTTTTTTCCTATAAGAGGTACACTACTACTTGCATTAATAAAATGAACAGTTGTGGCCTTATCTTGAGATTATCGCAGGTTGTATTTGCAGCCGCAACTCTCTGTGTTATGGCTAACACCAGTGACTTTTCTTCTGTCACTGTATTTCGGTACTTGTTTGCTTCCCTTTTATTTTTCTTCTTCTTCATTTACGCTAATTAATTAAATGTTATGTTTTTTCTGTTAAAAAAATCTCACTAAATCATTTAAAAAAATTTAAAATGACTCAAAATTCTAAAATTTATTAAAACATTTTAACAAAATTATATTTTATCATAAAAAATCTACACTACTTTTAATTATATATAATAATAAATATCATATACATAATTAACTAATTATGTATAAATTATTATCTAATATTTTAAAATTTATAAAATTTACGTTTATCATATTTAAATAATTGACATTCAAATTATTATTTATGAAATTATATATTAAAATTTATATCTACACATTTTACATATTCACATTAATTTTATAAATAACATATTTAACACATTTAACTTATTAATTTAATTTAAGATTTTTAAATTAAAATAAATAAATTAATAATAATATTTTATAATTTTTACTAACAATATACTTTAATATATATATATATAATAATTAACATTAGTATGTCAGGACACGATATTACACACATAAAAACGAGCATCAACACGACACGATGACCATATCTAGTCGGAATAACACAAAATATGAATTTAAACACGAGTTAGCACGATACCAATAAGCTCGTGAACATGAATAACATGACACAAAAGAGCTAGTGGATCATAATATTTTGAGTGGGTCAAGATACGATACGACACACATAAGATTGAGGCACAACACGATACGATTGAGAGTCTAACTCGACATGCCCGAGTCGAATACGAACATTTATACACGATGTAAAATGTTATATACATATAACAATGGTTAACTAATCAAAAAAATATTTGAATCTTATTACAGACCTCATCGGTTCTATTTTGCTTCTTTATATGCGATATGATCGAAGGACCAATGGTTGGCATTTCAATCAACCTGACGAACAACTTCAGAGTTGTTCTAGTCAAATGTGAGTTGCAATAAATAGATATGGAGAACAAAATCATCTAAGCAACCGACCAAGACACTATTGCTACAATACAAAGGGAAACTACAAACCTTGACTAGCCTCGATTTCATACTTGACTTCCGCAAAGTCAACTTCGTACGCCGGCAACATCACTCGGCTCTTTCCCATTTTCAAACCGATGAGAAGCATCAACTCTCAGTTTTCGAATCAAATAGACAAGAATCAAAGTTTTTTTTAGTTTTAAGATATCAAATGTCGTCAATGATAATGTCAGAATAACACGAAACACAAATTTAAACAAGAATTAGCACGACACGAATAAACTCGTGGACATGAATAACACGATGAAAATACGTATAACAATAACAGATGAAAACTATTTTCGTTTACACGCAAATTTGATAGAGTGCAGATCTTAGGAGTTGATGAGCGGTGCCTATAAGCCTCCCGTCAGATCACTCGGTGGAAGCATCACCGCCTCCTCTAGCAGACAGCGGAAATGAGCCACTAAGACGCACCCCTTCAGATCACTCGTTGGAAGCGTCACCGCCTCCTCTAGAGGACGGTGGAAATGAGCCACTGAGACCTAGGATGAAGGATATACAGGGGATGCCAAAAATAGTTAGTGACATTATCTTAAGATTCTCGTCGTTTGTATTTGCAGTCGCAACTCTCTGCGTTTTATCATTTGGCTAATTTAGTTTTATTTGATATGTGTAAATTGTTTTACATTTTATACAAGGTGGAGGAGCTCTGTCGAAGAAAGAAACACCAGTGTCAGGAACTAGTGCAAAAAAAACTAATACTCCAGCACCAAGATTGATAAGTGCTGTTGAAATTGAGTAAAATGTATATACACTTCTTTATAGAGCAAAGTTTTTGATTGCGAAGTTCATCGGATTTTGTTGGTAAGGCCTCATGTTCTTTAAATTTACCTGAATTTTATTTTTGCAATCTCATGTGTTAATTTTCTATTGCAGAAGAATTGATTTTGGAGTAGTAGTTGGCACTGAGAAAGATGATCGTATCAATTTATATGGTCTGGAAATATTATTGTTTGTTCTCGTAGTCAACTATTCACTCATTCTTCTTGTTACAGATTTTGAAGGATGGTTCTATAGGACTAATTGTGATGACTCTTGATGCAAGTCAATTGAAATGTGAATTTTTGACAGAAAATTCACAGCATTAAAAAGACTTTGTTGGTGAACGACATTGTTTGAGTTGTAGATGGTTCATTACAGGTCTTAAATCATTTCTAGAGCTTGAATGTGATTTTATTTTAGCTTATGAATACTGACAATTTCACAACTATTTCAGGGAAGACAAGAGATTGTGAAGTTGATATATAGAGGAACTGTGTATATCTATGATGAAAATGAACTTGAAAATAGTGGTTATATCGGCTGCAAATCTCATTCGTGTGGAAAGCTACAAATCTCTGGTAGAAAGGTTGTTCTTAGCTTAACTATGACTATTTTCTTGTTTTCAATTGTTTGAATTTTCTTTTGCTCTCTAATTTAATGTTTTATATTTAATTAGGGTGAAGAAATAAAAGTTTTGCTTCTTGAAGTGACAATGTTGAGATTGCAAAGTCCTTTGATGGTTCAGGAAGTAGAAACTGTATTAATAGAAGTTGAAGCAACTATACCAGCACTTAAGTCGCATAAGGATCTCAAATCGTCAAAGGATCCTGAAGATAGAAAGTAGTAAAATTATTTCATCTCAAGAGAACTTTTTATTTGAAATTTAATGTAATTTATTTAAATAAATAGAACATTGGATAAGTTAATTAATTAATGTTCTTTTCATTCAAATGTAGTTTTTTTAATTATTTAATTTATAAAAATATATATGTTAAAACATTATTTAAAAAAATGTAGAAATATAAATAAATTTTAAAAGAATTATTAAAATAATAGTTTAAAAATAAATTAGACTTTTGGCGACGTTTGAATTACTACTGCCGACGCTTAAATAAGCGTCGTTAATGTCCTTCCCTTTTGGCAACGCTTAAATTTCTAGTACCGACGCTTAAATAAGCGTTGTTAAAACTTGCGCCCACCCTGCTTTCGGCGACGCAAGAATAAGTGTCGGTAACATTTTTGGCGACACTTTTAAAGGTTGGCAGAGATCTTTTTAAGCGTTGCCGTTGGTCTTTTTTGTTGCAGTGATCGTGTCGACACAATCGTGTCGTGTCGTTTTCATGTGTGTTATGTTTTGTCCGACACACTCATTTAATTAATTATTTATATATATATTAAATTATATTGTTAGTAAAAATAATAAAATATAATTATTAATTTATTTATTTTAATTTAGAAATTTTAAATTAATTTAATAAGTTAAATATGTTAAATATGTTAATTAAAAATTAATTAATACGTAAAATATGTGAATATAAATTTTAATATATAGTTTATAAATAATAATTTGAATGTGAATTATTTATAATGTATTTTAAAAAATAATATATTAAGTTAATTAAATATGTGAAATTTTATAATTTTTAAAATATTAGATAATAATTTATATCAAGTTTGAGATTTTTGAGGAGTCATATTTTATTATTTTATTGGAACTTTTTTTTTAATTAATATTAATTTTTTAAATTACATTTTTATTTAATTAATAAAATTACTTTAATATTGTTATTTAATAAATGAAACATTTATTTAATTTATAAAATTCATATATTTTTTTATTCATAATATTTATAAATATCAAATCTCCATATTATGTTTAGTTAAAAATTCAAATAAATGTATAATGATATGGTTAAATAGGTTGATAATAAGAGGTAGGAATTAAAAAGTAAAAATAAAATGAAACCGAGTAAACAACGCTCAATTAGTTAAAACTAATATTTTCTCTTATAACTATTGAATAATATTTTTAATTTACAAACCCATATAAAACAGTTCAATTATAAAGTTTTATCTTAAGTACATAATCAAACCAACTTATAAAAATGAAATTGTATACTTAAAAAGTTTAATTCATAACAACTGCATTAAAAATGATTATATAATAGGAGGAATATAAAATCATTATTTACAAAAGAAAAGTCATTGGAGAATAAAATATTAATATTTTATTTTTTAACTTATTTTATTATTAAGCGTGGACATCAAACAAGTTTGAGAAAATATTGAAAAAATATATGTAAAATATATTGTTTGGAAATATTCTTATCAAAATTGATTCTAGATGGATTTGAACCATTTACCAAAATATTAAATTAAACTATATTTTTATAAATTAACAACAACAAAATTATATGGTGAACATCACCTACATGTAGTTAAAGAAAATGTTCACAAAAGATAAAACTAAGCATAAAAAACAAACAATGAATGATATTAAGTGATTGAAATTCTTTTACTAGTGATCAAACTTTCCCAAAAATATCAAGGTCGATACTAAATATTAAGTTAATAGTTTGCTTATAGAATATATTCATCTGAGAAGAAATAATTATGAGACATATATTTATTTTTTATGATACGAATATGAGAAAATCAAATATATTGAACCATTTGTCCATCACTCTTGTCAACACTACAACAAAAAGACTTTCGGCAACGCTTAAAAGGACTCTACCAACCCTTTAAAGCGTCGTCAAAAATATCACCGACACTTATTTTTGCGTCGCCAGAACCAAATTTTAGCGACGCTTATTTACGCGTCAGTATCATTAACTTAAGCGTCGCCAAAGGTTTATTTAATTTTTAGTAATTTTCTTTCTTATTTTATTTTTGTTTTAACAATTTTTTTGTATTTTTATTTTTGCATTTGCTTTAAATTACATAATTATTAAAAATAAAAGACATTTATAACTTCATTTTCTATTGACATTTTAAATTATAACAAAAGAATCATTAAATTTTCTGTACAATATTATAAAATCATTAACTAATATTACAAGTTCTAATAATCTTCAAATGATTTAAAAATCAATTAAAAGATAAATTTATATACTAAAACACTATAAAAACAATGATAAATTGACAAGATAAGCATTGATGATATTGATGAATCGTTCGTCTAAATAGTCCCCTTCATTTTCAAACTCCACCTCTTTAGGAAAAAATAGATTAAATGACATATTATCCAAATCTGTTTACCAAATCTTTCGTATTCCCTAGTGATTTCCCATCTTCCTGCCATCTTATCTTTATTGAAACCAATCTTAAAAAAAACAATAATACTAATTAAAAATGAAAAGCATTACTCACTTTTGTCAAGAAGTAGATAGCATTGAGAAAATAAATAGTTAAAATAAACTATTCTCCACAAATAAACCCATGTCTTCCTCACAATTAAGTTTCTAATAAATAACAAATAATATAAAGTTAAAAACAAGATTTAGATTATTTAGTACAAAATAATGTCCTTCACATTGTGTTTTGTCATTGGGAAGGACCCACACAGAAAAAATACCAACTATAATAAATTTAAACATGAATGGGTATCACCTTTCCTATTAGGTGCAGTGAAGCAGGCCAACATGAAGAAACAACAGCCAATTTTTGTTGACATGAAGGTGCAAGATCATGGTCAATTTAATAAAGTAATTTAATAAAGTATTAAGTGTCTATCTCAAAAGGCATGAATATTAACTGATCTTATTTTTAATAATTGCTAATAGTGATGAATTTATAGTAATTTTATTACTCTACATGATGTATCAAGCCATACAAGAGGCATTTACACCCCCTCAAGAACTAGATGGAATGTGATTCACAACCCATAAAACAGCTCCCATAGGGGAGTCTAATGCAATTGTTACCTAACTTCACATTTTGGTAACATGTCAAAGGCCTCCCTTGAAATTAATAACTATAATTTAGATACTAGGAAAGGTAAGAAATAAGTACACTCAAGATGCAGATAATCATAAAAGGAAGAAGGAAAAAATTATCATTTTGACTAGCAAAGAATGAAATACCATTTTAACATTCTTGATAGTATACCAATGCTCATTGACATCATTAAAGGACCATTGTGACTAGACGATATGTTTTTATCAAACTACAAATAGTTGCAGCCACATTTACCCTGCAGGAAAAAAAAAGTTATCATCTAACAAAATACCAGACCCTTAAAAATTAGACACATAAATTGCATAAATGCAAAAACAATAATTGTTTAAGTTTACCATGAGTTAGTTTCTATGTGCTCATCCAAGCCAGGATTTTGAACATGCAGTGAGCCACCAGTGCCCAACAAATTACTAGCATGCGGCGAAGAAAATGAGATTCATGTAAATAGAAGAGAAAAGCAACTAACATGAAAGCTTTTCATACTAAGTCAAGAAACATAAACATACTCAGTAACTAATTAATATCATAGGTCATTACCATGTTAAATAATATCATTCAACTAAGTCAATAATGACAAGGTCCTCATCCTCTCTAGAGCTATCAAGATACAAACCATGAGCCAAGCGTCTGATCAACAATACCATCCTAGATTGCACATACTACAGAGAAATGATAAATAGGTCCAAAGAGAATGAAAAAACAGATAAAAGATAAAATAATTCACCATATATTTGTAAGAACATACTAAGCGTAAACAAACAATCACCTCGAGACTGATTTCATAAGATGCAATAAATATTGAGACAAATGTTCGCAAAACACTTCGATAACCTACAACTTCACTCAAATGAATAAAGAAAATGTGAAGCTTCCAACAAAGGCTATATAATTGGCAAGACAGAAGCATATAATGAAGGTGTGGTCTTGAGCAAAGCATACCTAAGAAACATTCAGGACATATGGGAACTAATAATGAGAGCGGAGTAAAAAGTATTAGCCAAGAAACTCACATCAAAACCATTCAGTATCTCACTTTCAAGAATTTCAAGAAAATAATTTAAGGATCCAACTTCAAATATTTAACGAAGATAGCCATAATGATCATTTCCTGCAACAATTTTAGGCATGTAATTATCATATGTAATAAATATTTCAGCCAAATATAGTATATCATTGAAGATCATACCATCAGTATACTATTTTCCTCTTTTCTGGAAGAGATAACACGAGACAAAAAGAACCATAACCATAAAAGAAACCATAAAGAAAATGCAAGAACATAATAAACAATCATGATCACCTAAAAGGCTTTTTATCATGAATCATTTGGAGGAGGCTTTCAAGGTCTAGAGTTTCCATTAGGATTAGTAGAAGTTGCAGTTTGAGATGATATATATGGACTGAACTGCTTCAGTTGATACTGTCAACTTTTCTAAATTAGAGGACCCAAATATGGCTCCCTGTATTAAGATTCAACTAGGTGAATGTAGTCCCAAAAAAGAATGTAAATCCAAACATAGCAAGAAAAATTATCTCAAAAAGTTCACAGAACTGTTTCCATTGCTTGCCATTACAGACACTATAGGACTCATAATATAAGAGGAAAATAATATCAAGGATCAAACCTTTGAAATTAAGGTCCTTGGAGAGCCCTTCATCTCTCGCTATTTTATTACCTGATACCTAATTGAAGACTCATCATCAATTCATATAATAATAATATCAAGGATAAATGCATGTTTCTGCTGCCACTCTGTCTCACATTTAATATTGTTGGCACATCAGAAATTATAGAATCATCAACAAATCAAAAGAACAAGTTAAATAAAAGTTTATGAATACAAGAACTAGTGCATTAAGATTTTGCAGAGTTCTTTATTCATATAAGAACTTTTGCATTTTGATTAAAGATGATAATAATCCACCATTTGGATGTTGTCTCACGTATGATATTCACTATACGATTCAGGCTGATCGATGGTTCTCTTCTTCACGGTCAGTCGTCTCCTTCGTCGTGCACAATTATAAACATTCAAAATAAAAAAGAGTGTGAAGAGTCGGAGCTAAAATCAATTAGGTTAACAGATGAATTCATCAATTCGTAAAAAGAAAATGAATTAAGTAGTCTTTCTACACAGAAAATGAATTGGATTTTTCTACTTATTTAAAACACTAATTCCTAATGGATATAAGACGAAGACGTTCGTTTAGATCTCTAGACTTAATTATGTCTTTGGTGCAAATAGATGTAATTAAAAAAAAAATAGAAAATCTTTTGATACTATTATATTAAAGCTTTTATATTTTTTTTATTTGTTAAGTATAATACTATTATATTAATTTATTATATTTTTATTTATTTATGAAAAACATTTCATTTTTTCTTTTACTGGTTACCCACTGGGCTTCATATGGACGTGGCCCATTGAAATTAATTTTAATTTTTATAAAATATTATTATAATTGGTTTAAAAAAATATTGAGATGAACAATAATAACACTAACAATATAAAGTTATTTTTTAATTTAAGCAAAAGTTAAACGAAAATTTGCTTTGAAATGATTAATCAATAATTTAATACTCAAATGTAAGTTGTAATATATATTATTGGAATGATTAACTTGTATTTTATAAAATTAATTTTTTTCAGCTTATTTATTTTATATTAATTTAAACATGCTTTATCACTTAAAGGCATCACAAGATAAATAGACGGAATGATCTCACCCAGAAGCACAAGATGCTCAAAAGTGTCATCTTCCTTCGTTAACCCGCAATTTAGATCAGACTCTAAACAACTAAAAAATATTAAGAAGATGTTAAAATTTCTGTGAGTGGCTTAAATCATGCATAAAGTATTATTCGTAAAAAACAAATGAGAAATGACAATTGGAGACCTCCTCATCCCACAATCCACTCCTCTAATGAGGCAAAAATGGGGAAAGACAACATTCTTGAAAAAACTTCCATGACAATGACTAACGGGAATGGGGAAAGAGGATCACCCTGCCCGATTCTCTTCGAGTTTTTGAAAAAACTTTTAGGGCTTTCATTCACAAATATTGAGAACTTAGTTGTCGATATGCATAATTTGATTTAATCTATCAATTTCTCTTCCGTTCCCATTTATCCATTACATCGAATAAAAACTCTCAATTAACACAATCATAGACTTTTTTAATATCAAGCTAGGTTTACGAAGGCACGCTTATATATCCCTATTGAAATTTGCTGAATCAATATATTCATTTTCAATAAGGACGATTTTTAACCCATAAAAATTAGTTTTAATAATTCATATTTTAATTGTATATATATGAAATAAAATTAACTTATAACTTACCTAATTAGATATTGAATTTTTTTTGTAGAAGATCTTGTAATAGGCTCATGATAGCAGTTGGGATGGGCCATGGATAATTTTCAAAGGGTAAGGGTGATCCAATGGTCCAACGGACCGGATAATTTTGAATAGTCCAGAGTCACTTTCTACTAGTTTTACCCATACTTATTTCATGATTTACTATCCAAAAATAAAATATTATTCAGAAACTTATATTTAAAATTCTACAAATAAATATTTAATTTACTCACAAAATGATTTAATTAGTTCACTAATAAAATAAATTTCAATACTAATGAAAATTATTAATCATAAAAAAAAGTAATAATTTGAGAGGAAGGTGTGAGTTTTTTTTTTGGTAAAACATTTATAAAATATTAATATATAATAATAAATTAAATAATAATAATTAAAATAAAAGGTATTTTAATTAATGAATTTAGTGTTACAGTGAATGAGAGAAGAGTGAAATTTAAAATGATAAACTTATCAACCATTTCTATTATCAAAACAAGTAAAAAAAAAATTGTAAACAATGAGATTCCTTTTTATAAATATATTGATTCATGAAGATCAAATGCAAAACAAGTATATCAATGATATGTGTATAAAAAACTTGCAATATAGTTTTAATTTAATGAGATTTAAACTAACTGAAACTAGAAATGTATAAGTATTTATCCAAAATTGATTTTTTTTCAAACAACAAAACCCTAAATCAAACTTCTAATTAATTAGCCTTGTTTTGAGAGATTGAAAACTTTATTTTTGATCGAATCTCAAATCCTCCTGATTCGCAAACAACATAAACCCCTCTTAATAGAACTTGAAAAAAAGCAAAATTAATTTTAACCTATAAAGAAAACGAAACTTACTTTTGTCTTTATGTTAAAAAAAAAAACCTCTTTGATTAATTTTAGTTAATGTACTATAAAAATAAAATATAAAATAAAATATAAAATAAAATATGCATTATCCAAGAAAAGATTAAAAATAGTAGAATGGTTGCTAAAGTATATAATGAGATGTATAATTTTATTATTTATCCCCAAAAGTGGAAATAATAAAAAAAAATTATGTTCAATGGAAATGGAGAGTATAATTAATGTTAGAATTTTTTTTATTAATATTAAGAGCACTCTAATTAAGTAGAAATCAATAATTAATTTAATTGAAAATCTATATATATATATAATGATGCTTAATTTTTAAAATGTCCAGATTGCCGGGTCGAGAGCTGTGGTTAATTTGGATACTTGGGTCGGATTGTGGGTTGACCCGTTTTTAAATTTAAAACGGTTAAAAATAAAATTAAAAATGCTAGAGGTATGTTTCGAACTTGCAACCTAACAAAACAAGTACAACTCTTTAACCAACTAGGCTACAAAGACTTTATATTTTAAATTCAACACCAAATTTGATAAACGCGGGACGTTTTAATATTAATATAAGTTCAACTTTTTAACTAACTAATATATAATGATGTTGAGTAAATGGATACTTGGGTCGGATTTTGGGTTGACTCACCCATAAATATAAAACGGTTAAAAAATGTCAAAAAATATTATCCGTAATTTTTTTTCACGATTTTTATATTATTACTCGTGCAAATGCACGAGCTAAATGCTAGTTTAAATAAAAGTGCAAACAATAATGTAAGCAAATGAGGTCATTTCAAAAAATTCACCCTTTTGATTTGAAATTTACTCAAAAGTTTGGGCTAGTTTGAAATTGGCCGGATCATTTTAGCGGAAATAATAGAAAAATAAAATTAATTTTTAGGAGAATTAATATTTTTGTCATAAATAATATATATATATATATATATATATATATTATTATTATTTTTTATTTTTTTTTTTTGAATCAAGTTATGAGATTCTTAATTTTTTATTAAAATTAAATATTTTAAAATTTGTTTAGAATTTAACTAGTAGATATTTTCAACAAAATTTTGAATAATAAATAAAAATACCATTTAATTAGAAATTGATTAATTATTGATAAGGGTGTCACCTTCACAAAATAAAAATATGTTGACTTTTCATTCTCTTCATTAATTTTGACTTATTCTATAAACTAACTAATTTTTGTAAAGGTGATGTAAGGTAGAACACTAAATCTGGAACAACAGATTTGAGCCCGTTCAATATTTTGTCTGAACCGAATATCTGACCGAATTCGAATAAACCAAATTTGAATTTTATTTTCGGTTTTCGAATCGAATTTCAAACCAACTCGAATTCAAATACGGTTTTCGAATTAATTTCTGAGTTTGGGTTTTAACTTGAAAACTAAATCGAAAACCGAATTATTTTTTATTATTTATTCTTCCAAATTTAGTTTAAGAAAAAATACAAAATAATTAAATTAGAATATTTGAATTCAAGATTTAATAATAAAAGAATAAAGACAGAAAACACTAGTGGTCTAGTGGTAGAATAGTATCTTGCCACGGCTCACGGTACGAATTCGATTCGGTTTACGAATTGACTAAAAAAATAAAAATTCGAATAAATTGAACCGATGAACATCCCTAATTATTGACACTTCAGATATATATTTAGATATAATCATTTATTTATTTTTTCTATTATATTAGTTATTTATTTTTTCTCAATCAGAGCACTTAATATTAATAAAACAAAATTTTCTAACATTTAAAAGCAAGGGAGGAAACCTTCATAAGTAAAGGAGTTCTGCTCAGGGTTTAAGCAAGATCCAATGGGCTGGTTTCGACCCAAGCCGCCCATCAGAAGCCCATTGGACAACCTGTAAAAGAAAATAGGCAATATTTTTGTTATTTCATTGATAATAAAAATATAATGATAAATATAATATCAAATAACCTGAAGGTTATAATAAAATTTCAATCTAAATCTTTTTAAAATTTCAAATAAATATGATATAAAATTAACTTAGTGTGTTTATTTTGCAAAAAAAAAAAAAATACTGAATTAACCTGAAGGTTAACCGAGTCAGTCCGGTCAAGGAGGTCCAACTGAGCCAGACAAAGTTTTGCAGCGGGCTCGGCCCATAGGGAGGATCAGAAGTCCCAATGCCAGAAGGCCTGGACCACATACCCGAGAATAAATAAACGAGTTTTTTATTTATTTTTCGGGCCATTGCCAGGGAAAAGAGAGAATATTGAGTTTTGGGTATAAAAAAAAAAGAAAGACTAACCTGAATGATTTTACATATTAATTTTCTTTAAACTTTATTGTGATTTATTACATTCATTTATAAGTATAAAACCAACTCGTAACACTATCCATCCCTTGAACTACATTAATGTGATTTATCTTCTCTTCTAGTCTAGCGGCAACAAGATGTGGATATCCACATATTCTTTGAGAGATCCCGAGTTCGAGTCTGTCATATGACAAGCTATGCGCCTAGTTAAATGATTAAGTGTGTTTGCGGGTTGTGTGCTTAACTCCCTTGTAACCACATTTTTTTACATTAATACAATTTCATTTTATTTTATAGTTGTAAGCACTAAAATTTAACTTTATCCATTTATAAATTATTGAATAAATAAATCAAAATTAATGCCAAAACACGATTAAGAAATTAGATTAAGAACATTTCCATATTTGAATTTTAAAAGAATATTTTTTTTTTTTAATTTTTTGTGACTTATTTCAAAAGGTGAAATGACCACCATACTCCAGTGATCATTTCCCCTATACATTGAGGCATCATCACGGCCTACACCAGCAATTGGTCAGAGATCAAACAAAAGACCATCAATAATCTTTTAACTTAATCCAATCCACTTGGTCGATGAACCGACATTGGGATGCTATAAATAGCCTCCCCTGGGCAAACCAAAGAGAAGAGATCCACTCTCAAGCCCTCAATCACCACGAATATAAATCCTCCATTGGAGAGAACTTCAAATTTTTTTCAAATTTTGAAAATTTTGTATAGGCTGTAAGGTTCTGACTCAAGCATCTAGAAAGCTTACTTAATAGTTAAGGAGTATTCTCTTGCTCCAAATAACTATCAATCACACTATAATTCGAATTATTAATTAATAATAATTTTAAATTAAAATTATATTAAATATAAGTTTTTTAAATAATTTTATTAAATTTATATAAAAATATATATTCTAAACTATTTTAAAAGAATTATTATGTTTATTCCTGATAAATATATATATATATATATATAATAAATTAATACATAATTTCCTCATTTAAATTTTAGTTTTTGTTTCGTGAGCAAAGAGAATTCAAACATTTAAAATGTGTCAATAATTAATTATTGAGTTTACACACCTACATAGTATATACTATGTAGGTAGGAACAATCAACTCGGAAAGAATGGATGGTCTACGGAACAATAAAAAAATTCAAAATTAAGTAACGATGGTTAAATACTATATTTAAATATTTAATTAAATAAGTATGTGAAAATAAATACTTAGGTCTTGTTCGGTTTGGTGTTTTTTAAAAAACTCATAGAGAGAAAAAATTAATGATGATTGATGATTTTGAGAATGTGATGATTATTTTTGGTAAAAAGACTCAAAGGTAATGATATCTGTAAATAAAATAAAAAATAATAATTTAAAATGGAAGGTGAAATGAATGATTTGATTGTTGAGAAATAATTAATTAAAAAATTAATTTTGTTTGAATTTTTCAAATAATCAAAGGAAAATAAGGCCTTAATAAATTGAATCATCCTATTATAGTATTTAAATTAATTATTTATATTTATACCTATTTATGCTAATATAATAATCCCACCTAAGTGACCTAACTCAATTAGATGTTTGGCGGGTCCACCATATACAATTTACAAAAACATCATAATTATAGTTTAATTATATTTCTTTGTTTTTATTAACCTCTCTACACTAATCTTGTTAGTATTGAACTTTTTTTATTAGTGAAATAAGTAATTCTGTGAGTAAATTAAATATTTATTTGTAACATTATAAAAATAAGTTTCAATAATATTTTGTTTTTATTTATTTTTGGTATTAAATAGTGAAGTGAAGGTGAATTAGACATGCAAATATCATCTTTAATTAATTACGGTAAAACATTAAAAAGTAACTGAATAATTCAAAATTAATCTAGTAATTTGAACAAATTAGTCCAAATTAAAGTTTACCATCTAAACTCATAAAATTTATAATTTAAATAAATTATAATAATTTAATTTGAAAATATTAGTTATATATTATTTTTATTTTTATATATAGTTAATTATTTTATATCTTGTCAATTTTAAAAAATTATATATTTAAATATAAAATTAATTATAAAATAATAATAAGTACTATAGGAAAAAATATATTTATAAAATTAATTATATTAATTTTTTTTAATGAATAATAATTTTTTTACTTAAATTTAATATGTAGTTCTAATACATTTATATATTTTGTAGCATATATAATTACAAAATTACTTTTAAATGTTTTGAAAAAAATATAATTATAAGAAGTTTAGTTTATAGGAAACAAGAGAAAAGAGAGGAGGGGAGATTGAAAAAAAAAAATCAATATTTAAAAGTAATGAAATAAAGGAGAGATGACATTTTTATAATTTACATGTTATAATTTATATGACATTTAACTTTAAAACAACAAAAAATAAATGTTTATTTATAATCAATCTATTCAGCTAACACTAATCTAAAGAAATAATTTTTAAAATACCCTGACTTGACTTGACGGTAATTAAGACTTTTCAGTTCGATTTACTTCTGAACAAACACGACAACTTGTTTCGGTATTTTGATCATAAGAACAAGTGAATGCGCAAGGAACATTTTAAAAGAAAATTGTGAAATAGATAATGTGTAACAATTTTATTTTATTAAATATATAAATGTTAATTTTATTAGTTAATTTAGTTTGTTTTTAAAGATGTGTATTTAGACAATAAGAACACCTAGTAATCAAATTAAATTACAAATTATCACCTAAATATTATTTCAGAGCTGAAAACGATAGAATCTTCATCAAAATCAAGAATAAATGGATTTAAATTTTTTAATATTTTATGTTATTTTACAAAATGACCTTCAAAATAATTGTTTTAATATCAAACCATCATCAACCATGATTTTATATATCCTTTACTAAACAACAAAATCTAAGTTTCTAATATTTATGATAGTAAATAAATAAGCCATAAATAAAAATTGAGAAACAAACCGGGATTTGCTTTGTAGATCTTCCTTATGGATAAGATGAAGACGATCATGTAGATCCCTAGACTTAATTATGTCTTATGTGCAAAAGATGTATTTAAAAAAAAAAAAGTTAAATAGAAAATCTTTTGATACTATTTTTTTATTTGTTAAGTATAATACTATTATATTAATTTATTATATTTTTATTTATTTATTTATAAAAAACATTTCATTTTTTCTTTTACTGGTTACCCACTGGGTTTTATATGGACGTGGCCCATTGAAATTAATTTAAATTTTTATAAAATATTATTGTAATTGGTTTAAAAGAATATTGAGATGAACATAATAACACTAACAATATAAAGTTTTTTTTTTAATTTAATCTAAAGTTAAAAGAAAATTTACTTTGAAATGATTAATCAATAATTAAATATTAAAATGTGAGTTGTAATATATATTAATTAACAATTTATTAGAATATCTTCTTCCTCTAAAGACACATGGTTTAATTCTGAAAGATGTTTACAATGTATTTTTGAATCTATCGAAGTATTTTCGATTATTATTTTAGAAGAAAATAATATTTTTAATTTTTTGGAAAAATTGGATAGTGGTTTGAATGTTTGAATCTCATTTTAAAGTTGTTTTTTTTTGTTAACTGAAAAAAAAACATGATTTTAGAGTTTATTTTATTTTTGATTTTTTTAAGGTTTGAAATGAAAATAAAATTGAGAGGTTCAGTTAAAATATTGGAAAAAGATCAGGAGCTACTTTAATTTCAAATTAATAAATTAATTCGAAATGAAAGTATGCAGGTCATTTTACAAGATTAAAAGACCCAAGGGCCTTTTTAAAAAAAGGGAAACGTTGGAGGAAATCATTAATAAGAAAATAAAAGGAACAGACGGTTCTTCTTCCCCGTCGGTCGTGGCCGGCCGCGATCAATTGAACCCAACCCAGCCACACATCCTCCAAGAACACATCTAGATTCCTCCACTTTTATCTTCATCTGACTGTCGCACAGGTAATTAACCCTAGAGTTCAGCAGCGAAGAATCGACCAACTGTTTCTGTTCTTACTTGAAGTCCCACTTCTCGATCGAATATCAGATTTTCTCAATAAAGCAAAATAAGCAGCAGATTTCAAATAAGAACTCAAGTAAATTGAAGGTTCAAGCATCAATAATAATAACTGGCATCATCGGTGTACAGATAGAAGAACTACATCATATATATAAGAATCTACAATAATATTATTGAATAAATTAACGGTACTTAATTAATTAAACTAGCTCTCTAGCTGCTGATCTTCTTGTTGATGAATTACCACCGGCACTTCTGCACCCGGAGGAGGAGCTAGACGAAACCCACCAAACCGTGCCTGGATAGCCCACGCAGCCAAGCCCAAAACAAAGAAAGAAAATAACCCAGAAAAGAGTGGCTAACATAATCACTATGTTCATATCGAAATGACTGACCCTTTTAAATCCCGAAGATGCGATTGGGGGTAATGATGGTGGTAGGAGGACTGCAGCCATGGTATTATATATGATTAAGAAAGAAAGAAAGAAAGTTTAGTACCACGTGGGCTCGTGGGCTCATAATATATACATTTTGATAGAAGAAATATGGTGGATTCATCAATGTGCTTATGCAAAAGTTTAATACTCTAATTAATTAATTAATTAATAAGCTAATATTGTATATCAAAATGATCCACTAATACAATAAATTATTTGAAAGAATGTATACCCAATTAAGAATATGATTTAATTAATAGTCCGAATTTATTATAATAAAGTAGCTAGCTAGCTAGTGAAATTCCCTTACGGGTTGCGTGGCTCAATTTACCACTATATTATGCAATTAAGTTGAGAACAATCATCTATATATATATATATATATGTATTGTTCAATTAAACAACAACAACAGCAACTAGAGTCTAGAGAGAAAGAACATCACGGCCCATCATTTGAAATCATTCTTTTTTCAAACGTTTATAATTCATTTAAATTTACACTCAAATATATAATTACACTATCCTCTTAAACACATATAATTCATTAAAATTTTGCACTCATAATTTCAAATATCTTTTCAAATACATAAAATTAATTGAAATTTACACTTAAATATACAATCATCACATTATCCTCTAAACCACTTCAAAAAATGATTAATTACCGACGAATAAATAACGTCGGAAATATGTGACGGATATTGCGACAGTTAAATCAATGAAAAACTTGAACGTCACAAAAAGTAATTAATGAAGAAAACTTTGTCGCAAAACACAAAGATATTTACCTATATTCAATGTAGCTAAAATAAAAGGTAAAGTTCCCTAGAAAAATCCGTTAATTATTTCATACTATATTTTAGATATATATATATATATATGATGGTTGATTGTTGGAAGTTAGTTGGTAAGTGGATGAGAATAATATTGTTGTTGGTCGGAAATGAGTTGATAAAGCTCAGAAGATGGTTGGGTAATATAAAATATGTTGGCTAACGAAAATGAGTTGGTAAGTGGGTAAAAATAAAAGTGTTGGTTGACCGAAATGAGTTGATAAAGCTCGATAAAGAAGAGATGGATTGGCGAAAATGAGTCGGTAAGTAGGTGATGATAAAATTATTATTTTGTTTTTAATGTACGGAAATCGCAAAATAATGTCATAACTTACTTTTTATTGATTGGTTTTATCATAGTATAGGTAGGTATATGCAACTTTTGTAATAAATTGAAATAGTGGAAGAGTTTGATTTTATTTTGTTTTTATAATTTTATTGTTGTATACAATACAATAGAATAGTAGATGACATTTTTTTAAATAACTTGCACTAGAAAAAAAAGGTTCAATTATAATTTTCATACAAATTAATTTTATGCTTTATTTTTGAAAATTGTAAGTTATAATTTTGATGATAATTGTAATCAAATATCAATTAAAATAATATTATCTAAATTAAGTGTATACGTCTCTTTGAAAGTTAAATGAACAAGGATGTGAGAATTACTTAAACAAAAACATATAAGATTAAATTACTTCAAAATATAAATATCTCAACATTTAAAATCTCATCATTTTTTCGACAAGTTGTAGTAACTCACTTTCTCATTAGGATTCTCATTAGGAAGAGTTCGAGTCTTCACGTCTAAAACATTTAAAAAAACTCATAATCTAAAAAATATCATTTTTTATATAAAAAAAAAAACACATTAAATTCTTATCTAAAGACATTAAAAATTGATAAATGTTGTTGTTAGTCAAATATAATCTCTCAAAAAATCCTCCATTCAAGAATGACAAATAAAAATGAATAATTTCTCAATTATATTATAGTAAATGATATTCCAACAATTTTTATTTTGAATGAAATAGTTCATATCCCCTATATTTTATTAACTTTCAAGTAATGTTCCAAGAAAAGAGAAAAAAAATCGTCAAATATTCACCGTGATTAACAAGTTTTGAAGAAAACAAATGATACGGCACATCTAGAACGTGCAAAGTTACATAATTGCAAAATTCTTTCTTCCTCTTTTCTTTTCTACATTCTATTTCAATCCCCACCCACTACTTCAAACTTGGCAATTCATTTTTCCATTTAAGGAATTAAAAGTGACCAATATTATTCTTCCTCTTTCTATGAGACCAATATTACGAAAGCAAATTTGATGTTAGGTTTTGGTGTTTCTAATAAAAAAATTTCTTATCATATTTTTTTTAATTATCAAATTAATTAACTCAATCAACTAAATACTAAATTAATGTTAATATAATTTTGTAAAATTTAAATATAAAAAAATAATATAACAATTCAACAAATTAAAAATCAAATAATTTATATATTTATATCAAACAAGATTTAAAAAAAAAAAAGCTATAATTTTAAATAAACAACGCTTTCTATTTCGGGATTTTGATTCGACGAGAGAGGAACACCCAAAGGAGCTGGTCTTGGATCAAACGGCTGACGGGACGCTTCAGATAGTGGGTCGAGGATCGTCAACAACAGGTTTTAGATTAAGAAAATAATGAGTTCAAATCTTTTGTCAGAAAAAATAAAATGAAAAATAAATTAAAAGCTTGTAAAATAGGATAATGTGAGACCATTTTATTTTATTCTAACATATAAAATGTTATTTTTATTAATTTGTTTTTAAAGATGTGTATTTAGACAATAATAACCGATCAAATTAAATTACAAGTTATCATCTAAATAACTCAGCGCTAGAACCAATGGAAGGTTCACTAAAATCAAGAACAAATGGATTTAGTTTTTATTTCATTTTATTTTATTTTATTTTACAAAATAATAGTTTTAAAATGAGACAATCATCAACTCTGATTCTATATATCTTCTTCTAACCAACAAACCCTAAGCTTCATAAATAAGATTATTTGTAATATTTCTCATTAGTATTATGCAGATAAAATATGTTTTAATGTAATAGGCTTAAAGAAAATGAGATGAACAAAATAAAAGAAAAAAACGACCTCATCATTCAGGACCCAAGAGAAACAAACATATCGGCTTTCAGGACTTTGGGCCAGGTCAAACATTGGGCTGAATCAGGTCAATGGGCTATCATGGTTCATGCCAGTGGTTTGGACGAGATGCTGGATTAGGGGCCTGTTAGCATGGGCCTGTACCAGACTATTATATGATAAAAACAATATTTATTAACTAAATATTCTAGTTTGTAGTTTAGTAGAATATATATAGAATAAAGTTAGATGATTGTCTGATTTTAAAACAATTATTCTGAAGGCATTTTGTAAACTAAATAATAATAAAAACTTAATATGAATTAAATTTCACTAAAAATTCAAATTTGAATTTAATATAAATTTATATTTGTTTATATTAAAATACATTTAATTTATTTATTCAAATTTTTATTTTCGTTTAATTAATAAAATTAGATAAAAATCCAACCTTACTTTCTACCAAAATAATCCAAACCATCTTACTTTTTCTAGTAATTATATATATATTGAATAGTATGACTTGTTGGATTCATTTAGTTGAAAATATTGATATACTAAGCAATTTAATTCCACAAATAGAAAAATACACTTTTAATATCAAAAAGTTTTGAATTTAATGAACATCATATTTTTGGTTGAAATGAAAATATAAAAAAACAAAAAACAACATACAACATTATTAATATATGAAATTAAAATGAGTTCAAGATGAAATAGTATTTGTCAAAAATTTACTAAGTTAACTAATAACATATATATGAATAATTAATAATGCTCACTGCTAACTATAATTGAACTATTAACTTGGTTTAATATATGAAATCAAACATGCATACTGATTCAAACTTAGTCTTTATTAAATACTAAACTAATTTTATCTTAAAATACCCTCCTTTAATTTAAAAATTTTAAATCTAACAATTTCTTTCCGTCCCAATTTTTCATAATTGATACCAGTATCTTGCAAATGCAATGAAGTCCCCATGAACCAATCATTATATAAGAGCAAGCAAGATTTTTTTTGCTAAACGAATTGGGCTCGTTTGCTACTTTCTTTAAAATCCCATACATAATTCAAATTTTACATATTAAAGTTAAATTGCGATTTGATTTTTTCCTAACAACCCGATTCTTCTCTCTTACAATACACACATATTACAAACTAGGGAATCGGTCAGTTGAAACCAACGTCGGTCACCGAGTTCAATGGTGCCTCTTTTTGATTGTAAGGGACATAATTAATCATGATTCTTTTGATTCATGGCAAGAGATAGATAAGGACGTAATT
Organism: Impatiens glandulifera; assembly: GCF_907164915.1. NCBI lineage: Eukaryota > Viridiplantae > Streptophyta > Magnoliopsida > Ericales > Balsaminaceae > Impatiens > Impatiens glandulifera. Next base: position 53,510,605 of record NC_061863.1, on the reverse strand, counting down.
TCTCTAATTGATGAGAAATTGTAAAGACAATTTATTGTTCTCTAACATCAAAATTTCACCATGTTTATTCTTCTTTTTTGATATTGTTAAAGAGTAAAACACTATTTGGAGAACTAAAAAAATGGGTTAATTTGAATAACTTTAACTTTTGTAAGGGTTTTTAATCAATTTTTTCTATTAGAAACCGAAAACAATGATTAAGCGTTTTGAGATGCAAATACATAGATTTTAATAATTTACAGTATTATAAATCATGGTCATTTCAAAAAAATATGATTTTCATATTTTTAATTTTTTTTATTTGTTTTTTTCAACCCCTATTCATACTTCTAAATGCAAAAAAGTAATTATATCATACATCTGATGGCTTAATAATCAGATATGAACATGTGTGTAGTTATAGTAATGCACTAATCATATATATATGCATGTCTTTAACTCAAGTTATTCATGTATTTATTTAAATTTTTTTAGGAGAACTATTTTGTTCATTTATAAAATGTATTATCAAATAGAGGAATTTATAAATATTTATTTAGAAACAAATTTATTTAAAAAAAATTATTTATTAGTATTTTAAAATTGGATAAACATAATTAAAGGGCCAATATGTTTTATTTCAATTTGATAGGTATATGTATAATCCATTTCATTTTAAAAGATTTATATCAAACAAAAACCAAATTGAATGGGCGGAAACAAAACTATTAAAATATAGAGTTCACTCTTAAAATTTGAAGATTCTACGATTTCACATAAGATTTCACTTAATGAGTCTAATTTTAAGTAAACTCTTGGATAAATAAATTCTTACGATTTTAAATTTACAAAAATTAGATTTTTCGATTTTATGAGTTTATAAATAATTTTAATTTTACGATTTTATGTTAAAATAAATAAATTAATATTTATAAATTAAAAAAATATATTATTTATTCAAATAAATAAATTAATATAATTAATTTTGTAAATATAATATTATTTATTTTTATTAATTTTATATTTAAATATATAAATTTTTAAAATTGGTTAGATATAAAATACTTAATTATATATACAAATAATAATAATATATAATTAATATTTTTTCAAATTTAACTCCTACGATTTCATCTAAATTTAGATTTTACGAGTTTACGGTCACTAATTTTACATAAACACTCGATTTTGACCGTCACTAAAAGAAAACCAAATTATTTATAAATTTATTAAGTTCGGGCTTTATTCTTTACACAGACCCATTTTCTTTTAAAAGAATTAACATAAAATAGAGACCCATAAATCGAACTTGGCCTAACGAAAAGCCTAGCATCTGCCCTCTTATTTTGTCAAATCTATATTCCACCTCAGCAGAAAAGGGGCACACATTGTACTTGGGCAAAACACTCCAATGCTTCCGCCCACCTTCTTATCTAAATAATTTAAAAGTGAATTTTATTTATACTATTTTAAATAAATAATTAATTTATACTATTATAACTAATATTTTTGAGAATTTAAACCCTTAAACGTGTTAATATAATTAATAAAAAAATATTTTAATTTATTTAAAATATATATTTATTAATTAAATATATAAGTAATATTCCTATATTATATATATTATAGGAAAATTTGAGAATTTCAACTTTAAAACATGTTAATATAATTAATAAAAAAATATATTAATTTATTTGAAATATATATTTATTAATTAAATATATATAATTAATATTAAATAAATTGAAATATAAAATATTTTTATAATTTAAAATATATTATAATATTAAAAAATTTAATATTCCTATATTATAGGAAAATTTGATAATATATAACTAATATTTCTATATTATAATAAAATATAAAATATCTTTATAATTTAAAATATATTATAATATTATTATAATTTAATATATAATTAATATTCCTATATTATAGTAAAATTTTAGAATATATTTATTTAATATTATTATAATGTTACTTAAAAATAGTAAGAAAAAATATTATAATTAAATATATAACTAATATATTATGTAATTATGAAAATATCAGAGGAGGGCATGACCGGCATAGAGGGCACTGCCCTCTTTTTACTTTTATTTACAATGCAAAAAATGAAAAAAAACAATGCCCTGCCCTTTTCCACGTTGTCCTATGCGGGCACATGTCATATGCTGGAGATGCTCTAATGCCCAATTCAATATTATTTTATTATTTATTTTACACTCTAGGTCTATTTAGAATAGAGGACTATGGTATTGTTCTTAAACTCAACCTCACAAAAGAAAGTGTATGTGTAAAATGGTTAGTCAACCAATATAGATTTTATTTGAAATTCTAAAAATTTAATTTGAAAAAAATATTAATTATATATTATTATTATTATTTATATATTAATTAAGTAATTTTCACCTAGTTAATTTCAAAATTTTATATATTTAAATATAAAATTAATTACAAAATAATAATAAGTAAATAACACGAAAAAAATTATATTTGAAAAATTAATTATATTAATTTATTTGAATAAATATTAACTTTTTTTAATCTATAAATATAATTTTGTTTGTTTTTAATGTAAAATAAGATAAAATCGTAAAATCGAAATTATTTATAAATTTGTAAAATATTATTATTATGAATTTAAAATTAAAAGAGTTTATATTTTAACTGTTTCTATAATTTTATATATTATTATTTTAAGAGTGGGTTGACTGGAGTCACCGGAGTAAAAGAGGTTAGGTGTTATTTATTTATTTGTGTTTTTAAAAGAAGAGGCTCAATCCAATTTATTTAAAACAAAACTCAAATTGAAGTGGCCTGGTAGGAAACCGAAAGCCTAAGTCATTATTTATAATTTTATTATGTTCGAACAAATCCTCTTTGCGCAGACCCTTTTCTTTTAAAAGATTTAATTTAAAATATGACCCTAAATCTGAATAGACCTAACGAAAACGAAAATCCTAAAGCCCAATTCAATGTATTATTTTCTTATTTAATTTATAAATTAAAAGAAGCACTTAGTAGTTTTGATTGTAAGGTTAAAAACTATATAAATATACATAATTAATGAAATAAAATTCACTAATAATATATCGCTATTTATTGATATTGTTATTTTTTTATATACAAAATAGTATTTATTCATTTCTTATATAATTCACCCAAATCTATATATAATGATGCTTAATTTCAAAAGTGTTCAGATTGCTGAGTCGAGAGTTGTGGTTAACTTAGATATATATGTGAGAGTAAATAGATATTTTGGTCAGATTGTGGGTTGACCCGCCCATAAACTTAAAACGGTTAAAAAAAATTAAAAATGCTATAGGTATGTGTTAAACTTGAAACAATAATCGAGTCTTTCGAGTTCTTTAATTCAAGAAACGGGTTCTTGATAGTTGGGATCGATGATGGAATTCAATACTCAAGCGCAGCGGACATAGAGTGAGAAGAGAATTCGAGGTTAAGGAGAGAAGAACCGAAGATGAGAAGAGACATACTACTAGAATACACCTAGAAGTCCAAGATAGGAGTCCAAGACCGAGAGAATAACTTAGAGTAACAACTTTCACAATCTTCAATTCATAGCCCAAAAAGTGGGATGTACATCAACATTTAAAGCGGCTGAATTACCCAAGAGTATTCGGTTACAAACTTGTTACAACAACTTTCAATATAACATAATTCGGTTTGAGAGAAATAAAAGAGAAAGGAAACAAAACAGAATTATTCTTCAAAAAACATAAAGTGGTCCATGTGCACCATAGGACCGAGAAGGGTGCACTTTCTTATTCGTGGATCGTAACATCATCTCCCCCATCAGAAGTTCGTCGCCCTCGACGAAAAGAACGTGGACTGGTCAGCCTCTAATGCGCATCTTCAAACTTCAAAAATATTGCTTCGGTCGAGCTTTAGCAAATTCAGCAAGGGTCGCAACATAGGACCGGACTTCTTAAAAAACTTTCGGCAGAATCATTTCAATAGTGGAGCTGGTCGGGTCCTTGTAGTCTTTTGCACTGCAGGGTCACTCGCCACTCCGCCCATGTATGAAATTTCTGTGCACCAAAGGTCGAGTTTTTCATTGTTGAGAGCTGACATTTGTTGCTGCAATGTCTTTAACGCCTGGTGCAAAAATAATTTCTTCCAGATTCGATTATACTCTATAGTGTTTTCAAAAATCCAGGCCAAGTCTTTTCCCCGAACCAGCATAACAGGGGCAGCGAAAGAACCATAACTTCTAATTAGATTTTCAGGAAAGTCTTCCAAGGTCATTGCCACGAGGGAAACAGTTTGGCATTCATGCTGACTATTTATTTTCACTTTGGCAGCAACACTACATTCTTCCAAAGTCTTTTCCAGCTGGTTTCCATGCATCAAGGTGACTCGCGACCGAGGAATCCCCTTTAGGACTGTGGTTGTGTCTTGCTTCTCATAAGATATGGTCAGCTTTTCGAAGTTCTAAGACGAGGGACCTAAAGTAATCAGCCATTCAATGCCCAACACAATATCATATCCGTCCATGGAAATTACCTTCATTTCTGTTTGATAGTCATTGCCTTCCATCGACCACTTCAAGTCTTTGCAAACACTAGAGCATAACACATTGGACCCATCGACCACTCTAACCGATTGCACCCGGGTTTCTATGCTTTTGTGGTCTATTTTCTCCAAAATCCTGCTATTGATAAAATTGTGGGTGCTTCCTGTATCGATCAAGATCACTATCGGCAGGTTCCCAACTTTGCCAAGAATCTGAGGCGTTTGAAAAGCTTTAGAACCGGTCAATGCATGTAAGGATATGGCTGGTTCTTCCCTTGGCCCTAGCAACGAAGGTAGATCATCCAAAACAGGTTCTTGATCGGGTTCTTGGTCTTCTTGATTGGCCGAGACCATGAATAACTTTGATTTACACCTATGGTTTGGATGCCATTTTTCATTGCAGGAGTAGCATAGGCCCTTCTTTCGCTTTTCATCCATTGAGGCCGGGTCTAATTGCTTAAAATGGCCCTGGTTTGCACTTGAAGAAGACCCATATGATGAATTCTTGAAGTCGGTATTAGTGTTCGACCCGGCCATGTTGATATTGGATAGCGTGGGCAGCAACAGTGCTTCAGCACTGTACAAGTTACCACTGCTCATTAAGGACCGATATGTTGCTTCTTGGACTTTAGCCATGGCCATAGCTTCGTTTAGAGAATCCGGAAATTGCAACCTGATGCAGTTTGCAATCTCCTCCCTTAGACCGGACAAGTAGCAATCTATGACGTATTCCCTTGGCATGCTATAGAGATTTTGAGAGATCGACATGTATCGCAGATTATATTGTTGAACCGACCCAATTTGTTTCAAATTCATTAATTGCCTCATCGGAGTATCATGTATAGAGGGCCTAAATTGCGTCATAAGGTTTCTTTTAAACACGTCCCAAGATAATGCTTCCATATGATTTCGGTTCTGAAGATATGACTCGTACCACATTCTTGCTTCGCCAGAAAAGTGAATGGGGGCGATTTCTAATTTAGTGGCATCCCTAGTTTTGTCCACCCTGAAAAATTGCTCGGCGGATATTAGCCAGCCCTCGACATCCGACCCATCAAACCGAGGAAAATCGACCTTGGTTAGCCGAGTGGGAGGAACATAGTGTTGGTCGCGGTTCTGGCCAAGGTGCTGGGGCCTAAATGGGGAAAGACCGCGGCAAGAATTATCATCGTAGGGTCTGTGGCGGGGTTCTTGCACATTTCCAGATGCCCCGCTCTCAAAGGCTTCCATTCGTTCTTCAGCCGCATCAAATCTTCGGTCTATGGCAGCTTGCATCGTAGCTGTTTGTTGGAACATATTTTCAATAAGGGCCTTGAGCGCATCCATTTCTGATTGCTGGCGAGTTTTTACCATGTTGAGAATCGACTAGCTCTGATACCAATATGTTAAGCTTGAAACAATAACCAAGTCTTTCGAGTTCTTTAATTCAAGAAACGAGTTCTTGATAGTTGGGACCGATGATGGAATTCAATACTCAAGCGCAGCGGACATAGAGTGAGAAGAGAATTCGAGGTTAAGGAGAGAAGAACCGGAGGTGAGAAGAGAAATACTACTAGAATACACCTAGTAGTCCAAGATAGGGGTCCAAGACCGAGAGAATAACTTAGAGTAACAACTTTCACAAGCTTCAATTCATAGCCCAAAAAGTGGGGTGGGCATCAGCATTTAAAGCGGCTGAATTACCCAAGAGTATTCGGTTACAAACTTGTTACAACAACTTTCAATATAACATAATTCGGTTTGAGAGAAATAAAAGAGAAAGGAAACAAAACAGAATTATTCTTCAAAAAACATAAAGTGGCCCATGTGCACCATAGGACCGAGAATGATGCACTTTCTTATTCGTGGATCGTAACAGTATGTTTCGAACTTACAACCTAACAAAAACAAGTTTAACCATTTAACAAATAAGTATATAATAATAAGCAGTATTAGACCCTAGTAGATAATTTATATAATTATTCAGAATCTAATTTACAAATTATATATACAAAATTATAAAATCATTTCAATAATCATAAGTGGTCTAGCCGTTAAAGTGTTAACATTTCATACTAAAGATCAGGGTTTGAATCCATCTAAAAGAAGTAATTATTATATGTGAGAGCGTGAACATTAGTAGATGAAGTAGAAGCGAGAATGTTGGCTTGAGTAACGCAAACAATGATGAGAAGATCTAAGGGTTTATCAAAGGGGGAATGTGAGTTTTGAGTAAAGCAAACATTGTATAGTTGTCTTATTGTCACAATAAAGACCCATAGATAATTAAACATTAACTTTAAAATTACCAAGTAGATAATTTAACCACTGAAGTTCACAAACCGTTACAACCATGCTTCTATATTCAGTCATTGTTTTTTTTCTTGGTTTCCATGCAATTAAAGCATTTCCAACATAAATACAATATCACTTATGAGTATAACATGACGCCCAATCACTATCTGAAAATTGTTAGATGAATAGAAAACACATAAAGAAGACATTCCCTTTAGTTATTTAATCACTCAGTGTTAAAATGAGACTAAAATGGATTGTTAATATATTGAGTTGTTGAACACATGCAATATCAAGTCTTGTATTGTCAGAGTCGGCCTCTAGGTAAGCCTAGCAATCCCTAGGGTTAGGGCTAGGGCCAGGGCCGCCCACTCCTTGGGACATAACATTAAATAAAATAATTAAGATATTTAATTAACTTTAATATTTTTTGAAATATAAATATTTTAGCTTAGTGGTTCAAAATTTAGAATAAATTTTTTTATTTGGTTATGGGTTCAAATATATTCAAAAGTAAATTTTTTATTAATTTTTAAATTAGTCTTAGGACAACAAAAATAAATCAACAATTTTTTGACCTGGAACTGGAGCTCGGGGACTAGCTCTGTGTATTGTTCACAAACAACCATTAGGTTCATTAACAAGTTTTATATCACTAGTAAGGGTGAGAAAATGGGTATTTTGTTCGATCCGTATTAAATCCAAACTAAATTTATTCAATCCGTAATCCAAACCATTTTACTAATTAATACGGATCGGATACGGATTTGATTGAAAATGGTTTGGATAATCCAACTAAAAAGTATTTATATATATCAACTTGAAATTAGTCAACAATTTTTATTTTTTTAAATTATTTTAAAATTTTTTTTTGAAATTTTATTATTATTAAATTTGAATCTAAAAAAATTAAATAAAAATAAATATCGTTGTCAAAGTGATGATAAGTAAAATATATATTATAATAAGATAAAATTTAATTTAAAGAAAAATAAATTAAAAAATATATTTTTATTTAGATAGTTTGGATAATTTGGATAATCATAATTCAATCTGATTTAATTTAATCCGAACTCAATCCGATCAGATCTCAATCCAATCCGAAATACCCAATCCGAATTAGTATTTAAGATTCGGATTGAATTGGATTGGATTTCGGATTAATTCACTCAATGCTCACCCCTAGCTCAAACCAACATTATCTAATTAATAATCAGGCCATTTATCCGAAAAATCGATTTAAAACTTAAGAAAGTTCTACAAAATCATAGGAGAATTGAGTTAGTTTTTTTTTATTTATAATTGGTAGTACTTGAATTTGTTGAACCTAACTAAACCTACTTATATATAAGCCATATTATTTTTTACAAAAGAGAATCATTTTGATATCAAACAAATTGTTTTCTCTAAATCTAGCATTCTTTAACAACTTCATCCCTTAATATAATTTGTTATTGAGAATAAAGAGATCAAAGAATATCGTTGATTTTGGGATTTGAGGTACATAAAATCATTTTAATTATTTATATTACTTTGAATGTTAAAAATATTGATTTTATTTGAATTTTGTTACAATGTTTTTTTTTGTACTTGTATTATGTGACGGAAAATAACCCGAATTAGGGATAACATGGATGGACTAGAAGAAGTAAGTCTATAAATCAAATAAATATTTTGTTTTATTTTTAATTAATAATTAATTAAATAAAATACCCTCTTTTTTTATTTTTTTATCATTATATATTAATAAAATTTAAGTCATTTATCTAAAAAATATTTTTTTCTTAAAATCATCCCCTATCAATATTTTTAAATAAATTGAAATTTGTTTAAATAAATTATAACCTAACAAACTCTAAAGTCTATTTATATATTATTATTTTAATATTTAATGACTTTATATTTTTGTTTAAAACATATTTATAAAAGTAAATATTATATTTTTTTAAAGGGCTTCACATTTTTTTTTTCAATATTAAATGTTAAATCAAATAAATTACTCAAAGAACTATTAATTAATTAATTATGGTGTGAGTTCTATTTTGTTTATTTTTGAGTAATGCACATAAACTATTTCAAGCACAAATCTATATATATATAATGATGCTTAATTTTTAAAGTGTCCGGATTGCCGGGTCGAGAGCTGTGGTTAATTTGGATACTTGGGTCGGATTGTGAGTTGACCCGTTTTTAAATTTAAAACGGTTAAAAATAAAATTAAAAATGCTAGAGGTATGTTTCGAACTTGCAACCTAACAAAACAAGTACAACTCTTTAACCAACTAGGCTACAAAGACTTTATATTTTAAATTCAACACCAAATTTGATAAACGCGGGACGTTTTAATATTAATATAAGTTCAACTTTTTAACTAACTAATCTATATATATATATAATGATGCTTAATTTTTAAAGTGTCCGGATTACCGGGTCGAGAGCTGTGGTTAATTTGGATACTTGGGTCGGATTGTGGGTTGACCCGTTTTTAAATTTAAAACGGTTAAAAATAAAATTAAAAATGCTAGAGGTATGTTTCGAACTTGCAACCTAACAAAACAAGTACAACTTTTTAACCAACTAGGCTATAAAGACTTTATGTTTTAAATTCAACACCAAATTTGATAAACGCGGGACGTTTTAATATTAATATAAGTGCAACTTTTTAACTAACTAATCTATATATATATAATGATGCTTAATTTTTAAAGTGTCCGGATTGCCGGGTCGAGAGCTGTGGTTAATTTGGATACTTGGGTCGGATTGTGGGTTGACCCGTTTTTAAATTTAAAACGGTTAAAAATAAAATTAAAAATGCTAGAGGTATGTTTCGAACTTGCAACCTAACAAAACAAGTACAACTCTTTAACCAACTAGGCTATAAAGACTTTATGTTTTAAATTCAACACCAAATTTGATAAACGCGGGACGTTTTAATATTAATATAAGTTCAACTTTTTAACTAACTAATCTATATATATATAATGATGTTTAATTTTTAAAGTGTCCGGATTGCCGGGTCGAGAGCTGTGGTTAATTTGGATACTTGGGTCGGATTGTGGGTTGACCCGATTTTAAATTTAAAACGGTTAAAAATAAAATTAAAAATGCTAGAGGTATGTTTCGAACTTGCAACCTAACAAAACAAGTATAATTTTTTAACCAACTAGGCTATAAAGACTTTATATTTTAAATTCAACACCAATTTTGATAAACATGGGACGTTTTAATATTAATATAAGTTCAACTTTTTAACTAACTAATATATAATGATGTTGAGTAAATGGATAATTGGGTCGGATTGTGGGTTGACTCACCCATAAACTTAAAACGGTTAAAAATAAAATAAAAAATGTTATCCGTAATTTTTTTCACGGTTTTTATATTATTACTCGTGCAAATGCACGGGCTAAAGGCTAGTAAAACTTAGTTGAACTATTTACAATAATATTAATTCTCGAATTATATATTTAACTAATCAATGATTTTGTTTCAGTGTATTTAACCTATGCTCAATTGTTCATGCGGCTCAATTGAGTTCTTCATGGCTCAGCGATTGAATGATGACTTGAAATCAGTACCAAATTGTTCGATTGAATGATGACTTGAAATCAGTACCAAATTGTTCTGCATTGAGTTATGAACAATTTGGTAGCTCATGAGCCAATTTTGGTGCATCATAAGTTCAAAAATCATCGTTAGAAACGTTTGGAACAAGAATTTTAATTTAATTTAAACATGATTGTAGTCATTTTGATAGGTCGTAGGTAAAATTTGGTGAAGCATAGCTCCAATAATTGCCTTGAGAATGTGTAGTAGCCAGACAAATTTTGTAAGTTGAAGAATAAAATCATAGTCCTCCATTCTAAAAAGGTCCAGAGTGTTTATTTTAATTTGTAAAATTAATAATAAAATAACACATTAAATTGGTTTTTAAAAGAAAATGAACATGCACAAGAGTCAAGTCAGAAACTTAATAAAATTGGATTAAGTTCCATGCTTCTCTTTCTTGACTTTCTCAATGCATCGTCGTCTGTTTGAAAAGAGTTGCGCTATATTTGTTTATTACTTTAAGGTTTTTGGAGGAAGAACTGTCTGACTTGGTCTTTTCTTTCTTTCAACTTGTATTGCCTAAATTTTTGGACTGATATTTAGTTAGGGGTGTTCAATATTTGGTCTAAACCGAATATCTGACCGAATTCGCATTTATCGAATTTGAATTACATTTTTGGTTTTCGAATCGAATTTTAAACCGATTCGAATTTAAATACGGTTTTCGGGTTGGTTTTCGAGTTTAGGTTTTAACTCGAAAACCGAATTCATTTTTATTATATATTATATAACTTATTACATATTATATATTAAATTATCACGGGCCTCCTACTAGATCCCTACATTAAATCCATAATACCTAATTCATTTTCCCTTTCTCTAGTTGTCAACATTTCTCAACCGCCATATATTGTCGTCGTCGACATTGTTTTACTTTCGTTGTTTAATTGTCGAATATATATTAGCGTTAGTCACTCAGCTAAGTTTGCGTGATTTATATTTTTTTTTATAATTTAAGTAGATAAGATCTCTTTAACAACTTATTTATTTTGTTAATTCTTTAAAAAAAATTATCTTATGGGTAGGTAATGTTTCTATATTTGGTCTAAACCGAATATCCCACTGAATTCGAACCAAATTCGAATTCACCGAATTCGAATAAACCAAATTCGAATTTATTCAAATCGGTTCGATTTTCGAATTTGCTTAAAAAAATAAAAATTCGAAGAACTAGAACCGAAAACTCGAATAACCCGAATACTGAATCGATGAACACCCCTATCTTTGGCCGTCATTATCTTACCAAACTAATCTGATTATAAAAAAAAATGTCGACATTTGAATTTTGAATTTATTGATGATTTTAGTTAACAATTTATTTTTTTCAACAATATAAAATCACCTTCTCACCAATATATTAACTTCACATCCTGTTATTATTTCTTACGCTAAAATTTCAAAAGTTTTTTTTTTTAATGTTTTATGAATTTTTGATTCGACTATTTGTATTGAAACTCGGTGACTAGATTAATGTATCTTTATCATGTTCGATACATAATGATTCCAGTGCAAAATCTCTACTAGATTCGTTATATCATGAAAATCAGTAATCTGTGATAAACTTCAACACAATAAGAGACGATAAAACTGTTTTAAAGAATGTGTTTTAACACATGCCTCGAATCAAGCCCTCTAATTCGAGTATTTCATTTTTTTATATTAAATCTTCATATGTCTGGTAAACTTCAAATAAGGTCGTGTCCATATAAATCTAAATATGATAAAAAAAAAAAAGTCAATACACACTAATTTGACTTTGTTTGTATTGGAATTTCCACAACCAAATCAATCTCCCATTCAAAAATTTATATGATATCGTTATGAATCATGCAATTGTAATCTTGTTTATTATTTCTCTAATTTAACATAAATATAAAAAACAGAAAGGTGCCGGTTGGGCCTAGGATGAAACCATTTTTCCATCTGGAATCTGGATCTAAAGAAATACCCAACGGGCCGGATTCGTTCTCAACTGGCCATATCCCACGCTTCTTCTACTCAAAATTAAAAATAAAAATAATTTTTAATAGATTTTAAATTTTAATACAAAGACAATAAAAATGAAAATAAATACTAATAATTTTTTTTAATAGATTTTAAAATTTAAAAGAAACATTAATAAATTATAATTACTATTTTATAACTGAAAAATAAATAAACTCTTAAATAAATTTAAATCTAAAGATTCATGGTCTAAATACACATCTTTACTGTTATCTATCCAATCTCTCCAAAAAAAAAAAAAAAAAAAAAAAACAATATAACTTTCCCCTTTTTTTTTATGGGTTTCTTCATATATTCAAATATTGACCTTAATATCACATTTTCTCATGCATTTGCATGCTTGATTTATGTCTAATAATCTTTGACTTTTTAAGAAATTATATATATTTTTTTTGTTTTCTTTTTAGTATTAAAGTAATTTCATTAAAATTGAAAAATATTCTAATAGTAATAATTATGTAGATTATGAATAAATTTTACTCTTTTGGACAACAAATAAAAACAATTCATCCTATTGATAATCCTTATTTCATTACACTATTTAAAATATGAACCTAATATATAATCTTTTATAAAATTATTTTATTATTATTTTTGTGAAGAAGTTTCAATTTAATTTTTAAAAGTTTAATTAAAACAACAAAAGACAAAACAACTAAAAAAAAAAGTATGGACATTTACGTCTGAAATTGAAATTGTTATATTTGTCAAATTGATTAAGGTTTGAATTAGTTTCATGGTTTATGTCAGATCCAAAAAAAAGAAAGTTTTTTTTTCTTAAATGAACAAAATGGGTTTTTAACATTAACCCTTTTCATATCATGGGAGTTGTCAGTTTTGAACCTGAACCAGCGTTTTAATTTCTATTTGGTAAAGCATGGCTATCCTAAAATAATAATATATAAAGTTGAAGAATAAAATCATAGTCCTCTATTCTAAAACAGGTTCAGAATGTTTCTTTTAATTTGAAAAATAAATAATAAAATAACACATTGAATTGACTTTAGCTTTAGGCTTTTTATTTTAAATTAATTTTCTATAAAATAAATAGTCTGCGCAACTCCAAATTTAATAAAATTATAAACAATGAGTTAAGTTTTCGGTTTCCTGCCCGTCCAGTTTAATTTGGTTTGGTTTTAAATAAAATAAATTATGTCTTACATTTAAAAACAACAATAAATAAATAATAATAATAAGTTTTAAAGCTGGACTAAGAAGGTTAAAATATTAAGTTAATTCTTAAAATCTTACGATTTTAAAGAAAATTAACGAATTTGATTTTAAATAACTCTTCAATAGCTAAATTTTACGATTTTAAATTTACGATAATAAAATTTTACGAGTTTATAAATAATTTCGATTTAACGTTTTTACGTTAAAATAAATAAATTTATATTTATAAATTAAAAAAGTTATTATTTATTCAAATAAATATAATTTTTTATATTATTATTTTTAATAATTTTATATTTAAATATATAAAATTTTCAAATTGGATTAGTTATAAATTAATTAATTATATATATAAATAATAAAAATAATATATCACTAATATTTTTTCAAATTAAATCCTTACAATTTTAAGTAAACTCTAGATTTTATGAGTTTACAATTTGCCAACGATTTTACGTAAACTCTTGATTTTGACAATCTTGGGTGAATTAATCCACAAACCGATTCACAAACCGATTCAGGTATTCATTTACTCCTACTTATATATCCAAATTATACATATTTATAAACTAAAAAATAAATAAAATTAAACATCATATTATATATATATTATATTATATTTTAAAGATAAATACAATATTTTTTATTAATGATTTAAATGATTAAATATTAATTTATTTTAAGACTAAAATTCAAAATTAATCTTATAAATTGGAAATTTTGTGAATTACTTTTTTTTAAAGTTGAATGTAGAAATTAACATTTTAAATGAGAATTGAATTATAATAAATTTAAAATCTTTATCATACTGTATAGGTGATTCATTTAGGGATATATTTATTTTTTCCTAATAAAATTTATTATTAGGATTGATTACAACAATAGAAATAGAAAGAGTTTAAATATTGTTGAGCCATTTTTGACTTTCAATGCAGTTTTAATCCGATGAGAGATTAAAACATGTTTTTATTCTTTGACAAATTTTCGCAAGTTCTTGAAACGGATTCAAGTGCGGAAATGTTTGCTGGATTTGAAGCTATGAATGCAAGACAGTAAGATAGTAAGTAAATGACACAGAGTTTTATGGATGTTCGGAGATAAAACTTTTACGTCACTCACTCTTCTGTTTCTAAAAGGAATCCACTAGAAGGTTTTTGTTTGTATAGCTTCTACACAAACCCAGTCAGAAACTCAGGACTTAACTGCTACCTGTTCTGAACTCTTAGTAATCATTCTATGTTGAATAGACAACTTTAGTTCAACTTACAATACTTAATATGCTCTCAGATATTACAGTATGATATCTCTTAGCTTACATAATACACTTATGAAGTATGAGCTAGAGAGAGTAAGTAGATTGAGTATTCGTAAATTGTTGAATCGTTTGAATGCTCGGTTGATCTCGTATTCGTTGTGTGTATGTGTTTCTTTTGTGTCTGGTCGTGGAACTCTGATGCTCTTTATATATGAAGCATGATTTGACCTAAAGTTTGGAAATCTTGAAATCTGAATTGACTAATGAGGATTCAGCATTTAATGCGGTAATTAATGCTTCAGTAATTCAGGGGTTAGTAACCAAGAAAGTCGCCGTTGTGATTTGCCGTCTTTTCGTAGCAACGTTCGACACCCTTATTAATTCTTTAACTTTATCTAACAATTTTTTATTTATCTAACCTTGTAATTTTAAATTCAATGATGATTACATGGGTATAAAATAAAAATTAATTTAACATAGACTCCAATATCATTTGACTGCAAAATGAATTATTTAGTTACCAGATAATTTAAAGAAATTATATCTTTAATCAAATAAAATATGTTATTTTTAAACTAACTCCAAATACGAGTTTATTTTACTCCTAAACAGCATTAAACCAAACGAATCCGGACCGAGGCAACCGATGAGTCAGTCCCGGTCAAATAAAGCCTATCCCAGCCAGACCCAGTCTATTTATTACCAGATCCGGCCCAGCCCAGCAGTGGAGTAGTCCAAAGCTGGCCCAGAAGCTTGGTAGGGGATTAGAAAAATAACTTAAGATTCTGGGGTGCCTCTTTGCACCGAAGTCAGAAGCCTAGGGGCCTCCGTTAGAATTTTATAAATAGGTTTCTTTGTTAAATGAAAAAAATAGAGAGAACGGAATTTGTTTTAATTTGAGAATCAATCTCCGATAATTTCATGTTTTGGTTTAATTAAATCTAACTATTAATATTATTATTTTTTGATTAATTTTCTGCAGCTACTGCTAGTTTTATAGTTGAGTTTATATATAATTTAAACAACTAGTTATAATTTTAATATTTATATATGAATTGTTCATTTATTTTAAAATTATAAGAATAGTTTAGGCATAACCATTAATTATGACATTCGAAAATAAATAAGTCACAAAACATGAGAATAAGAAACGAATATAAACACATTATCAACAGGTTATCGAATTCGTAAATCCTTAAAAAAACGATAACTCTCAAACCGACTTCACTAATTTTCTGAAACGAAAAGTGTCATAATAATAGCATTATGAATGATATGCGTCAGATAACTACGATCATTGAATGTTCGACGATTCTCTCAAATTAGATAATCCATCAGAAAATAATTACTCATATATGTAAATATGAAAGTAAGGATATCAATTGTGATTTTTATTTATTTTTAATAAGGATGTCCGTGTTCCAACCCGACTTTACGCGCCAAATAAAAAAAATATATATATACAAAATTTTGTTTTCGTAAAAGAATACTATAAGTTTTCGTTAGGCACATTAATTAAGTCTATTTGAATGAAAAGTTGTTTACTATAAAAATTGTTAATACTTTTTTTTTAAAATATTATATTTTCTTAAAGTATATTTTTTTTTACGTTAACTTAGATTAAATAATATTTTAAAATATAATTTAATTAAACATATATTAATAAAAATTTGTTAACATTATATATATTAAATAACTTAATTTGCTTTCTCTTTATAGAGCATTCTTTATTTTACCCTCATCTTTTTTTTTTAAAAATTTTATTTGTCTAGCTAAATATATATTCTGTTTTATTTAATTTGCATTTTTTTTTTCAATTCTATATAATCTATTAACAAAATTTTAGTTTACTATTTGTTTTGTGATTTATTAAACATCAAATAAATTAATGATGAAAACATATATTAAATTATTTAAGATTAATTTTATTATATAATTACATAAACTAACTATAAAACCAAAAAATAGGAATATTTTTTTTACATGGTCTAAAGATAATTAAACTACATTAAATATTATAATTATTAAGCAAAAAATAACATAAAGTTAAAACATTAACTAGAAGAATTACTTGTGTATTCATGAGTTTGAATATTTTTTACATAAAGATATATAATATTACATAACATATTTATTTTTATATATATAATAATGTTTAATTCATGAATATGAAAGTTTATACACAAATTATTTTTATCTCAATTTATAATTTCACTCTCTTAATTAACTCTATAAATTTCTCTACTTTTTAAATTAATTTTTTTTTATATATTTTGACTCTCTTTCTTAATCTAATTATTAAATATTTTTTTTTTCTTACTCTTACTATATAGATATTTATATTTTTTCACACTTATAATGTAAAATATTTTTTACATTAAAATATATAATATTACATAACATATTTATTTATATATATATAATAACAATATATAATAATGTTTAATATTACACTTTTTTCTAATTAAATTTTTTTTTCACTTCCTACTTATCATAATAAATAAAAATTTAAAATTATATATATATTAGGTAAGTTAAGACTATTTATTTTAAATAAGTGATTATATATAAATAAATATTTTAAATAACAATATTAAATATTTCTCTCAACTAAAATCTATATATATTAATTTCGTACTTAATTTTTTTTTATCTCTAATCTTTATTTATATATATATATATATATATATATATATATATATATATATATATATATATATATATATATATATATATATATATATATATATATATATATATATATAGCTTAAGAGAATTTTTTTAATTTGGTTGTTCTTGAAATCATTTATTTGTGGACAATATTATTTTTTATATCACAGTTTTTATTATTTGGTAATTTTCTGCATTTTTCTTAAATGTTATGGTGACCACTCTACTAAAGCGTGGTTTCATCTCCAAAACATGACCGAGTGTGATGTAAACTTTTTAATAAAGTTCTATCTCTAAAATATTCTTATTTTTATCTTGACTCTATATATCTATACTATCTCACTTTATTAAAAATACAAAGGTCTAAAGAGAATTTGATTGAGCCAACTTATTTTTTCTTTAAATAATATTATTATTTTAGTTTGAATTGTTTTAAGAGAATTTTCTTAATTTGGTTGTTCAAGAAACTATTTATTTGGGACAATATTTTTTTTTATATCACAGCTTTTATTATTTAGTAATTTTCTGCATTTTTTTTAATGTTATTAATACCGGTAATCACTCTACTACACTACTACAGTGATTTCATCTCCACAATGACCGAGTGTGATTTAAACTTTCAAACAAAGTTCTATCTCTAAAATATTCTTTTTTTTGTCATGACTCTTGTATATCTATACTATCTCACTTTATAAAAAATACAAAGGTCCAACTTATTTTTTCTGTAAATAATACTATTTTTTTAGTTTGAATTTTTGTAAGAGAATTTTTTGGTTGTTCAAGAAATTATTTATTTGTGGACAATAATTTTTTATTACAGTTATTTATTATTTGATAATTTTTCTGCATTTTTCTTGAATGTTATCAATACTGGTATTTACCCTACTACCACGTAGTTTCATCTTCACAGTGATCGAGTGTGATCTATCTCTAAAATATATTTTTTTTTGTCTTGACTCTTGTATATCTACCCTTTCTAACTTTACGAAAAATACAAAGGTCTCAACAATTCTCTTATTAAATTTATTGAAACTCATTGCAAAAAATTGATGCAGTCAACTTTAACAACTAAAAATAATTAATATACATATGATCGAAACATATTTTATATTATATAAACATATATCTTACTTTTAAGTTAATATTATTATTAGAATTAAGTTACTATTAGTAATGATATATTTTTTATTGAACAAAATATATTAATAGTCACTTAATCTTTGATTATAAATATAGAATTTGTATCATTTGGTTAATCTTCTTTTTTTACAAGATACTATTTAAGAGAATTTTTTTTATAATTTAGTGAATGAGTTTTATTAATCTAAATTATCCATGACCTACTTTCAAATTTTTTGACTAGGTTAGTCTTAAAAAAAAGAGATTTTTTGAAAATTAGTTATAAATACTTATTTAAATGCTGAACTATAATAACAAACTATATCAATGATAGGTAAAATGTGTTATATACTATTATATCATTCATCCAGTATGAGTTTATCCCCTCTCTTATCTTCGAGTAAATTACTTCGTTTCTTTTGTGATGGCCTTCTATAAAAAAAAGATTCTAATTTTTTAATTATATTTTGAAATATATAAAAATAAAAAATATATTTAATAAAATATTTTAAAAGTCTAATAACAATCCTTTTTTTTCAAACATCATTCAAAAGATAAAATTAAGTTTGAAGCCAATATAATTTATTTATATTTATTCATTTTTTAAGTTAAAATCGGTATTGACTATTAAATTATGTTAGTTTTTTTTTTTATAAAATGAATTCTAATTTTGTTTTTTATGAAGTTCTAAAATGAAGTAATGTTATCTTCATTTGATTATGAATTTGTTTTTATTATTGTATAACAATAATTCATAAAATAAAATATTTTTTAAAAACAATCAACAAAATTATATAAAAATTCAAAGGATTCGCATAGCACTTTGACACAAGAAATTAAGACGAAAAAAAAAATGTAACTAAAAATTAGAGTTAATAATCTCATCTTTAAGAATTAAGAATCATCCAGTAAATCTATAAATGTCTATAAATTAAATTTGAATTTAGAGATTTAATTTAATATAAAAAATAATAATATATACTTTATTTACCCTACATCAAACAAAAATTAGAGTGAGATTTAATTTTTTATGTTTTTGTTAATAGTACATTTTTATATGGGTATAATAATTTTTATAATTAAAATTACAAATTTATAAAATATTTTTTATTTAAAAAATTTATATAATGTAAAAAAATGATATGAAATGATATAACCTTTATTTATATAATAATAATAATAATAATGTAATTTTAAATTTTATCTTTCTTCTTCAATCAAATTTTCTATTTTAAGTTTAAATAACTTAAATAAAAATAAATTATTTTTAAAATTATAGTTATAAACTCATAATATTATTTATTTATTTAATTATATATATATTAAATTTAAATGTTATTATCTCATATAAAATAATATTTAATATAAAAAAATTAAAAAATTTATATGATTTAAAAAAAAATGACATAAGATAATATAACTTTTATTATCTAAATTAAGTTTAAATATTTTCAAACATTTATTATATAATAATAATAATAATAATAATGTAATTTTAAATTTGATGTACCAAATTTGTATTTTTTTTATTTTTATCAAAAATTTTTAAATATTATTTTAAGTTTAATTTATTTTTTTATTCACTTTTTGTTTTCTATCTTATAATTTAATTATATTTTTTGATTGATTATGTATATAAATATATGAATTATATTTTTCCTTTTATTATTTTTCTTGAATTTGGAATTGAATAATAAATAGATAATGAATCTAAAATAAATATCATATCGTTAAAAGTTAATTAGAAAATTACATTAATTTTGAAATTTTTATAACTTTATTTTATTTTTCTAAAAATATTTAGATTAACCTTTTAAAAGAAATTATTTTTTTTCAAATAGATTGATAACGTAGCTTGTATTTTGTAAGCAAAACTTATTAGTTAATTTTTATTGTTTTATTTTTTTTTATATAAAAAAGGGCATAAAGATCATATTTTTTTATAACTATGATATTTTTTATATTATAATCTTGATTTAAGATATTTAAAAATATATTTTTATTTTTTTATAATAAAAACAATGCAAATATTTTCACATTTTATAGTTCGACAAATTATTCTAAGGATACGAAGTAATTGTGAAGCTAAATTTTAGCACTTAAAAGTTGAGTAATATAATATAATGGTGTTATTTAAATTTTATATTAATTTTTTTTATTAATTCTAAAATTTGTTTGATAAATATATTTATTTATTATAATATGTCAAATTATAATATTTTTAGATCAATAATAAAGTTTTTATATCTGAAATTGATCCAGATAAGAAAAGCTCAGCTATATTCTTATGAATTACAGTAGGAACTGGACCAATCTATCTTAAAAGGCTCCCATGTCTCGCTAACCTTCTAAAATGTAAGGTCATATAAATAGCTCATAGATAGTAAAAGTTGGGTCTCACATAATGACTCCATGTGCTCTCCTCTCCTTTAATTATGTAATTGTTATTTGTTTATTTTATTTATATGATTTTTTTTTTATTATATTGTTAATTTTTTTTGATTATTTATTAATAATTAATTTCAGTTAAATTTTTTGTTAAACATTTTTTATATCTATAATTTGTCATATTTAAAGGTATTATACGAATCTTCTCTTAAAAGTTTAAAATAAGATCTATTTATCTTTTAAAGTACTTAATATTATAAAAAATGAGAATAAATATTTAAAATATAATTTATTAGTATATAAAAATATGTCATTTTTTTAAACTCACTCTAATATTCATGAATGGTAATTAATTTATACTTATCTTTTATCTTATTCTAAATTGTAATCAACAATATTTATCTTTAAAAAATTGTTTATCATGTGTAAAATGACCCCTACAATATAGGGAAATAACTCTAGTTATATATATTTCTCTTCTTTCAATTTATTATATTATTCTCTCAAAGTTGACATGTTTAATATTTAACGTTTTATATTATTTAATGCAATTATTTTTTTTTATTAAATTCAATATAATATTTAATGAAAATATTTGATATTTATTTAAATTTTTTCTTTATTATTTTAAGCTCACACTTATTTATTTATTTATTTTTCTTATTTTTGTATTAAAAATTGATAAAGTGTTAAGCATTATTCGGAGACCCCAAAATAGTTAATTTGACTAATTTTGACATTTTTAAGAGTCTTTAATAACTTTTAATGTTATTATTTTTCCGGAAAACTTGATTTCTTTTTTCCATTAGAAACGAAAAACAATGATCGAGCGTTTAGACATGCAAATAAAAAGATTTCGATAAGATACGGTTTTCCTATTACATCCAGGAAAGGACACGAACGCTATGTCTACCCTCATCAAATAACAATATTTATTTTAAAACATCTGTATTTTAATCAACAGAACCTCAATTACACCACTTTCCTAAAGTTTATGCATTATATAAAGAATTGTAAAAACAATTATTTAAATAATGGTACATGTTTTTTATGATAACTTGGGAAGGAAAGTACTTGAAAAACATTAGTCATTTAAAGGCATTGGAGTTTCTAATTTTTCAGGATTTTTAGAAAATGGTTTGAGGTTCTAAAATTACAAAATAGTTTTTGATTTTAAAAATGAGAACCAAATAAGCCTTAGGATCGGTGTTCTAGGCCTTCGGTTCGTTTTCATCGGTCGGGTCCGGAACCCTAGGTCGTACCCATCGGTCCAGGCTAAGAAGTCTCGGTCAAGGTGTTAAGGGCTCTCGATCATTGGCTAAGATTATCGGTCGGGGTATAAGAACCATCGGTCCTAGGTTAGTCCCAGGCTAACTTTATCTCATTAGTCACTCTGAATCTTTATTTTTCATCGTCTTTCAACTTCTATTTTCAACATTCTCTTTAGTTTTTGTTCTAACACAAAATTTTCAATAATAAAAAAATTGTTATATTGTTCAACATCTACCACATAAATACAAGTAATTAATGTTTTCATTTGTGTTTTTAAATTTCAATATTACTAGTTTTAATGTTATTTATTATTTAATAAAGTTATGTTTGGTCTTCAATTTTTATAATCCTATACTTATTTATTAACTTAATCTCAAATCTCTATTTCGTAGTTTTATCTTCTGTTTTAGCAGCAACAAAGTTGAAATTTATGTAAATTCTACAAAACTATTCAAGAATGATGTATTTTGTTTTGTGAGAAAACTGTCTTGATAATGAATATTTTGAAGTTTATATTTAATTAAGTATTATGTTATATTTGTTTGATGTTTCTTTATATATTGTAAAATGGATTAATTTATGTTATGTAGTATGAATGAAGTTATATTATGTAATAATAATTTTAAATTATTTTAATTTAAATGTGTTAATTAAAATGTAATATTTTTTAATATTTAGTATAATAAAAAAATAATAAATATAATTTCACACTTTAATCGGGTAATGAGGTAATAGGCGGGTATCGAATACCCTACGAATCATGGATTGAGATAAATAAGAGATACCGGTCGGGTTCGAGGTTGGGTAGTAAAATAAAAATCGAGTTCGGGAATGTGTACTTAACTATTCAACGGAAAGAGTAATCGTTGCCATCCTACTTGGGGTTGATGTCAATAAGCTCATAATGTTCTTATATACAATCTTCATTTTGGGTTTGGAGACAGTCAAATTTGTCATTTTTTAAGTTTTTTTATTTTCTGGTACTAGAGATGGACTATTCCCTTGTTTATCGGATGTCCTAACTGAAGGTAGTAGGAAGCTGTCTAAGAAAACGAATGCTGGGGCAGCAATTCGAGGAATTATTTCTCTTGGCACGTGGAAAAAATTCAAGAAGAATGGAAGAAAATACTAGGCATTTAGGGACTCGAACCCACCACCCTATACTTAACCGTCACAGTTAGGGATGGCAATGGGTACACGCACTCGATACTCATGGGTATTTGATAGTCGGAATCAAGTATTTTAAATTTGGATCGGGTATGGGGGAGAAGGTACCCGATTGAGAACGGGATCGACTACGAGTAATATTCAATGAAAGATATAAATAAAATATTTAAATTAAATCTTATTTTTAAAATTTAATTGTTTAAGTTTTATAGGCGCGATCTAACTCGTTAATCTAACAAAAACGGATCATACAGCGGGTTCTCAGTTTGAGAACCCGGTTATTTGAAGTTAAGAATTAATATATATATTTATATATATATATATATATTATTTCTTTTTATTATTATCTATTTTAAATATATATTAATGAATTTACTAAATTATATATTTAAAAATTAGTAAGAAAAAGGAAAAACATAAATATTAATGAATAGAAATTTATAATAATAATAATTAGAAAGAAAAAAAATATTTAATTATTCTATCATTTTATTTTAATTATATAAAATATAACAAAAATATTAAAAATAATTATAAAATTATATATATATATATATATATATATATATATATATATATATATATATATATATATATATATATATATATATATATATATATATATATATATATATATATATATATATATATATATATATATAATATACTCACTCGAATATTTAAATAAATATTTTATCTCCTCATATATATATATCATAAAAAATATATATTCTTTCCTTATATATAAGGAGATAATTAAAAATTATATTCTTTCCTTATATATTTTCTAAATAGATAATATTTATATAAATATTCTCTTTTTTTCAAAATTATATATCATAAAAATATATAAATATATAATTATAAAACTATTATAAATTATTTTATATTTTTATCATATTCTACATAATTAAAATAAAAATAGAATAAATAAATATTTTCTCAAATCATATATAATATAAAATAATTATATCTTTCAAATAATATAAAACATTAAATAAAAGTATTCTCATTCCTTATTTATTTCTCAATATATAATAAATACAGTTTTTTTAAATCATATATTATATAAAAAAATTAGATTTCTTACCATAATTATAACACTTTAAGAAATTTTCTCTTTCTTGGTATTGTTTACAATATATAATATAAATTTTTATTTATAGAAATATTCTAAGCTCATAATTATATATATATATATGAGGAGATAAAATATTTATTTAAATATTATAATGAGGAGGTGAAATGATATTTTCAGTAAATAAAATTTATGATCAAATATAATAATTAAAAATACTATAATAATATTTTATAAATTGATTTTATTTATTTATCTTTACATATAGACAACTATTTAAAGTTGAAACAAGTTCAAAATTTATATAATTATTATATAACTCTAATCAACTTTTAATGGAGCAGAAAAATCTCTTGTTGGATTATTTGTTTTTATGTTTTGGTGTATGTATACAAATCTGACTTTCTATTTTTTAAAATTAATATATATATATATATATATATATAAAATCCAATAATGTAGAAAATTTTCTTATTAACTTAACTTAGTAATTTGTGAATTTTTTATCTTTAGAAAAAATTGATGAACTAGTTATGAATTATTTTATGTAGTAATTTTCTATAAACTTTATTGTGAATTATTTTTATTTTCTAATATATTTTATTTTTAAATTTATATAATTTTATTAAAAATATTATGTCTAATTAATTATTTTTTATTTAATTATTTGTATTAATAATGATAATGTTTAAATATGACAGTGAGCGTCGTTATGGCAGCGACGGGACATGGAGATGTTTACCAAAGTAATAACAAACTGAAAGGTATAGTATATTAGGTTATTTGTTAAAATATATTATTATTATCATAGTTAAAGAAAAGTTAAATGATGTCTTCCTTGTATGTGTTTTTATTTTTTAACATCGAATATGTATAATACTTAATATTTATATTAATGTTTAAATAATTTTATTTATCAATTTGGTTTTATCTTTTATAGTGCATATTTCTTTTTTATTAACTAATATACACATTCATTTTTAATTTAAGAATATTTTATTTTTTAATTATAATTTATTTGAACATGGTAGGTGGTAAGATTGATGAAATAAAATATATCTTAGTAATATATAATTATTTTAAAAACAAATTTTTACTAAAATGTTATATTGTGTGGTCACTAAAAATAATTTTTTATTCAAAACCTACAAATGTAAAACTAGTACCTTAACATTAGGCAAGTAATAGAAAGTGAAGAAAACCAATTAATACTTAATTTGTAGCTAAAGTTTAAATCAAATAAAATACTCAAATTTTAACAAAAATCATTTAGAAACTAGTACCTTAACTATTAATCAAATTAAATTATAAATTATCACCTAAATATCTTAGAGTTAGAAACCGATAGAAACTTCACCAAAAATCAAGAACAAGACTAATTGTTTGAATATTTTATTTTATTTTACAAAATGGCCTTCAAAATCATTGATTTAAAATCAGATCATCATCAACCCTTCTATATATCTTCTACTAAACAACTGTTTTGTAGCTTGTTCTTATAAGACGAAAACTTTCGTGTAGATCCCTAGACTTCTGTCTTAGGTGCAAAGAGACCCCACCCTTCTCTTCTCTGCTTATTTTTTATTTGATCCTATGGGCTGGGCCTAGCTGAAGAGCTGGTTCTGACTTAGCTGGACTGGACTCCAAGCTTACTTTTTTTTATCATATAATTTTTAATTTTTAATCTATTTAAATTTTAAAATTATAACCAAAAAAAATTTATAAGTCAAATTTTCATTCAAGTGTAATTTTAGATTTTGATTTTTACAAGATGTATTTAAAAAAATTAAATAGAAAATCTTTTGATAATCTTTCCAGACTTTTATATTTTATTTATTTATTATTATTTATTCTATTTTGTTTATTTATGAAATGTTATAGTTAACAAAAAAAAAAATATTTCATTATTTCTTTTACTGTTTACGCAATGGGATTCATATGGGCGGCTTGGGTAGAGAGCTGGACCATTGAAATTAATATTTATTTTTATAAAATATTATTGTTTTTAATTAGTCTTATACATTTAAAACATGTTTAAATGTAATTGGTTTAAAAAAATTATATGATTCTGGACCAAAGAGAAACAAACGTATCCCCTTTCCAGGCCTTTGAGCCAGGTCAAACATTGGGCTGAATCAGATCAATGGGTCAGTGGATCTGTGAGCATTATTTTTCCATTTGTTTTCTTTTCAATTTATTAACTCAATAATTGAAATAAAACACAAGTATTTTATTTATAAATTATTTTAATTAATATAAATTTTTATATAAATATAATATATTCTTACATTTATAATAGAAGTCTTAAATAATTTTGAAGTCAATTTCCCGTAAGAATTTCTCCAATATATACAAACTACATATAATAATCTGCCTTAGAGTACCTTTTATTTATTTGTGTTTTATTTTTTATTTTGCTTTTTTCTTATTTTTTATTACTCTTTGTTTAACTTAATAAATAAAATATTATTTTATAAAAAAGGAAAAAGAAAAAGAAAAAATGTCAATAATTAAGATGATAGATGGTTATTTCATAAGTTTTGGTATTTATTATTTTCTAATCTCTGCAACAAAGCAAAATGAAATAAAATAAAATAATATATATATATATATATATATATATATATATATATATATATATATATATATTCAAAATACGAAAAATACACATTTCTATAAAGAAAGAGATGATAATGTAAAAAACGCATCTCTTTCTCACTAGCTTAGGGCATTTGTACCAGCTTCCCTATTTTGTATCCCTAAAAATAATATAAAATAATAATATCTCTATTTTAGAGAATCAAAATATAAATTATTCTACATCAGCTTACTTATCCTTATCCATATATCATTTAAATATTCATTAAAACAACCAACTTTTCAACCATCTCAACCACTTAATTACTTATTCATATATATTTAAATATTCATTGTTATCCATGAAAGACAAAATATATTATTTTATTATTTATGGATGCTACAGTAATACCTAAATATAAGGATTTACTGTTCATCATCCCTAAAAAATTTTAAGGATAGGGAATTTGATAAAGCATTTTTTTTACAACTTTTATATTATTTATCTTCATAATAGAGATAGAACACATTTTAAGGATTCTGCTACAAATGCCCTTATGTTTCCATCTCTATAATATATATATATATATATATATATATATATATATATATATATATATATATATATATATATAATTACAATAACAATAAAAGGTATTTTTCATTTTGATTTTGAAAATTTGTAGTGAAAATTTGAAAGGATTAATTTTGATTAGCGTATTCAACTAAATTATAATATATATAAGTTATTTGAATGATTAATTCAAGGTAGATTACTGACAAACCACGAAAGAAAGCGAGGCCTTCTGACTCCATTGGACAATTGCGACATTTGTTTTGGCGAAGTCGAAACTGTGCTTCACGTGTTAAGAGACTGTCCAACGGCTACCCGATTGTGGATACGCCTACTTCCTGCCAACCATGCAATGGGGTTTTTTGACCTCGATCGACTCACATGGTTTGTTTCAACTTAATTCTTTTATTTGTTTTGATTATTCATGAATATAATTTGTTAGACACTAATGTTTAATTTGTTAGACAAGTTTATTACATAAATGTTGGTCAAACTAACGTTGTATTCCACATATTTATTATTTATATATTAGTATCATGGCCAGGGACGGTCCTGAGATTTGGGGGCCTTATGCAAATTTAAATTTTGGGGCCCCTAAAATAGTAAAATTTTTTTTTTTTTAAATTTTAATTAATAAAATAAAATATAAATAATTAATATATTATAATACGAGACTAAAAAGGAGATAAAAAATGTATTTTTATAATATATATATAATATTAAAAGAGAAAAAAGAGGAAAAAATAATATTAATAATAAAATATTATTAATTATAAAAAATGGGGGCCCTATAAAAATAGGAGGCCCTATGCAAGTGCATTAGTTGCCTTACCCCAGGACCGACCCTGATCATGGCACACCATTAAATAAACACACAACTCTCTCACCCTTTAAACAAAATATGGGATTCCCTTGTTTTGGTAATCTGACTTGGCATAATTTCTTTTTTCACTTATTTTTGAAATTTTAATTGTATTTATTTGTACTTTTATAAGTTTTAATTAAGATTAACAAAAAAAAAAAAAAAATAACAATTAAAAAATTTGAGTGAACCATATATATATATAGACAAGCATGAGCTATAATATTTTGAGTGAGTCAAAGCACGACTAGACACACATAAAAATGGGTCTCGACACGACATCACGACATGATTTGGCCGACACAATGATCAATTCTAGTCGACACAACACGACACACGTGTTAGCACTCCACGACAAATTAAAAAATGACGAATGGAACCCTGAAACAAAAAAAAAGAAAAAGAAAGGGGGATAGAGGGGTTCTAAGGGGGAAGAGTTCAGTTCTTGAAGTTGTTGGCAGGCAGTTGAGCAGAAGTGCAGAACGGCTTGGACTTGGAGGATTCAGTCAACGAATTAGGATTCCGAAGAGAGGGAGATCGGTTCTTGGAGAGAGCTTCAGTTGAGGAGCGTCGAGGAGGAGAAAGCCTTTGACGAAAACGAGCTGCGAAGAAGAAGCACATGAACTTCCGACGACACTTTTGATTGATCCAATTACTCAGTATCATTTCTTCTATTCGCTACTCAGGAAACATTCTCAACTAATGAAAGCGTCGTCTATTTGATGATTGAGGCATCGGTTTTGTACACCGATTACAAGTTTATTCTTCCATTTCATGTTTATTCTTTCTTTTGGCTTCATTTCTGTTGTGATTTGGTTAAATCCTCCTGGCTGGTAGAATACTCGATTAGGCTTAGGGTTTAGATTTTGTCGGCTGAAAAGAAGATCAGACAGATTGTTTATTCAGCTGTTCTTCGATTGGTACGTATCTCATATTTGAGCAACGGAAAGCGACTCCGGCGTATAGGCGAACCCCAGGCGATTACACGAACTGTTGTAGTGAGCGCAGTTGCGATCTGGAAGAAGAAGATCCAGCCGGCGGCTTAAAGAAACCACATCGATCTATTTCTCTTTGAGATTGAGACTCGTCTGGTTCAACATATGAACTGCAGTGGGAAGAAGATGGAATCCAGATGCGATGAATGGACCAGCGAAAGATTCGTCTTAGAGTGATCTTCGATCTCAGAGAAATCGCCTGGCCGGGGGAAGTCGCCGGAGACGAGGATATTTTGTTATATCCGATTCCTCCAACTTCTTTCGAAGTTGCAAAGAGGCCCTTGAGCCTCTTTTATTTTTAAAATAGCCTGAAACTTTAGTTTCGAATTAATTTATTAATTCGAATTAAAATAGTCCCTGAACTCTTTTTATCTTTTCAATTGAGTTCCTGTGGCTTTCTTTTCTTTTTATTCTGATTTAGAATTTAAAAAAAATCAAAATTAAAATAAACTTAAAGTCCTATTTGTTTTTCCTGATTTTTAAGTTGAAATTTGAAAATAGATCACTGATTTTTAAGTCTTTTGTAAGACGGTTCAATAGACAGTTACTTATATACAATTTTGGCCAATTTCTTTGATACAATCTATGGCTAGTTAGGTACTTATGCTTTAACTGATTCACTTTTCGAAGTTATGAATAAAAATGATTTATTTGTATTTTATTGGTTTACTTTCTGCAAGTGTTAAAGATTTAAAACTGCTATTGCTATTTGATTTTATTGGTGAACTAGAAAAATTTAATAGGTTATTGAGCTATAACATATTGATGAATTTGTTCAATTAAAATTATTTATACAAACTGCTACTGTTTATGGTCTATTGTCATGTATTCGCTGACAAACTCATCCTTTATGATTCATCGATACATTACAAAAACATGGACAATTAGCGACACTTTTTACTGACAGGTTTTTCGACGAATAAATCATTTGCGACGGATATTCCATTATTAAAATAAAGTTTACAAATTAGCTCATCGGTAATCATCCGATGACTATTCAATCTGTCAGAAAATATTTGTGACGAATATTCTGACGTATGTTCAAATTTTTAGCGACTATTTTCCCAATAAATATGTCACATACTTATTATTTTCGACGAAATTTTCAACGGCCAATAAGATTTTTTTTATATTATTTCGGACAATTTAAATAAAATTGTAAATATTCTTTATTGCAATATTATGGCAATTTTTATTCCATTCAAAATTAATATTTATTTAATTATTTTATTATTATAGTGAGAAATGATTTTATTCTATATTAAATATTATTTTATAAAATATCAAAAATCAATAAAAAAAAATACATTGAAATTAAATATTTATATATCTCATTCTCAACCATGATTTATCACAAATAATTTAATACAAAGTTATAAAACACTAAAACACTATATTCAAATTACACGTTAAAAAATATCTTAATATCCAATCCAAATGCGTAATACTCATTAATAACCAGCAACAATATCAACAAAAAGATATAAATTAGATAATTATCTTCACATTATACTACTATTTAAACACAAAATATACCAAACAACCAAAGAAGTCAATAAAACCACATGATAAGAATACAAATAGTCATTTAAATAACTAAAATCAACACAAACAAAATATAACACCAACAAAAAGAATCAATAATGTCAAATGTCAAAGGATACAAATTAGCCAACTAGCCTCACAACTAAGAGTAATTAGTTATTTTAATGATTTGAAATCCAATATATATATCAAATTGCAAAAATAGTTTCAACTGTCTAATTATTAAATCATTAAACTAGTTTAAAATTAAATCTTACATTTACCAAGCTATGAAATTAATTTCAAAACAGTGAATACAAATTTGAAAATTCAAATCAATTTCAAACTATCAAACAAGCATGGTATAAAGTTCTTACTAACATAATCTAACGTATAGGATCAACTGCTTAATCTGATGACTATTGGAGTATGGTTGATTTTTTGTCTCTTACTAAATTGTTGTATTGACCTTTCTGAAACGAATTCTCGCCCTATTCGTCCTGATTTGACCAATTACACCTGTCAACATCTCAAATTAATGCTTATAATATCACGATTGAAACGCTCCGTAGAGTCGTAATTGGACGAGAAAATTCAAGTAGAGACGAAAGATTAGTATAGCTAATTCACCTAACTGAAGAAGAACACACGTATTGAAACCTGAGAATTTGGTTCATACATTACCGTCATTGACTAAACTTTTGATATCATGTTTGACTACTTTACAATTAGAATCTAAAACAATTATTTGTAGAATAATTGATCAATTGCAACGATAGAGGTTAATTTTATAAACAAAACAATTAAATTAAATAGTTAGTTGAAAAGGAAACTACTAGATTTGTGCAGTTTGAGAGATAGGGAGCTTCAATATCCCTAAAATATTTTATTAGAATTCATCTTTTTGCATTTGGTTCAATGTTCCACACTGTTGAGTCCAAATTTTCAGAAAAACAATTAATGTGGACCATGAAGGTGGAAATTTTACGAAAAAAACTAACTTAATTTACATTTCATGTTTACTAATTTACCATTGATTGTGTTATTTACCAATGATATGCTCTCTCTTGTCCTCTTCAAAAAGTGAAACAATTATCCTATATGGGTTCCATCTCTTCCTAAGCCTCCTGCATTAATGTTCAAATAGAATAGAATAAATGTAAGAATGATACTGATTTTTTTTATCTAATGTGAAACGACAATCAAATGCTACCATAAAAATATTTGTTGCGTAGCCAGTTGAACCATCATTGTTTGATATCACCTAGACAGACGTGTTACATTTAAACATGGGCAAAAGAACTGGTAATATGTAAAAGAACTTCTTAGAAGGATGATATGTTCATGTATTTACTCAATAAAGAAAAAAGTGTAAACTACAGCTAATGATTCTCTAAATTCCTAGAGAAAATTCAATTGATATATAGAACAAGATATTGCTTCACATTCTTTAAAGAGCAAAGGCTACCCAACAAGTATTTTAAACAAGCACAATATTTTAGGTCACAACAATTAAACCATTCCAACGCTTCTAAGAAGAAATTACAATTGAAATACAGAGGAATTCTTAATTTGTTGACAAGTGGAAGAAGAAGAAACTCATACCTTTGTTCATTTTTCTAGATCGTTGATTTAGTCCGAAGCTAATATGACAAGTATTAATATGTTATCTACAAATTCAGTTTAGACACCATCTCAACGTTATTTAAACAATTTCTAAAAATATTAAATAGAATAGAAGTTAGAGGATGACAGGACCTAACCATGAAAATACATTAAATACCATTTGAAAACACATCCTAGAGCTGGAACTGAATTTGGAAGAGTCAGCTTCGAAAATTTTCTTGAAAACCCTTTCTGTTTATCCAATTATATGAGATCATGACTTAATTAGACAAATATTCATAAATTTGTTGATTTTTAGCGTCCAAACTCAGTTTCAGCTGCTCTATAAAGTGTTTCCAAATGGGATTATATGTTTAATTTTCCCGAACAAGAAGAATTTGCATAAAAAACTAACACATAGTTGTTCTCCTCTGTTTACCACATCATAAAAGTAAGAATAGCAAACATAATAATAATAATGTCCTGGGAAACACAAATATTTCTCATTCCTACTAGACCTACATACACATTACACACCAAATTAAGTACAATAAATTGTTGGAAATTGCAATATATAAGGATTCCCACAATGAATAAAGAAGTTACAATAACAACCAACCTGGAAAATTGATCGCCCACTCGGATCGCCACATATCTTCTTAACGCCTCCTAGATCCACTATCCTAGTAGCTCTCTCCAGGTTTTTCCAAAAAAGAAATACAACCTATAAACACACAAAGCACCTTCAATTTTCAACTTCTTGTTGACCATGACAAACACGCACTTATAAATGTGAGACTCTTTATCAAACTCATCAATAAATCTGATATTCTTGTTGATTTATAGGCAAACAAAATTTTAGGAACTCCTTAATTGAACTGAATTGTCAACGAAATCTTAATATCCATACATTGGAATCAAACAAATCCATGAAAGTATCGATCAATCCAGTCATAAATTTGTACTAAGGTCGTAGAAAAAGTATTTAATATAAAAGGGGGGGACCTATCATCTAGTTAAAATTGAATTTTGTTGAACAATTATGATTTATAATAATAATCTAAACACATGTAAGTAGTGTCTGAGTTTGGTGCAGTTGATTCTCAAAAATAAGTCCAAGCTGAAAGAACCCTTGGTAATTAGTATCACTAGCGAAAACATCTCCTTTCAAAGTTTAATGGATCTTAAAGAGGATCTTGATGCATTTAAACTCTGTAGGTGAACCAAAACAGGGTTAAGTTTAAATGAAAATCCAACATAGAAAGAAAAATGGGCAGACTCTTCTCACCCAAGCAGACTATCCTTGGTTTTCATCAACATTATTATAGAGAAGAGACTTAGACTACTAAGAATTATGCGCAAATCATTGAAAGACAAATTCAGGACAACATAGGAAGCAACATTAGTCAAAACTGAAAACCTGGTGGAGGTTCTATATCAATGAGAACAACCCTTGTTCTTGTGCAATATGAGAAGAGAGTAGCAAAAGAAGCAGTTAGGTCTAGAAACAATTTCCCAAACAGCTTTATTACCTGATTCCGATACCTACAGACTTTACCAATTCAGACACAACTAACTCCTCGT
Source organism: Impatiens glandulifera (assembly GCF_907164915.1). Classification (NCBI taxonomy): domain Eukaryota; kingdom Viridiplantae; phylum Streptophyta; class Magnoliopsida; order Ericales; family Balsaminaceae; genus Impatiens; species Impatiens glandulifera. The sequence continues at coordinate 53,476,354 of NC_061863.1, read as the reverse complement.
TTCGGTCTCCGATGGTTCGTTCACTCCCGTTGTGGGAGGTTCATTTCTCTTCATTCCTCAATGTATAAATTACGCGGCGGAGAAGAACAAGGTTATAATCAGACTAACTAGGTTTGAAATCATTTAAGATTACCGATTTTGTTGCTCAATTAGAGGATGATCGATGGTAATTCTGCAACTCTAGCATCTACACACTTCCTCTTTACACTGATAAAATCGAATTTCTAACCCCTTCTGGAGTTCTATTGGTTGAAGAAGAAGATTGATCGCATACCTTGTCAATTATATAAAAAAGAGCTCTACCTCTTCCAATTGAGTACAGATAAATGACGAGCAATGCGATTCTCTCTCATTTATAATACAAGTTCGACTGGAATTTCGACGCCGGCCGTGATGGATCAATATATTATTTATTTAGGGTTTCGACAAAAATTTCGACGCCCAATATTATCTTCGTAACTTAACTTGCCAGGACCAATTTCTTTCACTCCCAATATTATCTACTTTATTTGCCACGGACCAATATTATCCATGGAATTTGTGACAGCCAATATTAAATATATTATTTATAATAAGGAAATATTTTATTTTATATATAAATTAATTTTATATATATCACTTGTAAAATTAATTAGACTTAAAATTTATATAAAAATAATAATTATATTTGACTAAGTAAAAAAATTAATTATATTTGATTTGTTTCATTATTTAAAGAAGATTTTATCTTATATATATATATTTGTTTAATTAATCTAATTTGTTATATATTTAGTTTATAATTATATTAGATATTATCAACTGATTTTGCTAAATAATATTAAATATTTTCTTTATAAATTAATTAGAGTTAATTTTATATAAAAAAATAATTAAAATAATTATATTATATTTATTTTATTATTTAAATAAGATTTTATCTATGAATTTCATTTTTGTTTTATAGTAGAAGATAGAGTGAAAATAAAGTCGAAAATAAAGTTGAATATAATGTCAATTTTTTTTTTGACAAATAATATAAATAAATATTTTTGTCAGAAATTTCATCCAAAATATATTAGTAATTAATTCACTAATTTTTAACTAAAAATTATCTTTTAATTTAGCAACATAATTAATCTTAGGTAAATATTTATATTTTTTGCGTCGGTTTATGTTTTTCGTGAATTATATCGTCGCAATATCTGTCGCATATTTTTGACGTTATTTATACGTCGCTAGTTATTCGTCGCTAATTAGGCATTTTTTTGTAGTGATAAGTCTGAATATAGATGTTTAGCTAAGAACCGAATCAATCTCACCCACAATTACCCAAATGCCTATTACTTTTAGACCTATCTCAAGGCTCTTCTTCTGAAAATCTTTTGTGTTTAATAATCTAGTATATCCTTGTGGTTTCTGTACAAGTTAAACAACATTTTTGTTGTGAAGTAGAGTTTTAGGCTACACAAATGTTTACATCAAGTATTAATTATTGTTGGCATTTCAGATCAGAATGTTAGGAAGGCCGGGTACAGTGTTTGGTCTTACTCTCAGAGTAGCGCAGTGTGTATTCGCTTTAGCTACATGTGTAGTTATGGCTTCTGCTGACGGCTTCTCTAGAATCTCAGCCTTCGGGTAATCTTCTTTATTTATCTTCTGATAATTACATGAATGTGAGATTGCATTAATTATATCTAGTACTGTAATAATAAATTGGTTGGTTTCAGCGCTTTAGCTCTATTAATTGCGGTTCAAACTCTGTGGAGCTTTCTGCTGATATGCATTGATATTCATGCTCTAAGGTTGAAGATAAATATGCGAAATCATATCCATGTAGTCTTCTGTTTAGCTATAGGAGATTGGGTAATAATTTGTTTATTTCCTTATTCAATCTTTTGATAAGGCAGGTCTAATTCAATTGTAGTAAAAAATATGCAGGTGATAGCTCTACTATCACTTGGAGCTGCTTCCTCGTCGGGAGGAGTGTTGATTATGTATTCAATCGACATGAACCTTTGCGATTTAGGCCAGCATTTGGCGTGTTCAGCATTTCAGACGGCAGTAGGTTTGGCTTTCACCGCATGGCAGATATATACTTTTTGTTTGGTGAAGATGGGTCATAATGAACTTAAAAAATGGATTCAAGATACATTTCTATTGTTTTTCTTGGATGTTAATTTTGTGGTTTCATCCTTTAAAAAAAATCTAAATTTATTGAGATTGAATGATTTGTAGATCAAATTGATGCTAACTATGAAATTGTCAATTTGAGGAATTAACACATTTGCATTGATTCAACATTTATTTAAAAGTTAGAACTATAAATTCAGAAACATTCTTGTATTTTGATGCTTGAAAATCAATTTATACCTTGGGATTTGATTTATGATGAATTGATCATGATATGATATGAAGCTCAAAAGTTGATCAAAATGATATACAAATTTGATACTAGAATTAAAGCTAGAAGTCTTTGAATTATTTGAAATTCCACCAAAAATCAATTTAAACTTAAAATATAAATAATAAAATAAAAATTATAACTCTAAATGTATATTTTTAATTAGTTTATATATAATTATATTTATAAAATATAAATGTTATTTTTTATTTATTCACAAAAATAAATGTATAAAGGAAGTGGGGGGAAAATGAACCCCTTAAAAAATGGATCCAAGATACATATGGATTGTTTTTCTTGGAGGTTAATTTGTGGTTTTATTCATTAAAAAGATCTAAATTAATTGAGATTGAATGATAGCATCAAATTGATGCTAATTATGAAATTGTCAATTTGAAGGAATAACACATTTGAATTGATTCAACATTTAATTAAAAATTAAAACTATAAATTCAGAAACATTCTTGTATTTTGATGCTTGAAAATCAATTTAACATCAATTTATTCTTACTATTTCTTTCATCATATATTATCATTTTAAGTAATAAACTACCATTTTTTTTTAATAATTATTACAATTTTTTGTTAAATATATCATCAAATAATATTTAAAGATTCTTATAACTCATATTACTACCTACATATTTTTTAACTTTTAAATATGTTAAAAATATAATCAATAAAAAATATAAATATTAATATTTAAATTATAAATAATTTAAAATTTTAAAAATAAATAAATAAATAAAAGTAATATCTAAGAGAATTATTAGGAATTCACATTTCTATTTATATAATTTATTTTTTATTTTATTTTTATTTTGTTTTTATTTTATTTTAATTAATATTTTATTTTAGTATGTTTAATTTTAATTATATATTATATTTATAAAATTAAATAATTAATTATTTAAATAAAAATATAAATAAATTTATAGAGAAAGTTAATATAAATGTGAGTAGGTTAAATCATGTGACTAATTTTGTTTATGTCGTTTCGTGTGTATATACTCATGCTCGTGTCGTGTCTATACTTGTGTTGTGTCCGTGTCGAGTCGTGACCATGTTACGATCGTATAAACTCATAATCGTGTCGTGTTCATGTTGTCTCATGCTTGTGTCGTGTCAACGCACGACCCGAATGAGATAATATTATATGGTGTCGTTCTGTACCAAGATCGTGTCGATCCGTGTTGATTCAACACATTGCTCAACTTTAAATAATAAAAAATAGATCCAAGATACATTTCGATTGTTTTTTTTTATGTTAATTTGTGGTTTTATTTCTTAAAAAATCTAAATTAATTGAGATTGAATGATAGCATCAAATTGATGCTAATTATGAAATTGTCAATTTGAAGAATTAACACATTTGAATTGATTCAACATTTAATTAAAAGTTAAAACTATAAATTCAGAAACATTCTTGTATTTTGATGCTTGAAAATCAATTTAACATCAATTTATTCTTACTATTTCTTTCATCATATATTATCATTTTAACATAACTATTAAAGTATTAAACTACCAATTTTTTTTTATAATAATTATTACATTTTCTTTTTAAATAGATCATCAAATAATATTTAAAGATTCTTATAACTCATGTTACTACTTAACATATTTTTTAACTTTTAAATATGTTAAAAATATAATCAATAAAAAATAAAAAATATTAATATTGAAATTATAAATAATTTAAAATTTTAAAAATAAATAAATAAATTAATAAAAGTAATATCTAAGAGAATTATTAGGAATTCACATTTCTATTTATATAATTTATTTTTTATTTTATTTTAATTAATATTTTATTTTAATATGTTTAATTTTAATTATATATTATATTTATAAAATTAAATAATTAATTATTTAAATAAAAATGTAAATAGATTTATAGAGAAAGTTAATATAAATGTGAGTAGATTAAATAATGTGACTAATTGTGTTTATGTCGTTTCGTGTGTATATACTTATGCTCGTGTCGTGTCTATACTCGTGTTGTGTCCGTGTCGAGTCGTGACAATGTTACGATCGTACTAATACTAATACTAATACTAATACTAATACTAATACTAAAAGTAGTACTAGTACTAGTCGAAACACATATGAATCTAGTCGAAACACAACGATCTATTTCACTTTGAGATTGAGACTCGTCGGTTCAACATACGAACTGCAGTGGGAAGAAGATGGAATCCAGACGCGACGAATAGACCAGCGGAAGATTCATCTTCAGAGTGATCTTCGATCTTAGAGAAATCGCCTGGCCGGGGAAGTCCCGGAGACGGGGATATTTTGTTATATCTGATTCCTCCCACTTCTTTCGAAGTTGCAAAGAGGACCTTGGGTCTCTTTTATTTTTAAAATAACCTTAAATTTTAATTTCGAATTAATTTATTAATTCGAATTAAAGTAGTCCCTGAATTTAAAAAAAAAATCCAAAATAAAATAAATTTAAGATCCGGTTTGTTTTTCCCTATTTGAAAAACAATTTTAAGTTGAATTTTGAAAGGAAATCACTGATTTTTAAGTCTTTTGTAATACGGTTCAATAGACAGTTATATACAATTTTAATGTGACTAATTGTGTTTATGTCGTTTCGTGTGTATATACTTATGCTCGTGTCGTGTCTATACTTGTGTTGTGTCTGTGTCGAGTCGTGACCATGTTACAATCGTACTAATACTAATACTAAAACTAATACTAGTCGAAACACATATGAATCTAGTCGAAACACAATGAATTGCATCCTAAAGTCAGCAAAATCACATTTTAAGCATCTCGTAGATGACAAAATAGAATGCAATAACAAAACATCGTTTCTGAATCCATATCCCTACAGACCAGAATTACAGATGAACGAACACAGATCGACTGGCTGAAGATCAAGTTAAGTCAGAAGTGAAGAGATCCATTTCCACGAATTGATCTAATACTAATACTAACAAACGCCCATAGAACGACGACAGAGGCGTGAAATACGACGAGGAACCCGACGACAAGTACGCGCGGGAAGGTGACGAAGATGTCCCCGGGTGCAGAGACGGTGAAGACGGAACTAGATCGGGGGATACCTCGATCATCTCGACTGGTGGTGGTGGTGCTGCTGCTGACCTCGATCCTCCAGCAGCCGTGACGAAGAATCGGTACAATCTGACTGCTGATAGAATCAGCAGCAGTAACATGAAAATACCGAAAAAAATACATATGAAGATCACGAGCTGGCTGTGAGAAAGACCTTGTGGATTCATTTTCAAACAAATCCAATCTTTTTTTTCCTTCTTTCTTTCTCATTCTCTCTCCTCACTTTCAACCTATATAGAAAAAATTTATAAGTTAGGTCTCGTTTGTTTTTCATTCCATTCTTGGTCCCTCTTCTCCATTATACCGCTTAATTCATTCACCAAAAATACTAAAATACTATTTATAAAAATTTGTGTCAGAAAAACTAGTTGAAATTCGTGTTAGATTTTCAATCGTGTCGTGTCGTGTTGAAACTCATTTTTATCTATATCAACGAACTTTTTCGTGGCATGTTAATTAATGTGTCGTGTCGACTAAAGTCGATCATTATATCGGCCAAATTAATTATGTCGTGTCGAGACCCGTTTTTATGCGTGTCTAATTGTGCCTTAACCCGTTTTTATGCGTGTCTAAGATGAGCGATCCTTCTACTACAAACAAACATGACCACGTACGTACAATATTAATTATGGAAACGAAACGAAACTCAGCAGCAGCGACAACTAGATACAATACAAACAGACTAAACTTGAGAGACGAAAAATAAAAATTACTTCAGATCCATATCACTACAAAGATCAAACGCCCCTAGAACGACGACGGGGGCGTGAAATGCGAGGAGGAACCCGACGACGAGTACACGCGGGAAGGTGACGAAGATGTCCCCGGGTGCAGAGACGGTGAAGACTAATTGTGTTTATGTCGTTTCGTATGTATACCCATGCTCGTGTCGTGTCTATACTTGTGTCGTGTCCGTATCGACTCGTAACCGTGTTTCGATCGTATAAACTCATAATCGTGTCGTGGCCGTGTCGTCTCGTGCTTATATCGTGTCAACCTAAGACCTGAGTGAGATAATATCGTATCGTGTCGTTCCGTACAAATATCGTGTTGAATCGTGTCGGTTCGTATTTAGCTAACCCATTGCCCAGCTCAATATTGAGGATTACTATAAATGTGGTCCTAAAATGGAGGAGAAATTGATGCGAAGTCATTTGGAGTTTCTTTAGAGTCCTTTATGCACTTTGAAGGAGTAAGTATACTAGACACCTCCACATCTCCAAATTTAATACAACTTTACTAACCAAATGGTACTCTTTCACACAAGAACATGGTAGCATGTGGACATGTCTCTACAGAGTTATTCACTAAATCATTCATCAACCATGAAGATCAGGGATCTAATGTTGACATTTGGAAAGATAGACGACGAAGCAAAATGAGCATATTATAGTTCGAATTCTTATCCTTGTGAGAGTAATTACTTGTCAAAGGTCTCCGAAAACCTTATATTCAAACTAAATTCACAAGGGTAGATTAAGCGACAAGAATCTTACCTAAAAAGTTAAATACTTTAAATTCAATTTGATTAAAAATGTCTGAGTTAAAAGTAAATAATGTTAGTAAGACTAAAAATAAACCCGGAGTAAAAAAGTAGATACATCAACTTACTTGGGGACATTATTTATATATGTTATGCCTCAAATAATGTTGTCAAAAATAAAATTTGAATTAAGAGCTTCAGAGTGCATCATTATTTTTATAAATACAAGTTAAATATAAATATCATTAAGAAAGATCACTTGTCACAATTTTTACAATGTCTTTTTCGGAAACTATCCAAGTTTTGACTATTCCAAAATATTTTGCTCCTATAGATAAACTTAGCCTTAATTTTTTTCATATTATTAAAAATAGATTAAATTTTGTTATTTGCTCTCTTGATTTTCCATACATGGGCATATGGAGATTTTTTTTTTATTTGTAACGTGCTAATTAATCTTGACTTGAAAAAAGCTAATTTTATGAGTTATATAATTTTGTGCTAAAATAATATCGTATATAATATGATATATTTAAGTATAACAACTAAAAAAACAAAAAAAAACATGAGTATTCATTTTACTAAAAAAACACAACAAGATTAATTATTTGAGGACAACAATAAAAACATAAACAAAAAAATGTTTACCAACGAATTCGCCTAACATAAAATCTAACTCTAACGAGTTCAAAATATTTAAGAAGTTGAATGAGTTCACCGACCGTGTCTATCGATTTTTCAAATAGATCTCTCATATAATCGTAGTTATATCATTGTGCCCAGGGGCGGAGCCAGGATGAAAAGTTACCTGGGGCTGACTCCAACTTGCACCTCGGATTTAACTTTCTATATTCGGTTTTTTTTCATGTAATTGATACAATAAATTAATAAATTCAAACATATAAAATAAAAGATGTATGAACATTTACTTTATGAAATTATGAAAGAAAATAGTACATTCAAAACATTTAAAACACACATTATTGAAGTTGTGCCCTTATATTCTTTTTAGAATAAAATTCTTTAATTATTGTATCATTATCAATGTTTTCAGACAACTCTCGTTCAATATAGACGATCATAGAATCTGTTAAAAACTCTTCTTCCATCTTGTTATGAAGAGTTGTTTTCACGAGCTTCATAGCTGAAAATGCTCGTTCCGTTGTTGCTGTAGAAACGGGAAGAGTTAAAACAAGACGAATCAACCTGTCAATTAAATAAATATATTAGTATAAGTAAACAATATAACTATATTTCATAGATTATAACAAATGATAAAATTATCTATCGATCAAATTGTAGGTTTTTGACTTATTTGTCTCAACTAATCTTCGACATAATTCAGAAATAGTTGATAAATTCTGAAATCTTTCATTGACGGGCATGTCAAACTCATAGTGAGCCAATTGTGTTCTCAAGTGGTGCAAATCTTGTGCATCAAAATCTAGATGATAGAATTTCTCAGCAAGTTGATAGATGTGATCAACATTAAGAAGTTTAAAGTTGTCTTTAGGTTCCAAAGCACCACTGAGCGTAAGAAGTTCGACTGCCTCGTCCTTGAATCTACTATTGAGCTCTTCAATTTGAAAATCTATTGCAGCAACAAATACATCAAATTGATAGTGGTGCTTAACTGTAATCGAATCCTTTTGTTGACAAGAACGACTTCTACTAGATATGCTCAAAAGATTTGATGAATGTATTAAACGTTTAAGAAAAAAAGAATAATTGTGGGCATCTTTATAAGAAAAACTATAATATATTATATAATATAATATAATAATATATTATATTATATTATATAATATAATATAATAATATAACAATAACCGCCGGATGTTTTTTAATTTAATTGGGTGGAGCCCACCATAATCAAAAAATATTTTAACCGATTGAAAAGTTTGATATTCTTTAGAGGGACTTTTATTTACTTTGTTTTTTTTTTTAATTTCATCGGGTGGAGCCCACCATAATAAAAAAAATATTTTAATAACTTGGGTGGGGCTGGAGCCCACCCTAGCCCCCTTGGTGGCTCCGCCCCTGATTGTGCCGTTGTACAGTAAACGCATTTGTCGACCATGATGATTAAACGTTATAGGTTCCTTTTGAATCGAATATATAATCCACCAGAAAAAGAAAAAATAACTATAATTTAATTAATTGGGCAACCAATGTATCATAATCCTTAGTCATGGCAATGTTACCCCGAAGGAACCGAATTCGGTTCAGGTTCGAGTAATTAGTTTGATTTTCAGTTTCGGCTAATTTTAGGTCGGAACCAATCGGTTTCGAGTTCGGTTCAGAGTACCCGAAATAAATTTTGATAATTAAAAAAAAAATTGGTTCTCACTGTTTGCCATTCGGTTCCTACCTATCGGCTACTGCTGGTCCATTAGAGAAGAGACGAGGAAGAAGACCTTTTTAATATATATTTTTTAAAATATTATTTATTTATATATTATATAATATATGACTGTATATTTTATTTTATTTAATATCAAATTTTTAATTTTTTTTATTAAATATTTATTTTTAAGTCTAATACATGAATTGTTTTTTTAATGTATCATCAAATATTTTAAAATATTAAAATTTTGTTCAAAACATATGTAAAAACTAAAAATATATTAGTAGGTTAAAATTAGTTAAATAAGTAAAAAAAAAAAATTAAATCGTGTCAGTATTCATCGGTTCCGAACTGATATTTCAAGTAATTTAAGTACTCGTTTTTTTCGAAGCAAATTTGAGTGTGGTTCAAATCCTCGAAACCCAGAAATTTGACTTGCCTAGATCCTAGATAATAATAGAATAACAACTTTTAATAAGAACAAGCCTATAATCAGTGAGACGTACCAAGATAAATATTGATGTTGTGAATGTGCACATAATATTGTCATTAAGAAATGATATGAAATCTCTAAGAAGCAAAATAATGAAAGAGAACAACACTCTTTCACTTATATCCACGTACCTTTATATTGAAATCGCTCAATATTACATAACACACCCACTCGACAATGATACGTCCAAATGCACGTGACCGTGCTTCCTTTGTCGGTTTGTAGAGCCTCTTTATCAATGGCGGATTCACGTTCTTCATGTCTGCCCGGTAAAAATAATTCATACTCTCTAAAGTCCATAACACTAACAGTCATATGTAGTCATTTTAGATTAAATTCATACTTTCGTGTCGTGTTATTCATGTCCACAAGTTTATTCGTGTCGTACTAACTCGTGTTTCGTGTTATTCCGACTTTATTATCGTGTCAACACAATCGTGTCTTGACACTCATGTTAATTATTTATTTACTTATATATATTAAATTATAATTTTAGTAAAACTTATAACATATTATTATATTATGACAGTTAAATTATTATCATATATTTTGTTTGAATGTTTTAATAATAATTAAAATTTTAAAATAATTTAAAATTTTAAAAATAATATGTAAATTAATAAAAATAATATTAGAGATAATTATTACGAGACTCAAATTTTTATTCATATTATTTATTTAATATTTATATTTAATTTTAATATTTTAGTATATTTAATTTTAATTATATATATTACATTTATAAAATTAAATAATTTATAAATTTAATGAAAATGTAAATATATTTAGAGAGACGTGAACATTTGATAATGTTAATGTAAAAGTGGATAGTTTGAAAAGAAAATGGGAGTGAAAGTGGGAAAGGTGGATAAAATTTATAAATATATATTATTATATTAATAAAATTAAAATTAAAATTATTATCATGTATTTATTATTTAATGTATTAATAATAATTGCAATTATAAATAATTAAAAAATTAATAAGTAATTAATAAGATAATATCAAAGAGAATTATTAATAGACTTACATTTTTATTCATATAATTTATTTTTTATTTATATTTTATTTTAATTTATATTATTTAAATTAATATATTATTTTAATATTATATTTTAATATGTTTAATTTTAATTATAAATATTACATTTATGAAATTAAATAATTTATTAATTGAATAAAAATGTAATAGGTTTAGAAAATGTTAACGTGGGTAACTTAGGTCATTTGACATAATTGTGTTTATGTCGTTTCGTGTGTATACCCGTACTCGTGTCGTGTCTATACTTGTGTCGTGTCCGTATCGACTCGTAACCGTGTTTCGATCGTATAAACTCATAATCGTGTCGTGGCCGTGTCGTCTCGTGTTTATATCGTGTCAACCCAAGACCCGAGTGAGATAATATCGTATCGTGTCGTTCCGTACAAATATCGTGTTGAATCGTGTCGGTTCGTATTTAGCTAACCCATTGCCCAACTCAATATTGAGGATTACTATAAATGTGGTCCTAAAATGGAGGAGAAATTGATGCGAAGTCATTTGGAGTTTCTTTAGAGTCCAAGTTTATGCACTTTGAAGGAGTAGGTATACTAGACATCTCCACATCTCCAAATTTAATACAATTTAATAACCAAATGGTACTCTTTCACACAAGAACATTGTAGCATGTGGACATGTCTCTACAGAGTTATTCACTAAATCATTCATCAACCACGAAGATCAGGGATCTAATGTTGACATTTAGAAAGATAGACGACAAAGCAAAATGAGCATATTATAGTTCGAATTCTTATCCTTGTGAGAGTAATTACTTGTCAAAGGTCTCCGAAAACCTTATATTCAAACTAAATTCACAAGGGTAGATTAAGCTACAAGAATCTTACCTAAATAGTTAAATACTTTAAATTCAATTTGATTAAAAATGTCTGAGTTAAAAGTAAATCATGTTAGTCGCACTAAAAATAAACCCGGAGTAAAAAAGTAGATACCCCAACTTACTTAGGGACATTAGTTATATATGTTATGCCTCAAATAATGTTGTCAAAAATAAAATTTGAATTAAGAGCTTCAGAGTGCATCATTATTTTTTAAAATACAAGTTAAATATAAATATCATTAAGAAAGATCACTTGTCACAATTTTTACAATGTCTTTTTCGGAAACTATCCAAGTTTTAATATTTTGCTCCTATAGATAAACTTAGCCTTATTTTTTTTCATATTATTAAAAATAGATTAAATTTTGTTATTTGCTCTCTTGATTTTCCATACATGGGCATATGGAGATTTCTTTTTTATTTGTAATGTGCTAATTAATCTTGACTTGAAAAGCAAATCCAAAGCTAATTTTATGAGTTATATAATTTTGTGCTAAAATAATATCGTATATAATATGATATATTTAAGTATAACAACTAAAACAATAAAAAAAACATGAGTATTCATTTTACTAAAAAAAAACACAACAAGATTAATTATTTGAGAACAACAATAAAAACATAAACAAAAAATGTTTACCAACAAACTCGCCTAACATAAAATCTAGCTCTGACGAGTTCAAAATATTTAAGAAGTTGAATGAGTTCACCGACCGTGTCTATCGATTTTTCAAATAGATCTCCCATATAATCGTAATAATATCATTGTGCCGTTGTACAGTAAACGCATTTGTCGACCATGATGATTAAACGTTATAGGTTCCTTTTGAATCGAATATATAATCCACCAGAAAAAGAAAAAATAACTATAATTTAATTAATTGGGCAACCAATGTATCATAATCCTTAGTCATGGCAATGTTACCCGGAAGGAACCAAATTCGGTTCAGGTTCAAGTAATTAGTTTGATTTTCAATTTCGGGTAATTTTAGGTCGGAACCAATCGGTTTCGAGTTCGGTTCAGAGTACCCGAAATAAATTTTGATAATTAAAAAAAAAATAATTGGTTCTCACTGTTTGTCATTCGGTTCCTACCTATTGGCTACTGCTGGTCCATTAGAGAAGAGATGAGTAAGAAGACCTTTTTAATATATATTTTTTAAAATATTATTTATTTATATATTATATAATATATGACTGTATATTTTATTTTATTTAATATCAAATTTTAATTTTTTTTATTAAATATTTATTTTTAAGTCTAATACATGAATTGTTTTTTTAATGTATAATCAAATATTTTAAAATATTAAAATTTTGTTCAATTTAATCTAAATTAGGTTTAAAACATATGTAAAAACTAAAAATATATTAGTAGGTTAAAATTAGTTAAATAAGTAAAAAAAATAAATTAAAATCGTGTCAGTATTCATCGGTTTCGAACCGATATTTCAAGTAATTTAAGTACTCGTTTTTTTCGAAGCAAATTCGAGTGTAGTTCAAATCCTCAAAACTCAGAAATTTGACTTGCCTAGATCCTAGATAAGAATAGAATAATAACTTTTAATAAGAAGAAGCCTATAATCAGTGAGACTTACCAAGATAGATATTGATGTTGTGAATGTGAACATAATAATAAATGTACCATGACAAAACTATTAGAGTAGATTTTCTGATTTTTATGAAAAAAAATTAATTATTTAACAATCTTTTATTTTTGTAATAATATATGGTAACTTACATATACAATTGAATAATTTAAAATTAAATTTATCAAAAAAAAGTAATAAAATTATGACGGATAGTCTATTGATTACTGAAATTTAATTAAGTTGAATAAATATATTCAAAACTATAGCCCGCGGTCTTAGTAGAAAATAATTCTAGCAAAATAAGAAATAAAAATCCTAAATTTAAACAATTTTTTATGAGTAAATTAACTAACTCATACTTGTTGATTAATTATAAGATTTGAATAACTAAAATAAATATAGAGAAAATCGCGGTCAATCCTACCTCGCTTAAGTCGGAAAAGAACCAAGAAAAAAAATAGTAGTTTGATTACATAAAATTTGAATATAAGTTCGATAAATATAGTTTTCATGATAATTATTTAATAATCGCGCTCAAATCATAACTCCCTTGTTAGAACATAGTTTTAAAATTGAAAAAAAAATAGTTTTTGAGTCCTCCCGCAATATTTTAACATTCTCTTTTGAAAAAACAAAAGAATAAATAATGGTTTTATTACCTGAATTTTTAATAAGTTCGTTAATATATTCAAAATGATAAATTTATATTGATCGGGCTCAATTATAAGAAAAAACGTGTTTGAATCTTTTTGATGATTTAACCTTTCTTGTTTTTCTCACAAAATTACATAGTCTTTTGATTACATGAAAATTATACGAAACCTTAAATTGCGAAACCGTTCATATATTTAGTAAAAATAAATGCAAAGAAAAAAAAATTTGAACATCACATTTTGTCAACGCTTGTTCGGAATTCCGTCTGACTAAGTGGGATACGGTACCCTACATTACCCTAATTTTCACTTTACTTTCGTCTTTTATTTTTAATCTCTTCTCCAAAATCAATCTGGACACTCTAAATCGATAGACCGATCTTATGAATCGAGAGAGAAAGCGGGGCAAATTTATTCAAACAAGGCCACCGCCGATGATTTAGTCACCCTCGTTAGGTCCCTGCCTCCAGAAATTATTACAGAAATCTTAAGCAGACTTCCAGTCAAATCACTTCTCCGATGCAGGTGCGTCTCCTTATCTTGGAATGCTTTGATTGCTGATCCCATATTCGTGAAGAAGCATCTCAAAGCTTCCTAGAATGAAGAACAACTTCTTATCAGATATTCTCAATGGGTTCGTACTAGTGATGTGAAATCCTATTACATCTCAGATGTTATGAATGAAGAATGTCCAACTGCATATTCATTAGATGTTCCAATCAAATCGTTCAAATCTGATCTATGGATGATTGGCTCATGTAATGGGCTAGTTTGTGTAGTTATTGATCAAGCTGAGATACTTTTATGGAATCCATCGACTAGGAGATCTAAGAAACTTCCCAGTTGCGGCTATAAAGAGCGTGCAAGTCAGTTCATTGCATATGGGTTTGGCTATGATGAACGTAATCCCGACTACAAGGTGATTGTTATTAACTGTAAATCAACAAATTTCACTGGCTTTTCTCAACTCAAATAAAGATTTACGGATTGAAGAGTGGTTCATGGAGGAAGGTTAAGAATTACCCTCAATTTTGTCCGTTGGGTGATATCGGCATGTTTGTGAGTGGATCACTTCACTGGAGAGCAAGTATGAAGACAGAGATCGATAATTATCAAAGTATCCTCACTTTCGATTTGTCCGAAGAAACCTTTTCTGAAATATCACAACCCTGTTTTGGGGAAAGGATTTTTGATTCTGTGATAGGGGTTTTAAGTGGATGCCTCTCTATGCTTTTTAACTATGGTGGGAAGAAATTAGACTTGTGGACTATGAAAGACTATGGAAAAACTGAGTCTTGGACTAAGTTGTTTTCATTACCCTTTCTAAAGAGTCGAGTGAATTTGAATTTCCAGTGTTTTAGACCATTGTATATTTACAGGAAAAATGAAATTCTTATGGTGATTGGAGAAAAATTAGTGTTGATTCATGTGGAGAGTAAAGTGGTCACAGTTTGTTATCCCCACATTGAGAATGTACACAACCGTTGTCTTGAAGGTCTCACTTATACGGAGAGTCTAGTCTCGCCTTTTTCCGAATGATGCCACCAACAATAGATCAGATGATTGATGAAATGGTAAAAGATTATTTTTACTTAGATTCTTTGCCATTTAATTACATTCAGTTTAACCAAAAAAAATTGTATTTTACTTAATTCATATAATTTGTGTGCTCTTTAGAAAAATGAGTTTTTATTTGAAGTTTAAATGATCTATGTTGTATTTTTGCAGGGGTTAGTAAAATATGTATTAATATGTGAACTAATCCAATCATTAAAAAGTTATAAAATGGTTTGGAATAAAATTTACCATTTATCACATTGTACACGGACCTGGTTAAAATGGGTTGTTAGAGTCTTACAAGTTTTATGGGAAAATAGGCAAAAAGAAGAGTTTGAAATTTCTTACCCCTAGATAGATACTTGTATAATTCTATTTTCAATAATTAATGTTTTGCATTCTGTCTATTGTATTGTATGACAGACTTGAGCAAAAAGATGACATTTTTTTATCTTGTTCTTAATCTAAATTTATCTCATAAAGACTTGAAGATAGGTAGACATAACTTCATATAGTGTCAAAGTTAAGTTTCTTCCATGATCACTTAGTGTGTATTGGACTAGTATGACGTTTTATTTATCTTCTTACAATATATAAGTTGTAATAATTTTAATATTGGTTGTAAGAGTGTTAATTTGGAAAATATGATTATTATCTGATAGAGAATTTATTGGATTAAAAATTTATAATTGAATTAACATTATATCTTTGGGCTCAACTAGGTGTAAGTCTTTCTTTTATTCATTAATAGTGCGTGTGATCAATAAACTACATAAACTTTATGTTTTATTAGGATCATATTTGGCTTCTACTTCTTTGTCATTGATGAAAATCTATTAACTTACCAATAATGATGATTATCATTGATGAAAATCTATTAACTTACCAATAATGATGAGTGATTTCTTTGTTCCTTTGATATTGCAGATGAATTAGTGTTGCAGTCTGAATAGTTTCTAATTGAAAGAAGAAGACAAGTGAAGATGATGATGATGATAATAGTATTTGTTTCTTACAAAATGCCTTTTGAAAACAATGTTTACTTATGCTAAATGTGTTACATTTTCTTTATTGTTATAACTGTGATATTATTTTTTACTTTTTTTTGGACAACTTGTAAACTAAAATGTGTTTTTTATTTTCAATAAACTCATTCTCTTTATCTTAATAACATAATGATCCATTACTATGATTATTATATATAAACAATTTTATTATTTCCTTCTTTTTAATTTCTTAAGGTACAGTATAACAAAATAATCCTTGAAATATTACATATGTATACAAATTGTTTTGATAATTATTTGAAATATTAAGTTAGTAAAAAGTATATATGTATGATCTATGGCTTAGTACCAATTTTTTTGAAAATACCAAAATAGCTATTTGGGTCATAGAATTTAAATTATTTACTTTTATTTAAGGCTCACAATTTTAATTTTGCAATTTGAGACTTGAATTTTCAAAATTTGTACAAGTTTTAAGTGGATGTCTCTGCATGCTATTTAACTATGGTGGGAGGAAATTTAATGTTTGGGTAATACAAGATTTTATGGAAAACTGAATCTTTGGCTAAGTTGTTTTCATTACCTTTCTAAAGGGTCTAATGGACTTCCAGTGTTTTATACCATTGTATATTTCTAGGAAAACTGAAATCCTTATGGTGTTTGGATCACAATTGGTGTTGTTCCATGTGGAGAGTAAAGTGGTAACAGTTTCGTATCATGTCATTAAACATTTGTATCAATATTATTTTGAAGCCCTCACTTATATTGAGAACGGTTATTTATTATTTCATTGCATTCAGTTTAACAAAAAATCTTTATTTTACATAATTTGTAAGGTCTTGAGAAAAAAGAGCTTTTTTTTAAGTTTAGATAATCGGGGATTTTATATGTTACATGTTTGTAGAGATGAGAAAAATATGTATTAATCTGTCAATTAATTCAAACCGATAAAATATATAAAATAGGTTTGTTCCAACCCAAACTAAAAATATGAATTTGATTAAAATTTCTGATTCAACACATTGTAATTGAATTGAAGTGGTTAAAATGAGTTGTTTCAATTTTACAAATGTAATGGGCAGTCTGGAAGAGTTTGGAATTTCTCACTCCTAGATAAATACTTGTATAATTGTTTTGTCTATAATTAATGGTTTGCTTACTATGAATTCTAGGCTAGACTTAGCAAAAAGATTGACAATTTTTTTTGGGACTAAATTTATTATGAAGACTTCAAGATAGGTAAACATGATTTATTTGAGTTTTATTTTTGTATAAAAGGATTGACGGTTTCCAATTTGCTTCAATATGTCCAAATACATTAATTTCTTATACAAAAACATAATTACTAACATTTATCTTTCACTTTGGATCTTCTATCATAGTATAGAGGAATTTGGGGAAAATAAACCCCTTCAAAAAACTAAATTTATTGATGCTAACTATGAAATTATCAATTTGAAGAGTTAACACATTTGAATTGATTCAGAAACATTTGTGTATTGAATGATGAATTGATCATCATATGATATGATATGATATGAAGCTCAAAAGTTGATTAAAATGATATACAAATTTGACACTAGAATTAAAGCTAAAAGTCTTAATTTTTCTTCACCCAATTCTTTAAGGATCTAATTAAAAAAAATGAGTCTTCAATACTGAAATCCAAATTCATTTTTCATTTGGTTTTACGGAATATAAATTTTATTATGTATTGGTTCAAGTGTTCCATTTAGAAAATACAACTTTATGAATAATATATCTAATAAATTATGTTTCTTATCATTATCTAATCTGAATTGTTTTTCATTGATTTTATTAATATAGCTGTTAACTTAGTTAAATAACAGTCAGTTTGTTAATAGCAGATATTATTTTAACAGGGCTAATATGTTTATAACTTTAATTAAGTCAGATAGAAACATTATTTTTCTTTAAGAGTCTAGTGAAATAAAGACTTATATTAGATAATAATTAATAGTAATTGATTACAAACTCAGACTTAGATAATTAAAGAAAAACAAGAACATAACAGATTAATAAGGAAAGATCAAACAAACAAAAGAAAACATCATCAAACTCAACAAGACACACACAAATAACTAAATTATGACGATTTCTTTCAAGCGGTGAAAATTGTCATAAACATAACACAAATGACCATATATACTTTGATACGTACATATATATACTAATTAAACATAACTTAATTACTTAGGCTATACCTAGCTAATTAATTAATTATTAAGGAAACACATGGACCCGAATTTCATACTGTGAGAGAATCTCGAATACGCACAAATCACCCTCCTTGAGACCGTTGTCATTCACGAAATGGACCCAACCTCGGGAGAAGGTTGATTGGTTCTTCTTTGGAATATAGGTCACATCCCATGATCTTCCCTCCTTATTTAGTAGAACTACGGTTGCTCTTTTGCTAGGTAAATGTTCCGTGGCTGAGCAATTGGAAAAATTCTGCAATTCGAATTATAATTACACAATATTAAAATCAGAATTATGTCATGATTTTCATTCCTACTTATAAACTCACCAGAACGAAGACTTTGACGCAATGGTAGCTCATCAAACGTTTTACAAGATAAGGGGGTTTGATTCCAGCTTTCTCCAACATCACAGCATCATCAATCTTTTGTACTTTGTTATTCTTAATATTGTTAGAACATTCTCCATGAAATTGCCCCATTCTCTCTATTCCACTCATTTCGAACACTCGCACCTCGAAGTGCGAGTTTCCATCGTAAGTGAAGACCGTGAATTCCCCACCTTCAAAGCGGCAGTCTTCGTAAAACAGTTCCCACCCATCTACAATCCTTAAATAACCCTCGCAATCTTTCCTCAGTTTCACGGGACAAATCTTGCCATAAGGACCTCTAAGGGTTGCATCTTGGGGCAAGTTTTTTGCAAATTTTTTGGTGAAGCGTTGTGGGAGTCTCTGTAATTATATTGTACATGTTCCAATTCAATGAATGTATAAAAATCAAATCTTAGCTAGAGCCCTAGAGAGTTACTTACCATTGTATCAAACTTTGTTTGGCCAGGTAGAATGATGTTGAAGAAGCTGAAATGATCATCTCCATTCTTCATTTTTCTTGTTATAGAGAGAAAGGGTGATGAATGAGGAGTTTGTATATATAAATAGAAATCCCTTCTTAAAGAGTTAGATACAACGCATGGGAGGGCATTTCAGTAAATCAACATCTTACAATTATTTCCAAGAATCCAATGCAACTTTGCTGATGTAATGTCTTCATCAATTCAATGCAACTTTGCTGATGTAATGTCTTCATCAATCCAATGCAACTTTGCTGATGTAATGTCTTCATCATCTATTAAAAAATATTTATTTATGATACTTTATTGATTACTTATAATAAAGAACATGGTTTTATTTTATTATTGTATAAAATGATTGACTGTTTTCAAAAATTTTGATTAATCGATTATCTCACACCTGACAAATAGAAATCAATAAAATTTGATATTAATATAGGCTTACCAAAGTGTTAGAGCTGATATATCCCAAGTAGAACTTGAAGAAGGATGAAAACATCGGAGTGTTCTCTAGTTGTCTTGAAAGATTCATTTTTGCAATTCCTTAGTTAACAAGAACACTAGTCCCAAACAAAACTCTCAAACTGTTACTTTGTTTATACAAGAATTTTGAAGCCTAACAAATGAGATTCCCCTACAGCTAAATAAGCATTAGGCAGTGCCTATTTTGTGAATAAAAGCGCTACAAGTTAAGCATGTTTGGCTTTTAAATAATTCAGCTGCGATTTTTCATGAGTTGATTTGTTTTGTCGCACAACAATATAGGTCTTTTAATGAATGATTTAATTTTTGTAAGCATATGAACATAGCAAAATTAAAATTAAGAGCATGGTAGGTATAGGGTTATTTGATTAGAGATTTTGATAAGAAGATGGATGAAACAATAGTTTATTTTTCTAAATTATTTGAAATTCTATTTGAACATCTCACACATTAATAATCATGAAAAGGAATCTTCTATTAATGGAAATTTGATATGACAAACTAATATGAACCCTCCCCACTCTTGTTTGGCACAACTATATGTCATAATCAATGACTTTAATACTACTGTATTAACTACAAACAAATTAAGCAACTTAAGAAATAATTTTAGATTGACACACAAGTAGGCTTACAAATTTCTTGCAAAGTTCTTGGTGAAATTTTGAGGGAACAAGGGCTACCATTGTCTTAAACTTTGTTTGGCTTGGTAGAACGATCTTGAAAAATCTGAAATGGTCTTCATTTGAACAATTGATGATCTTTATTTATGATAGTTTATTGATTACTTAAAACATCAATCATGTATGAGTTTTATTTTTGTATCAAAGGATTGACTATTTACAAAACAATTACTTCAATATGGCCAAACATACACTAATCCAAACATACACTAATTTCTACCTGCAATCAGAATTACTAGAATTTGTCTTTGACTTTGGATATTCTATTATATTGATATGGGTTCTTATAATTTGTATAGAGGAAGTTGGGGAAAATGAATCCCATAAAATATGGATCTAAAATATTGAGTTTGAATGATTTGATGATCAAATTGATGCTAACTATGAAATTGTCAATTTGAAGAATTAACACATTTGAATTGATTCAGCATATATCTAAAAGTTAGAAGTATAAATTCAGAAACATTCTTGAAAGCTTGAAAATCAATTTAGATCATGATATTATATGAATCTCAAAAGTTGATCAAAAGATATACACATTTGAAATTTTGACACTATAATTAAAGCTAAAAGTCTTTGAATTATATTAAAGTGCAGAAATGACAAGAGATGGTATGAATAGAGGACACAATTTTAAGTCAATAAATTAAGAGGGAGTCAATAAATATCACATTCTTTAATTGTATAAGTAGAGGTAGGATATATATATATATATATATATATATATATATATATTGAAAGTTAGTATTATTCCGTTGAATTTAAAATGTTTAAAATAAGAATAGAATTCATAATATTTGATCTTTTAAGAATCAATCTTGTCATTTGAGTTATCTTAATGTGTTAAAATGTTGTATTTGAATTGATAAAATTGATTTCAATACTTATAAATAATATAGGATACATAAATAAAGATTATCAATGGTTCTTCTTATTCTTCTTCTTTCTTCAACTACTTTAATCTAATTCTTGATGTAATGACTCTGTTCTGGACATTCCTAGAATGTATAATCATAATATGCAATAAAAAAATGAGCATTTTGTTACTATTATTTTAACATAAATTTTCTCAATAAAAAACATTAAGCTTAAAATGGTTGGATGTCCATTTCGATATATTAATTAGATCGCAAGTATTTATTTGAGATACAATGTAATACACAATAATTTTAAAAAACAATTTTATTTGTGTTTTATAAGTAAGTGAATTGTTAATTATGATATTATTGGACAGTAAAAGGTATTTACTCATTGGTTTATAAGTAGAGGTAGGAGCTTCTTCTATTATATATATATATATATATATATATATATATATGGAAAAATGTCAATTTTATCGCTGAACTATAATGGAATATTCACGTATATCACTGAACTAATTTTTATTCGCTCATATCACTGAAGTTGAGATTAATATTCATATATGTCACTACTTCACCAAATCTCTAACTCCGTTAAGTTTTTTTTTTTTTTTTTTTTGGGAAAACGACTTAGCGTCATTTCATTAAAAATTCCCAAAAACGGGAAAAAAACCACGAGTTTAAGAGATCATTCTAGACAGGCCTAGAATGATCTTGAAGTCGTACCATTCTGAATAAAAGCTAAAAACGTAAATGAATTATCTGTTTACAATGCTTTCAATTCTAGTGAGTTTAAAAAACGGTAAATTCCAGTTCCTACAGATATTCCAGTTCTGCTCCGTGCTTGGAATTCCTCTCCACGTTCCCGCGAGGGCGCTGAAATCCGATACAATATCTTTCCATAACTCGTCAATGCTCCTGCGGGTTCTGTCATATACCCTTGCATTCCGTTCTTGCCAAATGTTATACACCACTGCTCCAAAGCCGCACTTGAACACGCTTGTTGCAAATCTATTTCCCTTGGCTTTGAGTAGTGCCGCTTCTTTGATTTCATTCTATTTGCTCGGGAAACTAATCAGCTCCAGGCTTTTATAGAATCTGTCCCAAAGCTCCGAAGCAATACAACAACTCCCGAATAGGTGATCTATGGTTTCTTCATTTCCTATGCATAGAAGACAACTCGCGTCCGGGATGCTCATATATTTACTGATACGATCACGTGTGCTGAGTCTTTCCCAGAAGGCGAGCCATAGGATGAACTGGTGTCGAGGGATAATCTTCGTTGACCATACAAGAAGAGCCCATTCTACTTTCTGCGCTTTTTCCCGGATTACCTCCCATATTTTCTTCAATACCAGCTTCCCATTGTCCTCAGCTTTCCATTCATGAATATCCGGTATGTCGTGTAGTTGTATGTTACTTATATGATCAAGTATCATCTTTTCTTCTAGAATTCTTCTCAAGAACAAGTTCTAATTCCCGTATTTGATGTCTCTGATTTTCGCTTTTGCGCAGTCCCTTCTGATACGAGTATTTTGAAACTGCTCCTTGTCGATGATAGGCTGGTTTTCAAACCGAGGGTCGTGCCAGAATAGAGTGTCTTTCCCGTCCTCTAGTCGGATGTCATAAAGATCTGCAATATCGTTTCTTAGTTTAAGAATCTTTTTTAGAGACCAGCTCATACCTTCGTGAATTTTACAGGTCCAGATGCTGGTTTCGTGTTTCATAAATCTCGTATGCATCCATTTGATCCATAATGACTCCTGATTGCGCTCCAAAGCCCACATATGCTTGAAGGTTAGAGCCTTGTTCCACTCGATATAGTTCTTCAAGTCGATGCCTCCCTCGTCCTTCGGTTTGCAGAGAGCGGTCCATTTGACTTTCTTTCCTCCTCTTCCACTATTACCCCAGATAAAGTTTCTGTTAAATGAGATGACATGTGGAATTAACATGTCATCTTTTTTAATTAATATATTGACATGTCATATTTTTTAATTAATATATATTATATATATTTTTATTTATTTAAATTTTAAATAATAAAACATTTACAAAGTCATTAATAATTTTCTTCTCTTGCCCTAATTAACTAAACCCACCATTCTTCTTAGATTCTTGTTCTTCAAAAGATTATTGTTCTTGTTCTCTTCCTATATGAATTTATCTAATTGATTAGTGTTTATATAATCAACAAGAATGCATTATCAGGATATCATTTACTTATCTCTGTTTTAGAAAGGTGATCTATCTGATTGATTAGGTGAATCAGAGAAGAAGAATGGTGGGTTTAGTTAATTAGGGTAGGAGAGAGAAATTATTAATGATTTTGTAAATGTTTTATTATTTAGAATTTTAAATAAATAAAAATATATATAATATATATTAATTAAAAAAATGACATGTTGTCCTTACTGAAAGAGCGATACATACTTCGGATGGAGTCTTTGTTTGTGTTCGCTTGGCTCTTCAAGAGAAAATTAAAATAGGTTTCATGGATGGCTCCTTTCCACAACCAAATGAGTGTGACATTGATGGTGAACAGTGGGCGATTGTAGATTCCACGATCCGAGGTTGGATCATGAACACCATTGAAGCAAGGATTGTGAGGAGATTTTAGTTAAAGAAAACTAGTAGAGACTTGTGGCTTGAGATTAAGTCTCTTTATGAACCAAGGAAATAACGGACCGAGGAGATACAATCTTTCAGAATGATATTAGTTTCGTCCAGCATTGTGATTTGAACTTAGAGGAATATAACTGATCTAAGGTTCAATTGTTGTGGGATGAAATGATGGGACTTAAGCCACTTCGCAAATGCATATGCAGGGGACTTAATTAGGTATGACTGTGATGAATGTTTTCTTGAAGCATAAATGCTTCTGGATGATGAAGAGTTGAAGCTATTACGGTTTTTAATGGGCCTCGATGATGAGAGATATGAGTACGTTAATGACCAAATTATTATGCAAGATCCTTGGCCTAATGTATACAAGTCATTCACCATGCTTCAGAATGTGAAAAAGAAGTATAGATAGAAAATACCATTTCAAGAATCTACAATGGTTCTTAAGGAATGAACTTGAAGATATATACACCAAACATTTTAAAGGTAAAACAAGGATATGCACACATTGTGAAGGAAGATGCCATAGGAAGGAAAGATGTTTCAAGATTGTATTCGTAAGTTATCCTATATGGTGGAAACAACCTAAAGAAAATGTTGGAAAGAAGAACTATGTCATTTTCTACCTAAAGTCAACGATAATTCTACTGAATCTTTCATCGAATTCAGTCATTTTCTCTTCGGGGCGCATCTTGATGCTGTCGAATTGCTGTGTGGCAACTATGAGTTTATTTTCTTTTTGGTTTGTCCATTGCCCTCACACAGTTGAGTTAGCCTCTCCCAAATTTCTTTGGTAGAGGTGCATGACTTGATCTTGCTGAACATATTCTTGTCTAGCATTTTGTACAGAATGTCTTTGGCCATATTATCGAGGTTGTTTTTCCTCTTTTCTTAGATCGTGGTTTCTCCTACATCTCATGAGCACCATCGGTTGAGGTTGAAATTAAATATTTATATATCTCATTCTCAACCATGATTTATCACAAATAATTTAATACAAAGTTATAAAACACTAAAACACTATATTCAAATTACACGTTAAAAAATATCTTAATATCCAATCCAAATGCGTAATACTCATTAATAACCAGCAACAATATCAACAAAAAGATATAAATTAGATAATTATCTTCACATTATACTACTATTTAAACACAAAATATACCAAACAACCAAAGAAGTCAATAAAACCACATGATAAGAATACAAATAGTCATCTAAATAACTAAAATCAACACAAACAAAATATAACACCAACAAAAAGAATCAATAATGTCAAATGTCAAAGGATACAAATTAGCCAACTAGCCTCACAACTAAGAGTAATTAGTTATTTTAATGATTTGAAATCCAATATATATATCAAATTGCAAAAATAGTTTCAACTGTCTAATTATTAAATCATTAAACTAGTTTAAAATTAAATCTTACACTTACCAAGCTATGAAATTAATTTCAAAACAGTGAATACAAATTTGAAAATTCAAATCAATTTCAAACTATCAAACAAGCATGGTATAAAGTTCTTACTAACATAATCTGAAAACGTATAGGATCAACTGCTTAATCTGATGACTATTGGAGTATGGTTGAATTTTTGTCTCTTACTAAATTGTTGTATTGACCTTTCTGAAACGAATTCTCGCCCTATTCGTCCTGATTTGACCAATTACACCTGTCAACATCTCAAATTAATGCTTATAATATCACGATTGAAACGCTCCGTAGAGTCGTAATTGGACGAGAAAATTCAAGTAGAGACGAAAGATTAGTATAGCTAATTCACCTAACTGAAGAAGAACACACGTATTGAAACCTGAGAATTTGGTTCATACATTACCGTCATTGACTAAACTTTTGATATCATGTTTGACTACTTTACAATTAGAATCTAAAACAATTATTTGTAGAATAATTGATCAATTGCAACGATAGAGGTTAATTTTATAAACAAAACAATTAAATTAAATAGTTAGTTGAAAAGGAAACTACTAGATTTGTGCAGTTTGAGAGATAGGGAGCTTCAATATCCCTAAAATATTTTATTAGAATTCATCTTTTTGCATTTGGTTCAATGTTCCACACTGTTGAGTCCAAATTTTCAGAAAAACAATTAATGTGGACCATGAAGGTGGAAATTTTACGAAAAAAACTAACTTAATTTACATTTCATGTTTACTAATTTACCATTGATTGTGTTATTTACCAATGATATGCTCTCTCTTGTCCTCTTCAAAAAGTGAAACAATTATCCTATATGGGTTCCATCTCTTCCTAAGCCTCCTGCATTAATGTTCAAATAGAATAGAATAAATGTAAGAATGATACTGATTTTTTTTATCTAATGTGAAACGACAATCAAATGCTACCATAAAAATATTTGTTGCGTAGCCAGTTGAACCATCATTGTTTGATATCACCTAGACAGACGTGTTACATTTAAACATGGGCAAAAGAACTGGTAATATGTAAAAGAACTTCTTAGAAGGATGATATGTTCATGTATTTACTCAATAAAGAAAAAAGTGTAAACTACAGCTAATGATTCTCTAAATTCCTAGAGAAAATTCAATTGATATATAGAACAAGATATTGCTTCACATTCTTTAAAGAGCAAAGGCTACCCAACAAGTATTTTAAACAAGCACAATATTTTAGGTCACAACAATTAAACCATTCCAACGCTTCTAAGAAGAAATTACAATTGAAATACAGAGGAATTCTTAATTTGTTGACAAGTGGAAGAAGAAGAAACTCATACCTTTGTTCATTTTTCTAGATCGTTGATTTAGTCCGAAGCTAATATGACAAGTATTAATATGTTATCTACAAATTCAGTTTAGACACCATCTCAACGTTATTTAAACAATTTCTAAAAATATTAAATAGAATAGAAGTTAGAGGATGACAGGACCTAACCATGAAAATACATTAAATACCATTTGAAAACACATCCTAGAGCTGGAACTGAATTTGGAAGAGTCAGCTTCGAAAATTTTCTTGAAAACCCTTTCTGTTTATCCAATTATATGAGATCATGACTTAATTAGACAAATATTCATAAATTTGTTGATTTTTAGCGTCCAAACTCAGTTTCAGCTGCTCTATAAAGTGTTTCCAAATGGGATTATATGTTTAATTTTCCCGAACAAGAAGAATTTGCATAAAAAACTAACACATAGTTGTTCTCCTCTGTTTACCACATCATAAAAGTAAGAATAGCAAACATAATAATAATAATGTCCTGGGAAACACAAATATTTCTCATTCCTACTAGACCTACATACACATTACACACCAAATTAAGTACAATAAATTGTTGGAAATTGCAATATATAAGGATTCCCACAATGAATAAAGAAGTTACAATAACAACCAACCTGGAAAATTGATCGCCCACTCGGATCGCCACATATCTTCTTAACGCCTCCTAGATCCACTATCCTAGTAGCTCTCTCCAGGTTTTTCCAAAAAAGAAATACAACCTATAAACACACAAAGCACCTTCAATTTTCAACTTCTTGTTGACCATGACAAACACGCACTTATAAATGTGAGACTCTTTATCAAACTCATCAATAAATCTGATATTCTTGTTGATTTATAGGCAAACAAAATTTTAGGAACTCCTTAATTGAACTGAATTGTCAACGAAATCTTAATATCCATACATTGGAATCAAACAAATCCATGAAAGTATCGATCAATCCAGTCATAAATTTGTACTAAGGTCGTAGAAAAAGTATTTAATATAAAAGGGGGGGACCTATCATCTAGTTAAAATTGAATTTTGTTGAACAATTATGATTTATAATAATAATCTAAACACATGTAAGTAGTGTCTGAGTTTGGTGCAGTTGATTCTCAAAAATAAGTCCAAGCTGAAAGAACCCTTGGTAATTAGTATCACTAGCGAAAACATCTCCTTTCAAAGTTTAATGGATCTTAAAGAGGATCTTGATGCATTTAAACTCTGTAGGTGAACCAAAACAGGGTTAAGTTTAAATGAAAATCCAACATAGAAAGAAAAATGGGCAGACTCTTCTCACCCAAGCAGACTATCCTTGGTTTTCATCAACATTATTATAGAGAAGAGACTTAGACTACTAAGAATTATGCGCAAATCATTGAAAGACAAATTCAGGACAACATAGGAAGCAACATTAGTCAAAACTGAAAACCTGGTGGAGGTTCTATATCAATGAGAACAACCCTTGTTCTTGTGCAATATGAGAAGAGAGTAGCAAAAGAAGCAGTTAGGTCTAGAAACAATTTCCCAAACAGCTTTATTACCTGATTCCGATACCTACAGACTTTACCAATTCAGACACAACTAACTCCTCGTTTCGGTCTCCGATGGTTCGTTCACTCCCGTTGTGGGAGGTTCATTTCTCTTCATTCCTCAATGTATAAATTACGCGGCGGAGAAGAACAAGGTTATAATCAGACTAACTAGGTTTGAAATCATTTAAGATTACCGATTTTGTTGCTCAATTAGAGGATGATCGATGGTAATTCTGCAACTCTAGCATCTACACACTTCCTCTTTACACTGATAAAATCGAATTTCTAACCCCTTCTGGAGTTCTATTGGTTGAAGAAGAAGATTGATCGCATACCTTGTCAATTATATAAAAAAGAGCTCTACCTCTTCCAATTGAGTACAGATAAATGACGAGCAATGCGATTCTCTCTCATTTATAATACAAGTTCGACTGGAATTTCGACGCCGGCCGTGATGGATCAATATATTATTTATTTAGGGTTTCGACAAAAATTTCGACGCCCAATATTATCTTCGTAACTTAACTTGCCAGGACCAATTTCTTTCACTCCCAATATTATCTACTTTATTTGCCACGGACCAATATTATCCATGGAATTTGTGACAGCCAATATTAAATATATTATTTATAATAAGGAAATATTTTATTTTATATATAAATTAATTTTATATATATCACTTGTAAAATTAATTAGACTTAAAATTTATATAAAAATAATAATTATATTTGACTAAGTAAAAAAATTAATTATATTTGATTTGTTTCATTATTTAAAGAAGATTTTATCTTATATATATATATTTGTTTAATTAATCTAATTTGTTATATATTTAGTTTATAATTATATTAGATATTATCAACTGATTTTGCTAAATAATATTAAATATTTTCTTTATAAATTAATTAGAGTTAATTTTATATAAAAAAATAATTAAAATAATTATATTATATTTATTTTATTATTTAAATAAGATTTTATCTATGAATTTCATTTTTGTTTTATAGTAGAAGATAGAGTGAAAATAAAGTCGAAAATAAAGTTGAATATAATGTCAATTTTTTTTTTGACAAATAATATAAATAAATATTTTTGTCAGAAATTTCATCCAAAATATATTAGTAATTAATTCACTAATTTTTAACTAAAAATTATCTTTTAATTTAGCAACATAATTAATCTTAGGTAAATATTTATATTTTTTGCGTCGGTTTATGTTTTTCGTGAATTATATCGTCGCAATATCTGTCGCATATTTTTGACGTTATTTATACGTCGCTAGTTATTCGTCGCTAATTAGGCATTTTTTTGTAGTGATAAGTCTGAATATAGATGTTTAGCTAAGAACCGAATCAATCTCACCCACAATTACCCAAATGCCTATTACTTTTAGACCTATCTCAAGGCTCTTCTTCTGAAAATCTTTTGTGTTTAATAATCTAGTATATCCTTGTGGTTTCTGTACAAGTTAAACAACATTTTTGTTGTGAAGTAGAGTTTTAGGCTACACAAATGTTTACATCAAGTATTAATTATTGTTGGCATTTCAGATCAGAATGTTAGGAAGGCCGGGTACAGTGTTTGGTCTTACTCTCAGAGTAGCGCAGTGTGTATTCGCTTTAGCTACATGTGTAGTTATGGCTTCTGCTGACGGCTTCTCTAGAATCTCAGCCTTCGGGTAATCTTCTTTATTTATCTTCTGATAATTACATGAATGTGAGATTGCATTAATTATATCTAGTACTGTAATAATAAATTGGTTGGTTTCAGCGCTTTAGCTCTATTAATTGCGGTTCAAACTCTGTGGAGCTTTCTGCTGATATGCATTGATATTCATGCTCTAAGGTTGAAGATAAATATGCGAAATCATATCCATGTAGTCTTCTGTTTAGCTATAGGAGATTGGGTAATAATTTGTTTATTTCCTTATTCAATCTTTTGATAAGGCAGGTCTAATTCAATTGTAGTAAAAAATATGCAGGTGATAGCTCTACTATCACTTGGAGCTGCTTCCTCGTCGGGAGGAGTGTTGATTATGTATTCAATCGACATGAACCTTTGCGATTTAGGCCAGCATTTGGCGTGTTCAGCATTTCAGACGGCAGTAGGTTTGGCTTTCACCGCATGGCAGATATATACTTTTTGTTTGGTGAAGATGGGTCATAATGAACTTAAAAAATGGATTCAAGATACATTTCTATTGTTTTTCTTGGATGTTAATTTTGTGGTTTCATCCTTTAAAAAAAATCTAAATTTATTGAGATTGAATGATTTGTAGATCAAATTGATGCTAACTATGAAATTGTCAATTTGAGGAATTAACACATTTGCATTGATTCAACATTTATTTAAAAGTTAGAACTATAAATTCAGAAACATTCTTGTATTTTGATGCTTGAAAATCAATTTATACCTTGGGATTTGATTTATGATGAATTGATCATGATATGATATGAAGCTCAAAAGTTGATCAAAATGATATACAAATTTGATACTAGAATTAAAGCTAGAAGTCTTTGAATTATTTGAAATTCCACCAAAAATCAATTTAAACTTAAAATATAAATAATAAAATAAAAATTATAACTCTAAATGTATATTTTTAATTAGTTTATATATAATTATATTTATAAAATATAAATGTTATTTTTTATTTATTCACAAAAATAAATGTATAAAGGAAGTGGGGGGAAAATGAACCCCTTAAAAAATGGATCCAAGATACATCTGGATTGTTTTTCTTGGAGGTTAATTTGTGGTTTTATTCATTAAAAAGATCTAAATTAATTGAGATTGAATGATAGCATCAAATTGATGCTAATTATGAAATTGTCAATTTGAAGGAATAACACATTTGAATTGATTCAACATTTAATTAAAAATTAAAACTATAAATTCAGAAACATTCTTGTATTTTGATACTTGAAAATCAATTTAACATCAATTTATTCTTACTATTTCTTTCATCATATATTATCATTTTAAGTAATAAACTACCATTTTTTTTAATAATTATTACAATTTTTTGTTAAATATATCATCAAATAATATTTAAAGATTCTTATAACTCATATTACTACCTACATATTTTTTAACTTTTAAATATGTTAAAAATATAATCAATAAAAAATATAAATATTAATATTTAAATTATAAATAATTTAAAATTTTAAAAATAAATAAATAAATAAAAGTAATATCTAAGAGAATTATTAGGAATTCACATTTCTATTTATATAATTTATTTTTTATTTTATTTTTATTTTGTTTTTATTTTATTTTAATTAATATTTTATTTTAGTATGTTTAATTTTAATTATATATTATATTTATAAAATTAAATAATTAATTATTTAAATAAAAATATAAATAAATTTATAGAGAAAGTTAATATAAATGTGAGTAGGTTAAATCATGTGACTAATTTTGTTTATGTCGTTTCGTGTGTATATACTCATGCTCGTGTCGTGTCTATACTTGTGTTGTGTCCGTGTCGAGTCGTGACCATGTTACGATCGTATAAACTCATAATCGTGTCGTGTTCATATTGTCTCATGCTTGTGTCGTGTCAACGCACGACCCGAATGAGATAATATTATATGGTGTCGTTCTGTACCAAGATCGTGTCGATCCGTGTTGATTCAACACATTGCTCAACTTTAAATAATAAAAAATAGATCCAAGATACATTTCGATTGTTTTTTTTTATGTTAATTTGTGGTTTTATTTCTTAAAAAATCTAAATTAATTGAGATTGAATGATAGCATCAAATTGATGCTAATTATGAAATTGTCAATTTGAAGAATTAACACATTTGAATTGATTCAACATTTAATTAAAAGTTAAAACTATAAATTCAGAAACATTCTTGTATTTTGATGCTTGAAAATCAATTTAACATCAATTTATTCTTACTATTTCTTTCATCATATATTATCATTTTAACATAACTATTAAAGTATTAAACTACCAATTTTTTTTTATAATAATTATTACATTTTCTTTTTAAATAGATCATCAAATAATATTTAAAGATTCTTATAACTCATGTTACTACTTAACATATTTTTTAACTTTTAAATATGTTAAAAATATAATCAATAAAAAATAAAAAATATTAATATTGAAATTATAAATAATTTAAAATTTTAAAAATAAATAAATAAATTAATAAAAGTAATATCTAAGAGAATTATTAGGAATTCACATTTCTATTTATATAATTTATTTTTTATTTTATTTTAATTAATATTTTATTTTAATATGTTTAATTTTAATTATATATTATATTTATAAAATTAAATAATTAATTATTTAAATAAAAATGTAAATAGATTTATAGAGAAAGTTAATATAAATGTGAGTAGATTAAATAATGTGACTAATTGTGTTTATGTCGTTTCGTGTGTATATACTTATGCTCGTGTCGTGTCTATACTCGTGTTGTGTCCGTGTCGAGTCGTGACAATGTTACGATCGTACTAATACTAATACTAATACTAAAAGTAGTACTAGTACTAGTAGAAACACATATGAATCTAGTCGAAACACAACGATCTATTTCACTTTGAGATTGAGACTCGTCGGTTCAACATACGAACTGCAGTGGGAAGAAGATGGAATCCAGACGCGACGAATAGACCAGCGGAAGATTCATCTTCAGAGTGATCTTCGATCTTAGAGAAATCGCCTGGCCAGGGAAGTCCCGGAGACAGGGATATTTTGTTATATCTGATTCCTCCCACTTCTTTCGAAGTTGCAAAGAGGACCTTGGGTCTCTTTTATTTTTAAAATAACCTTAAATTTTAATTTCGAATTAATTTATTAATTCGAATTAAAGTAGTCCCTGAATTTAAAAAAAAAAATCCAAAATAAAATAAATTTAAGATCCGGTTTGTTTTTCCCTATTTGAAAAACAATTTTAAGTTGAATTTTGAAAGGAAATCACTGATTTTTAAGTCTTTTGTAATACGGTTCAATAGACAGTTATATACAATTTTAATGTGACTAATTGTGTTTATGTCGTTTCGTGTGTATATACTTATGCTCGTGTCGTGTCTATACTTGTGTTGTGTCTGTGTCGAGTCGTGACCATGTTACAATCGTACTAATACTAATACTAAAACTAATACTAGTCGAAACACATATGAATCTAGTCGAAACACAATGAATTGCATCCTAAAGTCAGCAAAATCACATTTTAAGCATCTCGTAGATGACAAAATAGAATGCAATAACAAAACATCGTTTCTGAATCCATATCCCTACAGACCAGAATTACAGATGAACGAACACAGATCGACTGGCTGAAGATCAAGTTAAGTCAGAAGTGAAGAGATCCATTTCCACGAATTGATCTAATACTAATACTAACAAACGCCCATAGAACGACGACAGAGGCGTGAAATACGACGAGGAACCCGACGACAAGTACGCGCGGGAAGGTGACGAAGATGTCCCCGGGTGCAGAGACGGTGAAGACGGAACTAGATCGGGGGATACCTCGATCATCTCGACTGGTGGTGGTGGTGCTGACCTCGATCCTCCAGCAGCCGTGACAAAGAATCGGTACAATCTGACTGCTGATAGAATCAGCAGCAGTAACATGAAAATACCGAAAAAAATACATATGAAGATCACGAGCTGGCTGTGAGAAAGACCTTGTGGATTCATTTTCAAACAAATCCAATCTTTTTTTTCCTTCTTTCTTTCTCATTCTCTCTCCTCACTTTCAACCTATATAGAAAAAATTTATAAGTTAGGTCTCGTTTGTTTTTCATTCTATTCTTGGTCCCTCTTCTCCATTATACCGCTTAATTCATTCACCAAAACTACTAAAATACTATTTATAAAAATTTGTGTCAGAAAAACTAGTTGAAATTCGTGTTAGATTTTCAATCGTGTCGTGTCGTGTTGAAACTCATTTTTATCTATATCAACGAACTTTTTCGTGGCATGTTAATTAATGTGTCGTGTCGACTAAAGTCGATCATTATATCGGCCAAATTAATTATGTCGTGTCGAGACCCGTTTTTATGCGTGTCTAATTGTGCCTTAACCCGTTTTTATGCGTGTCTAAGATGAGCGATCCTTCTACTACAAACAAACATGACCACGTACGTACAATATTAATTATGGAAACGAAACGAAACTCAGCAGCAGCGACAACTAGATACAATACAAACAGACTAAACTTGAGAGACGAAAAATAAAAATTACTTCAGATCCATATCACTACAAAGATCAAACGCCCCTAGAACGACGACGGGGGCGTGAAATGCGAGGAGGAACCCGACGACGAGTACACGCGGGAAGGTGACGAAGATGTCCCCG
Organism: Impatiens glandulifera; assembly: GCF_907164915.1. Lineage (NCBI taxonomy): Eukaryota > Viridiplantae > Streptophyta > Magnoliopsida > Ericales > Balsaminaceae > Impatiens > Impatiens glandulifera. The sequence continues at coordinate 53,441,536 of NC_061863.1, read as the reverse complement.
GGTGCAGTGACGGTGAAGACTAATTGTGTTTATGTCGTTTCGTATGTATACCCATGCTCGTGTCGTGTCTATACTTGTGTCGTGTCCGTATCGACTCGTAACCGTGTTTCGATCGTATAAACTCATAATCGTGTCGTGGCCGTGTCGTCTCGTGCTTATATCGTGTCAACCTAAGACCTGAGTGAGATAATATCGTATCGTGTCGTTCCGTACAAATATCGTGTTGAATCGTGTCGGTTCGTATTTAGCTAACCCATTGCCCAACTCAATATTGAGGATTACTATAAATGTGGTCCTAAAATGGAGGAGAAATTGATGCGAAGTCATTTGGAATTCTTTAGAGTCCTTTATGCACTTTGAAGGAGTAAGTATACTAGACACCTCCACATCTCCAAATTTAATACAACTTTACTAACCAAATGGTACTCTTTCACACAAGAACATGGTAGCATGTGGACATGTCTCTACAGAGTTATTCACTAAATCATTCATCAACCATGAAGATCAGGGATCTAATGTTGACATTTGGAAAGATAGACGACGAAGCAAAATGAGCATATTATAGTTCGAATTCTTATCCTTGTGAGAGTAATTACTTGTCAAAGGTCTCCGAAAACCTTATATTCAAACTAAATTCACAAGGGTAGATTAAGCGACAAGAATCTTACCTAAAAAGTTAAATACTTTAAATTCAATTTGATTAAAAATGTCTGAGTTAAAAGTAAATCATGTTAGTAAGACTAAAAATAAACCCGGAGTAAAAAAGTAGATACATCAACTTACTTGGGGACATTATTTATATATGTTATGCCTCAAATAATGTTGTCAAAAATAAAATTTGAATTAAGAGCTTCAGAGTGCATCATTATTTTTATAAATACAAGTTAAATATAAATATCATTAAGAAAGATCACTTGTCACAATTTTTACAATGTCTTTTTCGGAAACTATCCAAGTTTTGACTATTCCAAAATATTTTGCTCCTATAGATAAACTTAGCCTTAATTTTTTTCATATTATTAAAAATAGATTAAATTTTGTTATTTGCTCTCTTGATTTTCCATACATGGGCATATGGAGATTTTTTTTTTATTTGTAACGTGCTAATTAATCTTGACTTGAAAAAAGCTAATTTTATGAGTTATATAATTTTGTGCTAAAATAATATCGTATATAATATGATATATTTAAGTATAACAACTAAAAAAACAAAAAAAACATGAGTATTCATTTTACTAAAAAAACACAACAAGATTAATTATTTGAGGACAACAATAAAAACATAAACAAAAAAATGTTTACCAACGAATTCGCCTAACATAAAATCTAACTCTAACGAGTTCAAAATATTTAAGAAGTTGAATGAGTTCACCGACCGTGTCTATCGATTTTTCAAATAGATCTCTCATATAATCGTAATAATATCATTGTGCCGTTGTACAGTAAACGCATTTGTCGACCATGATGATTAAACGTTATAGGTTCCTTTTGAATCGAATATATAATCCACCAGAAAAAGAAAAAATAACTATAATTTAATTAATTGGGCAACCAATGTATCATAATCCTTAGTCATGGCAATGTTACCCCGAAGGAACCGAATTCGGTTCAGGTTCGAGTAATTAGTTTGATTTTCAGTTTCGGCTAATTTTAGGTCGGAACCAATCGGTTTCGAGTTCGGTTCAGAGTACCCGAAATAAATTTTGATAATTAAAAAAAAAAATTGGTTCTCACTGTTTGCCATTCGGTTCCTACCTATCGGCTACTGCTGGTCCATTAGAGAAGAGACGAGGAAGAAGACCTTTTTAATATATATTTTTTAAAATATTATTTATTTATATATTATATAATATATGACTGTATATTTTATTTTATTTAATATCAAATTTTTAATTTTTTTTATTAAATATTTATTTTTAAGTCTAATACATGAATTGTTTTTTTAATGTATCATCAAATATTTTAAAATATTAAAATTTTGTTCAAAACATATGTAAAAACTAAAAATATATTAGTAGGTTAAAATTAGTTAAATAAGTAAAAAAAAAAAAAATTAAATCGTGTCAGTATTCATCGGTTCCGAACTGATATTTCAAGTAATTTAAGTACTCGTTTTTTTCTAAGCAAATTTGAGTGTGGTTCAAATCCTCGAAACCCAGAAATTTGACTTGCCTAGATCCTAGATAATAATAGAATAACAACTTTTAATAAGAACAAGCCTATAATCAGTGAGACGTACCAAGATAAATATTGATGTTGTGAATGTGCACATAATATTGTCATTAAGAAATGATATGAAATCTCTAAGAAGCAAAATAATGAAAGAGAACAACACTCTTTCACTTATATCCACGTACCTTTATATTGAAATCGCTCAATATTACATAACACACCCACTCGACAATGATACGTCCAAATGCACGTGACCGTGCTTCCTTTGTCGGTTTGTAGAGCCTCTTTATCAATGGCGGATTCACGTTCTTCATGTCTGCCCGGTAAAAATAATTCATACTCTCTAAAGTCCATAACACTAACAGTCATATGTAGTCATTTTAGATTAAATTCATACTTTCGTGTCGTGTTATTCATGTCCACAAGTTTATTCGTGTCGTACTAACTCGTGTTTCGTGTTATTCCGACTTTATTATCGTGTCAACACAATCGTGTCTTGACACTCATGTTAATTATTTATTTACTTATATATATTAAATTATAATTTTAGTAAAACTTATAACATATTATTATATTATGACAGTTAAATTATTATCATATATTTTGTTTGAATGTTTTAATAATAATTAAAATTTTAAAATAATTTAAAATTTTAAAAATAATATGTAAATTAATAAAAATAATATTAAAGATAATTATTACGAGACTCAAATTTTTATTCATATTATTTATTTAATATTTATATTTAATTTTAATATTTTAGTATATTTAATTTTAATTATATATATTACATTTATAAAATTAAATAATTTATAAATTTAATGAAAATGTAAATATATTTAGAGAGACGTGAACATTTGATAATGTTAATGTAAAAGTGAATAGTTTGAAAAGAAAATGGGAGTGAAAGTGGGAAAGGTGGATAAAATTTATAAATATATATTATTATATTAATAAAATTAAAATTAAAATTATTATCATGTATTTATTATTTAATTTATTAATAATAATTGCAATTATAAATAATTAAAAAATTAATAAGTAATTAATAAGATAATATCAAAGAGAATTATTAATAGACTTACATTTTTATTCATATAATTTATTTTTTATTTATATTTTATTTTAATTTATATTATTTAAATTAATATATTATTTTAATATTATATTTTAATATGTTTAATTTTAATTATAAATATTACATTTATGAAATTAAATAATTTATTAATTGAATAAAAATGTAATAGGTTTAGAAAATGTTAACATGGGTAACTTAGGTCATTTGACATAATTGTGTTTATGTCGTTTCGTGTGTATACCCGTACTCGTGTCGTGTCTATACTTGTGTCGTGTCCGTATCGACTCGTAACCGTGTTTCGATCGTATAAACTCATAATCGTGTCGTGGCTGTGTCGTCTCGTGTTTATATCGTGTCAACCCAAGACCCGAGTGAGATAATATCGTATCGTGTCGTTCCGTACAAATATCGTGTTGAATCGTGTCGGTTCGTATTTAGCTAACCCATTGCCCAGCTCAATATTGAGGATTACTATAAATGTGGTCCTAAAATGGAGGAGAAATTGATGCGAAGTCATTTGGAGTTTCTTTAGAGTCCAAGTTTATGCACTTTGAAGGAGTAGGTATACTAGACATCTCCACATCTCCAAATTTAATACAATTTAATAACCAAATGGTACTCTTTCACACAAGAACATTGTAGCATGTGGACATGTCTCTACAGAATTATTCACTAAATCATTCATCAACCACGAAGATCAGGGATCTAATGTTGACATTTAGAAAGATAGACGACAAAGCAAAATGAGCATATTATAGTTCGAATTCTTATCCTTGTGAGAGTAATTACTTGTCAAAGGTCTCCGAAAACCTTATATTCAAACTAAATTCACAAGGGTAGATTAAGCTACAAGAATCTTACCTAAATAGTTAAATACTTTAAATTCAATTTGATTAAAAATGTCTGAGTTAAAAGTAAATCATGTTAGTCGCACTAAAAATAAACCCGGAGTAAAAAAGTAGATACCCCAACTTACTTAGGGACATTAGTTATATATGTTATGCCTCAAATAATGTTGTCAAAAATAAAATTTGAATTAAGAGCTTCAGAGTGCATCATTATTTTTTAAAATACAAGTTAAATATAAATATCATTAAGAAAGATCACTTGTCACAATTTTTACAATGTCTTTTTCGGAAACTATCCAAGTTTTGACTAAGCCAAAATATTTTGCTCCTATAGATAAACTTAGCCTTATTTTTTTTCATATTATTAAAAATAGATTAAATTTTGTTATTTGCTCTCTTGATTTTCCATACATGGGCATATGGAGATTTCTTTTTTATTTGTAATGTGCTAATTAATCTTGACTTGAAAAGCAAATCCAAAGCTAATTTTATGAGTTATATAATTTTGTGCTAAAATAATATCGTATATAATATGATATATTTAAGTATAACAACTAAAACAATAAAAAAAACATGAGTATTCATTTTACTAAAAAAAAACACAACAAGATTAATTATTTGAGAACAACAATAAAAACATAAACAAAAAATGTTTACCAACAAACTCGCCTAACATAAAATCTAGCTCTGACGAGTTCAAAATATTTAAGAAGTTGAATGAGTTCACCGACCGTGTCTATCGATTTTTCAAATAGATCTCCCATATAATCGTAATAATCAATTTGAAGAGTTAACACATTTGAATTGATTCAACATTTACTTGAAAGTTAGAACTATAAATTCAGAAACATTTGTGTATTGAATGATGAATTGATCATCATATGATATGATATGATATGAAGCTCAAAAGTTGATTAAAATGATATACAAATTTGACACTAGAATTAAAGCTAAAAGTCTTAATTTTTCTTCACCCAATTCTTTAAGGATCTAATTAAAAAAAATGAGTCTTCAATACTGAAATCCAAATTCATTTTTCATTTGGTTTTACGGAATATAAATTTTATTATGTATTGGTTCAAGTGTTCCATTTAGAAAATACAACTTTATGAATAATATATCTAATAAATTATGTTTCTTATCATTATCTAATCTGAATTGTTTTTCATTGATTTTATTAATATAGCTGTTAACTTAGTTAAATAACAGTCAGTTTGTTAATAGCAGATATTATTTTAACAGGGCTAATATGTTTATAACTTTAATTAAGTCAGATAGAAACATTATTTTTCTTTAAGAGTCTAGTGAAATAAAGACTTATATTAGATAATAATTAATAGTAATTGATTACAAACTCAGACTTAGATAATTAAAGAAAAACAAGAACATAACAGATTAATAAGGAAAGATCAAACAAACAAAAGAAAACATCATCAAACTCAACAAGACACACACAAATAACTAAATTATGACGATTTCTTTCAAGCGGTGAAAATTGTCATAAACATAACACAAATGACCATATATACTTTGATACGTACATATATATACTAATTAAACATAACTTAATTACTTAGGCTATACCTAGCTAATTAATTAATTATTAAGGAAACACATGGACCCGAATTTCATACTGTGAGAGAATCTCGAATACGCACAAATCACCCTCCTTGAGACCGTTGTCATTCACGAAATGGACCCAACCTCGGGAGAAGGTTGATTGGTTCTTCTTTGGAATATAGGTCACATCCCATGATCTTCCCTCCTTATTTAGTAGAACTACGGTTGCTCTTTTGCTAGGTAAATGTTCCGTGGCTGAGCAATTGGAAAAATTCTGCAATTCGAATTATAATTACACAATATTAAAATCAGAATTATGTCATGATTTTCATTCCTACTTATAAACTCACCAGAACGAAGACTTTGACGCAATGGTAGCTCATCAAACGTTTTACAAGATAAGGGGGTTTGATTCCAGCTTTCTCCAACATCACAGCATCATCAATCTTTTGTACTTTGTTATTCTTAATATTGTTAGAACATTCTCCATGAAATTGCCCCATTCTCTCTATTCCACTCATTTCGAACACTCGCACCTCGAAGTGCGAGTTTCCATCGTAAGTGAAGACCGTGAATTCCCCACCTTCAAAGCGGCAGTCTTCGTAAAACAGTTCCCACCCATCTACAATCCTTAAATAACCCTCGCAATCTTTCCTCAGTTTCACGGGACAAATCTTGCCATAAGGACCTCTAAGGGTTGCATCTTGGGGCAAGTTTTTTGCAAATTTTTTGGTGAAGCGTTGTGGGAGTCTCTGTAATTATATTGTACATGTTCCAATTCAATGAATGTATAAAAATCAAATCTTAGCTAGAGCCCTAGAGAGTTACTTACCATTGTATCAAACTTTGTTTGGCCAGGTAGAATGATGTTGAAGAAGCTGAAATGATCATCTCCATTCTTCATTTTTCTTGTTATAGAGAGAAAGGGTGATGAATGAGGAGTTTGTATATATAAATAGAAATCCCTTCTTAAAGAGTTAGATACAACGCATGGGAGGGCATTTCAGTAAATCAACATCTTACAATTATTTCCAAGAATCCAATGCAACTTTGCTGATGTAATGTCTTCATCAATTCAATGCAACTTTGCTGATGTAATGTCTTCATCAATCCAATGCAACTTTGCTGATGTAATGTCTTCATCATCTATTAAAAAATATTTATTTATGATACTTTATTGATTACTTATAATAAAGAACATGGTTTTATTTTATTATTGTATAAAATGATTGACTGTTTTCAAAAATTTTGATTAATCGATTATCTCACACCTGACAAATAGAAATCAATAAAATTTGATATTAATATAGGCTTACCAAAGTGTTAGAGCTGATATATCCCAAGTAGAACTTGAAGAAGGATGAAAACATCGGAGTGTTCTCTAGTTGTCTTGAAAGATTCATTTTTGCAATTCCTTAGTTAACAAGAACACTAGTCCCAAACAAAACTCTCAAACTGTTACTTTGTTTATACAAGAATTTTGAAGCCTAACAAATGAGATTCCCCTACAGCTAAATAAGCATTAGGCAGTGCCTATTTTGTGAATAAAAGCGCTACAAGTTAAGCATGTTTGGCTTTTAAATAATTCAGCTGCGATTTTTCATGAGTTGATTTGTTTTGTCGCACAACAATATAGGTCTTTTAATGAATGATTTAATTTTTGTAAGCATATGAACATAGCAAAATTAAAATTAAGAGCATGGTAGGTATAGGGTTATTTGATTAGAGATTTTGATAAGAAGATGGATGAAACAATAGTTTATTTTTCTAAATTATTTGAAATTCTATTTGAACATCTCACACATTAATAATCATGAAAAGGAATCTTCTATTAATGGAAATTTGATATGACAAACTAATATGAACCCTCCCCACTCTTGTTTGGCACAACTATATGTCATAATCAATGACTTTAATACTACTGTATTAACTACAAACAAATTAAGCAACTTAAGAAATAATTTTAGATTGACACACAAGTAGGCTTACAAATTTCTTGCAAAGTTCTTGGTGAAATTTTGAGGGAACAAGGGCTACCATTGTCTTAAACTTTGTTTGGCTTGGTAGAACGATCTTGAAAAATCTGAAATGGTCTTCATTTGAACAATTGATGATCTTTATTTATGATAGTTTATTGATTACTTAAAACATCAATCATGTATGAGTTTTATTTTTGTATCAAAGGATTGACTATTTACAAAACAATTACTTCAATATGGCCAAACATACACTAATCCAAACATACACTAATTTCTACCTGCAATCAGAATTACTAGAATTTGTCTTTGACTTTGGATATTCTATTATATTGATATGGGTTCTTATAATTTGTATAGAGGAAGTTGGGGAAAATGAATCCCATAAAATATGGATCTAAAATATTGAGTTTGAATGATTTGATGATCAAATTGATGCTAACTATGAAATTGTCAATTTGAAGAATTAACACATTTGAATTGATTCAGCATATATCTAAAAGTTAGAAGTATAAATTCAGAAACATTCTTGAAAGCTTGAAAATCAATTTAGATCATGATATTATATGAATCTCAAAAGTTGATCAAAAGATATACACATTTGAAATTTTGACACTATAATTAAAGCTAAAAGTCTTTGAATTATATTAAAGTGCAGAAATGACAAGAGATGGTATGAATAGAGGACACAATTTTAAGTCAATAAATTAAGAGGGAGTCAATAAATATCACATTCTTTAATTGTATAAGTAGAGGTAGGATATATATATATATATATATATATATATATATATATTGAAAGTTAGTATTATTCCGTTGAATTTAAAATGTTTAAAATAAGAATAGAATTCATAATATTTGATCTTTTAAGAATCAATCTTGTCATTTGAGTTATCTTAATGTGTTAAAATGTTGTATTTGAATTGATAAAATTGATTTCAATACTTATAAATAATATAGGATACATAAATAAAGATTATCAATGGTTCTTCTTATTCTTCTTCTTTCTTCAACTACTTTAATCTAATTCTTGATGTAATGACTCTGTTCTGGACATTCCTAGAATGTATAATCATAATATGCAATAAAAAAATGAGCATTTTGTTACTATTATTTTAACATAAATTTTCTCAATAAAAAACATTAAGCTTAAAATGGTTGGATGTCCATTTCGATATATTAATTAGATCGCAAGTATTTATTTGAGATACAATGTAATACACAATAATTTTAAAAAACAATTTTATTTGTGTTTTATAAGTAAGTGAATTGTTAATTATGATATTATTGGACAGTAAAAGTATTTACTCATTGGTTTATAAGTAGAGGTAGGAGCTTCTTCTATTATATATATATATATATATATATATATATATATATATATATATATATATATATATATATATATATATATATATATATATATATATATATATGGAAAAATGTCAATTTTATCGCTGAACTATAATGGAATATTCACGTATATCACTGAACTAATTTTTATTCGCTCATATCACTGAAGTTGAGATTAATATTCATATATGTCACTACTTCACCAAATCTCTAACTCCGTTAAGTTTTTTTTTTTTTTTTTTGGGAAAACGACTTAGCGTCATTTCATTAAAAATTCCCAAAAACGGGAAAAAAAACCCACGAGTTTAAGAGATCATTCTAGACAGGCCTAGAATGATCTTGAAGTCGTACCATTCTGAATAAAAGCTAAAAACGTAAATGAATTATCTGTTTACAATGCTTTCAATTCTAGTGAGTTTAAAAAACGGTAAATTCCAGTTCCTACAGATATTCCAGTTCTGCTCCGTGCTTGGAATTCCTCTCCACGTTCCCGCGAGGGCGCTGAAATCCGATACAATATCTTTCCATAACTCGTCAATGCTCCTGCGGGTTCTGTCATATACCCTTGCATTCCGTTCTTGCCAAATGTTATACACCACTGCTCCAAAGCCGCACTTGAACACGCTTGTTGCAAATCTATTTCCCTTGGCTTTGAGTAGTGCCGCTTCTTTGATTTCATTCCATTTGCTCGGGAAACTAATCAGCTCCAGGATTTTATAGAATCTGTCCCAAAGCTCCGAAGCAATACAACAACTCCCGAATAGGTGATCTATGGTTTCTTCATTTCCTATGCATAGAAGACAGCTCGCGTCCGGGATGCTCATATACTTACTGATACGATCACGTGTGCTGAGTCTTTCCCAGAAGGCGAGCCATAGGATGAACTGGTGTCGAGGGATAATCTTCGTTGACCATACAAGAGGAGCCCATTCTACTTTCTGCGCTTTTTCCCGGATTACCTCCCATATTTTCTTCAATACCAGCTTCCCATTGTCCTCAGCTTTCCATTCATGAATATTCGGTATGTCGTGTAGTTGTATGTTACTTATATGATCAAGTATCCTCTTTTCTTCTAGAATTCTTCTCAAGAACAAGTTCTAATTCCCGTATTTGATGTCTCTGATTTTCGCTTTTGCGCAGTCCCTTCTGATACGAGTATTTTGAAACTGCTCCTTGTCGATGATAGGCTGGTTTTCAAACCAAGGGTTGTGCCAGAATAGAGTGTCTTTCCCGTCCTCTAGTCGGATGTCATAAAGATCTGCAATATCGTTTCTTAGTTTAAGAATCTTTTTTAGAGACCAGCTCATACCTTCGTGAATTTTACAGGTCCAGATGCTGGTTTCGTGTTTCATAAATCTCGTATGCACCCATTTGATCCATAATGACTCCTGATTGCGCTCCAAAGCCCACATATGCTTGAAGGTTAGAGCCTTGTTCCACTCGATATAGTTCTTCAAGTCGATGCCTCCCCCGTCCTTCGGTTTGTAGAGAGCGGTCCATTTGACTTTCTTTCCTCCTCTTCCACTATTACCCCAGATAAAGTTTCTGTTAAATGAGATGACATGTGGAATTAACATGTCATCTTTTTTAATTAATATATTGACATGTCATATTTTTTAATTAATATATATTATATATATTTTTATTTATTTAAAATTCTAAATAATAAAACATTTACAAAGTCATTAATAATTTTCTTCTCTTGCCCTAATTAACTAAACCCACCATTCTTCTTAGATTCTTGTTCTTCAAAAGATTATTGTTCTTGTTCTCTTCCTATATGAATTTATCTAATTGATTAGTGTTTATATAATCAACAAGAATGCATTATCAGGATATCATTTACTTATCTCTGTTTTAGAAAGGTGATCTATCTGATTGATTAGGTGAATCAGAGAAGAAGAATGGTGGGTTTAGTTAATTAGGGTAGGAGAAAGAAATTATTAATGATTTTGTAAATGTTTTATTATTTAGAATTTTAAATAAATAAAAATATATATAATATATATTAATTAAAAAAATGACATGTTGTCCTTACTGAAAGAGCGATACATACTTCGGATGGAGTCTTTGTTTGTGTTCGCTTGGCTCTTCAAGAGAAAATTAAAATAGGTTTCATGGATGGCTCCTTTCCACAACCAAATGAGTGTGACATTGATGGTGAACAGTGGGCGATTGTAGATTCCACGATCCGAGGTTGGATCATGAACACCATTGAAGCAAGGATTGTGAGGAGATTTTAGTTAAAGAAAACTAGTAGAGACTTGTGGCTTGAGATTAAGTCTCTTTATGAACCAAGGAAATAACGGACCGAGGAGATACAATCTTTCAGAAGGATATTAGTTTCGTCCAGCATTGTGATTTGAACTTAGAGGAATATAACTGATCTAAGGTTCGATTGTTGTGGGATGAAATGATGGGACTTAAGCCACTTCGCAAATGCATATGCAGGGGACTTAATTAGGTATGACTGTGATGAATGTTTTCTTGAAGCATAAATGCTTCTGGATGATGAAGAGTTGAAGCTATTACGGTTTTTAATGGGCCTCGATGATGAGAGATATGAGTACGTTAATGACCAAATTATTATGCAAGATCCTTGGCCTAATGTATACAAGTCATTCACCATGCTTCAGAATGTGAAAAAGAAGTATAGATAGAAAATACCATTTCAAGAATCTACAATGGTTCTTAAGGAATGAACTTGAAGATATATACACCAAACATTTTAAAGGTAAAACAAGGATATGCACACATTGTGAAGGAAGATGCCATAGGAAGGAAAGATGTTTCAAGATTGTATTCGTAAGTTATCCTATATGGTGGAAACAACCTAAAGAAAATGTTGGAAAGAAGAACTATGTCATTTTCTACCTAAAGTCAACGATAATTCTACTGAATCTTTCATCGAATTCAGTCATTTTCTCTTCGGGGCGCATCTTGATGCTGTCGAATTGCTGTGTGGCAACTATGAGTTTATTTTCTTTTTGGTTTGTCCATTGCCCTCACACAGTTGAGTTAGCCTCTCCCAAATTTCTTTGGTAGAGGTGCATGACTTGATCTTGTTGAACATATTCTTGTCTAGCATTTTGTACAGAATGTCTTTGGCCATATTATCGAGGTTGTTTTTCCTCTTTTCTTAGATCGTGGTTTCTCCTACATCTCATGAGCACCATCGGTTGAGGTTGTGGCTGTGCTGGCCTTCATGATTTTCAGTAGACCATCGGAGATGACATACCATATGTCATCATCTAGAGCGGCCAAACGAGCTTGTATTCTTATCTTCCAGTCATCATAGTCTTCCTTCGAGAACATTGAGATTTTGTTTAGGATAGACATAATAGATATCTACGGTTGCTTGAAAATAGAAAATTTGGCTCAGATACCATTTGTTAATTAGGATTCGGGCTTTGATACCACATGAAAATAGAAAAATTGCACTTAACAATTTAGAGAAGGATTGAATCGAATTCCCACCCGCGCATTGTCGGCACCTCCAACTTCTTCTCCTCGCCGTCTTTCATCGATCTCCAGCTCCAGCTTTATTAATTATTTACGACCAAACATGCACCTCTCCCTCCCTCCCTGGTCGCAGCAACCCCAACCACAACCACACCGACGCCTCCACCATCAAAATTAATATACCATCCATAAACTCAAACAGAGATTTTCCAAACGAATTAGCCAACTGATCAATCTCCTTTTGTAATTATTAATACTATTGAAATTGCAAAACGAACGTACGTACGCAAATAAGGCTAGCTAGATTGGAAGAGATTTCGCCGCGCGGATCGAAGGCCAAACTCACTAAATCTTCCAATATATATATATATATATATCCTAATTATTAAGGTGAGACATGATCAGGTGCCGCGCGGTGGAACGATATATTGACGAATTGCCCTTTGGTGGGATTGATGACGTCGTGACAGTCGAGGCCATTACATCATGTAATTAAAAGACATCAGAAAGATTGGTCATGAAGAATGAGAGAGATCGATCTGTACGTATGATCATCATCATCCCATGCATGCATGCATGGTTGTTGTTGTTGCTCAAAGCAACAAAGTCGATATATGGGGTGGAGACACGTGATTTCGGGGTCGTGAGAGCCAGTGCATGCATGCAGATCTTGCTATAAGAAAAAGAGCCACGTACGAACAAACAAAATAGGATAAATAACAATTGCAATTTAATTATTAGTTTAACAGGACAAATCTTGCTATAAGAACTTATTTGTATTGTTATTTTAGACAGTGAATTCCCTACCTTCAAAGCTTCCCGCTTTGTAAAACAATTCCCACCCATCTACAATCCTAATTACATAACCCTCACAATCTTTCCTTAGTTTAACATGAACCTCTAAGGGTTGCATTTTCGGGCAAATTTTTTGCAAAGTTGTTGGTGAGTTTTGTGGGATTCTCTGTACATATTCTAAGTTAGTGAAGGTATAAAAATCAAATCTTAGCTATAGCCTAAAGAGTTACTTACCATTGTATCAAACTTTGTTTGGCCAGGTAGATGTTAGGATAAAAACACAAGAAAGAAGAACACAAGAACACACAGATTTATAGTGGTTCACTCAAATTGAGCTACATCCACTTCAGCCACCACCAGATTTACTATGAAGAAGAAGAAGGAATACAAAGTTTTGCCTCACACTTTATCTCTCTAAAGTTCTATCTAACCCATGTAAACCCTTAATAATTACATATTTATAGGGTAAACATTCAGGTAATAAACCTAAATAACTTTGGTCAGGCCCAAACCCAAAACCAAAAAAAAAAAACCCAATAAACTCTAATTAACAATGTAGAGTTTATTATAAGTGTAGGCTCCATAACTCAACAATCTCCCACTTGGAGACTAACTTCATCATCTCTCGATCGGTAGTGGCTTTCCATTCGGTGTCTTAATGAAGAAGACCAACTGAAGTTGCACACAACTTCAGTTTCTCATTTGTCACAGCTTTCGTCAACATATCAGCTGGATTCTCACTCCCGGGAATCTTCTCAAGAGCTAATACTCCATCTTCTAAAACTGAATGGATGAAATGATAACGAACCTGTATATGCTTCGTCCTGCCATGATAAACAGGATTCTTTGCCAAATGAATGGCACTCTGACTGTCGCATCGCAACACACTTTCCTCGTAGTCTTGACCCAATTCTCGCAAAAAAAGGTTGTAACCACATCATCTCCTTAGCAGCTTCTGTCACAGCAACATACTCTGCCTCACAACTAGAAAGAGCAACAATCTTCTGCAATTTTGATACCCAACTGATTGCAGTACCTCCTAGAGTATAAATGTACCATGTTGTGCTCTTCCTACTATCAACATCACCACCATTGTCAGCATCAACATATCCTTCTAAACCCATATTAGACTTTCGAAAACACAAAGCGAGACTCGTACTTCCTCTTAAGTATCGTAGTATCCACTTTACTGCTTCCCAATGTTGTCTACCCGGGTTGCTCATGAATCTGCTAACAACTCCCACTGCATGTGCTATGTCTGGTCTTGTGCAAACCATTGCATACATAATACAACCAATGGCAGAGGCATACGGAACAGTGGCCATGTAATTTTTCTCCTCCTCTGTTGAAGGCGACTGATATTTAGATAGTCTGAAATGACTAGCTAAGGGGGTAGTAACTGGTTTTGCATCATACAAGTTGAACCTGCTAAGAACTTTTTTCACATATTCTTCTTGTGAAAGCTTGAGAACTTCTTCATCCTTGAAAATTCTCATCCCAAGGATTTGTTTATTAGCACCCAAATCCTTCATTGCAAACTTTTCAGACAACTCTTTCTTGAGCTTGTTAATCTCATACAAGCTTGCTCCAGCAATCAACATGTCATCAACGTAGAGAAGAATAATAATGTACGATTTATCAAACCTCTTGATATAGCAGCAATGATCAGCTTCACACCTCAAAAAATTGTTACTTTTCATGAAGCTATCAAACTTCTTGTACCATTGCCTTGGAGCCAGTTTCAAACCATACAGACTCTTCTGAAGCTTACACACAAGCTCATCTTTTCCTTTGATTTCAAATCCTTCTGGTTGTCGCATATAAATTTCTTCATCTAGATCACCATGAAGAAAAGTAGTTTTGATATCCATTTGTTGAAGATGAAGGTCTTCTTTCACAACCAAACTCAAAATAGTTCTAATTGTCATCAATTTAACTACTGGAGAGAAGATTTCATTGTAGTCAATACCTTCTTTCTGTTGAAATCCTTTCACAACCAACCTTGCCTTGTACCTCATGGTTTTATCATTTCTTCTTTAATCCTGAAGATCCATTTGTTGTGAAGTGCTTTCTTTCCCTTTGGTAGCTTAGTGAGCTCCCAAGTCTGATTCAACATCAAAGAGTCCATCTCATCTTTTATCGCAGACTCCCACTTAACCGATTCATCAGATTGTATTGCTTCCTCATAGCATTCAGGTTCACCTCTATCTGTCAACAAGATATAGTTTAGAGATGGAGACCACCTCTCAACTGGTTTTCGATTCCTTGATGATCTTCTTAACTGTATAACCGGTGTTTGCTGATTTACCTCTGGAGCCACGTTCTCAACGATTTCATCTTCAACAACACATTGTTCTTCTTCGACAACCGGTATATATTCAGCTGAAAATTCTCTCAAATCGACTGTACCAGTCTCTTCCAACTTGGAATCACCACCTGATGTCTTCCCAACACAATCTTTGTAGAGAACTTGTTCATTGAAGATAACATTTCTGCTACGAATGATCTTTCGATTTTGATTATCCCAGAAACGATAACCAAACTCGATATCACCATAACCAATGAAAAAACATTTATTAGACTTTGGATCAAGCTTGCTCCTATCACATTCATTAATATGAACATATGATAAACATTCAAACACTTTCAAATAAGAAAGGTTTACCTTTTTATTACTCCAAGCTTCTTCAGGAATTTTGAATTCAAGAGGAATAGAGGGTCCCCTGTTTATCAAATAGGCAGCAGTATTAATAGTTTCTGCCCAGAAGGTTTTAGGCAGCCCTGCATGCAATCTCATGCTTCTAGCACGCTCGTTCAATGTTCGATTCATTCTTTCAGCTACTCCATTCTCTTGAGGCGTTCGGGGAACAGTCTTCACCATACTGATCCCATTCTCAGCACAATACTCTTTGAAATCTGAATTGATATATTCACCTCCGTTGTTGGATCTCAAGCAATTAACTTTTTGATTTGTTTCATTTTCAACCAAAGTCTTCCACTTCTTGAAAATAACAAATACTTCAGACTTGTGCTTCATAAAGTAAACTCATACTTTTCTTGTTGAATCATCTATAAAAGTCACATAGTAGTATGATCTGCCAATAGAAGAAACAGGTGCAGGTCCCCACACATCAGTGTGTACCAACTCTAGTCTTTCTTTCTTGAGCTCCTTCCCAGTTTTTAAGAAACTCACTCGTTTTTGTTTTCCAAGAATGTAGGTTTCACATAACTGATATTCAACAGACTTCAGTTCTGGAATCTGTCCATTCTTCAAAAGAATTTTCATCCCTTTTTCGCTCATATGGCCCAACCTGCAATGCCACAGCTCACTGTTCTTCGACTCATCAACTACAGCAGCAACTGATTCTCTGCAAGTTGAAGTCGTATATAATGTTCCAGTTTTGTGACCTCGAGCAATAACTATTGCTCCTTTAGTCACCTTCCACGCACCATTTCCACAACTGAAATTGTGACCTTCTTCATCAAGTTGTGTAACAGAGATCAAATTGCGCATTAAACCTGGAATGTGTCTCACCTTATTAATCTTCCAAACAGAACCATTTGCCATCTTCAATTTGATGTCACCAATGCCAACAATATCCAGTGGCTCACCATCTGCGAGATAAACTTTTCCACAGTTTCAAGCCACATAATTCTCCATTAATTCTTTGTGAGCAGTGGTGTGGAAAGACGCTCCTGAGTCCAAAACTCATGAATCTATCGGGCTATCAACAGACAGAAGTAACGCATCAGTGACAGATTCTGTAACAATGTTGGCTGCATCATTTTTATCATCACCGTTTTTCTTCGGTGCTTTACAGTTCCTCTTCAGATGACCCTGTTTACCACAATTCCAGCACTCAAATGTCCTCCCAGACTTGGACTGACTCCTCCTGCTCCTTGACATAGATTTGCTCTTACCTCGGTTGAAATTTCTATCATTACTTCTGCCCCTGTTTTCCACATTCAGAGCAGAACCTTTGAACGTTTCACCAGAATCAATTTTACGAACCTCTTCAGCAAGAATACGATCTCTAACTTCAACAAATTTCAGTTTAGCATTTCCAACTGAATTACTAATTGCTGCCCTCATAGGTTCCCATCTATTTGGTAGAGATGCTAACAAAATCAGGGCACTAACTTCATCCCCAAAATCAATCTCAACAGATAGCAATTGATTCACAATTGTAGGAGCGGTGCGTGTGACGAACGAAGTTTAGCATTTCAGTCTTGGTTTAAGTAAGGGGGCATCTCGAATGTTACGATATGGCTTTCTTTTTGGAGGATAGAGCCAGCTTACTTCATCAATGAAGTCATAGTCGCATTTAACCAAAAACGGATCTATTTTAACTCCCTTTACTTGTAGGAGTACATCTTGGATCTGTCACATCCGAGAAAGACATTGATTGAAGTAGAGTTTTTATAAAAATAGAATTTAGATTCAAATGAGTAGTGACAGAAGTACCATCAACCATTCTTAAGTAAAAGAGTCTTTTCATTAAGTGTACCTTGTTGTTAGCAGATGGTTTCTCATACATATCAGAAAGAGTTTTCATCAGACCAATGGTGGTCTTCTCCTTTGCTACATTGTGAGCAACTGTCTTGGCTAGCGTCAATCGGACAACTCCCAAAACCTGTCTATCAAGGAGTTTCAATTCAGCTTCATCCATCTTCTCTGGTTTCTCACTCAAAGGAACATGAAGCTTCTTTCCATAGAGATAATCTTCAATCTGCATTCTCCAGAAGACATAATCTGTCCCATCAAATCTTCCAATCCCATGTCCTATATTGTTCTCACTTGCCATCATTTCCAATGCTCAGATCTAGATCAGCTGCTCTGATACCAGTTGTTAGGATTTGTATCTCCCAAATCCGACCTGCTTGAAAACAATCTGTAAAAACACAAGAAAGAAGAACACAAGAACACACAGAATTATAGTGGTTCACTAAAATTGAGCTACATCCACTTCGGCCACCACCAGATTTACCATGAAGAAGAAGAAGGAATACAGAGTTTTTGCCTCACACTTTATCTCTCTAGAATTCTATCTAACCCATGTAAACCCTTAATAATCACATATTTATAGGGTAAACATTCAGGTAATAAACCTAAATAATTTTGGTCAGGTCCAAGCCCAAAACCAAAAAAAGAAAACCCAATAAACTCTAATTAACAATATAGAATTTATTATAAGTGTAGGCTCCATAACAGAATGATGTTGAAGAAGCTGAAATGGTCTCCATTCTTCATTTTTCTTGTTATAGAGAGAAAGGGTGATGAATGAGGAGTTTGTATATATAAATAGAAATCCCTTCTTTTTATTATTTGTTCTGTGAATGACCATACCTATGTAATCAATTTTATTGTACATCTGTACACACAAATGAAAAGTTATAGATATAGTTTTGAAAATACCTATTTTATGGATGTGGGGACATGATTTCTCTTTTGAAAATTATCCATTCTTAAAGAATTAGATACATGCTTAAAATGAATCCATTTTAATATAATCATCTTAATTTCCAAACTAATGAGTGTTGGGCAATATTATCTATCATTCACAAAAAATCACAATACAATTAATAAAAACAGAGCATCTTCTTTGTCTTCAAAAGCTTTTGTTTCTCTTTAACAAGAACATGGAAAATGAAGACCAATGTAGCTGTTTTATTCACAAAATAGGCACTGCCTAATGCATATTTAGCAGTAGGGGAATCTGTCTTAATTTGGAAATTAAGTTAGTGGGGGGACCTTCTCTCTTAAATAAATAAATAAATAAATAAATATCCCATTTGTTAGGCTTCAAATTTCTTGTAAGTAAGGAAGCAAAAATGAATCTTTCAAGACAGCTTGAGTTCACTCCGAGATTTTCATCCTTCTTCAAGTTCTATTTGGGACATATCAGCTCTAACACTTTGGTAAGCCTACATGAATAACAAAATTAATTGATTCATATATAATTGCGTGTGTGTGATTTATTCGGATTTTTTCTTGGCCAGCAAATTCCCACAGGTTTTGTTGCACAAATGAGAGGACTCGTACCGAAAAAATGTATCTTGAGAAATGATCGAGGAAAATGCTGGAGGATCAATGTTGGAATGGTGGGACAAGACATGTTTTTCACAAAGGGATGGTCAGTATTTGTCTTAGAGAACTCACTTGAAGATGGTCATTTACTAGTTTTTTACTATGACGGGGAAATGACTTTCAACTTTACGCATTACGATCATTCGGCATGTGAGGTCGAAGAAGAAGAAGAAGAAGAGTCTAAGTCTAAGGGGGGGTTTGGGCAAGACAAGCTCGAGGAAGAAGAAGAAATTGCATACTTGTTTTTCTTCTTCTTCAATTTTCAAATACGGGCTTGTTAAGACTCCGGAAAATCCCTTTTTCGTGACGAAACTTCAAAGAAAGAAACCAAATGGACTGGTATTTTATTGATTGAAGCCACAATCTTTTTTACATTATCTTTTTTTTAAATTCTAAAAATCATTGTTTTTGTTGTTGTTGTTGTTGTTTATATGATGTCGAACGAAGCATGTTCCTGCTGATATGATGAGAAACTATGGCATTAAGCTTCCTTCGACTGTTTTGATGATCGATCAAGAAGGGAGGCAAATCTATACGGAGGTGGTGACGTGGACGGATGGGAGGACGAGGATCGTGGAGGGATGGAAGTTATTTGTGAGGAACAACAACCTTAGCGAAGAAGACAGGTGCATCTGTGAGATCGTAGTCAACGATGATGAACCACCGCAAGTACTCTTCTTGAAGATGACGGTTCTTCGAGCTGGTTCGTGGCTTCCCAAATTTATAGGCCGTCATAATAATAATTAGTATTATTGATATGTTTGTGTGTTGTCTTGTTGAGTTTGATGATCGATGTCTGTTCTTGTTTGCTTCAACTAATTCCTAGTTATTATTATGTTCCTTTCATTTTGTGTTTGTATTATGTGATCAATTATATATATCCCTTATCTAATATGATGAAGTCTTTATTTTAAGGTCCAAATCCTTTTTTATTTTAAATTAAGAAGATAGCATTGCAGGACTACGGTAATCATAATTTACTATTATTATTATTTTTTTTTTGTAAAGATCCATTATTAGTCAAATTATCATCCCATTAGAAAGATATGTAATATGCATATTAATTAATAAAATGGATTTCTAAATTTTTATTATGGAAATCCAAGAATTATGTTTGATAAAAAGAAAAAAATAAAGAAACTAAGTTTGTAGGATAAATTGTACTCAACCTAATTAATTATAGGGATCTAATTAGCTAAAAAGAACAAATTTAATTTCCTAATTTCTTTGATAAATTGTACTCAACCTAATTCTTTAGGGATCTAATTAGATAAAAAGAAATAAACTAAGTTTATAGGATAAATTGTACTAAACCTAATTTATTAGGGATGTAATTATATAAACGAGTTGTGAAGGCTAGAGCTGGGCAATGGGTTGGATAAATACGAACCGACACGATCCAACACGACATTTGTACGAAACGACACGACACGATATTATCTCACTCGGGTCTTGGATTGACACGATACAAGCACGAGACGACACGGTCACGATACGATTATGAGTTTATACGATCGAAACACGGTTACGAGTCGATACGGACACAACACGAGTATAGACACGACACAAGTATAGACACGACACGAATACGAATATACACACGAAACGACATAAACACAATTAGTCAAATAACTTAAGCTACTCACATTAACCTTCTCTAAACTTATTACATTTTTATTTAATTAATAAATTATTTAATTTCATAAATGTAATATTTATATTTATAATTAAAATTAAACACACTAAAATAAAATATTAACTTAAAAAATATAAAATAAAATAAAATATTAACTTAAATAATATAAATTAAAATAAAATCTAAATAAAAAAATAAATTATATGAATAAAAATGTAAATCTATTATTAATTATTTTCTATATTACTTTAATTAATTATTTTTTAATTTTTTAATTTCTTAACTATTTATAAATGCAATTATTACTAATACATTAAATAATAAATATATAATAATAAATTTAATTTTAATAATATAATAATATATATTATAATTTCTACCCAACTCCCTCACTTTCTCTCCTATTTTCTTACTTAAACTACCCACGTTTACATTAATATTATCAAAATGATACGTCTCTAAATATATTTACAGTTTTATTAAATTTATAAATTATTTAATTTTATAAATGTAATATATATAATTAAAATAAAATATACTAAAATAGTAAAATAAAATATAAATATTAAATAAATTATATAAATAGAAATTTGAGTCTTATAATAATTTTCTCACATATTACTTTTATTAATATACATATTTATTTTTAAAATTTTAAATTATTTTATAATTTAAATTATTATTAATACATTCAAACAAAATATATGATAATAATTTAACTTTAATAATATAATAATATTTTTTAAAGTATTAAATTAATAAATATAATTTAAAAAAAGTATATTAATAAAAGTATATTAATTTTAAATAAGAAAGAATAAAGTTTCATATTTAACATATTTAATTAATTAAATATTAATTACCCAAACATATATATATATAATATCATATAAATAAATATTATATTTAAATATTTATATAATGAGATTTAAAATAATTATTTTCTCTCCCTTCCTTCCTTGACTAATTTCAAAATATTTTACAATTTTTGCTCACTTAATTATAGCTGAATTATTTCAGAATATACCTAACAAATTTAATTAATAGACTTTTTCCAATTAAAGACATTTTCTAATTATTAACGAAGGTATTCACTTAATTAATGAATAATTTCAAAATAAAAATTTGAACGGAATAACAAGAAACACTAGTTAGTACGACACGAATAAACTCGTTAACACGAATAACACGACACGAAAGAGTCCATGAATCATAATATTTTGAGTGGGTCAAGACACGATACGACACGCATAAAATTGAGACACGACACAACACGACACGATTAAGAGTCTAACACGACTTGTCCGAGTCGAATAACGTTTATGCACGATGCCCAGCTCTAATACACGCTCACAATTGTTGAGGACTGTACATGAATTTACCTCATATCTAGAAATAAAAAAAAAAAATTGTGTTTGACAAACTTCAATTTATTTTCCTTTTGACCAAAAATCAATTTGATTCAAATATTAAAATTATTATATCAGATAACGACACTGGATTTCTTAATGAAAAATGTTCTGAATTGCTTAGTTTTTTAATTATTCATCAAACAATATGTAATTACTCACCACAACAATAAAATGGAGTTTTTGAGAGAAAACACAAACAGCTTGTTCAAGTTGCAAGATATTTGATGATTGATTCTAATTTAGAATATGAATTCTGGCAATATTCATTATTAACAGCAACAGACTATAAATTGCATTCCTACAAATATTTAAATGAAAAAACTCCAATTGAAATGTTGTGTGGCAAGAAACTAAATTATAATTCATTTAAAGTTTTTGGATGGTTATATTACTTTGCTAACATTCTTTCAAATGAATCAAAGTTTTGCCAATAAATGTATTTTTATTGGATATCCTTTAAATAAAAAGGTTGCACTGTGTATGGTATTAATTTTGGAAATTTTTATGTTTCTAGAGACGTTATTTTTTATGAAAACATCTATCCATGTTAAGAAAAACAAAACAAAATAATTTTTAAAACAAAAACATAACACAAGACGTACCATATATTTTTTTTTATACAAACTAGATGATCAAGAATAAAAAAAACATTGATTCAAATCATCAAAAAAATTTACAAGCATGAACAAAGTTTTCAGAATTGTAATGATACACAAAAAGATCATCACAATTTTGATCAATTTGTTATGAACATGAAGAAGCTGAAATGGTCTTCATTCTCCATTTTTCTGGTTATAGAGAAGGGAGATGAATGAGGAGTTTGCATATATAGATAGAAATCCTTTGTTTTTATTATTTATAATTTTACTAATATTCAAATTTATTGTACATCTATACAAACAAATGAAAAGGAATAGATGATAATTTTGGAAATACATATTTTAGAGATGTGGGGACATGGTTCTTTTTTGAAAATTATCCTTCTTAAAGAATTAGAAAAATATAAACATTCGTATTCGACTCGGGCAAGTCGTGTTAGATACTCAATCGTGTCGTGTTGTGTCGTGTCTAAATCTGATGTGTGTCGTATCGTGTCTTGACCCACTCAAAATATTATGATTCTCGGACTTTTTCGTGTCGTATTATTCATGTCCACAAGTTTATTCGTGTCGTACTAACAAGTGTTTCGTGTTATTCCGACTTTGTTATCGTGTCAACACAATCGTGTCTTGACACTCATATTAATTATTTATTTATTTATATATATTAAATTATAATTTTAGTAAAACTTATAAAATATTATTATATTATCACAGTTAAATTATTATCATATATTTTGTTTGAATGTTTTAATAATAATTAAAATTTTAAAATAATTTAAAATTTTAGAAATAATATATAAATTAATAAAAATAATATTAGAGATAATTATTACGAGACTCAAATTTTTATTCATATAATTTATTTAATATTAATATTGTATTTTAATATTTTAGTATATTTAATTTTAATTATATATATTACATTTATAAAATTAAATAATTTATAAATTTAATGAAAATGTAAATATATTTAGAGAGACGTGACCATTTGATAATGTTAAAGTAAAAGTGGGTAGTTTGAGAAAGAAAATGGGAGAGAAAGTGGGTAAAATTTATAAATATATATTATTATATTATTAAAATTTAAATTAAAATTATTATCATGTATTTATTATTTAATGTATTAATAATAATTGCAATTATAAATAATTAAAAAATTAATAAATAATTAATAAAATAATATCAAAGAGAATTATTAATAGACTCACATTTTTATTCATATAATTTATTTTTTATTTATATTTTATTTTAATTTATATTATTTAAGTTAATATTTTATTTTAATATTATATTTTAATATGTTTAATTTTAATTATAAATATTACATTTATGAAATTAAATAATTTATTAATTGAATAAAAATGTAATAGGTTTAGAAAATGTTAACGTGGGTAACTTAGGTCATTTGACATAATTGTGTTTATGTCGTTTTGTGTGTATACTTGTGCTCGTGTCGTGTCTATACTTGTGTCGTGTCCGTATCGACTTGTAACTGTATTTTGATCGTATAAACTCATAATCGTGTTGTGGTTGTGTCGTCTCGTGCTTATATCGTGTCAACTCAAGACTCGAGTGAGATAATATCGTATCGTGTCGTTCCGTATAAATATCGTGTTGAATCGTGTCGGTTCGTATTTAGCTAACCCATTACCCAGCTCAATATTGAGGATTACTATAAATGTGGTCCTAAAATGGAGGAGAAATTGATGCAATGTCATTTGGAGTTTCTTTAGAGTCCAAGTTTATGCACTTTGAAGGAGTAGGTATACTAGACATCTCCACATCTCCAAATTTAATACAACTTTACTAACCAAATGGTACTCTTTCACACAAGAACATTGTAGCATGTGGACATGTCTCTACAGAGTTATTCACTAAATCCTTCATCAACCGCGAAGATCAGGGATCTAATGTTGACATTTATAAAGATAGACGACGAAGCAAAATGAGCATATTATAGTTCGAATTCTTATCCTTGTGAGAGTAATTACTTGTCAAAGGTCTCCGAAAACCTTATATTCAAACTAAATTCACAAGGGTAGATTAAGCGACAAGAATCTTACCTAAAAAATTAAATACTTTAAATTCAATTTGATTAAAAATGTCTGAGTTAAAAGTAAATCATGTTAGTCGCACTAAAAATAAACCCGGAGTAAAAAAGTAGATACAGCAACTTATTTGGGGACATTAGTTATATATGTTATGCCTCAAATAATGTTGTCAGAAATCAAATTTGAATTAAGAGCTTCAGAGTGCATCATTATTTTTTTAAATACAAGTTAAATATAAATATCATTAAGAAAGATCACTTGTCACAATTTTTACAATGTCTTTTTCGGAATCTATCCAAGTTTTGACTATGCCAAAATATTTTGTTCCTATAGATAAACTTAGCCTTACTTTTTTCATATTATTAAAAATAGATTAAATTTTGTTATTTGCTCTCTTGATTTTCCATACATGGGCATATGGAGATTTCTTTTTTATTTGTAATGTGCTAATTAATCTTGACTTGAAAAGCAAATCCAAAGCTAATTTTATGAGTTATATAATTTTGTGCTAAAATAATATCGTATATAATATGATATATTTAAGTATAACAACTAAAACAATAAAAAAAACATGAGTATTCATTTTACTAAAAAAAAAACACAACAAGATTAATTATTTGAGAACAACAATAAAAACATAAACAAAAAATGTTTACCAACGAACTCGCCTAACATAAAATCTAGCTCTAACGAGTTCAAAATATTTAAGAAGTTGAATGAGTTCACCGACCGTGTCTATCGATTTTTCAAATAGATCTCTCATATAATCGTAATAATATCATTGTGCCGTTGTACAGTAAACGCATTTGTCGACCATGATGATTAAACGTTATAGGTTCCTTTTGAATCGAATATATAATCCACCAGAAAAAGAAAAAATAACTATAATTTAATTAATTGGGCAACCAATGTATCATAATCCTTAGTCATGGCAATGTTACCCCGAAGGAACCGAATTCGGTTCAGGTTCGAGTAATTAGTTTGATTTTCAGTTTCGGGTAATTTTAGGTCGGAACCAATCGGTTTCGAGTTCGGTTCAGAGTACACGAAATAAATTTTGATAATTAAAAAAAATAATTGGTTCTCACTGTTTGCCATTCGGTTCCTACCTATTGGCTTCTGTTGGTCCATTAGAGAAGAGATGGGGAAGAAGACCTTTTTAATATATATTTTTTAAAATATTATTTATTTATATATTATATAATATATGACTGTATATTTTATTTTATTTAATATCAAATTTTAAATTTTCTTATTAAATATTTATTTTTAAGTCTAATACATGAATTGTTTTTTTAATGTATCATCAAATATTTTAAAATATTAAAATTTTGTTCAATTTAATCTAAATTAGGTTTAAAACATATGTAAAAACTAAAAATATATTAGTAGGTTAAAATTAGTTAAATAAGTAAAAAAAAAAATTTAAATCGTGTCAGTATTCATCGGTTCCGAACCAATATTTCAAGTAATTTAAGTACTCATTTTTTTCGAAGCAAATTCGAGTGTGGTTCAAATCCTCGAAACTCAGAAATTTGACTTGCCTAGATCCTAAATAAGAATAGAATAATAACTTTTAATAAGAACAAGTCTATAATCAGTGAGACGTACCAAGATAGATATTGATGTTGTGAATGTGCACATAATATTGTCATTAAGAAATAATATTAAATCTCTAAGAAGCAAAATAATGAAAGAGAACAACACTCTTTCACTTATATCCACGTACCTTTATATTGAAATCGCTCAATATTACATAACACACCCACTCGACAATGATACGTCCAAATGCACGTGACCGTGCTTCCTTTGTCGGTTTGTAGAGCCTCTTTATCAATGGCAGATTCACGTTCTTCATGTTTACATGGGCTACTCTCTAAAGTCCATAACACTGACAGCCCCAAGGGCGTGTAGCCTGAGTGACCCACTGCCCCAAATAAAAAGAATTCATCTTTTGGAAACAAAAAAAAAAAAAAACCGAAATATGTTAGGCCTTTTTGGACATTATGTTAGGCATTTGTCCCATCAAATAGCCTATCATATACTTTTAAGCTCTTAATTCAAATTTTGTTTGGTAAGTACACTATTTGAGCCATAACATAAACCAAAAAAGTCCTTTTTATTAGGTTTCTCTCTATGTAATAATGAATAAGGAGTTTCACAACTTGATATATTTAATAGAAGCCAATTTATTAATTAGATGTGTTTAATTCTTTGAATAGGCTAACACATTATTAATTAGATGTGTTTAATTCTTTGAATAGGCTAACACATATTGAATGGTTATGTTTGTTTACCGACACTCCTGGTAAGTGAAATAAAATCAGTATTTTAGTTATCCTCCCTTTCTGGTTCTAGGAGATCTAGAATCGCTCAAGCTATTATACGATCTATCAAAATGAGAATTCGGATGGAGAACATCTTATTCTTTATCAGACTGGTGTAATGAACATTCTAGAGAAAATATTAACTACTACCACATATTCACAGAAATTGGAACCTTATTCTTGGTCCCTCTCCTCTATTATACCGCTTAATTCATTCACCAAAAATACTAAAATACTATTTATAAAAATTTGTGTCAGAAAACTAGTTGAAATTCGTGTTAGATTTTCAATCGTGTCGTGTTGAAACTCATTTTTATTTTTATCTATATCAACGAACTTTTTCGTGGCATGTTAATTAATGTGTCGTGTTGTGTCGACTAAAGTCGATCATTATATCGGCCAAATTAATTATGTTGTGTCGAGACCCATTTTTATGCGTGTCTAATTGTGCCTTAACCCATTTTTATGCGTGTCTAAGATGAGTGATCCTTCTACTACAAACAAACACACACGACCACGTATGTACGATATTAATTATGGCCAACTTACATGAATAATCCAAAACTTACATGAATAATCTGAAGCTTGCTTGCTTACACAAGATATGACAGACCACAATGATAAATACTATTTATAACACAATCATCTCAAGTCTATAACATAGTTTCAGAGATACGATGAATAATAATAATAATATCACCTGGTTCCTGCTAGCTAATCAAACTGTTGTCGGAGAGCCATTTCTGTTTCACTCTTCCAAATAGAGTGCGATGACTGTCCTTTCATCCTCTTATCCTCTTATTTTATAATTTTTACTAACAATATAATATATATAAATAAATAAATAGTATGAGTGTGTCAAGACAGATTGTGTTGACACATTGACAAAATTTAGTCGGAATAACACGAAACACGAATTTAAACACGAGTTAGTACAACACGAATAAACTCGTTAACACGAATAACACGACACGAAAGAGTCCGTGAATCATAATATTTTGAGTGGGTCAAGACACGATACGACACGCATAAGATTGAGACACGACACAACACGACACGATTAAGAGTTTAACACGACTTGTCCGAGTCGAATACGAACGTTTATGCACGATGCCCAGCTCTAATACATGCTCACAATTGTTGAGGACTATACATGAATTTAACTCATATCTAGTAAAAAAAAATTGTGTTTGACAAACTTCAATTTATTTTCCTTTTGACCAAAAATCAATTTGATTCAAATATTAAAATTATTATATCAGATAACGACACTGGATTTCTTAATGAAAATTTTTCTGAATCGCTTAGTTTTTTTAATTATTCATCAAACAATATGTAATTACTCACCACAATAAAATGGAGTTTTTAGAGAAAACACAAACAACTTGTTCAAGTTGCAAGATATTTGATGATTGATGAATATGAATTCTGGCAATATTCATTACTAACAGCGACACACTATAAATCAATCGCATTCCTGCAAATATTTAAATGAAAAAACTCCAATTGAAATGTTGTGGCAAGAAACTAAATTATAATTCATTTAAAGTTTTTAGATGGTTATATTACTTTGCTAACATTCTTTCAAATGAATCAAAGTTTTCAAACTGAGCCAATAAATGTATTTTTATTGGATATCCTTTAAATAAAAAAGGTTACACTGTGTATGGTATTAATTTTAGAAATGTTTATGTTTCTAAAGACGTTATTTTTCATGAAAACATCTATCCATGTTAAGAAAAAAACAAAACAAAATGATTTTTAAAACAATAACATAACATAAGACGTACCATATATTTTTTTATACAAACTAGATGATCAAGAATAAAAAACATTGATTCAAATCATCAAAAAAAATTTAAAAGCATGAACAAAGTTTTCAGAATTGTAATGATACACAAAAAAATCATCACAATCTTGATCAATTTGTTATGAACATGAAGAAATACCTTCAAGTGTTCAAAATAAATCAATGTTCCAACCAAAAAGAGTTCCAGAAGTACTAAACAACCAATTTGAATGAAAGATTATGTTGTAAGTCAAGTTGAAATAAATGAGAAACAAAGAAATGATTATCCACCTTTTTTTTTCATTTCTTTCAACTTGCAAAATTCTAAAATACATTCAAATTTTAGATAATATTGATCAAATTGTTGAACCAAGAATGTATAAGCAGGCAAATTTAAATCCACAATGAATTCAAGTCATGGATGAAGAGTTAAATGCTCTACATCAAAATCAAATATGGATAATAACTGATTTACCTAAAGGAAAAAAGGCTGTTGGCTTAAAATTGATATTTGAAAAAAAAATTAAATGATGATGGAATCATTAACAAATATAAAACAAGATTAATTGCAAAAGGGTATAATCAAAATAGTGTGATTGATTTTAATCAAATATATACCCATGTAGCTAAAAGTTGCATTGTTATATTATTTTTAGCCATTAACCGCTGCTAAGAAATAACATCTACATCAAATTGATGTAATTAATACTTATTTGCTTGTCTTGAAGAAGATTTATACATGAAATTACCTAAAGGTTTAAAAGGTGTTTTATCTACACTAAATTAAATAATATTTTATATATTTTAAAACAATTATCTAGACAATGACATTCTCAAATAACAAATGTATTAAATGACATTGGATTTATAAAATTTGAAATTTTATTTTGTTTGTTTATTAAAAATGATGGAGTTAATATTGTTTGTCTTTTTTTGTTTGCATATTTATATTTGTTTGAAGCTAAAAGTTAATCTATCATTTGAGAATCAGGATTCAGAAAAGCAAATAGTTGCATATATTGAATCGACGACGCAAATGGAAGTTAAAAATAGGAGGTAATTATTCTAATGTTAGAAAATGTACATATTTGCTTGATTTCGGTTAATGTAGTTCATCGATTGTTTTATATACGTTACACACATATTAATGTAGGGTTAAACTAAAGAAAATAAAAGTCAATGCATCAAGTACGCCCTCGACACCCTTGGACATACTGACGACATCTGCTAATGAAGAACTTAATGAGAAACGTGTTAAGAAAAGAAGAAAGACTCGTGAACCTGATGTTGATTTTAAGACCCGAACCTCGCCATTGGGCCTTCACTACCTGGTGAAGAATTTATTCGAAGAACAAAAGGATGTTGTGAGGGACATAGGATTTGGTTCACTTCTTTCATTGGACATATCGAAATGCCCAATGGAATTCTCCTAGTGCATTGTGAGTATCTTCAAACCTAGAAGGAGGAGTATCGTCCTGAATAATGGAGAGGAAATTCAGATTGATGAAGAAAATGTTTAATGTGTATTGAACATCCTTAGAGGGGAATTAGATATCGTAGAGTGTGTTGGAATTCGCACGGACGAACAAGAGTACAATGACAATCTCAGGGCGTGGAGAAGGAGATGGAGATTCGAGAATAGTGGAGGTCCTTCGACCCATATCATGCCGAAGAAAATTCTACAGAATACAACTGGAGATAGTAACTTCAAGATAGACTTCGTTGTGTTTGTTGTATCCAGTTTTTTGTGGACTTTGCAAAATCCACAGTGCAGACATACCCAAACTACCTAGCAGAATTCTATGTAATTTGATTTCGATCTTCTTGTAAAATCATTTGGTCTTGGTGTAAAGCCAACTCGACTGTCATGTAAAATGATTTGAGCCTCTCTATTTTTTATCCATATTCAAAATCTTGAAATTCCTACAGGATGTATCTAAAATTAAAAATTATAACTGGTGCAAGTTTGCTTTAGACGAACTTGTTGAAAGTGCTTATAAGTGGGGGGAAAGTCATCATATTTCCATAGACCACTTACGTTTCTTTTGGTGAGTGTACAAATTTATTTGCAGCATGTTGTAGTTTAATAATTTTTCATTTTGTGTAACTTAATATATTTATTAATGCAAATGTATTAGTTGTGCTACTTGGACCGGGTCGTTGAGCACAAGGTAAACAGTAAGATCTCAATGACTTTCCCAATTTTGGAATTTTGGGATGACCACAAGATGTACGACAGGGTTGGGTATGAGTCTGCACATGGAGGGTTTGAACATGGTAGGGTCATTGCTCGCATAGCCATTCCAATGATAGAAGAAAATGACAAGCCTTAGCATACAAATCAGATTCCTCAAAATGACAAGCCTTAGAATGACAAGCCTCAGAATGAACAACCTCCGAATGAGCACTCTCGGAATGACCAAAATGTGAAGCCTCAGACTAAGCATCATCCACATGAACAAGCTCAGGATGACAAGCCTAAGACTAAGCAGCCCCCGAATGACCAAAATCATAAGCCTAGGACTGAGCAGCCTCCGAATGACCAAAATGTGAAGCCTCGGACTGAGTAGGCTCTGAATGAGCAAAACGTGAAGCCTCAGGCTAAGCAGCCTCGGAATAAGCATCTAGGAGTGACTATAAATCCAATTTTGCCTCATATTTGAGGAAGGTTGTTGTCGCTACATAAGCATTGTCATGATGTGCTAAATATCTAAATGAAGTGCACCACATTAACGCAATTGAACTTATCCAATCTACTTTTGAGCCTTTTTCCACGGTCGTCAACTACCATTTAGATAAAATATCACCAACCAAGAGAACAACAACATCCTCCCACAATCAAAGCCAACAAGAACATCATTCTTCCCACAACTGAAGCCAACAAAACATAATTTCTCCTACAAAATGTGTTGAAGAAGTACATCCTCGACCATCAAAGCCCATAAATTTGCGCGCAAAATACCCTAGAAATTTGAAAAACCGATTTGTATGCGTTTTTTCGTTGTTTTCATTTTACGTCTCTCTCCTAATTGAAAATACCTTGTCTTTAAGGGCGGTTTATGCGATTCGGAAATTGTCGACCCCATGCCTTACCTTCCACACGTGCTCTCGCTGTTGGGAGACGAGGGATTTTATGGTAGGTACGACACGTGCACTATTTTTAGAGAAAAAGTTTTTTCATGTGTTAAGGAAAACTATATTAAAGAACCCCTTGTCTTACCTTCCTCTGCATCCCGTAAAAAATGGAAAGGGATGAGAAACCAAAAATAGAGTTCTTTAACATAGGCCTCTTGAATTGGCCCGTACAGCTTTTAAATCGATACACTTGAGGATGTATCAATCTAATTGACTTGAGAGTCGCCACTTTAGTTTTCTTTCCAAAGAAAAAACTAAAGAAAAGAAAATCAGATATTCGTTTTAAGAGTTCGGTGTTTGGTTACGTATTGGGAAATGGCTCACAGCGCTATGTCCTATACGCTCTGTCTTTACAGACAATCTCTACTCTTAAATAATTGGCCATATAATGTTTGAATGATTATTACGTTTTCGTTCTGAGTTCAAAACTCTTTTTCTTGTGTGAGAAAGTCTTAATCATTTTGCAAGGGGCTATTCAAATTCCTGAGGTGTTTGATAAGGATAAAGCATTGAAAAAAATAGAGTAAAATTCTCAAGGAAAACAAGAGTCACGATTCCCGAGGGAGGATATGCGAGTGCGAACGGCAAGGACAAAGGTTTGGATTGAAGATTGGAAGTCTTATTCTTCTTGGACAAAGGAGAAAAGAGAATGAACTAACTCAAGGTCCCAAGTGTTTCCACTTTTAAAATTTTCAGAGTGAAGGAAAACTCCGAGTGCAACACGTTAAACCAAGTGATTTTCAAAAATAATTCCCAAAATTTCCCAAAAGTTTCATATAATAGTCAAAAATATTATTAGGAGCTCATAGGAATCGAGTTTGGAATTTTCGGAGTTATAGAACTCCCGACATGACACAGCGAAGATAGATATTTTTACAAACGGGCTCTAAAAATTTCGGAAAATTTTATTTTTGAAGAAAATAATATTTTTGACTTCTTGGGAAATTTTGAAAGTGGTTTGAATATTTGAATCCTCATTTTAAAGTTGTTTCTTAAATTTGTGAAACAAATAGGACCTTAAGTTTATTTTATTTTTGATATTTTTTTTAATTTTTAAATCAAAATAAAAGGAAAAGAAAACTCGGGGGCTCAATTGAAAGGAGAGAAAGAGTTCAGGGACTACTTTACTTTTGAATTAAATAATTAATCCGAAATTAAAATATTTAGGCATATTTAAAAATAAAATAGTCTCGGAGGGTCTCTTTTGTAACTTCGAAAGAAGTTGAGAAATTAGAAAATGACAAAAGCTCTTCCTTCTCCGGCGTCCCTTCGTTCGTCCTCCGGCGATGGCGATTTCCGGCGACCCTTCGCGCTCGAGGATGACCTTCCGCTGATCTGTTCTGCTCGTCGAAGCTCCGTCTCCATCCTCATTCCGTCGTTCACGGGTTCAGTTCGGAGGGATCTCATCCTCAAGAGAAAAGGAATCAGAAAACTTTTCTGTTGAGCTGCAGGACAACTGGAGATTCTGTTGAATCTTCACCTTCGCTTCCAAAACGCGATGAAGTTTTCCGCAACGGTCCGTCTGACCACCGGGAAATCGTCTCGCGCTGGAAGAACAACTACAAAAACTCACAGGAGAGGCACCAAACAAAGAACAACTACAAAAACTCCCCTGTGTATTCCTTCTTTTGGCAAAGACGACTCTCACAATTTCAACAGAACACAACAGTGATTTTAGGACGAAAAGAATCCTAATCTCACCCTAAGTCTAGGCTAATCCTAATCCAAGTAATTATCAGTCAAGGTTTGAATCAACACATATAGTATTCAGCAACATCATCAAACGAAAACAAAATAAACTCAAAACGAAACAACGGCAGCATCGGTGTACAGAACCGATGCATCAATCATTGAATACAGGTCTACATTGGTTCAGTAATTACCTGAAATGGCGAGAAGGAGGAAACGAAAAGAGAAAACGAATCGGCCGGAAGTGCAAAAATCTCAACCGGAACCTGCTTCGCTCTGCTCCTTCGTCAATGCAAACTTCTCCTCTCTTCAAATACTATCGAATCTCTCTTCTCAGCTCTCCACGCGTCAAGCAAGGCTCGCGTTCAAGAACGCCCGTGAAAGAATCTCTGCAGACCTTCGTTGTTCAATCGCGGATCTATTTCCGTAGTCTTCTGACTGTCCTTGCTTCTTCTTCTTCGACGGAACGGGATCTTTCTTCTCCAAGAACGAGATCGCTTTTTAGATTTCTTCAATGGAACCGTTTTTTCCGATCTGATAACTGCCCTCTCCTCTTCAATTGAAGCCAAACTGCCCTTTAAATGTGGGTCTGTTCTGTTTTAAAAAAAAAAAAATTATTCCAGGGGCACGCTCGTAATTATCCAAAGTGGATTTTCCCCTTTTGTTTCATTTCGAATCTCAGGCCTCCTCAACTTCCTTTTGGTAACCCTATTTTAAACCAGTTCTTGGCCTCGTTTTTTACCCAATGATCGTGAAATGTTTATGACAAATTCTCAACATGACAAACTTGAATCAACCAAAATGGTTTTTTCTAGTCCAAGTTATGAATTTCCAAAGTTCATCATTTATTCAAGCCTTATCATTCCCGCGACTTTCGTACCCGCAACTTCATATGCCCATATCTTTGAACACAGATCTCCTCTCACGATGAGGTAGTAGGCGTTAGAAAGGTGGGAGTCTTTCCCACAACTTTAGTATTTTACCGAAGACTTAATACGATCTTTACTAATCAAGAGAATGAATGCACAAAAACATGCCGGTTCATGTACCAGCTTCACTACAGGCGACTTCGGATGATCTATGTGGCAAACTGGGAAGGCTACCTGGTGTCATTGGAAATACAATTCAAAGAGATTTCCAATGGTAGCTCATACACTCAAAAATGAATCATTGGTTCAAAATATATGATTTTTAGAAGTGCAGCATAGCTCCAGTTAGCTCCTGGGATTTGCAGCCATGGGTTTCCTCATTTGTACTGGTCGAGTGAGGGTCTTGACTATCGATTTATGGTTAGGGACCGTTTACATTTGAAAGGCGTGAGTCAGTTTTCCAACCCAACTTGAATCATCCAAAACCATCAATCATAGCTCAAGTTACGAATTTTTAAGTGAAAGGATGTTTAGATAAAACCTCTCAAGAACACCTTTCATTTAGGACGATATTTCACCTATTTTGAGAACACCATCGGAAAATTGGGATGAACAAGATGAAAGGGGATTCATTTATCTTTTCAAAACGCCCAAGATCATCGAAATCCATCCAGTATTTGAGTCGAAATGAATTTATTAAGCTCCTAGATCCATTGTCAAATTGAGAATGTTTCAAAGATGGAAATTTTTTTACTCCCTTTTCAAATGAGCCAATTTTCAACTTTAGAAGACCGATCAACTCTTTTCCACTTCTTCTTGACACGTGTTTGACCCCTTCATTGACCCGGGTCGACTCGGATTGACATGTTCTCTTGTTTTCCCCTTTTCGAGCATCTACTGCACAAATTTACAAACCGTAATATTATACTCAAAATTCGAGATTTTTCAAAACGTATAACATAAACGTGTCACGGATTCCGGAAATTGATTAGAAACGAAAAATGGCGATTTGGCTCATAAATGGGTTTCGAAATACCCCTTTGACACATTTTCTCCAACAACAATATTATACTAAAAATTCACGATTTTTTCCGCCGGTTATTCTGAAGGTATGAGAGGACCCTGGACCTAAGCACTTTTGTAACTTGTCATTCGAATCATCGTCTTTTAAACTTTTC
This sequence comes from Impatiens glandulifera, assembly GCF_907164915.1. Lineage (NCBI taxonomy): Eukaryota > Viridiplantae > Streptophyta > Magnoliopsida > Ericales > Balsaminaceae > Impatiens > Impatiens glandulifera. The sequence continues at coordinate 53,405,516 of NC_061863.1, read as the reverse complement.
TAAGTCGGTTTTCGAAAGGCATTTTTGTTTTCCCGGTTCAATAAACAAACATGAGTATTATTTTGACTGAATTTTTTATTAGGTATCTAGGGTGTAAAAATGGGGTGTCTATACGATTGGTTAAGCGATGCAATAACCACGGAAACCAAAAAATTTCCTCCCATGTCGGTAGTAAAAAACGAAGAACAATGCCTCTTTATTCTACCACCGTCACTTAAACTTACATTGCATAAGATTAACGAATGGCTTGAAGGATTAAAAATGCCCCTAAAATTGAAAGCCCACGATAAAATTTTTATGAATGTCAACGAATTGTCAACCAAAAAGAAGTTAATTATGGGTTTAGTATTTGATAAAGGATAGAAACCATTGTAATGTTTCCTCTACATTCTTATTTATACTTAAAAATATACGTTCTACCTCATTCTGAAATATGTTTTGTTGTCTTATACAGTGACATGTTATTTTATAGTGACAAACTCAGTGTCCACCTAACGCGCAGGGACATGCTAACCTTGGTTGTTGATCAGTGGATAGACAGTCTAGTTCTTGATGTTTGGTCGTATATGTTGAACGTTCTTTCCAAAAGAAATTCTAAATCTCCACTCAAAAAGATTTACTTCACAACCGTCACTACTGTAAGTTGTACTAACACTATTGTTTATTGTTAAAATAATGGGTTAATATTGTATAGTATTTATATATTTAGGGTGTTATGTATTAAGGCCCATATACATTAGGTTTTAAGCCTCTTATCTATATATATAATCTTCATCTATTGGAGAGGCTGTAATTATGGAAAACCCTATTATTGAAAATTTTTATTCGTAACATGGTATTAGAGTTATGGAATTAGGGTTAGGGTTTTTTTTTCTGTTTTCCCCTTCCTCTCTAATTACTATTGGGTTTGTTCTTGAGGATTGCTTGCATTTATTTGCCATGTCAGAAGAAGGTAAACCTAGTTCCAAAGATAGTGACGGTGGTGCTAGTCGGGGATATCATTTAAACTCGTTCATCGTTCTCAGCCTCGTGAAATTAGATGGGTCGAACTATCTTGCATGGTCGCAAGCTTGTTTATTTTCGATTCAAGCCAATAGAATGCAGAAATTCATTAATGGGAAGTCTAAGAAAGCCAAGGATGATGATCCGATATTGGATGATTGGGAATTGGACAATATCATGGTGAAAACGTGGCTCTTTTATTTCTATGGAACCACATATTCGGAAGAGCTATCTATTTTTTGCCACTGCTCAAGAAATTTGGAGCTTGATAGCTAAGACGTACTCCCATTCTAAAAATTGTTCGAAAGTTTATAAGATACGAAAGAGACTTCGGAAAACAGTACAAAGTAACAGGACACTAGCAGAGTACTACTCATCTCCCTCTCATTCAGCAATCACTTCAGCAATTATTAGACTTAATAGAGTTATAATTGTAAATCAGGTTATATAGATAGTGTACTATAAATCAATGACATTCATAATATTATCGTCAATTGTTTGGAGGAAAAAAATAAAAAAAAGGTTAATAGAAGGTTGTGGTTCTAGAGAAGTCATAACTACAACTAGCAATATTTCTTGCTTGGATAATCGACACGTTAATCTAACCCTAACTTGATATTACATAACTCAACTTTTTCATTTACTCTTATTTCTTTATATAAAATTTTAAGAAATTTCATTTGATAAAATAAACTTATCTTGCTTGTTTAGGAATGGATTAATGACAAAAAAATCATTTCATATGTAAAATGCATGATTTTATTTTTATATAGATCACTTATTAAATTTGCATGCAAAATGATTTGACATATATATAATTGGTACACAGCTTTTATTAATTTGCATGCAAAAACATGCACACTTTTACTTATTCTTTACATCCTCGTAGTCGGCGGCCTCGGGAGGAGGAGTCTGTTCGCCACCGGACGACATGTGTGGTCCGATCTTCGACACAGCCTTATTCGCCGCATCAAGTTTTTCCCTTATCTCGTCCACGTTTTCTGTGACGATTGAGTTTCTCAAATGGGTAATAGCCGACTCGATCTCAGACGCCACTTCAGACGGGATCTTGTCTATATACTCGTTCAGGCTCTTCTCTATGCTGTAAACTGTGGTGTCGGCAGTGTTCTTAAGATCGATTAAGGCTTTCCTTTCTTTGTCCTTCTGGGCGTGCATCTCTGCTTCCTTCACCATCTTCTCGATTTCATCTTCCGAAAGCCCTCCAGAAGATCTTATGGTGATCTGTTGCTCTTTTCCCGTTGTTTTGTCTTTTGCAGACACTGTCACTATACCGTTGGCGTCGATATCAAACGTTACTTCAATCTGGGCCAAGCCTCTCGGTGCTGGCGGGATTCCGACCAGATCGAATTCGCCCAGTATTTTGTTGTCTGATGCCATCTCACGTTCCCCTTGCAGTACCTTAATTCCCACCTGAGTTTGGTTGTCTGCAGCTGTTGAGAACACCTGAAACATATACATGTATGCATGGTGGATTCTTCATTTTGTCTAGGTTACGATTAACATTGCTTCTTTACCTACCTGACTCTTCTTAGAGGGAATGGTGGTGTTTCGATTAATCAACCTCGTGAATACACCGCCAAGGGTTTCAATACCGAGTGAGAGAGGAGTGACGTCCAATAGAAGCAATTCTTTGACATCGCCTCTAAGAATACCACCCTGAATGGCAGCTCCCATGGCGACTGCCTCGTCAGGATTTACACCTTTGCTTGGAGTCTTACCAAAGATTTCTGATACAACCTCTTGAACTTTTGGAACACGGGTCATGCCTCCCACGAGAAGAACCTCATCAATGTCCTTGGTACTAACCCCTGCGTCTTTCAAGCAGTTTTTGCAAGGAATTCTAGTCCTCTCAATTAAGTCCTTCACCAAACTCTCCAACTTTGATCTGCTCAATGTGATGTTCAAATGCTTTGCACCAGATGAATCAGCAGTGATGAATGGGAGATTGATCTCTGTTTGGGTGGTCGAGGATAGCTCGATCTTAGCTTTCTCAGCAGCTTCCCTCAGCCTCTGTAATGCAAGTCTGTCCTTTGACAGATCAATTCCATCTGTTCTTTTGAATTCACTCACAAGGAACTCAAGAAGAGTGTTGTCAAAATCTTCTCCTCCTAAAAACGTGTCGCCATTTGTTGCTTTCACCTATCAACAACAAATTGATACCAACAACTCTGTCAGTGAGTGATGAGACCATTGACAAATGAGATTAATTTCAAATGACCATTTATTACCTCAAAAACACCATTTGATATCTCCAGAATGGAGACATCAAATGTTCCTCCGCCAAGATCAAAGACTGCTATCAGTCCCTCCTTGTTGTTCATGCCATAAGAAAGAGCAGCAGCAGTGGGTTCGTTGATGATTCTCTCGACATCCAGGCCTGCAATCCTACCTGCATCCTTCGTTGCTTGCCTCTGGGCATCATTGAAATAGGCCGGTACAGTAATTACAGCTTTTGTAACAGTTTTCCCTAGGTACGCCTCTGCAGTTTCCTTCATCTTAGTTAGAACAAATGCCCCAATTTGACTTGGGGAATATTGTTGCCCATTGGCTTCAACCCATGCATCTCCATTAGGGGCACGAACTATCTTGTAAGGCACCATCTTCATTTCCTTCTGCGTTTGAGGATCATCAAACTTTCTGCCTATAAGACGCTTGGTCCCAAAAACTGTGTTAGTTGGATTTGTCACTGCTTGACGTTTGGCAGGGGTACCGACAAGCAGCTCTCCTTTTGGACTAATAGCAATAACAGATGGAGTAGTTCGGGATCCCTCTGAATTTTCAATCACCTTTGGTGTCTGCCAAAAATCCAATTAACTAACCATCATCATCTAAAGTCATTTGATTACAGTGGTGTTGGACATCAAAACAAGAGATTGAGCATTATACCTTTCCCTCCATAACCGAAACACATGAGTTTGTAGTGCCTAGGTCAATTCCAACTACATCATTACCAATCGACTTGGAACTGCACAATGAGAAGAGCATGTTAACAACAAAGAAATTGTATTACATTAACAATTACAACACGCAAACCTAAATGATCTGGCCAAATGAGTTGAGAACCATGAGGACTTGGAATTTCCTGTGAGCTGAGTACACAAGGAAGAAATAATCGGTGAGTTACTTACTAATAGCCTAAACGGTAAAACCTCTTTCTATAAGCAATTTCGTTCTTAAACGAGCATATGATCATCAAACAGTTGATGAAAAAATCAAAATCACGTTATCTATATTCTAATTTCTAAATGTTCATCTTAGCTGAATTGATAAGGTAATATCAAAAGGCAGACAACAATTATCCAAATTCACCGTCATCATCGAACAATTCAAACTAAGTGAATGCGAATTATGCATCAGACGTTAATGAAGAAGCACGGCGGTTACTTACGAGTTTATATGATGAGGAAAGAGAAGCAGAAGATAGATCCCTGCGACGAAAGGATCTGAGTAGCACGGCCGTCGCCATTTGAGAAGTGCAGAATCGCCAAACTTGGGTGGATCAAAGCGGTTGGTTAGGTTTTAGGATCAGAATCAGAATCACAGAAGAAGAAGAAGAACAGAGCCAGAGAGATGCATGCAAACTTGCAAGTGGAAGTTTTCTAGTGAGAGATTGAAAGTCGGTTAGATAGAACCAGAAGGTTCGAGTAGGAAATAGATTAAATTGCGAAAAAATTATAATTATTTAAAATATAGAATAATAGTATACATTTTTTTTTAATATAAATAATTTGTTACTCGATTTAAATATAGATAATAGTAGGTGGACTCTTCATTTTTAAAAAATTGCCCAATCTCAAACATAAATATAGTATTATTCTTTTCTTTTTTTCATGTTTGTGAGATATTCTATTAAGAATAAATGTTTACTTATCTATATATATATATTATATATATATATAATGATACTTAATTTTTAAAGTGTCCGGATTGTTGGGTCGAGAGCTGTGATTAATTTGGATACTTGAGTCGGATTGTGGGTTGACCCGTTTTTAAATTTAAAACGGTTAAAAATAAAATAAAAAATGCTAGACTTGCAACCTATCAAAACAAGTACAACTCTTTAACCAAGTAGGTTACAAAGACTATATATTTTAAATTCAACACCAAATTTGATAAACGCGGGACGTTTTAATATTAATATAAATTTAACCTTTTAACTAACTAATATATATATATAATGATGGTGAGTAAATGGATATTTGGGTCGGATAATCTATATATATAATGATGTTGAGTAAATGGATATTTAAGTTAAATTGTGGATTGACCCACACATAAACTTAAAACGGATAAAAATAAAATTAAAAATATTATTCGTAATTTTTTTCGTATTATTAAATGCTAGAAAGAGATAAGGGCTTCACTTTTACAGTTAATAGATATCTAAATTATAACTATAATTATAATGAAACATTATTTTATCTATTTAATCAATTAATTTTTTTATTTAATAATCAAAATACTAAAATATTTCATACTTAAATACAATTCTCAAAATCTAACACCAACAAAAAAAAATCATATTTTTTTTAATAAGCTGCTATCAATAAATTATATTTTGGATGAAATGCCTAGTATAAAACAGCTGAAAATGCTTTAATACAAGCACAATATAGAAATAAAATGAATCTAAGATGGGATCACATATTTGTATATGAACATAACATAGTGTGACAAATTACAAAAATAATATAAAAGAACTTTTGCAGAATGTATTACAGATTAAGGTCAAATAAAAAATCTAGCCAAATCCCAATTCAAAAACAAAAAAAAAAAAAGGGTCAAATAACAACACACTACATAGAGTAAAGACCTTTTACAGAAAGCCGAAATTGCGGCAAAAACAGGTTTAAATACACATAACACATTACATGGCTTAGTTGGTGTTTTCAAGTCTCCAAATTGCTGTACACAAATAATAAACAATCTCCCATTTATCTGGTTTAAGTAAAAACCAAATCAAGTAATGAACATATATATATATATGGATACAGGGGTCTTTATAATGGCTTTTTGTTTTACCTCATATTCTAAGGTAACCTCCGCTTCTTTCCTTTTCATCGCCACCTTCTAAAGTTCTCTTAAGGAATGACTTCCTGTTGAGAGACCAGCTCTTGTTAAGAGCTCTTTTTCTCCTCCAAGCTGCAACTCGAGTGTAAAGTTTTGGGATGATGATGAAAAACAGAAGCAGAAAGACTAGCATTGCTAAACATAGAAGCATGACATTATGAAACCCATCCTTGATTTTCAAATTATCCCTTTGTCCCGTCCATGGAACTCCTCCCACGTTCATCCCAAACACTGTTTACATATTAAGTCCAACTTTTATTAGGAACTGAATCATTTTAATGAGAAAATTGTGTAAAAGAAGGAAGACATCTTGTTTTACCTCCTGTGATAATGGATAAGGGAAGGAATATGATGGAAAGGAAAGAGAGATAGTATAGTTTCCTATTGATTTGCTCTGCCTGCCAGCTATCAAGACCTGCCTGGATTGCAGTAACGCGATTGGCTATGAATCCGACGTTCTCTTTCAATCTCCTTAGCCGTCCAATTAGTTCTTCTAGAGAGTTTATGTCTTCACTGCCAAACCAATGCTTTGAAGAACACTTTTCCTTCACTCGAGGAAATACTTGCTCCCCATGAGCAATAACCTGCAGTTGAAAATCGGCACATTCATTTATATATAATCAACCAGTCGAAAATCGCAAAAGTTCAAATTGAAATTGGTTTTTCTGAGATCATGATCAAATTAGTTTTTGGATTATGATCATGATCAAATTTGTTGCTTCTTTAGGTATACGATCCAAATTGAGATTTTGTACACGATTATGATTAGATTATTTTTTGGATCATAACCAGATTGAGTTTTAGACAATTGTGACTTTTCACAAAATAACAAATGTAGATTTTTAAGATCACGATGAATGTGAAAAAAAAGTTAATAACAATACAGCCCGTTTTCCCTATCATAGTTAGTACACGATAGAAAAGTATACAAGACCCACAACCTGAAGAAGGCGTTGCAGATCAAGATGCATTTTGGGGAATCTTCGATCATCTAGCATTTGCTTTTTCAGAGTAAATCCACCTGCGATTGATTGAAACTAATGAATGCAAAGCAAGCCGAGTTATGGCATAGGGAAACAGCTGCGTATAAAATGTTCAAGTTGATAGAGAAAACAAAATGGAATCACGATATGAATCTTCGGAAAGAAAAAAGGAGTCATAGCCTATTTGGTATCATGATTTTCCATCTTCACCGTGATACAAATAAATCTACAATTGTTATGTTTTGCAAAAATCACAATGATCTATCTATAAAATAATTTGAATCATATCTAAAAAATATTTTGATGAAAACAATAATACTTTCAAAATTCTATCAAGCTCACCTCTATCAAGCTCCAATTCGACTGAATCAAGATCAATCTCCAGTTTTGTCACGATATCTTGGAGGTGATCCACATGAGTATCAATGATATGAACAATAAGATTGGAGACAGAGTTTGGGACAGGATTATCAGCCTCCTCAGAATGATTCATTGTCAACAGAAACTCCAATACATGTTCCCTTATTACAATCCCACCGCTCTCTCCTCCTCTACCATAACGAGGACTCTCCACACTAGGAATCTCCGAAAGAAGAGACTGACCAACAGGCGAGAATCCTAACCTAGGAACACGCCCCAAAGAGACAGTAATGACCGCATTCTCAGTCACTCTTGCAGCTAATCTGAAAGTAAATTTGCTAGAGGTGGGTCCGGGGGAATTAACACGAAACACAAGTGCACCATCAACATGCCCGCAAAAGGGTCCATTGCTAACAAGTGAAAGAATGTCTTGAAGCTTCAACGGAGGGCAAAGAACATCAATTAGGTGTTGAGCTGATTGCGACAACTTATTGTTTCCTTTGGGCACTTCAACATGATACCAACAGAATTCTCTCCCTTTACCTTCTAGAAGATCCCATTCCTTGTTATAGTAATTGCCTTGTCCATCAAATATATATGCTTTCCTTCTTACAGCATCCGGGAAATGACTCCTGTGAATTCGGTTTTCTTTCAAAGGTATATCCTCACCATATCCATCAATATTGTGTTCTTCTTGCTCCATAACTTTTATTCAGAATAAACCAGTATGAAGGAAATAAGGGCTAGTAAAGTAAAGGTAACTTTTTTACAGTCTGTACTATCTAACAAATTCAAACAAGCCGGTTCATGCAAATGATGAACCAGCTCCTCATAATCTGAATCCCAGAGTCAACAAATTCATCAAAAGCAACGAGATTTCAGATCTATTCTTCCGAGAAACCTGAAAAATTCATCAAAAGCAACGAGATTTCAGACAGAAGCAAAAACCCAAAGACGGAAACCCTAATGAATCTAGAGAATTGAGTCTAACACTGCATATCTTGAACGATAAGCAATGAATATATAAGAATTCTGCAACGATTACCTTATCCCCTGATCGAAGGACCGGCAACGGGATGAAAAAACAACAAAAACCCAAGTAAGAGCTGCTTCCAATGAGCGATCTTACTTCCCCGAAAGTCGTTTACCAATGGCGCATTCAAAGATTAAAGAAATGTCAAAACCTGCCGGAGCCGAAGGTGATCTGCTGTCCCACGTTGTCGTTTTACCTTTTTTTTGTTTTTACTTTTCATTGTTATTTTACTATCTCTCTTCTTTTTTTCTACTTTCTTTATTTACAGTCTTCTTCTTTCTTCCTCTTCATTCTTGGGGGCGTGCCTTCTTCAGGTCTTATTTACCATGGCCCAGAAACCAAGTTCGGATCCGACGGACCCAAGCTCGTCAGCAAATGAGTTTACATTCCAACTCGACCCTTTTCTTGAATTAGGTTTACCGAATGTTCTAGATAAAACGGCATCGTTTATGTTGTGGGACACAGAATTGCTGTCTCAATGTGGGACAGCATATCTAACAGAGGAGGGAGAGAGAGAGGATGAGCAGTTTCCAGGAACTTTCAAGTATAATTTAATTTTAATTGTCTAATTTAATTTTGAACATAAAAATTGGCCAAACCCAAATAAATATGATATTAATTTTTTTAAAGTTACCACGACCTTCTCTTATTTTAATTTATTGTGTTTGAGTGGAATCAAATAAATGTTTTTTTTTAGAAGAGTTTTAAATAACAATATTTTTTTTATAGAAGGATATTATAAATTTTCTTGTATTAGTATAATAAAAAATAGGAAAAACTAATGAAAAATAAACAATCAATCTTGACAATTTACATCGGTGTCTAATAAGTTGATAATGGGTGATATTCAATGAATTACAATTATATTTTATATGAATAAAATAAATTTACTAATGGGCATATTTATAATGGTCAGTTTAGAAGTGGTTTGCAATTTTATGAGTATTGAGTATTCAATTTATACTCAAAACTCTTTTAAATTTAAGTAAGGTATTATGGAGAGAATCATAATATGAATAATATTCTTGGGTCTATAATTTTATTTTATTATTTGTATATCATAATTCATATTATTTTTAAAGTAAAAAAATTATATTAAATTAATCATTATAATTTTGGTCACCATAACAATTGTAACTTTTATTCATTATTATAACTATAAAATGTGATACTAGTTTACGAAGAAATAATTATTTAACTTAATAAATAAAAAGGTAATTTAAAAAAAAAAATTAAAATTGGCCTCAATTACAAAGGGCGTTCAATTATCTCATATTGATTTGGAATTTGAGTTTCGTAAACTTTCAATCCCGACTTCAAACTCGATTGATTAAGTAATTTTCTACCTTGTATTAGGTGATTTAAAAATATCTCCACTTCAAAGTAGTAGTTATCTAGTGACTAAGCAAATAGAAATTAAATTAAACCATTGCATAAAGAAACAAATTAGACGGAATCTCCCAAATAATTAAATCTTCCTTAATCCTTTTTATTTACAAATTATTAACTATTATTATCACATGTTCCCCAGACCATCATTCTCTTATACATCCCTGTTTTATCACACGCTAAAACATGATCATGATGTTACAACAGATTCATCGGACGGGTTATATTTGATCAGGAATCATAGCGCACGTATAATGAGATCGTAGACAATAAAAACATTTCATCGGTTTATATACCAGCCAGAGAGAGAGAGAGAGAGAGAGAGGCCGACTGTGACAGTCGAATTCAGACGTCGGAATTCAGAACTGAACTTGAAGGATGCTAAGAGTTTCGCTGCTCAGGCGAGGTAACGGCATCTCTAATCTTTCTATATCAATGATTCGTATTCCTTCAATCGTATGTGAGATTTTGTAAAGAAGTTGTTTATCTTTTCAACTGCAGTTGGTACTTTACGGTCATTCAATCCTCAGATCTTCTGTTTAAGCAATTCTCATCTCTCAACCGCCGCCGAACCGTCAATGAAGCTCCGCAATCCTCCTGTAAGTCTCTCTCTGCTCCCGATTGCCTTTTCTTTTCGTTCATTTTGTTCACGAGGAGTACAAGTTTGGTAAGTATGATCGAGTAAGCGCGAAGGCAATCATTCTTCAGAATATTAGGAAATAATAACAATATGATTCGGATAACCGATCAGCCATTAAAGTAGCTAATTGAGTTGGAAGTGGAAACGATTTTGCCTTGTTTTCAATTAGATCATTTCATTGAGTTGAGTTGAGTTGAAGTTATAGTGGTCTAAAGATTTAATTTCATCTTCTGGTTTCAGAGAGTTCCAAACCTTATTGGTGGTAGCTTTGTGGATTCCAAATCGAATTCATTGATAGATGTGTTGAATCCAGTAAGAATTAAGATCATTCCCTTGTCGTTGATTTAATTATTTATATTTTGTGAGATTTTTCCTGAATATGTTAATGAGATATAACAGGCAACACAAGAAGTAGTTTCTCAAATTCCATTGACTACAAATGAAGAATTTAAAGCTGCTGTATCAGCAGCCAAGAAAGCTTTTCCATTATGGAGGAACACGCCAGTTACTACTCGCCAACGTATTATGCTCAAGCTACAAGAGCTGATCAGAAGAGACATGGTAACTTCTGTAACAGCCTCTCACTAAACCAAACAGTTGCAAGTTTTCTCAAATTCACTCTAATGTTTGTATCAGGATAAGCTTGCTTTGAATATCACCACTGAGCAGGGGAAAACTTTGAAAGACGCACAGGGGGATGTTTTCCGTGGGCTAGGTTGGTTGCGTTATTTGTCTTCTAGTAAAACAACAGTGGAACTGTCATTACTTGATTTATTTTTGTTTTTTTCTTTCTAAAGAGGTGGTAGAACATGCTTGTGGAATGGGGACATTGCAAATGGGGGAGTTTGTTTCCAATGTATCGAATGGGATTGACACGTACAGCATACGAGAGCCACTTGGAATTTGTGCTGGAATCTGTCCTTTCAATTTCCCAGCAATGATTCCTTTATGGGTAGATTAGTTATTCATTTCCATGAATTAGTTCTCCTTGTGCAATTTATTATTAGTGAAGATATGAAGTTATAGGTGCACCAGTTTTTATCTTTGAATATAATGATCTTTACACATTGTTGCATTTTTCTTAAGTGATGAAGTGCACCACTACTAGATGAAGGACAAGACAGTTTGTTTGTTTCTTTATACTCTCATCTGTGGACTCTTAGATTATTAACAGATTTGATTATGACCAGATTGGATTTAAAGGGGATATATAACTTAAACCCCACCAAAGGGACTTCAATTGTCTAAAGGCTCAGCCAATATCCAGATTGAGTTTAGGTTATACAGCCTTCCTTTGTTATTAAGTTATCCACACTGGGATGGAAGTTAATCCCATTTGCCCTTCTAATCCAGATCTACTATTTTTATCTGAACATCAATTTTGGGAGACTTATTCTTTTATCCAATCAAGCCCTTGATATCTCATACAAACGAGGCCTTGGGATTTCAGGATTTGTCCTTCGTGATGTGCCAGATACTCCATAAATGAGATCTTCAATAGAAACAAACTTGCTTAGCAAAAATAATACCAGCTTTCTATGTTTTAATGTTATTTAGAAACTGGCAAGACTACAGTATGATGTAATTCTCATTGTTCTTTTTAGATTATCTGAAATAGAGTTTTGGTGAGAAAGGGCATAGCCAATGTGCTTTTGAGGCCGGATTTTATCTTAAATTTCTGTGTGATATGTGGATATTTTGTCTTGCAGATGTTTCCTGTTGCAGTTACATGTGGTAACACCTTTATTCTAAAGCCATCAGAGAAAGATCCGGGTAAATTATCTTTCTTTACCTGGTTGTGTATTTAACCTGGATAGAATACACATTAATGGAACTCACTTCATGAACTTCAGTTCTTGCATGGTTAAAATTTACAATGATGGATAAGAAGTGTCCCAAGGATAGTTGTGCGCATGTCCTTATTTCTGACCTAGGTTATCATTCTTTATGTTGAAGCACTTGTGTATGTCCTAGTAATCTTCAATTTCTTGAAGGTACTTCACAACTCAATTTAGGCAAAATGAAGATAACTTATACTGCTGCCCCCACAATGACTTTCTAAACAAGGCAGCATCTTTTCTTTGTTTTGGCACTTTCAGAAATTCTATTGGTTGTAGATTTCCTATGGAATACCCTTGTTTGTCTCAGGGTAGATCTTTGAGATGGTGACTTTCACTCAATTTTGGAAATTAATATTGATAAGTAAAATGTTAATACTCTTTCCAGGGGCTTCCATGTTGCTTGCACAATTAGCAATGGAGGCTGGTTTACCTGATGGTGTTTTGAATATCGTTCATGGAACCCATGTAAGCTCTAATTGAGAAGTTATGGTCCTTTTTTGATGTTCATGGTAAACCTATTGTAGTGTTCAATTTATATTTTGTTACCTTGATTTGGAACAGGACGTTGTTAATGCTATTTGCGATGATGACGATATCAAAGCCATATCATTTGTTGGTTCAAACACAGTAAGTTGTAAATATATGAATGATGCATATACATGATTGAATTCAATTTTGTTAGACACCTCAACTAAACCTTCATATTAATACAATAGTAAACAGTCATTTTGTTAATCTAATTTCAAAGGCTGGAATGCATATATACGGAAGAGCATCAGCTAAAGGAAAACGTGTTCAGGTTAGCATGATTGTTTAAATTAGAAGCTATTAATTATAGTTAGACTTGAAAGAAGTAGTGTCTGACACATAGTGATTATTCCAGTCTAATATGGGAGCGAAGAACCATGGAGTTGTTGTACCTGATGCAAACATGGATGCTACATTAAATGCTTTAATAGCTGCTGGGTTTGGTGCTGCAGGACAAAGATGCATGGCACTTAGTACCGTGGTGTTTGTTGGTGACTCAAAGCCATGGTACTATTCTACCCTAGGGGGAATGCTTTCCCATAAAAAACTAGGAGCTTGTTTGAGGAAGGGTTTTTCAAAAACATCTATTTAAAAAAACATTTTTTTTTGTGTGTATTGTCCAATATCCCCTTTGAATTGTAGTTTATTTTTTATTTTTGAAAAAAATGCCAACTTTTTATTGTAATCGAGAGTGGAAAGCAAGAAACGTTCCTAAATAGTTTACAGAAAATAGAGAGGTTGAAGAAAGAAAAATACAATAAAGTTAGATTCCGATAAGCTCAAGATAGACCCATGGAATTGTAGAAGGGTATTATAGTTAATGATTTGATTCATGAAACAAATTATGTGCTGTTAACATGTTGAAGATTGAAGTTTCCTTTAGCTAAAAGAAACATATATTTGAGAGTATTGACAGAATACAAGAATACAGTGCTCAAGTATTCTCAGAAGATTTCATTTTTTAATGCTAAGCAAATGTGTTGTAATTTATTAGGGAAGATAAATTAGTGGAGCGTGCCAAGGCACTTAAGGTTAATGCTGGAACTGTTCCTGATGCTGATCTTGGTCCAGTGATCAGCAAAGAGGTAAATAGCTCCTATTTCTGAATTAGTTAAATTAATGCTTCAAACCTTGAATATAAGAGCATTTCTTCAACACTCTTTTGTTTCTTTATTACAGGCAAAGGAACGGGTGTGCAGGTTGATACAAAGTGGTGTTGAAAGTGGTGCTAAATTACTGCTCGATGGAAGAGATATCTTGGTTCGTTTTCATATCTTGGTCCATTTAATTTCTTAATCTAGAAAAGAATCATAATAGGCCTATTTAAAAACTTTTATTTTCTCACAATCATAATCCCATTGGAGAATCAACAAAGTGAAACTAAAATTGATTCTTTTTCGTTTTGAATAAGATTGTTTATTGGATAATTAATTTTATTTCATTTTATTTGGTATAGAAATCATGATGGTTGTGAGTTTTTGAAAAATATACCAAATGTAGATTTTTCTGGATGATGGTCCAGGTGAAGAAGTGTCGAATAGACTCATTATGTATTATACTTGGACTTGGCAGATATTTTATTAATAAGAGATTTTGTTGGCGAGAAACAGGTTCCGGGATATGAAAAAGGAAACTTTATTGGGCCGACAATCTTGTCTGGTGTCACTTCCGATATGGAGTGTTACAAGGTACTGCTTGGAAACAAATTGGCTAGTGTTTGATAACTAATCTTTTATCATTTACTTTAAATGATTAAGGCCTTATTAAATTAAGTTCATTGTATAAATGTTTTTAGATTCAACTTTTAAATAAATCTAGCTTACCAACTTGGTAACTTAGTAATATTGCTAGAAATTAATCAAATTACGTCATTAGATGGGGTAAAATAGTTCAACTACTTTTACGTTCCATCTTAGAATCGCACATAAATTTTAAGTGATTGAAACAAATCCTCCAATGTTATATTTTGTAGGAAGAGATATTTGGCCCAGTTCTTCTATGCATGCAGGTATGTATTCATATTACATTCCTCATGCTTATCTATATATATTATAGATTAATCTATCATTCCATTTGGATGTATTTAATTTAAGTTTTGCATTGATTTTCCAGGCTGACAGCTTAGAAGAGGCAATAGAAATTGTCAACAGAAATAAGTATGTCATTACATCCTTCCGCAAATGTTTTTTGTTTTGTCGAAAATATGTTGGTTGATTCATGTGGTTTCAGGTATGGAAATGGAGCGGCTATATTTACCACCTCGGGTGCAACCGCTAGAAAATTCCAAACAGATATCGAGGCTGGTCAGGTGACCGACTGACTGACTGACTGACCGAGCTCGTCTTGTTTTGTTTTCTGAGAAAACATAGAAAGTAAATATTTAATATGAATTGAATTGAATTGAATTTGGTTGTCTCCAGGTTGGTATAAACGTGCCGATTCCAGTTCCTTTGCCTTTCTTCTCGTTTACTGGCTCGAAGGCATCTTTTGCCGGTGATTTGAACTTTTATGGTACTACTTTCTTTATCTTTTCTTACCAATTTATTTATTTATTTATTTGTGTATAAATGAGTTTTTGTTTTTGTTCAGGAAAAGCTGGAGTTCAGTTTTTTACACAGATTAAGACAGTAACTCAACAATGGAAGGATTTACCAAGTGGACCTGGAGTTTCTCTAGCTATGCCTACTTCTCAAAAGTCTTAATTATTATTATGTATGGAAGGCTAATAATAATAATAATAATAATATTTCCTTTTGAAAAAAGGGTAAATAAATGATATTATGTTCAAAACAATAATAGGTGCCAACCTTTTTTCTAGGACTATTTGGAGGTAGTTTTAATCTTTTTTTTAACAATAGTAATTAATTATCTATTCAGGAAAAAATAATATATTTTTTACTTATTAATATTATAATCTACTCTTAGAATTGAGTAAAAGCAGCCTTAGCAGAAAAAAAAAACCTTATTATTGTAAGTATGATTATACATATTGAGAATAAATATTTCTCCTATGAAAATTTCAATTATATATTATTATCATTATTACAAAATTTTATTTGACCTATTAATTATTTTTTTTTTAATAAATCAATTCTCTTCTAGTTACATGTATAACAGGCCAAGTAGAACCGTGTTACATGTATAACAGGCCAAGTAGAACCGAGTTAGTTATTCGTATACGATACGTTATTTTTATTTTATAGAACAAACGAAAATAAATAACTTTTGAGAGCCTATATAAAATTACTAAAAAGTAAAAATAAATTAACCCTTTCTTGTATTTTTTTCTTACTATATTTATTTACTACCTTCTTTTATCCCCATGCAACATGTTTTTTTTCAGATTTCACCATCTTATTTTTACTAAATGTTTATTTATTTCCCATTTGTAAGCACAAGTTTGAGTTTTACACTACCCAAAATATAAGAAGACAAATTCATGTACATAATACAGGTTACTTCATAATCAAACCACCAAAAACACTATAGTAATCAATATGAAATTTTATATTTTTTCACAACATAAATAGACAGAAGAGAAACAGGGGAAGATGAATTTAACGAAAACAACAAAAAATTATTATGAACAAATGCAATATCTAAGTATTGGGGGATTATCATAGTGAAAGCTTATTATTTATTGTATTAAAGCTATTTCCCTTGGAAAAAAAAAAATGAGTTACAATAAAACAATAATAATAATAATACTATACTTGATCAATAATCAAGTAGACAAAATATAATAAGCTATCTTCAAGCTTATAAAACAAACTCTCAAGAGTCGGAAAACAGAGAGTTTATAAGTGTATCACCTGTGCAAAGCAAATACAATCGATTTTTTCATCCTTCTTCCTAAAATGTTCATTTCAACTGTCTAGAATCGAACCGTTTCCATTATTATAATCTCTGTAGTTGTTCATCTCACCAGAGTGTGATGATTTACGAGACTTCGAGGAACTCTTACGCGAAGGTGAGTAAGATTCTGTTGAATATAAGGATGACGAAGGAAGTCCTTGTACTTTTGGAAGTCCAGTTGGATCGTTTTTTAGACTGTAACCTCTTTCAACTGTCTCCGCATCAAGAGGTATTTTATCCAATATCTGCAAAAAAGATGAACAAATCAACTATTTTCTTATCCGAATACAAACTCAAACCCTAAAAGTTTTTCCAAAAATTAGATAGAAGACGAGATTATTGATTAGCCATGTACCCTGAAAGCCTGTTGAAGGACACTGAGCTTCTCACTAGTGTTCTTCCTCTTCTCGGCCACCTCATCAGGTTCTTGCAGCATTTTTTCAAACAGATCGTCCCTGTTTCATTAACTTATAAGTACAAGCACTAAAAACCCGGTAATCCAATAAATGAAGCATATAGAAATCATATACGGTTCTTACAAACAGAACCTGAAAGTTCTGATTATTTTCTCACCTGTAAAGCATTTTTATAAGAACATTATGAAGCTCGCGTTTTGTGTGGTTTACCTGTGATAGAGTAATAGAATAAAAAACGATTATTGAAGCAGCCAGGTTGTAAGACGAAATGAAACTGGAAAAGCATTTTAAATCACATCATATAAAAAGAAACAACAATCATTTTAAAATAGTTGAAACAATTAATTGAAAGAAAATTTGACTTCATTGAGAAACACATGAGATGAAATTATCAATATAATCCACCTTCACATCATCAATCAAATCTTCTATAAGATCAATCAAATCATCGACTAAAATATCCAATTATCCTTTTTTTATAATATTTTAAAATATAAAATCATCAAACAAGTTTTTTTCCTCGGCTCAAACCAACAGATGCTAATTTTAAACATTGGATGAACCAGTAAATTCAATGTAAGGCACACCAATTTTTGTTTGAATTGTAAAAGAAGATACGAGGAAATCAAATGATATTAAGACAGTATATTTCTTAACCATTCTCAAGAAGAGAATATAAAGACAAAAATGGTAATGTAAAATATGAAAACCGACTGTGTATTACCAGGAAGTGGATAATCGCTTTAGGAATGTAATCTTCTACATTCTTTCTCACAATGTCATAGTATGACCTCAACAGTAGCTTTGTGACTATTATTTCAACAGTCTCCTGATCTGAATGGGTTTCGGAAGGCCTTAAGATAGCTGGAGGCTTGAAACCATTAAATTTAAATTGTTAGAAATGTGTGAACTAAATAAAATCAAGTTTATCATGAAAATGATAAGATTTTGATCCATACCTCTCTCAATTGAATCAAAGAGACACTATGCTCAATGAATTGAACAGGTTCACTGAATGCCTTGATTGCTACGTTATCCTTGGAAGACGTGCGATTGTCAGAGCCACCAAAAATAGATGGGATCCCCCAACTAGTGCTACTCCCTACACAATGACAAATTAGATGCAATCAGAAGCACTTAAAGTGAAAAATAATAATTGGAATGTTTTGTTATAAACTTGTTTTTCACACTGATCATGATTGAAACAACTTTTGTGAAAAATCGCAATTATGTAAAAGTTAATTTGATTACCATCGTGAAAAAAATTCTCTATATCAAATGAAGCAAAAAATATTACAATATAATTTAGATCATGATCTAAAAAATAATTTGTATATCAGATGAATCAACAAAAAACACACTATAATTTAAATCATGATCCAAAAATTACTACCAGTTTCCAAATGGGATCATTATGAGAAAACACAATCCATATTGATTATATTACACCAAATTTAGACATTTTCTGTTCTCAATCAGTAATTTACCAGATAATGGTTTTTCATCCGCAACAGGCCGAGATGCCTAACTCACAACAAAAACCATAACAAAAAATGTCAGTAAATAATAGCAAAATAGGACAATAAATAGATAAAATATGTAAAATAATAACACCAAAAGGATAGAATCAGAATATCAAACCACCTGATCTGGGTTAATTCCATTTGCTGTTCTGGGAAGCAGAAGACGAGACTTGAGAGTTCTCTCAGATGCAGGTGCTTTTTCTGAATCCACGCCATCCTAACACGAGCAAGTATATGTAAAGCAAATTCCTTATGTCCGCATCTATTTTTGGACAAGAACTCTATTGAGAGCAAAAATTGACGAGTGTCTATAACATAAGTTTCATGTACCTTTGGTTTAGGGATGGGTGTGGTTCTATTGGACCTGGCCTGTTGGAGGGCCATTTCTACAGCTTTACTCCCACCCACAAAATTAGGGTGTGAAGTATTTATGTAATCCATCTGCATTGATTTACATAAATGAGTTTGTTCACTTGCACTTTGCATTAATAGGAAGGTAAAGGGTAAAAACTATCTACTCAAAGTGGCTGCATATCCTAGTTTGTTTCTGAAATAATCACAAGATGGTATTGGAAATGGTAGAAATATATGAATTATGCAGATTACTTGTAGTTAGAGGCAAATAAGTAAACATAAGAAAACTAGATGAAACAAAAAGCAGAAGAGAGGGAAATAACCAAATTTACCCCCCAACTTCTTTCAAGATTGGAACATGGCCTCAAATTTAGGCAATTGAGAATCTATTCCTTCAATTGAGAAGCTGTTAGAACTAGCCTTATATTTGACATCCAACTTTTGATCATTAGACAAATGTACCATTCATCATTGGTTAGGGATGAAATATGGATAAACTTGTATACAGAAGACGTTGCAAGGGAAGAGAAGAAGCAAAAGAGTGAGAGGAAACAGAAAAATGATTCATGTGCTAACTGTATTAGAGATGGAGATTTGAGGTCTCAAAATCATTAGAATAGTGGTCCTCATGTTAGACTAGAATCAAATAAGAAAAAAGGAAAGTCATTTCGATATCTAACTCAAGGGATCTGATTATGGAAGAAAGAAATAGATGGATTAATTAGAAGCAAACTCATGAAATCAGAAAAAATAAAGTAATACAACTTGAGAGAAAAAGACCTGAAGCAAATTTATCCAACATTCGATAAGGAAATCAGCAAGAGATAAAATTGAATTTGAGTATAGAAAAGAAACAATATGCCAGGAGGAAGAAACAATATTGATGTGCCCTCCTTCCCCAAACAAACAAAAAAAGGGGCAACATATAGTGCTCGCTGTATAAGGGGAGATTGAAATACTAAAACCTAGTGCTCTAACATGTCTGACAAGTTGAAAAAAGTATGAAGTGATATACTACTAGTCTACTAATTATGAATAGGTAACTAGCAAATTTTCCCAATGAACTTTTTTTCAATTTAGATTTTACCACATATGTTAAAGCTGAGTAATATAAAGTACTGTACTAATTTAATTCAGTATTTACTATAATTTAGCAACTGTCATTCAGTTAATAAATGAATTAACTATCTCATTCATGATATTGCATGATATATATTATATAGTATACAATCAGGACATTAAAATCCTATCTTCATCCTATACATATAGAAAGGATACCTCCATTTCAATAAGGCGTCTAATCATTGTCTTTGAGGGTTCAAGGCCTTCTCGCAAAAAGTCTCCTATGACCTCATCCATACGTCTCCTAAGAACAGGAAACCGCTGCAATTCATTTATCATGCAACGATGGCTCATCTGCACAAAAGCAATGTTACTTATCTCTTGCCACAATTAAAACAAACACATGATTAAGATAAAATGAAGTTTACTTACCTTAACTAACTCATCGTAAATGAACCGAGCACACTGAAGACTTGGGTCCAATAGACGAGCTATTTGCCTCCGAACAAGCACTCCAAATGGAACCTGTATAGTAGGAGGAGAAATAAAATATGTGAATTAGGGAAAAAAAGAAAACTGGAAGTTCGCATAGGAACCATAAGGTCTACCTCTGGTACAAATAATGCAGATCGGGGGCCAGTTGCATTTTGAATTGCTGTTCTGATGTCATCGTCAGTTAAATCCTCACAAGGATCTACCTCCTGCGGAAAATTCAGACATCAAATTTTATAATAACCCATTTAAATCGAAGTTTCATTTGCATGTGTAGATCAACTTGGAAAAAAGACATCTTATAAAAAAACAAACCTCCAAGCTTTTCACAAATATGGACTGGAAAATATAATGGATACGTGCTCCTCCAGACAGCTCAGTAGTTGACATTTCTTCATTTTTCCCTTCTATCATTGAAGAAAAAGCTGTTTCCAAAAAGGATTGGACTGTTAGGATCTAAAGCTGGTTAAGGAATTGAGGATATCATACATTGTTAGCACCATAGCTAGGGCTGAATGACATTACCTTCACAGTACTTCGATAGAAAATTCAGAAGAAGAGCTCCCTGGCCAGCCTATTTATCCAAAGGAAGTAGGGAAAATAATATATCAGCAAGCATCTCAGATACCAATGTTATAAACATAAAAATGAACTCAATAAAATATCATAAATCAAATTAATAGACCTATCTATCTGGACCAGAAGTGATAAAAATACAGTTTATTATACCAGGCACTCAATCATAATTAATGTAATCAAAGCAAAATTTGTTCCAGAAATAGGCTTCTTTTTCTCAAGTTCACAAGCTTAAATCCCGCACTAAAACATGTGACGACCCCGGTAACTTTCCACTATTTCAGGTTCTTGTTCAGCATACGAAATCTAGGTTAGTCAATGAAGTTCTGCAAACTAATAATTGATGGAGATGACTATGCACAAAAAAGAAAACCGCCATACCATCAAAAGTTGAGTACAAAATTCTCTTAGATCAAACAATAATAACAGGTACGATAAATAAACAAGAAAATATTAATTACATGCCTTTGATTCCGTGATCTCTCCATAACTGGCATGCTCCTTTGCAACAGAAACTAGTTCTGCACTAATGCGGGATCTCAACTCTGGAAGTACTCTCTTGATTTGTTGAATAAGTACCTACTTACAACAAGCATAATTTACTGGCAATGTTAGTTGTAAAATTTAATACAATGGAAAAAACTGTACAAAAAAAGTTTCAGCAAAATAGATGTCCATAAGGAAATCCTTGACACACAAAGACTAACACTAATGAAGAAGATTGTGTCAAACCATGCAATGGTTTTCATCTTTTCTAGGTGATTTAACCTAGGTGTGTCATATATGAACCAAAGTTCATAAAAGAGTAGTTTCTGCATTAGAAGTAACATGTGACAAATGAAAACTTTATGTATTCCTGAACAGGGAAGAAATGCAAAGGACATACTACAACTTGCATACCTGGTTCAACTTCTTTGCAAGCTGGGGAACACCACAACGATCAGCAATGTCACTATAGACCTGATTATAGAAGGTAACAAATCATTTCAGAATGAGCAGTTGGAAAATATTAACCACGTAGCACAGGAAGCACAGATGGAATAGACATACCTGTTGACTGCGGAAAAACTTTTCCTCGGCCACGAGGGCATCCTTTATACTGTGGTTCTGAATAATATCCTGTATAAAGAAAGGTATATCAATGATACTATAAGTTCAACAACTGAACCCAGTTATCCTAACATACAAAAATAATCTCTACATATTTTGTCATCCTCCAAAGTTGTTAGTTGAAGAATTAGTACCTTGAACCTCTAAACTTATTCATAAGTATTCATTGACACAACCATTATAAAAGGGAAGCATGGAAAATTGAAGAAGGGTAAAACAAAATTTTCAGAACCAAAATAATCTAAAAAACTTCATATTGCGAAACTATAAGTGTTATCTCGGCCGTTACATCTGAACATATCCTGATAGTTCTGAAAGTGGAGAAACATTTGCATGACAAAGTAAGAAGGTGCTAGAACAAATCTATTCAATTATGAATTAATATGGATCTTTGAAAGCATTTAAAGATATTCATCAAAAACATATCAACAACATAAACCGAACCATATGGAAAAAGCAAACAAAAGGCACTTCTAAATATTTGTGTATATAACAATAAAAACAATGAGTGCAAGCTAAAACAAACACTAATCTGAAAATCAAATTCTCAAATTATGTCCTCTTTTTGTGTTTTTGCTATGATCTAAAATTATGTCCTCAAGTGATGAACTTTTAGCATAAATAACATCTTACTTTTCTCTATACTAGTAACTATTTACACTTTTTTATCTGGATTGTTCAAGATGAAGATTTACCTGTTGACTGCGGTTGACAACCCCTACATAACCAAGCCGCAAAGGGATTACTTTTCCCAGCAAAAAATTGCGGGCATCTGTACCTCTGTCCATGATATCCAACTGAAGATGTAGGAGATAAGGATAAGGTTAATACCAAATCCATTAGAAGGAGTTCATATGAACAAAAATCAACAATCTTAGGGCATATATACCTTAGTGATTACACCAATGGTTCGTTCACCTACAACCAGAAGCATAATCTATAAGCATCAAATTCAGAAAATAGAAATCCTTGCTTGAGTTTCTCTCTGAAAAGGACTTACCATTTGGATCAGCATTTCCAGCTATCTGCAGAGCATCTGAATTCGCTAAATCGGCATTTGCAGGTGTTACTGCTAATATCAAACAGGTGGGACATTTGATATATGACATTATCATTGTTCTAATAAGAGCTTCAATATTAGAAGGTTGATCACCAACTGGAACCTTTGTTATCCCAGGTAAATCCACCAGAGTGATATCAAGAACGTTTGGAGAAAATATCTTCAGACGGATCTGCTTGTCAGAAACACCTTTATTCCCACCTGCCCCCCTCTCTGTCTCAGCCTTTAAATATAAAAGCAAAGCATAAATCAGTTGTTCATGATCGTTGACATAAGGTAATTACTTAGTAATAGATTAGCAATGTTAATTCAAGGAGATCATAAAACAAAAACAAAACTATAGTACTATTGTATACTGTTCAAGACAATGGCCATCACAACTTCATGAAATGTTAAAACCAGTATGCAATTAGCTTATTCTATGAAACAAAATGATAGAATATGAAGATTTTTGAATGACTGTTTTAAAGGAGTGGATATATGCATTTGTTCTTCATTAACACTTGTGTTCATTTTTAATGCAATTTTCCTTATTTGTCAAACAAAAACAGCACGAAGACTAGACTTCAGTCTCTTTTGTTGATAATTTTGTGTATGCATCATATTAATTGATGCATTTTTAATTGATATCATCACAATAATACCAATCGTTGATAATAGCATCTTGTAAGGACCAATTTCAATAAAATCTTCCAATAAAGCAAAGTGAAGAAGACTATAATGACACCAAACAATACCTGTATTTCACTCCTAATTTCATTGAAATCGGTGAATCTCTTTCCAGGTAAATGTAAGAATTCACCGTACTCCTCTTCAGTACCGTCCTGCTTACTCTTCGTCTGCAAGAGCTGAAGAACTAGCGGACGTCTGGTACAGATGCCAGAACCTCTCGGAAGGAAATCCCTACCGACTAGGGCTTCAAGTACGCTGGACTTGCCGCTGCTTTGGCTGCCGACGACGGCCACTTGAGGGAGTTCGATAGTGGATTGACTTCCGAGCTGAGCGAAAATATCCTGTAGCTTATTCGCAATCGGGATGAGTGAAGATCCGAGCGGAGCGGTTCGAGGAGGAGAAGAAGATGCTTGCGGCGGCGTTGATAGCATATCGTCGGCCATCTGATGATCTACGGCGGTTTCAAATGAAGATGTTTGAATTCTTTTCTTTTCTTTTTTTTGAAGAGAGAGAAAATGCGCGGACGATGTACGAAATCTACGCGAAACTCACAGGTGGAGAAGAAAGAAGAAGAAGATGAAGAAATGGCAATAGAGAGATTGATTTATTTACTTTTTATTTATTGTGTATTTTTTTTTTTTTTAAGTAAAAAATATATTCATTCAAATATAAAAAGAATTAATTTACAATAATATAAAATAACATCTCTAAAAATAATCTTTTATATTTACTTTGTTTTGAAACTTCATACATCATTTTTAAAAGTTTAGAAAAAATATATTTGTTTGAAATTATGATAATTTAAAATTTGATGTAATATTAATTTAAAAGAATAATTTCTCTCAATAACATTAAATCTAAAATTGTAAAAATAAAAAAAAAAATCTCACTCATGGCTTTTCTAGTGTTGGAGAATTATTTTTTTAATCTTTTTTATTCAAAGTTAGGGTTGCATTTATTTGGTTCGAGATCCTATTTAATTGAGTTTTTTTTTTCTTCAATTTTTTTAATTCAATAATATAGTGAATCGTTGATGGATCATTTGGAATTTATACCATTAGATTAGATTGTATAGTGATTATTTCTCGAATTCTTGTTCGTTTCCTTCTTAAAAGTATTAAGAAAGTAAAATAGAAAAAAAAAAAAAACAATTCAATTTGAAGTTATTTTTAAGTTATTTGATTTGATATTTCCTATAAAATTATAATTGTATCCTCCTATAATTACAATTGTATAAGTTTATCATTTATGTAAACAATAGATCATCATTTTGGAATGACATTTTTTTATGTTTGTGACCACCCTCGATTTAATGATAATTTTAATTAAACTCATAATATTTGGCTAAATTTTTTTTAATAATGTTTTATTTGTTCGTTTTTTCTTACTCTACTTTAACATTAATAGTTTACGAATTCAAAAGAGTTTGTTTTATTTAGGAACCCTAGTTAAATTCTATGATCATTCAAAAAAATTTAGAAAATTTTATATTTTGTAAATTATTTATATAATTTAATTTTTAAATCACCAATTTTTTTTTTTTTAAATGTTATTAAGTTTTATTTATTAATTAAATTTCTTATAAATAACTCCCTGAATTTAAAAAGAATTAATTTCTTATAAAAAAAATTATGAATCATAATTTTTAACTAAATAATCATAAAAAAAGAACTTTCAATTTAAATTGTTAAATTTTTTCTAACTAAACATTTTATAATTTTTTTCAACTATCGAATTTTTAATTCATTATAATTACTACAGAATGAATATGTATTGGGTTTAAATTTAATAAGGTTTTCTAAAAAAAATAAATAGCCATTAACAAATTATTTACAAATAGGTTATGCTATAATTATTTAAACAAAAAATAAAATAATAAAAACTAAGTATTATTTGAAAGAAATTTTTACATATTAATAACATGACAATTATATAAATTATCTTAAGATTTATTTAGACGTATATCTTATTAAAAATTAATTATTTATATTTATTTTATTTTATTTTCTATGATTATTTATTTAAATTTAAATCTAAAGAGAAATGAAAAAAAATAAAAATAAAGGGCGGGCTTCCGTTTTAAACAATTATGTAAAAAGAAATAATAAAAAAAAACTTAAAAGTAACTGTTGATAAATATAAATGAGTCTTAAAAAGTTCATCCATCTAATTATTAATCTCTAAATATTTTACAACTGTCCACATGTTATGAAAAATACTTTTAATAGAAGAAATACCATATTTCCTTTTTCAATAAAACCAATTATAATATACTACAAATTTTTCAATTCCACCCAACTAGAAACACAAATTGAAGCTTCCTGTTTTCGCTAACAAATGCTTCCACAATTGCATGATTATCAAAATTCCAAATGTAGCTGCTGCTACAGTTGAGAACTATTCGCCATTTCAGTCGGATCGGTTATTACTTTCTACAACAAACGCAAAAAAGAATCAAAGCCTGTCACAAAATGAGACATAACAAGTATAACAAGTGATCTAGCAAACATAAAATATTTCATTAACACCAGCAGAACCTGTTCAATCACTTTAATGTTGTTGTTTTGTGTTCCGATATTCGTTGACATTGCTTTGGGGATATCTTTTAGAACGCCCTGAAGAAATCATACTCAGAGGTTTTGATTGAAGTTTCAATACAGAAATTAAACCAAAGAGTACAAAGAAGATACATAAACTTTCTAAGTAAACCAGTATTTACATTAAACAAAAGAAAACCCAAAATCAAAACAATCTTTAAACCAACAAAAAAGGATCTTATAAGAGCACAACACACCTTATTTGCCCATTTAAGTCCACAAGCGTTACACAAAGTCCTTGGTCCAGTCGGGCCACGTCGCATCATTGGGGTGGATTTTGAGTTTATCCCACAGTGTGCACATCTATACCAAACCAACAACAGGCATAACAATTTGTAAGACCATCTTTATCCTGAAACATATTCTCACAATTTAAAATCATGGTGGAATAGGTGGAAACCAAGGCCTTGTTTGATGAATTCAACGAATCAAATCATTTGAATTATCAACTAAAATATGAAAATATCATTGCTTTAGTCATTTAACCATCAAATCATTTGAATCGTCAACTAATATTTAATACAAAGTATATTTTAGTAATTTAACCAAAAGGCTTGTTCACGTCCCAATCCAGATAAACAGTTATTTGAGACTGTTTTACATTTTACCCTTGCTTTTAAAGAGTATTTTGGTTTCTGATTTGAAATAAAATTGAAAGGTATTTTAGTATTTTGAATGATTTGATCGATAATATGATTGGTGATAGGATAGTGAATTATTGAGATTAAACTCAAATAACCCCACCTTGTTTGATCTTGGGTTCTTTGGAATTTTACAAAAAAAAACTTCTATCACATCTCCTTTCCTTCCAATCCATCAACCAAAATAATCAAATACCCCTCTTTTAACTTTTTTATAATTTATTAAACTGGGGTTTTTTGGTTTAAAAAAAGCAAGTTTTTTATGAAAACACCTCAAACCAGGTTTTTTTTTCTAAAAAACTGACTTTTACCTAAAAACCCCTTCACAAACGAGATTCAAATGGAGCAAGCCCCAAATAACCTAAATAATATTTTTTTGTTCAACAATGTTCTTTTTCAAAAGATTTGATTATTTAAAAAAAACATACATCAAGATACAGAGAAGTTAGAAGCTCCAGAGGATGGTCAAAGAAGAATATGCTATGAGACAGTTTTAACCCTGACTTTCTAACATCACAATCTGAAGGGCTCCCTTTTTCTGATGGGAGTAGATAAATATTTTGACTTACAAAGTTTCCTGCTCATATGTAGTACCATCACCATCTGAAGGCCCTTCGTCTGATATTGACTTGGATGAAGTAAATTGACCTTTTTTCCGCTGCATCCTGTCCAGTTCAATTAAAACAACAAAACGTAAACAGAAAACCAAATTCTGTCTGACTACATCAAAAAAATCTACTTATGATCTCAAGTGGAGTAGGTTAAATCAACAAGTATGAATAAGAAATAGGTTAAAACTAATCAAACAAGGTTTTTATACATAGCAATTCATATTGTACATTCTTTCTAGCATCTAGTCTTTCTATATTCCATAAAAGGGATTACCATAAGAATGAAAATAAGATCAATTTCATATTTACAAACCCTGGACCACAAAGCAAGCTCCATAAGAAAGAAAACAATAGCCTAATATCTTGAGAGTACCTGAGTGCAACTTCTTTTCGCACCGTGTAACGAATTTTCTTGTCAAAACATCTTTCTTTCCTCTTCTCCCTAAATCGAGACAAAGAGGCAGCCCTTTGTGACTGACTTGATCTACATGGGAAATCATCTGAAGCCTACAACATTTGCAGACAGAAAACATATCAAACAAAAGAAGCTGAGATGTGTGAAGTTATCAATGAACTGAGCATTGTCACATAAATACCTTTCGAATCTGTGGGTTCACACCAATGGTTGAAATGCCAGCCGGCACCTCATACCCACCCAATAGTAATAGAACTGCTTGTACCTGTGAAAGAACTGATTAAACATCAAGCCGAGTGAAACCCTAAACCCTAAAACAGAAAAAGCCTTGCAAAGCTAGATCAATAGACAGTTTTAAGCAAGTGATTATACTAGCTAACCACATTGTATAGTCATCATAGAAGTGTGAAATTGTGAAAATTCAAGCAAAACTAAGGCAATATAATAGTAAAACTTCACCTTTTCAGGCGTAATGGAATCGAAGACATAAACCTCTCCCTGAAAAGACAACGTGAGCTGGTCGGTTCCACCGTTGTCAGTGACCGGAACAATTTCAGAAGCATTGGTATAGAAATCATGAGGATGAAGAGGTTGTTCGACGCCATTAATCGGGCCAACGCTACCATCATCGTGTAGAACGTGAGATTCGAATCGGATGTGAGGGTTATCTATCGACTCTCCGCCTGCAACGTCGTCGTCTTCTTCTTCTTCGTCCACGATCTGGTTTTCTTGATGGTGATGTAAATCCGTGGAATTTGTTGGGTAAACAGAGAGTTGCTCATTGATTTCCGTCATTACAGGGCTCCAATCGAACTTGAGAGTGGAAATAGTATGATTCAAAATTGAATCTAGGTCAAATATCGTATAATGGCATACGAGAGATTGAGAAAAAATATTACCTTGTTAGTGATTGAGGTTCACTGATCTTCGTGAAGCCGGAAACTTGGAGAGGGAAGATAGAATTCGGACAAGATAGAATATGAACATCGATTGAGGGAAATATCAAATTAGCACCTAAACTTATATCTAAGGTATATTTGTCCCCTAATCTTATATAATAATTGCCATGGTATTGGGAAATTTGAGCAAATGACCCTAAAAAAATGGATAATTTAAATAGCTCTAGTAACCCTTTTATTATTTTTGAACGAAAATGTCTCAGTTGCGTGACACAATTTTTTATTTTTAAAAAAAATTTAATTATGAAATTTTTTTGGACGAAAATGCCTCAGTGTTGCGTTACGCAATCGCGTCACGTAATCGTGAGACGAAAAAAAAAATTTGAAAAAAAAAAATTCGATTACGTCACGCAACTAGAGTTGCGTTACGCAATGGTACAATTGTCATTAAAAAAAATGGTCACCAACGCTATTTAAATTATTCACCTCAATTTCCGTATTTCACCTGTTTTTAGGGTCATCTATTCAAATTCCCCTTTATATCCCTGTTATTTCATACCCAACACCAACACTATAAACAAAACAATATATTCATTTTATCTTTCATATTTTATAAAACTTTTAAATTTATTTATAATAGTATAAAATTTTAATATATTATATTAAAATATCATTCTATTATAGAAAAAAAATATATATATGATATAAATTATACCGCGAAAATTCTCAAAAATTAGATTAGAAGAGGATAGTTATAAAAAAATCTCCAACTATCGCTCCATTGTCATCTATATTGAATTCATAATCTAAAGTTTTTAATTAACAGAAAACCAAACAAGATCCAAAAGCTAGCAATTATTGCTGCCAAATTCCAAAGGTCAAAGGAATTTTGTAATTACATTCATTCTTAAAAACTTATAATTTTTTTATTACTGTACAGTATATCCCAATTGACATAAAAAAAAAACACATTTAATAAACTTTGAATTTGTCTATCACCTAGAACTTGTTTGATATGTGGTATTTTAAGATTCTTTAGAGTTTTTTTTTTTTTAAAGTTCATGTATATTAAAAACAAAACAAAAAATCGTTTAAGCACAGCAACAAAATATGACATAAAAATAATAAACAAAAAAAAGAAAAATTTGAGCTCGTAAATCCTTAAGAAGAACGACCAACTCCCAGACAGACTCACTGATTTTCTGAACGAATCTCAGAAACGTCATAATAATAGTATTATGAATGATACGTATCGAACCACTATGATTATTGAAAATACATAAATTCTTTAGAATTTTTATAAAAATATTTTTGTCAACGAGATATTTTTACTATGAATTACTAAAATTTATTCAATAGTGATATTTTAGCATTGATATGATAGATATTTTTTAAATTAAAAAAGAAAGTCCAAATAATAAAAGCTTTTAGGTTAATATTTTGTTATAATTTTTATATTTCAAATAATCTAATTTTATCCTGACATTTTATGAATCTAAAGATGTTGTATTATAAAGGATTTCATTATTACTTTTCAAGTAATCTTATTTCATCCCAACATTTTATGAATCTATAGGATTTCCATATTATTTGTGATATAACAATATTTGTTGATTGAAAATAAAATAAAAATGTATTCTTCTTTAGATAAAACTCAAAACCAAACAAGCCTGCGCTAAAAAGATCTGGGGCCAGAAAATTGGGAATAAAGAGGGGGGAGATCTACGGAGAAAAGAAGAAATTGGGAAGAAGAAGAAGAAGAAAGAAAGTTGAAATCATGAATGTTGAGGAAGAAGTTGAACGTCTCAAGGAAGAAATCAAGAGACTTGGCAAGGCCCAAGATGATGGCTCCTATACGGTAAATATGCATATCCATTTCCATTTCCATTTCCATTTCCAATTCTACAAGCTTATTATTTTCTCAAAGATCCATCCATCACCTATATATTCATTTCTTTTCGTCAAACCCAAACAAATACAATATGATCTGGTTTATCATTGACCTCAGATCTATTGTTTCTATGCTTTATAACGACAACTGTCTGATTTTATGTTTTATTCTATGAGAAATCAGGTTCAATTATCTTGATCTGCTTTACTGAAACAGATTAACAACCTTATTTGGCAATCTCTGTGTTTTACATTGTGATCATGTCTGATTTCGCTCCTGGGTTAAGATTAAACTTTCACATAGTCTCTTCAACTAAATGATTTCTTTCATTGAACTAAGAGGTTAGAATAGACATTGTTGATGTGTATGTAAATATCCATATTGGGTTGTTTGGAAATGTTGCTTCTTCATCATCAAAACCATTCAAATGTCATATTTTTTTAGGAGTTTAAGATGCCCACTGCTTAGTAATGGAACAAGCTAAGAATCATGTATATAACTTTATATTTGTCTACTTGTGTGATTTCTACATCAAATTCTCTTTGTGAAGGTGACATTTGGAGTGCTGTTTAATGATGATCAATGTGCCAATATATTTGAAGCACTAGTTGGGACTTTGAGGGCTGCAAAGAAACGCAAGGTCCTGAAATTTGAAGGAGAGCTGCTTCTACAAGGAGTTCATGACAATGTCGAGGTTATCCTCCTACCTGAGCCTGCTGCTGTTGCAAAAGCATAGAACAAAATCTCGGCACTTTTGCTCTTGCAAATGTGTTTGTTATAATTGTTATGTACAATTATATAAATATTAAGCCAGACAGACACTTCTGGTGACTGGTTGTGTTCTCCTTTTTAATTTTTTTTCTGTGAAAAACAGTTTTCATTTTGGCAAATATGAGACTGGCTTAGCCTATAGCCTAGCCTAGCCTTATATTATGTAATGCATACATTTGTTGCCGTGTTCATCTGCTTGATGGTCCCATTGAAATTGCACTTTATCAAGCAAGGTTTCATGCTAAAAGGAAGAAGGTGAAACAATAACATTTCGAAACCCCTTGGAACTTTGGTCATTGATGTTGAATTGTGAAGATTATTTCAAATAATCTTGTTTATGAAAATATTTTGATGGAGAAGTCAGTGAATGGGTTACAACAATGATGCGTGTTCATCAACATCCAATTGCCATTCAACCAACAAATCTAACAATATCCATCAAAAAAATTAGATGTCATTATTGTGCATAAAAATTGTAAACAAGGGAAAGATATTCATTAGTAAAAACTCCTAGCTAGTTATTTAATAAGAGTGAGTTTCCACCATTTACAATTCAGCCAAAATATTCTCCCATTACATTAACCAATACCTACCAGCCAGCATGAAAAAGAAAGGACTACTAAAAAATTTAGGGGTTTTAATTTTCCATATGATGGATGATCACCTGGGCTAGGCTAGGCTGCCTTAACTTTATTATTATCTTCCCCAACAACATTAAGGATGGGTAAACTGCTCAAAAAATCATCAAGTCCTTCAAAGAAACCTATCCCCTCAATGCCTTCTTCTGGTTCATCTTCTTCTTCATCTTCCTCCTCAGCATGAACTGGTCTCCCACTCCCAGCTCCTCCTCCTACCCTAACTCCTGAACCAGACTCTTCTGTCTCATTGTTACTGAACTCCACATTTAAGTCCAATCTCCCCCATTCTTTAGGAACATTACTCTGCACTTTCTTCAGATTGTTTGAAGAAGATGCACCTTTCCTACTACTCTCAGCAGCCATAGAGATATTTTGTGGATCTCCTTCTACATTCTTCCCTTTATCTGCTTCCCTATTGTTCACATTTTTACTCTGACTTGTTTCCTTTGTATATTTCGCTTTCTTCTTCCTACTCGCACTGTTAGATCGCCAGTCACCATCAGAGCTGTTGTCGCTTGACGATACATCAAGAAAGATGTCATCTTTATCTTCATTGTCATCGGCGGGTGGCTGCTTTCTAGTTTCTGCCTTTTTAACAGCAGGAGGACATGGAATCATCTGGGAGAAAGGAGACCAATCTTGCCGCTTCTTTTTCTTAGTCGGATTTGTCATAGATCCTGCTAATGGGATGAAACCCCAACAGCAGAAATATGAATCTTTTCCATCAAGTGCAGCAGATGGGGGAGACTCGATTTTCAATCCGTGAAATGCCCTTTTGCAGTTATGGCATCTAAATGTGCAACCTTTGTAAACTCCAGGATATTCATACATGTAGTAACAATAAGGACATGCAGTCCAAAACGTTGATTCCTCATCTTCTTCTTCACTGCCTTCACTTTCTTCAGAAGCATCCTTGTCTTCCATAGATCTATTAGGTTGCACTTGTTCATTTACAGGGTTTTCCCTCACAACATGCTGCTGGGTCTGGGTCTGGGTCGGGAGCTGTGGCTGCTTTGGGGGCTGAAAATGTGGAACCTGTGGCGTGAGGTGCTGATTTTGCAGCTGCCCCGGTGGAAATTGTTGCGGGTGATGCTGGATTTGGGACTGAAAAGGTGGAAGATTTGGCCGGTGATGATGCTGCGTAGGTGGAAGCTGCTGCCATTGCGGTGGTGGTTGGACAGGTGGAAACTGTGGTGGAGGTTGTTGTTGTTGGATAGGGTTTTGAACAAATTGAAGGTTAATTTCATTTGGGCGATTTGGTGGGGTGGGTTCAAATCTAGTAAACATATTATTGATCTCGTTATCATATAGAAACTTTTTGTTAGGGTCTGAAAGAACTGACCAGGCGTAAGAGACCATTGTGAAAGCTTGATCGGCGTAAGGAAGTCGGTTCTTATGAGGGTTAAGAAGCAGGGCCAACCGACGATACTGGTTCGCGATTAGGTCCATGTCTAGACACAGAGTCGGAAGCTGAAGAATACTATACCAGTCCGGTTGGTTATTGATCTGCTTCTCGCTGGCTAAGAGCGTATCGGCGACTGCCAAGATTAGGTCAGCGGCATCGAATCTTGGGTCGGATTCCCGGGCACGAATCGCAAATGTCTTTGTGCCGACCAGGTCGCGACCCGCCAGAAGCTTCTCGGCGATTCCGACCCATCGCTCCGCCTCCGCCCGGTTGTTGCTACCGCCGCCGCCGCCACCGCCGCCACCGCCGTTATACGGTTGCATCTTCTTGTTCTTCTCAGTTCTCACTCTCTTTCTCTCTCTAGACCCTTGTCGGTAAAAAGGGCTTACTTTCTGCTAAAAGAGAACGTTGTTTATGAATAAGACCTAGTTTGATATTACTTTTTAACTATAAAATCATTTTAAAATATAAAAATATTTTATTTTATTTATTAAATAATAATTTTGAATGTAAAAATAATATTATAATAATTTAAGCAATTAAAAAATACAAAATCTACTATTTTCGATTAATAAAATATTTAAAAAATAAACTCAATACCAAACAGCAAACAAGCTTTAAGAATGGAAATGGGTATTATTGTCATTTACTAAAGTCTTCAAACAGAATGCAATATGGCACGTGGTTTTAGCAGTAAAATTGGATTTTTCAAGTTTTATTTTATTTTTATTTAATTTAATAATGTTTTATACCAACCATATTTAAGTTTCTTTAATGTCTCTCAGTGTACGAATGCCATATAGAAAACATTTTTTGTTTTAAGAAATTAGTTAAAAAAATATCTTCCATTTAAGCTGTTAAAACATCACTTCAACTATATCTTTAATTAATTACACTTTCAATAATTAATTAAAACATTAAAATATTTTTTATTTCAAAAAATATATAATTTATCATTATATATTAATTTTTTTTAATTTTTCTAATAAATAAATTCATCATATAATTAAATTCAAATTTATTTAAGAAAAAGCTCTAACTCACAAATTTTTTATTTTATTATATTATCTTCATTATCAAATAAATATATTATAACTTTTTATGAGATTAAAACAATAAATATTAAACATATTTTAAACAATTAATTCAAATGATAATAACTCAATTTAATCCGAATCATTTTACTTCTATTCTTAACTATTAAATCACTTATTTTATTAAAATAATTTATATTTATTTTTTATTTTAATATATATTAATAAATTTATAACTTTTATCAAAAAAAATATTTATTTTCTCAAAATTATTACAAATTATTATTTTGTAAATAACCAATATTATTTAAAAGAAAATCCTCCATAAACTTTATAGTGTTATAGCATCAGAATAACTAAAAACAATTAATCATTGTTTCACTGTAATCATTAAATCACTACATTAATTAATTAAAATATTAAAATATTATTTTATTTATATCAATACTCTTTTAAAGATTTTTACGAAATAAAAAATTATCACATTCTTAAAATAATCACTGATTATTATTATTATTATTTTATTTAATGTTATTCAAATTACATCTAAGCCTTGTTCTCTTTAAATTATTTTAAAATTTCATATAAAATCAATTTTTTAATCAATTTTTCTTAACAATTACATCACTTATTTCATTAATCAAAATATTAAAATATTTTTTATTTTATTTATATATATCAATACTTTTTAAGTTTTTTTACTAAAAATAATCATTACTTCCTAAAAATCAACACAAATCATTATTTTCTTTTTACCTTTAAATTTTTACAAAATCCATCCGATCCGAACAAGCTAAAGTGGAAAAAAAAGTTTATTATTATTTAATTAATTATATTTTAGATTATATTAAAATAATATAATAATTATTAAAAAAATTATAATTAATTAAATATTATAAAAACATTTATTAAAGTTGAAAATTCAAACGGTAAATTTTTTATTTATTTTATAGGGGTGGCTGTCCTATCTAGCCTCACCCTATTTATAAGATAGGGGAGAAAAGACAAGAGTCAGATATTATTTTTTTATTATTTTTTTAAAATATTAAAATTTTGAAGTCTGATTTGAGTTATTAAATAATTTAATAAAATTAAATATCATCTTTATTATCCTCTCATTATTTAAATTAATTAATTAATTAATTAAAATATTAAAATAATATTTAATTATTATTTATTTATTTTTATTTATATATTAATAACGTTAAAATTCTTTTATAAGAAAAATATCTCTACCTATTCAAAATTGATTGTTTTTCTCCTCTTTCGGTAACTCAAGTTACTCAACCAGACAAGTCTAAGGTTATAATGTTTATTTTGATATTACATTTTATTTTATACATGTATTACAAATCTTGTTTTGATGAAAATTTTGTTTTATTTAAATTAGTTTAATTAAACAATAAAATACTTAATTTAAAAAAAATGAAATAAGTATATTTTATGTAACAAACTTAAATAATCTACTAAAAATTATTAGTCATGGGATATATTTTTATTATTTTACTTTTAAATTAAAGAGAACTTGTCACGATTAATAATATTTTGGTATCTTAAGCTAACTCTTCAACATGGATATTAATTTAGTTAGATTCAATTTTAAAAACTATAAATTAATTAAAAATAGTATTTATTTGATCTCCAATAAAAAAAATTATTTTCATTTTACCTCCAAATAATAAATCTTTATAAGAAAAATATCTCAAAACATTAGAAATTAACATTTGAATAACAAAATGACGCTACAATCCAATAATATTGAATTGATTTTGATATAAATAAATGTATATGTTAATTAAAACTTAGAGTTAATTCACTCATAACTAATGCATGTTTCATTCATTGGTGTATAAGATTTTTTTAAGTAATATTTTATAATAATTACCATTATAATTAATTTTGAAAATTATCAAGAATTAAAAAAATTAAAATAATTTTAATTATATTTGAAATGAAAAGTATAATTTAAAATTTTTTTAGTTTGTAATATGTGAAAATTTGATAACAATTCCTTTACAAATTGTGTTTTTTTCATACATTTTTATTTTTATGATAGTAAAAAATGGATGGCCCAGGATGGATTTGATTAGGGTTGGAACGGACCGGCTAGGAGTTTGGGCCCAATAATAAGTTTGATAGGTTAAATCTCAAGATTTTAATAGATACTTGTTACTTCTTTTATTTTTTTTCTTCTATGATTGATTTTGAATAAAATTATTGTTTTATCAAAAGAAAATATGCATTTTTCAAAATTTAATATTTGTGTTTTTAAACAGCATTAAATTTTACTTGAAATTTCAGACATTCTTACGTCACAGCATGTTACCTCCAAAAATATTAGGTTAACTAACATCATAACAATTGTTTTTTAAATCAATAAAATGTGTAATTGTGAAATTTTAAACAAAATTGTTATTTATATATAATTAATTTGACTAACTCAATTGTGTGAGTTAAATGATAACAGTCTTTTCTCTCAAATTTTATTTTCACCATAAAAAAAATAAATTAAAACAAGACGTGATTATTGGTTCACGTTAATTTTTTAAAGTTAAAATAATAATAATAATAATAATAATAATAATAATAAATGAAAAGAAGGTGTGAATGTGCACTTTTTCCTTTTTTTTACTTGGACCACTATTGATAAATGATAACTATTGAATATTAAACTACTTTTTTCCTGCTTTTGAACAAAGAAAAAGAAAAAGAAAAGTAAAATATAAAAGAAAGACTCTATCAATGAAACATTAAATTCACTTTTAACCAAAAATATTCCAACTTTAAAATACATAATTGATGTGATGTTACATAATTTTATTTTATTTTAATTCAGCCTATTTGAAACAGTTAAATTATTTCATTATCTTATAGCCATAGTGACTTATTTAACAATATTGGATCGGTAGTTAAATTGAGGTTATTTAAAATTAGTATTATTGTCATCATTATTTAAAGTAAAATATATAGACTGATATGTTTTATTTGATATGAAAGATTAATTGAATTAGATGAATTCATATTTATTTTTATAAAATTTTGTATCAAACTATAGTTTTTTTTGTTTTGATTGTCCAACTTTTTCTAACAAATATTATTAATTGTATGTTTGATTAAACATATGAACACAATATCGATAGAAATCAACTATAAAATACCAAATTTGTAAGAACCGACCTAAACCCACATCTTTTTGTATTTTGTATTAACAATTAAAGTTTGTTATTGTGGTCGAGTTTACAAGTTACATCTTCATAGTCAAGATCACAACATATAGTCGAGTTTATAAGTTATATCTTTGTAGTCGAGATCACAACATATTCTACACAAACGTGACACAGCTACTAATAATAATAATGGCTAAACCAAAATAGAACTTCATTAGACATCTAATCTTGTTTAGATATCTTAATTTGTATTACAAATTACAATAATATTATTATTCCTTTGAATATGACTATTCTTTCAACAAGGCAGATTTGAGATCCTATTTGGACAATACCTTGATAAGAACACTTTCCCACTACAAGAAAACGACCTCTTTGCCAAACAGGGCCTAACCCCTCCTGATTGCAGAACCGAAGGGCTAGCACCACCCATCATCAATCTGATCATCTTCTTTGGAACCCTATTTTCCATTTGGGTATTTGAAGAATTTGCATCAATTTGATCTGGGTCTGTATAACCATCACCCATGGCTGTTGTTTCTCTCATTATTGAAGCAGA
This sequence comes from Impatiens glandulifera, assembly GCF_907164915.1. Classification (NCBI taxonomy): domain Eukaryota; kingdom Viridiplantae; phylum Streptophyta; class Magnoliopsida; order Ericales; family Balsaminaceae; genus Impatiens; species Impatiens glandulifera. The sequence continues at coordinate 53,366,901 of NC_061863.1, read as the reverse complement.
AACTGACCTTCTTATTGGCTCAAAATCTTCATCTTCATCTCCATCTTCCCTGATTTCATTCTCTATAGCCAACCCAGATTCAGATTCCGATACAGATTCCTCATGAGGGATAGTTTCTTGGGCGGCGGCCGCCGGAGCAGCTTGAACGGGAGGTGAAAATATGGCGGCACGACAATTAGGGCAATTAGTATGGGATCGAAGCCAAGTATCAATACATGGTATATGAAAGGCATGACTACACTTGGGTAGAAGTCTTAAAGTTTCATCTTCTTCAAATTCGTTTAAACAAACAGAGCATTCAGTTCCTTCAACAAGCCCATCAGATTTCTTGTACTTACAGACACTGATCGCGTTTATGATCGAGGGTTGAAGTCCGACGGTCCTGATATACCAGATCGGATGATCGATCGTTACATGATCGTTCTCGTCGGGATCTTGATCGTTTATCTCCTGTTGGGTTTCTTGTGATGTTGAAGTTGAAGTTCGTCGGTTTTTGAAGTGCTTGTAGATGGAGAAACATGCGATGAGGAATAGAGTGGTGGCTAATATGGCGAAGGAGAAGGAGAGATAGAAATGGAGACTGTTTTTATGGTGGAGATTATTAGGGTTTGTATCTGGGAGACTTGTGGGAGGGAATTGAATGGGTGGAAATGGACGGTAACAGGTGGAAGGACAGATGGGGAGACAGGGTTTTGGACAATTGCCATCGAGATTGATAGAGGCGCAGAAGAAATCGCAGATTTGGGTTGTGTTTATTAGATCATTTGACTTTTCAATTAGCTTTCGATGATGGTGGAAAGCCATGGATCATCTCTCTGTAAGATGAGAGAGAGAAAGAGAGAGGAGAGAGATTTTTAGGGTTCAGAGGTTGAAGAAGATGGTGATTTGGTCCAGATACTATTTTGGCGGCTAACGGTGGTCAATAGAAAATTAAAATATTAATTACTTTTCTATTTATTTGTTTATATATAATTATGATTTATAAATTTATTTAAAAATATTATTTTTTATTTAATATGTAATGAATAGATAAAAATATGTAATCAGAGATCTTGAATCAAGCCTTATTTGATCTAAGAACTGGTTTATGTTATTTTTTTTTTAAGATAAAAACTGGGTTTTAGAAGAAAAAAATAAAATTAATTGATATGATTTAAAATAAATAAAAAAATTTATTAATAAAATAATAAAAATATTTAAATAAAAAATAATATGATATTTTGTTTAATGAATATAATAATTTAATTGATGAAAAAGAAAAAAGAATAATAATTAGAACATGTCTCCTTTTAAATAATTTTTTTATATTTATAATGAAATAATTCACTATTTAACTTAAGATATTAAAATTAAATTCATGATATTTAACTTTTTATAAAAAATTCTAGCCCAAACTATTAAATTAAGATATTATTAGTGATTATTAAACTTCTAACTAAAATCATATTTCGCTTAAACTATAATGTGTTTTTATTTATAGTTTTGGTATGAAATAAGGAATAAATATGATATTTTATCTATTATGGATCAACCAATATTATAAATAATTATGTCTAAAAGACAGTTGAGTTGTTGACCTAATTAAAATTTTGTTTTTAATAATTCAACTACATTTATTTATCAAAATAAAAATGATTTATTATTCTAAAATTTTGAATCATAATCTAGTCCCCTAAGTATAACTTTTTACCAAGCAAAATAAAAAATCAATATAATTATATATTTTGAGAAAACTATAAGTTAATATTGTCCCTCTTTTCATTAATACAATAAAAACTGAACTTTTTACAAAACTTGATTAATTAAAAAAAGATTAAAGAGGTGCATATAGGGTTGAAAAGTGGGAGAGTTTTGGTCAACTAAAAGGAGTTTTTATTATTATTTTATTTTTCTTTGTAGACCAGTTTTATGATGGATGGGAGTTGAAACATTAATACCACCACCCATTAGAATTAAGATAAATTATAATTATTTATTTTTAAACGAATAAAAATCATATTTTATTGAACAAATATTGAAAATTTCATATAAATCCCATAAAAATATTTAGTATGAATTATACAATGATTTATCATTAACTATTCAATTTCTTATATTTCAAACCAACGTATTAAGAAAAAAAACTTATTTTTTAAAGAGTTAATGAACCTCATTTTAGATAAGTTTCTTACCACTTAAACTACTCGAATTTAGATCACCATCTATTAATATAATCAATTCTTGTGTTTGAGACTCGAAATTTGGGTGAAACGGGAAGATCCCCAATTATTATTTATTCTTCTTCGTGTTACGATGTTCTCCAAAGACTGCACCATCCACACCTTGTTCTTGAAACATTGTTTGGGACTTCATCTACAACAAAAATCCTAGTGACAAGTCCCAAATCCACAATTGTCAAAAAGTGGCTAATTCCCAAATTTTCCAAACCAGCATAACAAAGGAACATTTAAATCCTTAGAGGTTAGAATCTGAACAGTTTGACAAAAAAAATACATACTTGTCTTGTCTTCAAATACCAAACAATAATGTAATATGAAAACATCACTAATTTAATATGAACCCATCACTAAGGTTTATCCTTTTTTGACCTTGACATGTTTATAAATATGTATCAAGGTTAGGAAATGGTGTAAAAAAGTACAAACCAACATTCATTCTAATAATATAATTAAGTTATAAGCAAGCAAGATAGGGAGCACTAATATGCTCCTCAATGAACATTATAACAATAAACAATTCAAGTATATGATAATTGAGAAGACAACAAAGATGGAGCAATGAGACAGGGGGGGAAAAAAGAAGACAAAAAAAGAACTTCATAGTTCATTCACACACACAAACCAAGAAAGACATGATGAAATCATAACCATTTTAAGACTTTTCAGTCTTATTCCTCATCGTTCTTGGGTGCTTCTTTGATTTCATCCCCTCCATCATCCTATAACATTCGTCATATACCAATTTATTCAAATATAGATTTAAGAAGAATGTATATTAAAAGATTGAACTCGAAAAGAATTTGAAAGTCAAACCTGCATGTCTGAAGTCCACAAAGTTAAATTATCGCGAAGGAGTTGCATTATCAATGTGCTGTCTTTGTATGAATCCTCTCCCAGAGTATCGAGCTCAGCAATTGCCTCATCAAAAGCCTGGTTTCAAAACAACAACATCTAAGAGACGAGTAATGTTCAAATGAATGGTTGGATGAGTTTCCTATTCGAGATATTGTTCTTCCACATAATTAATATGGGTTGGTAAGAGAGCTTTTGTCACAAACACATTCAAAGATCAATTGGTTGTTTCTCATATGAATCCAGATTCAAATCCAAATGGGTCATTATAGTTTGGATAAATGTAAACTTATGTCATTACCTGTTTTGCAAGGCTGCATGCTCTATCGGGTGAATTCAAGATCTCATAGTAAAACACTGAGAAGTTAAGAGCCAATCCAAGTCGAATTGGATGTGTAGGTGGCAGCTCTGAGTTTGCAATATCCTGAAAAAAGCATTATAAACAATAATGAAGAAGTTTGTACACAATTGAAGGCATACATACAGTATGTTAGAATCTAAAACAAGTATGAGAATATTAGAAGAGAACAGAATAACATGAATCTTTAACACTGCAGATCTATAAATCTCATGAGCTAAACAATTGGGTACAAGCTGAATTGCCAAATAGAAACAAGCAGATGAAAACCCCATAATCAATTGATCTAGCATCGAATGAACAATAACTTGTAGATTTGAGGAAACACACAAAAACTCCCTTGAGCAGATGCTAAATCAACGACTAATCTAAGCAATATGACAAAATATTTCACAAATTAGGTCAAATGAACCAAACAAGTAAAAGATCGCAACAAACCTGTGCAGCCTTGTAAGCATTGAGCGTATTCTCCGCCGCTTCCTTCCTCTCAGAACCAGTCTTAAATTCAGCAAGGTACCTATGATAATCCCCTTTCATCTTAAGGTAAAACACCTTGGAATCTCCGTTGGCCGCAGAAGGGATAAGCTTGGAATCAAGCAGCTTCAGGATTCCATCACAGATCGAGGAGAGTTCGGTCTCGATCTTTTCCCTGTACTCCTTAATAGTAGCGACGTGATCGGCGTTGCCGCGAGACTCCTCTTTCTGCTCGATGGATGAAATAATCCTCCAGGAAGCACGGCGAGCACCTATGACATTCTTGTAGGCAACAGAGAGGAGGTTGCGCTCTTCGATGGAGAGTTCATCAGATTCGGCAGAGGCGTTGGCTACCTTTTCCATGAATTCGACCATCTCCTCGTAGCGCTCGGCTTGCTCTGCGAGCTTGGCCATGTAGACATTCTCTTCGCGAGCGGATGGGGTTGCCATTGGAACGGAGATCTGATCTGATCTGATCCGATCTGAGAAGGAAGATGTGAATAAGGGGAAAAAGAGGAAGAGCGAGAAAGTGGGTTATGAAAATGAGGGGAGAAATGGATGCACTGTTGTTCTTATTGATGCGAGAAAAGCCCTAGATAGATAGGAAAGAGTGACATTTTTGCTATTTTTGAATTTCCCTCATCAATTCTTTTCATCTTTAATTTCAACGACTTCAAATCTTATGACAGCCTGTTAGGCCTTGTTCGGTTACAATTACACCACATTTATATAATATACTATCTTTTTTCTAGTATAGTAGATAAGAATGACAATTTGAAATTAGCGATAACTGAATTGAATTCCCTTGTTTGAGGCGGGTTTTTCCCGGTTTGACTGGTAAATGATCGAGAATGGGACGAAATGTTATTTATCTCCCTCGCCCCGTTTCGATATCACTCATATTCTACACCTGAACACTATAAACACAACTAAATATATAAAATTATTTATTTATTAATTATATTTTATAAGAGTTTTAAGTTTATTTTATTTATAATAATATAATTTTTTAATATAATACAATATATATTATATTAAAAAATTTATAATATAATTTTTTTTTAAATATGGTATAAACGGTACACAGCGGGGATGATAATAAAAAAAATTCCCGAAGTAGGGTGAAGATGGTAAATGCATTCCCTGTCCCAAAACGCTCCATTGTCATCTCTACTGGTGGAGGATCGGAGATGGATATCCATGGCCTCTATGAGGTCTTGAGTTTAAGTCCGTTATGTGACAAATTTCGATCGACTAGTTAAGTGTATTTGCAGAGTATGTACTTAACTCACAAAAATTAATTACATTATAAAAGAGAAGCAAACCTAACTTTCTATAAAATAAAATAAAATAAAAATAATAATAATAATTATAAACTCATTATCAAATCATCAATTAATTATATTATTTTATGTAAAAAGGGTCACAAGTAGTCAACTTTATTAGGATAGAATTGAACCTCATTATCAAGTACAAGATATTGGTCAATTCAAAATCACAAAATCGAAAAAATTCAAAATTCTATTAAACTATTTATGTAAAAATAAATTTAGGTTTATTGTCAAATTTTAGACCTCATCATTCAAATTTCACAATTTAAGGGTTTTTTACGGTTTAAAAAAACGCTATTAACTTATTATTTATATGGTATTTATAAATAAATAAAAATTATATTTTATTAATTTAACTACTGAATTTCAACAAATTAAAGATTTTAATTATCTACTATCCTTTCTTATATTACGGTGTTAAATGAGTGATATAAATATTTTATTATTTATTTATAAATATTACATAGATAATAATTAACGGGGTGTTTAAAACCGTTAAAAACAAAATCTCATTTTTATATAATTTTAACAATAAGAATCTCAATTGCCTCTAAGCTCAACTAGCATGTAACACGTACATTTGCACGAGTAATAATATAAAAAATCGTAAAAAAAATATTACGGTAAAAATGTGATAGCATTTATAATTTTATTTTTAACCGTTTTAAGTTTATGGGCGGGTCAACCCACAATCCGAACCAAGTATTCATTTACTCTCACATATATATCCAAATTAACCATAGCTCTCGACCAGGCAATCCGGACATTTTAAAAATTAAGCATCATTATATATATATATAAATTATTTAGTTAAAAAATTGAACTTATATTGTTAAAATGTCTCGTGTTCATTAAATTTGGTGTTGAATTTAAAATATAAAGTGTTATTAGCCTAATTTGTACTTGTTTTGTCAACCCACAATCCGACCCAAGTGTCCATTTACTCTAACGTATATATTCAAATTAACTACAATCCGGACACTTTAAAAATTAAGCATCATTAATTATATATATTTTTGACAATTCATAAATCAACTTATGTTACAATTTTTATTTTTTAATAATCATATTATATTCCTTCATCAAAATATTAATATTTTATTCTTATAAAATTTAAAATACTAATAAATAATAATTCAATAAATAAAAAACTCAAATAACCAAACAACAAACAAGTACATCCTTGTGATTTTATTTGAAAATAATTAAGTCCCTTCTTTTATTTATAATTTAATTATTTGAAATGATTATTTTCTTTTCTTCTTCTTCTTCACTGTAATAGATTGATTGATCTCCCTCTTTGCTCGATCTCAATCTGCATAATTCAAATTTACAAACAATCTTTCATAAGAAGAATGCAAGATTCTTCCATTGAAACTGATGGAGCAAGCTATATATAGTCCATTTGCTTTCTTTACATATATTTTTTTTCACGGATGACTCCTGAATCTCCTGATTGCCGAAGCTGTAAAATGAAGGTACAATGCCTACCAACTGTTTGATTAAATGTTCCTGTGACTTTATATCATCCATATTATTAAGAAGGCTGAGATTCATTAAGTGACAAACGATTCTAGTTAATGAAGCAAGAATATAATCGCCTCATTTTGGCCTTATTCATCTCATCCATGGCATTTAATAAATTAAATTAGGGTTCACGAGCATTGATGATGGAAGAAGTGAGCCTCCAAAAAGATACTTTCTTTCTCTCTCTCCCTAGTTTCATCCCGTGACTCTTGTCTTATGCATCAATTAGATCTTGTTATTTCTGTCATTTTGTAATATTTATTGATTCTTTATCCTACCTGATACCAATTAATTGAGATTCATCTTTTTGTTCCTGCCTTGATTCCCATGTTAAATAAAAGTGAACTAGTATGGAGTAGACTGTGATTATTAAGAAAATAGGGAAGGAAGATGCTTATGAAGGAAACCAATAATATTGCAGATGAACAGGCTAATAGAGACCACCAAGAAGAGATGATTTGTAATGGAAAAGGCGTGTTCTTGACATGGGAGGATTTGTCTGTATCAGTTTCAAGTAGCAGAGATGGTCCCAAACAAATCCTTAAAGGTCTTACAGGCTATGCTTGCTCAGGAGATGTATTAGCTGTCATGGGCCCTTCTGGTTGTGGAAAATCAACACTTCTTGATGCACTGGCTGGTAGGCTAAGCTCTACTTGGATTCAAAATGGAGATATTCTTCTCAATGGCCATAAACAACAACTTGCATATGGGACATCGGTATTTTACTCTTTATTTTTTTTGCATTCATTACTCATATTTGGGATTGCAGTTATGTAGATAGAAATTCAAATACTGTAGATAGTTTATTAGTGTAGATAATAGCAGTCACTTTGTTATCTTTAAGTTAATTTTAATCTGCAGATCTTGTATTCATAGTTTTCAATTCATTCTCTTCTTCTCTGAAATCTAATAAATACTTGTAAAAGATTTTGTGCTAATACTGATTCAATTGATATTTTTAAGGCATATGTAACTCAAGAAGATACTTTGACATGGACACTTACAGTTAAAGAAGCTGTCCATTACTCTGCCCAACTCCAATTGCCTAATTCAATGTCTAAGGCTGCAAAGGCCGAAAGGGTAGAGACTACAATAAGAGAAATGGGACTGCAAGACTCTGTAGACACGCGAATAGGAGGTTGGGGAAGAAAAGGACTGAGCAATGGCCAAAAGAGGAGGCTGAGTATTTGCTTAGAGATCTTAACGCGCCCAAAGCTTCTATTCCTCGACGAGCCAACGAGTGGTCTTGACAGTGCAGCTTCTTACTATGTTATGAGCAGAATAGCTAAAGTTTCCAAACAGGAAGGAATGACAGTTGTTGCATCCATACATCAACCGAGTTGTGATGTTTTTGGGCTTTTTCGTAATCTATGTCTTCTCTCGTCTGGCCGAACAATATACTTTGGAAACTGCTCTGCTGCAACTGAGGTAATTATCGAGTTGTTAAACAACTTATGATCTTCATGAAGGTGACTGGCCCTTTTTAATATTTATGTCTCTAATTTAGTTCTTTGCAACAAATGGTTTTCCTTGCCCGTCTCTCCAAAATCCAGCCGATCACTACCTCAAAACAATTAATTCGGATTTTGATGAGGTATGACCTATGATTTTTTGTTCAATATATATATACATAGGAATTTGTTAGCTGAATTTCTAAATATTAGGACATTGAGCAAGGGAATGGAGCAAAAGCTACTGCAGAGGAAGCCATTGATGTTCTTGTTGAATCCTACAGATCATCATCAAATATTTGCAAGCTGATTGAACAACAACTAGCCAATATCCATACAAGGGTAAAAAAAAGAAATGTTGAACAAACCGAATGAAAATATATAAAATTTTAAGTATTTGGTATGTAAGATGATAAAATGTTGGTTTGGAATGTTTGTTGGTAATAGGGTACTGGAGCCATAGTGGAGAAGAAGAAGAAGAAGGGAGGCCAAGCTAGCTTCTTCTTCCAATGCCTTGCCCTTACAGAGAGGTCTTTTATCAACATGTCTCGTGATATGGGTTACTATTGGCTTCGGCTGGCCATATACATTGCCTTGGCTTTTGGTTTAGGCACTGTCTTCTTTGACATTGGCACTTCATACGGCTCAATTCAGGTTATATAAGTTTAATCACCATGCAACCGAGATTCATAATATATATATAGAAATTAAAATGATAGTTGTATTATTATGTCATCAGGCAAGAGGATCCGTTCTCATGTTTATTGCTTCGTTCTTGACAATCCTTGCAATTGGTGGTTTCCCTTCCTTTGTAGAGGACATGAAGGTAACCTGCGACCTTTAATCTCTTAGGCAAGACCGATGGATTATTTGCACTCTTAAACCAAACTTATTACATAGGTCTTTGAGCGGGAGAGACTAAACGGGCATTATGGATCATTGGCTTTCGTGGTGGGCAACACTTTATCTTCAATGCCTTACTTGTTTGCCATATCTCTAATTCCCGGGGGAATCACTTACTATCTCATTGGTCTTCACGGTGGAAACAAACGTTTCATCCACTTCGCAATGACTCTTTTCGCTTGCATGATGTTGGTGGAGAGCCTAATGATGATCGTGGCAAGTTTGGTTCCGAATTTCCTAATGGGCGTCATTTCAGGAGCCGGAATTCAAGGACTGATGATGCTGAGTGGTGGTTTTTTCAGGTTGCCTAAGGATTTACCAAATGTATTTTGGAGATACCCAATGTACTACATTTCTTTCCACAAGTACGCGTTTCAGGGACTTTACAAGAACGAATTTGAAGGGATGCGATTTGGCGACAAGAAGGAAACGGGGATAGATTCGTATGTTGAAGGTGATAAGATCTTGAGGGAAACATTCGATGTTGAAATGGGTTACTCAAAGTGGGTAGATCTTGGAATTTTGTTTGGAATGATAGTGTTGTATAAGTTCCTTTTCTTTGGCTTTGTAAAAGGAAATGAACAAATTAAGCCATTTATTAAAGGATTACTAAAGTTTCTTTCTTTTAGAAACACTAATTAAAACACTATATTAGAGGATTCCTTCTTTCTAATGTTATAATTTGAAATATAAGGTTTAAGATTATCAGCTACATACAAACAAGAAAAGAAGACTGATTTTGGGTTCGATAAGAGCTCATTCCATAAATTTGTTACGAAACGAAAAATGCTATTTTTACATTATGTCTCGTTAATAAGAATACAAAAAGTAGATAATTTGAAAATTAATTTCGTTTGTGTAATTTAAGAAATGAAGCATAAGTGTTATAATCATTTAAAAGAAATCCCTTAAGGTGATTAGCAAACTCATTAGGTTTCTCCAAATTCACTGCATGCCCTGCATTCTTAATTGTAACTAGTTCTGCATTATCTCCAATATGTCTGCATTATAATAAATTCATTTATTTTCAACAATTAAATCAACAAATAAAAAAAATATAATTAATTACCTCTTGAGCCTGTAACCCAATTCCAATGGAAATATTTGATCTTGTTCTCCCCATACAATTAATGATGGCTGTTTTACAACACATAATCAATTATTCTAAATATATTTGTTTAATTGTAGCTTTGAAGAGAGAATAATATAAAAATTGAATTACCTGAGTAATTGTAGGAATGTTTGAAATTTTACGGTCTTTAAGTATTTCTTGTAGTAATTCTTTCTTCTCTTTTGCATGATCAGTACACATCACCTGCATATGAATATACAAAATATGTTATTATTATTATTGAAATAATCTAAATACAGAACAAAGTTATTTGAAAAAGACATACATGAATATAATCTGATAGAAAATAAGAAGGAACTCTCAAAGGAGTCTTAGCAAAAGACAATCTCATCAATTCTCTCAATTTATCCGGCGTTTGTGGCAACAAAATGCTGGCCGCCTCATCTAAATCTGCCACCGGAAACAACCCGCCGCCCATATCCTCCTCCTCCAAACACAAACCGGCGCAACACAAAACCACCTTCTCAACCGCAAGTGGAAACTGCGCCGCCACGCTATAACCGACAAAACCACCGTAACTTATCCCCACAAGACTCATCTTATCCACACCATGACCCTCGTTCATGAGCCTCATAACACATTGCGCCTGAAATGTTTCCGACCTCTCAAGCCTCGCGGTTCGAGAGCCACCGAAAAACAGCAGATCAGGCAGGTAAACATTGTAACGGTGTACAAAGTGGCGGAGAAGATCTCCGTATTGCCACATTGTGTTGGCTCCAAAACCGTGAAGGAGGAGGAGATTTGGCTTGTTTGGACGTTGGGATTTCGGTACCCAACAATGCATGACAGTGCCATCTCCAAAATCGGTTATGGCTGATCGGAGACCGGAGAAGTAAAAGTGGTAACGATATAACCGGTCTCTTTGTGCCGTGAAACTGAAACACTTTTCCATAAATTTCATTTCTTGCAAGGATGAGAACAACAACAAATGGTCAAACAAAGTTCTAAGAACATGTTTCATTTGTTTTCTAGTATTGGAAAGAGACTAAAAATAGAAACATGATGAGATTAATTAATAACCATTCAAGATTGAAGAGTATTCTACCCCCTTCCTTCTACCAACTGCCACTTTACAAGAAAAATAAGAATGACTCATTTTAAAAATAATAATCTTTACACTAAATATAATAAACAATCATATTCAATTTGGAAACAAAAAGATGGGTAGAAAAAGGCCATATATTTCATTGATCTTTCTCTATATTGTATTGGGTATCCATTACTACACTTTAAGATATACAAAATAGTCAAAATTTAAGCAAACCACCAAAGTAGAAGTAGTCTATCAAATAAATATTGGTCATTTCCTCCACTTTTATGTCATTTGCTTTGATAGAATAAGGATCAGCTCATCAATTTTTGTAACCTTTTCTCCGCAAATCTCGCAACTTTATTCTGCGGTTCCAAGACAAGAGCATGTTTGAAATCTGCATTTACCGTGACGATCTCATCAATAACAAAGATATCAAGAATGAATACAATTCTATATTTTCTTATTATTATCCCAAGGTAATGAAACTGTCAAAATATGTAGAATGAAAATTATGATAATAAAAGGAAAAGTGACAATCAAGTTGTACTCTCACCCTTGAGAGCTTCCTTATACAAGATAAGTGATTCTCTTGCTGTTCCCCGCCTTAGATAAGCCTTTACGTTCTGCAAAAGGAAATTACTTTTTTAAAAGAAAATTAAGAGGCATATCCTTTATACTTAGGGTGAATTGAACTATAATTCAAATTTTAATTCACAAATTTAGGCAGACATCCAATTACAACCGAGATAGGTCAGTTAAGACCACAAATGTTTAGAAACATGTATATTGCAACAAGATCAGGCAGCAGTGTAGAGGATTATAGATATGATAGGAATGGTGTAGAAGAAGAGTCTGTATCCTGATCTAGGTCTCATCAGTCTTTCTCATGGTCCAATCTCCTCTCTATCCCCCCGAAAAAATCAATGTTACGTAAAGATACAAAAGACAATATCAAAAAAGATCAACCCTTGCGGGAATCAATTAGAAGAACTCTGATTCTGATTCTGATTTCTGACCAAATATGACAGAAACCAAGACCCATATACAAAATCAACATTATTAGATATATTTTTAGACCAGTTTTTTTTCTTTGGAGAAGGCTAGATCAGCATCCCCTGTCATGGACATCCCACTTCAATCAGAGTGTTATCATCGGTAATCGAACCTCAGCCTATTTGTTCAAAACTCTTACTACTTGAGCTACCCTACCTTGAGGGGACTTTATCAATAATATTGACATGGATCCTACAGGTTATTGCCTGGCTATCCAGATTTCAACTACTAAAAAAGTATTAAGTATGAAATGTTTATCAAATTAGACCAGTTTCCTAACCTTCTTATCAAGTGATATTGCCTTGTTGCAGTCTTCTTCAGCTTCCCGGAAGCTGGAAAAAGCTGATCAGTAAATAAACTCTTCCAACAGCTCCATAATGATAAAAATAGAAATGCAACATATTTTACCATCCTAATTCCAAGAAGGCTGCCGCCCGGTTGCAATAGTAAGTTGCATTTTCAGACAGCTTTATGGCTTCCGAATAGTAACTTACAGCGTTATTCCATTGCCTCCCTTTGAATGCAGCATTACCCTTAATTAAATACATCAGCTCATACATTAGTATCATATTAAATCTGACTACATCTTACGATGCCTAAGAGCCATCGCACTGCAAATGGAAACAAAATACAAATCCAGAAAGCGGACAATTATAAAATAAGATAATATCCATTTATTTTATTTTTGTATAAAGTGTATAAAAGCCCAAGAGTCATTGCACTGCAGATGGAAACACAATACAATTCCAGAAAGAGGACAATTATAAAATAAGATAATAGCCATTTATTTTATTCTTGAATAAAGCGTATACAAGGATCAGAATGGGCCATTCCCAGGAGATAGAAGGTGAACAAATTAATTATTCATAATGTGATCAGATAAAAGAAATTGTTATGACCATCTATTCATTTAACTTTGATGAATTTTAAGCTTTATGTAGATAATTTAAATGTATAGATATATGAATACTTTGCCTATCCTTTGCTGAAAAAAGTTTTGAAATATTATTGGAGTTCCAGATTATGAAACAAACCTTTTCTTTCAGAAGCTCAGAATTTTCCATGTTTCCATTGGTATCTGGCAAAGGTGTGGAGTCAGAAACAAGGGCAATCTGTTGCTGAAGAGATGAGTACATGTCTAAGACAGTATCAAGGAGGAATTTATCTGCTCCATGTTGTGCAATAAGAGAAACAGAGATTGGAAAACCTTCATGCTTTCCAAGTGGAACTGTAACCTGTCATGGAGAAGGGGAAATCAACCGAGAAGGGGGGCAAAATGAAAAGTTGTCAAAATAGGAAACTAGCTTTACAAACATTAACATATCAAAAATACCTGACAGCAACCTGACATACTTGCAATGCTTAATAGAGGAAAAGCTCTGTCTGAAAAATCTGTTACAACCCCCTTCTTTGAGTTAAGTTTCAAGGGATGATCTGCAACTGTTGGGATCACCAATATTCCATCATCCTGGAAGCAAATGTCATTTAACTCTGAAGTGGTTAATGATAAAAGAAAATTTATTCAAACAAATAATTGCACTGATTTAGGAACACATTCTTGTTTATTTCAACTTTATCAAGAATTGTTATCCATAATCATACAAAAGTTGTTACTAGAAAATAAAATGTTCAAGCATTCTGATAGATGTGACTACATGTAATTCATAAGCATCAGAACAATATTCATTAAAAATTATATGAAACTAACTATACCTTTAAAAGACTTTGCAGGGCCGCACGCATTTCTGTTCTTACTTTATACAAAATCTTAATGTCATTTGTAGTTGTAGATGCTGCAAGAACGGAGACATCATGGCCTAATTTGGGTTTATGCGACTTAACCCACTCACTGTGATTTGTGTTGAATTCATATCTGAGGGAACAGCAAAACAGAAGATTATTTCCTCAAGTTCAAATACTTGTCATCATTTTTCAGAAGCAATACCTTTTTTCCTGGCCAAAGTTATTGAAAGAATAAAAGAAATGTACCCAACCCAACATGAACATGAACCTTAGTTTTGACCCACCATAGAAGTGCAATTAAACCTTCTTTTTAGTATCTCACTCCTCAATTAATCCATGGAAAAGGAATACTATAATCTGAATAGAAAAAACATTTAAAATAGAAAATTGTTTTGGGTAGAGGCACTTTGGGTACGAGGAATAGAAGGAAGGTTTGTTTCTCATTAATCAGCTGTTGGCTCTATTATTTTTTCAGCCAGAAAGCCAAATTAGGGCTTAACCTTCTTTTTCACACAAATCTAGAAGAATGTTTTGATTCAGAAGTTCCTTCAAAGCAGCTGTTGAAAATCATCTGAGTTGGAAGTTTAATTCAATATATGCAAAAAGGCAAAGGCCATGCAGCATTAAGTTAGTTTATCATTAACTATTTGTTTGGAAAAAATCCATTGGAAGCCTGTATTTAATTAAGAGTTTAGGATCTAGATTTCCAAACTATCAGAAAGTTAGGAACCGTGCACATCTTCTTCACCAATTCAGTCCAGTCTATCTTCACATTGCCTCAAAAAATTCACTTCATCTTTGCACAACCACCAAAAGCTAGAATTTCCATATTCACCGGTGCTAACTAAAAGGCCATATGAAGAAGCAAATTGATCGAATACTTATTAGCATAAAGACTTCTAATTCCCTTTTGCTTGTCAGTTGTTCCAATCACCATGATAGTCAGTTACTTAATGGCCAAAATCTGATCCGATTTGACCATACTTTGTTGCTAGTAAGTTTAGTGTTGGAGATAAGAGTAAACTGTTAGATTGGATTATTTTTCTATATAGAGCAAGTATGTGTACTGTGTACATGGGAGCCATGCATTTGTTCTTGAAAGGGAGACACCAAGTTGGCATAATTTATTATAAGAGCTATATCACCTTCCATCAACACGGTCCTACTCTAATAATCTCATTAAAATTCAGAACTTTATTTAGTTTTTCCGTACTAGTCCAGGGAAAATTTCCATACAAAAAGAAGTTAAAACTCTTAACTTAAATCTTTTGTGTCCCAAATCTGTCAATTTTTACCTTTATTTTTTTCAATGAAGAAAGGTGATTAGAGTAGAGAAAATACCTATGTAGAAGAAACATCGCAGAAGAAAGTGCTTTCAGGGTTAAATTTCCAACTTGTAGATTGTTTGCTTGTTCTCGGAATCCATTCAGACTGGGTACATTGGAAGCAATATGTTGACCAAAATTTGTATGCGTGGGTAACTGATCTGCAAATCCATTGAACCAAACAATCAATAATCAAAATATAAGTTTCAGCATGTGTATACATGTTTTCAGAGCAGTTTCCAATAAGTAAGAGGACACCAAAATCTTCTAGGCTATGTTTCATTCGGGAGAACTAGAACTGGAATTCGAATTGAAATTGAGGATCCAATTCCTTGTTTGTTTGATAACTTAAAATATGTAAATGAATGTATATGATTTTTTCAGCTGAAGGTTCTCCAACAAGCTAAAGCATTATGTATCACTTACAGCCAGATAACTTTTCAGCTGATTTGCTAAGGACATGAATAATCTTCTGCTTGGAAATCTTAGAAAACTGGAACAGATCATCAGCTACAATTAAGCGTCTAGTTCTTCTAGGTTCCAACTGGTTTAGTTGCAGTAGAACATGGCCAACACTATGCAAAACAGATGGACTTCTGGCAAACCAACCTGAAATATTAACGTCATCCGTTGTAACAATTAAGTAAAACAAGAAAAGGACATTAATTATTTGAGGAAACATGGAAAAACAAAAAAATCATACCAATTGTGTCTAAACTTTGTGAATTTGGCAGGATGCCCACAGTAGATATACTTCCATGAGATGGACGATAACCAAGAATTCCACAAAATGATGCCGATACTCTCACACAGCCAATTGTGTCAGTACCAAGAGAAAAATCCACAAGCTCAGCAGAAACTGCAACAGACGAACCGCTACATGATCCCCCGGGAATGTGAGAAGGCATTTGTGGGTTAATTGGTGTTCCATAATTCACATTCTCCCCAGTAATCCTGAACAATAGAGTATAATATCAGTGATGGCTTCATTGTCTTAATGTACTCAGCTCCTTTGAAAGCAGTTGAAACTTAATCATACCCATAACCTAATTCGGCTATAACAGTCTTCCCAACACAAGTAGCTCCATTCTTGAGCAGGGCAGTTAAGACAACCGCAGTCTTAAGAGCAGCCTCATGTGTCCTCTTCCAATCAGGGTTTCCAAACCCTGTAATATAGTCTTTCACCTCAATGCTGCATATGATACACCTTAAAACAATCAAAGGTCCATTGAAGAATGAATGATAAAGACTTTAGAGTTTATAGGAAAACAAACTATGTAGTAATTTGCATGTAGATAATCCATATATATATATATATATATATATATATATATATATATATATATATATATTAGTAAAGAGTAAAAAAAAACACAGAATGATGATGATGATGAAGGGTATAAATAAATAAAAAAATAGGATGAAACGAACTTGTCAGAAACGGCAAAGGTGAAGGCGGAGAGGGGCAGGCGAGCAGCCGGAGGGGGAGGCTGGGGGAAGGGCAACAAGTCGAGGTTTTGAATGAAGGCACCAAAATGTTGTCTATTTAAGGTCTTGGATATAAGTCGCCGGCGACGGGTCTCAGTAAGAATGAGTATCCCAGCTATGGTGACGCCGATGACGATCCATACTTTGGGGTTAGAAGTGTTGATCTTCCCTATTATAGTCAATGAATTATTCGGCGGCATAGTCAGGAGGGAGGGAGGATCGATCAGTAGCGATCTTGCTCTACAACCAAATACGACGACGTTAAGCCTTGAGCAGCAAGCAGGGGGGTTTAAGAGTTAGACGACAACAGGAGGAGGAGAGGGTTTAAGTAGGTCCGGGCGGCTTTTAAGGGATCATGAAACGATGATATGATTAGTTTTAAAGTAAATTCTATTCTAATATATATATATATATATATATATATATATATATATATATATGACTTTTTAAGCTTTGATTATTTAATTTGAGAAAAAAATTGAATTATATATTTAAAGATTAAGAAATGTGTTTGAATATATATATATATAGGGGATTAGAGGTTTGTTTAATCTTGTGCAATTTTTATGAATGATATAATTTCTGGCTTAATATTGAGTTTTTCATAAGCTTCAAGTTGAGACATATAAATAAAAAAAACAATAATAATGGAAAAGGTCGTACTCACTTGATGGGTCAATGTCTCAATGGTTTAATACTTTTTTTTAACTACAAAAAAAATATCAAGATAATAACAATTTGAAATAAAAATAATTATATAACTCTTTATCCAACTCCTCCAATGGTAATACAAAATCTTATGTTTTGCTTGCTTGCTTTGTTGTCGTCGGTATATAAATTATTTTGAATTTAAAAGTTGTAATAGAATTTGTGATTTTTATATATAATGTTAAAAAATGATTTTATATAATAATAATAATAAATCTGTTTAATTTATTTCTACAGACTAACATCGTATGTATTCTTCAATTAAATCAAGCAAACGCATTGGGAGTAATAGAAGAAGATTTGTGGATGATAATCACCACCACACCATAGTCTCTCTCTCTCTCTCTCTCGCGCGCATAGATAGATATATAGAGAGAATCCCGGTCAGGTAAAACTGGATGCCTATCTCTCTAATAATGGAGTGTTGTTGTTCACCTCGTACTGCCTTATTATTCAAGAAAAGCCTTCCTCCTCCTCCTCCTCCTCCTCCTAATTCCATCTATCTACACGCCACTAGTTCCAGCCACTATCTTCTCCGGCGACGACTCTTCAAGAGATCATCCAAACCACCCTTCATCTACAGAGATCGTTTAACTTGTGCAGCAGCAGCAGCAGCAGCTTCTTCTGGCGTGAGTCCTTCTCATGATGATGATGAGATTATTCTAAACGTCGGAGTAAGAAATCCTTCTCTTCTCTTCTCTTCCTATCACTTCATTCTCTTCGTTTCCTAATTCCTACCTTACAGGGAATGATGTGTGAGGGATGCGCTTCCAGCGTCAAGAGAATACTCGAAAGCCAAGTAAGTAATTGACTTGACTTTTCTTTCTTTTTCTTCAGGAACCCTAATTCTTCTTCTTCTTCTTTCTCCTACCTACAACAGCCACAAGTGTCTTCTGCTACTGTTGATCTTGCTGCACAAATTGCAGTTATACACCCACATGTATCTGAAACCACTCAACTGCCCCCAAACCATTTATTATTATTAGGACAAACTCTTGCCAAACATTTAACCAATTGTGGATTTCCATCATCTACTCTTCTTCAAGGTCAGCAGCCAAACCAAACATATTATTGTTCTTCAATTGTTTTCAATACCCCCTTTGCATCTAATTAACAGTTTATTGAAACTGTCTGTTATTCTCATTCAACAATATAGGTTGAAGCTGCTAATGGAGGGAGTGTGAAGGGAGAAGAGTTTATCCATTGAAATCTTCTTCATCAAGTTCTAAGAACAAACAAAATAATCTATCCCTAATGGGTGTTCAATTTGTGTAAGGGATCTTTTCTGCATTGAATATAGTTGATTATGATATCGAAGCCATTTGGTTAGATTGTGATGTAGAGTTTTGTTAATAATGGCAGTCAAGTCAAAACACAATTAATTGGATATAAGTATAACTAACAATAACCATCATAATCCAAAACTTACATGAAGAATCTAAAACTTGCTTGCTTACACAGGATAAATAGTACTTATAACACAATCATCTCAAGTCTAAAACATAGTTTCAGATAAATGTGATGAATAATAATAATAATAATAATAATAATATCACCTGGTTCCTGCTAGCTAATCAAACTGTTGTCGCAGAGCCATTTCTGTTTCACTCTTCCAACTAGAGTGCGAAGACTGTCCTTTCATCCTCTTATTCTTCTCTTTATCTTTGATCATCGACCCTTTCTTCTTTACCGACTCGCTGCTGTTGGGATCCATGGGTGGACGATCGCCGCATATTGGACAGACCATTCCCTTTGCATTCGAGAATGTTTTCGGGACTCCACATTGCAAGCACATCCTACAATTATATTTGAGAGTGTTTTTCAATCTCCAAGAAGATTCATTCATACCAGTAATTAATCTTATATCTGTTGTTTATGTATATTTCCTAAACATGGCAGCATCAATGAGTGAACTATATTATTGACAATTCTAACTAAAGATATGCTAAAGGATGAACAAGATGTATGTTTCCCAAAAACATGAAAATGAAACGAACAATTGCATACAAAACCAATGAAATATACCTGAGAAGCTCTGCAGCATCTTCTGCATTTGGATTAGCTACGGATACTACACGCTTGCCTCCAGGTTGTGACGATTCAATGGATTGTCCGACTGGATTGGCATTACCATTACCTTCGATATCGCTTCTTACACGTTCATGGATTCCAACAAGTTGAGCTTTCGCCTCCACTACAACACCTACGAAACAAAAACACAAATTAAAGAGAACATGAGTTGCTCAAACATGTAGAATTCATCATGTGATCTCAACCAATCAATTCCTACTCTTAATCTTAAACTGCTACATGATTCTAATCACTTGAATATTCAAAGGAACAATAAGGAAAATTGATTACCGGCAGGCAAATCCCTCTTATCCTTGCGATTTCGCTTTCGACTGTGCCATCTGTTGCCACCACCACCGTCATCATCAGGCAGAGTAGGCGCATCAACGCAATTGTTAAGGAAATCCGGCGGTCGTGAAACCTAATTTACAACAAATAGAAGCAAAGGAGAGAAACGAAACGAAACTCAGCAGCAGAGACAACTTGATACAACACAAACAGACTAAAATTGAGAGACGGAAAATAAAAATTACTTCAGCGAAGACGTCAAAGGCGGAAGGAAGAGAAGTTTCGCCATTAGGCGAGGGTTTTGAGAGTTCAAACAAAGGTGTGTAACTTTTCTCCGGCACGTCGCGGCTCCGGTCATCGTCGTTGTCTGAAGAAGTACCGTACTCGTCTTCAGATCCAATTCCGTCTCTCTGTTCATCTTCTTCTTCGGCGGAAGAATATCCTTGAATTAGTGATAGGCTCATTATTCCGACGACGAAAGACAGACGACGGTGAGAAATCCGGCGAGGTCCGTCAACAACGAAGAAGGTATTCCGATTAACCCTCTCCTCCGCCTCCCGGAGATGAAGAAAAACTTCTATTGGGGAAATGTGAAATGAATTTCGATTTCAGTCTTCACAACTCATTTATATAATTACATCCCTAATAAATTAGGTTTTAGTACAATTTATCCTATAAACTTAGTTTATTTCTTTTTATCTAATTAGATCCCTACAGAATTAGGTTGAGTACAATTTATCAAAGAAATTAGGAAATTAAATTTGTTCTTTTTAGCTAATTAGATCCCTAATTAATTAGGTTGAGTACAATTTATCCTACAAACTTAGTTTCTTTCTTTCTTTTCTTTCTTTTAATCAAACATAATTCATAAAGATTAATGATTAACAAAATCATGATAAATTATTCAAAAATCAAATAAATAACACTAATTTATAAGTGGATTAGAAAACTAGTGGACGAGAGACTCTTAACGAATTTTGTTAAGTCTTTTCGAAATTAGTTAGGAATGTTATTAACTAATAAAAAAAAAAAAAAATTGATTCTATTTGATATATCATATTTTATATTTTGATGTTATTATTCACATTGATGGTATGATTTATCTTTTGATTATTTTATATTTGATGTAATTGATTAATGTTTTTGTATTATCTTTTTTAATGGTTAGTTTATTTATGTTTGCTCTTTTCCAAAGTTTGTAGGATAGATTACACTCAACCTAATTCTTTAGGGATCTAATTAAATAAAAATGAGTCTCCAAGAGTGAAATAGAATTTTTTTTTTTTTTCATTTGGATTTCCATAATAAAAATTTAGAAATCCATTTTATTAATCCTTTTACATATCTTTATAATGGGATGATAATTTGACTAATAATGGATCTTTACAAAAAAAAAAAATAATAATAAAAATAATAATAGTAAATTATGATTAGTGTCCTGCAGTGCTATCTTCTTAATTTAAAATAAAAATGGATTTGGACCTTAACATATTAGATAATAATAATAATATAATTGATAGTACTTACTTACTTGATCACATAATACAAACACAAAATGAAAGGAACATAATAATAACTAGGAATTAGTTGAAGCAAACAAGAAGAGACATCGATCATCAAACTCAACAAGACAACACACAAACATATCAATAATACTAATTATTATATATTATGACGGCCTATAAATTTGGGAAGCCATGAACCGGCTCGAAGAACCGTCATCTTCAAGAAGAGTACTTGCGGCGGTTCATCATCGTTGACCATGATCTCACAAATGCACCTGTCTTCTTCGCTAAGGTTGTTGTTCCTCACAAATAACTTCCATCCCTCCACGATCCTCGTCCTCCCATCCGTCCACGTCACCACCTCCGTATAGATTTGCCTCCCTTCTTGATCGATCATCAAAACAGTCGAAGGAAGCTTAATGCCATAGTTTCTCATCATATCAGCAGGAACATGCTTCGTTCGACATCATATAAACAACAACAACAAAAACAATGATTTTTAGAATTTAAAAAAAAAAAGATAATGTAAAAAAGATTGTGGCTTCAATCAATAAAATACCAGTCCATTTGGTTTCTTTCTTTGAAGTTTCGTCACGAAAAAGGGATTTTCCGGAGTCTTAACAAGCCCGTATTTGAAAATTGAAGAAGAAGAAAAACAAGTATGCAATTTCTTCTTCTTCCTCGAGCTTGTCTGCCCAAACCCCCCCTCAGACTTAGACTCTTCTTCTTCTTCGACCTCACATGCCGAATGATCGTAATGCGTAAAGTTGAAAGTCATTTCCCCGTCATAGTAAAAAACTAGTAAATGACCATCTTCAAGTGAGTTCTCTAAGACAAATACTGACCATCCCTTTGTGAAAAACATGTCTTGTCCCACCATTCCAACATTGATCCTCCAGCATTTTCCTCGATCATTTCTCAAGATACATTTTTTCGGTACGAGTCCTCTCATTTGTGCAACAAAACCTGTGGGAATTTGCTGGCCAAGAAAAAATCCGAATAAATCACACGCAATTATATATAAATCAATTAATTTTGTTATTCATATAGCTAGGCTTACCAAAGTGTTAGAGCTGATATGTCCCAAATAGAACTTGAAGAAGGATGAAAATCTCGGAGTGAACTCAAGCTGTCTTGAAAGATTCATTTTTGCTTCCTTACTTACAAGAAATTTGAAGCCTAACAAATGGGATATTTATTTATTTATTTATTTAAGAGAGAAGGTCCCCCACCACTAACTTAATTTCCAAATTAAGACAGATTCCCCTGCTGCTAAATATGCATTAGGCAGTGCCTATTTTGTGAATAAAACAGCTACATAGTTAAGCCATGTCTGTTGGCCTTTCAATAATTTTTTAACCAACCCTTCAAAGACAGAAAAAAAACATATGATTTTATTTGTGTTAGCAAATTAATATAGAAATATTAAAATTAAAACCATGTTCGGAATAGGGTTATTTTATTAGAGAATTTGGAAAAAAGTGAGGTTTAAAAAAAAAATAGATGAAACAATAGTTGTTTTTTTTAAATTATTTGAAATGCTATTTGAATATCTTACACATTAATAACCATAAAACAAGATTCTTCTATTAATGGAATTTTGATGTGACAAACTGATTTGAACCCTCCCAACTCTTGTTTGGCACAATGATATATCATACTCATGGCTTTAATAATACTATTAACTACAAACAAATTAAGCCTTAAGAAATAACTTTAAATTAATAAGCACGCAAACTAGAGTGGGGCATTGTACATAAACGTTCGTATTCGACTCGGGCAAA
Source organism: Impatiens glandulifera (assembly GCF_907164915.1). Taxonomy (NCBI): domain Eukaryota; kingdom Viridiplantae; phylum Streptophyta; class Magnoliopsida; order Ericales; family Balsaminaceae; genus Impatiens; species Impatiens glandulifera. The sequence goes on along the minus strand of NC_061863.1, from coordinate 53,343,657 downwards.
TCGTGTTAGACTCTCAATCGTGTCGTGTTGTGTCGTGTCGTGTCTAAATCTTATGTGTGTCATATCGTGTCTTGACCCACTCAAACTATTATGATTCACAAACTCTTTCGTGTTGTGTTATTCGTGTCCACGAGTTTATTCGTGTCGTACTAACTCATGTTTAAATTCGTGTTTCGTGTTATCCCGACTAGATTTTGTTATCGTGTCAACACAATCTTGTCTTGACACTCATGTTAATTATTTATTTATTTATATATATTAAATTATATTGTTAGTAAAACTTATAAAATATTATTATATTATTAAAGTTAAATTATTATCATATATTTTGTTTGAATGTTTTAATAATAATTAAAATTTTAAAATAATTAAAAATTTTTAAAATAATATGTAAATTAATAAAAGTAATATGTGAGATAATTATTATGAGACTCAAATTTTATTCATATAATTTATTTTATATTTATATTTTATTTTAATATTTTAGTATATTTAATTTTAATTATATATATTATATTTATAAAATTAAATAATTTATAAATTTAATAAAAATGTAAATATATTTAGAGAGACGTGGTCATTTCATAATGTTAATGTAAAAGTGGGTAGTTTGAGAAAAAAAATGGGAGAAAAAGTGGGAAAGATGGGTAAAATTTATAAACATATATTATTATATTATTAAAATTAAATTAAAATTATTATCATATATTTATTATTTAATGTATTAATAATAATTGAAATTATAAATAATTAAAAAAATTTAATAAGCAATTAATAAAATAATATCAAAAAAATTATTAATAGACTCACATTTTTATTCATATAATTTATTTTTTATTTTAATTTATATTATTTAAGTTAATATTTTATTTTAATATTATATTTTAGTGTGTTTAATTTTAATTATAAATATTACATTTATGAAATTAAATAATTTATTAATTGAATAAAAATGTAATAGGTTTAGAGAATGTTAATGTGGGTAGCTTAGGTCATTTGACTAATTATGTTTATGTCGTTTCGTGTGTATACTCGTGCTCGTCAGTTTGTGTCGTGTCTATACTTGTGTTGTGTCTATACTCGTGTCGTGTCTGTGTCGACTCGTAACCGTGTTTCGATCGTATAAACTCATAATCGTATCGTGACCGTGTCGTTTCGTGCTTGTATCGTGTCAACCCAAGACCCGAGTGAGATAATATCGTATCGTGTCGTTTCGTACAAATATCGTGTTGGATCGTGTCAATTCGTATTTAGTTAACCCATTCCTATTGTCCAGCTCTACTCACGCTAGTCATTTTCTCAAAGAGCTCTTTAGCTTGAAATTGAAACTTTAACTTTTATTTTATTTTCATTTCATTTCTTTTTATATTATTATTAATATTTTTATAGTTCAATAATGTCTATTTTGAAGCAAGCTAGTTTGATCTAGGTTATTTATAAAAAAGGATTACTATTTACAAATTTGATTTGATAAAAAATATATTGATTATTAGGAATTTACAATATTAATGCTACGAATATATATTTCATATACATTTTTTTTATATTGAAAGAATATACTTGAGATTAAAATAAATATTTAATTTATTAGGCTATTTTTTAATTATAAATTAGTTTAATCAATATAAATTTTTATATTAAAAAAAATATATTTTGACTATAAACATTGTAACTATTTTAGAATCATATACACATTGTATAAAATAAGTTCATTATGACCCATCCTCACCAAACAAAAACAAGTACTGTATTTATTTATGTTTTAGTTTTTAGTTTGACATTTTTCTTTATTTTTATTACTCTTTGTTTCACTTAATAAATAAAAAATTATTTTATAAAGGGATAAAGTAAAAGAAAAAATTATTCAAAACTTTAAAGTAAAATAAAGTTAAGAGTAAGAATGAGGTTAATACCCTTTTTTTATATATAATACCCTTTTTTTTTTGGCATAACATATAATAAAAGACGGATTTACAAACAATTTTATAAATTATTTTGTATTTTTTGGTTTTTCTCACTATTTTAAAATAAAATGAGTTAAATTGTTATTTGATTTTTTAATTTATATTGTTTTTTATTTGGGGCTCAGATATTGAATTGTATTAAATATAACTCGAATTATTATAAGTTTAGTCATTACAAGAATTTGTTTCGAGCGAAACTTTAACTTAAAATTAAGAAAATTAAAAAAAAAATTATCATTTCTAAAAAAATATACAATCATCACACTATCCTCTCAACACATATAATTCACTCAAATTTGCACACATATATCCATCAAATCAACCCTTGTCGGCCTAAAAAAAATCTATCTATAATAAAAATATGGTTAGATGTATATTGAAAATATTTTTTTTATATGATTTTGAAAAGAAACAATACTCAAACCAATGCTAAAAAAAATATACTTACCACTAAATGTAAAAGGAATATAAGTAATGAATTACAAGTTTAAGTTATTTATTATTATTTTTAATGTTAAATATCTTTATATTGTTTTAAAAATAATTAAAATTACATCACTCTTAAACAAAAAAATATCAACCATATTGTCCTGACATAAATAACATTAAAAGTGCATAATAAAAATAATTACATTGAATGAAACAAAGATTAGTCAAAGTTACAAAGAAATGAGAATATTGTGTGAATGAATAAAAGATAATTAACATAATTTTATTCTTTATATTTAACAAGAAGAAGTGATGATAATTAACATGAAAGTCTTCTTTATAATTCTTTCTTAATCAAATTAATCTATATTCATAATTAAAAATCTCTCTAAAAAAAAAATTAAAATTCTCCAAAATGGAATATGCAAGACAGACACTTTGTAATGAAAATAATTTAATTTATCAAAACAAATATTAAAGTTTTCTTAAACTATTATATTTTTATATCCCTTAAAGTATGTAGTGTTTTTAATTATCCACATTTTCAATAAAAAAATATTAGAATGAAATGGTCTATAGAAAAAAAAACACGAGGCAAATTCAAAACACTAATATAGTACAAGGGTGTATATATAAGTTAGACCTCTATTATTTCATATCTTTAAATGGGCACTATACTCTTTTGTAACATTTTGAGCTATTTTTTACATTTATAGACTTCAATAATTTAATACAAATTGGAGAAAGCATCTTTTTAATTTTACTACTCTACCCCACCTTTTGTCATTTTGATTGGGACAGGGAGAGATAAGTTATTTTTATTTTTAAATTTACTATTTTTTTTTCTTAATTTTTTAGAAGGATTAAAATGATATTTTTTTAAATCAAAACTGTCATTTAAATCCTAACGTTATTATTATATATTATTACCTTTTAATCTTTTATATAAGATCATTTTATCAATTAAGCTACCATGTTTATGTTATAATTTATATTTATCCATCCACACAAAATCATATATTTAGTAGGTCACAAAATTAAGAGGATAAGAAAAAATGTTAAGTGTAGTTTCAATTATTTGTTTTGATTCCTTTTTTTTCTTTTTTTTTTCTTTTTTACTATTATTTTTATATATTTTATGTTTCTATTTTTCATTAAACAAATTATGCCACGCCTTAATTTTTACTAATTAAACGTCTCTCATTTAGGAAAATAAAAAAAGTGTATAAATAAATGCAATTGCTGACTCAACGTTTCAATTGGCCTCATTTCCTCTTCCTTAAATTTATATTCACTCCTTGGAAGTAAACATGGAATTCATATTTATTTATTTATTTATTATTATTCAACAGTTAAAATTTGAAAAATTATATATATAGTCTTATGAGTCAAATAGTTCTAAATAAACTAAATTAGGAAAATTCCATGTGATACATAATTCACAATCCGACCCAAGTATCTATTTACTCTCATATATATCCAAATTAACTACAATTCTCGACCCGGAAATTCGAACACTTTAAAAATTAAGCACCTTGAATCAATTCTGTTAATTCTTCAAATTCACAGTTTCATAACTAGCATCAATTTAATCATCAAATCATTCCAACCCAATCAATTTAGTTTGTTTTAAGAGACAAACCACGAATTAACATCCAAGAAAAACAAAAGAGATGTATCTTGGATCCATTTTCCCCAATTTCTTCTATACAAATTAGAAGAACACATCTCAATATGATAGAAGATCCAAAATGAAACACAAATTTTTTAAAACAGTCCATCCTTTTATACAAAAAAAAAACAAAAAAAAAACAAAAAAAAAAAACAAAATCATGTTTTTTTATAAGTAATCAATAAACTATCACAAAATAATAAAAAAAATTATCACATTTGTAAAAAAATATACGATCATCACACTATCATCTCAACACATATAATTCACTCAAATTTGCACACACATACATCTATCAAACAAACCCTTATCGGCCTAAAAGAATTTATCTATAAAAATATGGTTAGATGTATATTAAAAATTAAAAATATTTTTCTATATGATTTTGAAAAGGAAGTAGTCAGACCATCGTTATAAAAATAAATATACTTACCAGATTGACTCAGTCATTTAACTCTTAATTGAGTTAAATTTAATAAAATAATCCTAAAACAAACTTAGTATAGTTAATTAACTTAATTAATTTTAAGATGCTAAGATCTAACATTTTTTTTATTTCTTCACATCATTATTTAAATAATCAACTTTTGAAAAAAAAGGTATATTTTTATTAAATAAATATTCACTCACGTTTACATTTAAAATTCCTGACCTAATAAAATTCTATCCATTTTGAAAAAATAATAATAATTTTATTTTAGAAACTTTCTCTCAGAAAATAATAATAATTTTATTTGTGTTCTCCTCTCACTAGTCATTTTCTCAAAGAGCTCTTTATCTTGAAATTGAAACTTTTCTTTTCTTTTCATTTCTTTTCTTTTTATATTATTATTAATATTTTTATAGTTCAATAATGTCTATTTTGAAGCAAGCTAGTTTGATCTAGGTTATTTATAAAAATGGATTACTATTTACAAATTTAATTTGATAAAAAATATATTGATTATTAGGAATTTACAATATTAATGTTACGAATATATATTTCATATATATATTTTTTATATTGAAAGAATATACTTGAGATTAAAATAAATATTTAATTTATTAGGTTATTTGTTAATTATAAATTAGTTTAATCAATATAAATTTTTATATTAAAAAAATATATTTTGACTATAAACATTGTAACTATTTTAGAATCATATACACATTGTATAAAATAAGTTTATTATGACACATCTTCACCAAACAAAAACAAGTGCTGTATTAATTTATGTTTTAAATTTTAGTTTGACATTTTTCTTTATTTTTATTACTCTTTGTTTCACTTAATAAAAAAAAATTATTTTATAAAAGGATAAAGTAAAAGAAAAAATATCTTTTAAAGAAAATTATTCAGAACTTTCAAGTTTAAAGTAAAATAAAGTTAAGAGTAAGAATGAGGTTAATATATAAACCTTTTTTTTTTTTTTTTTGCATAACATATAATAAAAGACGGATTTACAGACAATTTTATAAATTATTTTGTATTTTTTGTTTTTTCTCACTATTTTAAAATAAAATTAGTTAAATTGTTATTTGATTTTTTAATTTGTATTGTTTTTTATTTGTGGCTCAGATTTTGAATTGTATTAAATATGACTCGAATTATTATAAGTTTAGTCATTAAAGAATTTGTTTCAAACGAAACTTGAACGTAAAATTAAAAAATAAAAAAAATAAAATTATTATATTTATAAAAAAAATATACAATCATCACACTATCCCCTCAACACATATAATTCACTCAAATTTGCACACACACATACATCCATCAAACAAAGCCTAAAAAAATTGTATCTATAAAAATATGGTTAGATGTATATTAAAAATATATTTTTATATGATTTTGAAAAGGAAGTACTCAGACCAATGTTAAAAAGATAAATATACTTACCACTAAATGTAAAAGGAATATAAGTAACCAATTACAAGTTAAGTTATTTATTATTATTTTTAATGTTAAATATCTTTATATTGTTTTAAAAATAATTAAAATTACATCTCTTAAAAAAAAATAAAAAAAAATATCAACCATCATATTGTCCTGACATAAATAACATTAAAAGTGCATAATAAAAATAATAACATTTAGATATCAACCATATTGTCCAGAAAACAGACGTCAATATTGTATTGGCTTGGGATGGCTAAGTTAACATCACCGTATATAGATAGATGTTTTGCTCCCTCCCTTATTATAAGAATGAAGTAAGAGTTTATTATAAATTTATAAGACAACATTTATAAAATTAAATCTTGAAAATATAATTAATTATATGGACGGGGACATGAATTACTTGAAAATCTTAATTAAAAATAAAATTTGATAAAGAAAACCTTGAAAAGTAAGTAGACATGTATCGTATTGATCGATCAATGATCTATGGGCAAATAGCTCGCTAGCTAGCTAGCAAGCAGGATGGGCATGCATCTGCTCTATATAATATATTCGCTCAAATGCGTGAGATTCAATACCTGTCTTTATTTAAGCAATCGAAATTTTAAAATATTATTATTACATTCCTAATTAATTAGTTTAAGAACTTGATCCATTAATTAATTAATTAATTAATTAGTTCATTAATTCCTGCCGCCTTGGTGGTTCTGTTTGTCTGCAGTTTATATATAATCAAATTAAACAGCAATTATTATTATAAGTATATATATATATATATAAAACACAAATAGATAGATAGATAGATAAAGAAACTTATAATAACTTCCTACGTACTATAAACAACAACAGTGTTCTTAGTGTTCATATATATAACAAACTAATGTTCATATAAATAGAAACGTCTTAATTAATTAATTAATTAATTAAACGATTAATTAGGATCGATCCATTTGAGAATTACAGATGAACAGATCGATGGCTGGCTGAAGATCAAGTTCAACGATGTTATTATTTGAATGTTATTAACTAATAAAAAAAAAAATCTATTTGATATATCATATTTTGATGTTATTATTCACATTGATGGTATGATTTGTCTTTTGATTATTTTATATTTATATTTAATGTTTGATGTAATTGGTTAGTGTTTGTATTATCTTTTTTAATAGTTAGTTTATTTATGTTTGCTCTTTTCCTAAGTTTGTAGGATAGATTACACTCAACCTAATTCTTTAGGGATCTAATTAAATAAAAATGAGTCTCCAAGACTGAAATTGATTTTTTTTTTTTTCATTTGGATTTCCATAATAAAAATTTAGAAATCCATTTTATTAATATATATCTTATAATCCTTTTACACATCTTTATAATGGGATGATAATTTGACTAATAATGGATCTTTACAAAAAAAATAATAAAAATAATAATAGTAAATTATGATTACCGTCCTGCAGTGCTATCTTCTTAATTTAAAATAAAAAAAAAAAATAGATTTGGACCTTAACATATTAGATAATAATAATAATAATATAATTTATAGTACTTACTTGATCACATAATACAAACACAAAATGAAAGGAACATAATAATAACTAGGAATTAGTTGAAGCAAACAAGAACAAACATCGATCATCAAACTCAACAAGACACACAAACCTAAGTAGATAGAAATCCAATACTAATTATTATTATGACGACCTATAAATTTGGGAAGCCATGAACCAGCTCGAAGAACCGTCATCTTCAAGAAGAGTACTTGCGGTGGTTCATCATCATCGTTGACCACGATCTCACAAATGCACCTGCCTTTTAGTAGTCATTAGTTTCCCCTATAATCCGTATATATCAGTAAGAGATAAAGTCTCATATTCCAGCTAACTTAAGAAGAAAAAAAAATGGATTTATCAACAGTCTTAAGTAATATATGTCAATCCCTGTCATCTAATATAATAAGCCCAAACCACTTACACGATCTTCAGCATTTGATGCAATTGGTCCTATAATCTCCACTGTCCCGACATCTAATATGGACCTAGAAAAACAAATTATAAGATAAATCATCTAGCACATGGAACACTAATTTGACAACTTGTAACTAAAATTTATCAACTAGTTAGGTTTTCTTGAATTGAAATTTATGGTTTTAAACTGTCATACAGGCTCCATGATAATTATTCAAGCTGATATTGAACCAGTAAGTGGGAAAGATATGTGCAGTTTTTTGAGTAAGAGAATAAAGTTAATTCACAAGATATACCACATACATAATCACAATAGTATATTACCATACAGTTTACTTAGTTAACAATGAGTTTGCTAACTGTAGATCTACTTGATCCCTAGGGAGTTCAAGTAGGATCATTTCATCTTTGTCCAATTTTGAACATCCTTCATGGACCACCATGGTTTGTGGTGAGCTTCTGCTGCTGTCAAAGGATGGCGCAATTCTGTACTTGCGTTTCATCTGCAAGACAATTATCATCAAAGCAACAACTAGCAATTCCCATTTTATCCTAACAAGGTTATCTTCTTCATTTGAGACTTACCTTTATCAGTTTCCCAATTGCAGTCAAATACTTCAATTTTGCTGATAACAACCGTTTAAAGTTTGGAGGTGACCAATATTTCTCCTGATGAAACAGACAAAAAAAAAATAATGGAAAAATATTCTCCCAACAAAAAGACACACACTTTGAAGACCAAATGAAAAAAAAGATCAAACGGATAGGACTTGTTTGATGAAGGGTTCACGGATTTAATCTAAATAACACTTTATCCCATCAGCAATCACTTCGTCAACCAAAACACCATTTATTTATTATATAATTAAAAAAATTAAATACAAAGAATATTTGGACCATTTAACTCAATTAATCCACTTTTCCATCAACCAAGCTCTAATCTTGATGTAAGGTGATTGCAAGATCAGTGGCAAAACAATTGCTGAATATTATCCTACTACAGTCAGCACCAAGGAGTTCTCACTTGTTTAGAGGCTGAATGCAATCTTTTGAGGGCTAATCTAGCCTTGTCTCTTGAACCCCAGCCATGTGCCATAACACTCATGTTCCGCCATTTGTCCTGATATATACCACCAGCATTACTACGTTCTTAGTGAACCAAGCAATTTAAAACACTTTGGCAAGCAAACATCATGATGTTCGCCTTCATTAAAATTGAAATGAGTCACACAACAATTTGATTAAGTTCAATTATTACCTTGAGATCTACATTTGAACGCAAATATAGAACACCAATAAATTCTGGATCTTTGAGTATGGTGCGCCATTTTCCAGCCCCATGCTTTGCTACACCAGCTTTGAGGGCTGATTCTTCTTCTTTCATGTGTCCATTTTTGCTTAGGAACACCCGTTGAAGAACCAAAATCTAATGAGTATTCAATATTTGATAATAAACACACACACAAGGACAAATGAGTATAAAGCACGCTTTTCAGAAACATATGATGCATAGGGTAGGGAAATAGATAGAACAAATAAGAGGAACCACTTCTCGCCACAGAAGACACGTCAAACTAAAACAAATGGCCCAAATGTGGGTCAGTATATTGCAATTTTATTGAAAAAGATAAAATTGGAGTTAGATTTTGTATAAGCCTACCAGTAACAGTAGTCACTACAACTATATATATATAGTTCATATAAAAAGCTATATATACCAAGGTCGATATGTCAAGAAAAAACAACTTAACTTTCTTGTTTTGTATCAATGGCTGGTACAGATTATCCTAACCAGTTTATTAATTAATTATAATATTCCCCAGAAATGTTTGTTCCAACAAATGAAACTCGGGTATTCATTCAAACTCAACCCAAACTTTATAAGAAATAGATGAATTCAAACACGAATCATTATATTCATTACAGTAGGTTATTTGAAATAGCAGATTCAGAAGGAAATGATTTACAAGAAGTGGTTGTTCTTGGGTTTTGGTGACACTGAATACCTAAGTAACCTCCAAGCTTTCCGTAATTCTACTGTCAGACAATACAAAATCTCCATTGCCCATATAAACGAGAAAAGAAAAAACAGGAACTTTAATATATATATATATGAAATGAAACCCTAGAGAAACACAGATAGGTGATCACAAAATTACACACTGTGATTATAGGGAGAACAGGGGATTTGGATTACCTCACAGGATCCTGAGAATTTTATAGGTTGAATATCTCAGTTGACAAAAAGTGGAGGTCTTAAAATAAGAAAAAAATATTTAGTTTCCTAATTATTTTTATCTGATATTTGTTGAAAGTGAGAAGCCAAATGGAAACAATCACTGAAAATGGTCGGAAAAATCTTAAAACTGTAAAAGTTGTGGGAAAAAAAAAGTGTGTCATTAATTAGGCTTCTCAACTTTAACTAATTGAGAATTATTAAAATCCTAAATTAAATAAATATTTTGAATTAATTGTAATGTAATAAATTATTACATTACAAATATGTTATAAATAGCCATTCTCATTACAAATCTTGGATAACTAAACTATAAATAACCTTTTTGCTTTCCGCTAATCTTTAAAGTCAATTTTATATATTTAAACTTTAAGTCGGCCACCATAAAAAAAAAAAAAAATTAGGTGTTTCTACTTATAAATTTGCAATCATTTAAACTATAAAATAAATTAATATAATTTATTTTAACTAATTGTAACAAAAATAAGAAGGATGTATTCCATTAAGCATGATCTTATTGTGGGGTCAAAATTGTAGTCCTAATAGACTTCTAATTTGTCATTTAATGTCTTTTATTTGTAGATTAAAGCAACTCATATTTACATTTTTATAGTATTTGAATATGGAGGTAGGCTTTCTAATGCAATGAGACTGAGCTTGTGAAACCACACGGGTAAAAAAAACAATTATTTTAGACAATTTAAATGTAATAAAAATAATAGCTTAATGTAATAAATTATTAATAACCTATGAGAAATCATTAAAAATATAATATAACGAAAAAGAAAATGACTCAATTAGACTCGAATTTAGCTCGTTTTCATCCAATGAGGCTCAAACTTTAAATTATGTCATAAATGACTCGAACTATCAAAATTTTAGCTATTTGAAGATTTTTTCCAAACAAACAAAAAACGTGTGTCTTATTTTAAAGTATTATTTTCATTTTTTAAATTAATTTGTCACGATTTTTAAATGAAATGATATTTAAAAACGTTTTGAACGTATTTTTTAAAATTAAATATTGTTTTCGTGATTCACGTATTCAAATTTGTTAAAATTGTTTTGGGTGACTAAAAAAATGTATAATATAAGGGAAGATTTAAGAAATTTTGAAAGAAAGATAGATTTTATATTTATTTTTCAAATAACTTCCTAATGACATACCATGATGTATAGTCTACCAATTTGGACGCATTTATGTTTTAAATTGAGTATTATTTTCGAGTTATATGCGTTCAAAACTATCGAATATGGTTTAAATACCTTAAAAAATGTGTAAAATGTTAAAATATATTGAAAAATCGAATAAAAAAAGTTCAATGTTATTTTGTTGGTACAAATGTGGTAAATTAAATTAATTAAGAAAATAATATTACTACGTTAAAGTAAGAATATAGACATATATTTGTTTATAAAAAAAAATTAAATGACTAAATTTATGATAGTTGAAGTCTCATCTGACATAGTTCAAAGTTCAAGCCTCGTTTAATAAAAACAATTCAAGTTTAATCTTCAAATAATAATTTGGTAAAAAAATTGAGGAGCTTCATCTAAACGTAGAAAAAATCAAAATAATATAGTATATAATTTATTTTTTTAAAACCATTTGAATACTAAACGCTACTGCAAACTCATTCCCATCACCTTTTTTCAGCTCCAATCCTATTACATACTCAAACTTAAAATGCGAATAATATTATCTTCTCCCTCCAAAACTACGCATATTTGCGTTGTTACGGTTCCTTAAACACAAAATTTAACAAAATAATAAACAGGCCTTTCAAGGTTTATAGATGTTTTGATTTAGATATATAACTATTTATATAATTTATTTTTAATTTGATCCTTCAACTTTTAATTTAATTGAATTTTATATTTAATTTTGTATATAATTTATTTATATGTTTAATTTTTGTTTTTATCTTATATATTTTTATTAATATTTTTTACATATCATAAATTTATAATAATAAATAATATAGATAAAAAACTAAAAACTAAAAAAAAAAAAAATACAATCATTACATTTCTTAAAAATACTTAAGTTGTCCATAAAACGTTTATTTAATAATGTTTAATTTGTTTTTTATATGTATAAATTATTAATTTATAATTAATTTTATTAAATTTGTTGTAACGAATGTGAGTTGAAAAAATATTAAGATTTAATTTGTAAAGTTAATAAATAAATGGGTAGTTATTGAAAAGATTATAAATTTATATAAAAATGAATATTTTTAGATTATTCTTTTAAGTTTGAAAATAGGTATTTGGGTTGAAGATGTATTACTATTTGACGTGTCATTTACTATTTTTGAGTTTAAAAATAAATTTTTGGGTTGGAGATTATATATTATAAAAAAGTTGAATAAATAAATATTTAATAAATAATAAATTATTATTATTATTACTATAGAATAGTACTTACAACTCATTCCTTACCTAAATTTTTATGCACTAACACATTATAATATCAAACAAGAGAAACAATTTGTCCATGAACATCTAATGAGCCCTAATAACTACTTAAAAATCCAGATAAATAATTTGTCCATGAACATCTCATGAGCCCTAATAACTACTTACAAATCCAAATTGAAATTGCTACTTGAGCATTAAACATTAAACAGATTAATTCGAAATCATATTTGATATGAATTCGAATTGAATATTTCGGACGGATTAGACTAGAATTATCCAAATAAGAAATATTTTTCATATTTTTACTTATTTCACCACATTTTTTTATTTTACCTACCATTTTCAGTTTTTATAATATATTATTTCTTTTATTTTTTTTCGCATAATTTAGGGAAAAAAAAGTTATTACTTTTTTTTTACAAGGAAGTGATTTATAATATATATATATATATATATATTAAACATTAATTAACAAAATAAAAATTAAAGTAAAATAAATAAATTTATTAAATAATTATATAAAAAAACATATTATAATGGATTATCCAAATATTTAGATTTAATATGCATCGGATAAAACAAATTGAATTTAACCATTAATTTGCTCGTGGTCTCGTTTAGTTATGCCGGAAAAAAAAAAAAAAAAATCAACATGAGAATGAAAATAATTGTAGTCGCACAGATGGACGTAGTCCGTCACCAATCAATAAGAAAGATGGATAACATCATTGTAACTTGATTTAATTTAAAATAGTATTTTATCTATGAAATAGTAACAAGAAGATTGCAATTATAGCATAAACAAACCTTGAGGTGGAAATTCAGGTTTAAACATAGGTATCTCCGGCATCACACTTTTCTGTCAAAACATAAATTAATATCCCCAATTTGAGGTGGTCAGTTAGATACAGATAACAATGGTTAACTAATTTTAAAAAAAAAATATTTGAATCCTGTAATCAGACCTCGGTTCTATTTTGCTTCTTTATATGCGATATGATCAGAGGACCATGTTTGGTTCTCCTTTTTAAAATTTTAAAATTATTTTTTATAATTTTAGATCTCAAATCATTTTTTTAAAATCTTGAAAAATTAAAAATTATTTCAAAATATTTTTGGGATATTTCCACAAAATTTATTTTGTCTAAGGCATGTTTGTTATTTATTTCTAAACCTTAAAACCATTAAAAATGACTAATATCATCAACATGTACCAACATTTTAAATATTGTTGTTACGATATTTTAAATAACGCACAAACCTTATGTATGCTTAGGACTAAAAGAATAATCGGTAAAAATAAAACGTGATATTAACCGATTTTCTAAAGCCAACTTTATAAATAAGACCAATTTTAAAACGAGTATGAAAGATGAAGTGCGAAAACTTTTCCCGAGTATCACCAAACTATGAAATAAAAAAAACTCAGGCCAATACGTTTGTATACGTATACCAACTTTTATTGATTTTCAAAAGTCATTTAGCGACTTTGTTTCAAAATAAATACTATTTTAAATTAATTATATTTAATTAATTTAAACGATTTCTAAAAACTTAAATTGTGATTTGTGTAACGTAAATACTTGAATTATTTAAAATTGAAACTCGAAATTAATTATTTTTAATTAATTTTAAAAGTTGTGAGAGTTCATTAAAAAATATTTTAAATAATATTTTATTTTAAAAGAAAATTCCTGACACGCAAACCGATATTGAAATTATCGAACCTCGAGCTTTTTTTGAGCCTATAGATTTTTCGGGGTTACAGGTTCGAACTCATGATCTCATATAAGTTGGGGATATTCACCTCCTGTATATTCATTCATTTGTTTATTATATTATATATATTTTTTATTTTTTAACAATTAAACTGATAAACTGAACTAACCGATTTTATAACCGATCAAATCGAACCGATCTTTAACCGCTAACTAACAGATGCAAATTTTGAAAACTGACACCAAAAATTATGATAAATTTTCCGAAGAAAAAGTTGATCTAAAGTAATTTTACTTAATAATAGGATATCGTAAACAATTACATACACATTATGTTTTCTCAATCATCACTTTTTAATATTTTATTTATTTATTTTCTATTGTCTTTTATTTATTTATTTATTTTTACTATAAATATATAAATATATATATATATATATATATATATATATATATATATATATATATATATATATATATATATATAAAAGTCCAGTTATTCATTTTTTACACAATCATACAAAATCACATTACAAAATCACATTGTGATTATACGATAACTTATATTCATATATTTTCAAATAATCTAATATATATATACATATAATATTTATAAATTTTCGTTATTTAAATTAATTTTGAAGGGATTTGTTTTATATTATTGATATTTATGTTAATGCATATTTATATACTTTTAAGTATAAAATGATTAATAATAAGTATGTTAAAATAAATATTGTTAAATAAATAAATGACATAAATTATAAATGAGATAGAATTTTCTTTACTATATTTAAATATATATATATATATATAATATTTTTAAATATAAATAAAAATTATATGATATATTGAATCCAACTTTAATAATCACAACATAAATTCATAAATGCGTTTAAAAAATGGGTTAGATTTAACACCACTTAAAAATAATAATAACAATATAAATAAATAAAAATATTTAAAATTTGATGTATTAAATCTCACTTTAATAATATTAATTTTAATATAAATTAATAATTATATTTAAAAAAATATAATGAATCGACTCTATAAATATTAATATTATAATTAAATAAATTATATAATGTACCCTATTTTAATAATAATTATAAATTAATAACTATATTTACAAAAAAATATAATAAACTCCTTTTAGTATATTAATAACAATAACAATAACAAAATTAATAATTATATTTAAAAAAAATAATAAAATAAATTTCACTTTTTAATTTAAGTAATTTATTAATATTTAAAATTAAATTAATAAAATATATATAACATTAAATATCATTACAAATATAAAAATATAAAATAAATAAGTTAAGCATATAAGCTGAATTAAATATACAGTTAGTGATAAAATAAACTAAGTTAATTAAACATATACTCATTTTTTACCTTCTCTTTAACTATATAATTGTATGACCATTAATAATAATTTTTAACAAAAAGTTTTAATATACTTTACATTTTAGTATATTATTACTTTGACAAACATCTCTATGTTAAACACCTACTGCAATGTTGCTCCCTTTCATATTTAAATATTATCATTATTAATGCAAACAAATAAATAAAAAATAATTAATTAAACATAATATTGATGATAAAATTATATAAATTATATCAACATATACAACAACCAACTTTGAACTATGTTGCCAAATGTATTTGTGTTTTTATTTTTACTATTACTGTATATTCGGTATATTGTTATTCGGTATATTGTTGTTTTCTTTATATATCCAAATTAAGCAACACTCTCCATCCCGCAATTCGAACACTTTAAAAATTAAACATCATTATAATTATAATTATATATATATATATTAGTTAGTTAAAAAGTTTAATTTATATAGTTAAAACGTCTCGCGTTTATCAAATTTGGTGTTAAATTAAAAATATAAAGTCTTATTATAAGCCTAATTGATTAAAGAAATTTCTTGTTTTGTTAGGTTGTAAGTTCGAAACATACCTATAACATTTTTAATTTTATTTTTAATCGTTTTAAGTTTATAGACGGGCCAACTCACAATCCGACCCAAATATCCATTTACTTTCACCTATATATTCAAATTAACCACATTTTTCGATCCGACAATCCAAACACTTTGAAAATTAAGCATTATTATATATATATATATATAAAGAAAGAAAACTAGACAAGACACAACTTCAGATTCTTGACTAGACTAAACTATGACATGGTCTTCCAGTCTATTGTTGATTTTGGTGAAACTTCAATGATTTCATAAACCTATTTAGTTAATTTTGTATTTTTATTTATTAATTTTCTTGATTTAACTCGAATAACAAAAACACATAAAAATAAAAATAGAGATGCAGGTTTCTCAGAAAAAATTGTGGAAGACACAATGGAATCATATAAGTGAGATTTCGAGTAAGTGTTTTCATAATCTTCTTTTGTCCGGAGAAATGATTCATCGAAATAATTAGTCACCGTCGACCCGACTTCCTAAATTCAAAGTTCGGTTGGGTTGGGCCTAGGATGAAACCATTTTGCCATCCGGATATAATGAAAGACCCAATGGGCCAACTCCTTCCTCTTTTGTTCATATCCCACGCCCTTTCATAAATATTTTTTTATTTTATCCAACTTCAAGTTAGAGAATCTTCAAAAATAATTAAAAATAATAATAATTTTTTAAAAATAATTTTTCATAAAACAAAATACATATAAAGACAATAAAAATGATAAAATAAATACTACTATTTTTCTAAATAAATTATAAATTATACCTAATAAATTTTAAAAGGAACATTAATAAATTATAATTACTATTTTACAACTGAAAAAATAAATAAATTTAAATTTAGAGATTCATTGTCTAAATACACATCTTTACTCTTATTTATCCAATCTCTCCTAACCAAAAAAAAAAAAAAAAACTATTCACTTTCTCCCTTTTTCTAATGAGTTTCTTCATATATTCAAATATTTACTTTAAATGTTACATTTTCTCATGCCTTTGCATGCTTATCATGGGTAAATATGTATTATTAATCTTTGACTTTTTAAGAAATTATATATATATATATATATATTTGTTTAGTTTTTAGTATTAAAGTAATTTCATTAAAATTGAAAAGTATTCTCTGTAAATTATGAATAAATTATACTCTTTTTGACAACAAATAAAAACACTTCACCCTTTCATTACACTATTCAAAACACATTGAATTGAGCTTTAGGCTTTTCGTTAGGCCTAGTTCGATTTTAGAGGTCTATATTATATTAAAATAAAATGGGCCTGCGTAAAGAGTCAAATAAACTTTTGGTTTCCTGTCAGCCCAATTCGATTTGGGTTTGATTTTAAATAAATAAATTGAATTCAGCCTCTTCTTTTAAGAACAACAATAAATAAATAATAATTATAATAAGTCTGAAGGCTGAACACTGCGCCTCTTTTTATTTGGATTAGCCCATTCTTAAAATAAAAACTCACATATTTTTCAAATTGAAATAAAATATATTGGTCCTTTAATTATTTTTATCCAATTTTAAAATACTAATAAATAATTTTTTTTCTAAATAAATAATTTTATAAATTTAATTATCGATAATACTTTTTTATATATGAACAAAATAATTCTCATAAAAAAAATTAAAATACATTAAAATAAATACAAGAATAACTTAAATTATATATATATATATATATATATATATATATATATATATATATATATAAGAAAGAACTTTTATAATTTTAAGGCAATAAATAATAAGATGGTGCAGTGTTAATGAATTAGTGAGTTGGTGATTTTATATTGTTGAAAAAATAAATTGTTAATTAAAATCATCAATAAATTCAACTGTAGATATTATTTGTCTATTCATTTGCTTTGATATTTTTTTCTTAATTAAGGATAATTGCTTGTCATCATTTATTTTGTAATATTTTATTTTTAATTGTTAATTATAATATTAAATTATTAAAATAATTGATAATAATAAAAAAATTAAAAATAATAAACCCATCTAAGAAATTAACAACATTTTATTAATTTAATTAATTTTTTAAATTAATTAATTCAAATTATAAATTTAAATAAAATTGCACATTTTAATTTATGTGAACAGGTGGATTCCCTTAATTACAAAAAGGCCATAAATATTTTGGTGGGACGGTACCGTTTCCAAAGAAATTGGAGCCCTTAATTAGTAATTATAAAAAATATATAATTTTTTATTTATTTATTACCAAAATATTAAATATATCATTACTTAGTAAAATTTGAAATTGACTTAAAATATAAGAAAATTTTTAATTTATATTTTCTATAAATGGTCTATTTTCTTTATTTTATTTAACACAATTCAAACTCATAGTATTTTAAAATAATAAAATATTTAATTGGATAGAAGGATTCACTTGTTGATATAACATTTCATGAGAAAGTAACAAATAATGAATTTATTCAATTTAAACCAAAATTTTATATTTTGTATAAATATTCGGTGACTTAAGCTAAATTAAAATAAAAATACTCAATTCATTCAATAAAAAGGAGAACAAAACTATTTGGTCAATTTGGAATCATACAAAAACATGGGAGATGGTTTATGATTGAGACGTGATTGAATACAAATCACAAATTTTAATTTTTGGTTAAAATGAGAAACTGCATGAACGAAATACAATATTATCTATATATATAATGATGCTTAATTTTTAAAGTGTCCGGATTGCCGGGTCGAGAGCTGTGGTTAATTTGGATATTTGGGTCGGATTGTGGGTTGACCTGCCTTTAAATTTAAAACGGTTAAAAATAAAATTAAAAATGCTAGAGGTATGTTTCGAACTTGCAATTTAACAAAACAAGTACAACTCTTTAACCAACTAGGCTACAAAGACTTTATATTTTAAATTCAACACCAAATTTGATAAACGCGGGACGTTTTAATATTAATATAAGTTCAACTTTTTAACTAACTAATCTATATATATATAATGATGTTTACTTTTTAAAGTGTCCGAATTGCCGGGTCGAGAGCTGTGATTAATTTGGATACTTGGGTCGGATTGTGGGTTGACCCGCCTTTAAATTTAAAACGGTTATAAATAAAATAAAAAATGCTAGAGGTATGTTTCAAACTTGCAACCTAACAAAAACAAGTACAACCTTTTACCAACTAGGCTACTAAGGGCATTTGTAGCAGAATCCTTAAAATGTGTTCTATCTCTATTATAAAGATAAATAACATAAAAGTTGTAAAAAAAAATAATTTATCAAATTCCCTATCTTTATAATTTTTTAGGGATGATGAACAATGAATCCTTATATTTAGGGATTACTGTAGCATCCCTAAATAATAAAATATTATATTTTTTCTTTAATGGCTAACAATAAATATTTAAATATATATGAATAAGTAATTAAGTGGTTGAAAAATTGATTGTTTTAATGAATATTTAAATGATATATGGATAAAGATAAGGAAGCTGATGTAGAATAATTTATATTTTGATTCTCTAAAATATGGATATTATTATTTTATATTATTTTTAGGGATACAAAATAGGGAAGCCGGTACAAATGCCCTAAGACTTTATATTTTAAATTCAACACCAAATTTGATGAACGCGAGACGTTTTAATATTAATATAAATTCAATTTTTTAACTATCTAATATATGAGAAATGATTAGGTAAGAGAATTTGGTGAGGGAATGACTTGACATAATCTTATTCGTTGAAAAAATCAAATAATTTATCTCTTTTCTCTCTTTCCTCCCACTTTTACATTTTTCAACCAATGAAAACCAATGAAGGTGATGCCATGTCATTTTCTCACAAAATTCCCTCTCTCTATCACTCCTCCTAATATATATATATATAATGATGTTGAGTAAATGGATATTTGGGTCGGATTGTGGGTTGACCCACCCATAAACTTAAAACGATTAAAAATAAAATTAAAAATGTTATCCGTAATTTTTTTTCACGGTTTTTTATATTATTAATCGTGAAAATGCACGGGATAAATGCTAGTATATATAATGATGCTTAATTTTTAAAGTGTCCGGATTGCCGGGTCGAGAGTTGTGGTCAATTTGGATACTTGGGTCGGATTGTGGGTTGACCCGTTTTTAAATTTAAAACGGTTAAAAATAAAATTAAAAATGCTAGAGGTATGTTTCGAACTTGTAACCTAACAAAACAAGTACAACTCTTTAACCAACTAGGCTACAAAAACTTTATATTTTAAATTCAACACCAAATTTGATAAACGCGGGACGTTTTAATATTAATATAAGTTCAACTTTTTAACTAACTAATATATATATATATATATAATGATGCTTAATTTTTAAAGTGTCCAGATTGTCGTGTCGAGAGCTGTGGTTAATTTGGATACTTAGGGTCGGATTGTGAGTTGACCCGTTTTTAAATTTAAAATGGTTAAAAATAAAATTAAAAATGCTAGAGGTATGTTTCGAACTTGCAATCTAACAAAACAAATACAACTCTTTAACTAACTAGACTACAAAGACTTTATATTTTAAATTCAACACCAAATTTGATAAACGCGGGACGTTTTAATATTAATATAAGTTCAACATTTTAACTAACTAATATATAATGATGTTGAGTAAATGAATATTTGGGTCGTATTGTGGGTTGACCCACCCATAAACTTAAAACGGTTAAAAATAAAATAAAAAATGTTATCCGTAATTTTTTTCACGGTTTTTATATTATTACTCGTGCAAATGCACGGGCTAAATGCTAGTTAAAATAGTTAAAAGATGAAATATTATTTATCAACAAAGTACTTAAATTAACTAATAACTATACGTAAATGAGAGAATAAATAATGTTGATATTCGAATCTTCAAATTCGGACAATTTAAAGAAATGTCCGAATTTAAAGAAATGATATGGAATAGATAGTGTAAAAAAAAACTTATTATTATATTTTATTATAGTCCCTACATAATAATCATAACCCAAATTAAAAACCGGTTTGAAACCCCATTGAGATGTATGATTTTATTCCTAAAAGTGGAAATGATAAAAATAAATTATGTTAAATGGAATTGGAGAATTTAAATGTTAGAATTTTTTTTATTAATATTAAGAGCTCTAATTAGGATGAGTAACCTTAGTAAGCATGGGATTTCCGCTAAGGGCCTAGCAAGATCCAATGGGCTGGTTCCGGCCCAAGCCTCCCATCAGAAGCCCATTGGGAAAACCTTTAAAAGAAAAAGGAAACATTTTTGTTATTTCATTGATAATAAAAATATAATAAGTTAATATAATAGTATTATACATAATAAAAAATCAAATAAAAAAATATAAAAGCTTTGAAAGACTATAAAAAAAAATTCTATTTAATTTTTTCAAAATACATCTTTTAAAAATCAAAAGCTAAAATAATACTTGCATAAAAGTTTGACTTTTAAAAATATTGTTTTTGTTATAACTTTAAAATTTTTATTTTAAAGTATTTATTGTATAATTTAAATAATTTAATAAATTATTTTCAATTAATAATTATATGATAAAAAATATTTATTAAGTAATATTCTAATAGTTAAGAATTAATTTGGAAGATATTAATGTAATCAAATGAATTATTTAAAATACCATACTAATAAAAGAAATCTAAATCTTTTTAAAATTTAAAATAAATATGTTATAAAATTAACTTGGTGTGTTTATTTTGCAGAAAAATAAAAAATTAAACAGATTTTAAACCGAGTTAACCCGGTGGTTAACCGAGTTAATCCGGTGGTTAACCGAGTCAGTCCGGTCAAGGAGGTCCAGCTGAACCAGACCCAGCTAGCTCTCCAGCCAGGCTCAGTCCAGAGGATTGGAAGGCCCTACGCCAGGAGGCCCAGGAGGCCATACACAGTTCAATTCATGCAAGCTCAATTAAGTTCACTCATAATGAATTTGAATTTTTTTCAATTTAAGTAGGTAGGGGTGGATGAATAGTAGAATAAAATCATTAACCAAATATTTAAATTAGTGAAAAAATCATTAACCAAATATTTAAATTATAAATATCAAATCTCTATATTATGTTTAATTAAAATTTTAAATAAATATATTATGACTATGGTTAAATAGGTTGATAATAAGAGGACAAAAACTAAAAAAGAAACAAATTAAAACTCAAACTTAAGATGAACTAAAATAATTTTTTTTTACTTAATTTGATACCTAAGAGATGGTT
The DNA here is from genome assembly GCF_907164915.1 of Impatiens glandulifera. Taxonomy (NCBI): domain Eukaryota; kingdom Viridiplantae; phylum Streptophyta; class Magnoliopsida; order Ericales; family Balsaminaceae; genus Impatiens; species Impatiens glandulifera. The sequence continues at coordinate 53,321,160 of NC_061863.1, read as the reverse complement.
AAGGCGTGGAGTGACTGCTAAAATGATAAATATAATAAATTAATATAATAATATTATACTTAACAAATAAAAAATATATAAAAGACTATCCTATTTAAAATTTTCAAAATACATCTTTTAAAATTCAAAAACTAAAATACCACTTGAATGGAAAATTGACTTTTAAAAAAGTTCATTTTTGTTATAACTTTTAAATTTGTATTTTAAAGTATATATTTATAGTATATATTTAAATATATTTTTAATTAAAAAATATTTATTAAGCTAGAAGAATTAATTTGGAAGATATGGATGGAACCAAATTAATTATTTTACAAATAAAATAAAAATTATATTTTTAATAATTTTAAATACGAACTAATTTGATTTTATAATTTAAAATATTAAGTATAACAAGGCAAATAAATCAATGAATAGTATCGAACTAACTCTACCTAATATTTTGAGTTCAGCTAAATTGGGGTCGATTATATGTAAATAAAATTAAAAATTATACTATATAATAATAATAATAATAATAATAATAATAAATACTATAAAAAAATATCAAACTATCAAAGACTAAAAGATTTTTCAACTTAGAGTTTTGTTTATTTTATTATTTTAAATTATATAATAACACACTTTTTATTAAAAGTTATAATTATAAATCGTTACCAAAACTTATTAATAACTTTTTTCTAACCCAAAAATAAATTACTATTTTTCTACAATAATAATTACTCTATATTTTTTATCTCCTTCTTTTTACTCATTATTTTTAAATAGACGGTTCTTTTGTAAAATAAAATCTAATATATATTTCTCAAAATCATGTCTTACAAAGATATTTTATGTCACATTGATTTCAATGTAAAGGGATTAAAAATCACTTTAATAATTTATAAATTTAATTGTGACAAATTAATATTTTACGTGCTTAATATTTTTTTTTATCGAATGAGTTTTTGAGAGGATATAATAATTGAAGATAAATTACACAAGAGAAAACGATTTAAAATCGATCTAATTAAATAGAAAAATTCCATAAAAATTAAAAAAAAAATCACCAGTCAATTAATTAATAATATAAATGTCTCCATAGAACATTTGATAAGAAAACAAAATTCAAACTCAAATTGTTAATTTTAGAGAAGAGATTGATAGTCTTTTTTAGTAGTCAAATTAATAATAAGATTGATATTAATGTAGATGGAAATGATACAGACGTGAACCCATCTGGTCATGCTTTTCATGAAAAAGAAATGTAATATTTAATACTAATATTTTAATATCTCAATTAGTATATCGATAATAATCATTTTACTAAACTTCTGTAAGAAATAATATCATCCAACTTAATTATAAGCATTTTATTTTTTTATAAAATAATACTTTATTTATCAAGTCCAACAAAACATACTAAATGTGAAGAACAAAAATAAAGGAAAGAAAAATGAACTTAAAAAATAAACACAAACCAATTATATTTATTGAGTGAAAACCCACTGCTCTTATAGTTATAGCAACTAAGGATTACAAATAAATATATTTTGGTAGTTAATAAATTCAAATAGGAAATGCTTAAAAAACAGTATCTTTCGGAAAAAAAGTTTCATCCGTCATCCTTAGCTTTGTCTTTATCTGATTCGTCTTCATGACAAAACTCGACAAAGCTTATGGTGGTGAAGAAAATCCGAAGGAAATAACCCCCGACACCAGCCACCTTCACCTTCATGTGACTAATTGTGCTTGTGTAGTTTTGTGTTTATATTTGTGCTTGTATCATGTATGTACTCGTGTTGTGTTCGTGTCGAGTTGTGACTATGTTACAATCAAACTTATAATCATATCGTGATTATGTTGTCTTGTGCTTGTGTCGTGTCAACGCACGACCAGAATAAAATAATATTATATGATGTCGTTTTGTACCAAGATCGTGTCGGTTCGTGTTGATTCAACATATTGCTCAACTTTAAATAATAATAACAAATCGTGCCTAAAACAATGTGGATAACTCAAGAATGTAAAATATGACTAACTTGAGCAAGGAACTTAGGAGGTTTTTGGGGCTTACATGGGACATTTATCTTAATAAATGATTAAATAAAAGAAAATTCCATTAAAAGTATAAAAGAAAAAATATATACAACTAAGACCAATACCACATAAGACAAAATAGTAAAAAAGTGAAGGAGCGTAAAAAGAACATTAAATACTCTCTTTTATATTTATGGATTTAGTTATTTTATTTTTATAAACTTGTCTTAGCTTGATTTAAAAAAAAATTTGACACAAACAAAAATGTTTATTAAAATTAAACAATTTTATATTGAATTAGATTGGGTTTGAAATATATTAGATATTTGTTTATTATTATTTGCACACATTTTTTACAACACACAATATTCTTCCCTTTTTATTTTATTGGTACGATTTTCTTAAACAATTTGAAAAAAAAAAAAAAAAAAAAAAGAGTATAGTAAAAAATAAAATAATAATTAAAGAAGTTTATACCTTATAACTCAAATTTTCAAATATGATTTATATATATATATATATATATATATATATATATATATATATATATATATATATATATATATATATATAAAAGTCTTATATGTTTAAATTTCCAGACTTCTTTCTTCTAATTAATTAAAGTTACAGTTGTCTTGTGCTTGTGTCCGAGTATCGTGTCAACTGACGACCCTCGAATGACATAATGTTTGGTTTCATTATCTCACTGTTCCTCTTTTCTATTACACTATTCAGTTTATTCATCATTAAAAGTTGTATTTACTAGAATAATTCGTGATAAATTTTCAATCGTGTCGTGTCATGTTGAAATAAATTTGTATCTATATGCATCAACGAACTTTTTTGTGGCGTGCTAACTCGTGTGTCGTGTTGTGTCGACTAGAGCTGATCATTGTGTCGGTCAAACCATGTCGTGTCGAGACTCGTTTTTATGCGTGTCTAACCGTGCCTTAACCCACTCAAAATATTATAGCTCTTCGATGGAGAGTTCATCAGATTCGGCAGAGGCTACCTTTTCCATGAATTCGACCATCTCCTCGTAGCGCTCGGCTTGCTCTGCGAGCTTGGCCATGTAGACATTCTCTTCGCGAGCGGATGGGGTTGCCATTGGAACGGAGATCTGATCTGATTGCCAATGGCCAGTATTGAAAACCAGGACATCATAGAAATTTGAATTTGTGAAGGGAAAAGAGTTTATCCATTGAAATCTTCATCAAGTTCTAAGAACAAACAAAATAATCTATCCCTAATGGGTGTTGAATTTGTGTAAGAAGAAGAAGAAGCATAATCCTTAGTCTAAACACAACTAAATTCAATTATTACATTTGAACGCAAATATAGAAGAACACCGCAAACAGAACGAACGAACTAACTAACTAACAAAACATTGAACTCGAACAGATCCATATCCCTCGAACCCGACGACGTGTACGCGCGGGAAGGTGACGAAGATGTCCCCGGGTGCAGAGACGGTGAAGACGGAACTAGATCGGGGGATACCTCGATCATCTCGACTGCTGGTGGTGGTGATGCTGCTGAAGACCTCGATCCTCCAGCAGCCGTGACGAAGAATCGGTACAATCTGACTGCTGATAGAATCAGCAGCAGTAACATGAAAATACCGAAAAAAATACATATGAAGATCACGAGCTGGCTGTGAGAAAGACCTTGTGGATTCATTGTCAAACAAATCCTTTTTTCCCTCTCTCTCTTTCTTTCTCTCTCTCCTCACTTTCAACATATATATAGAAAAATTTAAAAGTTAGGTCTCGATTGTTTTTCATTCTATTTTGATATCTCTTCTCTATTGATATAGATAAAAATAAAAATGAGTTTCAACACGACACGACACGATTGAAAATCTAACACGAATTTCAACTAGTTTTCTGACACAAATTTTAATAAATAGTATTTTAGTATTTTTGGTGAATGAATTAAACGGTATAATAGAGAAGAGGGACAAGAATAGAATGAAAAACAAACGAGACATAACTTATAAATTTTTTCTATATATAGGTTGAAAGTGAGGAGAGAGAAAGAGAAAGAAAGAAAGAGTGGAAAAAAAAGATTGGATTTGTTTGAAAATGAATCCACAAGGTCTTTCTCACAGCCAGCTTGTGATCTTCATATGTCTATTTTTCGGTATTTTCATTTCCTGCTACTGATTCTATCAGCCGTCACATTGTACCGATTCTTCATCACGACTGCTGGAGGATCGAGGTCTTCAGCAGCAGCATCACCACCATCAGCAGCGGCAGCAGTCGAGATGGTCGAGGTATCCCCTCTTCCGTCTTCACTGTCTCTGCACCCGGGGACATCTTCGTCACCTTCCCGCGCGTACACGTCGTCGGGTTCCTCGTCGTATTTCACGCCCCCGTCGTCGTTCTAGGGGCGTTTGATCTTTGTAGGGATATGGATCTGAAGTAATTTTTATTTTTCGTCTCTCAAGTTTAGTCTGTTTGTATTGTATCTAGTTGTATCTAGTTCTAGGGGTGTTGGTTAGTATTAGTGTTAGTATTAGTATTAGTAGTATGCGTCGTAGTTGGCCATAATTAATATTGTACGTACGTGGTCGTGTGTGTTTGTTTGTAGTAGAAGGTTCGCTCATCTTAGACACGCATAAAAATGGGTTAAAACACAATTAGACACGCATAAAAATGGGTCTCGACACAACATAATTAATTTGGCCGATATAATGATCACTTTAGTCGACACAACACGACACATTAATTAACATGCCACGAAAAAGTTCGTTGATATAGATAAAAATAAAAATGAGTTTCAACACGATACGACACGATTGAAAATCTAACACGAATTTCAACTAGTTTTTCTGACACAAATTTTTATAAATAGTATTTTAGTATTTTTGGTGAATGAATTAAGCAGTATAATAGAGAAGAGGGACCAAGAATAGAATGAAAAACAAACGAGACCTAACGTATAAAATTTTTCTATACATAGGTTGAAAGTGAGGAGAGAGAAAGAGAAAGAGAAAGAAAAAGAAAGAGTGGGAAAAAAAGATTGGATTTGTTTGAAAATGAATCCACAAGGTCTTTCTCACAGCCAGTTTGTGATCTTCATATGTCTATTTTTCGATATTTTCATGTTCCTGCTACTGATTCTATCAGCCGTCACATTGTATCGATTCTTCATCACGGCTGCTGGAGGATCGAGGTCTTCAGCAGAAGCAGCATCACCACTGGCAGCGGAAGTCGAGATGGTCGAGGTATCCCCTGATCTACTTCCGTCTTCACTGTCTCTGCACCCGGGGACATCTTCGTCACCTTCCCGCGTGTACTCGTCGTCGGGTTCCTCCTCGCATTTCACGCCCCCGTCGTCGTTATTTTAGGGGTGTTTGTTAGTATTAGTATTAGTATTAATAGTATGCCTCGTAGTTGGCCATAATTAATATTCTACGTAGGTGGTCGTGTGTTTGTTTGTAGTAGAAGGATCGCTCATATTAGACCCGCATAAAAACGGATTAAGGCACAATTAGACACGCATAAAAACGAGTCTCGACACGACATAATTAATTTGGCCGATATAATGATCGACTTTAGTCGACACAACATGACACAATAATTAAAATGCCACGAAAAAGTCCGTTGATATAGATAAAAATGAGTTTCGACACGACACGATTGAAAATCTAACACGTATTTCAACTAGTTTTTCTGACACAAATTTGTATAAATAGTATTTTAGTAATTTTGATGAATAAATTTAGCGGTGTAATAGAGAAGAGGAAAAGTGAATCGAATGAAAACAAACGAGACCTAACATAATTTTGTCTATATATAGAGAAAGAGAAAGAGTAAATAAGATTTGTTTGAAAATGAATTTACACGGTCTTTCTCACAGATTCTTCTTCACGGATGCTGGAGGAGCGAGGTCTTCAGCAGCATCACCACCAGCAGCAGTCGTGATGGTCGAGGTATCCCCTCTTCCGTCTTCACCGTCTCTGCACCCGGGGACATCTTCGTCACCTTCCCGCGCGTACTCGTTGTCGGGTTCCTGTCGTATTTCACGCCCCCGTCGTCGTTTTAGGGGCGTTTGTTAGTATTAGTATTAGTATTAGTCGAAATGTATCGGATCAATTCGTGGAAATGGATCTCTTCACTGCTGACTTAACTTGATCTTCAGCCAGTCGATCTGTTCGTTCATCTGTAATTCTGGTCCGTAGGGATATGGATCTGTTATTAATTTGTAGGGATATGGATCAGTTATTAATTTGTAGGGATATGGATTTAGAAACGATGTTTTGTTATTGCGTTATGTTTTGTCATCTACGAGATGGTTAAAATGTGATTTTGCTGACTTTAGGATGCAATTCGTTGTGTTTCGACTAGTACTAGTATTAGTATTAGTATTAGTATTAGTACGGAAGAACGACACCATATAATATTATCTCATTCGGGTCGTGCGTTGACACGACACAAGAATGAGACAACATGAACACAACACGATTATGAGTTTGTACGATCGTAACATGGTCACGACTCGACACAGACACAAGCATGCACGAAACGACATAGACAAAATTAGTCACATGATTTAACCTACCCATATTTATATTAACTTTCTCTATAAATCTATTTATATTTTTATTTAAATAATTAATTATATATTTAATTTTATAAATATAATATATAATTAAAATTAAACGTACTAAAATAAAATAAAATAAAATTTATATAAATAAAAATGTGACTTAATAATAATTCTCTTAGATATTACTTTTATTAATTAATTTATTTATTTTTAAAGTTTTAAATTATTTATAATTTCAATATTAATATTTTATATTTTTTATTGATTATATTTTTAACATATTTAAAAGTTAAAAAATATGTAGGTAGTAATATGAGTTATAAGAATCTTTAAATATTATTTGATGATCTATTTAACAAAAAAAAAATTGTAATAATTATTAAAAAAAATTGGTAGTTTAATATTTTAATAGTTATGTTAAAATGATAATATATGATGAAAGAAATAGTAAGAATAAATTAATGTTAAATTGATTTTCAAGCATCAAAATACAATAATGTTTATGAATTTATAGTTCTAATTTATAATTAAATATTGAATCAATTCAAATGTGTTAATTCTTCAAATTGACAATTTCATAATTAACATCAATGTGATGTTATCATTCAATCTCAATTAATTTAGATCTTTTAAGGAATAAAACCACAAATTAACATCTAAGAAAAACAATCAAAATGTATCTTGGATCCATTTTTTATTATTTAAAGTTGAGCAATGTGTTGAATCAACACGGATTGGCACGATCTTGGTACAGAACGACACCATATAATATTATCTCATTCGGGTCGTGCATTGACACGACACAAGCATGAGGCAACATGAACACGACACGATTATGAGTTTGTACGATCGTAACATGGTCACGACTCGACACGGACACAACACAAGTATAGACACGACACGAGCATGAGTATATACACACGAAACGACATAAACACAATTAGTCACATGATTTAACCTACTCACATTTATATTAACCTTCTCTATAAATCTATTTAAATTTTTATTTAAATAATTAATTATTTAATTTTATAAATATAATATATAATTAAAATTAAACATACTAAAATAAAATATTAATTAAAATTAATTAAAATAAAATAAAAATAAAAAATAAACTATATAAATAGAAATGTGAATTCCTAATAATTCTCTTAGATATTACTTTTATTTATTTATTTATTTTTAAAATTTTAAATTATTTATAATTTAAATATTAATATTTTTTATTTTTTATTGATTATATTTTTAACATATTTAAAAGTTAAAAAATATGTAGGTAGTAACATGGGTGATAAGAATCTTTAAATATTATTTGATGATCTATTTAACAAAAAATTGTAATAATTATTAAAAAAAAATTGATAGTTTAATACTTTAATAGTTATGTTAAATTGATAATATATGATGAAAGAAATAGTAGGAATAAATTGATGTTAAATTGATTTTCAAGCATCAAAATACAAGAATGTTTCTGAATTTATAGTTTTAACTTTTAATTAAATGTTGAATCAATTCAAATGTGTTATTTCTTCAAATTGACAATTTCATAATTAGCATCAATTTGATGCTATCTTTCAATCTCAATTAATTTAGATCTTTTTAAGGAATAAAACCACAAATTAACATCCAAGAAAAACAATCCAAATGTATCTTGGATCCATTTTTAAGGGGTTCATTTTCCCCAACTTCCTTTATACATTTATTTTTGTGAATAAATAAAAAATAACATTTATATTTTATAAATATAATTATATATAAACTAATTAAAAACATACAGTTAGAGTTATAATTTTTATTTTATTATTTATATTTTAAGTTTAAATTGATTTTTGGTGCATCACGGTAAAACTCTGACCACGATTTGGGCGGGAATGAATGGTAATGTAATTCCCGAACCGAATCACTCCATTAGCCTCCCTACATATAAATCACAGTCTAACTTACAATAATATTGATACTTCAATTCACATACAACTTTAATTGAATATTTAATTAGGTATCTCTTAGTCTAAAAGATTCTCGAATTCAGTGAATAACAAATAAAATATGAAATTGAAATATATTTTAACTTGTAGTCATAAAATGTATATTATTCTTAAAACCTTTCTAAGATTTGTTTCGAAAATTCGGTTGAGTCGGTTTAGGTTTTTGAGAGTTATGTAATTGTGAGGTTTACAAGCTAGATAACATATTGAGCCATGTATTTCTATTGTTGTTTAATGTTGAAGCATGTTACTGCTTATGTGCTAAGAAACTTGCTTTCTTCACCTTTAGGCTATAAACATTTTAGCCCTTTTAAAATAACAACTGCTAGTAACAAATTGACTAACTTATTGTTTCACATTGTATAAATAAAATGATAGTTGTCCTAGCTAATTAACATCTTATTTCTTCCAGTCTTTCAATGAAAATCAATTAATATTAGATATCACAGTTATAACAATAAGAAAAAATGTAACACGTTTAGCAAAATGAAACATTAAGAAGGCAAATACTATTATCATCTTCATCTTCACTTGTCTTCATCATTCAACTAGAGACATTATTTAGACTGCAACATTAACTCATCTGCAATATCAAAAGAAAAAATAAATCACTCATTATTAATTATAGGTTAATAGTTTTTCTTCAATGACAAAGAAGTAGAAATAAAGTTTATGTAGTTTATTGATCGCACACATTATTAATGAATAAAAGAAATACTTACACTTAGTCGAGCTCAAAGATACAATGTTAATTCAATTATAGATAAGTTAATTGTAAACTAGTTTCAAGTTCTGAGATCTTGAGATGACAACTCTCTTTGTTTATGGTGATAAGATCAACATGATTCATATTTCTTTAATATAAACTTTATAATCCAAGAAATTCTTTATCAAATTATAATCATATTTTCCAAATGAACACTCCTAGCAACAGTATTAAAATGTAATACAACTTATATATAGTAAGAAGATGACATGAAACTACAAGTCATACTAGTTCGGTGTGATCATGGAAAAAAAATTATACTTTTACAATATATGAGAGTCTATGTCTACCTATCTTGAAGTCCTCCTGAGATAAATTTTTCCTAGGAACAAGATAAAAAAAAAAGTCTCATCTTAATTGGAAGTATGCAAAACATTAATTGTTGATAAAAACAGTGGAACTCTATTCTATTATATATAAAACTCCTCTTTCATCTCCCTTCTCTATAACAAGAAAAATGGAGAATGAAGACCATCTCACCTTCTTCAAAATCATTCTACCTGGCCAAACAAAGTTTGATACAATAGTAAATAACTCTCTAGTTTCTAGTTAAGATAGATTTTTATATCTTCACTAACTTAGAACATGAATAATATAAGTACATAGAATCCCTCAAAACTTCACCAACAACTTTGTAAAAAACTTGCCTCAAGATGCAACCCTTAGAGGTCCTTATGGCAAGATTTGTCCCGTTAAACTAAGGAAAGATTTGGAGGGTTAGGTAAGGATTGAAAATGGGCGGGATTTGTTTTATGAAGACTCCCGCTTTGAAGGCGGGGAATTCACGGTATTCACTTACGACGTAAAAAGTGTTCGAAATGAGTGGAACAGAAAGAATTGAGAAATTTCATGGCGAATGCTCTAACATTAATAATAACAAAATACAAGTGATTGATGATGATATTGGAGAAGGCTGGAATCAAACCCCTTATTTTTTCAAACGTTTGTTGAATTATCATGTAACAAAGTCTTTATTGTGATGAGTTTATAAATAGGAATGAAAACCGTGACATAATTATTATTCTAATTGCAGAATTTTTACAAATGAATTGTTCATGAAACACTTAGGTATACTAAATAAGGATGGAAGATCATGGGATGTGACCTATATTCCAATGATAATTATTATAATCATATTTGTCAAATTAACACTTCAAGCAACAAGATCAAAATGCAAGTCTCAAGATCATATTTATACAAAATTTGAAATTCAAGCCTCAAATTGCAAAATTTAAATTTTGAGCACTAAGTCAAACAAATAACTCAAATTCTAAGTCCCAAATAACTGTTTTGGCCTTTTCAAATTTGGTACTAAGCCTTTTCAAGATCATATTTTTTGAATATTTCTAATAATTATCGGAACAATTTTTATACTTGTGCAATTGAAGGAATTTTTGCTATACTGTACCTTAAGAAATTAAAAATAATAACAATAATAAAATTGTAAAATAAAAAGGAGGATGGAGGTACTAAAAATAGGAAACACCCTTGTATATTCAGTTTACAAGTCCATAATTAACAATAAAGAAAAATTAGCAATTTAAAATTGTTTTTTAAATGCATTTTGTATGAAGGATTTAAAAAAGACAAAGCTATTATCATCACCATCTTCACTTGTCTTTCTTGTTCAATCACTTATCTTCCTTGTTTAACGAAACTATTAAAAAAACAACTTTAACTCCTCTGCAATATCAAAGAAAAAAGAAATCATCCATCATTATTTGCAGGTTAAAACAATTTTCATCAATATAGAGGAGTAGAAGTCATATATATGATCGATAAAACACAGAACTTGTGTAAAATATTATTGATCACACACACTATTCATCAATAAAAAAAAGAAACCCACTAAGTTATCTCAATTGACAAGAGTGGGTTTTTTTAAGAGATCAAAAGTCACTTCTTTCCTTCAAAAAAAATATTAAAAAAAAGAAGAAGAAGACTTACCCCTAGTGAATCCCATGAGAGTGTTTATGTTGATAAAATCTACATTATTCATCTCTTAATTATATAAACATATATTTTACTCATCTCTATAAATGTGCAACATATAAAATCCCCGATTATCTAAACTTCAAAAAATCTCTTTTTCTCTAGACCGCACCAATTATATAAATTATGTAAAATACAGAGTTTTTGTTAAACTGATTAATGCAATGAAATACAACTAATCGCTCTCAATATAAGTGAGGGCTTCAAAATAATATTGATACAAATGTTTAATGACAGGATACGAAACTGTTACCACTTTACTCTCCACATGGAACAATACCAATTGTGATCCAAACACCATAAGGATTAACTAGATGCAAATCTACGTTAGGGTTGAGGTGAGCTTAAGCCGATCATAATTTCTATTTCTTTCTCTAAATCTCAAAAACAGACAAAATTATACGTTAATCTACTTGATTCATTTCTAATTCGTCACAACCTAAAATCTCTTGTAAAAGTAACTAACATATTTATATACATTAAAAGAGAGAATATCTTTAATTGGAAATACCTCCCTCCTCGATTAACAATCTGAAGATGAATGTAATAATATATAATATTGCAGTGTTTTGAGATCCATTTTTAATAATAAAAATAACATTTTTCTACATTTATGACATAATCCCTTTTGAATCCCATAAGGACACATTCAAGTACATACAATATTCTCCACATCCATGTTCAAATGGGATTTATGATTTCTGACATCTTTGTTTTTTTATCTATTGCCAAAATAATTGTTAGCAATTATATATTAAATTAAGCAGAGCAGATTAAGCATATTGTCCACTATTAATCATCTTCCATAATCCAACCTACTAATTGCCTCAATAAACCCTATTTCTTTATACATGTATATATATATATATATATATATATATATATATATATATATATATATATATATATATATATATATATATATATATATATATATATATATATATATATATTTGATTTTGTAATTCTACTATTGGAAGATCTGATTTCCATAAGCCTAGAATATTGTTCTGAAAGTTGAGGATAAACTCCTCATAACCTACACTAATATCGTGGACCCAAGTTTCTCTCAACCATATATATATATATACATGTAATCCATAATTAGTCAATAAGAATGGTATTATATATTTATGATGTCAATAACTAACTAACTTACATGCTTTGGATGTCCGAATATATCGCAAGGGCGATATATAATTTCCCTACAAGCCCAAGTCTAGAACAACGTCAATAACTATATAATGGTTGATCGTTGATTTTATTCGAAAGATATTAAGTGATAAGATGCAAGTCGATCGCTTGAATTGGAAATTAGATTATTCATGTGATTAGTTATTGTCATTAATAATGATCATGAGTCATGAATGAATTGATTGATTTTTAGGTTTGTGAAAGAGAGATTTGAAGTTGATTGTGGTACTGGGATAGAGAGAAAAGGGGAGGAGGGAATTTATATTCTAAATTTAAAATTAGAGTTACTTATTAAATTTGAATTAAAATGTTAATAAGCATAAAAAGAGAGAGAGAAGCTGATCTATTCCCATCAGCAGTCCACAATTAAATTACTGTTTGTTTGGATGCAAAACTGAGTGGGCTATTCTATTTCCAAACAGGGCAGTAACAATTTATTAATTTCTTTGTTTTAATTTTATTTTATTTTATTTTAAGTTTAGAATATAATAGACAAAATAATTTTAAAAACTGTTTTCATTCTATTTATATATTTATAAATATTGGAAAAAAAGCGTACTAGTCTAATAAGTTTATTGCAATTTTATGCAATTGAATTATGTTATAGATTTTTATTTTTTTATAAAATACTTAATAATTAGAATTTAGATCAATTTTCTAACTCTTTTAAAAATATAGATATATAATAAATAATACAAATATTATTTTCAATAAATGTAATTTTGAAAATATTAAAAGAAATTCATATTTATAAAATATATATATATATATATATATAACAATAATAAAATTAATCGTGGTATATTTAATATTTTATTAATTAACAAATGTTATATGAACAAAAAATATATATAGTAGATGATTTCCTAAAATTTAAATCTAAATTTGTTTATAAATTTAATTTACTCTTCTTGTAACACAAAATAAACTTTCAATTAAATTGATTCAATAAAATTAACATTTTCATATTTTCTCAATCTAATGAATAATATATAATTCTCACTAAACTAATATAAATTATAGATTAACAAAAAAATATATAACTTTTCATGTAATTAGAAATTTTTATATGTCTTACTAATTAAATAATATTTTGTTACCATCTCATTTATATAACAAATACTATCGATCTCTCAAATATGATATTTTTCTTATCTAAATATTATAATTTTTTCAAGTTTGTCAATTTTTTTTAACAAATTATGACCTAGGATTATCAATTTATATTTATAATTTTATATATAAATGTATTAATTAATATCATTAGCCAATTGACTTAACAAATTAATTATACTCACTATTAATGTATATTAAAACTCAAATAAATAAGACTGAGTGACACTATAATTAATAAATTATTAAATATTATAATATATAATAAATTATGAAAATATAATAATCAATATATAATTAAGGGCCTATAATTAACCATCAAACTAATCCCTTATTACATTGTTTCATTTCATGTGCAGAAATGAAACTCTAATAATTCATGGGCGGGCCGAGGCCCAATAATTTATTTGTAATTAACTTAACGAAACCCTAATAATCAAGACGCCTCTTACGCCTCCTATTATCATTTTCGGATCGGCTTACAATATTTAAGTAGTTGGTGCTCTCCCATTTTAGTGAATGCGATATAGATATTTTTCATCATCAAATTCACCTTCAAGTGTGTATGTGTGAAGTTTGTCGTCAATTTCTTTCATTGTGTCCCGATTGTGAGTTCTACTTCTATACTTCATGTTACCGATTATAATATTAGATAAATCTCCTTCTTATAATTTACTTTTGAATGTTGATTAGCTAGTTCAACACCAACTTAATGTCGCAAACAAGATTGTCGATCATCTCATCGCTTTTGAAAAGGTATTTTCATTTTATCTTTGAAATTGATATTCCGCGAACTTTAATTTACTTTATTTTCTTTCAGGCAATGGTTTATTTCTTGGAATATTTTAACCCAACATCAAATCGCCTTGATATTAATTTCAACAAAGATGTTTTCAATATGAATCGAATTCAATCTCCTCCAGGTTTTCAAAGGCTCTTATTTAGGTAATTCTTTAATTTTTTGTTATCTAAATTGCTATTTTAATTTTATGATGTCTATCAACTAATTTGATCTATAATTTTAGTGTTATTCAAGTTGTTTTTACCTTTTTTTTTTTCAAAATCTAAAAAATTCACCACTAAGTTACTATTATCAACTTGATAATTTGAAGAAGAAAAAATGCACACAGTGTTTCACATCTAGAGAGGTCCCAAAATTGCTTATGGTTAATTAATTAAGCTATATATATGAATTATTCTCATCTTTCAATATATATGTCACTAGTTAGGATTTAATCCAACTTATTTTTAATAATATTACAAATAATATAAATGATTGATATTAAAATATTAAGTAAATTTCTATATATATATTTTTTTTTTATAATTTACATGGGAATGTGAAATCTCGTTTAACTGTCATTGTGTCTGCTCAACTGCAATGGTGAAGGTGCGGAATTGATCGGAATATATATTAATTAATTATTTGAGTTTATTTTCTCAGAGATTTGTACATTTGATTGTCTAATTTCTATTAATTAATTGTTTTGCTTGATTCTGTGGTATATATCCTTCTCTCAGTAGGCTCGTTTAATTTGCTTATCTAATCGAATTCGATTTTCAATGAAATATATGTAGGAATTCGATTTGACTGGAAGTCTGCTTAAGATTTCTGTAATAATTTCTGGAGGCAGGGACCTAACGAGGGTGACTAAATCATCGGCGGCTACGACAAACCTTGTTTGAATATATTTGCCCCGCTTTCTCTCTCTATTCATAGGATCGGTCTGGACGTCCATGGATAGAGTCGGCTATCGATTCAGAGTGCCCAAATTGATTTTGGAGAAGAGATTAAAAATGAAAGACGAAAGTAAAGTGACGAGAAATCAGGATAATGTAGGGAAAGTATTTTGGAGAAGAGATTAGTGAGACGGAATTCCGGACAAGCGTTGACAAAATGTGATGTTCAAACTTTTTTTTTCTTTTTCTTTGCATTTTTTTTTTACTAAATATATGATGAAACATTTTCTCAATTTAAGCTTCCGTATAATTTTTATGTAATCAAAAGACTATGTAATTTTGTGAGAAAAACAAGAAAGGTTAAATCATCAAAAAAAAAGACTCAAACACGTTTTTTTTCTTTCTTTTTTACCAATCAATATAAATTTATCATTTTAAATATATTAACGAACTTATTCAAAATTCAGGTAATAAAATCATTATTTGTTCTTTTGTTTTTTCAAAAGAGAATGTTAAAATATCGTGGGACGACTCAAAAACTATTTTTTTTTCAATTTTTAAATTATTTTCTAATAAGGGAGTTATGATTTGAGCGCAATTATTAAATAATTATCATGAAAAATATATTTATTGAACTTATATTCAAATTTTATGTAATCAAACTACTATTTTTTTTCTTGGTTCTTTTCCGACTTAGGCGGGGTAGGATTGACCGGCCATTTTCTCTATATTTATTTTAGTTATTCAAATCTTATAATTAATGAACAAGTATGAGTTAGTTAATTTACTCATAAAAAATTGCTTAAATTTAGGATTTTTATTTCTTATTTTGCTAGAATTATTTTCTACTAAGACCGCGGGCCATAGTTTTGAATATATTTATTCAACTTAATTAAATTTCAGTAATCACTAATCAATAGACTATCCGTCATAATTTTATTACTTTTTTTTTATAAATTTAATTTTAAATTATTCAATTGTATATGTAAGTTACCATATATTATTACAAAAATAAAAGATTGTTAAATAATTAATTTTTTTTTCATAAAAATCAGAAAATCTACTCTAATAGTTTTGTCATGGTACATTTATTATTATATTATCTAAAATAAACATGGAAATGTAATAATGCTACCAAACTCAAATGTTGAATATCTGATATAACTTCACCTTTCAGTATTTGAACATTTCTATTGTACTTGTCCATTTATAGTTATTAGATGTGTTGTAAAATGTAATCTAAATGAAAATGAAACTGAAAAAATAACACAACATATTAACAGATCAAGTTGACATTAGGGTACTAAATTGAATTATAAATTTGATTTTTTAAATAATGTATTTTTGTGTATTTAAGAATAAAATAAAATGTAGCCCAACTCATCTCAGCTTCATAATGCAGCATAACCCTTTTTTAATTTTATTTAATTAAAAAATTATTTTTAATTTAAATGAAGGTAAAACTTTAAGATTAGGCTAGATTCCTAGGTTCAAACAAAAAAATAAATAAAAATGTTTAATAAAAGAATAAGAGGGTCATATCATTATGTTATTTATTTGTTGTTTGTACGTGGGTATATCTTTTACTCACATTTTTTTTTATCTCACTTCACTTTAAATTTTTGATTATATCCTTTATTAATATTGGTTTATGATTTAATATTGAGTGGACTAGAATATACATGTTTTAAATTTGAATAGTAACATTAGTTTATTCTAATGTGACATTATGATTTTGAATTATAATATTATTCCACAATTAAAACTTGATTTTTTTTTTTTAAAAGTTAACAGTTTGGATGAGTTTTTGATTGAAAAATTAATCCAAATTGTTTTCAGTCCTTCAAAATCTTTAAATTGTTAATTTGAGATTAAACAACCTTTCGATTTTATCCGTTATAAATTTGGTTGGACCAATTTATCTATTTTAATACAACTACTAAATTGAAGCATAAAAACTTATTTCTTATTCTTTATCTAATTCTAAATGAGATAGGTTTGTTGTAAATTCACAACTATTCATTTTCTTATAAAAAATAAATCTTTTGATAGTTTTTTTTAAAACTATTATTTTATTACCATCACTTCCTTAATTATAATTAATTTTAAAATGTCAAAATAAAAAAGTAAAATTGATATTATTTATATTTTGTAAAAAAAGTAAAATTTGAATAAATAAAACTTTTTAGGTAAAAAGTTATAAAAATAATAACTTTTGACAAATTTTTAGACTAATGCATGAAAGATTTGGTTAATAAATAGTAAAATATTATTTTTTTATTTATATTAATTAATCTCAAATAATTGTCAAATTTACAATAATATTTATTATATAGAAAAATAATACAAAAAGTTATGTTTATTAAATCAATTGCACACATTTATTTGTGAATAAATAATATTTTTATTTATATTATTAATCTCAAATAATTTTTCAAAATTCTAATAATATTAATTATATAGAAAAAATAATACAAAATTTATGTTTAATAAATCAATTGCATACATTTATTCATGTGAATAAATAAAAAATAAAATTTTTATTTTATAAATATAATAATATATAAGCTAATTAAAAATACATATTTAGACTTATAACTTTTATTTTATTATTTATATTTTAAGTTTAAATTGATTTTTGGTGTATCACTGGAAAACTCCGTCCACGATTGAGGCGGGGATGATAATGTAATTCCCGAACCGAATCACTCCATTATTATCCCTAAATAAATCACAATCTAACTTACAATAATATTGATACTTCAATTCACATACAACTTTAATTGAATATTTAGTTAGGTATCTCTTAGTCTAAAAGATTCTCTGAGCAAATACAATATGAAATTGAAATCCATTTTAACCTTCGTCAAATGTTTATTATTCTTAAAACCTTTCTAAGATTTGTTTTGAAAATTCGGTTGAGTCGGTTTAGGTTTTTGAAAGTTATGTAATTTTGAGGTTTACAAGCTAGATAATATATCGAACCATGTATTTCTATTGTTGTTTAATGTTGAAGCATGTTACTGCTGATGTGCTAAGAAACTTGCTTCCTTCAACTTTAGGCTATAAACATTTTAGCCCTTTTAAAATAACAATTGCTAGTAACAAATTGACTAACTTATTATTTCACATTTGTATAAATAAAATGATAGTTGTCCTAGCTAATTAACATCTTATTTCTTCAAGTCTTTCAATGAAAATCAATTAATATTAGATATCACAGTTATAACAATAAGAAAAAAATGTAACACGTTTAGCAAAATGAAACATTAAGAAGGCAAATACTATTATCATCTTCATCTTCACTTGTCTTCATCATTCAACTAGAGACACTATTTAGACTGCAACATTAACTCATCTGCAATATAAAAAAAAACACTCATTATTAATTATAGGTTAATAGTTTTTCTTCAATGACAAAGAAGTAGAAATAAAGTTTATGTAGTTTATTGATCGCACACATTATTAATGAATAAAAGAAATACTTACACTTAATCGAGCTCAAAAATACAATGTTAATTCAATTATAAATAAGTTAATTGTAAACTAGTTTCAAGTTCTGAGATCTTGAGACGACAACTCTCTTTGTTTATGGTGATAAGATCCACATGATTCATATTTCTTTAATATAAACTTTTTAATCCAAGAAATTCTTTATCAAATTATAATCATATTTTCCAAATGAACACTCCTAGCAACAGTATTAAAATGTAATACAACTTATATATAGTAAGAAGATGACATGAAACTACAAGTCATACTAGTTCAGTGTGATCATGGAAAAAAAATTAAACTTTGACAATATATGAGAGTCTATGTCTACCTATTTTGAAGTCTTCATGAGATAAATTTATCCCAAGAACAAGATAAAAAAAAAATTCTGTCATCTTTTTGCTCAAGTGTGTCATACAATTGGAAGTATGCAAAACATTAATTGTTGATAAAAACAGAGGAACTCTATTCTATTATATATAAAACTCCTCTTTCATCTCCCTTCTCTATAACAAGAAAAATGGAGAATGAAGACCATTTCAGCTTCTTCAAAATCATTCTACCTGGCCAAACAAAGTTTGATACAATAGTAAATAACTCTCTAGTTTCTAGTTAGGATAGATTTTTATATCTTCACTAACTTAGAACATGTATAATATAAGTACATAGAATCCCTTAAAACTTCACCAACAACTTTGTAAAAAACTTGCCTCAAGATGCAACCCTTAGAGGTCCTTATGGCAAGATTTGTCCCGTTAAACTAAGGAAAGATTTGGAGGGTTAGGTAAGGATTGAAGATGGGCGGGATTTGTTTTATGAAGACTCCCGCTTTGAAGGCGGGGAATTCCAGTATTCACTTACGACGGAAAAAGTGTTCGAAATGAGTGGAACAGAAAGAATTGAGAAATTTCATGGCGAATGCTCTAACATTAATAATAACAAAATACAAGTGATTGATGATGATATTGGAGAAGGCTGGAATCAAACCCCTTATTTTTTCAAACGTTTGTTGAATTATCATGTAACAAAGTCTTTATTGTGATGAGTTTATAAATAGGAATGAAAACCGTGACATAATTATTATTCTAATTGCAGAATTTTTACAAATGAATTGTTCATGAAACACTTAGGTATACTAAATAAGGATGGAAGATCATGGGATGTGACCTATATTCCAATGATAATTATTATAATCATATTTGTCAAATTAACACTTCAAGCAACAAGATCAAAATGCAAGTCTCAAGATCATATTTATACAAAATTTGAAATTCAAGCCATAAATTGCAAAATTTAAATTTTGAGCACTAAGTCAAACAAATAACTCAAATTCTAAGTCCCAAATAACTATTTTGGCCTTTTCAAATTTGGTACTAAGCCTTTTCAAGATCATATTTTTCGAATATTTCTAATAATTATCGGAACAATTTTTATACTTATGCAATTGAAGGAATTTTTGCTATACTGTACCTTAAGAAATTAAAAATAATAACAATAATAAAATTGTAAAATAAAAAGGAGGATGGAGGTACTAAAAATAGGAAACACCCTTGTATATTCAGTTTACAAGTTCATAATTAACAATAAAGAAAAATTAGCAATTTAAAATTGTTTTTTAAATGCATTTTGTATGAAGGATTTAAAAAAGACAAAGCTATTATCATCACCATCTTCACTTGTCTTTCTTGTTCAATCACTTATCTTCCTTGTTTAACGAAACTATTAAAAAAACAACTTTAACTCCTCTGCAATATCAAAGAAAAAAGAAATCATCCATCATTATTTGCAGGTTAAAACAATTTTCATCAATATAGAGGAGTAGAAGTCATATATATGATCGATAAAACACAGAACTTGTGTAAAATATTATTGATCACACACACTATTCATCAATAAAAAAAAGAAACCCACTAAGTTATCTCAAGTGACAAGAGTGGGTTTTTTTAAGAGATCAAAAGTCACTTCTTTCCTTCAAAAAAAATATTAAAAAAAAGAAGAAGAAGACATACCCCTAGTGAATCCCATGAGAGTGTTTATGGTGATAAAATCTACATTATTCATCTCTTAATTATATAAACATATATTTTACTCATCTCTACAAATGTGCAACATATAAAATCCCCGATTATCTAAACTTCAAAAAATCTCTTTTTCTCTAGACCGCACCAATTATATAAATTATGTAAAATACAGAGTTTTTGTTAAACTGATTAATGCAATGAAATACAACTAATCGCTCTCAATATAAGTGAGGGCTTCAAAATAATATTGATACAAATGTTTAATGACAGGATACGAAACTGTTACCACTTTACTCTCCACATGGAACAATACCAATTGTGATCCAAACACCATAAGGATTAACTAGATGCAAATCTACGTTAGGGTTGAGGTGAGCTTAAGCTGATCATAATTTCTATTTCTT
Organism: Impatiens glandulifera; assembly: GCF_907164915.1. Classification (NCBI taxonomy): domain Eukaryota; kingdom Viridiplantae; phylum Streptophyta; class Magnoliopsida; order Ericales; family Balsaminaceae; genus Impatiens; species Impatiens glandulifera. The sequence continues at coordinate 53,299,937 of NC_061863.1, read as the reverse complement.
TCTCTAAATCTCAAAAACAGACAAAATTATACGTTAGTCTACTTGATTCATTCCTAATTCGTCACAACCTAAAATCTCTTGTAAAAGTAACTAACATATTTATATACATTAAAAGAGAGAATATCTTTAATTGGAAATACCTCCCTCCTCGATTAACAATCTGAAGATGAATGTAATAATATATAATATTGCAGTGTTTTGAGATCCATTTTTAATAATAAAAATAACATTTTTCTACATTTATGACATAATCCCTTTTGAATCCCATAAGGACACATTCAAGTACATACAATATTCTCCACATCCATGTTCAAATGGGATTTATGATTTCTGACATCTTTGTTTTTTTATCTATTGCCAAAATCATTGTTAGCAATTATATATTAAATTAAGCAGAGCAGATTAAGCATATTGTCCACTATTAATCATCTTCCATAATCCAACCTACTAATTGCCTCAATAAACCCTATTTCTTTATACATGTATATATATATATATATATATATATATATTTGATTTTGTAATTCTACTATTGGAAGATCTGATTTCCATAAGCCTAGAATATTGTTCTGAAAGTTGAGGATAAACTCCTCATAACCTACACTAATATCGTGGACCCAAGTTTCTCTCAACCATATATATATATACATGTAATCCATAATTAGTCAATAAGAATGGTATTATATATTTATGATGTCAATAACTAACTAACTTACATGCTTTGGATGTCCGAGCGATATAAAATTTCCCTACAAGCCCAAGTCTAGAACAACGTCAATAACTATATAATGGTTGATCGTTGATTTTATTCGAAAGATATTAAGTGATAAGATGCAAGTCGATCGCTTGAATTGGAAATTAGATTATTCATGTGATTAGTTATTGCCATTAATAATGATCATGGGTCATGAATGAATTGATTGATTTTTAGGTTTGTGAAAGAGAGATTTGAAGTTGATTGTGGTACTGGGATAGAGAGAAAAGGGGAGGAGGGAATTTATATTCTAAATTTAAAATTAGTTACTTATTAAATTTGAATTAAAATGTTAATAAGCATAAAAAGATAGAGAGAAGCTGATCTATTCCCATCAGCAGTCCACAATTAAATTACTGTTTGTTTGGATGCAAAACTGAGTGGGCTATTCTATTTCCAAACAGGGCAGTAACAATTTATTAATTTCTTTGTTTTAATTTTATTTTATTTTAAGTTTAGAATATAATAGACAAAATAATTTTAAAAACTGTTTTCATTCTATTTATATATTTATAAATATTGGAAAAAAAAAAGCGTACTAGTCTAATAAGTTTATTGCAATTTTATGCAATAGAATTATGTTATAGATTTTTATTTTTTTTATAAAACACTTAATAATTAGAATTTAGATCAATTTTCTAACCCTTTTAAAAATATAGATATATAATAAATAATACAAATATTATTTTCAATAAATGTAATTTTGAAAATATTAAAAGAAATTCATATTTATAAAATATATATATATATATATATATATATAACAATAATAAAATTAATCGTGGTATATTTAATATTTTATTAATTAACAAATGTTATATGAACAAAAAAAAAAATATATAGTAGATGATTTCCTAAAATTTAAATCTAAATTTGTTTATAAATTTTAATTTACTCTTCTTTTAATATAAAGACTCTTAATTTACTCTTCTTGTAACACAAAATAAACTTCAAATTAAATTGATTCAATAAAGTTAACATTTTCATATTTTCTCAATCTAATAAATAATATATAATTCTCACTAAACTAATATAAATTATAGATTGACAAAAAAAATATTTAACTTTTCAAGTAATTAGAAATTTTTATATGTTTTACTAATTAAATAATATTTTGTGACCATCTCATTTATATAACAAATACTATTGATCTCTCAAATATGATATTTTTCTTATCTAAATATTATAATTTTTTCAAGTTTGTCAATTTTTTTTAACAAATTATACCACAGGATTATCAATTTATATTTATAATTTTATATATAAATGTATTAATTAATATCACTAGCCAATTGAGTTAACAAATTAATTATACTCATTTTGCACTATTAATGTATTAAAACTCAAATAAATAAGACTGAGTGACACTATAATTAATAAATAGTTAAATATTATAACATAAAATAAATTATGAAAATATAATAATCAATATATAATTAAGGGCCTATAATTAACCATCAAACTAATCGATAATTATATTGTTTCATTTCATGTGCAGAAATGAACCCTAATAATTCATGGGCGGGCCGAGGCCCAATCATTAATTTGTAATTAAATTAATGGAACCCTAACGATTCATGGGCGGGTCGAGGCCCAATAATTGATTTTTAATTAACTTAACGAAACCCTAATAATCAAGACGCCTCTTACGCCTCCTATTATCATTTTTGGATCGGCTTACAATATTTAAGTAGTTGGTGCTCTCCCATTTTAGTGAATGCGATATAGATATTTTTCATCATCAAGTTCACCTTCAAGTGTGTATGTGTGAAGTTTGTCGACAATTTCTTTCATTGTGTCCCGATTGTGAGTTCTACTTTTATACTTCATGTTATCGATTATAATATTAGATAAATCTCCTTCCTTCTTATAATTTACTTTTGAATGTTGATTAGCTAGTTCAACACCAACTTAATGCCGCAAACAAGATTGTCGATCATCACATCGCTTTTGAAAAGATATTTTCATTTATCTTTGAAATTGATATTCCGCGAACTTTAATTTACTTTATTTTCTTTCAGGCAATGGTTTATTCCTTGGAATATTTTAACCCAGCATCAAACCGCCTTAATATTAATTTCAACAAAGATGTTTTCAATATGAATCGAATTCAATCTCCTCCAGGTTTTTCAAAAGCTCTTATTTAGGTAATTCTTTAATTTTTTTTTATCTAAATTGCTATTTTAATTTTATGATATCTATCAACTAATTTGATCTGAAATTTTAGTATTATTCAAATTGTTTTTAACTTTTTTTTTCAAAATCTACCAAATTCACCACTAAGTTGTTATTATCAACTTGATAATTTGAAGAAGAAAAAATGCACACAGTGTTTCATTTCACAATTTAGAGAGGTCCCAAAAATTGCTTATGGTTAATTAAGCTATATATATGAATTATTCTCATCTTTCAATATATATGTCACTAGTTAGAATTTAATCCAACTTATTTTTAATAATATTAAAAATAATATAAATGATTGATATTAAAATATTAAGTAAATTTCTATATATATTTTTTTTATAATTTACATGTGAATGTGAAATCTCGTCTAACTCATATATATATATATATATAATCTAGGTAGGAATTCGATTTGAAGTCTGCTTAAGATTGCTTAAGATTTCTGTAATAATTTCTGGAGGCAGGGACCTAACAAGGGTGACTAAATCATTGGCGGCGGCGGCAGAACTTGTTTGAATAAAATTACCCCACTTTCTCCCTTGATACTTAGGATCGGTCTGGACGTCCATGGATAGAGTCGGCTATCGATTCAGAGTGCCCAAATTGATTTTGGAGAAGAGATTAAAAATAAAAGTAGAAAGTAAAGTGACGAGAAATCAGGGTAATGTAGGGTACCGTATCCCACTTATTTGTTCAAACACACTTAGTCAAAGTGAATTCTGGATCAGCGCTGACAAAATGTAATGTTTAAAAAAATAAATTTATTCTTTTCAACTGAGACCCATGTATGATCATCTTAAAAATATATATATATGAACGGTTTGCCAAATTTAGGGTTTCGTATATAATTTTCATGTAATCAAAAGACTGTAGTTTTCGGCGCAAAACAAGAAAGATTAAACCATCCAAATACTCAAAAACGTTTTTTTTTTCTTCTTTTGGCTATGATTCTTTCCGACCAAGGCTGCATACGAACACGATCAATTTAAATTTATCGTTTTGAGTATAATAACGAATTTATTCAAAATTCAGGTAATAAACTCACTATTTTTTTTATTTTTTCAAAAGAGAAGGTTAAATATCGCAGGACAGTTTAAAAAAAAATCTTTTAAAACTAGGTTATAATAAGGGAGTTATGAATTGAGCGTGATTATTAAATATTTATCATGAAAAATATGTTTATGGAACTTATTCAAATTATGTAATCAAACTACTAATTTTTTATAGCTAAATGAAAAAAATTAATCATCACAAAACCATATAAATATTTGTTTCTTTTATTGGTTCTTTTCCAACTTAGTCGATGTATGATTGATCGCGATGAATTAAATATTATCATAATCTTTAATATTTTTACAGAATTTTTAAAACTTAGGTAATCAAAATTGCTATTTGTTTTTAGTTTTCTCAACAAAAAAAAATAAAATATTACGAGACAATTGAGGGAATTTTATTTTTTTTAAGAGTTTTAGACTAAAGCTATGTACATTAAACTTGATTAGTCAAATATTATGGTCTTCATATATATATATATTTATTGTAGTTATTCAAATCTTAAAATTAATAAACAACTATAAGTTATTTAATTTACTCATAAAAAATGTTCAATAATCTGATAAGATTATAGGATTTTTATTTCTTATTTTACTAGGATTATTTTCCAACTGTGGGCCATAATTTTGAATATATTTATTAAACTTATTCAAATTTAATTTTATTATTTTTTAATAAATTTAATTATAAATTATTCAATTGTATATGTAAGTTACCATATATTATTACAAAATTAAATAATTATTTTTTTCATAAAAATCAGAAAAACCTATTCTAATAATTGACTATCAGATATAACTTCACTTTTAGGTATTTGAATATTTCACAATTGTACTTGTCCATTTATAGTTATTAGATATGTTGTAAAATTTAATCTAAATGAAACTAAAAAAAAGTAACGAGTCAATAATATTTAAATGAGTTAAAAATAACACAACATATTAATAGATCACTTTGACATTAGAGTACCAAACTGAATTTATTTGATTTTTTAAATAAAATAAAATAAAATGTAGCCCAAATCATTTCAGCTTGATACTGCAGCATAACCTTTTTTTTTACATTATATTTAATAAAAAAATCATTTTAAATTTAAATGAAGGTAACACTTTCAGATTTAAGATTAGGCTAGATTTATAGGTCAAACAAAAATTAAATAAAAAATTGTTTAATAAAAGAATAAGGGATCATATCATTATGTTATGTATTTGTTGTTTCTACAAGTTTATATATTTTACTCACATTTTCTTATCTCACTTCACATTAAATTTTTTATTATATCCTTTATTAATATTATATAATATATTAAATATGTATTTTATTTACTGTATTATTATTATTATATATATATAATATTATAATTTCATTATTAAAAAATTACACTTATAAAAATAATATAATTTTTTTAATGATTATATTATATTTTTTTATAATTTAATTAAATTATAAATAAATAAAATTGTTTTGTTTTACATTTATTTATTTTCAACTAATTAATAAAATTTAAATTAAATAAATATAATTCACATAAAAAATTATATTATAATTAATTTATTATTTTAATTAAATTTTATTAGTTATTAAATATAATAATTAAATATTAAATAAAAATTATACAATAATTTATAATTAATTAATTCATAAAAATAATAATTAAATTTAATAATATAAATTTTAATTTCAAAATCATATATTAATTTGATTAATTCAGAATAAAATTATTTTTTAAAATTTAAACAATATTATTATATTATATACAAACAAAACAAATATATTATACACAAAACAAATTAATACATTTTGCATGTAACTAACTTTGTTATTATATGACTTAATGCTAGGAAGTTGGGAATTGAGACTATTATTTTTAAGTTTTTGATGTAAAGCGATATCATATATACCTCCCACTTTCTTTTCTTTCCATTTGTATTAATGTGTTTATTCTTATTATAAGTCAATTGTAATTGTTTTATTAAGTGTTCTTTATTTTTTATTTTCAAATTGTTATATTTAAGTATTTTTTATTTAAATTGTTCTATTTAAGTTAGAGGAGAATTCATGGTTGGAAAATTTTAAACAATACAAAATAAAATAAAAATATTTTATATTATAATTAATAAAAATAATTTAATTTAGTTGATTAAATGTTATAATAATATTTATTAAGGAATTGAACCCATTATAATAAAAATATTGATTTATTATATAATTTGAGTGGATTTAGAATATAGATATTTCAAATTTGAATAGGAACATTAGTTTATTCTAATGTGGCATTATGATTTTGAATTGTAATATTATTCCACTATTAAAATTTAATTTTTTTTAACAGATTGTTTGATTTTTTTTCATTGAAAATTAATCTAAATTAGTTTAGATCTTTCAAAATCTTCTATTCTTAATTTGGGATTAAACAACTGTTCAATTTTATCATTTTTAAAATTGGTTGGACCAATTTATCAATTTTAATACAACTACTAAATTAAAGCATACAAATTTATGTCTTATACTTTATCCAATTCTAAATGAGATAGGTTTATTTTTAATCCACAACTATCCCTTTTCTTTAAATATATATATATATATATATTGATAGAGAATTTTTTGAAACTTTTATTTTATTATCATCACTTCCTTAATTATAATTCATTTCAAAAATGTCAAAATAAAAAAATGAAATTGATATTATTTATATTCTGTAAAAAAAATTGAATAAATTAATTTTTAGGTAAAAAGTTTTAAAAATAATAACTTTTTGACAAATTTTTAGACTAATGAAAAATTTGGTTAATAAATATTTTTGTAAAATATTTTTTTATTTAAATTAATTAATCAATTGCATACATTTGTCAAAATTACAATAATATTTATTATATAGAAAAACAAAACAAAAAGTTATTTTATTAAATCAATTGCATTCATTTATTTGTGTGAATAATTAATTTTTTTTATTTATATTAATTAATCTCAAATAATTGGTCAAAATTCTAATAATATTAATTATATAGAAAAATAATACAAAAAGTTATATTTATTAAATCAATTGCATACATTTATTTATGTGAATAAATAAATAATAATATTTATTTTATAAATATAAATTCACTCTTTTTTTTTCTCTAAAATCCAAATTATATATAAAATAATTAAAAAATGTATAATTAATTTTAAAATTTATCTAAATTAGACTCATAATTTTTATTTTCTTATTTATATTTTAAGTTTAAATTGATTTTTAGTGAACCACGTCAACAATTATCGTTCTTACAATTAATCCACAATCTAACTTACAATAATATTGATACCTATTCATATACAAGTTTAATTGAATATTTAGTTAGGTATCCTTATTTTAAAAGATTTTCAAGTTCATTGGATAACAAATAAAATATGAAATTGAAATTCACTTTAACTTTCGATGATAGGACTTGTCAAATGTGTATTTTCCATAAAAGATTTTTAAGATCCGTTTCGAAAATTCGGTAGAATCTATTTAAGTTTTGAAGAATGGTGTAATTCCAAGATTACAATCAATATAATCTATTAAAAGCGTATTTGAATTATTTTGTTACTTTGTTTTTATTTCATACTGTCTAAATAAGAATGTCAATTTTATCATCGAACTATAACGAAATTGTAGGGAATTTCCCTCCTAATCAATCAAAGAACTTAAGAAATATAACAGCAAGAAACCAATAAAACAACACAAGATTTGATATCGGAGTTCGACCCAAAAAAGATGGTCTACGCCTCCGTCGAGCTCTATTACGAACTCGATTCCACTATCACAATTAAACGTTCAGTTACACCTCATTCTCATATATATCAATCACACCTTTGAAATCTCTTACCCTCTTGTGTGAATTACTCATATATATATATAAACAACTTGTCCTAACTAACTTAACAAACTTAAGCTTTTGACACTTTAGTTAATTGGGCCTATTTAATTGGGTCTGACCCATCAACTCAATTTCAACAATCTCCACCTTGGGTTGAAGGGTCCTTCTCTTGTTCTAGTGAAATCGAATATGTTCATCACTTCATTGCTCGAAGCCTTCATTGCACTAAATCTCTTGAAGTCTAAGCAAATCCAAACAATGCCTGAATTTACTTAGAGGTAGTACCTTGGTTCCAACATCAGCCGGGTTATCTTCTGTTCCAACCTTGTTGATTGAAACCACCCCTTGTGCTATCTTCTCTCGAATGAAATGGTGCTTGATATCCACGTGTTTTGTTCTGTCATGGAACACGGGATTCTTGCACAAGTGTAGTGCACTTTGGCTATCTGTGAACACCGTCGCAGGTCCTTCGAATACCTTCAATTCTTGCAGCAGACCCTGAATCCACATTGCTTCCTTTACAGCTTCAGTTGCTGCGATATATTCGGCTTCTATTGTTGATAAGGCCACTACTGATTGCAAGTGGCTCTTCCAACTGATACAGTTACCGTTCACCAAAAAATAGAAAGCCGAAGTTGATTTCCTTGAGTCTTTATCTCCTGCATAGTCTGAGTCCACGTAACCAATTACACTAACCTCTGCTCCACTTCTTTTCTTGTAACATATCCCCACATTAGTAGTCGAGGCTATGTATCTTAGTAACCACTTCATTGCGAGCCAATGTTCACGGCCTGGACTCGCCATAAACCTGCTCAAGACACTAATCGCATGTGCCAAGTCTGGCCTGGTACAGACCATTGAGTACATCACAGACCCAACTGCACTTGAATACGGAATCTTTTCCATGTAAGTCTGATCTGACCTGGTTTTTGCCGAGTTCACAGACGACATCAGATACTGATTCGTGATCGGCAACTTTGCTGGCTTGACTCCTCGAATTTCGAACTTGTCAATCACCTTCTCGAGATACCCATGCTGGCTGAGAGTCATTACATCATTCTTCCTGTCTCTCTTAATCCTTATCCCAAGAATCTTAGCAGCTTTGCCTAAGTCCTTCATATCGAACTCGGAACTTAGAACAATTTTCAACTTCTTCACACTAGAAGCTTCTTTGCTGATTAGTAGCATATCATCTACATATAGCAGAAGATAATCAGCTTCAAGTATATTCTTCCCTCTAAAGTATAAACAAGTATCATAGCTACTCCTCATAAAGCCTTGTTGAGTAATAAACGCATCAAACCGTAAATACCACTGTCTTGGTGATTGTTTGAGTCCATACAACGACTTCCTAAGCAAACACACCATGTTCTTCTCTTGCTGAACTTTGAACCCTTCTGGCTGCTCCATGTAGATGGTTTCCTCTAAATTTCCATGAAGAAACGCAGTCTTAACATCCATCTGTTCTAACTCAAGATCGAACTGAGTTACCAACGAGAGCATTATCCGAATGGTTTTGTACTTAACAACTGGTGAGAAGATCTCATTATAGTCCACTCCTTCCTTTTGAGAGAACCCTTTAGCAACTAATCTTGCTTTGTACTTGACCCCCTCCTGAATCGAAATACCTTCCTTGATCTTATAGATCCACCTGCACTTGATTACAGATTGTTTAACAGGCCTTGGAACAATCTCCCAAGTTGAATTCTTATAAAGTGAATTCATTTCTTCCTTCATAGCTTCCATCCACTTGGATCTATCACTAGAACTCAAAGCTTCTTTAAAATCTTCCGGCTCAGTTTTGTCTAACTCAACTGCTGTCATAAACGCATATGCCAACATATCGGTATAAGCTGAGAACCCATACCTCTGGATGGGTTTTGGTTGCCTCATTTCCCTGTCCCTTGCGAGTTGATAACTAACTTCCGACTGAGCTGTAATTTCCTCGTCTTGTGCCACAACAGGTTCAACATCTGTACCAGTAAATTCCTCCTGATTATCAGCAACCATTTCAGTGTTTTGATCTGAAATCAATGGCTCCACCTGACCATGATCCCCTGCATTAATCTCCACTTGACCAGTCCCCTGCTCGCTTTTACCCAAGTCACCTTGATTAGATTGATTCTGAGAGAGACACACAAACTCCTCTTCATTGAATACTACGTCCCTGCTGTTTATGGTTTTAAAACCACCAGACTGTTTTAACCACAGCCTATAACCTTTCACTCCTTGAGGATACCCAAGAAACACACACTTCACACTTCTTGGCTCTAACTTGCCTTCTTTTTGATGAGCGAAGGCTGTACATCCAAATGGTCTAAGATGAGACAAATCTGGAGGCTTACCTGTCCACATTTCTTCAGGAGTTTTGAACTCAATTGCTGTCGACGGACATCGATTTACCAAATATGCTGTTGTCATTACAGCTTCTCCCCAGAAGGACTTGGACAAACCTGCCCCGAAAAGCATGCATCGAGACTTATCTAACAAAGTCCGATTCATTCGCTCAGCAACTCCGTTTTGCTGGGGTGTGGATCGAACTGTTCTATGTCTTTGAACCCCTAGCTCACGACAATGACTATCAAACACTTCGTTGCAAAACTCTAACCCATTATCTATTCTTAGGATCTTTAATTTTCTACCTGTCAGATTCTCAACCAAAGTCTGCCATGTTTTGAACTTCTCAAAAGCATCACTTTTGTGTTTCAATAGATAAACTCATACTTTACGAGAATAATCATCTACGATTGACAAGAAATACGAGTTACCTCCATGCGTCGATGTTTTCTCAGGACCCCATAAGTCTGAATGGACATACTCCAACACGACCTTGGATTTATGAACCCCGGTCTTAAATTTCTGCCGATGCTGCTTGCCTAACACGCAATGCTCGCAAAAGTTTAGACCCTTGACTCTATCTGAGCCTAATATATTCTTATCGCTGAGAATCTGCAAACCCTTCTCACTGATGTGATCGAGCCTCCGATGCCATATCGTGGCCTTCTTGTCTTCATCTGAAACTACAAGTGCAGACTGTCTCGACACAGTCTCACCAATCAGCTGATACAAACCTTCTTGCTTGATACCTTGCATCATTAACCTGTTTTCTTTCATTATCTTCATCTTCCCCGACACTATCTGATTTGTGTATCCCAAGTCATCAAGAATCTCGAGAGAGACGAGGTTTCGTGATAGCTGAGGCACAAACCTGACTTGTTTCAGAACCCTTACAACACCATCGAACATTTTTATGCTAACATCTCCAATATCTTCTACTTGACATGCATTGCTATTTCCCATCAGCACCTTGCAACCACTCAGTTTCTGGAAATTAGAGATCCAATCTTTTCTGTACGTCATGTGGAAAGTACAACCGGAATCAAGAACCCAGTCCCTCCTAGTATCTTCCATTGACGCCATTAAGACCTCTCCACTATCATAGCCATCACCATAATTCGCTGATTCTTTAGTCTCCACTTGCTTTTTCTTGTTATCTTTTAGCCAGCTATAGCAGTGGTTTCGAAGATGACCAACCTTTCCACAATGATAGCATTTTCTTGTTTCCGTAGATTCTGATTGTGATGTTTTGCTTTTCTTGTCTTTCGATTTGTTATTGGTGTGAGGTTGCCCTTTGAAGAAGTTTTTTCCTTTGGCCATATAATTCTCACCATTCGAACTTGCTTTCTTTTCTGTTCTTAATTCCAGCTCTCTCGACTTCAATGCCGAAATCACCTCTTCAAGAGTGATACTTGTTCGTCCATATTTGATTGCATTACGGACTTCTTTGTAGGATTCAGGAAGAGAGTTGAGGATGATTATTGCCTGGTTTTCATTGCTCATTGCTTCGTTCTCGCCTGAGTTTGCCAACTCGATATTGAGTTTCAAGAACTCATCAAGATTTTGAGTAAGAGTCTTTTCTTGCATCATCTTATAACTGAACAGCCTTTCCTTCAAGTAAATTTTGTTAATCAAAGATTTGGATTGGAACAGCTCGTCTAGGCGCCTCCACATCGATGCTGGAGTCTTCTCATTGTCTATCAACCGAATTACAGAATCTGAGAGATGGAAAATGATTGTACCAATCGCTGTCTGTCATCTCGATCTTTTGATCTTTATTCATCTCCATTGGCCACGAGACTGGTTCTTCTAGAGTTCGCAGAAGATGCTGCTGTGCCAAGAGAGCCTTGATTTTCCGCTGCCAAATGCGAAAATCTCCATTGCCATCGAATTTGTCAATGTCAGTCTTCATGCTTGAGATGGACTGCCACTGGAATTCCCAAGGTACTGTTTTCTGTGTTGATCTCTTTCTTGTATAATATTGAACCTTGTCCACTTTGTCTCTTTCTGCGCCTGAGCCGGAATCTTCCTTATCCGTATCACTAGGCAGCATTAAAGACCTTTCCAAGATTCCTCAAGATTCTTCAAGATTGATTCTAATCTTGCCCAAACCGAGCTCTGATACCACTGTAGGGAATTTCCCTCCTAATCAATCAAAGAACTTAAGAAATATAACAGCAAGAAACCAATAAAACAACACAAGATTTGATATCGGAGTTCGACCCAAAAAAGATGGTCTACGTCTCCGTCGAGCTCTGTTACGAACTCGATTCCACTATCACAATTAAACGTTTCAGTTACACCTCGTTCTCATATATATCAATCACACCTTTGAAATCTCTTACCCTCTTGTGTGAATTACTCATATATATATAAACAATTTGTCCTAACAAACTTAACAAACTTAACAAACTTAAGCTTTTGACACTTTAGTTAATTGGGCCTATTTAATTGGGTCTGACCCATCAACTCAATTTCAACCGAAATATTTACGTATATCATTGAACTAATTTTTGTTCGTTCATACCATTGTAGTTGAACTTAATGTTAATCTATGTCACTGCTTTCAAACTCGTTAAGTTTTTCCTTAAATTATGACATAGGTGATTCACCTTTCATTTTCTTATAATTAATATATATTATATATTAATTTTTATTCACTATTTCTAAATAATAAATTTTAATTTTACATTTTTAAAAGCAAATTATACATTTGAGATCGACATTAATACTAATTCACTTTTTTTTTAATTAACTTTTTTTTTTAATTAATATATTTTTAAAATTTATTTTTATTAACATTTCTATATAATAAAGTACGTTAATAAAAATAAAGGTTGAAAATATATTAATTAAAAAATATATTATTAATGTCTCTCAAAATGTTTAAATTATTTGGTTAATGTCTCTAAAAATGTAAAAAAATTATTATTTAAAAATTATAAATAAAAATATAACATATATTAATTTTTTTTTAAATGACCGTGTAGTGTCATTTAACTGTAAACTTAACTGAGGAGGATGTCTTTTGTTAACCGTAACATAAATGAACATTAAGTTATTTAATATACATGCATAAAATTTTAAATTAAATTCAAAAACACTAAATTTTATAATTTGATGATAAAATTGATATTATTCCATATGTCATTCAAACCAAAAGAAAAGAATAATTTAGCCGGCATTCAAACACCGTAAGTCGGAACTGCTACTGTGATGGAAATGGAATCATCCGTCAATGAACGATCAAACGAACTTCCGATTTCCTCTTCCAAATCTTCCGCCGCCACCGCTTTTATGCTCTCCATCTCCGTCACCGCCTCTCCAATTTCCGGCCGTCTTTCCGGCAACCGATCGCAGCATCGAACGGCGATTTGAAGCAGCCTCAACATCCCTGGATTCGCCCCTCTACGTACACAAATCTCCAGATCGAATATCTCCGCCGTCCATTCCTCCCTTACAGCTCGATGAACCCAACTTCCTAGATCCACACCGCCGGCGACTCCCGGAGGAGCTCCGTGGGCCGATATTCGACCAGTCAAGAGTTCTAGAAGAAAGCATCCGAAGCTCCAAACGTCAGACTTACGAGACAGTCTCCTGTGCGACAGGTATTCAGGCGATTTGAAGACGATCATTCGCTGCGCCGCGATTGGATGTGCGATTAAAGACAGTAGGCCATAATCAGCGACAAAAACATCATCGTTTCTGTCCAGAAGCACATTGCAGGATTTTAGGTTTCCGTGGGGAACGGCGGCGGCGGCGGTTGAAAAGGAGGATGTCGATTGAGGCGATTCGGCGGCAGCATTGTGATGGAGATACTCTAACGCTCGACCGACTGCGTTTGCGACTTTTAATCTTGAACTCCACGTAAATGGAATTCGACTCTTAGTCTCTCTTCCTGCTGCAAGTCATAACATTTTCTTATCATGATTTGATTATTATTGGTTGATAATAAGGCGGTGAAAAAAAAAACGATAACTAAAATAGCTTTTCGGTTTTATTTTATTGGTGTATTAGTTAATCGGTTCTAATCAACTCCCCGGATAATCAGTTTTTTTAAAATTTAAGGGCAAACAAGGATTTATAAAAGAAAATTCATAATACTTAATTTGAAATTTTGAATTATCGAAACCAAAATAACTAAAATCGGTAAAACCAATACTAATAATAGTCGGTTACCGGTTTGTAAAATGAGAGGTAAATTCAGACTTAATCGGACCGGTAAACTGACTATTTAAACACTCATTTTGATAAGAGATTAACTTACAGTGTAGTCGATTATAGACATTTCCATTAGAAGCAAAATTGTAAAGAAGCAATTTCTCCTCCTTAGCATAGTAATAAGCAAGAACCTGCAACAAATTAGGATGCTTCTGATCTGCAATGGTCATCTTCAAGTTCTTCACAAACTCATCTTCACTCATAGGTTTTAAATCTCTTAACCTCTTCACAACCACAGCCCAACCATTCTCTAATGTCGCCTTATAACAATTTCCGAAATTTCCTTTCCCCAATCCCTCTGCAGATGCCTTGAGAAGATCGTTGAGCTCGAATCTCCTTCGATTATGGTCTATGAATATTAGATTCCCTCTTCCCCTAATCTGATTTGCAGGGGCTTGAGCTGAAACTGTGGATGTTTGATCCATGATCTTCTCATTTTCATTCTTATTCTTCGCGATCTTTTCCAAATTCCTCGACTTCATGTAATAGAATATGAAGAGAAATATTAGAACAAGTATCACAATAGCTTCAATTATTGGTAAGGTGTTGTTGACATGATCTGAATTGTTGTTGTTTGCATTGATGGGGATTAGAAAACATAAGATTGTTAGTAGACATGTTTTGATCATACTACTAATATTTCCCATTTTGAATTTTTTTTGAAATTTTTGATGGTTAGTTAGGGGGGAGGGATAGAAATAAGACATTGTAATAATTAATAAATGGTGGGAAGATATTCTTTTTGAGATATTGAGATGCTCTATGCTTACAATGATTTTATTTATTTATGTTTGTGTTTGGAACAAAAATCTGAGAATACCATGTTCTTAGGTTTCTTCAAACATAGCTTGGTTTAATAATGTCTACACATATCTATCTAGTCATAATTTTGGTCATTTTCTTCTCATGTTTAGTTTTTGTCTTTTTGGTCTCATCCATAGTACATAAATTGTTAATAGAAGACTTGAAGACATCCTTAGAAAGTGTTCAAATATTTGGTCAATGTATTTAGAATAAACCTAATTATTTTCTAATAGAATTTTAAACAAATTCAAACAATGTAAATTTTGAATTAAGTTTATATTAGAATTTATTGTTGACTTTTAAATATAAAAAAAAAAAGGTTGCCGTGGGATGTAAGCCCCGTTCTGTTAACCCTACTGGGCCTCGTGGATAACTGTATTTCTAGTCAAAGATGGGCTTGGTTAAGATTGATAGGCTCCAACACTTGTCTCAGCCCAAATATTCAACACAAGCTTAAACCCGTTACCAGGCCCGTATCTCTACGTTATATGACTCGGGGACTTTCCTGAGCTTTCAATAGCCCATCCACAACATCCACGGCGATAAATATCATGTGATTAAAATATAATATACCTCGAAAACATTAATATAATTACCGATGTGGGATAAAACTAGCATTTGACACCTGTATATATAATTAATAATTACTAGTAGACAATCCAAAAACATATCTTATGACTAATTTAATAACAACCAAAGATTGATATACGGTTATCTAATAGACTAATACATTGATATTATGTATTTTTTTTTTATTATCGGTTTATATTCTTATACTATTATTTAATACAAAATTTTATTAATAAAATATTTATTCTAATGGAGACCAAGTCTTCTAGAAATGTCAAACAAAATTAATTATTATTAACTCATTAAATGAAAAAGACATTTCACATCAAACACCACCAAAATTTAGGCATAAAATTAATATATAGAAAATAAATTTCAAATCTAATAAATAAAATCATTGTCACACCGCTAACATTGAAGAAACCTTCAACTTCCTCTAAAGAAAAATTAAGTATATTACTTTTATTATTATTATTATTCTTGTAGTTACTCCACCATTATAAAATAACCAATTAAAATAATATATATCCATTAAAGTGGATAATAGAGGTTCTATTTCCACATTGTTGGGAGAGAATGATTATATACAAGTTTAATTAAGATATAATAAGTTGAACTTCTATATGTATAATTGCCTTTTTTTTTTTTTTTAATACATAGCACTTATTTTTGGTTATTTTATTGAAAAAACAAAGTTGAACCATTTGATATGGAATACAAAAACCTAATTTAAGCTTGTTTCTTCAAATTAATTGACCGGGTATTTGTCATTATTGTCAACATGGTGGTTGTTTATAATCACTTATGATCAAATTCAACTGTGCTAGGTAAATAGATAGAATAAGCCAGCATTTATACCGTAAATAAATAATCTTATAGTCACATTGTATCTAGAATGTCATTGTATAATGTTTTTTTGGTTCTAAGATTCGGTTTGAACAACATGAAGTGGGTTAACAGTTAAATCGCTCAAATCGTTGAGACCTTACCGACCAACCGGTTTCCGAAATAACTTTTTCTTTTAAAGTAAATTAAATCCTATAAAGCTATATAAAAATCTCATTTTCTCTTAGTTGGCTCTCTATTTATTTATATTTATTCTAAAGTAACAGCTCCTTTTCTTAAGAAAAAAGAAAACCCATTTTGTCAAGCAATAGCTTAGATTATGGAATATAGATGGATTGAATATTAAGGTAATAAAAAAAGTGACAAAGGGATGGATGACGATAATCACATGACATAATCAGCATATATTTTGGTGTCACCTCTTTTTTTTCTTTCTTTTTTAATATATTTTTTTACTATTTTACAAAATTAACCCAACTCTTTAAAATTATTTTATTATATTTTAATTTAAAATATTTTTTTAGTAACAATCGAAAATCTCTAATAAAAGGCATTTCAAAAATCAAATCAATCCATTTGAACTCATTGACCTCATTTGCTTGTTGATCCCTTAATTTGTGATTACTTTTTACGAAATATGTTTTAACTTTTCAATTAGTTGACTTTTATTTAATTTTTTTTCATGTTATATTATTTTTATGAGAAATGATTAGGTGAGAGAATTAGGTGAAGGAATTTTGGGAAGGAACTTGCCATAATCTTATTCGCTAAAAAAATTAAATAATTTCTCTATTTTCTTTTTTTCCTCCCACTTTTATATTTTCCAATCAATGAAGAACCAAGGTGATGCCAAATCATTCTCTCACCAAATTCCCTCTCTCTATCACTCCTCTATTTTTATAATCATATATTTGACAGTTTGATATTTTTATAATATTTTATTTGATAAGTCTAGTAATTCACCTTTGACATGTTCTTAATCTATTTTAAAATAAATAATTAAATAATAATAGTTTTTTATTCAACAAAAAATAAAAATAATAATAAATAATTATTTAAAATAAATGTGAATAAATATATATTACTTTCAAAAGAATAAATTCAATATATTAATTAAATAAAAAATAATTTAAATTTTTAATAAATATATTTATTTAATTCAAGAAAATAATTTATTTATTTTGAAACAAACAAAATTAAAATAAATAAAAAATTAACCGTCAACCAATTAAATGTTATAGATATTAATTAAAATTAAAAAATTATAAACTTTACTATTCTGTTGTTATCTATATCTATAAAATTTATTTTTACATTTTAATTTTTTTACATCGCAACATTAATATTTTTTTGAAAAGATAGGAGTTATTCTAAATTTTATATTCAACCCTAATATATTTTGAGAAATGATTGGGTGCGGGAATTTAGTGAGGGAATCAAGTGACATAATCTATTCGCTGAAAAAATCAAATAATTTCTCTCTTTTCTCTATTTTCTCTCACTTTTACATTTTCCAACCAATGAAGGTGATGCCACGTCATTTCCTCGTTAAATTCCCTCTCTCTATCACTTCTCATATATTTTATATTATATAAACTAGCATTTAGCCTGTGCATTTGCACGATTAATAATATAAAAAACTGTGAAAAAAAATTACTAATAACATTTTTAATCGTTTTAAGTTTATGGGTGGGTCAACCCACAATTCAACCCAAGTATTCATTACTCAACATTATTATATATATATATATATATATATATATATATATATATTAGTTAGTTAAAAAGTTGAACTTATATTAATATTAAAACGTCCTGCGTTTATCAAATTTGGTGTTAAATTTAAAATATAAAGTCTTTGTAGCTTAGTTGGTTAAACAGTTGTACTTGTTAGGTTGCAAGTTCGAAACATACCTCTAGCATTTTTTAATTTTATTTTTAACCGTTTTAAATTTAAAGGCGGGTCAACCCACAATTAGGGGTGAGCATTGGGTGGTTTAATCCGAAATCCAATCCAATCCGAATCCTAAATACTAATTCGGATTGGATATTTTGGATTTGACTAGGATTGGATCGGATTGAGTTCAGATTGAATTAAATCGGATTGGATTAAGATTATCCAAATTATCCAAACTATCTAAATAAAAATATATTTTTTAATTATTTTTTTTTAAATTAAATTTTATCTCAATATAATATATATTTTACTTATCAATACTTAACAACGATATTTATTTTTATTTTTTTATTATTTTTTTTTATATTTTTTTCAGATTCAAATTTAATAATAATAAAAAATTCGAATTTTTAAAAAAAAAATTAAAAAAAATTTAAAAAAAAAATTAAAAAAATTGTTGACTAATTTTAAGCTATATATATAAATATTTTTTAGTTTGGATTATCCAAACCATTTTCAATCCGTATCCGATCCGTATTAATTAGTAAAATGGTTTGGATTACTGATTGGATAAACTTAATTTGGATTTAATACGGATCGAACAAAACGGATTGGTTTTACCCATTTGCTCACCCCTACTCACAATCCGACCTAAATATCCAAATTAACCACAACTCTCGACCCGACAATCCGAACACTTTAAAAATTAAGCATTATATATATATATATATATAGATTATTTGTTTTTTTCTAATCTACAAATAAATAATGCATGTATGGCCGCAACATTCACTTCAATTCATACATATGAATTGATCAACAATTAGTTCTGAAATTTATGAACTACAAATCTTTTATTAATTTTTTAATCATTATTTCAAATGAAATAATATATTATCTTACAAATTTTTTATAGTTTTTACTCTAAAAAATATTTTAAATTAAAGCAAGAAACCATAAATATAAAAACTTGATTTCTTAAAGAGACCAAACTTAAGTTTAAACAAATTATCATTAAATTACTTAAGATTAGCTGAAATGACAATACTGAGAATTTTTGTTAGATTCCTAAATTCAAACAAAAAATTGCTCTTACTATTATAATGTCTTACAAAAACTATAAAATGGAAAAGTTGAACAAATAATTTAAATTAAAAAAAAATGAAACCTAACCATAATTGATTTTCAGGCCTGTTAAATTCAATTATTTGTCCATTTACATTATTGTTTGATGAAATATTTAACAATGAGGGATGTCATTTGGGATGATCCAATTAACATTATTATTTTTTTTAATTATACCATTTAAATTATAAATAAAAAAATCAATATGAGGATAATTAATTAATTAAATTGAAGATTCTTATTTCCAAACTAATTCAATGTTAGGATAAGAGTAGGCCTAACATTTGGAGTTATTAGTCAATTTGAATTATAGGCAGGCCATTTTCTCTTTTATTTTATAAGAAAAATGTAAAAATAAAAATAAATTAAGTTGTTTATATCACATTTTGATATATTTATAGAACTTGTAACCAAATGTGATTGAGATGTGGTTTGTTCAGGGATAATAGACCGGTATTATTTAAAAGTAGTTAAAAAAATATGAATCAAATATTTAATTGACTAAAGTGTGAGGTCACGATGCTAATTATTAAAAAATATGAATCAAATAAGATGTCTAAATATCTCAAGGAAATCTCAAACAAGTGAAATAACATTATTAAACCAAGGTGAATGAATAAAATTATGTATTCTACTTTTTAAATAAATAAATATATATAAAGAGAGAATAAAAGAATAAATATAAATTTTTTAATGATTTTTTTTTGTTCTAACTAATTATTTCTCTCTTCTTTTATTTATTATTTTTAAAATATTATTATTTTAACTAATTAATTTATGTATTTTGCAATTAACAATAATATGGAAACTGCAAATTACAAAATATAGTTTTTTAATAAAAAAAAATAATTTATTTCTTGCACTCTTTATTAGTTTCTCATTTTTCCTCACTTTAAAATTCTCTTCTTCTTTTTATTTTCAAACAACTACACTCTTTTCTCTTATAATAACATATTATGTTAATTTGAAGGTTTGAATTATACGTGTTAAATCATATTAGGAATTAAAAATGATCTAATTTTAAATTAGAAAAAAAAATTATGAATATCAAGACCATCTCCATTCCATTAAAATGATTATTTTAATTTTGACTTACTTAATATAAATAATCAATATTTATTCTAGTTTGAATAATTATTAGTATTAATTTTTTTATAATAAGTCGTCAATAATATAATTTTGGTAGAACATAAATCAGTGTTATCGTATTTGTTGACAATATTTGATAGTTTCAATTTGGGACATTGTTATGTCGTTGGTTGAGATAATTTCATATAATTTTTTGTTGAAAAAAAACTTTTGAAAATCAAAGATTTTATCTAAGATCTCGTTCTTTAAATGAATCGTTATTCATTGTAAAATTTTACCGGATGATATGTGCATGAAAAAAAATTGTAATATGTCAAGTCATTATCGTATGTGTCCCAATAGGTTGAATCGACAACTCACTTACTTTTGCATTGTCGATGAATGACTAGTATTTAAAGATTTTTGTGGAGTAATACTGAGATTCATTGGATGATGCCCACATCATTAGATAATTACTGAAAAGTTTGGAATGATACGACTATATGACATACCTACATATTTAAGTTACCATCCTAATTATTTTTTGATGAACAATTTAGTTGAAAATAAATCATCAAACTTTCAATGATCGTAGTCTTATGACGTTTTTTTAGATTCATTCAGAAAAGCCAATAAAGTCTGTCGGAAGGAGTTAATCGTTTTTCTCGAAGATTTATGATCTCGATAATTTATTGAGTGCCATTTTTTATTTATTTATTAATTTTATGTCATGCTTTATTCATTTTGATCATTTTGATCCATGATGTTAAAATCTCGAATTGACTATTAAAATATTAAGATTTTAGAGAACGTTAGCTAATCTGAGTTTAAGTAAACTCTTATATAAGTAAATTTTTATAATTTTAAATTTACGATAATAAAATCTTAATAAAATAAATAAATTTATAGTTATAAATTAAAAAAAAAGTTAATATTTACTCAAATAAATAAATTAATATATTTTTTATAGTGTTATTTGTTTATTATTATATTTTTATTATATATAAATTTTTAAAATAGACTATGTATAAAATAAACTGAGGAAGTAAACTCACCCGTTTTGATTGCGCTAAATGGACCATACCCAAAATAAAATTTGCGTGATTGAAAGTAATCCAAATTTTTATGTGATCGTCATTACAATGATTACGGAATAAAATAAAATAAATAAACAAATTGTCAGTGTCTAATAAGATGAGGCTTTCTTCTTCTTCCCTATCACTCTGAATCAACAATCTCTCTCTCTTGATCGAAGAACCCTAATTTCACTCCTACCATTCTTCTTCCGCCAAAGGGTATTTTCTCTTCACACTTTCCTTCCTTGAATAGCATATCAAATCTTCATCATCCCCCTTTTCTAATTGTGTATCTTTGTAATGTTCTAATTCAGTTTCACCTCCAGCGATTTAATTGCTGGTCTTTTTTAATATATATTCTTCCTTGTAGTTTTTTCTAGGACTTTTGTATGTCTGAGAGGGACACAGAGAAATTGTAATTATTTTAATCTGGACTGACTGAGAAGTGGGAAAAAGGTTCAGCCGTAATTGTTCAATTTTCTCCAGGGAAATTACATGAGAGTTTCTTATCCTTAGCTTTTAGTGGAGCATATAGCATTGACTTGGGGTCAATACCCATTTTTTACTTTCTTCCTACTGGTTTGGTTTTTCCACGTCTAGCGGCTAAGACAAGGAATAATAAAACAAAGACCAATAGGTTTTTTTAAGAAAATAAGGTGTGTTTGTGATTGTTACTTATAGTGCTAGGTTTAGTCTTTATCATAATATGGGAGGAGGAAGAGGAAGAGGAGTCATATGATATTTAGTTTTTATCAAGGTCAGTAAAAAAGATTGTTTATGAACTTTCAAATTTTGATCTGTCTTTCCTTTTCCACCAGGTATTTGCTTCTTATCATAAGATAGTCACTGTCTGATTTCATCATTACATTTTTGTCTCCTGCTTTGCTTACCATTTGTCTATGATGAACTTTCTTCAGGTGATTTTGTTGTTTTGTTTTTGTTTGGTTTCAGTTATTTCAGTGTCTATGTTTACCATATATCTGACATGGGAATGCTTTCCCTTATGTATTCATTGATAGTTTTATTTTCCTACATTTTTTGCACCAAATTGAGTATGGACCTAGAGGTATTGTGTCTGAAACTGATCTAGAGACGGGTGTTTTCTAAAACTTGAAGCTATGACTACCGAGTAGGAAATGTCTTGTTTTGTGGATGATTCATTTTGATTCTGTTTCTAAAACATGAAGCTAAGTTTGCAGTGTTCTGCGGGTGATTGACTTTAGCCATTGTTTGTCAATGCTCAATTAGACTATTTTCAACTTCCGTGTTTGCCATGGTAGTTAAACAAGATGATCTGGTGTCGTTTACTTGGTTTTTCTTTGAATCTGAGGTTATTTGATCATTTGACAAAGTGTGATGAGATTTCATGGACATTTGTTTGAGTATATTACCTTTTTGTTCACTCCTTTAATTTACTCTTATTATTTCAGGCTTAATGTTGATAATTTCAAATGAATGGGAGTAGATCCTCTTGAACTATTCCATTGACTTGAAAGTGTCTGACATTTACATTGTCTAAGGTAAGGCTGGATAAGTAATGGGGACTGTACTGAGCTTGAACAGAGGTAGAACTGGCGTGCACCACGAAGTGTTAGTTGGTGAAGTCTGTAAGAGGCAGAAAATAACTTCGAATTCTTTTGAGGCAAGTGAACGTCTCATTCCCAGCCTTCCTGATGAGATATCCATCCAGATTCTGGCAAGAGTCCCTAAAGTTCACTATTTGGGAATGAAGTTAATATCCCAGAACTGGAAATCCACTATAACTAGTCCTGAGCTGTACAAGTGTAGAAAAGAGCTCGGCATCACAGAAGAATGGCTATACATTTTAACCAAAACCTCAGATGACAAATTCAGGTGGTACGCTTTAGATCCTATATCAAGAATATGGCAAAAACTGCCACCTATGCCCATTTCAACGCGAGATGAAGAGTCTAGAAAGGGTCTAGGAATCGGAGACACCATAAGGGCTTGGCTGGGTAGAAAGGATCTATCCACATCAGCTCTATGTGGTTCTGCTGTAGGGGCAGTTGATGGTTGCCTATACGTTTTAGGTGGATTTACTAAAACCTCGTCTGTTAATTCCGTATGGCAATTTGACCCAATTATGAATAGATGGAGTGAAATAAATCCTATGATGACTAATAGAGCCTATTGTAAAACCGGGGTATTGAACAACAAGCTTTATGTTGTCGGAGGTGTATCTAGATGTCGCGGAGGGCTGTTTCCTCTCCAGTCAGCGGAAGTTTTCGATCCAAATACTGGCATGTGGTCCAATTTACCAAACATGCCCTTTTCGAAAGCTCAGATGCCGACTTTCTTATTGGCGGATATGCTCAAGCCTATTGCTACAGGTATGACATCATATAAAGGGAAGTTGTATGTGCCCCAGAGTTTATACTGTTGGCCATTTTCCGTGGATGTTGGAGGTGAAGTATACGATCCCGAATCTAATTCGTGGGTCGAAATGCCAGCTGGCATGGGCGAGGGTTGGCCAGCAAGACAGGCAAGTAATAAGCTGAGTGTTAATCTCGATGGGATCATGTACGCATTGGATCTTTCGAGTTCTTCACTGGAGAGTAGAAGTGTTAGGATAAAAATGTATGATCAAGAGAGCGATGCGTGGAAAGTGGTAGGAGATGATGTACCTGTTTCCGATTACGATGTATCTGAAGGTGATTCGCCTTATTTACTAGCTGGCTTTATTGGGAGATTGCATTTAATTGTTAAAGATGCAAACCATGGTGTTACGGTTATGCAGACTAATCCGAAAGGGTACGAGAATCAGAATAGTGATGATGTTTGGAAGGTTATTGCGTCTAGGGTAGACGATTCGGAGGAGCTGGTGAGCTGTCAAATGCTTGATATTTAGAACTCTTCTGGTATGTATGTCTATCTATCTATTATAACTTCCATATCTCGAGTTTATTATACAACAAATATCATGATCTTGTATATATATGTTTGAATAATATATTGAAAAAAAAAGACCTAGATATTGTACTATGTAAGACAACCGGTGGTATGTATTTTGTTGTCTTAAATATATGTAAGAAGAAAGTTCAACATTTTGTTTGTATTATTACTGGCTTTTGAGTTCATATATTACAAGTGCTAGTTTGATGATTTTTTCACTGAATTTCCAAGGCCTTGTTTAGCCTTGACAACAAAAATTGATCATAAAAGAATATTATCCATGATGAAATTTGCAATATGAAAGAATATAATCTTAATCCAACAAGTTATTAAAACAATCATAGTTATTTAAATAATTCAAATCCCCTTTTTAAATGTTTAATTAATAACATTAAAGTTATACAATAGGAAATATTTGTGTTTCTATGACAATAAAGATGAAAACAAATAAGAGAAAATCCAAATACACGTGTCAAGAATTATTCAACAAACTAAACAAAAACAAATAACAATTTATTAATGATGTATTAAGATATACACATGTTATTTGTTAGTTTATATAATTTTAATCAAATTTATAATTTAAACAACCTGAACTTCATTTTGAATTTACACATACAACTAATCTTTATTAAGCTGAGTTCTCCTGTTGGACTGTCTGTAATTTTAAACAACTCTGTTACAAATAATAAATTTGTGTTTTATCTTATACCTAAATTAACAAAAGAAAAAATTATAACTAAAAGTTATATTGAATCATGACAAAACTAATAACTTAAAATGGCTTAAAAACTAAAATTGGCTTAAGAGTTGTCTTCACCCGTTCTCGGACAACGAGCTCTCCAATCGAGTGTAGCTTCAAATTTGTTAGGGTTCGAACAAATAAGAAGACTTCACGAATGAGAGACAATAAAAAAAATTGTTTATATCCGAATATTTCAAATCGATTTCATCACAATAAAAATAATAGAAAGAGTAATGAATATATTTTTGTAATTCCTCATCTTTGAATTTTTTTTTTAATTAAAACTTGACATGTAAAACTAATTATGACAATTAATTATCTTTGAAACTAATGATGATATAAAATATTCTTCCATATATAGAGAGAGAGATGATCTTCCTTAATTCTGGCTTACAGCTAATGATGTTGACAAAAATAAAAAAACATTGCTGACCGTTATAACGTAAACATTGTGTCCTAATTGGCGGCGTGGTGTAGACTGTATAGTTGACTAAACTTTAGTTATTTTTGTTTTCTTATTAATAATTATACATAATTAAAAACTAAAAAAGTGGAATCCACAATTTTATTTGAAAATGAGAGGAAAGGAATCGGTCAAGTATTAGGTTCTGGGCAATTTTGTTGTTTTCCAGATTATATCATGTCTACGTAGGTGTTTTCTGCTTTTGTTTTGCTTAATTTACACTTTTGATCATATACTGTATGTTAAACTCATGATAATTCTAATTCTAATTATAAGTTTTCTTTCATACTAAATAGGTGATGCCTTGAATGCTCTAAAGACAAACTTGGCTGATCCTAACAATGTTCTGCAAAGCTAGCTGGAATGCTACTCTAATCAATCCCTGCACATTGTTTCACGTCGTGTCACGAGAATGTACGTTGTCACTAACTCCAATGTTCGTATTCAAGTTCCCATTCAAGTATTCGAGTTGCTTACAGCCTAATGAGTATGTCTAATTTTACAATATTAGTGATCTTGGAAATGCAAACTTGTCTGGTCGGCTGGTACCACAATATTAGTAATACTTGTAAGCCTTACTTCTGCAAAGCACTACATATAGAATTCTGTTATTTTTTAAGGAATTTATCTAGTATCTTTTTAAAATCTTTATATTATTTCCCTTTAGTGTGTGAATTTATTTCTTAAGTCTTCTTTGGTGGGACAGAAAACTCTATCCTAACAACATAAGTGGAGGGATTCCAAATGAACTTGGAAAATTGACCAGTTTGGTGAGCTTAGATCTCTACTTGAATAATCTAAATGGACCTATCCCACAGACATTGGGCAACCTTCAGAAGTTGCGTTTCTTGTAAGGACATCATTTCTTCTTCTGTTTTTATTCTTTTTAAGCAATGTATAGATATGCTGCTGCTTGACAATACTAAAAATCTTTAGACAAGCATGATCAAGTGAGGATAGTTTGTTATTGAAGATTACAATTGAAACTTCCTTTAGTCCTTGTGATTTGTAACTTCTACTTAATGTGCAAAGACATGTATACAAAGACATGAAACAAGCGAATTAAGAATCTACATAAAAAGCAAATGGCTGCTACTTAATGTCACAATTGTAGAATTCTGGAGCTGTCTGCTTGATTAAAACTTAACCATTGTCTTGACATGTATTTTGCAAGGATAGACGTCTGAATAACAACAGCTTGTCTGGAGAAATCCCTAGCTAGGAGTTTGACTACTCTTATGTTGCTTCAAGTCCTGTGAGTACAAAATGATTTTTTTAGAATAAGGCCTCGCTTGACAGGGGATGTTCCAGTCAATGGCTCCTTTTCACTTTTTACTCCCATCAGGTTTGTTGGATTGGATCATGCATATTTCATTGTCATGGTGTATTTCTGATCCGTTCTAATGCTTATTTACATCCTTGTTGTATAGTTTTGCCGGAAATCGTCTAAATACTCCTCCACCTTCTCCGCCATCTCCACTTGCTCCTACATCCCCTGCTTCTTCAGGTTTGATGATGTTTCTATATTCTGTCTCATTTTATTGTATGACCACAAATGTCAATAGTGATATCCACTAAAATAAAATGATTTCTTCTAAATAATCATAAGTTTTATTTTTCAAACATAATTAAAAAGATCACAGATAATAATAATCACCAAAATAGTAATAAAGTGCTCAAAATCAAATAAATCTCTCAGGTGACTTAGAAAACTATAGAATCAAGAAAGTTGATTACTACTTCCCTGTTTAGTCGTATGTCAAGAATTTATTTCCGAGGTTAGTGATGAATGATACTTATTAATAAAGAAATTTGTTCTTATTGGATTTGATATATAATATTTTGATGTTATTGTTCACATTATGTTAGGGTGTATTTTTGATTATTTATATTTAATATTGATATAATTGTTTCATGTGTCTCTTTGTATCAGTGAAAATGGGGTGTATAATTGACATTTTGGAAGTTTTTCATGGGATAATGATTGGACAATTTATAATTCTTATTTTGTGTTATTTATATGTAAATTGTAATGTCTGTGTTCTTCTCTATTCTAATGTTTATCGACTTAATTTTCGAAACGAATTTGAAAAATTATTGTAAGAATAACACGATAAATAATACGCATTTGACGACTACATTTCGACTATTTTCTTTCATGCTAGATACTAAAATTAAAATGTATTTCAATTTAATCTTTTATAAGGTGAATTATCTAATTTATCAACTGAATTAATTAATTATTAATCAAATTATGAAAAGCATGAACCTGAATTTCATGTTGGGATAGAATCTCGAATACACACAAATCACCCTCCTCTCTTTTCATGGCCATGCATTTGGGAAAATTCTGTAATTCCAATAATAATTACACATTAAAATCATAATTATGTCACCATTCTCATTCCACTTATATTATAAACTCACCACAATGAAAATTTTGTTGACATTGTAGCTCAACAAACCGTTTGAAAAAATAAGGGTGTTTGATTCCAACTTTCTCTAATATCACATCATCAATTAGTTGTACTTTGTTATTATTAATGTTAGAACATTTGCCATGAAATTGCTCAATTCTCTCTATTCCACTCATTTCAAACACGCACACTTCGAAGTGTGAGTTTCCGTCGTAAGTGTAGATTGTGAATTCCCCGCCTTCAAATCAGGAGTCTTCGTAAAACAATTCTCACCCATCTTCAATCCTTACATAGCCCTCCCAATCTTGGGACAAATCTTGCCATAAAGACCTCTAAGGGTTGCTTCTTGGGCAATTTAACAAAGTTGTTGGTGAAGTAGAATGATCTTAAAAAAGCTGAAATGATTTCATTTTCCATTTTTCTTGTTAGAGAGAATGGAGATGAAAAATCAGTTGTATATATAGATAGATATCCTTTGTTTTTACTAAGTGTACTGTGAATGATCATATTTATGTAGTCAAATTTTTTATATTGAGATGAATAATATTCAAATTTATTGTATATATGTACAAACAAATGCAAAGGAATAGATGATAGTTTTGGAAATACATATTTATTTTAGGGAGGTGGGACATAGGTTTCTTTTTTTAAAATTATCCTTCTTAAAGAATTAGATGAATGCATGACATTTTAGTAAACTATCGTATACTTTTATTTCCAAGTATCCAATGCAACTTTGCTCATGTCAATGCCGTCACCATTTGTCTATAATTTGCCATAGTTAATCAATCTTTTTTATCACCTCAATAACAAATATTTATAGGAAAAAGACACTTGGGAATAAAAAGAAAAGTAAATGTATTTAACTTCGGCCAAATTTTTGGTGATTAGCGCTAAAATGTGTAGTAGTATGACGTGCCAAATTATTTTTTTTAAAATGTATTCCGATTTCAAAATAAATATTCATTTGATATTTTATTATTATTATTATTATTGCTTCATTGTTTTTTCTTGTACATCTTTTCTAACCCTAAACTTTTAAAAACTTCATCTACAATAGTTCAAAAGCTCATTTTTCACTCAATTCCTCCTTTATTAGATGTCCTCTTATTAAATAAATCTAGTCTATGCTATATTGATTTTATTTTTGCAAGTTAATACTTTAATTTTACTGATCAAAATTGTTTTTAATTTATTTTTTGGACAGCATTTAGTCTTGAAACTAATTTACATAAGATTACTTTATAAAGATTATTTATGTTTTAATTCAACACGTTTTTATTTTAGTATTAGTGAAAATTTAGGTGTGATGTCTTAATAAGACTTGTTGACATTTGACCTACTATATTAGAATTAAAATATAATTTTTAAAACAATTTCTTAAAATTTAAAATAATTAAATATTTATAATCTTAATCCAAAAAGTTATTTAAACAACTCGATAAATTATTTAAATAATCCAAATCAATAATCAATAACATTAATTTAATTAAATACTTATGTTTTTATTACACCAATACAAAATAAACAAAATTATTGTTTTAGATTATTCAAATAACCCAAAAATTAACATTTTTCACTTTTTCTCATATTCATTAAATCAATCATTTCATTAAACAAAATACTAAAATATTTTATATTTTAAATTATTAATTTTTATTTTATTTATATATATCAATACTTTTTAAATTATTTTACTAAAAATAAATAAATAAATAAATGAACCGAACAAGGCCAAACAATATGATTTTTGAGCTATGATAATGTGATTGCTAATGATATTGTTCCTTTGACAAAATGGAGATAGTTAATTGATTATTTTAAATGCTAATAATAATCCTTAATTCTGATTTGCAGCTAATGATGTTGACCAAAAAAATCATTGTTGACCGTTAAAACGTAAAATAAACGGAGTATCAAAGTGTCCTAATTGGCGGCGTGTGGGCCCACGCCGTTCGTGTGGTGTAATTGACTGACAGATAACTGTCCGTTATCCCTATATCTCACTTTAGTTATATTTTCTTTTTCTTAATAATTAATAATTAATAATTATACATAATTAAAATAAATAAATAAATAAATAAAGTGGAATCCACAATTTATTTCAACGCCTGTCATGTCCCCCCACCCAGTGAGTTTTAGAGAGAGAAAGAGAAAAAGAGAGAACCTTTGACTAAGTTCGCACAACAACTTCTGGGGGGCGAGTCTAATTTCCACCATACGACCAACAATCGAACGAATTCCACGCTAACTATTCTCGCCGCCGGTCGAGATTTCCGCCGGAGGAACAGTTGCTTGCCGGCAGAAGTGAGAGGAAAGGAATCGATCAAGTATCGGCTCGCCGGAGGTAGTTTTAGTGATTCAGTGTGAATTCACGAGTGCCTAGGGTTTTGCGCCGCTGTTTTAGGGAACCGATTGTGACTGGAGGTGTATTGACTCGCCGAGTGTACTCATCTGATGAGGAATCTAGAGGTTTAGCTGAGTTTGTGAGTGTTCGCGGTGATGGATCGGACGGCCTCGGTGATCTCCTGTTCGGTCTTCTTCTGGGCAATTCTGTTCTTTTCCAGATTATATCATGTCTACGGAAATGCTGAAGGTGTTTTCTGCTCTTCTCTTGCTTTACACTTTTTACAATTTGCTCGATTGTTAGTCACTTTCTATTGTTGTATGATCTAGTATGAATTTCAGCTTGGCTTAGGACTTTGTAGTCTCTGCAATTGGTAATTCTCTAATATTACTTGCCAGTGTTATTAAAACATTTTGCCCTAATTATGGCATTTGGATCAAGTGCTGGTTGATTTAATGATTTGCCTTTTGTAGGTAGAACATATATGTTAAACTGATAATTCTAATTATAAGTTTTCTTTCATATGAAACAGGTGATGCTTTGAATGCTTTAAAGAGCAACTTGGCTGATCCTAACAATGTTCTTCAAAGCTGGGATGCTACTCTGGTCAATCCCTGCACATGGTTTCACGTCACATGCAGTGGTGATAACAGCGTCACGAGAGTGTACGTCACTAACTTCAATGTTTGTATTCAAGTTTTCGAGTTGCTTACAGCCTAATGTGTACGTGTAATTTTACGATATTAGTGATCTTGGAAATGCAAACTTGTCTGGTCGGCTGGTACCACAACTTGGGCTGCTTGTGAATTTACAATACTTGTAAGTCGTACTTCTGCAAAGCACTACATGTGGAATTCTGTTTTTTTTATAAGAAATTTATCTAGTATCTTTTTAAAATCTTTATATTATTTCCCTTTAGTGTGTGAATTTATTTCTTAAGTCTTCTTTGGTGGGACAGGGAACTCTATAGTAACAACATAAGTGGAGGAATTCCAAATGAACTTGGAAATTTGACCAGTTTGGTGAGCTTAGATCTGTACTTGAATAATCTAAATGGACCTATCCCACAGACATTGGGCAACCTGCAGAGGTTGCGTTTCTTGTAAGGACGTCATTTCTTCTCTCCAACACTTTTGGATATTCTGTTATTCTTTTTAAGCAATGTATAGATATGCTGCTTGACAATACTAAAAATCTATAGACAAACATGATCAAGTGAGGATAGTTTGTTATTGAAGATTACACTTGAAACTTTCATATGCAGTTGAAAAGTACGAAGAAGAAGAAGAAGAAAAAAGGAGAGAAACCTTCATTAGAAAAGGAAGCTAATGGTTACATATTCGTGGTTGATTATGAAAAATCTCCATAGTGTCCTAACATACATTGAATTGCCTATTAGTGGAAGTGTTTTTTTATGTTGATAGTTGATGCAATTGTTAAACGTCATGTACATAAGTATTACATAGGAATCAAATTTAATCACGATTTGGCGAACAGTCAGATAAAAGAGTCTTTTTTCCAATAAATGAGTTTATAACAGGTGTTCTGGTTCCTTTTATATAATAAACTTTGGTTTAATATTGTTTCGCAATGTTGGCACAGTACCACTGATATGGACATTAAAATATTGCAACAAGGCACTTCCTTTTGTCCTTGTGATTTGTAACTTCTACTTTTAGCAAGATTGCAACTTGGACAAAGATGTGTTGAGATGACAAAACTTCTTTGGAAAACTAAGCTTATTATAGTTATCTTGAATAATAAGCTATTCGGGGATGTATTACCCCATTTGGAAACACCTAAACACGGAAATTCTAGATCCAGAAATGTATCTGATTGAGATTATGTTAGAAAACTAAACATAGTTAGAGATGAATTAAAAACATTATTGGTTGTTCGTCATCTAAATCCAGATTCGGATACAAAAACAATAATCATTAGTGTTTCCAAATGAATAATTGGATTATCGATTTGGCACTTCCTGTATGTGCAAGACACATGTATACGAAGACATGAAACAAGCGAATTAAGAATCTACATAAAAGCAAATGGCTGCTACTTAATGTCACAATTGTAGAATTCTGGAGCTGTAGTGTTTCTTCTTGATTAAAACTTAACATTATCTTGACATGTATTTTGCAAGGATAGACGTCTGAACAACAACAGCTTGTCTGGAGAAATCCCTAGGAGTTTGACTACTGTTATGTCGCTTCAAGTCCTGTGAGTACAAAAAGATTTTTGGAGAATAAGGCCTTGCTTTGTGAATGGTTATTTGAATTTTATCCAAATAACTCCTCGTTAACTAAATACCCATACTTTTTTTATAACATTTTAAAGTAATAAATACGAAGAATATTTTAGTCATTTAACCCAAATAGTCTACTTTTTCATCAAACAAGTTATTTTCCCAAAAAATCGGGTTACTTTTTTTAAAAAAAAATACGTCAAATAAGCTCTAAGTGATTTTTGGTTGGTATTCAATAATCATGTTTGATTTGGTGTGCAATGCAGTGATCTATCAAACAATCGCTTGACAGGGGATGTTCCAGTCAATGGCTCCTTTTCACTTTTTACTCCCATCAGGTTTGTTAGATCATGCATTTTCATTGTCATGGTGTATTTCTGATCCGTTCTAATGCTTATTTACATCCTGTTGTATAGTTTTGCTGGAAATCGTCTAAATACTCCTCCACCTTCTCCCCCACCTCCACTTGCTCCTACACCCCCTGCTTCTTCAGGTTTGATGATGTTTCTATATTTTGTCTATATCTGTCTCATTTTATTGTATGACCACAAATGTCAATAGTGATATCCACTAAAATAAAAGATTTTTTTCTAAATTATTTATCTTTTGGATTGTAATTTCCCCAACATGACTTATTTTTTTCCCTTTCCTGACTTCTGAATCTAAGTACAAGTCTGATAAATGTTGGTAGCCACTGTAAGTTGCATTTTATTGGGAAAGCAGCTTGCACTGAATGGGTACTATTTTCTGTTGTTGACCTAATGTCAACCCTGTACTGGACAGACATTCTTTATAGATTATGTTTAGCATCTTTTACAGTGGTTATTGTTTTATACTTTGATGGTTACTCAAGAATGTGAATGGATTTAGAACTCCTAATTGACCAAAATAAAACAAAATTCACAGGGGGAAATAGTGCAACTGGAGCAATTGCTGGAGGAGTTGCTGCTGGCGCTGCCCTTCTTTTTGCTGCCCCAGCAATAGCACTTGCGTATTGGCGAAAAAGGAAACCGCAGGATCATTTCTTTGATGTACCTGGTCGGTGGCTAAGATAATTAAATTTCTACTTTTATTGATCACACGTCCAACTGACATGTATACTTCCTGCTTTCCCCTGCAGCTGAGGAGGATCCAGAGGTACATCTTGGTCAGCTCAAGAGGTTTTCTCTTCGTGAGCTAATAGTTGCCACGGATAATTTTAGCCCAAAGCACATACTTGGAAGAGGTGGGTTTGGGAAAGTATATAAGGGACGTTTGGCTGATGGTACTCTTGTGGCAGTTAAGAGACTAAAAGAAGAACGCAACCAAGGTGGGGAGTTACAATTCCAGACAGAAGTGGAGATGATTAGTCTGGCTGTTCATCGAAATCTACTTCGATTACGAGGATTTTGCATGACACCAACTGAACGGGTGCTTGTATATCCATATATGGCTAATGGAAGTGTTGCGTCGTGCTTAAGAGGTATTTCTTTTCTCCTTTCTAGCTTTATATGCTAGTAACGTGGTCTCCACAATATTCCGTTTATCTTTTGTTTTGATGCAAATTATTTTTTCAACTATCATTTATCATTGTATTTGTTAATGGAATTATATTGAAAATACTCTGATTTAAGTAATGATGTTTGTGCCATCAGTATGAAGTTATTAAAAAGAATTACTAAAAATAAACATTACCATTTCTTTTAAGCTTCAAGTTACATATCCATGGTATTGTTTAATATAGAATTCTTTGAATAATCAAGCCGTATTTCCAAATAACCTTTTCTGTTCTAGGTTATGAAAATTAGGTTATTTGGGGGTTATATGAGGTTATTTGGCCATCTTTTATAAATAGATGGTATTTTGGTTGATGATTTGAACGATGAGATGGGTGTAGGTTGCAAATAGTCCATGTTAAACAAAGTCCAAATTGGTGCTTGTTTATTATGATCAATGTAGAATATGAATTTTTTTCAAGTTAAATTGAATTGTTTGCAAAAAAATAGTTTCACAAATTTTGGTTCTTTTATATTTCCTAAGCCTCCATGGATTCTAGACTGATCCCCCTCATGTTCTTGCTTGATTTTGTATTGGCTTTCACATTCTGTTTGATTCTTTGGTGTAGATAGACCTGAGACAAGGCCCCCACTTGATTGGTCAATTCGGAAACGGATATCCTTAGGATCTGCCAGGGGTCTTTCTTACTTGCATGATCACTGTGATCCAAAAATTATTCACCGTGATGTGAAAGCCGCTAATATATTGCTTGATGAAGAGTTCGAAGCTGTAGTTGGAGACTTTGGATTGGCTAAACTTATGGACTACAAGGATACTCACGTTACTACTGCTGTTCGAGGCACAATTGGACACATTGCCCCAGAGTACCTCTCTACTGGCAAATCTTCAGAGAAAACTGATGTTTTCGGCTATGGTGTTATGCTTCTCGAGTTAATCACCGGGCAAAGGGCGTTTGATCTTGCTCGGCTTGCCAATGATGATGATGTCATGTTACTTGATTGGGTAAGCTTTCATCAGCCCTAAAACAATATATATTTTCTATTTTAGGGCTTGTTTGATGTAGTATTTCTTTTAGAAAAACTTTTAAAAATATTAGATTATTTGTGGACTAAACGACTAAATATCTTGTGTTCATTATTTAAAATTGTTAAAGTAAGACATTTTAGTTTTTTAGGTTGATAATCTGATTATTTTGTCCTTGCTCAATCCAACCCAGAATCTCCTCATCAATCACGTTGTTTAAATCATCAGCCAAAATACTCTCAATATTTTTTGAACTATTTTTTCATGGTATATTTATACCCCTACTATCTTTTTACCCAAATAACTTAATTTAAAACAACCTACACAGAACAACATGATGCATGTAGATCTAGAATTAGATAAGAAGTAGTTTTTGTTTCATAGAATTGTATTAATAGGTGAGGCAAACCCTAACTGATTGAGAATTACATTGAGACGAGAATAGAGAGAAATGCGAAGAATGATAATATACTCAACAAACTAATTTTCACCGTGTCTAATTGTAACAACTATTCTCTATTTATACTAGTCTACCCCTCTTCATAACTTCATAATTTGTCTTGAATTCTTCTTTATTCAATTAACCATAACCCTAACCCTCCTATCACAACATTATTTTGAAATTACATAGTTATCCAAATAACCCAAGATCGAACAAGCCCTTGGATTAAATTCAAATAATCCACATCAAACAAGTTGTTAGACCTTGTTTTGAATGAAGGGTTATATGGATTTAATCCAAATAACTCCTTATTCCATCATCAATCAAAATAGGAAATTATACTTTTATTTTGTATAACATTTTAATTTATTACATATTAGTCATTTAACCTAAATAATATCAAGTAATCCATTTTTTCTTCAAATAACCCTTGATGAATATGTTTGAATAATTCAGGTGAAGGCACTCCTGAAAGATAACAAGCTAGACATGCTGGTTGACGAAGATCTGCAGGGAAATTACGATGAAGAAGGGGTAAGGCAACTAATACAGGTGGCACTTCTCTGCACTTTGGGTTCTCCAATGGAGCGACCTAAGATGTCGGAAGTTGTGAGGATGATTGAAGGGGACGGTCTAGCTGAGAGGTGGGAAGAGTGGCAGAAGGAAGAGATGTTCCGTCAAGAGACTACATACCCTCACCACCCGAATACAGATTGGATCATTGCGGATTCCACTTCTAACCTCCGACCAGACGAACTATCTGGTCCAAGGTGATTGATGGTCTTGTCCGATCGATACTCCTGTTTTCTCATTTGGAATTTCAATCAAAGTCGTCATTTGTGCATATTGTTTTTTTTTCTTCTCTTCTCATGTATACTTTCAACATCTTTATAATTTTTTTTATTGAGGTCTAGGTGTTTTTCTCTTAATAAGTGTTTTGCAGATTCTGATTTGTGTTATTGTGTCTGTAATTAGCCAACCCGATATCGGTTGGTAGCAATTTTATGTTGTTTCGTATATGAAATAGTATCATCGCGCTAATATATACACTACAATTTTTTTTCCTACAGACACTTTTTTTGGTTACATAAGATTTGTTTTAGGTTGAAACATGTTCACTTCATGTTTATGTCTTTAGTCATGCATCTTTCCAAGTCTTCATCACATTGTATGGCTTTGTTTGTTCTTGGGTTATTTGAATAACTAAATGGTTATATCTGAATAATTTTGTTTGATGTAGGTCTTTTTAAAATTAAGTTATTTGGATAAAAAATATATGGGGGGTGTAAATAGATTATTTTAAAGAACAATGATAGTAATTGATGATTGTTTAGTCAATTGTAAATCTTCACATTTATATATTAATATAATTTTATAGTGAAACATGATAGGTTGATACAAAATTTAATATGGAAAATATTGTGATCATTATACAATATGAATTTTAACTTATATATTCTTAATTGTTAAATACTATTTTCTATTTCTCCTAAAATGTTATAAAATAAATGAATGATGCTAATATAAAAAAAAAAATTAAGTGGAATATTATTCCATGCTGCATAATACATAACATTAATTTTATTTCTGATTTTAGCACATATATATTACATATTTATTTTAGTTACAGATAAAAATCCCAGTCATGTCAAATCTAATCTAAAGTTTGTGAAATATTTATATTAATGTTTATTTTTCTTAGAAAATTAGTGTAGAAAGTTTTAAGAATGTTTTTTTTTTCTTTTCAACAAGAGAGTATCATAAAAATATTGTAAGAGAAAAGTCATTAGAAGTATACATAAACTACAAAATTAAAGAAAATTGGGATCACAAAACAATTTACTTCAAAGAAAAAAACACTCAAATTGTGTCATTAGATTCAAGTAATCCACATTGTTTCCACCAAAAGATCAAACTGGAGATCAATAAATTAGCTTTAATTGATTTATGGAACACACTTGGATTGATTAATAAGTGATTATCTTTTTTTTAATTGGTTTAAAAGAAATATATATTTTTTTGAAATCAAGGCTAGCTCATGGTCTACCAACATGACTTATTGTGCTTTTTTTTTCGATTCTTATGAAGCTGTTTTAATGGTTTTCATTTGTCGATTTATTTAAAAATAAATAAATTAGGGTTCATACTGCATATTAACAAATATTGTAAAGATTAATTTTAAAGTACAAACAATTTATTTTTTTTAAAATAGTCCATTTACATTAAAAATGATAAAATTGTTTAAACACAACAACAAAACATGACATGAAAAAAAAATTACTCAATAAGTTATCGAGTTTGTAGGGTAACAAACAATTTATTTTTTTAAAAAATAGTCCATATAAGAAAAAACGATTAACTCCTCGACCGACTCTACCGGCTTTCCGAAATGGATATCAGAAAGCGTTTTAATAATAGCATTATGAATCATACGCACCGAACGACTGCGATCATTGAAAGTTCGACGATTTCTCTCCAACCAAATAGTTCACCAAAAAGTAATTTGGATGGTAACTCAATTATGTAGATCTGTCATATCAGGCGCATCAATCCAAACTTCATAGCAACTATCCAAAAACTCGGGCATCACTCAATGAATCTCAGTAATACTCCACAAAAAATTACTCGACAATTCAAAAGTAAATGAGTTACCGATTCAACCTCTTTGTGACACATACGACAACGACTAAACATAATACAACTTTTTTCATTCACATATCATTCGTAAGAATTTCACCGTGAATAACGTTTCATCCAAAAATCAAGATCTTGAATGAAATCTTCGACTCTTAAAGTTTCTCCCAACAAAAATTATATAGAATCATTTTATCGAACAAATTGTAACAATATGCCTCACATGGAAATTATCAATGTATTGCCAACACATAACGTCTTGTTCAGACAAAGACATTTGTTTGCGTCTTATCAAAAGTAAACTCTATTATGAGACAAACTTTTCATAATGTTTAATCTCCTCATATATCTAATTCGACTACTGAAACCACTAAACCGAGGATCAAACATTTCCTTAAATGTAACATTTCAATATATAGTAATAGAACAAAGTTCATGATACGTTGTAGCTAGACTTTTGACACTACATTAAATGTCGTCCCAAAAGTTAATTGAAGAACCACCCCACAATAAATCTAGACTGCTCACGAAAACTTTTCCACATATAATAATTTTTTTCTAAATGCTACACTCCGTTGGATAATTAAACATTTTGGTGAACTAATCAGACCAATTTTGACCATATTAAAATTGATCATCGATGCCCAAAGACTATTCGGCTTCGTTGTAATCTACTACACCATTTTAGTAGAAGAGCCTTATTTTAGGAAACAAGATCTCAAATATCTAGACATTAATCTTTAAAACATTTATTTTATCCTAACTAACTTGATGGCAAAACAATGAGTTATAAAATCCCCATAAAAATTAATCATTTCTCTCTCTGTTTTCACCGTCACACTCTTAGGGAGAATTAATAAAGAAATCATATATGTGGACATATATGACAACACTCTTAATGAAGATTAACCGACCCCCTTTTGAGATTATTTTACTTTTTCATCTAGATAGTTTACATTCTATTTTAGTGATAATTGGGTCCCGAAAAACTTTGAATCGTAATTTAGCACCGAATGGCATACCAAGATAGGTTGACAGAAGACCACAAATTCTGAACTCAAACATATTTGTCAACACCAATATTCGTTTATTCGAAACAGAATCTGAGAAAAAATGTCAGACTTATTAAACTTAACTTGAATATCGAAACATACACTAAATAACCATAAAATATCTCAAATATGTTTAAAATTTCTATAGGTAGCATTAACCCTATAGAGAATGTCATTAGCGAAAAACAAATGTGATATAGAAAAATGATATTTTCTTGATCCACAACTCAACCATGGATGAGTCCCGAGTTTTCTTCTGAAACTATCATTTTTTAGAGAGCTTTCATAACAATGACGAACAAGAAAGGAGAGGGTGGATCACCCGATCCATCGAGAGCTCTCGAAAAATCCTTGAGAGCTTTTATTAACAATTACAGAAAACTTAACCGTCGAGAGGCAAAATCGAATTCAGCAAATATTTTTCGCACTCATTCACATTTTGTCCATTATATCAAACATAAACTCTCAATTGACGTGATAATGAGTTTTTTCGGTGTCTAACTTGACAAAAGCACATTTGTCACCTCTTGAATTAGTTGAGTCAATGCATTTATTGACTATTAATACGGCATCATAGATTTGACGACATTTGATGAACATCGTCTAAATACTATATATGACTGTCTCTAGCACCTTTCGTAACTTGTTGGTCAAACATTTTGTGACAATCTTGTAGAAAGACGAAATGAGACAGATATGCCTAAATTATTTTACATAGTCCTTAGAGCTTTACGAATGAGACATATAAAAGTAGAGTTTCAATTCGTCAAATGATGAGAAACGATAAATGATAAGTTGTCTCCATAATTTCAATCTTAAGGAAATGTCACGCCTTTTAAAAAAGTCAACGTAAACTTGTCACATCCCGTAGCTTTATCACTTCCGTACTCTTTAATGACCTCGTCAACCTCCTCCGTCGAAAAATGAGCCTCCAACATGTCTTTTTACGCTGTACTAATTGAATCAAAAGTAACACCCTTCAATTTAGGTCTGACCTTAAATGACTACTCAAGCAAATCCTTATAGAATTTGACAATATTCGTAGAGATTTCTGGTTCACTATCATGAATTTTCCCCTCGATCGAGATCAAATTAATCACATTATTTCTTGTTTGTGCGTTAGAGATTCAATAGAATAATTTGGTGTTCTATCCCCGACTTTTAACCATGTAGCTCTAGCGTGCCCCGATTTCTTCATCCTTACACATATCAAGCAACTTACTAACAATGTGAATCTGAGAACTAACATCCTTATCGAAAATTCACGAATCTTCTCGGTCCTATTAATGACATGAATTTCATTACATAAGTCATTGATTTTAGCACAAAATAAAACACGATCCCCCAAGAATCCACTTTTGAGAAGTTTACGTAGATTCCTTAAGTTCATAAAAAGATACTCGACGGAGAACTAAATGATGTGTACACGCGGTATAAAGTCTTCATTGATCAACCATTTATTTTCGAATCTAAATGGTCGACATGTTTTCACCATCACTCGACATTCCAGCCAAATCGGTCGGTGATCTGAACAACTCTATGGATGGAACTTTTGAAATATATTAGAAACCTTTCGAAAAATTGATTCAGTAATAGAGAATCTGTCGATACATAAATTAACATGACCCCATTATCATTATCTCTCCTAAATGTGAATAGACACTTAGGTCTGGCTTAGAAACCACTTATTCCTCTTGAGACACATGAATAAAAACTTTTAATTTAATAACATTAATCTCAAAATAAAGATTAATCTCATATTTTACTTAACACATTCATTAGTTTTATATTTATGAATTATGTAAAAAAAAAAAAACATAATTCTGAATAATAAACAAACCATAAAAAGTTCTCTATGTATTTCTAACTTTATGATAAATAAAATAAAAAAAATTGAAAAAAAAATTGTTTGGCCTGTCTTATTCCGCCCTATAAATACACAACTAAACACACATCCATCCATTTTCAACTTAACAAAAAAAAAATGGATTTTTACTCTTTTACTTTGAATACTCTTATTCTCCTCCTCGTCTCCCTTTACTTTGCAAACTGCAATGAGGATGATACCATCATCCCATCGCCAATGACGCCAATGCCAACACAATCATTGGATCCTATATCAACCGAGAACGTCTTAGCTTGGGTATTTATCTTCAAGTTAATCTACGGAGACATGTCATCTGTATCAATCAATATCGAAAGCAATGGAACATCGATTTTAAAAGATTTCACCATGGAATCTTCAAACTCGGAAATATTGAGTATCACAAACAGCAAAATCTACACTGGAACTTTTGTGTGGAAACAGTTAACAGCGAAGATACCAGTGTATGAACCGAGTAGAGATGCAGGCAAGGAATATGTATACTTGAAGATATCTGAAGATGGCCTTTATTTGGGATATGACAAATCTTCCATAAATAAGATAGTGCCATGGACCCCAAAGGGCTTCTAATTTATTGGAGCATGTTATTGAAATAATAATAATAATA
Organism: Impatiens glandulifera; assembly: GCF_907164915.1. Taxonomy (NCBI): domain Eukaryota; kingdom Viridiplantae; phylum Streptophyta; class Magnoliopsida; order Ericales; family Balsaminaceae; genus Impatiens; species Impatiens glandulifera. The sequence continues at coordinate 53,257,890 of NC_061863.1, read as the reverse complement.
ATAAAAATGTTACATGTTAGTATTCAGATAATTTTTGTGATTATTTTCAATTTATTGTCTTCTAATCCCAATTATTCAACCCATGTCATCCACATTATTCGAATCTCATCAAGATTTCAAAAATCTGAAAGCTAGAAAAATTAAAGAGGTAAAAAAACACAATAATATCTATGTATAAATAATATTTTTAAGATAATAATAATAATAATAATAATAAAAACTTAAGGAGGTTTCAATTATAACATCTTACAAATATTTTATTTAAATTATTTCTTTTATAATAATAGATTAATGAATTATTTGAATATAATAAATTATATTATAAGAAAGTATTAATTTGTTTAATTTTTTTTTGGGAAAATAATTTGTTTAATATTGTATTGTTGATGAAAGATTAATTTTTAAATATATAGTATTTTTTTTTTTGTCTAGTATAGACTCGGTGACTTATTTTACTTTCTAAGTGTAAAAATGTTTTTAATATTGTACAAATTCATGTTAGAAAATTAATTCATTTGCACTTTTTTCACTAATTTGAATAAATTTGACCTAATTTTATAAAAACATGAATACATACTATATGTTTGTTCTTAGTTAGTAGATAAATGTATCAAGTTAATAGACAAAATCCTCCTAATCGATTTTTTTTTGTGAAACAATAATTAGGGTTTATATATGTAAATTAAAGACTTGAAAATTAAGAACCTTAATGACCTCTAATTATGTTATTTTGTTTGAAGTCCACAAAAATTTATGTTAATCTACCCAAATACTTAATAAATAAATGTTTTAGTAAGTATTGCATAGTTTAACATAAATTTTGAGAGAATGGTTTTATTTTTGAAATATTTTAATAAAAATAAATATTATATATTTTAATAAATACTTAATTAAATATTTTCTCCTCTAAATAAATGACTAAATATGTTATTAATAAATTAAATATGGAAGATAAATTACCTTTATTTTGACTACTACTAACCTTCGTTTAAAAATAACATCATAGATAAAGACCCATATTTTTATTACCGTTATTTTTTTTAAAATTCAATCCACGTCTCTGTCTCGATATAAATCATTAAATCCGTTCAAATTTGACCGGAGACTCCAAATACTTGCCCAACATTATGAATGTAAAAAAAATCTAATCATTTTCACCTCTTTATAATAAATATATACATACTTCATCAATTGAATACCACAATAAAAGACATTTCAACAACAACAACAAAAAAAAATCAAAAGACATTTGTTCTAATAATGGATATTGTTTTTTAAGGTTAAGGATGATGTGGCATATACTAATTAAGGAGAAGATCTAGTAACATGAAAGATTAAAATGTTTCAAATATATACCTGTATTCATTCTAGGTATGACATGGAAATTGAAAAATGTTTATGTGTACATGTGTATTTATAATATAATTATAATATTTTAATTATTTATTATTTATATTTCATCCAGTAAAATCTCAATTTGCAACGAACTCCTTGTACAAAAAAATAAAATAAAAAATAATTTAATGAAAAAAAAACCCTAGTTTTCGTTTTTATGTTGACTAATATTTTGTTTAAGAGGGAAAAAGGTTAAGAAATTGTTGACTATCCTTCAAAGGAGACGATCGAGAGAGAGAGAGTAGAGAAGACTAATGTATGAATTCCACAAGTACGTTGATTTCCAACTCTTTCAGGCGTCATTATTCGTGGCATTGTCGATAGCGATTTGAGTTTTGATTTCAAGATTCCATCTCGATCGAATGATGTGAATTAAGGGGATTCAGATTGCGGATTGCGGATTGCGGAATCGTTCAAGGGTTTAGAAGCATACCCGTGTTTGCTGCTTTCATCCAACGTCTAGGGTTTAATTTTTTTCAGGTAGTTAACGAATGAAGGGTCCTCTGGATCGAAAAAAGGTTGTGGTCCGGCATTTGCCGCCGACAATTACGCAGGACAAGTTCATGGAGCAAGTGGACGTCCGCTTTGCTGGGCTTTACAACTGGGTTTCCTTCTTCCCTGGCAACAACAGGTCCATAATTCCGTTTCTTCTTTATATTCGAAAACCTAGTACTTTTTTCTTGGGAAAATTGATTTGTACAACTTCTATCTTCGTTTATATCTTCAATTGTCTGTTTTTTTTGGGGGGATTTTAAGCCATATGCTTGATTCTCTTATATTTATATTTTTTTTTTCTTCCAATTTTTGATTTACAGCCTGAAGAGCCAGTCAAGTTCTAGAGCATACTTTGATTTTAAGAAGCCAGAGGATGTTATTGATTTTTCTGATTTCTTTAACGGGCATATTTTTGTTAACGAGAAAGGTAACTATTAGGCTTTAAGCTTTAGATAAACTATTCAAGTCCTGGCTTCTGTCTACTAGTATTGCCAGTTTGTTTTACCATTTTGTTTGCATGTGAAGCTTGCTTACTGTAAATATATATAATAAAAAAAACACTTCTTAGAGCATGTCTGTGATCATAATGAGAAAGACAGATGCATTCTGTATGGTTCATGGAGCATCTTTTATGTTGTAATGCTTCTATATGCAGTACTCAAACTTAAGATGTTGGTTTCCCAACCTCGTTCTCTGTAGGAACCCAGTTTAAGTGTGCAGTTGAGTACGCTCCATCTCAACACATTCCAAAGCAATGGTCTAAGCAAGATGGACGTGAAGGATCAATACACAAAGGTACAAAATTTTGCTCTAAAGATGGTCTATTTACATCTAAACCTTACATCATGCGTGCTTACCATTAATCATTAATGTATAATAGATCCTGAATTCATTGAGTTCCTTGAATTTATTTCAAAACCTGTTGAGAATCTTCCGAGTGCTGAGATACAGTTGGAGCGAAGAGAAGCAGAACGAAGTGGTAAGTCATTTTTTAGTCCAGCAAATTTGTTAATAGAGAGAAATTGAATATCACAGCCTTCTTTCAACCTATATGGATTCCCTTTTCTTGTAGGTGCCGCAAAGGAGTCTCCTATTATCACTCCTCTAATGGATTTTATACGCCAAAAAAGGGCTGCCAAGAGTGGATCTCGGGTGAGTGGATATTTCAATATCCAATTGGCTTACTTGTACCTAGTTTTTCAATGCTATTCTAGCGAAGTGAAACTAAAAATTATGTCATGTATGTGAACATGCACAAGAATTACTAATTAAGTAGAATAACAAAATATATCTTGCATAAGTCTTAAGATTAAAGAAGTGGAAATGTAACACGTATGTTTTACTTAATGTTTTTGTCCATCATAAAGAAGTTCATATACATTCCAATATAATTTAGAATTCATTGCATTCTGGTTAGCATAGGCCTGAACATTTTACACCCTAATCTATGTGGACATCTTCTATTGACAAAAGCTATAAACATATTAAGTGTTACTTGTACAGTCTACTCAGGAATTCTAAAATGCCTAAAGTAATCTGCTTATTGATCTTTGTTGAGTTATCCATGTGAGAACTTACTAAGACAAACTTACTGGAATTGCTGCCTTTGACAGAGATCTTTACCCAATGGAAAAATGCACAGGAAAGCTGCTGGACCATCTTCAGCTTCATCAAGACATGGTTCGGACGGGAAAAAGTCTTCCACCAGCAAGGTTATTTCAATATCTCCACACTAGTCTGTTTTATGTCGTCTTTATGATGGATTAAGCAAGTTTGGAAGTTGATACTTCATTCCTTCTTTAAATTTGAACTGAAGTTCTGTAGATTCTAAATTGTGTTATTTGAATAGTTATTTTCTGATTACTTGTACTATTCATGGTCCCTTAAGGAAATAAATTCACATTGTTGGTTGCTTGTACTCTTTGTGGTTCATTGTTTGCTATGTACATGCTCCCTCTTAAGGTTTCTGGTCTAACTCTGGACCAGTTGTGTATTCTGAGAAAACTCAATTAAATTTAGGCTGATTTTTATTTCACACGGTAAACAATTCCTAAATTATCATAGAGCTTGGACAACGTTCAATATTTATGTGTCACGCATATTCCATGTTACAGTGCCATCTAGAGGGATGAACTCCATGTTTCTTTGGCATAGAATGTACTTTTGTGGTGTGCATCATCATTAACAATGGAGGTGCTATTATACTTGTTAACACTTGTTAATACACAGTATGTGCTGAAGGATAATGCAAAGAGCACATGCAGGAGAGATAAAGCAGCATATATCCTGATGCCCAAACGAGATGACCAGGCGCAGTCGAACAAGGCTGTTAATATTGTTGCTGCATCTGGAGAAGTTGCCGAACAGCTTAAGGGTACGATATATAAACTTCTTATCACTTTTTGATTCTGCTTAATTTGCATTCGCACTTGAAGAACATACAGGAATAGGAATGGGGCTGTGAAGAAAGAAATTTCACAAACTTCATCTGCTGGCACCTTTCCTGACACAAAATGAGAAAAATATATATGAAATTCAATAGATATCATTGTGATACTTTGCCCATGTGCGCCCTCTAATTGAATCAAATGAAGGGTCAAATTTAAAACCAGTAACAGTTTGAGTGTGGACATTCACAAATTAGATATATCATATATGGTCTTGCTTGGCTTTTGTTTTGCTAGAAAATAGTACTGAGCTGTGCTAATGATAAGATACAGTGCAAGTCTCTCTTTTCCAGGGAAGCCTACTGTTTGTGTTGGATAAAAAAGACTCAGCAATTTTTTTATACTAGAGGTTATCACCTGGAGAAAGCTAGCACAACATTCCACAACGATGAACCCCCACTTAAATAAAAGTGTTCTTCGTGGGAATTGAACCTGAGACCTCGGCATCTTAGGTCAAAACTCTTTCACTTGTGCTACCATGAGTGGGTGGCTTGCAAGTTTATTCATAGAAATCTTATACTTTTCATCCGGGAAAAATCCATAACATTGCAACTGTTGAATCCCTAATGGAAATATGTATGCAGAGATATATGTGCACACCAACATGGTTAACTTGTAAAAGTACAACCCTTGATAATCCACATTTTGGTTCACTTTTTTTAATGAACTTTTACTTATTGAAAGCATCTACTACAGTTGATTTCTTCTATCGTTAGTCATCTGTATTCATCATGATCTTCTCAGGAACTTCAGGGGCTGGTGGGAAGAAAAAGATCATTCTGTTGAAGGGAAAAGAAAAAGAGATTTATCATGTAAGCCTTCTAATTCTTAAGTAAAATTTGCTTTAGTCTTAATGTTAGAAGGAATTATGTAAAAAGTTCTGCACTGTCAGAGGTTTTTTTGGCAACACGTGGTCAAATTGATTAATCTAGTTGAAACACCAGGATATGGATATAGCTATATAGTCTCTCCATCCTTTGTTAAAGTTGGATGGACCTTTGGGTCAGTATCTTTGTAGGAATTTGTTGTTTCTTATAAACAATTGAATAATGGATCATAGAAAATCTGCCATGGTCCCACGTGTGTTTATAAGCTAGCCTCTATGCCCTATGAACTTGGTAGATAGCTGTGGTCCTTGTTTGGATTGTATTTTCAACTGTTTGTTCAATCTCAGTCTAGTGTTCCTGGTGATCAATAGACAATATTTTTGTTCTGCCATAGAGATAGATACCGCGAGTTCTACTTTCATGATTTTAGCAATCGTCTTATATAATATTTTTATGGCCATGCTGGCCACTGGTGGTTTGAACAGAGCGATACATCTGCAGTTAAAGATTCACTTGGGCCAGCTACTGATAAATCCAATCTGCAAAATGAAGCTAATGGGAGGATAATAAGAAGCATACTTTTAAACAAAGATGCAAGGCTAAGCACACCAAGTCAATCACTTGATCAGCAAAACCAGGACTCTATTGTGGATAGGGATAGAAGGCCCCCTAGACCACATACCATACAATCATCTATTGGAGCACACGAAGGAAAGATTATTGCTAGTGATTTGCATGGTTTCCCTAATGAAAAGCAAGGGAAACGAATGAGGAATAGGGACAGACCTGATCGTGGTGTTTGGACTCCTCTTCCACGTTCAGACGGATCACATGCTAGTGATGGATCTCTGCCATCTGCTACTACCCGTTCAACAAAGTTGCAGTCAGATTTTGGTGAAGGTGTGTACTATTATATTGTATAGATTTCTGCACTCGAATACAAACAACATGTGCTCACGTGATCTAAAATAGAATAAAATACGAGTAAAAACAGAAAATTAAAATAGAATTGTTACATGCTTCTGGCGAAATATACAGTATCTGTACTAGTGTGATTTATTATGCTTGCATTTTAGGATATCACAGAGAAATTAAGGCTGGTGTATCAAGGGGTGAAGAGGGAAAATATGTTGGAAATGGGAACAATGGTCGTTATTTGCTTGATAATGGTTAGTTTGCTATGGGAGCTGAAATGTTGACTGACAAAGCTATTAAATCCCTGTTTAACTCAATCACTTATGCTGGTTTCTTTGTAACACTTTTGAGGTATGTGCAGGATCCCATAAACATAATGGGCGTCGGGGTGTGGTACATAATGTTAAAGATGCAGATGCTGCCTCCATTGTGATTGAAGGGAAAGTTTTGAAACGTGGCGTTGCATATGGTCCTCATGAGGTTTGTATGTCATTTTAAATGAGGGTCATTCTTCTTGTGGAATCTCATTCGTTGACTAGCTTTATTGTCATGTACATGCAGAAACAAGTATGGGTTCAAAAATCAGGTTCTGGTTCCTAATGTCGTTTGAAGATGTAAGTTTCCATGTCTACTGATCCAGTCTACTTTTTTCAATAAAGTTTTTGTAACTAGGTAGGTGATGATGGAGGACCATCATATTTCAAATAAAACTTCCTTTTATGTTCATCATTAACCAACAAGTTTGATCCTTTTTTTACTTTGCTAGCCAACTTTTCTGATTCATTGATGATGATGTCTATCAGTTGATTTATTTAGCTTTGTTTTTAAAATTTCCTGTATGCTTTATCCTTGTTTTTCATGTTCATTCATAGTTTGCTTAATTTGTTGTTTCAAGTGCAGTATGGAGTCAGTTTCCATAATTTGGAGTGTACATCTGGCTGCAACAGGAGTTCTTATAACTGGATTGTGTAACTGCTTTTGTACAATGGAAGCAAATAAAAGGGTACAGGTTTTGTCGAGACATTTCCACTTTGCAGAAGTGATTTGTGTAACTACTAGTCCTATAAGTAAGAAAGATATACAGTACAGATCCTACGTAATGAAATATCAGAATGGAGTGTGATGGCTTTATGGTGTCATTTTATCATCAAGGTGCCCGCCCATTGAAAGGTAGGGTTCGTCCTGCTGACAAATACTAAAATTGAAGACTGGATGCCATTGGCTCTGGGTCGGGTTTCCAGATATGTTGGTTTTTAGTCTGCTTCTTTTTTACTTATTAATGAACTTGTAAATATGAAGCAGGAATTATTAACACGCCTCGTCATAGTATATTGAGTTTGGGTAGTAGTGTGTTTTGAAATGCACTTTCTGTCTGGAAGGCAGGCCTCTTGGTTTATTTATTGGGTTGTCTCTCTAATTATGATATTTATTAGGGCTGGATGCTTATTGGGAACAATATTATATGTTTTTATGGCTGACTCTTGGATGAAAGAAAAGCCAGAGTAATAGGTAAAGCTTTGTTGTATGAAGAGATTGGGTTTTGGGTTTGGTGAAACTGATGTTGCTTTTGTTCTTGGGTTGTGTTATTGTTGTTGGAATAGAATATGAATGAATCTTCTTCCTTCATATAGAAAGGAATAATAATTTCTGCAAAAGCTACTTTGTAGTTTTGAGTGTGCCTCAGATCCAAGAGTTGGTAATAATGATTTTTATTGTGGGAGAAGAGAAAGAAGGAAAGGGCTAGTGGAAAATATAGAAAAAGAAAAGGGATAGTAGAACCATTAAGTGTATTGATTATAAGGAACAACTTTGATGAATTTCTGGGTCAATTATTGATTGATTCATTTTTAGGTCTTGTGGAGGACCATTTCTTTCTTAGGATTACTTATTACATACATTATACATGTCACTACTATTATTATTTTATCATATAATAGTCTCATCTTCTTAAATGCTATTTGTTGTAACATGGTATTCATTTTATAATATATATCTGATTTGTAGATAAATAATAATAACCAATGAAATGCACATCCCAAGATCTCATTAAATTTGGAATGATATCTGATAACCAACTTAAAAAATCAGTTTCCTTATAATCAATCTCTTAATATTTTGGTTCACAATTTTTTGATAAGCTTATTTAGTTTTATAACAAAAATCCAAATTTGTAGCAATTTAGGATTAGTCAACTAATGAGATATTATCTAGAATTTCAGCAGGTTATATCCCTTTCAATTTTTGATTAAACAACCCTAAATTCATATTAATTTGTCCTCTTAAATGTTGTGTCTTTTTTAGCTCCCATAAAGTCAAATTTCATATTTGAAATACTTTATCAATGACATGTTCTCTCAAACAAATACATCATTATAATAATATATATTTATAATTTTACTTAAAATAAAATAAATATTTATTTAGGGTACCAACAAATTTGAGGCCCTGTTGGGAATAGGTAAACAACAAAATAGTGTATATAAAATTTAAGATTTATTTTGGAAGGGTGTTTTTATTATTTTATATTTAAAAATAAGAGTAATTTAATATATTAATTGATGATCTGAAATATGTAAATCAAACAAGACCTTAAAATAACTGAATAAGCGACAACAAAGTCAAAAGAATGAGTGGTCCCAATATTGCCTCTGATATGCAAGGGACCCACCACCTCTAAGCGTGACGCATCTTCCACGTGGCAGGCTATTTATGGACCGTCTGCTTAGCTGGCACCTATATGGCACTTTATCTTCTTTCTTTTTAATAATCCTTTTAAAAAATAATTCATATTTTAATTTTATTATATAATTTTTCTCATTTTTATATTCATACATATTGAATTTGGTGTCAGTTTTGAGAAAATATTTGTTTTTTAAAAATAAAATATATTTTAATATTTTAATTAATAAATTAAATAATATAATTAATGAAGAATAGATTAAATATTGTTTAATTATATTAAAATGAATAAAGGAAAAATGAATACTGTCGTCTTCATCAATCATCATGCAGGCGCAATTTGACCAGTCTTCTTTTACCGAAAGTACCCTTCTGTGGGCCTTTTATATAGAAGTTGTTTTAATGTAGTCAATTTTATTTTTAATTATTATAAAATTTAAATTATTAGAACTCATTTGATTTTGAGTATTTAAATTTCAGTTAGTTTGAGTTTTTAAAAGAATTCAAATAAAATTAATTTTTTAATTAATTATTTTTTAAGAATTAATACCATTTATTTTAAATTATTATTTTTTATTTTAATTATATATATCAATCCTTTAAATTTTTTTTACTAAAAATAATTATCACCTCTTCAAAAAATATTCTCCTTCTAAGTTTTTCAAAAAATCCCAATTCAAACCAGGCCTAAAATTTCCTTTAGTTTTTTTGGAGTTTTCTTAAGAAAATTATATCATCCTCATTTTATTTAGACAATTAAATTACTTAATTTATAAATTAATTTTATTAAATTTTAATTTTAAATAAAAAAGTTTGTAATTCTTTATCTTAATTAATTTTTTTTCAAAATAATTTGTTTGAAGAGATCTCTCAAGAATGTAAATGATTCAAATAAATATTTATAGTTAACACTTTTGAATATTTTAATTTAATTTTCATTTAAAACATTTTAAGTTTATGTAAAGATAGATAATAATAGAGTGAGGCTAACTAAAAAATTAATTTTTATCTCTATAATTTTCTGATGGATTATTTGGTTGTAAAAAAATCGAAAGATTTTAACAACTAACTAACAATGTGAGAAATTAGTTCTAAAAACTTGTTAATTCGAATGGAGTTACTATTATTAAGATTTTCGAGTCAATTAATTATCTTAATGTATTTAATTTGTACATAACTTTGTTTTTTATGTTGTGTTTATACGATTTTTTATTAAAATAATTATTTTTAAAAAATAAAAAATAATAATAGAATGAGAGGCTAACTTCCAATTAAAAAAAATGAATATTTTAATATAAAAAATGACATAAGACATGAGAATGGCCCATTATGCCGTATTCGCTTTTGTTTGCTTATGTGATTTATTTAGAATCACACATATGGCATTTATAGGCTTAGTTTTTATTATATAGTTGGTAAAACTTAAATGTTTTAGTTATTTAATTATGAGTCCTTTTTTAGACCATTTTACTGTTGGTGATCCCATCACTCGAAGCTCCATTTGGGAATAAACTCTTTAGACCAAATCTTATGAAAATGTCATGTTCAACTATATTTAATATTAAACTTTTATATTATTTATTGAAATTATTTTCTATAAATTTGAGAGTTTAATGAATTTAATATTTAAAATTAGTATCCATACAAATAATTTAACAAGTGTCTTTGTCTAAAATATTAAAATTTTTATTAAAAACTAGAAAGATTCTCGTGCGATGCACACAGATAAAAATATATTGTTATAATGTTCCGCGTTCATAAAATTTTGTGTTGAACTAAAATTATAAAGTGTTATTAATTTAATTGGTTAGAGAGTTGTACTTATTTTTGTTAGGTTGCCTATAGCATTTTTTATTTTATTTTTAACTGTTTTAAGTTTATGGGCGAGTTAACCCAGAATCTGACCAAAATATTCATTTACTCACATATATATCAAAATAGCTCTTAACCTAGCAATCCATACACTTTCAAAATTAAGTATATATATATATATCTTAAATTAAAGTTAACGATCATGATAATGTTAATTTATTTAAAAAATAAAAACTATACCATCATCATAGTTAAATTTAATGTTTAACAACTTAATAAAAAATGAATGTTCTATAGTTAGTCCAAAAATCAGTTAAAGTAGTCAACAAATAATCAACAAAATGAATTGAAAAAAATATAGTCCAGGAATATTTTGCTAATAATCATCAACTCAATAATTTTGAAATTTATTTTAATTTGGTGAGGGAATATTCTTCAGATCCCCATGCTAGAACGGAATATTCCATAATTATATTTTTACCTAAAAAATATCATATAAATTATAATGTTTATAATATTAACAAAATTATTTTAATATATTAGTAATAAAAGAGATTCAAAAGATCATTATAATATATATTGATGATAAAAGTAAATATACGATTAAAAGTGATGGAACTATTCTACTTTCTTTTTGTTAGGACCAATAACATACAAAAACATAAAAATACAATCACAATTTAACTATTTACTTGTTACCTAAAATACTAATAAAATTATTCAAATAAACCTATGAGCTTAATGTTAAAGAAGTTATAGAGACCATTTTTTTCACTTGAATAGAATTATTTAAATAATTTATTGTATTTTCTTCATTAATTAAATTATAAAAAAAAAACAAGTGAAGTCAATGGAGCATTTACTTCATCCACACATTTAAAGCTTGTTTGATATGTTTTTCATATGATGATAATAAAATTATTAAAATATTATTTAATATTAAAATATATAAATTAATTTATTAATACCAAATTATATTTACTTTATTTTTTATATAATTTAAATATTAAATAAAAAATAGATAGAGATATTTGGGCTTAAGAGACCAAAATGTCACCATCTGAAAGCGTTTGACGATAAGACCAAAATGTTACAGGTTCGATTCAATCTAGAAACACTTTAAGCGAAAATTATAATTCTCGATAGAAGTAAAAATCACGTCATTCATCCCTCGTTTCCTCCTCTTATCACTCTTTTTTGTTTTTTGTTTTTTGTTTAAACAATATTTAAAAATTGTAAATCAATTTGTTTGAAATAAACCCTAAAACTTAAGAAATGTAAATAGGATCAAAGTAGAGATTATGGATGATTTCTTCTTTCTTCTTTCTTCTTCAGGGAAGCAAAGGAAGTGAAAGAACGTTCACTTGTCAGTGAAGACTGGCCACAGGAGCAGTGAAAAGGCAAAAGCCCCCACACAGGAAGATAACTAGAGAGAGAGAGAGAGAAAGAAACTGATCAGATCGATATTGATATTGATATTGCTCTTGTTCTTGCTGCATCTTCTGTACAATATATCTCAGTCAGCTCATCTTCTTGAACCGAATATTTATATATATTCGATTTTAATCTGTTAATTCAACAACTCTGTTCAAGCAACAACCAATTCAGCATTCATAGCTCAAAATATGCACCAAGGCTCCCTTCAATTTCATCCTAGATTACTCCAGGTCAGTTCAATATATATCCCCTATCATTCTCGCACTACTAGTAGCTCTACAAATGCTCGCCGATTGTTTATTTGAAATCTTTGAAGTGGCTTCATCATGCACTTTTTTCATTATTGATATGTAAAATGGACCCCTCCTAGCCCTAGATCTGATCAGAATCAACTAGTAAATGATTGATCAACTCTTTAACTTATCTTCAGAAACTCAATCAGTTCTGGAAAATCAAATACTGATAAAGTATATGGGTTTCAATTGCATGAAGACCGATTCGTTGCTTGCTTGAGAAAAAAAATAGCTTGATCCAGTATCAGATACCTTTTTTCAGCTTCTTGTTTGCTTAAAGGCTAGAAGCCAAAGCCTAAATATTCTCAGTCGCTTGTGTTTAAAACTTGATTATAAGACTTATAATGAATCATTCTTTTGGAAGTTTAGGTAGTTCTGCAATTTGATCACTTACAATCAATCAATCAACATGAACATTGGCAAAATGAATCTTACAAATATTTGACCAGAGTATATATAAACCAAACAGTAAACTACTGCTTAGGTAGGGAGTTGAGGGCATCTCATGTTTGTTTGAGTGTACAACTTCCAAATCATCATAAACAAAAATGATGAAGCTTTTACTAGAGTTCATACGATATTTTAACACTTGAACTACTTCTCAAGGACCATGATATATCTTTGCAAAATTTGTTACATATGGCATCTTAGGGAAGCGCAAAATGTATCATACTCTAGGCTAGAGAATCATATGTAATGCTGGAAAATCATTTATTTTCTCCTAAAATAAATATCTGCTGTTATATATTTGTTATTGCTTTGTATCTCCATACATTTATTCTCATGGAAGTTTAGAATTTACATTCCCTAGACATGGCTTCAATCTCATGTTCATTACTTAAGCTTTTGTTGAAAATTCTCTTCTTCTTTATCTTCTTAGGGAATTATGTGCTTGGGAAGTATCCAGTGCCAATTCAGGGAGAGTTATATGGAGGTTGAAAAGAATTAGCATCCTTGATCTCCAATGGACAAATATATGGCTTCTGCTACTTTAGGAAATGGTGGAGCTGGTAGTTCTAGGACCGCTAACGGCTTGAAAGGGTCATCCAGTTCTGTTGACTGGCTTGGAAGAGAGATGCATGAAATGAAATTAAGGGACAAAGTAGACCAAGAGGATGATGATAAGGTAATTTTTAAGTGTTCTCCATCTTGGACTAAAAACTAATTTCTCAGTCATCACTCTCCTTTGGTTAATTATTTCCTATATTCAAAGGCAGTAAATCTGTTTTATAGCATTTTTTAATTTGAACTATAAAAAATGCATCCGACCTTTGTAATAATTTTGGGCAGTGAATTTTTTACGGGTAACTCGTTATGATGTTTACTGTATATTTGATCCTCAAGGAGAGATATTTGATGCAATGCAGGATAGTGAGCCTGATATAATCGATGGGGTGGGTGCTGAAGCAGGACATGTTATAAGGACAACAATGGGTGGCCATACTGGACAGGTGAAAAAGTTCTCTAACACATTTACTTATATATGTTGAACCTTTTATAGAAGCAAACTGATTAAGCTTGTTGATCAATTTTACGAGATTGATTGTGCCTTACTTGTTAGCAGGCTGTCAGTTTTATTGCAGAACATGTGGTTGGCACTGGTTCTTTTGGCACAGTTTTCCAAGTAAGTACTGTTGTTTGTTCTTTTTGGCATTTACTTGGAGCATCAAGATATATAAAGTGGTTGGTGCAGGCAAAATGTAGAGAGACTGGAGAGATTGTTGCTATCAAGAAAGTTCTCCAAGACAAACGCTATAAGAATAGAGAATTACAATTAATGCAAATGCTGGACCATCCTAATATTGTTGCTCTTAAGCATTGTTTCTTTTCAACAACTGATAAAGAAGAGCTTTACCTCAATCTTGTGCTTGAATATGTTCCTGAAACTGTTAGCCGTGTTGCAAGGCAGTACAGCAGGATGCATCAGCGGATGCCGTTGATATATGTCAAACTATATACCTATCAGGCATGGAAAACTTAATCATCTGTTTTACTACTTTAGAAAGTCGTCTCTAATTTGTTTCTATAGAATACCACTGATATGTTATCTGTTGCTGGATACATGGGAATCAAGCCTTTGTAGTATACTTGGTATCTTTTTTATAAGTCTTAATGTTAATGCATATTTTGTGTGCACTTGATACTCAGCCTTCTGTTTCTTTCATTAGTGTGAAAAATCATTGTAAGTGGAGAAAACTTGCTTCCCCTGAATTATTCTAGAACGTATATTGGGTTTTGAGTAGCTATTTGATAAAATATAATTTATTGGAAAATTTCAATCATCTTTATCTAATGTTTCCAAACATATTTTCTTATCTCTTCTCTATTTATCAGATTCACTCTATTTGTGGATGCCCTTATGATAGATTTCTGTTGATAACATGTCAGCATGCCATTAGGAACTGGGATAGCAGAGTTAATTTCTGGATTATGTTATACATATCATATATTTAAATCTGACTAAGTTTGACCTATTAGCTTGACATCTAACTTAGGCCTTGTTCAAAATCTGGTTATTTCAATAACCAATGGTGGTTGTTCAAATAGCCTTTTTCGTTTTGGGTTATGAAAAAATGAGTTGCTTGGGGTTATTTGGCTAAAAATACTTAAAAGAGTATAAATATATTTAAAAAAAGAGAGGGTGTTTTGGTTGATGATTTGAATGATGTGATTGATGAGGAAATATAAGATGAGATTGTGGGTTATTTGAGATTATTTTCAAATAACCCAAAACAAACAAGGCCTAAGTCTTTCTTGTCTTCAATAGTGCTGCATTAAACTTGCTTTATGCAATGATATGAGAAGGAAATGGTTATAGAAGTGGTTCATAAACATGTCTATTGATGGTTACTTGGACGGTTCTTCAGGTTGTTTTAAGGCGCATACAGGTGGATTCAATCTGCTAATTTCACTCAATTCTTTCCTTTTTGTGAAATTTACTTACATGTATACAACTTATGAGTCTATGTGTAGTCTTGTGTGGCTTATAGAGCAGATTTAATTCACTTTTAATGTTTATCACTCACTTTGGCTGCAGATATGCAGAGCACTTGCTTATATCCATAATTGCATTGGAATTTGTCACCGAGACATTAAACCCCAGAATTTACTTGTAAGGTTCTTCTTCTTTCAGAATCAAGGATTATCATTAGAAGCCTTTTCACTGTGTAATAATAAAATACTTCTACTCAGTTTGACATGATAACCCCTACTCAAAGTTGTTGGAGTGATTTAATATTAGTTGAATGGTAACCTTTAGTGTTATGTTTAGATCATACACCTGGCAATTTATATATTCGAAAACATTATTCATTTATGACCCGAATATATCAGTATTAATGAAATTGGATAGACATCATTCTGAAAACATCTCCATAGACTTTGGATAGTCATTAAATTTAGGAGTATACTTGCCAGCTTGTAAATTTCGATCAGAATGCTCTTAGTGGAGGGTTGGAAAAGTTCCTATTGATGTTTATGCTCCCAAAATATTTTGACACCGATTACTAAATGGATGAAGATAGGTGTGATGAAACAATGTCTATAATTATAAACTTGATTGAGCATCATAACTATTTTGTCTAGGATTAAATCCAAGCTTAATGGCTACGGTGTTTGCTGTTTAAGATCCAGAAGCAGACAAGAAAACATAAACAACTGTTAAGACATTTATATTGATTGAATTATTCCAAATGATAATATGATATATTGCTTATGTATGAACGAGTTTGTTTGATGTAGTCTTTTACTTTTATTTTCAAACAAACAAATTTTTGGATTTTTTTTTTGTTTATTGGAAAAGTGGATTATTTGGGCTAGATAACTAAATATCCTCAATATTTTAAAATGTTAAAAATATATCCTTAGTACTTAATGTTTTAAAATGTAAAAAAAAAAAATAAAGTAAGGATATTTTAATATTTTAGTTGATGATTGAATGATTTGACGATGATGTAAAGGGTTATTTGGATTAAATCCAAATAACTCTTCATTTAACAAGGCCAACAACTTAATGAGTTAAAAGAAGAAACTTCAGTGATATATATTTTTTTATATATGTGCATCAGACCAATCTCCATTTAAACCCTTTTGACCATTATCCCTAATGTTCATATCTAGGTGAATCCACATACACACCAGCTGAAAATTTGTGATTTTGGAAGTGCAAAAGTTCTGGTAAGTCTCCAGAGGACTAGTAGAATATAAATGATTTGATGGCTAATAATATTGCAGTTTACATGTTCATTTGGTGTATGATGATATTACATTATGACAGGTTAAAGGAGAACCCAATGTTTCCTATATATGTTCAAGGTACTACAGAGCACCAGAACTCATTTTTGGTGCTACTGAGTATACAACGGCTATAGATATATGGTCTACAGGCTGTGTGATGGCTGAACTAATTCTTGGTCAGGTAGTGTCTTGTGTATACATTTATGCTTTTTTTTTTGTTTGAGTTTTTTTTGTTTGAGGTTATTCATTTTAACCCGACTATGCAGCCTTTATTTCCTGGAGAAAGTGGAGTAGATCAACTAGTTGAGATAATCAAGGTATATCATCTAACTATATTTCATTTTCTTATCATTATTAGTACATTAAATTACATAGAGGCATCTCATGAATTAATTTAATGTTTTCCACTTATATTCAAGCTTATTAGACTTTAGTCATCTGATCCAGATACAGATACAAAAATTGTAAGTATTTCCAAATAGGTATGTTTTTCTCATGAAGATCTAATAGAGGAACTTAAATAAAAGAGGGTAATGGATTTGCTAACATCTTAAGAATAGAAACCAACAAGAATCATTAAAAATGGTTTCCGAAACTTTACATTTTTGAAAGGGATTTGGATAGTTCCTCAGCTACTGGAAACAGAAATTCCATACACCTTGATGTTCCTATGCAATTCTTATCATATCTCTCTCCTTCAAATTGACAATCAGGTCTTGGGAACACCCACTAGAGAAGAGATAAAATGCATGAACCCAAATTATACAGAGTTCAAGTTTCCACAGATCAAGGCTCACCCGTGGCACAAGGTTGGTCTGAACTTTGTAATTTTTGCTTCTACTATCTTTGTTAATGAACTAGATCATACGGATTTCATTTTACCTTATGTTTGTTGGAGTTCTTGTCATATGTTTCTAGTGGTGTTCCTCTTTTCTCTTTCACAATCCAAAGTAGTATTTTTAGGATTGAGTGAATGTAGTATTTTTTTTAGTTTGTGGTGGAGTTAAGACACTTCTTTTTATACAGGTTTTTCAAAAGCGCTTACCTCCAGAGGCTGTGGATCTAGTCTGCAGGTTTTTCCAGTATTCACCGAATTTAAGATGTACTGCTGTAAGTTCAGTTCTTTACATGGTTATCCATAATGTCTTCTTTAAGTAGTATAATACTACAAAAAGGACTAAGCCTGACTAAGACTTCCTTCTTCTTCTTCTTTGTACAAAATGCAGCTTGAAGCTTGTGTCCATCCTTTCTTTGATGAACTCAGAGATCCCAATACTCGCCTTCCTAACGGCAGGCCCCTTCCTCCTCTCTTTAATTTTAAATCACAAGGTAAAGTTTCTTTCTTGTCAACACGCTTAAAGTTTCATTTTGCATGAGGGGTTTGAGATTAGGTATTGGTGAAAATGCTCTTGTGAAGCAACACATTCAGCATATAGTCACATCAGTGCCATGTTAGGAAAACAAAGGAAATCCTTCTTCCATTATGTAAAACTGAGGAAATTCCATTATTGGTTTCTTCCAAAATTCTATTTCCTTAATTCTAAAGAAATAGAGCTAATGCTTATCAAAATCGTGTACAAAATGTCTTGTTTGGTCTAGGGTTATTTGAATAACCAAGTGGTTATTTTCAAATAACCTCGTATGATGCAAGTTGGAGCTTGTTTGATCTTGGGTTATTTTATTATTTAAAAAATAAATGTTTACCAGATCACCTTTTTTTACCCTGTCATTTCATTAACTAAAATAAATTTTAAATACAAGATGACACTTTATTAATTTAACCCAGATAATATATTTTTTCATCAAACAAGATTTTGAATTCATAACCCAACTTTTTTCACACAACCCAAGATTAATACTGAAAATTAGGTTTATTTTTTTCTTGAATCAAGAAACTGAGTTCTTTCAGAATTATTCGCCAGGAAAAACTTGCTTAAGCAGCGAAAACATGAAAACCGTTAAGCCTAGAAATGTCCGATGCAATCCATATAATTTCAGAAACATAAAATTGAATCTGAGTCTGACTGGCATAGTTAATTTCATCCAGATATGTTTTTAGATCCAGAATTTTTGTATATATGTGTTTCCAAATGTGTAAATTGTGTCTGTCTCTCTTTGATTGTTACTCGCAGAGCTTTCAGGGATTCCACCCGATATCCTGAACCGACTGATTCCAGAACATGCGAGGAAGCAGAATTTATTTATGGCTCTGCACACCTGAATACCTATTTGGTACTTCTTCTATTGTGCTTGTCTTGTGGCAGTTTGATTCCCTGTGGCTGTAAAGTTCTTGTCTATTATTAATATCCCTTATCGTCGTTATCTTTTTCCGAAACTCCTAAGAAATTTCAAAATCACACTTGGTTAGTTTGGAGTTTATGAGGGTTTGATGAGTACCATATTGAATGCATATTCTCTTGAATTTTCCCAATTACACAAAATGGTTCATGTTAATAGTGTATATTGATGTTACTTTTATGTCTCATTTGGTTGCAAACTAAGAATTGGGTTAATTTACAGTGATTGATGTTAGCTTTATGAAACAAGAATGAGTGACTCAAAATACTATTGCAATTAGTTTATAAATATAATGTTTATCATAAATCTAGACAATTTTGTATTTGTATTAAATTCTTATTCAATTATATCTATTTCACAATTTTATGATATATATATTTCAATTTTCTACAAGGAGATTAAGAAATATAATTATTATATTTTATTTTATTTAGTCATATTAAATTTACTTTATAAAAAAAATAGTGTCAGGATCAGTTTTAGTTAAAAACCTTTTAATTTAAAGTGTGAGGTTGTGTTAATCTATTAAATAAAAAAAAATTAACTCAATTTATTTAGACAAATCTGATGATATAATATAAGATTAATCACAAAATATATTTAAATGTGATTTTTAAACTTATATTACATTCAATCAATTACAAAATAAGGATGTTGTCACTCCTTTTTAATTAATTAAATCATATGGTATCATGACAATAATAATGGTGGCTTTACAAGATAATAAGAAGTCACGAACAATTTTGTATTGTTATGATACTTTTTTTTTTTTTTTTTTATCAAATTTTTATTTATTTTGGGTATGGTGTCTAAGACTCTTTATTGGGTTAATTAAAATTTTGGACATTTTCTTCAAATTTCACTATATAAGGCTAATTATTGTTAAAATTATACCGACGAGATTTTGTCTTAACAATTTCAAATATCGTTAAAATATTCATTTCACTTATTTAACTATCTAATTTTAACAAATTGTGAAATCATTAAAACTCTTAATCATCTAAAATTAGATAATGAAATTAGTGATATTAATCTTTTATTTATTTATAAATTTTACAAATAGAATAATAAATTAACAACGTTTAAATCTCATTTTGTATAACTATAACAATCAATAATCAAAATGGTGAGATTCTTATTTCAATCTCATTTTGTATAACTATAACAATCAATAATCAAAATGGTGAAATTTGAAATAAGAAGTCCAAAATTTCAATTGCTTTAAGGAACTCAATTTGAAAATTTGACTTTTATTTAATTAATCTTCCTAAACTATTTCCCAAATTAACCGTAAATCTTGGGTACACAAAATTTTCACTCGTAATTTATTAATCAATAAATCAGTTCTTTAATCAAAATACTAAAATAATCTTCCTTTTAAATTATTATTTTTTATTTTGAAAAACTATATTCTTCGTCTCACAAGCAGTCAACAATGGGGGAGGAGTAAGAGCAGATTGCAAAAATATTGTTGTGAAGAAGAAGCAGCCGCCCTATTGATCCAGTTCTTATCTCATCCGAGCTCGGCAAGTTCTGATTACAGAGAGATGCAAACCGCGGTGTTGAATCCTATCTATTCTTCATGCATCAGAAGAACTCAACAAGCCCTAGACCCTCCTTCAACAACCGCATTATTCCATGCCCGCTTATCCCTCACGGTATCCATCTCTCTCCCACCCCACCCACCAAATCTGATCGAAATTCCAAACTAATCCAATGATTTTACCTTTTCAGAACTCCATTTTCCTTGCCCGTCAACAAATTGAGCGACGATGGAGCAGCTCGGCTCATTTGATGAGAACCCATTTCTCTAACAGAAAACGCACAGGAGGTAAAATGCCATCCATTCTGTAAAATCGAGTTAAAAAGCAAGCTTTATATCTTCTTCTGCAATGTCTTTTTTGTGAATCAGCCAAATTTTGCTATAAATTCAAAGAAATGCTTTTTATTCTTGGTAATTGTTCTTGTCACTAATTCTTTGGATGTGGGTTCTTGCTGCTGCTAGATATAAAGGCTGTTGCTACCCCAGGTTCCACAGTGGAATTGTCATTAACAGCAGGAAACGTGGAGAGTGTACTGGATGAAGTTCGGCCTTATCTCATTGCAGATGGGGGTAATGTAGAATTACTTGAAATTGATGGCAATATTGTGAGGTTGAAGCTACAAGGAGCATGCGGTTCTTGCCCAAGTTCTGCAATGACTATGAAAATGGGAATTGAACGCCGCCTGATGGAAAAGATTCCTCAAATAGTTGCAGTGGAACCTATAGCAGATGAGGAAATTGGGTTAGAGTTGAATGAAGAAAATATCGAGAATGTAATGCACACACACTTTTTCATATCACATGTTCATAATTTTGTTAAACCTCATATCTAATGTTTTATGGTTGTGTAGGTTCTTGAGGAACTAAGACCTTACCTGGTGGGTGCAGCGGGTGGAAGGCTTGAACTAGTGAAAATAGAGGAGGCGATTGTGAAAGTAAGGATAACTGGTCCGGCAGCAGGGGTAATGACGGTTAGAGTGGCTGTTACACAGAAGCTTAAGGAGAAGATTCCGACCATTGCAGCTGTTCAGCTTTTATCATAAGCTGGTCACATTAAGATATTCTATAAGACTATAATCTATGTTATGTTGGTTATTACACCCTTTCATTGTTGGTTGTAAAATGTGTTAACATAACCTTCAAGACATAGAAAATTCTTTGGAGAATAACTCATTTTTTGAGTTGTGAATACTGAAATTGGTTTCTTGGATTACATGATGATCCATAGAATAAAGTTTAAGGAACTATTTGATATTACTTAGTTTTTAATTGTTCGACAGCAAGAGTTTTTGAATCTAATCGCAAAAAAGGCGTGTTTTTGTTACATAAGCTCTATATTTTCTTGCTAATTCTGAAAGGGTTTGAATGATAGATTTTGCTTCATTTCGAGTTTTCTTTGATGCTCTCTAAACAATTAATCATAGAGATTGATGAATTTTGATTATAATAAAAAGAATTTATTTAATAATTTAACGTATTTCATAAAAAAAACCTTGAATTGCAATTTTATTATTTTTAGCCAGTTTTTTTTTTGAGGTGATAAAATTACAAAATTTTCAAATAATTCCAAATCAAATGACCTCACTGTATCTTTTTATATTTCTCTGAAAGTACAAAATGCCCATAATGCCCATTGGTATAAACTAGTAAATGATTAAGTTATTTTTATTAAAAGTTGTTTATGTACTGTTACAACATTTAAAAAAAGTATCTCTAAAAATTAACTTAATATTTATCAAAAATAATAAATTAATTTTTTATTTAAAAAAAAGAAAAAGATAAGAAGATATATATAGAAAATATTTCCATCATCAAATATAAACCGCATTACAAAAATATCCAAATATATCTAACAACTGGGACCATTTGCACACCTAAAATAATTATTTTAGGAAGCTAGAATAACATTATTTTATTATTACCACTGTGGCTTCCCCTTTTAATATAATGCTTTTTATTTTATTAGTTTTTTTCAGAATTTGGTGATGAACTATCATTATCATGGCTGTCGTTCTCCTTATTTTTTTTTTCTATTTGTCATATTAACAACATAAAATAAATGAAAATTCTTATGGATTCTTTTTGAAAAATAGTTATTATTATTACTTTTAAATATTTATAGAAGCTAACAATTTTGATTGTATATAATAAAAAAAATGGTGATGAAACTTTTCAAAATTATATCAATTGTAATAATAATTTTTTACTCAAATCATAACCATAAAAATGAGTTTATGTTTTTACTACTCATTAAATTAGGAGTCTCCACTAATTATAATTATATTTGTCAAATTAGAGCTCTTTATTGGGTTAATTAAAATTTGAAGTTTTTACGGTTAAAATTATAATAAACTAGATTTTATCAACGAATTCAAATGACATTAACTTATTGTCGATGTGTTATTTATAAATAAATAAAAAATCATACAACTATTTAACTACCGAATTTTAAAAATAAAGAGTTTTTTTTTATAAAATTCTGTAGTCAAAACTCTTAATTAATTAAAATTCGATAATTAAATTAGTGACATCAATATTTAATTAATTAATTAATTTATAAATATCACTTAACTATTTATAAAATCGTTAAACTTAACTATTTATAAAATCGTTAAAGACAAAATCTCATTTTATATAATTTAATAATAAAAAATCTAAAATAAAAAATTTGTAAGAAAATTCTATTTATCCCGATAAATAATTGACAAATAACTCATCACTTCAATCTAAAGAATATTTATGATTTTTGTTCTTTTAAACTACTTTTTAAGTTAACCCAAAATAATAATATTAAAAAAAATAAAAGAAAAAGAGAGTGACAACGAAATATAAGAAAAATGGCAAATAAAAAAGAGGAATAAAACAAAGCATAAAGAACATTTACGAAAAACAAGTTAAGTATAGAAATTAACTGTCTTTATTATTTAACCCTTAAAAATAAATAAATAAAAATACTTTACTCTTTCTCTCTCTCTCTCTCTCTCTCTCTCTCTCTCTCTCTCTTCCATTTTGCATTTTCTTTCACCGGTCACCACCAGTCTCAGCTATTCACACCACCGTTCATTCCATCTTTCTCCGCCTCCACGTCGACAGATCTTCTCCGTTCTGGGTCTCATCGGCTGATACTTTTTTGGTATCCCCTGCAACCTATAAAAGCCATATATACTCCTTCTTCACCTGCTAAGATCTACTGGAAGTGTTAGTCGCCGTCGAAGTTGCAGTCTTTCGGTACAGATGACCTGTTAAGAGCTGGGTTTATCTTGCTTTGCTTTGATATGGCAGCGGTGACATCGCCGGAAGCGCATCACAGCTGGACGGACTCTTACAAAGGGATGTCCGCTGATAACATCAAAGGATTAGTGTTGGCATTGTCTTCTAGCTTCTTTATTGGTGCAAGCTTCATTGTGAAGAAAAAGGGTCTGAAAAAGGCCGGCGCTTGTGGAGTTAGGGCAGGTATAGTTGACTCAATTTGACTTGTTTTAGTTAGATTCTTGAAAATGAGTGATCTTTTGTTTGGAGAATTGATTACTCAGTCTATTCGTTTTCTTTGTCGTTGAATTTCTGATGCCATCTGAGAATTTACAACCAATAGAACAAAGGGTAGGGTTCCATCTTTACCAAAAGCACTTGTTGATCAAACTGACAAAACACCTTATATTTGGTTTATGATTATTTCTGGTTTTGTGATGCTCGTATCTGTAAATGTGAGTTTGATGCTATCATCTAGTGAGTGATTTTCTTCCCTTTTTGTCATGTTGGTTTCTAACTTCTAAATTTCTAATGCTAGGCTCAGTTATGTTTATGAATAAGTACAAGCTCACAGCTTATTCATTTGCTTATGGTACAGAATTCTTGATCATCTGGAAAAGCAAGGTTGACTAGTTTACAAAATTGTACATGGAATGAATGTTGCTATTGTGCTTACTGCTTAGCCTGTATGGCGATGCTTAGAGGAAGAGCTTTATTAGCTGATTAACTGAAATTATTTGTTTTCTCTTTTGACAGGTGTGGGAGGTTACTCATACTTATATGAACCACTATGGTGGATTGGCTTGATCACAAGTAAGCTGTGCAAGTAATGAATATTATTGGACTCAGCTATTATGGTTATGTCTTATTCTTTAAGGAATCCTACTGTTCTTTGCACAATAGTCTTCTAAATAGAATAGTAACAATATGGTTTATTTTCATGTTTCACTTCCTACAATGCCTTATATACACAAATATGAAGAGATAATTCATTTTGGGCATCTTAATGAAAAAAAATGATCACGAATCTGCAATGCTAGCAAGTATTTTGTGTGAACTGGGTTTATTACTAGCATGACCCCCTAGCGTTATATGCTAGCAAGTATTATCAAAATAGTAACGGTGATTTCATGAGAGCTTGTGACTCAGGATTAGTGCTCTATGCTTTTGTATCTTAGTCTTATATATTGACTCTATCTAGTTTTCATAGGTCATATGATGTAATTCAAATTTGGAAGTTTTAGTTTTCAGATCTTTAGTTTACTAGTATTTGTTATATTAATGATAGATAGTATCTTTAGTTTTAATATATAGTTACTAAAATGTTAGGATTAGATAATTGTAGGTAGCTTTTTTTTTTATCTTCCTTTTTTTTAAAGTTAAGTTTGATTGCGACATGTCAGATAAGCGACTTCTTGCAATACAAACGATGTCAAGGAAAGGGACATGAAAAGACCTCGACATCCATGAGATAAACTAAAAAACATAAAATTAAAAGAACTACCCAATAATAGAATCTTAGCGAGCCCAATTAAAAGAACTACCCAATAAGACATTGTGAACCAAAAGAAAACTTAATTGGATATCTTTATGGTTGAGTTGATCCCCTTTTCTACAATTCCTCTATTTCTCCTATCACCATATCTGTTTCACATTATTATACCTAGCCAAAGAAGGCTTCCCATGTCTAATATAGCTTAAATCACTTATTTATTTCCCTCAAGAAATCCAAGTAGAAAAGGTGATAGTTGTGTGCAAGGATAGGTTGGACACACTTCATTGGGTATAACTAGTAATTAGTATGTTTAGAAAAACAATAAAAAGTTACGATTTATCACTTTTTCTTAAGTTAACATTTATACAAATTGAAGTATAGCTTATATAACATTTATATAAGCTAAAGTAGCTGAAATAAATGAAGCAAAAAGAAGGGCATTACATTGAATCAAATCAACAAGTATAATCAATTGCAATATCACAGAAGGGGAGAGAACACCATACTAAAACAAAGTCAATTGTCATCCACCCCATTGTTGTCCCAATTTAGCCACACCATCTCCCCAACCTTTCTCCACATAGTTTCCGCCTCTTTTTTCACGCAATAAAAGACTTTTCATTTATCTGAAGCCAAATATGCCATAATTCACTATAAAAAACAACCCATGGGATTCTTCTATCTCTTTCCATGTTGGCAAAGATGAACCATGTTTTGAAGAAATTTTGCAAGGAATTAGTCATCCTTCCCACCCATATCATTGATGCCGCCATCTTCCAAACTTCCTAGGAGAAAGGGAATCGTAGACACATGCAGAACTCATCATGTTCGTCATTATGACATATATGGCATCTGCTTGCTAGCCTTTGAAGACCTTTTTCTTGAAGCATCAACTCCACATTAACTTATGAAGGACAAACCATGAATGCAGAGATACCTTAAATGGAAATAAAAGTGATGATATATCACTACTTCTAATAAATTTTTGGAAGAAGTCTTCCACCGAAAGAGGCATCCTTCCTAGTTCCCAACCATATCTTTTGATAATACTAGCTTCCAAACTTCCAAGGAGAAAGGACACCATAATAAACACATACGCAACTCATCATCTTCGTCAATATGGGCGTATATGACATCTACTTGCAAGTGGGGGAAAACTTTTTTCTCGGTGCACCTTCTCCACAATAATCACATTATGATGGACAAGCCATGAATGCAAAGATACCTTAATTGACTATAAAGTTTCGATATATCGCTACTTTTAATAAATGTTTTGAAGAAGTCTTCCAAAAAAGGAGTCACCCTAATGAGTTCCCACTTATCTTTGATGATGTCAGCCTCCAAACTTCTAAGGAGAAATGACACCATAAACACATACGCAACTCATTCTCTTCATCGTTATGACATAAATGATATCAATTTGCTAGTTCTTAAAGATCTTTTCTTGGAGCATCTTTTCCACAATAATCGCCGTATGAAGGATAAGCCATGAATGTAGAGATACCTTTAATGGAACAAAATGTTACTACACATATGTATTGAAGTCTTCCAATGAAGAATGGGCCGTCCTTCCTAGTTCCCACCCACATCTTTGATACCACCTTCTTCCAAACTTCCTAGGAGAAAGGACACCATAAATACGCAATTCATCCTCTTCATTATAAAGACTTTTTTCTTGGAGGACAATGAATGCGGAGGTACCTTAAATGGACAAAAAGTTACGATATATCACCACATTTAATAAATGCTTACAACAAGTCTTCCTACGAAGAAGGATTCATGCTTTTCAGTTCCCACCCAAATCTTTGATGCCGCCAACTTCCACACTTGTGAGAAAAGAGATCATAGACACATATGCAACTCATCCTCTTCGTTATTATGGCATAGAGGACATGTGCTTGCTAGTTGCTAAGGAAATTTTTCTTGGAGCATTTTCTCCACGTTAATCACGTTAAGAAGGACAAGCCATGAATGCAAAGAACCTTTAATGGAAATAAAAGTGATGATATATCACTACTTCTAATAAATTTTTGGAAGAAGTCTTCCACCGAAAGAGGCATCCTTCCTAGCTCCCAACCATACCTTTGATAATACTAGCTTCCAAACTTCCAAGGAGAAAGGACACCATAATAAATACATACGCAACTCGTCAT
Source organism: Impatiens glandulifera (assembly GCF_907164915.1). NCBI lineage: Eukaryota > Viridiplantae > Streptophyta > Magnoliopsida > Ericales > Balsaminaceae > Impatiens > Impatiens glandulifera. The sequence goes on along the minus strand of NC_061863.1, from coordinate 53,230,616 downwards.
CTTCGTCAATATGGGCGTATATGACATCTACTTGCAAGTTGGGGAAAACTTTTTTCTCGGTGCATCTTCTCCACATTAATCACCTTATGATGAACAAGCCACGAATGCAAAGATACCTTAATTGACTATAAAGTTTCGATATATCGCTACTTTTAATAAATGTTTTTGAAGAAGTCTTCCAAAAAAGGAGTCATCCTAATGAGTTCCCACTTATATTTGATGTTGTCAGCCTCCAAACTTCTAAGGAGAAAGGACACCATAAACATATATGCAACTCATTCTCTTCATCGTTATGGCATAAATGATATCAATTTGCTAGTTGTTATAGATCTTTTTCTTGGAGCATCTTTTCCACAATAATCGCCTTATGAAGGATAAGCCATGAATGTAGAGATACCTTTAATGGAACAAAATGTTACTACACATGTATTGAAGAAGTCTTCCAATGAAGAATGGGCCGTCTTTCCCGTTCCCACCCACATCTTTGATACCACCTTCTTCCAAACTTCCTAGGAGAAAGGACTCCATAATCAAATACGCAATTCATCCTCTTCATTATTAAGACCTTTTTCTTGGAGGACAATGAATGCGGAGGTACCTTAAATGGATAAAAAGTTACAATATATCATTACGTTTAATAAATGTTTACAACAAGTCTTCCTACAAAGAAGGATTCATGCTTTTCAGTTCCCACCCACATCTTTGATGCCGTCAACTTCCACACTTGAGAAAAGATATCATAGATACATATGCAACTCATCCTCTTTGTTATTATGGCATAGAGGACATGTGCTTGCTAGTTGCTAAATAAATTTTTCTTGGAGCATTTTCTCCACGTTAATCACCTTAAGAAGGACAAGCCATGAATGCAAAGATACCTTAAATGAAATAATATGTTACAATCTATCACTACTTCTGATATATGTTTTGAAGTAGTCTTTCAACGAAGAATGAGTCATCCTTCCTAGTTCCCACCCACATCTTTGATGTGGCCAACTTCTAAACTAGTTAGGTGAAAGGACACCATAAACAGCTCATCCTCTTCGTCATTATGGCATAAAGGACATCTATTTGCTAGCTGTTGAAGATCTTTTTCTTGAAGCATCTTCTCCACGTTAATCGCCTTTTGAAGGAAGCCATGAATGCGGCAATACCTTAAATGTAATCGAAAGTTACGATAAATATTAAAATCTTGTGAGGAAGTCTTACACAAAGGAGTCATCCTTCTCAGTTCCCACCCACATCTTTGATGCAGCCATCTTCCCAACTTCCAAGGAGAAAGGACACCATAGACACATACGCAACTCATCCTCTACGTGGTATATATGACATCTACTTGCAAGCTGTTGAAGATCTTTTTCTTGGAGCATCTTCTCCACATTAATCGCCTTATGAAGGACGAGCCATGAATGCAGAGATACCTTAAATGGAAAAACAAGTTGTGATATATCTTACTACTTCCAATAATGTTCTCAAGGGCTTTCATTTTCCTTAGGGAAAATGAGGTAGAGATGGAATTGGACTTTGTTTGATCTAAACATTTTCCTGTAATGTAGTAAATAATTCACTTTTCAAGATGTATTGGTGTATCTAGTTAATTTGACAGATTTGAGGTTTTCTCTTTTGATAAGAAAAAAATCAATAAAATGTTAGTCAGTGAAGATAGTGTTCTGAGGGAGAAATGAAAATGCTGAAGGTGTACAAGAACCAAAGGAATTGTTGAAAAGATTAATTGTTAAATGATACCAATAGGGCTGAAGGAAGTTCTTTATACCTATGGCTCAGCTAGTTGATCATCTTAGCTTGCAGCCTAAAGTAAGTTGGTTAAATTGGGCAATTTTCCTCTCACATATGCTTGAACAAGCTCAGCCTAAATTGGGGTTATTTAAAATGTTATCTTCTGTTCCATATTATGTCTAAAGTTTTCCTTTCTAAAAGAAAAAAAAGCTTCCAGTTTGTGTGGCTTATACTCATGTCAGAGAATGAGAAGGAAAATGACAAAAATATTTTGTTTTATGTTCTGTATAATCATTTCATTTGAAGTAGTTCAGTGGTGAATTGCTCACTAATTGAATTCATATATTTTCTTCATATTTTGTCTTATGAAGGAAGTTCTAACAATTCATATTTACTTTTGGAACAGTGATTGTCGGAGAAATTGCTAATTTCGCAGCTTATGCATTTGCACCTGCTATATTGGTAACTCCACTTGGTGCACTCAGCATTATAATCAGGCATGACATAAATTACGGGATTTCCTTTTTTAGAACTTCCATTTTGCACCATCACTGACCATTTTCTTAACAGTGCTGCACTTGCTCATGTTATGTTAAAGGAAAAGCTACATATCTTTGGGATTCTTGGTTGTGTTCTCTGTGTGGTGGGTTCTACCACAATTGTTCTACATGCCCCTCAGGAACGTACAATCGAATCAGTCCCAGAAGTATGGCATCTTGCAACAGAGCCTGGTAACTTCTTCTTAGATGATAATCCTGTTTGTTTCATTATGTTGTTTTATCTTCCCTCTAACATAATTGCATATTGATGTGGCAGGTTTTCTTCTCTATTTTGTTATTGTACTGACAACTGTTTTTGTACTCATATTCCATTATATCCCTCAATATGGACAAACGCATATAATGTGTTACATTGGAGTTTGTTCGTTGGTTGGTTCTTTGTCTGTAAGTACTGTGCAGAGATTCAACTCTACATCCTACAGTATGTTTTCCTAAATAGTTGATTCAGAGGACTGAAGAGGGTGTTGTCTCACAGGTGATGAGTGTGAAAGCTCTAGGAATTGCCTTGAAGCTGACCTTATCAGGAATTAATCAACTAATATATCCCCAAACATGGGTCTTTGCCATTGTTGTTGCTACATGTGTGATTACCCAAATGAATTATCTGAATAAGGTAACAAGTTTTTTTTTTCGGACTTTCCTTTTTCAAACCTGTCTTCTTGTTTTATGAAGCAACTGGTCTTTGATAGATATATCTAGAGTTACAACTAGTTTGTTGATCTATGAAAAATATTCATTACTTATGTATGAAGAGCAAGTTTTCAATTTTCTACCCGGAGGAAGATGTAGCAAAAGTAAAAGCAACTCATGTTCATGATAGGAAATCTTCTCATTTTGCTTCCTAAACTTGTATCAAATGCTCGTTTTGCTTTTGTGAACTTGCAGCGGGCTCGTTTTGCTTCTTGATCTTTAAAAGTTTGCTCAAATTACTTCTTGTGGCTGCGTCATTTCATGGCTAACTCCGTTAAGTTTTTAAATCATTTGTACACAATTGTTGCAACTCCTTAATCATTATTCTTGGTTGAGATATTATTATCTTTCTAAAGTGCATAGCAAGAACTTATTGGAGTTAACCAAGTAATGATTGTGAAAAGTAATTTGATTCATTTTTGAAACTGAGTGCAAAATGTGTCCAACATAAGGAAGCAAAACGAGTTTTTGATGTTTACGAAGCAAAATGACTTATTCCATGATACTATACTGAAATTTACATGATTTTTCTTTTTTTAAATACTTGCCAGTTAGCTCTAATTTTAGCTCACAGTTGTTGCTGATCTGAGATATTGTATATCAAACTTTGTGACGTACTTTGTTGCCTATATTGCATGCTGGTGTCATTATAATATGTATCCTTTTATTTGGATATTCTATACTGGTTCCTAAAATGTTGTTTCCTAATTCTTATTTTCTTTTTATGCAGGCTCTTGACACATTCAACACCGCTGTTGTATCTCCCATCTACTATGTTATGTTTACATCTCTAACCATACTAGCTAGTGTAATCATGTTCAAGGTGATCTCTCTTTTCAAGAGAAACTAGATACTTTTGCATGACAATAATATACACGATCTCTTAAGTAAACTTAAGAAGAAGACCATTACTCATTGACTTACCCCTGGTTCATCACTGATCACTTGCCTCATATTATTACATGCTTATGAGGTTATCTTGCAAATGACTTATTGCTAGTGAGGACATGTTCCAACTATTGGTTTAACATTTTCCTTATAAATAGTTGGATTGTATAACTGTTTTTGTTAGTAGTCCTTGGCGCTGGGCAATGCATGTTTTAAACTATTTTGATACTGTCATATTTTAAATATGACCATTAGAGACTAGTGAGTCCTTCCCTTGAAGCTACTTAAAGGGATATTGTGTAAACAATTTCTCAAGAGTAATGCCCTTGAAGCTACTTAATCTCGGCTATTATCCAAGAGCTTGTTTGATTAAGTTTTCTTTCTGAAAAAATCCTTGTTTGATGAAAAAGTAGATTACTTGGATTAAATGACTAAAATATCTTTTGTGTTTAATATTTTAAAATGTTATAAAAAAAAAGTAAAGTGTATTTTAGTTGGCGATTTAATTGATGATACGAAAATGGGTTATCTGGATTCAAATAAGGCCTCAATGTCTGTTATTAATCTTTTATATTTCTGGTTTTGGTTGTTTATGATGTACTTTTTTTCTTTTCGCCTTGAATATGAATTCTTACTTGTGAAGCTCATGATATGTAGGATTGGGATAGACAGAATCCTACCCAAATTGTGACAGAAATGTGTGGTTTTGTGACAATCCTTTCTGGGACATTTCTTCTCCACAAAACTAAGGACATGGGTGACAGTGGTATTCTTTTAACCTTCATCTCGAAAAACTAGAAAATTATTTGCCCCCAAACCGTTTCTTCATTTCAGACAGATCTTAAAGTCATCATCTTATGTTATGATATAATCAGGACTGAGCACCTCTCCATCGATGAGGCTTCTGAAGCATGCAGACGATGAAGAGGCTTTTATGCAAGAAGGTATTCAGCTGAGAAAGCAAGATTCATTGAGATTGCCGTTATAAGAATTTCTTATAATGGAACAAAAGCGCACTCATTTGAGGTACAACATTGGCTTCTTATTCTTATTATTTTCTCTTTTTGATATGTAATATACAACAGAGAGAAGACAAGGGAGAGTGGGATATCACAAATATAGTTATAATAGAGAAATGTAATTTCATGATTGAGAATAATAGTGTTGGATTATTGATTTTATTTAGGTCAGAATTCAGAACCATAGTTGTTCGAGATCAAAATTCTTTTCTTTTTATGGCAAAGCAAACCAATTAGTTTATGAATGAAGTCATGAGCAATAGTAGATAGATTCCCTTCTACTTGTTCTTGCAAGATAGAGTGGTGCTAACTTGTTATGTGAATGAATGAACAGATTTGTTATTTGGTTTGAATTTAGGAAGTTAAAACGATTCTTTATTGTCATTTTTCTACCTCAATTTAAGACGTTTTAAGTAAATATAATTTTCAACCACAATCCATTTTAAATAATCTTGTGTTATAGCTAAATTTATATTTAGATAAAAAGTTATTTTCACTAAAATCGGTTTAAAATTGAGATTTTTTATTTTCACTAAAATCGGTTTAAAATTGAGATTTTTATTTTAAATTATAAATTTTTTTAAAGAAGAAAATAAGTTATGTATTATTATTATTTTTATATATAATTGAATATAAAATTAATTTAAAAAATAATAAAAGATAAATGTTACTATAAAAATTATATATAAAAAATCAATTATATAAGTTTATTTATTTATCTGAATAAGTAATTATTTGTTTAGAAGGTAAAATTGTTTAAAAGTGTAAAATCAAAATAATTTATAAATTTATTAGATTTTAAATTAATAATTATAAAAATTTAATTAGTTCAAGAGTTAACCTAATAATCACAAATTGTTAGGCTCTTTTTAATTTTTTTAAAATTAAATTGAGATTTTAATTATTTTATTAAAAGAAATAATAAAAAATATTTAATCTCTAGTCACAATTGTTAGACTCTTTTCAAAATTTTAGGATTTTAAGAATTAAATTAAAATTAAAATTATTTTATTATAAAAGAAAGAATTAATAAAAAGACAAATATTTAATCTCTAATTTTAATTTAGAGAATATTTCTTTTAATAATTTATGACAAAAATAATATATGTATATATAGAAGAGTAATAGAGGGACGGAATGAGAATAATGTGTCATTATGGAAAAATGATAAAATGTGAGGAGAGAAAGAAGATAGAGAAATTGTTATTTTTTTTTTTTTTTTTTTTTTTTTTTGACTAATCACGTCCTTTTCTCTCTCAAATTTTTCTTCCAATCCTTCTCATATATATATATATATAAAATAGTCAAATAAAAATTTATTTAAATATTTGTAATTTATAAATATTGAGAAATTATATAGTCTGGATTAAATTGGAAGGATATCAGCTGGTACAAGATCAAGATGTCTTAGTGGAGGGTGGAAAAAAAAAATTAAATATGTGGTTTAAGGTTTATATCATATATATATATATATATATATATATATATATATATTTGTTTCATTTATATGACATCAAATCTCTTGGGACAGCAAGTCTTTTGGGACAACAGGAATACCTTCTAAGTTTCTTCCAGGTGGCGTTACCACCGTTTACCAATCAATCATGTACTTAAACCAACCGGGCCGGTTCGATTATTTTCGTCCATCTACTCCGGTCTACCTGCTTTCAAGCAATTGAATCACCAGACAAATGTTCCCCAGTCAGTCGAAACCCTAATTCTTAATAATCCATAAACATGGAACCATACATTCTTCAAACTGCGTTCTCGATTTGCGACTGAATCATCGAGGATGGACATGCAACACAATCACAATAATCTGTTTGAGAGACGATCCATTACCAATTCCAAGGCCCCCACCATCAAGTGGTTCAAAGAATGGTATGTATGATCTTTAACCCTTCTTTTTGGATTTCTTGATACTAGTTTAGTTTATTTGGGAGTTTCGGGTTTAGATTTAGATCAACCAATAGTTGTTCTTGTTCTAGTTATTTCTGGGTACTTGAAATACACACTGTTTATATAATGGAGCGATTAGGTTTTACTTTCATTCCACCATGACATGACCGAACCATGATGTTCTATGAGTGGTTTACTTCAATTCTAGATCATTCTTCAAAGTTTTGTATACTAATTGAACCTTGCTATTTTTTCAGGGTTCCACAAGATGTTGTGACAACTGGAGGAAAATGCTTGATTTTGAAATGGGTCAATGGTAAGTTTTTGTAAGTTAGTATTAATAAATCAAACAGAGTGCAGGATGATGATTTGGAGTTTTGAGTCGTTTTCGGGAATTTTGTCCCTTATGTATTTCTTTGGAATGTTGTATCTTGTCTTGATTAACTCATGGTCTTGGATTTGTTTTTTTATGGCTGTTTCACTATGATTGAATTAATGAAAAAATTCATTATTGATTTGGAATAGCTTTGAAGCTTTGTTTATATTATTATTGACTGATTCAATAAATGAATTACAATGAAGTTTGTGATTCCTTTGTAAACATAATTTCCCTGGTTTTATCTTTACTGGTTTGTGCAGATTTGTTTTTCTTATATCCCTTTTTGGTCCATACTAGTGAAAGAATAATTCATTGTTCTATTCTGTGATAATTCTATGCTTCTTCTATTCAAGCCTTGTATTAATATTTCTGCTTATGGTTCCCTTAGAGGCTACATTGAAGGCTTTGAGGGAGCAGCCGAAAGAACCAGAGACGGTAGAGCCAGAGCCAGAACCAACTACTGAAGTTCTTTTCCTTTGTAGCTTTGAGAATTGTGGAAAGACATTTATTGATGCGGGGGCTTTGAGAAAACATTCTCATATTCATGGAGAAAGGCAATATGTTTGTCACTATGAGGGTTGTGGAAAGGTAAAGAGGCTAACTTTGAGTGTTTGTCAGAACTTATCGTTTAGATTGTGAAAGATGGTATCCTAAGCTATAACGGGTCCATTTGGAAACACGTTTTGTTATCCATATGAGAAACTACTAATAATATTTTGTATTGTGTCTGACTAAGCTCTAATATTCAAACATGATGGATCCAAATAAAAAAGGCCGACAATATTGAAAAAGGGAATTTTGTTTTCAATTTAAGGGTTTGTCTCCAAAGATGGTTTTGAAACATCCTATTTCACTTTGACCTATGATGTTTAACATTTTACTTTTTTCTCTTGTCCTGTATTAATTAGTTTGTATATTTTTTTTCATTATTATTATATTTTGAAATCACATAATGATTATTCACTCCTTCTGTTGCAGAAATTTTTAGATAGTTCAAAGCTGAAAAGACACTTTCTTATTCATACAGGGGAGAGAGATTTTATATGTCCACATGAAGGCTGTGGTAAGGTGAGTTTTGTACACACATAAATTCTGATTCTCAGTCATAGAAGTTTTACTTTATGGTATGAATAACTGCAGGCATTCTCACTAGATTTCAATTTAAGGTCGCACATGAAAACGCATTCGCAGGAGAATTACCACATTTGCCCATACAACGATTGTGGAAAACGATATGCTCATGAGTACAAACTGAAGAACCATATCTCATCTCAACATGAAAAGGTAAATTAGGTAGCAAAGTATGCCATTCAAATGCTCTTTTTAATAAGATCCGAACAAACTCAACTAACAAGCCACACATGCCATGCAGAATTGGTTATGCGATTATAATGGTGTTGTTTTTGTTAGAAAGTGAGAGTTTGAAGGATTTGATGTTAAATAAAGGGTTGATTTCATTATTGAAAAAGTTATGAGAATGAAATTTGTGATTTATGTCACATTTAGATGAAATGAGTCTATTTAAAAACTAGTATTTTTCACCATCACAATTTTCTTGGAAAATTGTCCAAAGTTAAAATTGAGTGCTTCTTTATTTTTTATTTCATTTGGTATAAGATTTTTTCTCAAGCATCATTAAGAACTTGTTTGATCTTTTTTGTTTTTTTTTTTCAAAGAAACCTCTTTATCACATATTCTTTCAACTATCAAATCACTTAATTCAACTTAAAATATCCTTACTTCATGTTTTATAAATTTTAAATATAAAAGACATTTTAGTAATTTAACCAAATAATCCCAAAATTCACGCTTTCATCAAACTATATTTTAATTTCATAACTTTCAAACATCAAACAAGCTCCAAAATATTTTTTGGATCATGATCCAAATTATATTGTAATCTTTGTAGCTTTATTTAGTTACAAATTATCTTATTGGTCATGATCTAAATTATAATACAATTCTTGTTTCATTTGGTATAAGATTTCTTTTCTGGGTAGATATTTCAGATCACGATAGTTGATAACAAAATCTTGAATTTTTTCTTCTTCGAGCTATCTAATTTTTATTGTCTTGATCTTTACAAAGAATGCGGTTGAAATGATGGTGCCCGTGCCTGTGCCTGTGTTGAAGTATTCTCAGCCTCCAGAGAAGCCAGTGAGAACTCCGAAGGCAAGCAGTACTCACGCTCCAGTCTCATCAGACAGGCCTTTTGGTTGTCCATACGATGGATGTGAAAAGGCCTATATCCATGAATACAAGCTGAAACTTCATTTAAAGCGAGAGCATTCAGGCCATTTCTCCGATGAGAATGCAAAGAACATGCTAGTTGATCAACACGATATGATGAATGAAGGTAGCGATCAAGATGTTTATACTGGGAAACGTGCAAGTAGCAAAGCTGTTCAGAAACGAAGCAAGCCCAAGCCCAACTTGAAGCAGCTGCCTCCTATGAAAGTTGGGCGGAAAGGGACTAGCACATCTGCTAATGTGAATGTGGTGAGAAAACCGTGGCCTGTCATGAAGGATGATAATGTATATGAGGAAGAAGACAGTGAAGAAACGGAAGAAGACATGGATAATAATGTTGAGGGTGGTGCTGGATGGAGGTATGGAGAGAACATTGAGGATGATGACGACGATGATGAAGAGACTGAGGACGAGGATTAGGCTCTTACATTTTCATTTGTACTGCTGTTTCTTCTATTTTGTGTTTGACAATTATTTTATGAAGAAAAATTATCTTGTAATTTCTTCTTCTTCTTCTCCAAGGTTTCAACCTCTTTTGATCTCCAACATTTTTCAGTTCTTGTTCTCATCCTCTGCTTTAAGGGTTATTTAAATTCTTTCTGCTGATAAATAGGTTCAGATTCTTCTATATACTCACCAATTTGATCCATTGCAGTCAAGGATTTTATTTTTGTTTTCTCTGATACAGTTGTTTTTGAGATATAAAAAAATTGATTCTTAAAAAAAAAAAGGGTTTAATCATTAAATCATTTAATTTATTTATAAAAATAATCTTATTTTGTTTTTAATTATATTTTAAATTTAATTACTAAAAAAATTAAAATATTATTTTAAATAAATATTAAATAACCCATTATAAAAATTCTTAAAAAAAAAAAACAATATCAACAATTTAATGGGTAACATTATTTTTTTAAGAAGAGTAGTGTACAAGGGTAGCATTATTTTTTAATAAGTGATAAATTAACTTTTCATTATTCACTCTATCCATAAAGTAGAATTTCAAGAGTATATATCTATCCTTTCTCATATATATATATATATATATTGAACATAAAAAAAATATGATTAAGTGATTGAAAAAATAATGAAAAATGTAAAATAAATTGGCTTAATTTGACTCACTCTTGCGCTATTAAAATTGTAGAGCACTGATACTATATATATTTAATTTGTTTATTTATAATTAAGGCCTTACTCATTGAGATTTGGCACAGTTGAATATTTAAATAATCTTGATTAGATTATGATAATATAAAAAGTTAAAATTATTTGATGAACACACTTAATTAACAAATATTAATATATAATAAAAAATAATATATCAGAATGTATAAATATTTTGGTTAATAATTTTATTAAGTGATTGATGAGAATATATTTGAAAAAATAATTAATCATTTAAAAGTTATTTAAATAAATTAAAATAGGATAAAACCTAATAATTAGACTTTTATTCTACTTAATTTATTAATAGATTCCTTAAATAAATTAGGATGCCTATAGTTAAAACAAAATTAACTATAACAATTATATGGGTACTTGAACAAAACCATGATTTGTTTTTGTGTCTTTTGGCAGGTAAATTCTTTTAGCTCTTTATTTATTTTTCTTGGGTACTTTCTTCTTATTATCAGGCTTTTTTTTTTTTTTTTTACGAATTTTGTAAATTATTATTTTGTTTTATAAAAAAACATATTTAAGATAGGATTATAAAAATCAAAGTTAGTAGACTGTCTACCCATTAAAATACCCAAAAAAAATAGTATTTACTTAAGAAGAAAAATAATTTAAAAGTTTGAACAAACCATTAAATATTAATGACCTTGGTATTTTTGGAAGTAAATTGATAGAACAACATTTAATATTTTGTTAAAATAAGCGGGAGAGTAAAAACTTACCTTTTTTTTTTTTTTTTTTTTAGATTACAGTAATATCGTAAATTTGTAAGAATCCTCATTTAAAAATAATACTATGTAATACTGTAAGGATCTGTTTGGTATAGTACAATTATATATATATTTAAAAAAAAGATAATATGCTATAAACAAGGCTCGTTTAATTTTAAAATAATCATAAAACATTATAAAAACACCATTGTCTACTATGTCATAAAACATAACGAGCTTAACAATTTGGAGAAAAACAATGAAAACACAAATACTCTTTTTGTATGAATTATATAAAATTTTAAGTTATAAATAACCGAAACAAAAATTTCTACGCGCCATTTACCGTTTATTGATACTATAAAGTTTGGCGCGTAATTTCATCTTATATACATATATATCATTAAAGAGATTATACAAATAAAATAAACATTTGAAAATTAGTATTAGAATGAACAATTTCTTACCAATCAAACATTCATAACTTATTTTTTAATGTTTTGGATTTATTAGATGTTTACTTATTATAAGAATTCATCTATTCTACCGCAAATACAACTTTAACCAATTTTATCGGGTGAAAATCAAGTAATACAAAATTGATTCGATACAAATAAAAGGAGACATTAGAACATTAAGATAGATTCCAACGGTAAAATAGAACATAGAAAGGTCTTTCTAGATATCTCTTCCTAGGTTGACTTAATTTGTTGACTCTCTCATGGATGTCCTTTTCTTGGGAGGCAGTAAACAGTCTAGGAGTGGACGGCGGCTGGTGGTGGTGGTGGTGGTGCTAGGGTTGGTTGTCTGGTCGCAGGCGGCGCAGGTGAAGACGTCGGGCTCAGGTGTACGGAATCGGAGAGATCCGTTGGGAGATTCGCATTTGTTGATATTAAGGTTAAAACAACAATATTCACTTATGGGAGGACTATTATTAACTTCTCCTTCTTCTTCGACCGGATTCTTCATCGATACTTTCGCAGCCATATCTCAATATTTTTTACTCTCACAGATGACCCTTATTTATAACCCCATATCAATAGACAGATATTAAACCCTAATACAATATCATAAAACTATTTCCTTTTCCTTTCTTCTCTTTATTTTCTTCCTATTCTGTTATTTTACCGTTAGTCTATATATTATACATTTTTAATATTTTAATTTAATTTAAATGTATAATTAAGAAATTGAGAAAATATATATATATATATGGAATAAGATCTTGTTTTGGGCTGCAGATTCAATTGTTCACATTTTACTTAAAAACTTTTAGAGGTCTGCCTCACTAATAAATGAGAACTCTCATGTATGTTGATGAATTCTAAACATTGAATTCTCTTTCATCGTCAGTTATTCAACAACCATTTTCATAAAGAATGGAGAACATTTGATCGAGAAAGTCTCTACCACTTATATGTTCTCATGAGGGTGAAACACATTTAGGGTCATTAATACTCTCACCAAAAATGAGAAATCCATGAATTGGGAGAAATACTCTGAAAAAAAATCACAAAATGGTAGACATGACGTTTGTGGATAAAGAAATAAAATTTCACTGATAAGAGAACTTATATAAAAACTTTTATAAAAAAATGATGATGATACAACTAAAAGAGACAAAATGAGGCTACCGAAGCCATTGAAAAAAAATAATTGAAGATAACTGAATCAAAATATTAGAGAAAATGAAGAGAAATCTCCCCAACTAACAAAGTTAGGATAGAAAAAATGAAATATAATAATTTATTCTAGAGGAACCGAAGAAAATAAAAGAAAATCCGTTTAAGTGCATATGATGCACTTTTGTTAACTTTTACGTGGAACACTTAGAATTTTAGACATCACACTTTCATTAATTTTCAAGTAGAATAATTAATTCTTTGGATATAACACTTTTGTTAATTACGTGGAGATATCACACTTTCATTAACTTTCATGCGGAACAATTAAATTTTTAGACGTTACACTTTCGATAATTTTCACGTTGAACAATTAGATAGATTTTTGGACAATTTTCACGTTGAACAATTAGATAGATTTTTGGACATCATACTTCCACGTTAACTTTAACGTGAAATAGCGAAATTTTTGGACATTATACATACGTTAACTTTTACGTGGAGCAATTAAATTTTTGAAAATCACACTTTTATCAACTTTCACATGAAATAATTCGATTTTTGGATATCACACTTTTGTTAACTTTCACTTAAAACCATTAGATTTTTTTGGCCATCACAAGTTTTTTTTTTTTTTTTATGTTGAGAAACTAATTTATGGTAACTCAAGTTATAATTTAATTATATTGATTTTAATTCCATCTTTATTAAATATGAAAAAAACTTATATTACAATTTTTAATGAAAATACAATATTTGTGTCTCAATATTATTAATGAAAACATACTTATTTTAGAAATGAAACAAATGATTATTTAAAGAAAACAAATATAATATATATATATATAATAATGCTTAAATTTAAATGGTCGTCCATAAATGTGATTAATTTAATCTTAGTGTTAGTTAAAATAGGTAAGACGTTAAACCGTTGAAATATTTGAATAAAAACTGATAATTTTTTTTTATATCTTCTCTCATTTATTTTTATAATTAATAAATAAAATATATAATAACCTTAACAATCCAAGAATTAATAAATTTTATAAACAATAATTTAATTTAATTATACTAAAATAATAAATATTTATTATATATATATATATATATTTAAATAATTAATAATATAAAAAGTTGAATATCTAAAACTTAAATAAAATACATTATCAATTGTAACAAATAATTAATAAATTTTAAAAATAAAAACATTAATTATATTAAAATAATAAATGTTTATTATATATTTTAAAAATAAAAAATATATATTTAAATAATTAATAAATATAAAAAAATTAAACATTTTTTCTATAACTTATATTTATGAAGAGAGAGTTTAATTAATTAGGTAAAGAATTAAATTTTTTTTATATTAAATAATTTTTTATTTTAATTATAAATATAAATAAATTAAATTAATAAAATATTTTATTCTATTCTATCATTTATCTCTGAAATATATAATAATCTAAAAAAATTTAAGAATTAATAAATTTTAAAAATAAATATTTAATTTAATTTAATTATATTAAAATAATAAATATTTATTATATATCATAAAATTACAAATAAATATATTATTTTATTTTAATAATAATATATATAAATTAATTAATTAATATTTCAAAATTTTTATAAAAATAATATTAAAAAACCAACATTAATATTAAAATAATAATAATTCATTCATATATATATTAAATGCATACATAAAATTTTAAATTAAATCTAATAATTAAAAGTGGTTCAATGGTTAACATTTCACACTCATAAAACCAACATTTCAAACTCATAAAACTAAGGGAGTTCCACACAATATAATATGAAAGAAGGGCGGTTCAAATTCGGGGGAAAGTTGAGAATAAAAGATGGGTGATTCGAATGTCATTATAAAATTCTGGATAATTCAAATTCCGTTAATAATGGACTCATTAAATAAAATTTTGAAAGATAATATACGATGAAATATGTAAATTCGAATTAGAGTGGGATTAAATGTATTGTGATTCGAATTCGATCTATAATAGAAATTCTTGAAGGATAAAATATAAGGTCTTCTTCTCTTTAGGTTTTTAAAAAAAACTCAACGAAAATCAAATTTTCAATCAATCACTTTTTAACAATTACATCAGTTATTTCATTAATCAAAATACTAAAATATCTTTTATTTTAAATTATTGTTTTTTATTTTATTTATATATATTAATACCCTTTAAATTTTTTTATTAAAAATAATCATCACTTCCTTAAAATCATCACCAATTATTATTATTTTTTATCCTTCTAAATTTTTTAAAACACCCCAATCCAAATAAGGCTTAAAGGAATATATAAATTTGAATTATAGATGAATTGAGGAGAGAAATTTGAGGATGAAAAAAGGTAGTTTGAATGCCATTATCAATTTTTAAAGGATAATATATGTTAAAATGATTAATATTTCAAACACAACATTTCAAATAATTTGATAATGATTTGCATAGTTGGATGCATATTTTAGTTATGATCTCAACTTGATTATGGTTATTTTTATAAAATTTTTCATCATTTGTTTTTTCTTGAGGATAGAAAACTGTAACACCGACATCATCCTTAAATGACGGTAGATAAGCTTTAATATGTATTTTAGTTATGCAATTAAACACTAATAGATAATCATCCAGACACTTATTTTTTCTTATGAATTTTATTTAAACAATGTTGATAAATGATTTTAAGGATTTGAATATTTTAAAAAAAATTTTAATTGTATTTAAATAAAATATATTTAAATTAATGAAATGTTGAATCTATTATAAGATGAATTTATAAAATGATATTTAATTGTGATTTGATTAAAAATATAACTAAACAAAGCCTAGTATTATAAAATAAATTTAACTAAACCAAACTAGTATTATAATATTTTTTTTTATTCTCAAGTGTTTTTTAACCCTCTCCTTTAAAGTATAAGGAGGGATATGGAGGAAACTTGGCTAATGATAGAAAAAGTAAAAAATGGAAAGAAAAGAAACATGTCATTTTTTCCCTAAATTTTCTCTTATATATTATAAATGACAATATTTTATTATAACATAATTTTATTAATTTAATATATATATATATATATATATATATATATATATATATATATATATATATATATATATATGAGAAGAGAGAAAAAATAAATTATTTTGTTTTATCAATTAATATATTAATAAAAATTTATGTTTTATATATTTTCACTAAGTTGTCTTATTTATTTTTATCTGTTTACTAACCTATCTTCTAATTTAATAATTATTTCTTGTCAGTACAAAACCAACACATTTTGGCACAAGTGTCAAGCATATGTCTACATGTCATGACCACTAGAATTTAATAAAAAAAAGTTTAATCAACATTTATATATATTTTATTAGAAAATATATTAATAGATTATTTAATAAATATTTTAATTATAGAAAAAACAATATATTTGTAATAACTAAATTTTCTATAATTATTAAAATTTTTAAAAATATATGTATTAATATTTTTTAAATTATAAATTAATATATAAGTATAATAATTATGAAAATATATAAAATTTATTTTAAATTATATATATTTATATATTTGAATCAAATTAATATTGTAAAATAATTATTAAGAGATATAATATAAAATTACTCAATTAAAAAAATTAATTTACATTAATGAATAAAATGAAAAATAATTTAAAAGTTAAAGTAATTAAATCAAAGATATTAATAAGATATTTATCTTTAAATATTTAAATAGCGTCAAAATAAAATTTAAAATAATTTTTGAATATTTTACATTTTAATAATTTAGCGGCATAAAATAATTTAGCGGTATAAATAATTTAGCGTGATAAATAACTTTTGAATATATTTTTCTATTTTAATATAAATAAATTAGAGGGATAAATAATTTTTGAATATATTTTTCTATTTTAATATAAATAAATTAGCTGGAGATAAATAATTTTTTAATATATTGTTTGATTTTAATATAAATAAATTAACGGGATAAATAATTTTGAATATATATTTCTATTTTAATATAAATAAATTAGGGGTAAATATCCTTTTGAATGCAATTTTTTATTTTATTTTAGAGAAATAATTTTTGAATATATTTTTCTATTTTAATACAAATAAATTAGCTGAATAAATAATTTTGAATATATTTTTCTATTTTAATACAAATAAATTATCTGTATAAATAATTTTGAATATATTTTTCTATTTTAATACAAATAAATTAACGGGATAAATAATTTTTGAATATATTTTTCTATTTTAATACAATTAAATTAGCTGGATAAATATTTTTGAATATATTTTCTATTTTAATATAAATAATTTAGCGGGATAAATAAAAGTTTTGAAAATATATTTCTATTTTAATACAAATAAATTCGCTGAATAAATAATTTTGAATATATTTTTCTATTTTAATACAAATAAATTATCTGAATAAATAATTTTGAATATATTTTTCTATTTTAATACAAATAAATTAACGGGATAAATAGTTTTTGAATATATTTCCATTTTAATACAAATAAATTAGCGGGATAAATAATGTTAGAATATAATTTTCTATTTTAATATAAATAATTTAGCGGGATAAATAATTTGTAAATCAAACAAGGCATTATAACTTCTACAACAACTAGTATTTAAGAAAAACTAAGGCACTTGAATCTTCACTCTCTATCCTCTCTGCGTCTTTTACGAAAGTTTCTCGTCTTTCTCCTCCGATTGGTACGCTTTGTTCTTCAATTTTTTTTTTCTAATCATAATCTTATTTCGTATTCTCTAAATTGCCATGTTTTTTTCATTTGTTTACTCATCAGTTTCAATTTGCATTTTAGACTAGTCACGTTGATTTGATTAACTGCGTGCTGTCTCAAAAAAAGTTCATACGAAATGAATCTCTTCTAGTCACTTGAACTTTTTTCAGATTTCACTCTGCGTCTGGGTTTGTTGTTATTTCATTTTGTTGTTACCCTCACATACATCAATTATAATGACCCACGTGATTTTTTTGCAGAAAAAAATAGTTCAAAGAAAAGGTAATGGCACCAAACTCAAGGACTGCAAGAGCACTTGGGGCAATGAAGGATTTGGGTATCCCTGAGGATAAAACAAAACCAGTATTAAAAAGACTCCTACAAATCTATAAAAGAAAATGGGAGTTTATTGAGCAAGAAAACTATAGAGCCCTGGCTGATTGTATATTTGATGAAGATGCAGAGCAGGTCACTCCTGAAACCAATGATGTATGTTTATGTTTCTCATGTTTTGTTAAGATATTTATCTCCATAAGTTACTGAAAACTTGTGCATTTATTTTATTTATGGTTAACATGTTATTATTTTAAATGTGAAGGAATCTGATGAGACTGGTCAAAGACCATTGAAGAAACTATGTACACAACATTCAGACAATCCTAAAGTCTCGACGAATGAAAATCGTATATATTGGACAAGAAGTAGAGGAAAACAAGTCTCGTCCAATACATTTCAGAAAGGTGTGTCTAACAGAAGTAAACTAGTTTTCATAAGGGTAACATCACCTGATTAAGTTTGTACTATAGCAGGCTACAGGAGCAATAGCAATGGCAATGACAAGGGAAAGGGAAAGGTAGTTCTTACTGATGATGAAGATGAAGCTGGGCTGGCAGAAATTGAAGAAGCCACCGATGGCAGGGTCCAAATGATTCTTCCAGTTTCTGTGATTCATTCAGGTGCATTTAATGAGATCTCATTGTTTAGACTGCTCACACTTATTTGCTCTTTCGGGACATTAAAACTGTGCTTGTGTAGTTATAATTTATTGATATTTTTTTTATGAAGATGGGGACATTTCAAACCTAAGTCCCCCAATGCCCCAGAGTATCGAAGATGCCCAAGTTCTCGGAAAGCTTGATAAAGTTTCCATCAACGAAAAACTAACGGCAGATCTTGTATTTTGTGAAGAACTGGATCCAATGTAAAGTTCCCTCAAAATATCTATTTTTTAAAATTTTGTAATACCAAGTAAAGTAATGTAGGTTCTTAATATGTTTTTTTAGGGAAAAACTTTACGTCGGCCCAAATTCCAGTTTATCACGTCAAGCTTTTAGAACACTACAAGAAAATGTCGAAGTTGACAGTGAAGTAGTTGATGTTTGGGCCAATATTTTAAACATCAATTTTACAAGACAGCCAAGACATGAAACACGAAAATTTTGTTTCACAACAATGTCCTATGTAAGTAATTATAATATTATAATGGCTCTATTTTATGTTTTATGCTCAATGTTCATTTGATTGATATTTAGAATTTATTTGTAGGTGATGCAACAATATGATCTTAGTTTATTTAATAGGATACTCGATGCCGAAATGACTCAGTTTAACATATCAAGAGAATTTCTCGATTATACTGACCTTGTAAGTAAAAATTTTAAATAACGAATTTAGTTTATGTTTTATGCACTGATAAGCAATAACTCTGTTTTTTCAGATATTTCTTCCGGTAATCCGCAACGAACATTTTTATATTATTTGTATAAATATGATTAAACAGAAAATAGAAATAATTGACAACAGGCCACTTCCACGTGGTATTAAGTACATGGATAAGTATACTAATATAAGTCAGCATATAGATCTATTTGTTAGATTTTTAGCTGAAAAAGGTTCTCCCTTAGCTGTTCTAGTCAAGAAATTCAAAATAAAGGTCGTGAAAATGCCGTGGCAAGATGCTTCAAACAACACATGCTGTGGAGTCTATTGTATGAGGCATCTGGAAACATATACAGGCGATGCCACAAAATGGGAATGTGACATCACTCTCGAAAATGTAAGTGTAAAACATATTGTTTATTGTCACTTCTTTATTGATGTTCTTATATATTTTTATTGTTATTTTGAAGGCCTCAGAAGCACTAAGTACTCTACGGATAAAATACATTCATAGGATTCTAAACTCGGAGTTGAACAGTAAAAGAGAAAATATATTTAAATTATCTAAAGATTTGTACCATGATTATTCATGATTATGTATCAACAAAATATTATGTTATTATATTTTAGTCTTGTTATTTATTAAATTATTAATTGTATATATTTTTATTATTCAATCAATTTTATATTAACATAATATGTTGTTATTAAATTTCTGTCTTGTTAATTTTAAATTATAAAAAAAATGAATGATAACAATATTATTTATAGGCTATACAATTACTATAATTAAATAATTAAATAAATGAATAATGAATAATCATTATTGAGTCGTAATTAACACCTAACAACCTATTTAAAAAGAAAAAAAGACATAGCTTTTTTTTTATTAATACTATCTTCAAACTAATGATTTACATGAGTGCGAATCGTTTTACATGAATGTGTAAATTATTGTAAACACGATAATTGTTGTACAACGCTCTCGTGTAAAATGCGCATTACACGAGAACAATTACATCGATCTTGTGTAAAACGCACATTACACGAGAGTTGTTATACAGAGCTCTCGTGTAAAACGTGTAAAGCGCGCATTACACGATACCTGTAAAACGTTCTCGTGTAAAACGTGCATTACAGTATATTTGTTGTATAAAAGAATTTCCCGTTCGCACAATTCCCATTTCATCTTGCATTGTCTCTCTATGCGCTCGGTCGTGTCTCTTCGATTTTTCTTCTTCTCTTTCGTTTGATCACGGGTTCTTTTCCTTCCGTCAACCTATGATCCTCGACTGAAGCTCTTTTAAAGCAAAAATGATACGTTTAATCACAATCGTTTCAGTTTTTTTCTCATTTCAATTGTCTTTTGAAGCTTTAGGTTTTATTTCTAATTTCTTTTGAAGCTTTACGTTTATCTCTCATTTGATAATTAGTAATCACATAAACAAATCATTGTGTTCGATGAAGAAATCGAAAGATAAAAATGAGAGGTAATTTTCAAACTGTATTTATGTACCATCAATAAATAAAACTGGAATTCTGTATTGTAGTTTAAAATTGTATTTATGTAAAGCGTCTCACACCTTTGTTTATGTAAATCTTTTAACACTTTCTTCTATTTATTTGATTTCATTTGTAGTGTTTAAGTAAAAAATACATGAATAGAAGTAATTAAGCAAACCCTCTCCATCAAATAAGCATTCTGTTAGTATTCTTGTATTGAAATAACAGAAAATATATATAAAATGGTGTTACAAATAAATAAAAATAAATAAGATATACAAAGAACGAAATCACCGATTGAGATGTTGATTCGAGGCATGTGCTTAGCACATTTCCCTTAAAACAGTTCCACCGTCTCCTGTTTGTGTTGGAGCTTATCGTAGATGGCTGTCTCCCAGGGTACAACGAATCTAGTAGTGATTCAGCACCAGAATCACTACACAACGAACTTGACCAACGTACCTGAACTATCACCGGGATCAAAGCAGAATTGTGTGAAGTCACAATTAAAATGATCAATGGAAGGTTTTTCTGAAAAACTAAGAAGTAGCTAGCTTCTTGTGATGTTGAAAATAAAACCAATTAAAATTCATTTAGGGTGATTGAAAGATATAAACTATGTAATTCTGCAATTGTTATATCTCTTCTTCACAACGTGTGATCAATTGAGATATATAAAGATAAATTAGTCAATCAACATAATGACTAATTTTTTAACGTAGGAATAAAATCAATTAATGCAATCAATTGCATTTTCATCAATTGCATGTTAAAGGTTTCAAACGTATGCATTTATCATTGCATTTGATTGAAAATTTCTCATTTGCACATTGATATTAATACCCATTTAACTGACTCATTCAATTAATATTTAATCCAAATATATTATTTATTTTTATGAAATAGAATGCATTATGAAAATAAATTAAACCCCACTTGGATTAATGGAAAAATGCTACATTTTGCTATTTTTCCAATGTGGACAAATCCACTAACTCGATTTTATTCTTGGGACTCACCCATTCTCATTTCCATTCATATAATGGAAATAATCTACATAGTCTAAATTCCAACAATCCCCCACATGAATGGAAATTGAAAGATTAACCTGGTGAAGGTTCAACAGTTGAATTCTACATAGGATAGGTAGGTGTAACCCTTTGAACCTTCCCTTGTGAAAGCATATAACTTTACTAGCTGATTAGTAGACTCGATGTCCTTGAACTATTCTGCCTTTGTGTAAACGATTACACACTTTCACATAAAATTCTCTCTGATACATGTCAAGCTCTCATGGTTGTGTCCATTTTGGCCATGAAACACGTGCCTGGTTCTGTGAGAGGGTTTAGAATTGAGCTGTGCAATTCTTTCGAAGCGGCCCCACTTCTCCCTCACATAGGTGATCTCTTTGCTCACAAAGAATCATTAAAAGCGATATGCTTATCCTCGTCAAAATATATATTGTTTCGTTATAGGATTAATCCTCAACAATAACTTTCCAAGTTAGTACAATTAGGTTGTCCCATTGAACCTAGTTCTTGGGATCTCCAGTCTGCATAGGTTGTGTTTCCTTCATACCAACTTATAGTAGGCTAATGTCTCACAAGACTTCAAACTAGCTATATCTCTATTCAATAATCTGATTAGTGGATCCACAATGTTATCTTTGACTTACATAGTCAAATTTGATAACTTCATTAGAGAGTATAGTCTAATGACATTATGTCTAAGACGTGTATGTCTAGACTTGTCACTAACTCTAAGCTTGTCCAATTTCTAATTACTATCACAATAATTAGAAATTTATGTTGGTACATTCTTAGTTAACCTTGGAACATCTTCTAATAAGAAGCATAGTCATACGTACATGCTTATCATTTAATCTTTTATGGAAATATTGTTTACTTGGCTAACTAGTAGACAAAATGTCTTTGAACTATTCTGCCTTCGTGTAAACGATTATATATTTTACATAAAAATATCTTATTTTTCGACATAAGTCAAAAATATAGATTATAACGTTTAATCTATCCATCATAAGTTTCCTAGAAGATTTCCATACGTAGATTGCACTTCTAAGTGTAAACATATTCACTTTAAGATGTAAAGTCTTTCATTTAATAATATCAATATATCATTTGATAATAACATGATATTTTGTTTAGTGCAATTCATATCCTTTATGGATTTAATCATTTTTATCGTAATTTTCAACGATAAAAATATCGTACAAAAGACACGTAATGAAATAATTTTCATTATCTTCATGATATATATAATTGTCACATCCACTTTTTAATAAAAGTCTGATCAAATTTTCATATCATTATTATAAAATTTGTTATAAGTCATATCAAGACTTAAAATTTTTTTTTTTCATTTATTTCATAAAATCATTTTGAAGACATTGGTTCTTCAAAGTTTTATGAAAATAATGTCAAAATATGACACGTCTCTTGATTTCAAAATCCTTAAATCTAAAATATCGATTTGAACACCAACTCAGCAAATATAAACAAGGTATTTTCTTGTTATTTTATTTCTTTTTATAAAGTTGCGCAACTTTATCTTTTATAGAGAACATATTTCTCTAACAACAAATAATTTTTACATTTATCATAATATACACAATTATTTTTGTGTTATAATCAATAAAAAGTATTTGCCCCCACATTCGTGTTGGTATTCTTTTTTAAATCACACACATTTGTATGATTTAAATCAATGATTTTCTAATCAAGAAATTGTCACATAGTTCTTTTACAGATTTCTTTTGTTATATATACTTATCATACAATGAATAAGATAACTATATCATAAATACTTAATTGAATAAAATATAATTTCTATACAAGAGATTAGAATGTTTATTCAAATATAAATCATTCTTCACATAATCTCTACATAAGAAATTAAAAATATTTAATCAATTAAAATATTTATTTCAACACTTAATTTCTATAAAAGAAATTAGAATATTTAATCAAATAAATATTCACCATATCACATGATTTCTACAAAAGAAATCATAATGTTTCAAGCATCTTTGACCGAAGTCGCTTAAACATTTATTTCCGGTTGCACGTTTGCATCCCGTAATATCGGCACGTTTGCCACATTATTTTTCAAATCAAACTCAAATTTTCTTGCAGTTATTAGATTTCAAAAACATCAAATTAAACAAGTCTTTATGATGAAATTGAACCATGTATATCAAATATATAATCGAATAACATAATCAAATGATATGTCATATATATTATAATTACTTCATATATCATTAAACAAATATCTTTCTAAAATACATCAATAATTGACAATTTATCTTTAATCAAATATAAATAACTAATTGTTATAAATAATTATTCATGTCATCAATTCGTCCGTTTCTTAATTAATTATATGACTTTAACTTTTCATAAAAGTTTTTGTATACCAAAAGACAATAGTTTTAAAAAAATTTAGAATTTTATATTAAAACAAAATGCATTTATAATTGATCTTTATTCATATATATGTATACTAATGGCTATATAAACATATTATGAATGAACACGAATCATCATATTATTAACTAATATGCATGATATATATACAAATAATCACTTAGCAATATAATCAAATAAAATATAATTATAAATATATTTCATATCTTAATTGAAGCACTTACATTGCCATATTTTGAACAATAATCGACGTGAAACGACTATGCATGCTCAAAAATAACTTTGGGTAAATTGTTCTCACCGAGACAATTTTTGCAAAGATAATTTCGACTAACATAGTCGTGTCTTTTTAAATGCATGATTTTAATAAGTTCTAACACAAATAACTTATTTAATCTCAAAAACTTTAAATGCCTTAAAATATTAATAACAACATCATTTTGGCAAATAAAATTTCTATAATTTCTACACAAGAAATTAGAATGGCTCCAGCACTTAAGGAATCGTTTAAGTGTGCCAATTCACATTTAATAATTTCTATAGAAAAAATTAAAATGATTTCAACATCCATGATTAAAATCATATATCAGATATCATTCATCTCACAATTTTTTACACAAGAAATTGCAGTGATTTCAACATCAATGACTAGAGTCAATTTAGCAAGTCTGATTTTTAGCAAGAAAAATCATTGACTATCCTTCATCTCATATTATTTCTACACAAGAAATTAGAATGGTTTCAATATAGTTCAACATCAATGACTAAAGTCATTTTAACTAGTCTGATTTCTACCAAGAAATCATTGACTATCCATTCATATAATAATTTCTATACAAGAAATTTGAATGATTCCACCGTAAATGACTAGTGTCATTTTTTAACACATTCATCTAATAATTTCTATAGAAGAAATTTGAATGGTTTCGTCATAAATGACTAGTGTCATTTTTTAACACATTTTTTTTGTGTCATTTTATAACACATTAGATTTCTACGAAAGAAACCATAAGTGACTAGAAGAAACCTTGCGTCTAAACTTCAAACCACTACGCCAATGCGCCATTTCATTGTTGTACCGCTTTTATGACCTTTTGTCTTCTTTCTAGAGACAACTTATACTTAATATTTGACTAGACTCTGTCAACAAATGAATATATGCACATTTAAAACGATAACATATTACCATAATAAAATGTAATATATAAAACAATGTATAAATAAAGATATCAGCTCTCTTTGTTTATTAAATCTTCTTACCATATTCTTATTAATTATATTGCTTAATTAAAAAGAAAGTATATATTATAATTAATTATTTTAAAACTGAAACCATATGTTTCAATTATAATTAATTTTAACACCATAAGTTTTATAAAAATTGAAAGCTAACATATTAGTTACTTTCTTATTTTTATTCATTATTATTAATAATTTTAATAACCAAACAAATCTTCAAAATAAAACTAGATAAAATTAAATTAATTATGTTCTAATTTATTTTATATATAATATTTATATAATGAATATACACATTAAAGTTCTTTAAGAAAAATTTTATATCAAAATATATTAGCTTATAAAATTAAGCTTTAACAACATAAGAACATATGTACTAATAATCAATATATTTATATATAATAAAGACTTATCTTTATTTGTTGTTGTTTTTTTTCTTAAGATGAATCATTTCCATTTTTCGAAATGAGCATTATCTCTTTCGCAACACCGCGATTCGTATTTCTGAAACATCAAAGACAAAAAAAAATATTCGATGGCGCAAGCTCTTAAATAGCTTAGCACAAAGAAACTGTTTTAAGATTGTTAGTATTCTTGTCTTGAAATAACAGAAAATATATATAAAATGGTGTTACAAATAAATAAAAATAAATAAGATATACAAAGAACGAAATCACCGATTGAGATGTTGATTCGAGGCATGTGCTTAGCACATTTCCCTTAAAACAGTTCCACCGTCTCCTGTTTGTGCTGGAGCTTATCGTAGATGGCTGTCTCCCAGGGTACAACGAATCTAGTAGTGATTCAGCACCAGAATCACTACACAAAGAACTTGACCAACGTACCTGAACTATCACCGGGATCAAAGCAGAATTGTGTGAAGCCACAATTAAAATGATGAATGGAAGGTTTTTCTGAAAAACTAAGTAGCTAGCTGCTTCTTGTGATGTTGAAAATAAAACCAATTAAAATTCATTTAGGGTGATTGAAAGATATAAACTATATAATTCTGCAATTGTTATATCTCTTCTTCACAACATGTGATCAATTGAGATATATAAAGATAAATTAGTCAATCAACATAATGACTAATTTTTTAACGTAGGAATAAAATCAATTAATGCAATCAATTGCATTTTCATCAATTGCATGTTAAAGGTTTCAAACGTATGCATTTATCATTGCATTTGATTGAAAATTTCTCATTTACACATTGATATTAATACCCATTTAACTGACTCAATCAATTAATATTTAATCTAAATATATTATTTATTTTTATGCAATAGAATGCATTATGAAAATAAATTAAACCCAACTTGGATTAATGGAAAAATGCTACATTTTGCTATTTTTCCAATGTGGACAAATCCACTAACTCGATTTTATTCTTGGGACTCACCCATTCTCATTTCCATTCATATAATGGAAATAATCTACATAGTCTAAATTCCAACACATTCCACGTACTTGGAAATACTAACAACAACAGCTCAGCTCATGAAGAGTCTATTGTGCATTCTCTTAATAAAGAAAGTTTTCTACAGAGAAAACTCCAATATTTAAGACCCGAACCTCTTCAATGGGCATTCACAATCTCGTTCAATAATTATTCGAAAAACAAAAAGATGCAGTGAGGGCCATTGGATTTGATTCCCTTCTTTCGCATATAAAATTATTAATTCAATTCTTCTAAGCATTATGAGATTCTTCAACTCTAGAAGGAGAGTCATCCTTCTGAATAGTGAAGAGGATGTACAGATTGAGATTGAAGATGACAACTTTGTGGATGATAACCAAATTTGGGTGGATAAGAAAAACCTATTACAAAATAAAAACAAACAAAATATCATAAAATCTACACTCTTCATAAACGAAAGAGGTGTGCTCACTAAAGGGCCAAGGAAGCTTTAGTCTATGTACAGATCCAAAAAGTACAATTTTAAGACTTAAAATTAGCTTAAGGTAAAATTATGGGGTTTGAAATTTAGGTAAGAAAATGGTAAGAATCACCTCCAAATATATATAGTTTAGCAAATTAATTACTATACATGTTAATACATCAATATAACAAATTGGGACAAAAGTTTTTTAAGTAATAAATATTAATTTTTTGGCTGGACTTAAGCTCCCAACTCTTATATAAATTTGTGTCAACACACTAGCGGTCTTGAAAAAAAATTTATTACTTTATTCAGGCCATCCATATAAATTTTTTTCTCTTTTCAATCCCGCATTATCTTCTTCCAAAATCCTCCTGCATTACCTTCCTCCAAAATCTTCCTAAGAAAGCCATAAGAGGGATGTTGTTCACATCAACACAATCTTGTTTGAACACATGGGAGAAAAATAGTCATTTCTTTCATAATGTCCACATTTTTCGAGATCATCCCATGTTCAATTGAGATAAATTGAAGGTAATTATTTCTTTTCTTTAGTTCTCGGGATCTTGAAAGAATTTTGAGCACATATCATTATATTTAAGTCAACAAATTTTAACTTTTTTCCTAGTGATAATATCTTTAAAGAAATTGATTTTCATTGTTTCCTTATCTATAATTTCACCATAAAGACTTTGAGACTTTATATCAATGTTTTTAAGTTTCAAAATTATTGCATTATCTTTCTCCTCCAACGGCTTTAATATAGTCTTTGTGTTTCTCCTCTTAATTTTCATTTGTAAAGATTGAATAAAAAAAATATGATTGAGTGATTGAAAATAAATAATAAATGAAAAATATAAAAATGGCTTAATTTGACTCACTCTGGTGCGGGTATTTATTTATAATTAAGGCCTTACTCATTGGGATTGGCTTAGTTGAATATTTAAATAATCTTGTTTAGATTATGATAATATAAAAGGTTAAATTATTTAATGAAAACACTTAACAAATATTAATATATAATAAAACTAATATATCAGAATGTATAAATATTTAATATGGTTAATAATTTTATTAAGTGATTGATAAGAATATATTTGAAAAGATTATGAATTATTTAAAAATTATTCAAATAAATTTAAGTAGGATAAAACCTAATAATTGGACTTTTATTCTACCTAATTTATTAATAGATTCCTTAAACAAATTAGGATGCTTATAGCTAATAAAAAGTTAACTATAACAATTATATGGGCACTTGAACAAACCAAGATTTATAATTTTTCTTGGAATTGCTTGTTAGCCATTATTTTATTTATTTAGTTTTATTTTTGTGTGTCTTTTAACATGTTACTTCTTTTATACATCTTTAATTCTTTTTCTTGGGTACATTCTTCGTATTATCACATTCTTTGCGAATCTTGTAATTTAGAGAAATGATTTGATTTTATAAAAATCAAAGTTAATCTACCAATAAATATACCCAAAATAAATAGTATTTACTTAAGAAGAAAAATAATTTAATAGTTTGAACAAACAATTAATTAATATTAATGGCCTTAATATTATTGAAGTAAATTGATAGACCAACATTTTATATTTTGTTAAAACAAGAGGTGGAGAGTAAAACATACTTTTTTTAAGATTACAGTAATTAATATTATAAATTTGTAAGAATCCTCATTTAAACAAATATGTAATACTCTTAGGTTCTATTTGGTATAGTAAAACTATATATATATAAATCAATGTAATATGATATAAACAATGGTAGTTTAAAAATAATTATAAAAAAATGAATGTCTACAATATTACACAACATAACGAGTTTAACAATTCGAGTAACAACAATGAAAATATATAAAAAAACCAACGCAAATACATATTTTTTTATGAACTATATAAAATTTTAAGAGCTATAAATAACCGAATCAAAAATTTATACGCGCCAATTACCCATTTACCGTTGATTGATCCTATAAAATTTGGCGCGTAATTTCATCTTATATACATATATATCATTAAAGATATTATACAAATAAAATAAACATTCGAAGATTAGTATTAGAATGAACAATTTCTTACTAGTCTAACATATTCGAAGCTTTTTTTTTTTAATATTTTAGATCGATTAGATGTTTACTTATTATATGAATTCATCTATATATTTTACCAGGAACCCAACTTAGAGCAATTTTATGGAATGAATATCACGTAAAGTCGTCAAGTAATACAAATTGGATTCGATAAAAATAAGATTGATTCCACAACGGTAAAATAACAAAAAAAGGTCTTTTTATGTCTCCTAGCTCCTAGGTTGACTTAATTTGTTGGCTCTCTCATGGATTTCCTTTTCTTGGGCGGCAGTAAACAGTCTAGGAATGGGCAGCGGCTGGTGGTGGTGGTGGTGGTGCTAGGGTCGGTTGTCTGGTCGCAGGCGGCGCAGGCGAAGACGTCGGGCTCAGGTGTACGGAATTGGAGGGATCCGTTGGGAGATTCGCATTTGTTGATATTAAAACAACAATATTCACTTATGGGAGGACTATCATTAACTTCTCCTTCTTCTTCTTCGACCGGATTCTTCATCGATACTTTCGCAGCCATATCTCAATATTTTTTACTCTCACAGATGACAGCTTATTTATAACCCCAGATTAATAGACAGATATTAAACCCTAATACATTATCATAAAACTATTTCCTTTTCCTTTCTTCTTCTTATTTTCTTCCTATTCTGATATTTTACCGTTAATCTATTACACATTTTTCAATATTTTAATTTAATTTAAATGTATAAGAAATTGAGAAAATTTATATGGAATAAGATCTTGTTTTGGGCGGCAGATTCAATTGTTCACATTTTAATTAAAAACTTTCAGAGGTCTGCCTCACTAATAAATGAGAACTCTCATATATGTTATGTATGTTGATGAATTCTAAACATTGAATTCTACTTCTTCATCAGTCATTCAACAATCATTCTCATAAAGAATGGATCGGAGAACATTTAATCGAGAAATATTCCAGCCTATATAAGACTTAGATGTTCTCGTGAGGGCGATACACATTTAGACTCTTTTAACAATCTCACAAAAAATGAGAAACCCTCCAATGAATTGGGAAGAAATACTGAAAAAAAAAATCACAAAATGGTAGGCATGACATTTGTGTATAAAGAAAGAAAAATTCTCTTATAAGAGAACTTGTATAAAAAAACTTTTACGAAAAATGATGATGATACAACTAAAACAGGCGGAATAAGGCTGACTGAGAAAAAATAATTGAAGATAACTACATAATGGAGAAAATGAGGAAAAATCTCCACAACTAACAAAGTGATGATAGAAAGAATGAAATATAATGATTTATTCTAGAAGAATAGAAGAAAATAAAAAGAAATTCGTTTAAGTGCATATGGTGGTGTACTTATATTAATTTTACATTGAATAATTAGAATTTTGGACATCACACTATTTTCTACTTTCACATGGAACAATTAGATATTTTGGACATCACATTTTGTTAACTTTCCACGTGAAACAATTAAAATTTTGGATATCACATTTTTGTTAACTTTTATGTGGAACAATTAATTTGATTTTTAGAAGTCACACTTTTGATAATTTTCACATTGAACAATTAAATTTTTGGACATCACAGTTTTGTTAACTTTAACGTGAAACAACTAGATTTTTAAAAATTATACTTTTGTTAACTTTCACATGGAATAATTAGTTTTTTGAAAATACACTTTTATTAACTTTCACGTGAAATAATTCGATTTTTGGAGATCACACTTTTGTTAACTTTTACTTGAAACAATTAGATTTATCATAAATTTATGGTAACTAAAGTTATGATTTAATTATAATTGATTTTAATTCCATCTTATGTAATTTTTTTTCTTACAATTGTTAATGAAAATACAACATTTGTGTATCATTATCATTAATGAATGCACACTTATTTTAAAAATAAAACAAAAGTAAATATGTTGTCTAAGTGCAAATGTTGCACTTTTTTTTTTTTTTTTTTTTTTTTTTTTTTTTTTTTTTTAACTTTAGTGTGAAACAATTATATTTTTGAAAATCACACTTTTATTAACTTTTACGTAAAAAAAATGTAATTTTTGGACATGTTAACTTTCACGTGAAACAATAACATTTTTAAATATCATACTTTTGTTAACTTTCACCTGAAACAATTAAATTTTTGGCGATAGATCACGAGTTTTTTATTTTTATTTTTATATTGAGAAACTAATTTATGGTAACTCAAGTTATATTTAATTATATTGATTTAATTCAATATTTATTATATAAGCAATATTTTTGTATAACTAATGTTAATGAAAAACACAACAATATATTATAATTGTTAATGAAAATACACAGCATTTGTGTATCATTGTCGTTAATGAAAACACACTTATTTGAAAGAAAACAAATAAAATTTACATAATGACTTTCTCATAATTGAATCACAATGTTAAGAATTGTCAGAGATGATACAATTCCATATTGAAAACTTAACTTGATAATGAATAAATTAACTCATCAAATATCTCATTAAGAATCCCTTAAAGAATTTATATAATTAAGGAAGTTACTAAGTCCCTAACCAAATTCAATCATAAGCAATTCTAGCATTCCAATTATAAGGAAGGGTTAGAGATAATTAATATGTGACTAATTTCATTTCATCTCTTATATAGAAGATTTACAACATTACATAAGAAAGAGGAAAGTTGTCATATAATATATTTGTGACCATATAATATATTTGTTAAAGATTCAAATACATTTTTGTATCTTTCATCAGTCCTATTACTATTGAGAATATTTTTTCTTCAAATTAATAATGAAAGTATTTATGATCACAATAGGACATTGTATTAATTGGATCAAATTATGTGTTTTGGTTACTCGATTTTCTATCACATTTTTATTTAGTAGCTGGTCGAAGTAGTTCAAGAATAATACAAAATGTTTTTTTGTACTTGTATTGTTAGAGATTAAATGAGAAGTTGATGTTTTGAAGAAAATAAAACCCATTCATTTAGATTATCATACTCATTTTGGATTATGGTGTATTCAATTTTTTCAACTAAATATATAGATATATGCGCTTATACTACATAATTTTTAATCAAAATTTTTTCATATCATTTACTATATATGGACGGGGCATAAATCAGAAATACGGAGCTTAAACATAATGTAAAAAAATAAATAGAGGATTTGAACTTAATGTAAGAAAAAAATTCAAAATAAAAATAAGGTTAGAGATAATTGAATTCAGGACAAAAAATGTATTAAAACTATTACTAGGATATTATATATTTTTATCTTAAAAACTACTACTAGCTAGGATATTATATATTTTGAATTTTTACTAGGCTTAAACCCGACATAATTCCTTCATAAATTCATTTTAAACGCATCTTATTATAGAATCCACTCTCAAGTCCATAATGGAAGAACACATTTTTCCATACTCAATCTTGATGAACTACATTATTCTCATACTAGAACATTTGGTTGGATATTTGTGTTACATTCCAAATGTTCAACATATTAAATCAAAATCCGCTTTCATAGGAAAGAATGGGTATGGGTATGTACGTGCTCATTGGATTCCTACAAATCAAAATGGATAATTGGTTTATGAAATTGAAAGTTTATTTTGTAAAATTTATAATAATTTTTTTGTTCTTTTTTTTTACTAAATGTTAACGAGCTCTATCCTAAATTATTCACTAAATTGTCTTATTTTTTCCATATGTTTAAAACATATCTTATAATTTAATAATTATTTACATGTTAAACTAGTTAGTCATGTTTAATATATAACATGAAACACGAGTAGGGATGACAACGAGTTGAATACCTATCATATCCGTTAGGTATCCTATACGCCGGGTAGTGAAGTACCAATCTCTAAACTCAATTTTTATTTTACTATTCGATCCCGACCTCAAACCTGACAGATATCTTTATTTATATCCCACTCTGATTCGTCGGGTATTCGATTCTCAACGATTACTCCATTACCCGATTAAAAATTTGAATTTTTATTTATTTTTTTTTAATTATACTAAATGTAAAAATAAAAATATTACTTACTTACATAATTATATTGTAAAAATAAAAAAAATATAATTATATTTGTGAAGATTAAAAAAAGTTAAAAGGGATATTTGAATAATCATTGTGAACTAATAATCTTTGTTTTAAGAAAATTAAAATAATATTGAACTTGAAGTTTAAAAATTAAGACTGAGTAATGAGGAAATATTTTGTTATTAATAAAAAAGAATATTAAAAGTCATAGGGAAGAAAATTAAAATTATGTTACATAAAGTGTGAATATGAATAAAATAAATAATATATTTATTATAAATTTGTAATGATTATGTGTAATGATGTAGAATTAAAAAAATTATTTTAAATTTTAACAAAAATATATATATATATATATATTATTAATATTAATATTTTGGTATAAGGTTTGAGTTTTAAATCTCTTTGTCCCTGATTTCGAATCCAATCATCGGATACACACAGATATGAAGTATACCGGGTAGGGATGATAATGGGTCATCTACTCGACGGGTAGGTAAGTATCCATCCCCGAACTCGATTTTTATTTTACTACCCGAACCCGACCTCGACCCCGAACCCGACTTCGACCCCGAACCCGACAGATATCTCTACTTCTATTCCTATTCTCGATTTGTCGGGTACCCTATCCCCGATGGGTACCCCATTACCCGATTAAAAATTATAAAGATTGAAAAAAAGAAACACAACTTTAATAAATAATTTTAAATTAGTAATATATAAATGTTAAAAATACAAATAAAAAAATTACTTACCTACATACTTATTTTTGTAAATTTTGAATAAAATAAACTAAAGTGAAGAAAAATTAGAATGAAAATTGAAAAAATATATTAGAGATTAAATATGAAGAAAATGAGAGAAAAATAATATTTTGTTATTAAAATAAAAGTTGAAGTTAAAAATTAATATAAATAAATATTCTTTTTGAGAATATAAGAAATTTAAAATGGGAGTGTAGTGTATTTATGACGATGTGGATACGATCAAATTAAATGATATATTTATAATATAATTGTTACGATGAAATATTTAAAAAGTCACACATGCATTAAACTTTAATAAAAAAAATAATTTTAATATTAATATAATCGGGTTTGGGTTTCACAAACTCCCCATCCCCGACCCTGTACCCGACCGGGTATCTTCTCCTCTCCCCATATTCGACCCTGACTATCGGATACCCACAGATATCGGGCATAAAGTACCCATTGCATCCCTAATACCGGATATTCATTGTCATTCCTATACACAAGTGGTCATGAAAGGCACAAGAGTATTTTTAATTTAATAAAATTTATTTATTTTTTAATTAAAAAATATATTAATAGATTATTTAATAAATATTTTTATTAAAGAAATAATATTTATAATAGAGATAAAAAATAAATATAATATATGCATAAAATAAATATTTTTTAATTATATGTATTAATATTTTTAAAATTATAAATTAATATATATTTATAATATATAAATATAATAATCATGAAAATATATATAATTTATTTTAATATATATATATATATATATATATATATATATATATTTGAATCAAATTAATATCGTAAGAATAATTATTAAGAGATATAATATAAATATAATTAATTAAAAAATTTAATGTATTAATGAATATAATGAAAAAGTAAATTAAAATTTAAAGTAATTAAATAAAAGATATTTATCTTCAAGAAGCGTAAAAACAAATTATATATTTTTTTTGAATATTTTTGTATTTTAATACAAATAATTTAGCGGAAAAATAAATTTTGAATATATATTTTTATTTTAATATAAATAAATTAACGTATAAATAATTTTTGAATATATTTTTCTATTTTAGTATTTAGCGGGATAAATAATTTTTGATTATATTTTTCTATTTTAATAATAATAAATTAGCGGGATGAAAAGATACAAATATTTTTGAAAATAATTTTAAAACTAAAATGTAATTGCATATTGTATTTATGTTTATTAATTAATATATATTTATTTGAAAATATATAATAAAATTCAAATAAGGCATTATAACTCCTACAACAACTGAAAAAAGGGATTATTTGAAAATATAAATAAAGACTA
Organism: Impatiens glandulifera; assembly: GCF_907164915.1. Lineage (NCBI taxonomy): Eukaryota > Viridiplantae > Streptophyta > Magnoliopsida > Ericales > Balsaminaceae > Impatiens > Impatiens glandulifera. Next base: position 53,194,963 of record NC_061863.1, on the reverse strand, counting down.
TCACTTCACTCTTCTCTGCGTCTTCTACGAAAATTTCTGGTCTTTCTCCCCCAAACGGTACGCTCTGTTCTTAAATTTGTTTGTGTAATCATTGTCTTACATCGCATTCTCGAAATCGCCTTGTTTTTTTCCATCTGTTTACTGATCGGTTTTAATTTGCATGTTAGACTAGAGTAGTGACGTTGATTTGATTAACTGCATGTTGTCTCAAAAAAGTTCATACGAAAATGAAATAGTTTGTAGGAACTAATGAATCTCTAGTACTCACTTGAACTATCGTCTATCCATCACCAACTTTTTTCAGATTTTACTCAGGTGTGTCCAGCATCTGGGTTTGTTGGTTTTTGTGTTTATTTTGTCGTTATTTGATTTTTCACCATGTTTAGGGTTTATAGTTTTCCTTTTGCTTTTACTTCAGATCACCCTGTCTTTTGATCCTTGTGTATATACGTTTTTTGTTGGTCTCTTCTGTTGTAACATCTTTTAGTCTCAATGGATTTAGTTACTTTGCAAGTAAATTGACAATACAGGTTTCTTTTCTCAAGGATTAAGGGAATTGCAGATATATTTTGTTAGTCTGTTTTGGATCTTGTTGATTTGCAGATAGATAGATAGATAGATAGATATATACTTAACATTAATCTCGGTTATTATCTTGATTTTGAGGAAGATATTGCCACTGTTTTCTAATGTCAGTTACCTGTGCATTTAGACCTTACATGATATGCTTTGATGGGTCCTTAAGATTAGGAGTCAATTTAGTAGTGCAGTTCAAATACCACCCAAGTATTTTGAACATCATGAAATAATCCCATCTCAAATAACACAATGAATATTGCATTTTGTCACCTATTAATTGTTTATGCTCTTGCATGTCATCATTTGAAGTGATTTAAGTCAGGATTTTTAGTGCACCCTCACATACATCAATAATGACCCACATTATTTTTCTGCAGAAAAAAAAAAGAGTCTTAGAAAAATAATGGCACCAATTAATCCAAGGACTGCAAAAGCACTTAGTGCAATGAGGGATCTGGGTATCCCTGAGGAAAAAGCAAAACCAGTATTACAGAAACTTTTGAAAATTTATAAAAGAAATTGGGAATTTATTGAGGCAGAAAATTACAGAGCCCTCGCCGATGTTATATTTGACGATGATGAAGCACAGGTCACTCCTGGAAATAATGATGTATGTTTATGTTTCTCATCTTTTGTTAAGATCTTTATCTGCATAAGTTATTGAAAGATTGGGTCTTTTTCTCTTCTATATTTTTTATGGTTAACATGTTATTATTTTGAAGGTGAAGGAATCTGAAGCCGATGAGACTGAAAGACCCTCGAAAAGATTATGTATAGAGTATACAGATAACACTAGCCTCTCAGCGGGTGAAAACCATCATTGGACAAGAAGCAGAGGAAAACAAGCATTAAAAATACAGGAACCACCGTTCAAGGCTTTTCAAAAAGGTGCGTCTAACAGAAGTAAGCTAGTTTTCAGTAACATGATCTGATTAAGTTTGTACTACAGCAGGCTACAGGAGCAATGTCAAGGGCAAGGGAAAGGGCAAGGCAACTCTTACAGATGAAACTGGGCTGGAAGAAGATGAAGAAATCACTGATGGCACGGTCCGAATGATTCTTCCAGTTTCTGTGATTCATCCAGGTGCATTTAATGAGATCTCATTCGTTAGACTGCTCATACTTATTTGCCCTTTTGGGGACATTGAAACCGTGCTCAGGGATGCAGTTATAATTTATTGATTTTTTTATTTCTAATCTCAGAAGCTTCATCACGTAAGGAAAATACAGTTAGAAGAAGGGCAGCTTGTCCAGAATCAGTCATTATTGACGCAGTTAAAATTCATGAAGATGGAAAGCAAAATGAGAAGGCTGCAAATCTTGTGGATGACCCTTGTACTGATGTAGAAATAGCTGCCTCATCCTCTGGAGAGGTGAAAATTTATTTGAGTTGTAATTCTGCTATTAGAAGATCTGATTTCCATATGCCTAGTTTTGATGCTGTTCTGAAAATGGTGGAGGATAAACTCCTCACATCCTACAATATCGTGGACCAAAGTTTCTCTCTGAAGAATGTTATGAGAGATATGTGCAACTGTTTTCTTGAACAAGGAACAAAATCGGAAAATTATGTTGTAGAAGCTTTTGGTTTATCAAAGCATACCGGCAACATAGCTGCGAATGAAGAAAATGTCTCTGAAAGTTACAAATCCATCCATCAAAAAGATAATCTGAGCTCCCATCACGACTATGATGTTGCCAAAGGGCATGAAAGAGCAGTAATTACACTGGTGAATGAGGTGAATGATGAATGCCTGCCATTGTTTAGTTATATTCCCCGGAACATGGTCTTTAAACGTGCAAATGTGGGCTTCTCACTGTCCCGACTTGGTGATGATAAGAGTGGTGCATCATGTTCAGGAAATTGTCTATCAGCGTCGGTACCTTGTGCCTGTGGCCCCGGTGGTCATTGTGCATACACCATAGAGGGTCTTGTTAAAGAAGACTTTTTAAATGAGTGTATCTCTATGAATCGTGATCCACAAAAGAACTGTCCACAATGCTACTGTAAGGAGTGCCCACTTGAAAGATTTAAAAATGAGAAAATCTTGGAACCTTGTAAAGGTCACTCGATAAGGGAATTCATAAAAGAATGCTGGAGGAAATGCGGTTGTAGCAAAAAATGTGGAAATCAGGTTGTGCAGCGTGGCATAACGATCAACTTGCAGGTTAGAATAATATACATTAAGGGCATCCATACATAATAAATAATATGACTTTGATTTCCCTCTCATTATTGTTTGCATCCTTTCTTTATAGGTTTTTATGACCCCGGAAGGCAGAGGATGGGGCCTTCGAACATTGCAGGACCTTCGAAAGGGGGCTTTTGTATGTGAATATGTGGGCGAAATCTTGACAAATGAGGAGTTTTATAAGCGAGCGTCAGCCAGAGCAAATAGTGAAGAAGCACATGCATACCATGTTTTGCTTGATGCAGATTGGTCATGTGCAGAGAAACGTATCTTAAAAGATGAAAAAGCTCTATGCTTGGATTCTAGTCGTTATGGGAACATTTCAAGGTTTATCAATCATAGGTAAGTTCCATATGAACTGTGACTATTATCATGTTATGTACGCTGCCTATTTATTTCATGTTATATTGTGTTAGATGTTTCGATCCCAGTCTGGTTGGGATACCAGTGGAAGTGGAGACACCCAATCATACTTATTATCATGTATGGTATCTTCTTCTTCCTTTATTCACATCAATATATATCACTTATGTGGAGACTCGTAGTTCTTGGGTAGAGCACAAGAATTCATGTTCTCATGGTCACGAGAGTTTGAGTCTTCAAACCGGGACCATTTACAAAAATAAAAAATATACATATCACTTATCTGATTTCCTCAATTTATTAATGCCCGGTTACTCTTTTCCCGCAGCTTGCTTTCTTCACGACAAGAGAAGTGAAAGCATTCGAGGAATTGACCCGGGTAAGTTGTTATTGATAATTGTCACTACCATAGACTGTTGTACTGTTATAGGTAATTAAAATAAAGTCTAATAAGTAACATATCTTCTAAATTGGTAACATATCTCTTAATTTGTAGATATTTGGAAGATTTTTAATCTTTGACCCGATATGTATTTTAAATCCATATATCTTGATTTTCAATGAATTCCCGATTAGACACCTTCCTTGTGAGATTATTTGAATTTAATTTTTGAATATTTTCATATTGAATTTGACATTGAAACCTTACATGCAAGTGCAATTTTGTGCAGGATTATGGGATTGATTTTGATGATCACGAAGATCCAACAGTCAAGGCCTTTAAGTGCGAATGCGGCAGCAAGTACTGTCGAAATATTAGACGCAAGAGAAGTAAGTTGTTCCCTTAGTATTGTTTCTGTAATCCCAACATTGATAGAAGAAGTTGCATTAATTTGATTGTTATAGGCATGACAGTACTTTTTTTTTATATATATTTTTTTACATTCTGGAATAGGATCTAAATCAGAACAATGAAGATGAAGCATTTTGGTCATTGAACTGCAAGTCGTCTTGCCGCGATTGATGATGATTTGGAGCATTGTTTTTTATGTTAATATACACAGAATTGCGGCGGAAAACACAGAATTTATTTTGTTTGTGGAAGAAGTACCATTCTTACAAATACAGTTTTAAGTTATTAATTTCTAATTATACATGTTCTTGATGATATTTCTAGTCTCTGCTTTTAGGTCTTGTGAATATGTGTCTCTGCTCTGTTGATGACAGTGATTATGTGGATCTTAATAACTTTGGATATTGCATTTGGCTACTATATAGGATCACTCTCCTCTTCTAATCACTCTGAAAGGTCACTAAAATTGATATTTTATATACTTCAAAATAAATTCATTAGAAATTTATTTAAATTTCTCTCTATATTTATTATTTCATTTTCTAATATATATTACTAAGTGGTGAATTTTTTAAGAACAAAACAATATAAGTATAATATTCCAATTAGTCCCTTTACTTGCCTTAATAGTTGAGTCATGTTAAGAATCTGATAATTCTTTTAGTGTCTTCTCATATATTTTTTTATATATTTTTTTTAAAAACCCAAAGAGAACGAGACCTAGAGAAAATAAAACCCAAAAATACCCTAAACCCGAAAGGAATATGTACTTGCGACACAACCACCCATGTGTTGGGATATTAAGTGTTTTAAGCAAGCACATAATTCTAGAATCTCTAGGCATAATTGATAAAATCAAAAAACTGTATTATTCATGAAAAATACCTGTTGATGCGTGTATCGAGTTAGACCCGGTGCCCGGTGGTATAATACGAGCCTGTTAGATTCTCTTGAAACGTCGGACTACAAAGGGGCTCGCAATCAATATTGCTTGGTTAGAAGATGGACAGTGTCGTGTACCACACAATACTTTTCAAGTAAACTAATATTGGTGCGCATACTTCTGTCTATTAATTCAAAAGGTAATTGTTCTGTTACACTATTTATTTCACATATCCATCATATAAATAAGCTCTAATATATTTAAGGAAAGACCTGGAAGATACACAAATAGTATCTTTCTCCTTAATTAACCTTTTAATTATATATTATTCTTTAAAATCTTAATTCTATAATTAACAAATCTAATTATATATATATTATTTATTTCATAAATAAATAATAAATTTTAAAATCTTAATTCAATAATTAAACCCTATAATTAATATTTTATTATATTTTATAAATAAATCATATTATTTATTATTATTAATATCTAATATATATTAATAATCAACCATTATTTCATTGATATAATCTTATAACTTTCTTAGCGTGTGATGATCTAATTATAATAACTATGTTTAACATTATTAATTGTAATTAATTTTTAACAAAATATTATGATTCTAAAAAATAATTGAATTAAATTATCTTCATTTAATTATTAAATCAAATTTAGTTATTGCACACCAAATTAAATAATATAATTTCTTGTCCGCTAGAGAGACTAGGATAATACTTTTATTAGAGTATTTAGATTATAATAAAATATACTATCTTCACTAATTTCCTATATATGTTTTCATTAAACTTAATGATATATTACAAAATTGATGATTATAAGGTTGTGAATTCAAGCTGACTATTTTTCATAAATATTTATTTCTCTTCAATTCTATGTTATAAAGTAATCCGCACAAGAATTTATCATCATTGATAGTGGTTGAGATGATAAAAAACAAATACTAAATATAAGTTTATATTTTATATGATATTGCAGTATTAAATAATTCATTATTTACCGTCGACCTACCAATTTTGACAACTATATATATAATACATACTAACTATACCATGTTAGATCTTTAATTTCATAAATCGAGATAATCATAATTGGGAAAACATATATAGATCTTATAGTGAATAACGGTTAATGAAAACGTTTTTCAAATCTTCACTCTATCTTGGATCTCACAATTCTGAATTGGTAATAAACGATTTTCTGAATTGTCTGATTTGGAGATTAAATCTTACCACCCTCTATCGATAGCTCTTTAAGTATTTTTTTTAATTGAACAAGTATTTACCTTTAGTCTGATGAGATTAATGTAATAATAGATTAATTATATAAGTTGTGGGCATAATCCTATATGTCATTTATTATTTGATCATCAACAAAATAATAAATATTATATCTATTCTAACACAAATATATGATGGGCTTTTTATTGATATCTAAATAAGTCATAAATTTTATATTTTAATAAATCATTTTAATTGAATTTAATATTTATTATGCTAATAACCATTATACAATTACTAAATAATAAATATACCCATAAATATACCAAAATGTTAGAATACCTAGACAAATAACCTTGCTTGGTGATGCACAATAAAGATGGATGTGTCTAAGGTGTTTTTGTTGCATACAAAAATGGAGAATCAATTCTTCTGAAAAAAAGTCTATATATATTAAAAATGATAAATTAATTATATATAGGTACAAAAATAATAATAATCCTTATTTCGATTATAATTGTTTTTAACAATAGAGAAGTCGTTCAATATGATTGGATCGCCATTTGGTGCGGTTTCATCCTTCCAAAATATTGAAATTACACTAATACATACAATCATAACTTTAAATATAGTTATAATTAAGGCCAATTATTAGCAGATTAATTAATTAGTAACACAAGTCATTGATCAACCTCAAGTACATAAGTCTGACTTTAGAAAGGAAAACAATGAAAAGCTAGAAGATATGTGATATCAAACAAATTGTTATTATTATTATTATTAACACGGTATTCCGTGCATTTGCACGAATAATAATATAAAAAACTATGAAAAAAATATTACGTTAAAATTTTTATGGGCAGATCAACCCACAATCCGACGTAAATATCTATTTACTCTTACATATATCCAAATTAACCACAACTCTCGACCCGGTAATTCGGACACTTTAAAAATTAAGCATCATTATATATATATAGATTAGTTAGTTAAAAAGTTGAACATATATTGTTAAAATGTCACGCGTTTATCAAATTTTGGGTTGTATTTAAAATATAAAGTGTTATTAGCTTAGTTGGTTAGAAGGTTGTACTTATTTTATTAGGTTGCAAGTTTGAACCATACCTATAGCATTTTTAATTTTATTTTTAACCATTTTAAGTTTATGGGCGGGTCAACCCACAATCCGACCCAAGTATCCATTTACTCACGCATATATCCAAATTAACCACAACTCTCGACCCGGCAATCCGGACACTTTAAAAATTAAGCATCATTATATATATATATATATATTAGTTAGTTAAAAAAGTTGAATTAATATTGTTAAAATGTCACGCGTTTATACAATTTTGGGTTGTATTTAAAATATAAAGTGTTATTAGCTTAGTTGGTTAGAAGGTTGTACTTAATTTGTTAGGTTGCAAGTTCGAACCATACCTAAAGCATTTTTAATTTTATTTTTAACCATTTTAAGTTTATGGGCGGGTCAACCACAATCCGACCCAAGTATCCATTTACTCACACATATATATCCAAATTAACCACATCTCTCGACCCGGCAATCCGGACACTTTAAAAATTAAGCATCATTATATATATATATTAGTTAGTTAAAAAGTTGAATTTATATTGTTAAAATGTCACGCGTTTATCAAATTTTGGGTTGAATTTAAAATATAAAGTGTTATTAGCTTAGTTGGTTAGAAAGTTGTACTTATTTTGTTAGGTTGCAAGTTCGAACCATACCTATTGTATTTTTAACCATTTTAAGTTTATGGGCGGGTCAACCCACAATCCGACCCAAGTATCCATTTACTCACACATATATCCAAATTAACCACAGCTCTCGACCCCAGCAATTCGGATATTTTAAAAATTAAGCATCATTATATATATATATATATATTAGTTAGTTAAAATGTTGAATTTATATTGTTAAAATGTCACGTTTTTATCAAATTTTGGGTTGAATTTAAAATATAAAGTGTTATTAGCCTAGTTGGTTAAAAGGTTGTACTTGTTTTGTTAGGTTGCAAATTTGAACATACCTATAGCATTTTTAATTTTATTTTTAACCGTTTTAAATTTATGGGCGGGTCAACCCACAATCCGACCCAAGTATTCATTTACTCTCACATATATCCAAATTAATCACTGCTCTCGACCCGGCAATCCGGACACTTTAAAAATTAAGCATCATTATATATATATAGATTAGTTAGTTAAAAAGTTGAATTTATATTGTTAAAATATCACGCGTTTATCAAATTTTGGGTTGAATTTAAAATATAAAGTGTTATTAGCCTAGTTGGTTAAAATGTTGTACTTGTTTTGTTAGGTTGAAAGTTCAAACCATACCTATAGCATTTTTTATTTTATTTTTAACCGTTTTAAGTTTATGGGTTGGTCAACCCACAATCCGACCCAAATATTCATTTACTCTCACATATATCCAAATTAACCACAGCTCTCGACCCGGCAATCCGGACACTTTAAAAATTAAGCATCATTATATATATATATTAGTTAGTTAAAAAGTTGTATTTATATTGTTAAAATGTAACGCGTTTATCAAATTTTGGGTTTAATTTAAAATATAAAGTGTTATTAGCATAGTTGGTTAATAAGTTGTACTTGTTTTGTTAGGTTGCAAATTTGAACCATACCTATAGCATTTTTAATTTTATTTTTAACCGTTTTATATTTATGGGCGGGTCAACCCACAATTCGACCCAAGTATTAATTTACTCTCACATATATCCAAATTAACCACAGCTCTCGACCCGGCAATCCAGACACTTTAAAAATTAAGCATCATTATATATATATATATAGATTAGTTAAAAAGTTGAACTTATATTGTTAAAATGTCACGCGTTTATCAAATTTTGGGTTGAATTTAAAATAAAATGTGTTATTAGCCTAGTTGGTTAAAAGGTTTTATTTGTTTTGTTAGGTTGCAAGTTCAAACCATACCTATAGCATTTTTAATTTTATTTTTAATCGTTTTAAGTTTATGAGCGGGTCAACCCATAATCCGACCCAAATATCCATTTACTCTCACATATATTCAAATTAACCACAGTTCTCGACCCGGTAATCCTGACACTTTAAAAATTAAACATTATTTTATATATATATATAGATTAGACAAACAATATAGCTATCCAAATTATTGTACATGGAATAAATAGTTTAATTTAATAAATGTAGATGGAGCTTAATTAAAAATAATAATAATAATAATAATTAGTATGGTGGGCTAGGGATAGTTGAGATCCTTGTGGGATATGCTTCTGGTATGCTGTAATCTTCATTGCTGCTCACACTCTGCAGGGTCTTGCGACCTGCACTTACAATATTCAAATATTAATCCCTTTTCAAAACAAAATATATATATATAGTTATTTGATGAGCTTACCAATTATATTACTGTACTGAATTAGTAATTGGGGCTTTGTTGGTTCATGATGAAGAAGAGACACCACCGCCAACAGCACAACCAAAGCCAAGGCCATGGCTGAAACATATCTCATGATCATCTTCATCTTCATCTTCATCTTCATTATGTGATGATCATCAGACAACTTATTAATATTCATGATCATGCCTCCTGCCATGCTTAATATGATGATAATGTGATTAAGGGTGAGCAAACGGGTGAACCCAACCCGTATTACTCAACCCATATTCAACCCAAATTAAATTTACCCCACCCATAATTCAACCCATATTATTTACTAATATGGGTTGGGTATGGGTTGGGTTGAGTATGGGTTGGGTAACCCAAATTATTTTATTTTTATTTTTTTATTTAACATTTATTTTACTCATTTAACATATTTTTATTCGTTTAACACGTTTTTCACGTTTTTGACATTTTTAATACGTTTTCACACGTTTAACACGTTTTTGACACGTTTAACACATTTTGATACGTTGAACACGTTTTTAATGTTTTGGCATGTTTAACACGTTTTTAACACGTTTAACACGTTTTTGACACATTTGACACGTTTTTGACACGTTTGACACATTTTATCACGTTTTTTCACGTTTTCGACACGTTTAACACATTTTGACACATTTTGGCACGTTTAACATGTTTTAACAAGTTTTGACACGTTTAACATGTTTTTACATTTTGACATGTTTCACACGTTTTTGGCACGTTTAACACGTTTTCCACGTTTTTGACACATTTTGACATGTTTAACACGTTTTCACGTTTTCGACACGTTTAATATGTTTTTCACATTATTGACACGTTTCACACGTTTTTCACATTTTTGGCACGTTTAACACGTTTTGACACGTTTAACACGTTTTCCATGTTTTGAGACGTTTAACACGTTTTCGACACGTTTAATACGTTTTCGACATGTTTAATACGTTTTTCACACATTCAACACGTTTAACACATTTAACACATTTTGACACATTTTACACGTTTTTGGCACGTTTAACACATTTTGACATGTTTAACATGTTTTTCACGTTTTCACATTATTAACACGTTTAACACGTTTGTAACATGTTTAACATGTTTTTCATGTTTTTGGCATGTTTGACACGTTTTGACACATGTTCCACGTTTTTGGCACGTTTAACACGTTTTCCACGTTTTTGGCATATTTTGATACGTTTAACACGTTTAACATGTTTTTCACATTTTGACACGTTTAATACGTTTTCACATGTTTGATGTCAAACGTGTGAAAAACATATTAAACTTGTCAAAAATGCAAAAACGTGTTAAACGTGACAAAAACATGTTAAAACTTATCAAAACTTATCAAAACGTATTAACGTGCAAAAAAATATGTTAAACATGTCAAAAATATGTTAAATGTGTAAAACGTGTTAAAATGTCAAAAACGTGTTAAACGTGCCAAAAACGTGAAAAACGTGTTAAACATGTTACAAACATGTTAAACATGTTAAGAATGTGAAAAAAGTGAAAAACATGTTAAACATGTCAAAAACGTATTAAACGTACCAAAATGTGAAAAACGTGTTAATGTGTGAAAAACGTGTCAAATATGTCAAAAAAGTGTTAAACATGCCAAAAACGTGAAAACATATTAAACGTGTGAAACACGTGTTAAACATGTGAAAAACGTGTTAAATATATCAAAAACATGTTAAAATGTTAAAAACGTGTTAAACGTGCCAAAAACGCGAAAACCGTGTTAGACTTATCAAAAACGTGTTAATGTGTTAGTTATGTTAAAAACATGTTAAACGTGCTAAAAACGTAAAAAAAAACGTGTTATATTTGTCAAAAATACGTTAAACGTATTAAACATGTCAAAAACGTGTTAAACGTGACAAAAACGTGTTATTAGTATGAAAACGTGTTAAACATGTCAAAAATTTGTTAAACGTGCCAAAAACGTGTTAAACGTGTGAAAAACATGTTTTAAGTGTGAAAATGTGTTAAAAATATTAAAAACGTGTTAAACGTGTTAAATATATCAAAAACGTGTTAAAATGTCAAAAACGTGTTAAACGTGCCAAAAAACGTGAAAATTGTGTTAAACTTATCAAAAACGTGTTAAATATGTTTAAAACGTGTTAAACGTGCCAAAAACGTGAATTGTGTTAAACTTCTCAAAAACGTGTTAATGTGTTGATTATGTTAAAAACGTGTTAAACGTGCCAAAAACGTAAAAAAAGTGTTACTAATTTTCAAAAACGCGTCAAACGTATTAAATATGTCAAAAACGTGTTCAACGTGACAAAAACGTGAAAAATGTGTTATTAGTGTGAAAATGTGTTAAATATGTCAAAAACGTGTCAAACGTGTCTAAAACGTGAAAACGTGTCAAAATGTGAAAACGTGTTAAACGTGTGAAAACGTGTTAAACGTGTGAAAAACGTGTTAAACGTGTGAAAAACGTTTTAAACGTGTGAAAAACGTGTTAAACGTGTGAAAAACATGTTATAAGTGAAACGTGTTTGAAATATTAAAAACGTGTTAGATGTGTGAAAAACGTGTGAAAAATATGTTAAACGTGTCAAAAACGTGTTCGACTTAAAGTTGGAAAATGATTAGTTTATATTGAATTAATAATAGAGAATTAAATTAAATTTATATAATTTGGGTAATTTGGGTAACCCTAATCCAACCCAAATTAAACTCAACCCAACCCATACTCAACCCAACCCATATTAACCAACCCAAATTAATATTTTGGGTTTGGGTTAGGGTTGGGTTTAGGTAAACCCATATTATGCTCACCCCTAAATGTGATATATATATATATATATATATATATATATATATATATATATATATATATATATATATATATATATATATATATATATATATATATATATATATATATATATATATATATATATATATATATATATATATATATATATATATATATATATATATATATATATATATATATATATATATATATATATATATATATATATATATATATATATATATATATATATATATATATATAGGTAGAGCATATAAGACCAGATCAGGGATCCAGATGGACTTTTTTATAATAAAATATTTGTATAGAATGAGTTATTGCATATATCATGAGTTTGACTATGACTAGCCACTTGGACTTTGAATTCTATTGAATTTTCAATTGTCATTGATGTTTACCCAACTCACTAGCTAAAATCTTTAATTCAATCATTTTACCTTCTTCTAGTTGAATTTTAAAACACACTCTTCAATTTAAAAATTCAAAATAAGAATAATGAATTAAGTTTAGTTTTCTAGATAATTATTATTTCCACCCAGACCAATATATCAACTTCATCAAATATCTCGTGTAAAAGCACACATTACCAGAGCTATTGTACATTAATTTCATTTGAATCGAATCACACCTTCGTGTCATCAAATATCTCGTGTAAAAGCGCGCATTACCAGAGCTATTGTACATTAATTTCATTTGAATCTAATCACACCTTCGTGTGGAGTGTTAGTTCGAAATTAGTTTTGGTCAAAAGACCAAGTCTTTTTGTACATCAGATCTTTTGTGAAGCGCGTTTCACAAGATAATGTTGTACAACAAATATAGTATAAAACACACTTTATTTTGATGATATAAACTAGGTACTAATATGTGAACAAAATTAATTTGGACTCATTTAAAAATAAATAATTTAAAGATGGATCATTATTATTTGATTTAGTAAAAATATAAACAAATTAATATATATATATATATATATTTTGTTGTAACCCTGGAAAATTCTTATCCCAAATAAGTTTAAAGTTCTATAAATTTCGGTTTGCGGTTTAATAATGTTTTTAAATAAAATATTATTTTAAAAAATTTATAAAGTTAGTCTTAACATTTTAAATTTAGTTATAATGATAATTAATTTAGGATTAATTTTCAAATAATCTTTTAAATTTGAAATAATCTAATTACAATTTAATTAAACAAATATTTATTTAAATTATTAAAATCAATTAATTAAACAAATATTTATTTGATAAAGAGTCGATTTTTTTAGTTTTTTTGTATTTTGTGTTGAATTTAAAATATAAAGTTTTATTAGCCTAGTTGGTTAAAAGGTTTACTTGTTGTAAGTTCGAAACCTACCCATAACATTTTTAATTTTATTTTTAATCATTTTAAGTTTATGAGCGAGTCAACCCACCATTCAACTAATTATCAATTTACTCTCACATATATATTTAAATTAACCGCAACTCTCGACCCGACAATCCAGACATTTTGAAAATTAAGCATCATCATATATAAATATATATATGTTAAATATAATAATTATAAGGGTACTTGAACAAACCAAGATTTATAATTTTTGTTTGAATTGCTTGCTAGCCAATAGCCATGATTTTATTTATTTAGGTTTTTTTTTTTTTTTATTTTTTTTATTTTTTTGTTTTTGTTGTTGTTGTTGTTGTTGTGTCATGTAACTTCTTTTATACATCTTTATTTTTTTTTCCCTTGGGTACATTCTTCATATTATCACGTTCAAATCTTCTAATTTAGAGAAATAATTTGTTTTTATAAAAAAAAAAAAACATATTTAAGATAAGATTATAAAAATCAAAGTTAGTCTAACAATTAAAATACCCACAAAAATTAGTATTTACTTAAGAAGAAAAATAATTTAATAGTTTGAACAAATTATTAAATATTAATGGCCTTAATATTTTTGGAAGCAAATTGATAACACAACATTTAATATTTTGTTAAAACTAGCGGTGGAGAGTAAAAACTTACCTTTTTTTTTCTTTCTAAATTACTGTAATATTGTAAATTTATAAGAATCCTTGTTTTAAAAAAATATGTAATACTGTAAAAATCTGTAAGGTATAGTATTAAACCGTATAAAAATATATAAATATATATATATATATATATATATATATATATATATATATATATATATAAATTGTTAAAAAAGATTAGTGTAATCTATATATATATAATGATGCTTAATTTTTAAAGTGTCCGGATTGCCGGGTCGAGAGCTGTGGTTAATTTGGATACTTGGGTCGGATTTTGGGTTTACCCGTTTTTAAATTTAAAACGGTTAAAAAGAAAATTAAAAATGCTAGAGGTATGTTTCGAACTTGCAACCTAACAAAAGCAAATACAACTCTTTAACCAACTAGGCTACAAAGACTTTATATTTTAAATTCAACACCAAATTTGATAAACGCGGGACGTTTTAACATTAATATAAGTTCAACTTTTTAACTAACTAATCTATATATATATAATGATGCTTAATTTTTAAAGTGTCCGGATTGCCGGGTCGAGAGCTGTGGTTAATTTGGATACTTGGGTCGGATTGTGGGTTTACCCGTTTTTAAATTTAAAACGGTTAAAAATAAAATTAAAAATGCTAGAGGTATGTCTCGAACTTGCAACCTAACAAAATAAGTACAACTCTTTAACCAACTAGGGTACAAAGACTTTATATATTAAATTCAAACACCAAATTTGATAAATGCGGAACATTTTAATATTAATATAAGTTCAACTTTTTAACTAACTAATATATAATAATGTTGAGTAAATGGATACTTGGGTCGGATTATGTGTTGACCCACCCATAAATTTAAAACGGTTACAAATAAAATTAAAAATGTTATCCGTAATTTTTTTCACGGTTTTTTATATAATTACTCGTGCAAATGCACGGGCTAAATGCTAGTATGATATAATAAATGGTAATTTATAACTAATCATACATCATTAAAAAAAACACCATTGTCTATCATGTCACAAAATATAACGAGATTAATCATTTGAGAATAATAATGAAAACATAAAAAAATGTTCACCAACGCAAATACATTTTTTTTATACTATATATAATTTTAAGAGCTATAAATATCCGAAAAAAAATTATACGCGCCACATACCGTTTATTAAACCGTATAAATATAAATATATATATATATATATATATATGAGATTATGCAAATAAACTAAATCTAATTTGATTAGTATTAGAATGAACAATTTCTTACCAATCAAACATTCATAGCTTATTTTTTTAATGTTTTGGATTGAATAGATGTTTACTTATTATACGAATTCATCTATTTTACCGCAAACACAACTTTAACCAATTTTATCGGATGAAAATCAAGTAATACAAAATTGATTCGATACAAATAAAAGGAGACATTAGAACATTAAGATAGATTCCACATCAGTAAAATAGAACATAATTTCTATATGTCTCCTAGCTCCTAGGTTGACTTAATTTGTTGACTCTCTCATGGATTTTCTTTTCTTGGGAGGCAGTAAACAGTCTAGGAGTGGGCGGCGGCTGGTGGTGGTGGTGGTAGGGTTGGTTGTCTGGTCGCAGGCGGCGCAGGTGAAGACGTCGGGCTCAGGTGTACGGAATTGGAGAGACCCGTTGGGAGATTCGCATTTGTTGATATTAAGGTTAAAACAACAATATTCACTTATGGGAGGACTTTTATTAACTTCTTCTTCTTCTTCGACCGGATTCTTCATCGATACTTTCGCAGCCATATCTCAATATTTATAACCCCATATCAATCGACAAATATTAAACCCTAATACAATATCATAAAACTATTTCCTTTTCCTTTCTTCTCTTTATTTTCTTCCTATTCGATCTGTTATTTTACCGTTAATCTATATATTACAAATTTTTTAATATTTTAATTTAATTTAAATGTATAATTAAGAAATTGAGAATATATATATGGAATAAGATCTTGTTTTGGGCGGCAGATTCAATTGTTCACATTTTACTTAAATATTTTGACAGTTTACCTGTGTCACTAATAATTGAGAGCTCTCGTGTATGAATGTTGATGAATTCTAAACATTGAATTCTCTTTCATCGTCAGTCATTTTCAACAATCATTCTCATAAAGAATGGATAACATTTAATCGAGAAATGGTCGAGCCTTTAAGACTTAGATGTTCTCGCTAGGATGAAACACATTTAGGTTCGTTAACCGTACTCTCAAAAAAAATGAGAAACCCTCCAATAAATTGGGGGAGAAATACTCTTAAAAAAATCACAAAATGGTAGGCATGGCATTTGTGTATAAAGATAGAAAATTTCACTTATAAGAGAACTTGTATAAAAACATTTACAAAAAAATGATGATGATACAACTAAAAGAGACAAAATGAGGTTACTGAAGCCCATGAGAAAAATAATTGAAGCCTTGAAAAATAATTGAAGATAACTAAATCAAAAAATTGAAGAAAATGAAGAGAAATCTCAACAATTAACAAAGTTTGGATAGAAAAAATAAAATATAATGATTTATTCTAAAAGAATCTTAAAAAATAAAAGAAAATCTGTCTTAAGTGAATATGGTACACTTTTGTAACTTTTACTTAAAACACTTAGATTTTTGTACATCACTACTAAATTTTTGAAGTCACAATTTTAATAATTTTAATGTTGAATAATTAGATTTTTGAACATCACACTTTTGTTAACTTTACCTTGGAACCGTTACATCTTTGACATTATACTTTTATTAACTTTTACGTGAACAATTAGATTTTTAAAAATCACATTTTTATTGAATTTCACTTGGAATAATTCAATTTTTGAATATCACTTAGATTTGTAGCCATCACGATTTTTTATTTAATTTTTTATGTTGAGAAACTAATTGATGGTAACTCTAGTTATGATTTAATTATATTGATTTTAATTATATCTTTATTAAATATGAAAAAAATGGTATTACAATTATTAATGAAAATACAACATTTGTGTATTATTATGATTAATGAAAACACACTCATTTTAAAAATGAAACAAATATTTATTTAAAGAAAACAAATATATATATATATATATATATAATGATTAAATCTAGATTGTGCACGTGATTAATATAGATCTTGGTGTGAGTTAAAAAAAAGGTACGACTAATTTGGGTTAAACTATTAATGTTAATCTATATGAATAAAAAATTGATATTTTTTTATTTTTTTCTCATTTATTTTATAATTAATAAATGAAATATATAATAACCTTATTAATGCAAGAATTAATAAATTTTATAAATAATAATTTAATTTAATTATACTAAAATAATAAATAATGTTTATTATATATTTAAAAAATACAAATATATATATATATATATATATATATTTAATAATATAAAATATATATAAAACTTAAATAAAATACATAATCAATCGTCACAATGTAATAATTAATAAATTTTAAAAATAAAAAATTAATTATATTAAAATAATAAGTGTTTATTATATATTTTAAAAATACAAATATATATATTTAAATAATTAATAATATAAAAATTGAACTTTTTTCTATAACTTATATTTATGAAAGAAGTGTTTAATTAACTAGGTAAAGAATTAAACTTTTTTTTATATTAACTTATTTTTTATTTTAATTTTAAATAAATAAAATTAATAAAATATTTTATTATTTTCTCTCATTTATTATAATTATATATATATATATATATATGATACCCTCCAACATTAATAAATTTGAAAATAAAAATTTAATTAAAATATATTAAAATAATACGTATTTATTAATATTTTAAAAACAAATACCATATATATATATATATATATATATATATATATATATATATATATATATTTGAATAGTTAAAGTCACATATATTTAAAACTAAATCAATATTAATAGTACAATAATAATTCATTTATATGTATAATTATATATTAAATTTTAAAAATATTTTATTCTAAATTTTTAAATAATTTATTAAAAATTAATTATATATTCTCTTTACATATCAATTATTTATATAATTATTATTTATTATTCAATTAAATAATTAAATATATATGTATAAAATTTTAAATTAAACCTAACCATCACAATTAAACTCAAGAATAGATTTCGAAATCTACAAAGAGAGGAGGTGATAGTAATGAATCCTTGAAATATAATATATAGTGAAATATGTAAATTAAATTTAAAGAAATGGTGGTTCAAATTTTATAACATAAATTATTGAAAGATAAAATATGAAGGAATATTTGAATTTGAATTATAGATGGATTGAGGAGAAAAGTTGAGGATGAAAGAATGGTGATTCAAATGTCATTATAAAATTCTTGAATGGTTTGAATTCCGTTAATAATGGACACCTTAAATGAATCTTTGAAATAGAATGTACGATGAAATATGTGAATTCGAATTAGAAGGGAAAATAGAATGTATGATGAAATATGTGAATTCGAATTAGAAGGGGATTGAAAGAATGGTGATTCAAATTCTATAATATAATAGAATTCTTAAAAGATAAAATATGAAGAAATATGTGGATTTGAATTATAAATGGACTTTGGGGGAAATTTGAGGATGAAAGAAGAGTGATTCAAATGTCATTCTAAAATTCTTTAAGTATAATATATGATGAAATAATTAACATTTCAAAGTGAGATATAGTAACTTTAAGTTTGTAACAAAAATAAAAGGTTGTGGTTTGCATCTAAAATAACAATAATAAAATAAATATATTAAAAATTTCAACATATATTACGACTAATATTTTGTAATTAAGAAGACTAAGTTGCACAATATATTGTAAATAAATTAGATACTAAAAATATTGGTATTGTACAACACATCTTTCAACCAATTATATTTCTATAAAATGAGTAACACTTGATTGAAACATAGTTGTAAAAAGTGTAAGCAATTTTTTATTTTATTTATTATTTTATATAACCTCAATACATTTTAGATATACAATTGCAAAGTTAGTTATAACAAATTAATATACAACTTATTATGCAATACTTTATTTTAAATGTTGAAAATTTAATTGTTATTATTTATTATTTATTTTTTTTGTTAAAATAATTTTATTTAAATGATAACAAATTGTATTGTAACATTTAATACGACATTAAAAATATTAAAATAACAGTGTTGTTGCTATAATTTTTGTTATTTGTTTGTGTTATGTAAAATTATGCCATATAAAAATTATTATATAAAAATTATTGTGTAACATATTATTCTATTTTTAAAATTTATATGTTATAATGCTTGTTGTTATTTATTTTATTATTTATTTTTAAAATTGCGCAACTTTGTAGCAAAACTTTATTCAATCATTAATATAATAAAAAAAATAAAATTTTTTATGTATTTTGACATAAATTTGTTTTGATAACTGAGTTAATTTTTGTTGAAAAAATCAAAATTATTATATATAAAATGTGAAAAAAAGTAATAATTAAATATCAATTACTCATGCAACATTATTTTATTATAACCAATAATATATATATATATATATATATATATATATATATATATATATATATATATATATATATATATAAATATATATATATATATATATATTGAAACTAATAATACAACCAATTAATTAATTTTTTTATCTATGGCTACTTAATTAATTAATATATAAAATCATTCTTATTATAATTCATTATAGAAAAAAATCACAAAATGGTAGACGTGACGTTTGTGTATAAAGAAAAAAAATTTCACTGACAAGAGTACTTATATAAAAACTTTAAAAAAAAATGATGATGATACAACTAAAAGAGGCAAAATGAGGCTACCGAAAGCCATTGAGAAAAAATAATTGAAAATAACTGAATCAAAATATTAGAGAAAATGAAGAGAAATCTCCACAAGTAACAAAGTTATGATAGAAAAAATGAAATATAATAATTTATTCTAGAGGAATCGAAGAAAATAAAAGGAAATCCGTTTAAGTAAATATGATGCACTTTTGTTAACTTTTACGTGGAACACTTAGAATTTTAGACATCACACTTTCATTCATTTTCAAGTCGAATAATTAATTCTTTGGATATAACACTTTTGTTAATTACGTGGAGATATCACACTTTCATTCACTTTCATGCGGAACAATTAAATTTTTAGACGTCACACTTTCGATAACTTTTACGTTGAACAATTAGATAGATTTTTGGACATCATACTTCCACGTTAACTTTAACGTGTAATAGCGAGATTTTTGGACATTATACATATGTTAACTTTTACCTGGAGCAATTAAATTTTTGGATATCACACTTTTATCAACTTTCACATGAAATAATTCAATTTTTTGATATCACACTTTTGTTAACTTGCATGTAAAACAATTGAAATTATTGGATATCACACTTTTGTTAACTTTCACTTAAAACCATTAGAATTTTTGGCCATCACAAGTTTTTAATTTTTTTATGTTGAGAAACTAATTTATGGTAACTTAAGTTACGATTTAATTTTATTGATTTTAATTCTATCTTTATTAAATATGCAAAAAAAAATTGTATTACAATTGTTAATGAAAATACAACATTTGTGTATCATTATTGTTAATAAAAACACACTTATTTTAAAGAGTAATGATAGGGGGAGCGAAAAAATTGTAACGAATGAGGTAGCCATGATGTGGCATTGTACATGTCACCTAATAAATAAGACGCGTATCAATTTCTCTTTTTCATTTTAAATTGTACATCTCACCAAACTGCATTTAATAATTTCCCTCTCTTAATTCTTTTTTTATTTAAATAAATTATTTAATATTTTCCTTATTTAATTTTAGAGAAATGATTAGGTGAGGGAATTTGGTGAGAGAATGACTTGGCATAATCTTATTCGCTGAAAAAACCAAATAATTTCTTTCTTTTCTCTCATTCCTCCCAGTGATGCCAAGTCATTCCCTTACCAAATTTCCTCTCTCTATCACTCCTTTTAATTTTATTATAAAATTATTATAAATATTCACTTAATTTGAAATTTTAAAAAAATAAATTTATAATTTTAACTCAAAATACAAATTTTTAATATTTATAATAAATAAAATTCAAATTACTAATCTTCAATATATATATATATATATATATATATATATATATATATATATATATATATATATATATATATATATATATATATATATATATATATATATATATGAGGAGTGATAGAGTGAGGGAATTTAATGAGGGAATTTGGTGAGGGAATGACGTGGCATCACCTTCATTGGTTGGAAAATGTAAAAGTGAGAGGAAAGAGAGTAAAGAGAGAAATTATTTGATTTTTTCAGCGAATAAGATTATGCCACGTCATTCTCTCACTATATATAAAGATTCGTTATATAAAAAATGAAAGTTATAATATTATTTACAAGATAAATTTTAATATATATCTTATAAGAAAATTAAATAAGAATAAAAAGAGACTTTTTAATTTTTAAGAGAAATAAGAATGATTTAAAGAAGAGAAATAATAATTTAATAAATTATGAATATATATATTTAATTTTTATTTTATATATATTTATATTTATAATTTCATATATATTTTTTAAAAAATATTTTCATTTATATATTTTATTAATTTTATTTATTCGTTCTCCTTATTATTATTTATATTAAAAATACATAAATAAATTAATTAACTATTCATCGCAAAAAATTAATAGATGAAATTTTTTTTTATTAAATTAAAAAAAATGATCATATTCATATTTAACTACTTATTCTTTTATATATATATGTTTATTATTTTTTTTACAGTCATTACTTTTATATATATATATATATTAATTAATTTAAATATAGAATTATAAATTAATAAATAAAAGGAGAAAAAAATATAAATGAAGAGAAGAGAGAAATTATTAATGAAGAGAGGAGAGATAAATAAAATATTAAAGAAGACTTAGTCATCAATCCTAATCACTTTGACAGTCATCCGCTACACTTTCGTTACAATATTTTCGCTCCCTCTATCGTTACTCTATTTTAAAAATGAAACAAATAATTATTTAAATAAAACAAATATAATATATATATATATATATATATATATATATATATATATATATATATATATATAATATTGCTTAAATCTAGTTTGTCGGATCAAGATAGGGGATTAATTTGGATTTTGGTGTGAGTTAAAATGGGAATGACTGTTATGGGTTAAACCGTTTATCGATTTGAAAAAAAACGGAATAATATATTTTTTTTCTTCTCTTATTTATTTTTATAATTAACAACAAATGAAATATATAATAACTTTAACAATGTAAGAATTAATAAATTATATATATAAAAATTTAATTATACTAAAATAATAAAATTTATTATATTTAAAAATACAAATATATATATATATATATATATATTATATAAATAATTAATAATATAAAAAGTTAAATATCTATAACTTAAATAAAATACATAATCAATAGTAACAATTTAATAATTAATAAATTTTAAAAATAAAAAAATAATTATATTAAATAATAAGTGTTTATTATATATTTTAAAAATACAAACTTACATATTTAAATAATTAATAATATAAAAAATTGAACTTTTTTCTATAACTTATATTAATGAAAAGAGAGTTTAATTAATTAGGTAAAGAATTAAACATTTTTTTATATTAATTTTTTATTTTAATTATAAATATAAATAAATAAAATTAATAAAATATTTATTATTTTCTCTCATTTAATTAATAAATGAAATATATAATAATTTTTAAAAAAGGTAAGAGTTAATAAATTTTAAAAATAAAATTTTAATTTAATTATATTAAAATAATAAATATTTATATATATTATAAAATTACAAATATATATATATATATATATTTATTTTAATAATAAATATAAATTATTTAATTAATTAATATTTCAAAATTTATTTTAAAATAATATTAAAATATCAACATTAATATTAAAATAATAAATAATTCATTATGTATATATATAATACCCTCCAAAATTAATAAATTTTAAAAATAAAATTTTAATTAAAATATATGAGAATAATAAGTATTATTAATATTGTAAAAAACAAATACCATATATATATTTGAATAGTTAAAGTCGTGATATATTTTAAACTAAATCAACATTAAGTACAATAATAATATATATATATATAATTATATATTAAATTAAAAAAATATTTATTCTTAATTTCTAAATAATTTATTAAAAGTTAATTATATATTCTCTACCTATCAATTACTATATAATTATTTTCATTAATTATTTATTATTCAATTAAATGATCAAATATATATATACATAAAATTTTAAATTAAACTCAATCAAAACCCATGGTTAACATTTCAAACTCAATACCAGGGTTCCAGTTTCACTAAAAGAAGATTGATGTTAGTAATAAATCTTTGAAATTATAGTGAAATATGTGAATTCAAATTTGATTGATTATAGAAATTATTGAATGATAAAATATGAAGGAATATGTGAATTTGAATTATAGATGAATTAAGAGGGAAATTTGAGGATGAAAGAATAATGATTTAAATGCCATTATAAAAGTCATTATAAAAGTTTTGATGGTTCGGATTTCGTTAAAGATGGACTCCTTAAATGAATCTTTGAAAGATTATAAAGGATGGAATGCGTGAATTCAAATTAAAGGGAAATGAAGAAATATTGATTCGAATTCTATAACGAATTCATGAAAGATAAAATATGAAGGAATATGTGAATTTGAATTATAGATAGAATGAGGTGTGAAATTTGAGAATGAAAAATTGGTGATTCAAATGCCATTATAAAAATTTTCAAACTAGATGGAAATTTTAGAGTTTAAATTATAAATATTAAAATAATAATGATGTTTAGTTGGGTGCATATTTTAGTTATGATCTCAACTTGATAATGATTATTTTTTCAAAGCGACAAAAATATGTCAACACCAACATCATCCTTGAATAGTTGTTGATCAGCTTTAATATGTATTTTAGTTATGCAATTAAAAACTAACAGTTCAGACACTTTTATTTTTTCTTATGAATTTTATTTAGACACACTTTTTTTTCTTATGAATTTTACTTAAACAATGTTGACGAATAATTTTAAGGATTTGAATTTTACTTTTAAAAAAATTAATTGTATTTAAATAAAATATATTTTAATTATTGAAATGTTGAATGGATGAATTTATAAAATGATATTTAATTGTGATTTGATTAAAAGTATAACTAAACAAAGCTTAATATTATAATTTTTTTAAAACTAAACCAAGCTAGTATTATAACATTTTTTTTTTATTCACAAGTTTTTTTTTAAGTATATTATTAAAAAGACATTTCTTTTAAAATATGAGGAGGGATATTGAGAAAATTCAGAGAAGGGTGGAAAAAATAAAAGATGCAAAGAAAATTAGTAACCTAACTTTCCTTGCTCAATAATTTCTTAAGTATGTAAAAAGAAAAAATAAGAAGAGAGGAAAGAGATAAATTATTTAAATATATCATTAACCCATATTGTTCATTTCTCATTATTTCCCAAATTTTTTCCCAGATTCTCTCATTTATATTTCATTTTATTCTAAGGGTTTTTAAAAAATTTATCCAAAATTAATTTTCCAATTAATTAATTTTAAATAATCAAATCACTCATTTCATTAACCAAAATACTAAAATACCTTCTATTTTAAATTATTATTTTTTTATTTTATTCATATATATCAATATTTTAAAGTTTTTTTTATCAAAAATAATCATCACTTTCTCAAAATTATCATTAATATCTCAAAATCATCATCCATTCTTACTTTTTTTCCTTTCCTAAATTTTTTCAAAACCACATTTCGAAACAAGGCCATAATTTTTAAATAAAGTACAAAACCAATACATTTCAGCACAAGTGTGGAGGGGGAATTTAAGCAAATGACCCTGCTAACAGGCCTAAATGCGTATGATGCGCGTGCATAATTTAAATAGCGCTTCATAGCGCTTCTGACCCTTTTTTTCAATGACTATTATACCCATGCGTCACGCATCCTCTAGTTGCGTGACGCATCCGAAACCCTATAAAATCATTTATTTATTTTTCATTTTTGATCAATTTTCTCTCTCATCTAGGTCTTCTCCGCCGTGAACCCTAATGGCGGAGAAGACTTTCACTTGGAGATGGCGTATTCATCGTCGATGAACAAATCGAAGAGGCACCGTAGACCATTCCACTATATTCAATGGCGTAGAGCAACGAAGAACTACTTCCAACGGCGAACTGCGGCTCCAACGGCGAACGACGATGGCCAAAAGATAAAATTTTCACTATATTTGTTGTATTCGTTTATATTTTGTGTTGATTTCGTTTACATATGATTGTTTGTGTTGATTTGTGAAGATTTTGTTTATAGAACGTCATCGATTCGTCCTGATTCGTTGAATGTAGGTTGGTTGGATGCGTCACGTAGCAACCTGCCTGCGCAGCAACGAACGGACCATAGAAAGAAAGCCGCAGTCAGCTATTTTTCACACATCTACAAAATCAATCCCTAAGTAATCTAAGTACCCTTCTTAAACGTTTCAAAACCTAGCTTTTCTTCTACTTAAATTGCAACTGCAAAAATCCCTCTTCAATCTTATTCGTTTGATCCGATTCCTTGCTCCTTTTCCAATCTCATTCCAGTACATTACAATCAGATTGTAATCCTCAAACAAGTAAGGTATCTTTTTTAGTTTCCCCTTCGATCTGGGCTGTCGTAGGAAGAATTGAGCCGCAGTAAACTAGAGTTTTCTTTGAGGTATGCACTTACTTTTCCCCTTTACTCGAATTGGTTGCTTAAGAAGACATAATTGACAAGATATTTGTTGGCCTGACATGACTTCTATAATGGCTTACAGGCTATTGGCTTGTTAATTGGGGTTGAAGATGTTTCACCGGACAAACAAGCTGATTTTCTTTCGGCATTGCTTAACCCCCTTTGCCAGCAGGTTAATAAAATATTAATTGTCCTTTTGTATAGGCCCGAGTTAATGTTACACACTTGTATCTAGTGCCTTTCTTTTTCTGCTATCTGTCAAATGATGTTGCTTGATAGGTGGAGGTGGTGCTGCAAAATGCCAAACTTCACGATTCTGAAGAATCTCCTGCAAAGATTGCTAACATTCAGCAAATCATCATGGCGATTAATGCCCTGAGCAAGGTGCACTTTTGTTCTTTCATCAAGTTTGAATATTTATAAAGCACATGCATGGTTTTCTACCATTTTGCAACTTCTATCTAAAATGGTGATTGTATTAAAAATGAGATGGGCATAACTGCTGATTGCTTAAATCATCTTAAAAGAAATGAGAGTTAGATGTTGTGGGTACACATGAATATGGATTTCCTGCAAATTTGTATTGCCTCTCCTTTGTACTACTCATTTTGGATTTAGTTATTACTTTAAGTTGTGGGTATTTCATTGGTTTTGTTTGGATGCAGTATAAGTCAAGACATGAAGGGGATTTGGTGGCGAAATGTTACTTTGCAAAGCATGAGCTTGTATGGGAAGTTCTTGATGGTGGTTTGAAGAATAAGATTGAAATTCAGTGGTCAAATATAATGTCATTAAAGAGTAATTACCCAGATGATGGACCTGGGACTTTGGATTTAGTGGTAATTAACTTGCTTCTTTTGATTGTTGTTGTTGGTTCGGTTTAGTGTTTGAATGACTCTTGAACTAATGTTGGTGAACTTTTGATTCTTTTGAAGTTTTCCACATTATGAGCCTTCTCATAGTTCATCAGGTAGAGTGCAACTAATTATAGTTTGTATAGTAATTATTTTGTTATCCTTTATTTCATCAATTGACAAATTCTGATCATAATGCAGTAATGGACAGCCATGCAATAGAAGAATATGACTCAACCTGCTCAAAAGATGTCGAGAATAGATTCACTTGGTGAGCTGCTGGCTAATCTCCCGAAAATTGCTTCTCTCCCACAGTTCTTGTTCAACATTCTAGAGGATTCAAAGATGAACCAAACTAGATAACCTTAAATCTGTTGTTGGGAAAGCTTGTTCTAGTAAATGAATGATTGTTAAGAGGATTCTGAAATCGACGTTAATAAGTTGTGTATAGATAATAGGTCCACTGTTTCTGCTTTAGTCTTTCCTTTAAATGTACAATGAATATGTATAGTTTCAATTGTAAAAATATTAAGGGTGGCAATTTAAGTTGGCAGGGTTAACGATTCTAACCTGACTCGATTTTACCTATTTCGAACCAAACTCGACTTGATTTTTTCATGGTTCGGTCCGCGAAAACTTCGAAAATTCAGT
The DNA here is from genome assembly GCF_907164915.1 of Impatiens glandulifera. NCBI lineage: Eukaryota > Viridiplantae > Streptophyta > Magnoliopsida > Ericales > Balsaminaceae > Impatiens > Impatiens glandulifera. The sequence goes on along the minus strand of NC_061863.1, from coordinate 53,167,305 downwards.
ATAAATCATCAAATTTGAAATATTTATAAAGTCCCAAACATAGGGTAACCATTATTGAGTAATGCCTGATTTACCAACCAATGTAATTACATATTTACTTACCCATCTATGTGATAATATCATGAATTCTCTACAAAGAAAAAACAATTTATAAAAGACAGTATAAAGACACATATCATCTGATCTTTGTTGATCATAAAAGAGATTGATCAGATCCAGAAACTAGGGTTCTTTGTCGTCATTTTCCTGCACCAAACTGATTAACATGTCGGTCTGGCTCTGCAATCTCACGTTCTCTCTTTCTACATGTGACATTTTATTTCTCTTCTCCAACAACTGAACTTCCACGTGTTCAACACATTTTGCATCCTCTTCCAATTGCTCATTTAACCCATCAATCTCTCTATCCTGAGTTTTCAACAGACAATGGAGAATACAATTATTAGAGTTTTCGGAGATTCCTATGTATGATACTACAAAAAATTAATTGTTTTACACCTTTCTGTTCATTTCTTGAACAACTATTCTCCTCATGCTTTCTACAACATCAACATTCACAAGCTTGCGCACCTGCGTTACGCACCTGCGTTACGCACCCGCATTCACGAGACGTGCCCGTATTCCGTCGCAACTGTTTCATTTATCTAATCAATCTCTAATCTGTAAACCCTAACCAACAATGCGTTCAAAGAAAGAAATAAAAGGAAGGAGTAAGCATACCAGTAGCAGCGGACATACTTCCTTCGTTGGGATTCCGACGTCGGGGGTCGTGGTCTTTTTAGAGAGAAGGAGGAGAAGGGGAGAAAAGGAGGTGAAGAGAGAGAACAGGGAAAAAAGAAAAGGGAAGAACTGAAATTTTTTTAATTATATAGCAAGGGCATTGTGGACTTTTCACAATGCCCTAGGGTGCGTCACGCAACTGGAGGATGCGTGACGCAGTAGGGACATTTTCGTCAGAAAAAAAAGGAGGTCACCAGCGCTATTAAAATTAGTGGCCCGCACCGTACGCATTTAGGCCTGTTAGCAGGGTCATTTGCTCAAATTTCCCCCTGTACGTACCCAAGTAGCCTGGGACTTGATTTAGAATATTTTAATTTAATTACCACTTGCTATTTATTTTCATTAAAAAATAAATAATTGGTATTGATTTTGAAAAGGGTGACTTATTTTTGTCAAAATTATTTAAATATAGCCTAATATATTATTAGTGAGACATATAATTTCTTATAATAAATAATTTAAACTTATTAAATGAATAAAAAAATCAAAAATTGAATTTGTTTGACCGCAGGAAGAGATTGCCATACTAACAAAGGTTCTAACAAACGCGGCCGGTCATACCGAAGTGAATTTAGGGCAGCTGTTAACCGTTTGCACAACCAACGCCTTAGCTCGTCAAATGCTCGGAAAACGAGTCTTTAGCGACGGAAGCAGCGGCGTTGATCCAAAATCCGACGATTTCAAGGGAATGGTGGTGGAATTGATTGTTCTTGCCGGTGTTTTCAATATCGGGGATTTCGTTCCTGGTCTCCATTGGCTCAATCTACAAGTATATATAGTGGTGTCCTTGATTATGACTATTAGATTGTCCTAGACATAAAATTATTTTTACTTGTAATTGATTGAATTCTTAAATATAATAAATTAGAAAAAAAATTGTTTTTACCGAACGTTAACATATAGCTCGCCTATTAAGTTTACTATTTATTTTATGGATATAATTTATATACTCTAATTCATGTATTTGCTGGGCTTACTCTGATTAATTCTTTGAACGCAATCGTATGAATGTTTGATTAACAATTGTGAGCGTTAAACGCAGGGAATTGCGTTTAAGATGAAGAAATTGCATTCGCGTTTTGATGCGTTTTTAAGCGAGATCTTGGAGGAACACAAAACTCATCTTCATGTTGGCGCTGATAAAAACTCTATAGATTTGCTTAGTACTCTATTACTTCTATTACTACTCAAGGACAGTACCAACGCCGAGGCCGGCGATGGTGAAAAACTTACCGACACTGAAATCAAAGCCCTACTTTTGGTATCATTTAAAATTATTTATGTTTTTATTGGAAACACAAACCATTTTGATAAATGTAGAAAAATAGTTTATAAATTAAAATGAAAAGGTAAACCTAACCTAGGCATTGAAAAATTTAACATTTATATTTATATTTATATTTATATTTATATTTATATTTATATTTATATTTATATTTATATTTATATTTATATTTATATTTATATTTATATTTATATTTATATTTATATTTATATTTATATTTATATTTATATTTATATTTATATTTATATATATATATAAAAAAATAAAGTAAAAACTAGAATAGAAGTATAAAGTAAACAACACATAAATCAAAGTCTTGGGAAAAAATTGAAGTTTGTTTCTCATTATAATTTATATTTTTATTTAAAAATTTAACACGAAATGGGATAGGTCAAAGTGTTTTTTAGTGATAATTAAATTGATTATAGGTTTATTATAAACTTTTTTTTTTTAATTAAGTGTCTTTAACTATATGTAAACGAGCTAAACCAAGTCGAATAGTTTCAGGTTTAAGCTCGGCTCGTTTAACATATATTTGGGCTTGAACTTGCCAATATATATATATATATATATATATATATATATATTCAATTGGGCTCACATGTTGTTTGAATTTGACTTATTTAGAGCTCGTTTACAATATAGAAGAAAACTTCATTGGTTTCCTTATTAGATATTAATAAATATTAAATGAGTTTCTAAATGAATATGTTCCTGAGCTCATAAACAAGTCTTCAAACAAACATTTTTACGAGTTTTTAAATAAACATATTCGCGAGCTCATTATCGAGCTTTCTAAACGAATATGTTTGCGAGATGACAAGCCGAATATCTAAAAACTCTAACTTGGTTCGTTTAAAATTTCAAACTTTTAAAGGAGCTCAAGCTTGTCTCGTTAAAACTAATTAACGAGATCGATTAAGATTTTTACCAAGCCGAGATTCGAATTGCTCGCGATAAAATATTTTTCATTTACATCTATAATAATATGGAATACTAACCATAATTCAGTATAATATGTTTAGAATAAATACATAATAAAATTAACAATACTTATATTTATTAAATAATGTGATTTTAACACCCCATTAGAAAATGTTTATAACTTCTATTTTCAAATTGTGATTAACTATTGTTAAGTTGTGTGACTTATTCATGACTTACAAATATTAACACATAATTGATTGATTTATCGCAGGATCTATTTACAGCTGGAACCGATACATCGGCGAGCACAACCGAATGGGCAATAGCGGAGCTATTCCGCCATCCAAAAGTCATGGCCCAACTCCAACTAGAGATGGATACGGTTGTGGGCCGAAACAGGCTCGTAAGCGAAGCCGACCTTCCCCAACTCCCATACCTTCAAGCCGTGATCAAGGAAGTTTTCCGCATGCACCCGTCAACTCCACTTTCTCTGCTCCGAATGGCGGCAGAGGAATGTGAGATCGACGGGTACATCATTCTGAAGGGCTCAACTCTTTTGATGAATGTGTGGGACATATTGCGTGATCCAAAATCATGGGCCGACCCGTTGGAATTCAAGCCCGAAAGATTTTTGCTAGGAGGGGAGAAGCCGAATGCCGATATTCGTGGGAATGATTTCAAGGTTATACCGTTTGGTGCGGGTCGGAGGATATGTGCGGGTATGAGTCTCGGGTTAAGGATGGTTCAGATTTTGACTGCTAGTTTGGTTCATGCATTTGATTGGGGATTGCCTAATGGCTTATTGGCTGAGAAGCTTAATATGGATGAGGCTTATGGGCTGACTTTGCAAAGGGCATCTCCTTTAGTGGTGCATCCTAAGCCTAGGCTTGATGCCCATGTTTATGGGGCTTTTTAATTTGGAATATTATTGGTTTTATTAGGTATTCTATCTTGAAAACTGTCAACTATGTAATTTGAATAATTCACTTTCTCTATCTTATAATAATGTCATCATATTTTAAGCTTTATTGTTGTAACTATCTTTATATTACATTTTTAGGGTTTTAATTAAATGTTTGTTCAATTCTACATGGATGTATTGGTCATTTAGGCTTATGATTATAAATATTTGTCTAAGGATATAATAAATATGGAACATTAATTAATAGTATTTATATTGTAATTTTTTTCAATATTCAAACTATATAAACTTAGCAATAATCAAGTGCCTACAAGTATTCTAGCATATAGTGTCAATTTTGGACACCAATTGGGTTATTAACAAATTATAATCTTCAGGGTCAATGTTGCATGGTTTTATTTGATTACTTAAAGAACACTGTATTAAGTTGCGACAATTTTTCAAGTGAATGAAGACACATTTGAAGTGTGACGACTTGGTAATGTTGTTACCGGAATGGTCGAGAAATGTCATTTTTGAATTCAAATTTGTGTCATAACATGTTCAGAATATATATATATATATATATATATATATATATAAAAAAATAAAATACTTTTAGGACAACTACATCAAAATCAATACTCAAGCTACGACAAATGTCACAATTCCCTTGTGAAATTGGAAATATCTCGAACAACTGGTAGAACATCTCACCAAAGTTGTTGAAGGAGCACACAAGTTCTTCTGCTACCAAATACATATGTTCCGTCTGTTCCCCCTCACATAGGAGGGGGAAAATTAGTAAATCATGTTGGTTTGTTTTTTTTGTTTTTTTATAAATAAACAAAACTGTGAGTGAAGAACACAGGTAACAGATGAATCAGTAGCAGAGGATCCCTCCCCGTTGAGGAGTACTTTGATTCTTACTAAGACTTCTGAGTTTTCTTCTGTCCAAATTTAATTAACAATGACCTCAAATACAACTCCTAAAGATTAGGAGTGAACATGTCACTTTTAGACTTTATAACCACAACCTTTTATGCTTTACCAATCTTTTAGAAAGCTAACCAATCCAAACAATATAGTGAGCATCTCCAAATCTTAGTAACTTATGGACAACTAAGTAAATGATCAATCATCTCTTTCAATCCAACACAATGTATATCTAGAATATATTAGTAATCTTGTATTATATAAAATACAATGTTACAAAGAAATGAAATAAAGTAAAATGTACAAGAACAAAATCACCGATTGAGAAGTTAATTCAATGAATGTACTTAATATATTTTCCTTAAAACAGTTTCATTGTCTCCCATTGTGCTGGAGCTGTCTCTCATGATACACCGAATTTAGTAGTGATTCAACACTGTAATCACTACGCAGCAAACTAGAAAAATACCTGAATTAATCACCGGGTTTGAATGAAAATACAACAAGTCAAGAACTCGAAAAACACTCGAATGAGTGAAGAACTTGAAGAACATTCGATTGAGTTAAAAAATCGAAAAACACTCAAAAACAAAGAAAAAACTTTTTGAGTTCTAGAGAGATAATTATTAAATCAATGAGATAAGAAATATACAAAGAGTTCTAAAGGGAGATCTATATAGCTGAAAATTAAACCATCACAATAAATTCATTTATCAATCCAACGACTCATAATTCATCCAACAATTGTATTCTAGAATATTAGCATTTAATCTTCTCCATTAACATTAAATTTTATAAAAAAAATCACATTTTAAATTTGTTATGAGTTTATATTTATTTGGATTAAATTAAATTACATTTAATTTATTTATTCAAATTCTAATTTTCATTTAATTAATAAAATTAGTTTAAAATTTCAACCGAATATTCATAAACTTTATGGTCTCGAATATTCATGAACTTCATGGTCTCGTCCCTCTTCAAAAGCCTCCCACAATTTCTAAGCCATGATATGAATATATATGCTTGACCTAGCTCAGAAGACCAAATAATATGGTGTCAATTAACAATCTATGCACGAATTCTAGTGATGTCTCAAATCTTACGAGAACAAAATTCACCCCTCCTTAACTTTCCAATATCGAAAGTCTCGCCTTTTGCCACAAAGAACAAGAGAGCGAACATATTGGAGGAATCGTCTACCCTCTTCGACTCTCCGTAGAACCTTGATTCATTGTCCATCATAAATATCTCAAATGTTGACTCTCTTGCACTTTCATCTAATTCTGATACACTGAAATTGTGATATAAGGTGGATAGAGTGACGCTTGAACCATGACAGGAAATTAATATCCCAATCATATCAATAGTGAATCCTTCTTTTTGGAAATAACGAAAATAATTCTTAGAATTGAGAATCCTATATTATTCTACGCACTTCTTGAGACCAATTTCATCTTCTTTCGGCTAACATATGTCCAACAATTTTACTTTCTTTCCATCCCGACAATGTTGCCCCAAATGAAACAACTCATTATTTGATCCAAATCTTTCGATACCTTTTTTTAATACGATCGTCATTCGTCGTTAGAAACTCTCTAAATAATACGAATTCAATAAACACCGATTGGTTAATAACCAATCAGTATATGATAGAATCTCAAGCGCCTAACTTAATACCAATTTTTTGCCTTTCAAACTAAACAATAATAACCTATAAAATTTACATTATGATGTACAATTTATATTATATATAATCTATAGTTGATAAATTCCAATAACATCTTAACAATATAGTGTTTTAAAACACGCATACTTCATTACTCAAGTTTAATTGATTAACTTTTTAGGAATATTGAACTCCACGAGACTCTACATATTAGTGATACTTAATCATTTTAAATTAGTAAAATTTTAATGTGTTAAATTTTCAATAAGACTATTTGTATAACCTTTGTTTACTTATTTCTCAACATTTATTATGTTAAAGAGAATAATGATTATTTGTATCAGTTTAATGTATAAGCATTGCAAATTAAGTATTCATGTCTTTTTGAGGGGTTTGTTGCAACTAATTCAATTGAATATCTATATATATAATAAATCTTAATTTAAAATTAATATATAATAAATCTTAATTTAAAATTGTCAAGGTGTATCTCTCTCCACCATCATCCACATCATTATCATCGTTATGTAATTTTTTCTCATAATTTCTCTTTCTTAATATACTTATCTCTCCTAATATATATATTTTTCTCTTAATTTCTCTTTCTTAATATACTTTTTTTTACACTAAAATACAAGAATTTATAAATTTTATGAATACAATTTTAATTATATTATATTAAAATTATAAAAAATTATTATATATTGTTAGGATCTAGATCGCCGATAGTGGACCGGGGTCCGGCTAAAAGATAATCTCTGACAACACTCAACGATTGACGCTAATCCGGTTAAGAATTAACATCTGGTTTCAATACTACACAAGCTGTCACAAACCCTTAAACTGAGTTCAAGTGCGGAAGTGGTTTGTTTCAGATTGAAGTAACACACACACATGATGAATAAAGATGGGATTTGGAGAATATTGGTTTGAAGATTAGTATGGCGGTTAAAATTATATAAGTCGGTTAGGATATGAAGCCGCCAGAAAATAAAGCACGAGACAAGTTTTATGGATGTTCGGAGATAAAACTCCTACGTCACCCCTTCTTCTCAAACAACGAGAAAGATATTCACTAAGGAATACTCAAACACAATACACGATCGAGTCTTATTTACTGTTCGATAATTACTCGTACAATTCTCACATGAATTGTAATACACTTCACAAATACACATTTAAGCTTTCAATCTTTAAGAGAGATAAGGGCTTTTGATCACTTGGTAACTTCGTAACTTGCTCTCTCTTAATTCTGTGTGTCATTTCTTGCTTCTTCAGCTTCTCCTTTTATAGGTGAAATGTGCAAACGGTCACATTTCTTCAATGGATACCTTTAGGATAATCCTTGAATCTAATTGGTTGAGTAGAGGATCAACATAACATTAAATGCGGTTTAGACTTCCAAGGCATGGAGCAGACCGGCTTGATTTGTCTTTGCTTGATTATAGCAACTGTCGGTTGAACAGTTGCCTGCACTTGGGAAGTTGTTTCTTTGACTTATACCAAAATGGTAACTTTTCTTCAGACAATCTTCTGCAGCTTGCAGCATATCATCAGACTTGTATTAATATGGTAATGTTACAGTCTGAGGCTTTGATGTCATCTTCTGCATATACTCAAAGTATTTGTTTGCACTAATTTGTCCACTATTCTCAATTTGATATCATTAAATTCTTTCTCTAAATAGTCTTCTCGTTGGATTTGGATTGAATACTTCATTTCAAATGATCATGTTACCGGTTGTTCAGTTCAACCAGATAGCTTCAGGGTTTGCTTCTTCTAACTGGCTTAATTTCTTGACCGGTTGTAATTTTTGACCGTTCCTACACAATAAGTTTGTTTTGTTAAGTTCTTATTAACCGGTCAATTTTATCTAACATATATTTTAAAATTATAAACACATATATATTTAAATATATAATATTATAAAAAGTTATATTCAACCTTAACCATATTATATATATATATATATATATATATATATATATATATATATATATATATATATATATATATATATATATATATATATATATAAATATAATAACTTTTTTTCGTCGTGTCAATATAAATATAAATGTAAGAATTAATAATTTTTATAAATACAATTTTCATTATATGGTATTAAAATAATATATATTTAAAAAATATAAATACATATATTTAAATAATTAATAATATAAAAAGTTATATTTAACTTTAACCATAAAAAATTAATAAATTTTAAAAATAAAAATTAATTTTAATTATATTAATTATTAATTTATTGAATAAATAAGGATTACTTTTATATTTAAAATTATGTTATTTTAGTTTTACAACAAATTATTCAATTAAACTAATTATAATAGCTCAAACGTGTTAAGAGTAAGGTTAAGACATCAATTACTTATTTTATTAGAAATGTCATAAATATTTTAAATTTTAAAAAAATATATGTGAAAAATTATTTTTAATTTATGTCATATTTATCTTTATATTTTATAGCTACAACCGTGCAACTAATGATATCTTAACTAATTTTCTAAATAACACAAGTTCAAAATAAAAATAATTATGAAAACTCAAATAATATATAATTAAACAATAAAAACAAAAAAACAAATATGTCTTCTGACCAAATAGATAAACAAATAAACTGAACTATCAAAAAAAATCAAATAAATTAAGAATTTTCTCACAAATTAGATAATCAGAACTATATCCAATATATAAACTAGAAAAACACACTAAAATAATTTATAAAAATAATCTAGAATAATAAAATCATATTAGTTTTCATGGATTCCCTTAAGTATTCTCCGAGTTCTTGAGTTAGGTCTAGCAAATTGATATGGAGCCTGAAAAAGAAATATCTAATATATAAATATTTGAAATAAAAAAACAAATAAAAAAATGTTTTAAAAACTAACCTTTCCTTTATTGTTACGTGTTGTAGTGGAAGCACCAAATTCTAATAATAATTTTACAATTTTCAATTTTCCACATACTGCTGCTTCATATAAAGGCTATATTGAAAAGATAAAAAAAATTATAATATACTTTTAAAATAAATAAAAATAAAAATATTTTGTATTAAAAATTACCGTTTGACCATACATATCAATTGCTTGTATCATTTTGCTTATACCAGCTGAATTATCGATCTCTTTAGCAAAATCTAACAATAGTTTAACAATATTTATATTTTCACAACCTGCTGCTTTATGCATAAGCTATTCAAAACAAATAATATTTTGAAAGTTATAAACATTTATTTAATTTAAAAAACATATTGTTAATTTAGAAGATAAATTCAATTACCGTTGAACCAACATTATCAACTGAGAATAACATTCTCTTTTTAATATCTCCATCACTGATATTATTGAATATAAATTCAACAATATTAAATGAACCATTATTACAAGCAGTATGAAGAGGAATGGCTCCATTTTTATTTTTAGCCTCCATATTAGCACCCCTTCCAACTAGTATCTATATTATAAATGAATATACTACTTTCAGTATTCATATTAATATATTGAATATGTTTAATTATTAAAAATTACCTCAAAAGATTTTCTACTGCAACAAAGACATGCATAGTGAAGAGCAGTTTCTCCATCTATTGAATATTCGTCTATATCTCCAGTAAAATTATCTATATAACATCAAATTAAGATAATAATAATAAAATTTATTTAAATTTATTATAAAATTATTTTTTAATAAACTTTATATATATATATATATATTAATATTAATATTAATATTAATGAACTCTTACCAAAAACTAACAAGTATTCAATTCAATCAAGAAAAGTATTCAAAAATTCCTAAAATTGTAAAAAATATTTATTCAATTAAAATTTTACAGGATAGAATTTTCACACTTGAAATCCAAAAAATTAAACAATAAAAACATATAAAAAATAAATTACAGCATACCTATGGCAATTTGAAGTTCATTAACATCTCGGTTCTTCATGGCTAGAGCCATATCTTTGAAATGGGGAGCAATATTATTTTCATTAATAGTAATTAACATTAATCTTATGTCTTCTTCGTCCAAATCTTCGTCGCTGCTATTGACATCATCTTCACCACTGAAATCATCTTCGCTGTAGAAAACGTCATGCATAATATTATTAACTAATTGGATCATATGTTTTTTACTATTGGGTATAAGCACCATTATTCTCTCTTAAAATTATAAAAGTAGAATATAAACAATGAAAAAAAATAATGTCTATTTGTTTGGTATTTATAAAGTTATAAAAAATTTATATATATAAAATATTTATATATATATTTTTATATATATATATATTTATTCTTTATAATTATATATATAATATTTCTTATATAATAAAAAATATATATTTCTCACCATATTTAAAATATTTTTAAAAAATATTTTTTCTCCTTTTTTATTTCTAAATATATAATATTTCTAAATGTAAATTTTTATATAAATATTTTCTCTTTTCATAATTATATATTTACAAAATTCCATATAATAAAAATAAATAAATATATATTTCTTTCTCAATCTTTTTATTTGTTTATATATATACATATTTTATAATAAAAAAAATGGTGTTGATTTAGCAGAAATAATAACAGTAATATAAATTGGTGTATATTAACAAATTTTATAACTTCAGCTTCACAGTAATATAAATTTTTATATATTTATAAATATTATCTCTTTATAATTATAACATATATAATATTTGATATATTATAAAATAAAATATTTCACCATAATTAGAAAAAAAAATAAAAAATATATTATCTTCCAATATATAATATAAATCTATTTATATATATATATATATATATATATATATATATATATATATATATATATATATATATATATATATATATATATATATATACCACCATAATTAATAATATATATATATATATTTATATATATATAAGTCCATATATAATCAAAATATATCTTTTATATACCTGTTGTATTTTTTATTTCTTAATTATGGAACTTTAATAAACTATTTTATATTATTATCTAATAAATCACATAGAATACAGAAGTTTAAAAAAATATAATATCTTCTCTAATTATTTTTACAATATATAATATGAATTTATATATATATTATCTCTCATTATATATAATAAAAAAATATATCTGTCACCATAATTAAAAAAATAAAAATATATTTTATATTTTCAATTATTTCTCAATATATGATATTTATATAACATAAATTTATATATATATATATATATATATATATATATCACCAAAATTCAAAATGAAATTAAAAAATATATTTCTCCCTCATTTATTAATAATTATAATAACAATTCTAAATTCTTTAAATTTATCATTATCTCTCTTGTATCATCAATTTCATCCAATTTTCAATAAATTATGTAGAACAGAAAATTTTAAAAAATATAATATCTTCTAATTATTTTTACTAAAGGTTTAACATACCCTATTAAGTTTACTATTTTTGTATGGATATAATTTCTACACTCTAGTTCATGTACTTGATGGACTTACTCTGATTAATACTTTAAACGCAATTGTGTGATTGATGATTAACCATAATGAGCGTTAAACACAGAAAATTGCGTCTTAGATGAAGAAATTGTACTCGCGTTTTGATGCATTTTTAAGCGAGATCTTGGAGGAACATAAGGCTCATCTTCATGGTATTGGTGCTGATAAGAACTCTACAGATTTTCTTAGCACTCTATTACTACTCAAGTACAGTATCGACGCCGACGCCGACGCCGACGCCGACGCCATGGTCAAAAGTGTTTTTTAGTGATAATTAAATTGATTATAGGGTTATTATAAAAAAATTTAATTCGGTGTGTCTAATTATATGTAAACGAACTAAACCAAGCCGAATAGTTTCAAGTTTAAGCTCGGCTCGTTTAACATATATTCGGGCTTCGGGCTTGAACTTGCTTTGTATATATATTTAATTGGGCACGTGATTGTTTAAATTTAACTTGTTTAGAGCTCATTTACAATATAGGAAAGGCTTCACTAATTAGGTGTTAGAATTTTTATTTATTTATTAGATATTAATAAATATTAAATGAATAAGAGGTGAATAATAACCTTAAGTTTCTTGGTTCGAGCACGTTAGGCAGCAAGTTTTGCGTCTGGTTAAGTGTGTTTTTAGGCAACATACTTAATTCGTTGTCCCATTTTTATTTCCAAAAAAATATTAAATGAGTTTCTAAATGAATATGTTCTCGAGCTCATAAACAAGTCTAAAAGAACATTTTCAAAAAATTTTAAATGAATATGTTCGCGAGCCCATTAACGAACTTCTAAATTAACATGTCTGCGAGTTGACAAGCCGGATATTTAAAAGCTTTAGCTAGGTTCGTTTAAATTTTTAAACTTTTAAATGAGCTCAAACTCGTTTCGTTAAGACTAACAAACGAAATCGAACAAGTTTTTATTGAGCCGAGATTTGAATAGCTCGCTGTAAAATCTTTTCATTTACATTTCTGATGATATGGAATACTAACCATAACTCGGTAGAATATGTATATTTATTAAATAATGTGATTTTAACACCTCCATTAGAAAGAGTTTCTAGCTTATATATTCAAATGTAGTTCTTAGAATAAAATCTTAGTGATTTAAGTATTGTTAAGTTGTGCAGACTTATTATAAATGGCTTAAAAATATCAACACATAATTGATTAATTTATTGCAGGATCTATTCACAGCTGGAACCATACATTGGCGAGCACAACCGAATGGGCAATAGCGGAGCTAATCCGCGCCCAGGCCGTTAAAATCTCGAGTTTACTCTTAAAATCTTACGATTTTACGATTTCACATTAGGTTAACGAGTCTGATTTTAAGTAAACTTTTAAATAGGTAAACTCTTACGATTTTAAATATACGATAACAAGATTTTACGATTTTGTGAGTTTATAAATAATTCTGATTTTACGATTCTTTACGATTTACTTTAAAAAACAAATTTATATTTAAAAATTTTAAAATAAAATTATTATTTATTTAAGTTAATTAATTAATATAACTAATTTTGTAATTGTAATTTTTATAGTATTATTTATATATTATTATTTAATTAATTTTATATTAAATATATAATTTCTTAAAATTGGCTAATACTTAATTATATATAAAAAAATAATAATATATAACTATTATTTTTTCAAATTAAACTTTTACGATTTCATGTAAACTCTAGATTTTACGAGTTTAACTAACGATTCTATTTAAACTCTTACGATTCTATTTAAACTCTTGATTTTGACAACCTTGAATCCGCTATCCAAAAGTCATGGCCCAACTCCAACTAGATATGGATACGGTTGTGGGCCGAAACAGGCTCGTAAGAGAAGCCGGCCTTCCCCAATTTCCATACCTTCAAGCTGTGATCAAGGAAGTTTTCCGCACTAGTAAAAAATGTGTTTTTAACGGCGAAATTTTACGGCAGTATTTAAAACCGTAGTTAATACCTTATTTTTAATTGTGGTATATAAAACCGTCTTTAAAAGTCTTACATTTAACTACGGTATATAAAATCGCCTTTAAAAGTCTTACATTTAACTGTGGTATATAAAAACCGTAGTTAAAAGTCTTATCTTTAACTGCGGTTTTTTATACCGTAGTTAAAGTCTTATCTCTAACTATGGTTTTTTTTTGTTTTTTATACCTCAGTTAAAAGTTTTACTTTTAACTGCGGTATATAGATCCACATTTAAAAGTCTTATATTATTATAAATCATAAAAAAAAAATATTAATAAATTTTAATTTTTATTATTTTAAAAATTGATTGAGATAAGTTTTAAAAGGAAATATTAGATAAGTTAATTAAAATATATATACTTGTAAAATATTATTTGGTCAAACATTAATTCAATAAAAGAGCGAAATAATAAAATATTATATTGAAACTTCATATTTATATATAGTTTTAGCAAATTGCTTTTCCCACCCCCTCCCATATTCCCACCCCCCACTTCACTCTTTAATTAATTTAAAAATGACTTATTTATCCCTACCACCTTTATATATTTATATTTCTTATTTTATTTATTTTACTTATTTTATTTTATTTTATTTACTTATTAAGTTTTTTTATTAAATATAATTAATTAATTTTTAATATTTTTTAACTTTATTTATTTAATTAAAAATACAAAATATTATTATTTTTATATTATAATTATTTAAAATATATTAAATATTGAAATGTGTATTAATTTCATAAAATATAAATATTTAATATTTTATTATATTAATTATATATATATATATACACTAAAATACTTATAAAAATTATTTATTAAATAATAATTAATAATTAGTCTAATTATAATATTTTAATTAATAATATTATATATTAATAATTAATCAAACATAATATTTTTAATTTTTATTAATAATATTATATATTAATAATTATTTTTAATTTTAATTAATAATATTATATATTAATAATTAGTCAAACATAATATTAATAATTATTAATATTTTTATAAATAAAATTATCTATTAAATAATAATTAATAATTAATCTAATCATAATATTTTACTTGATATTATATTTTAATAATTAGTCAAACATTATAAAAAAATTGATTTTTATAAGTATTTAAAAAATATATATATAATTAATATAATAAAATATTAAATATTTATATTTTATTAAATTAGTAAACATTTAAATATTTAATATTTTTTAAATAATTATAATATAAAATTAATAATATTTTGTATTTTTAATTAAATAAATAAAGTTAAAAAAATACTAAAAATTAATTAATTAATTAATTATATTTAATAAAAAAAACTTAATAATTAAATAAAATAAAATAAGTAAAATAAATAAAATAAGAAATGTAAATATATAAAGGTGGTAAGGATAAATAAGTAATTTTAGAGTTAATTAAGGAGAGACGGAGGGGGTGGGAATATGGGAGGGGGTGGGAAAAGCACCTCCCATAGTTTTATATCGTACCCACTTGATTTAATTTATAAATAATTTTAAAAATAATATTAAATCTTATTAATATTTTTCTCTATCATAATTAATGACTAATTAAATAATAGACTAATTTATCACTAATTAAATAAAATATTTATTATTTTTTAACCTTTATTATATTTTTTAAGTCAAATAAATTTTAAAAATATAGAAAACTATTTTTTTTTATTTACATTATTAAAATATGCTTATTGAAGATTTGATATTGTCAAGACTATTTTTTTTTATTAATTAATGGAGATAAATTGTTATTAAATATTTATTTAAAATTTTTGTTGTATTATTTTTTAAACTTATATTCTAATTATATTCATAAAATAATATATATATATATATATATATATATATATATATATATATATATATTAACAAATATTAAGACTTTTTAAAAATATATTTGTAATGTAGTTACAAGTATATACTAGTATATTTATTAATTAAAATGAAATGTTGAAAATATATATATATATATATATATATATATATATATATATATATATATATATATATATATATATATATATATATATATTATATACGATGAAAAAGAGAATGATTTAAAGTTGAAAAATGAAAGAGTGTGAGGAAAATAAAAAAGAAAAGAGAGAAAGTTATTTAGTTTTTTCAACCGATTAACACGTCATTCCCTCTTTAAGTTCCCTCCTAATCATCTTTCATATATATATATAATTTTTGTATAAAAGTAAGTTAAAAATAAATATTAATTGTTATTAAATATTTATTTAAAATTTTTGTTGTATTATTTTTTAAACTTATATTCTAATTATATTCATAAAATAATATATATATATATATATATATTCATATTAACAAATATTAAGACTTTTTAAAAATATATTTGTAATGTAGTTACAAGTATATACTAGTATATTTATTAATTAAAATGAAATGTTGAAAATATATATATATATATATATATATATATATATATATATATATATATATATATATATATATATATATATATATATATATATATATATATTATATACGATGAAAAAGAGAATGATTTAAAGTTGAAAAATGAAAGAGTGTGAGGAAAATAAAAAAGAAAAGAGAGAAAGTTATTTAGTTTTTTCAACCAATTAACACGTCATTCCATCCTTAAGTTCCCTCCCAATCATCTTTCATATGTATATATAATTTTTGTATAAAAGTAAGTTAAAAATAAATATTAATTTAATTTTAAAAATCTAAATAAGATTATTTCTATCCATTATCTTAGAAATTTAATTAAAATATAAATTTAAATAAGTGACTGAGTCAATAATTAAATATTATTATAAATTAAAATATTAACCTATTATATCGGTTAAATTTAAATTAAATTAAATTTCATAATTTTATATACATTTAGTTTATAAATAATACTAAAAATAATATTAAATCTTATTAATATTTTTTTCTTTCACTAATTTAATAAACTAATTCATCACTAATTATTTTATAAAATAAAATTCAAAATAATTAAAAAATCTAGTTTATAAGTTTATATTTATATATAACAAATGTCTTGTACAAATAATTTGTTATGTGAATCACAATTATATAACAATTATATAAAGATTTTAAATATTTTTTATTTAAGATTAGTTAATGTAATTATCACAATTAATGGTAAATAATTTAATTACATTTACAAATATTATATCTAAATTTCATAATATATATATATATATATATATATATATATATATATATATATATATATATATATATATTATTCATTTTAATTGAAGATAAACATTTTATCATTTTAATCAAAATTTATATTTAAATTATGTCTTTTATAAAATAATATATAAATATATATTAAGATAAACTATTTATCTTTTTTGCATAAACCTTTATATAATTTGGTATTCACTATTATATTTTTAAGTGAAATAAATTCTAAAAATATGAATAATTAGTCATTTTTATCTCATTTAGATTCTTAAAATATGTTTAATGGAGATTTGATATTGTCAAGATTTTTTTTATTGATTAATGGAGATAAATTGTTATCAATTATTTACTTAGCATTTTGTTGTATTATTATTTTTAACTTATATTTTAATTAAATTCTTGAAATAATATAATAAATATATATATATATATATACTAATTAACATTATTATTATGACTTTAAACCGTAATGAAATTAGTTATAACCAATATATATATATATATATATTGATTGAATCAATAATTATATATTATTATAAATATTAAACTATTATATCGATAAAAAAAATTAGTTTCATAATTTTATATTAGTTTATAAATAATACTAAAAGTAATATTAAATCTTATTAATATTTAATTACTAATTAAATAATAAATTAAATAATAGCCTAATTCATCTCAAATTAATTCATAAAATTAAATTTTAATTAATAACAAAAGTCTAATTTATAAATTTATATTTATAAAAACTTGGTAATTTGTACCGTTGATCACAATTACATAAATCTTTTTAATTTCTTTTATTTAAGATTAATTTTATATTAAATAATTTAATCATATTTACAAATAATATATCTAAATTTCAAATGATATAATATATATATATATATATATATATATATATATATATATATAATATTCATATATTTTAATTGAAGATAAACTCTCTATCATTTTAGTCAAAATATATATATCTAAATTACTTTTATAAAATTATATATATATATATATATATATATATATATATATATATATATATATATATATATATATATATATATATATATATATATATATATATATATATAAATTCTTTATCATTTTTTTTTAAACTTTTATAATTTGATATATATATATTATGATAAACTCTTTATTAAATAAATTCTAAAAATATGAAAGAATAGTCATTTTTATCTAATTTACATTCCTAAAATACTTTAACGAAGATTTGATCATTTCAATGACTATTTTTTTTTATTGATTAATAGAGATAAATTGTCATCAATTATTTATTTAGTATTTTTGTTATATTTATTTTTAAATTTAGTTTAAACTCAAAAGTATTTGAAATTGTAATTTTTTTAATTATTAATAATATATTTTTTATTTTAATTTATAATTTATAAATTATAAAATACAATAAAAATATTTTTGATTTTTAATTAATGAAAATTAAAAAATAAATAAAAACTAATTAAGAAAGTGTGTGAAAGTTTTTTTTTTTTATTTCTAATTTATGTTTAGATAAATATTTAGGATGGTTAATAATCTGGTAATCATAAGTAATAATAAAAGCGACGAAAAATAAAAATATAAATTTTTACGAGAATATAAATATTTTTTATAAAAAATTATTGTATATAAAATTTATAATTATATATCAGTTTTAATAAATATTAGTGTTTATTTTTTATAAAATTTGTACTTTATAAAATAAAATAAATTTGTAATTTTTAAATATGAATAAAAAAATATAAGAATTTAATTAAAAAAATGAAATGCATATAATATCTTTGAATTATATAATATATAAATTTATAAATATAATTGAGAATTATTGTATTTAATATTATGTAATTTTTAATTATATAAAATAATAAAAATATTAAGGAATTAAGGGTTATTTATTCTACTTCACCCAGTACTCCATTTTCTTCTCCACGATTTCATCTTCCTCTTTTTGTGGAGCTTCAACCTACTCACTATCTAAATTCCCTATTCTCTTTTTGCTGCATTATCTACATTCTCTATTATCTTTCTAGCGATTCACCTTACTACATTTGAAGAAGATTTCTGATCGGTAAGTATAGTACTTTTGATCTGTAAGTACAGTACTTTTGTTTCATCGTCCTCCATCTTGTAGATAATGATTATTTGTAAGTTTGTAAAGATGCATATATTAAGTTGTGTTATGGTGTATTAATAGAAGCATGAAAGAAATTTGGTCATTGAATATAATTAACTTTATTTATGAATTTTAGGTTATCAAAATGATATAAATTTGAAAAAACTAATGAATGTTCTAAATTCATTTCCTTATTTTTCTCCATGATTTTATTTAAGTGATCTCTTTTGGAAGTCCAATATAAGACAAAGACAAATAGATGGAACAATAAAATTTCTTTGAGGGAAATTTGCGACCGCATTATCATGTTAGTATGAATTCTCTCTTCCAATTAATTTACCATAGGTAATTTATATCAATTTATTTAATATAGGAAATATTTTACTTAGTTCTCTCTTGTTAAAAGAGAGTAAAAAAGTATAATTTGTTACTAATTGATAAATTTGTATTTGAATCTTTTATAGGTCGGGAGAAGGAAGAGAAGTTAGGGAAAATGAAGAAAAGGAAGAGAATGAGAAGTTAGGGAAAATGAAGAAAAGGAAGAGAAGTTAGGGAGAAGAAAGAAAAGGAAGAAAAGTTGTTTCAAATTTTAAAATTTGATCATTTTTATTGATATAATAATGTTTATTTTGTATGACTTTATTGATATAATAATGTTTATTTTGTATGACTTTAAATACTATATAATTATATTTTGATGTAATTATATTTGGATATAATTATATTTTTAGATAATATTATAATATAAAAATGGAGTGTTAATTATATAATATTATTTTGAATAATTTTTATTGTTGTCAATGGACTATTAACTACACTTATAACTATCAGTTATTTTTTAAAACCGTAATTAAAGATTATGAACACTATTAATTGTGGTTTTAAACAAAAGTTAAAAACTATTACTTAAAGGAAAAATATCGCATTTATATATAGCCAACTAAATATTAACTACGGTTTTTGTACCGCCTTTATAGCCACTATTAACTGCGGTTTTTAAACCGCAGTTAGAAACTATTACTTGCGGTGAAAATCCCGCCTTTATAAGTAAACAATTTACTACGGTTTTAGGAACAGCAGTTAGAAACTATTAACTACGGTGTTATAAACCGTAATTAAAGACTATTAACTGCAGTTTTATAAACCGCAGTTAAAGGTTAGTATCTGCGGTAAATTTACCGCCCTAAATTGTCAAAATCTCTTTAACGGCGGAACTATTAACGGCGGTTGACTACGGTAATTTTACCGCCGTAATTGTCTTTTAGCAGCGGTAAATTATGTAATAACGGCGGTAAAAACCGCCCTTAAATGTTACTTTTTTACTAGTGCCGCATGCACCCGTCAACTCCACTTTCTCTACCCCGAATGGCGGCAGAGAAATGTGAGATCGATGGGTACATCATTCCGAAGGGCTCAACTCTTTTGATGATGAATGTGTGGGCCATATCGCGTGATCCAAAATCATGGGCCGACCAGTTGGAATTCAAGCCCGAAAGATTTTTGCCCGGAGGGGAGAAGCCGAATACCGATATTCGTGGGAATGATTTCGAGGTTATACCGTTTGGTGCGGGTATGAGTCTCGGGTTAAGGATGGTTCAGATTTTGACTGTTAGTTTGGTTCATGCATTTGATTGGGGATTGCCTAATGGCTTATTGGCTGAGAAGCTTAATATGGATGAGGCTTATGGGCTGACTTTGCAAAGGGCATCTTAATGCTCATAATGGTGATGCATCCTAAGCCTAGGCTTGATGCCCATGTTTATGGGGCTTTTAAATTTGGATGATAGTGAATGAAGTAAGGTAGAAATATTATTTCACTGATATACAAATGCTCATAATGAAGTAAGTTTCAGTTTAATAAAACAACATTCTTCCGTTTAATATTAGTTATAATAATATTTAATTTAATATTAGTTATAATAATATTTAATTATTACATCTAATTCTATTAATTTTATATTCATACACAAAATTCCGATGATAATGGTGGTTAAATATGTAATGAGATTATCGGTTTGTTAAAGTGAGACTGTAAAATGTTAGAATGAAGTCATAAAAAGTATGTGAGAGTAAAATAATGATAGTTGACCGAAATGAGAAGATGTCAATATTAATAAAATGGTTGGTGCAAAATACTCAAAATTAAGTCATAAGATTAGAGTTCAAAATTTAATTTTGGTGACATAAAAATTGTTATTATTAATTTTAAGGGCGAAAGTGAGTATTACATCAATTATATATGATAGTGGTGGTATTGAAAAATATAATAGTGATAGCCAAAAATGTATTTGTTGTTTTTGTTTTAGAGATGATATCTATATATATCTAATGACGTTTAATTTTGAAATGATGGAGATGTACATCACACTCTTTCTTAAATGATTTACATGATAGATAATTTTATGAGTTAGATATATATTTCTCTCTCTTCATTTATCTTTATTAATTAATTTTTTTATTTCCCTTACCATATATATATTTTCTCACTAATAATATAAAATATATATTTTTTCATCAATTCTCTTAACTAAGTTTCATAATTATCTATGTCAATTACTCTTTTATATATATATATATATATATATATATATATATATATATATATATATATATATATATATATATATATATATATATATATATATATATATATATATATATATATTAATATTTTTTATTAATTAAATTTAGCATTAATATTAATTATAAAAAATTGTAAAAATAATAAGAGTTTCAGTTATTATATTATATTTATTATAAAATTATTTTTTATATTAATTCAAGTTTAGCATTAAATATTAAATATGAAAATATATAAAAATAAAAAATTTCAATTATTATATTATAATTAATGAAAATATGTAAAAATAAAAATTCCAATTATCATATCATAATTAATATAAATATGTAAAAATAAAAAATTTTAGTTATCATATTATAATTATCTATTAATTGAATTTATCAATAAATATTGATTATATCAACTAGCAATAAATATTGATTATATCAACGTATATAACTACAATTAAACCAATATATTCCTCCATCCAAATATTTTATTCCTATAAATAATCTTAGATCAATGAGGTTCAATTGAAAAGAGAAGAGTGATATCTTCATATTTTATTTTGTGGATTTCCTTTTGTCGTGTGCTATCTCTATTCACAATCTTCTCAATTTTTCTATCAATATCATGCTTTCAATAATTGAATTTGCATTATATTATGTTTCAACAATCCATTTTTACTGATTTGTATTTTTTTTCCAGGAATTTGATCATTTTAGGCAGCTGCAAAAACATCCTTCGACTCCTTTTGTAGCTTCTAATTCTACAATCATTCACAAAATTCAGGTAATTTATCTTTCCTAATTTATTTATCTTACTTATTTTCTCTCTCATAATATAAGATCATCTCTTCATTATAGGTCACTCAACTGCATTTTAAGTTTTCCTACAAAATCTTTCTCCTCCAAACCCAAATATGTAGGGATATTTTTCACACACTCAAAAGGTTTTCAAAACTTTCATGTAAGTCATTTTAGTTTGTTTTTAATTAATTTATATAACTTATTTATATTTTAATTTGTTTACCTATTTTATTTATTTATAATTTAATTTATTTATATAATTTATTTATATGTTTAATTCATGATAATTTTATAGGTTTGTTTTGTTGTATATTTTTTGTTTGTGAGATGTAATTTGTGTTTATGTAATAATGTTTAATTTATTTTATGCAGTTGTATAAATAATTGATGAGAATTTTAAAAGAATTAATAAGTTGTTGTAAAGTTATGGGTTCAATTTGTAATTTTAGATAAATATATAGATAATAATGAAAAAATTAAAATTTATTATAAAAATGAATATTCTGAGAATATTCTTTTGAGTTTGAGTTTTTGGGTTGGAGATAAATTACTGAGTTGTTTACTGCATTTTAAGTATGAGATTAGGTATTTGGGTTAGAGATGTATAAATTTCCTTCATAATATATATATTTCTTTTTCTTAATCTAATTATTAAGTATTTTTTTCTACTTACTGTATAAATGTTTATATATTTCACACTAATAATATAAAACTTTTTTTTATTAATATTTAAAGATATATAATATTACATCACATATTTATATATATATATATATATATATATATATATATATATATATATATATATATATATATAATAACAATATATATAATAATGTTAAATAGATGAATATGAAGGTTTATACACAAATTATTAACTCTATAAATTATTCACTTTCTAAATTAATTTCTTTATATATCTCTTTCTTAATCTAATTATTAAATTTTTTTTTTCTTACTTTCACTATATAAATATTTATATTTTTTCATACTAATAATATAAAATATTTTTTATATTAAAATATATAATATTACATAACATATTTATTTTTATATATAATAATAATATATATAATAATGGATATCTAATGACTTAATTTTGAAATATTGGAGGTGTACATTTTCTATGAGTTAAATATATATATTTCTCTCTTTTCATTTATTTTTATTAATTAATTTTTTATTTCCCTTACCATATATATATTTTCTCACTAATAATATAAAATATATATTTTTTCATCAATTCTATTAACTAAGTTTCATAATTATCTAGGTCCGTTACTCTTTTATATATATATATATATATATATTAATATTTTTTATTAATTGAATTTAACATTAATATTAATTATAAAAAATTGTAAAAATAATAAGAGTTTGAGTTCCATTACTCTTTTATATATATATATATATATATATATATATATATATATATATATATATATATATATATATATATATATATATATATATATATATATATATATTAATATTTTTTATTAATTAAATTTAGCATTAAATATTAAATATGAAAATATATAAAAAAAAAAAATTTCAATTATTATATTATAATTAATGAAAATATGTAAAAATAAAAATTCAAGTTATCATATCATAATTAATGAAAATATGTAAAAATAAAAAAATTCAGTTATCATATTATAATTATCTATCAATTGAATTTAACAATAAATATTGATTATATAAACTAGCAATAAATATTGATTATATAAACTAGCAATAAATATTGATTATATGAACGTATATAACTACAATTAAACCAACATATTACTCCATCCAAATATTTTATTCTTATAAATAATCTTAAATCAATGAGGTTCAATTGAAGAGAAAAGAGTGATATCTTCATATACAGAGCATTTTATTTCGTGGATCTCCTTTTGTCGTGTGCTATCTCTAATCATAATTTTCTCAATTTCTTTATCAATATCATACTTTCAATAATTGAATTTGCATTATGTTATGTTTCAACCATCCATTTTCACTGATTTGTATTTTTTTTTTCTAGGAATTTGATCATTTGAGGCAGCTGCAAAAACATCTTTGGTCTCCTTTTGTTTTGTTTTTGTAGCTTCTAACTCTACAATCATTCACAAAATTCAGGTGATTTCTCTTTCCTAATTTATTTATCTTACTTATTTTCTCTCTTATAATATAAGATCATCTCCAACTCACCAGCAAACAACTCCATTATAGGTCACTCAACTGCATTTTAAGTTTTCCTACAAAATCTTTCTCCTCCAAACCCAAATAATGCAGGGACATTTTTCACATACTCAAAAGGTTTTCAAAACTTTCATGCAAGTCATTTTAGTTTGTTTTTAATTAATTTATATAACTTATTTATATTTTAATTTGTTTACATATTTTATTTATTTATATTTTAATTTATTTATATAATTTATTTATATGTTTAATTCATGATAATTTTAATAAGGTTTGTTTTGTTGTATATTTTTTGTTTGTGAGATGTAATTTGTGTTTATGTAATAATGTTTAATTTATTTTATGCAGTTATATAAATAATTGAATGAGAATTTTAAAAGAATTAATAAGTTGTTGTAAAGTTATGAGTTCAATTTGTAATTTTAGATAAATATATAGATAATATTGAAAAAATTAAAATTTATTATAAAAATGAATATTTTGAGAATATTCTTTTTAGTTTTTGGGTTGGAGATAAATTACTGAGATGTTTATTGCATTTTAAGTATGAGAATAAGTATTTGAGTTATAAATTTCTTTCATAATATATATATTTCTTTTTCTTAATCTAACTTACTGTATAATTTTTTATATATTTCACACTAATAATATAAAATATTATTTTTATTAATATTTTTACATAAAGATATATAATATTACATCACATATTTATGTATATATATATAATAACAATATATATAATAATATTTAATAAATGAATATGAAGGTTTATACACAAATTATTAACTCTATAAATTACTCTACTTTCTAAATTAATTTCTTTATATATTTTATATCTGTTTCTTAATCTAATTATTAAATATTTTTTTTCTTACTAATGATAGGGAACGTGGGGCCGCGAATGTCCGCGAAAATAGAATATTCCTTTAAACACCGAATATTCTTTCTCCTTTTATTAATTATTTTTTTTCTACTTCTACAGATTAATTTATCCTATTATCACGATTAATTATTTCACTAATTTTTTTTATATTTATTATCTCTCATTTAACTGGTAAAATAATGACAACTTGTATTTATTAATTAATTTCTTTTTTCACTAAATTCTAAACTCTAAACCCTAAATTTTAAACCCTAAATCCTAAACCCTAAATAATATTATTGTTTAGTTGAATTATGAATTTATCTCTTTTATTTTTTTATATTTTTATGACTTTTTAATTTCTTTATTTATCAAATATTTTTTATTTATTCTTTATGCCCTTTTTTTTCTCATTATTTTTTTAATGACTTATTAATATTTTTTTTAGTTTTATTATTAATAAATGTTTATCTAATATTTCTATTCGCACGTTAATTATTTTCTCTCCATTGGTGGTGACTAATTATTAATAAATTAATTTTTTTCACTCATTTCTTTTATAAATTCATAATTCAACTAAACTAACTCAGGGTTTAAGATTTAGAGTTTACCGTTTAGGGTTTAAATAAATTAATTAGTGAGATAAATTAATTAATTATTTAGAGAAAAAAAAGATAAATTAATTAATTCGTAGAAGAGGTAGAGAGAAATTAATTAATATAAAGAGAGAGAATATTCCATTTTTAGATAGAATATTCTATTTTCGCCGACATTCGCGGCCCAGCGTTCCCTATCATTACTCTTTCACTATATAAATATTTATATTTTTTCATACTAATAATATAAAATATTTTTTATATTAAAATATATAATATTACATAACATATTTATTTTTATATATAATAAAAATATATATAATAATGGATGAATATGAAAGTTTATACACAAATTTATTATGATTTTTATCTCATTTCATAATTTCTCTCTATTAATTAAGTCTATGTAATTACTTTACTTTCTAAATTAATTTCTTTATTTTATATTCAAGAATTTTTTCATTTCATAATTTATCTTTCTAATTAATTTCTAATATTACTCTTTTTTCTAATTTAATTTTTTTTCACTTTCATAATATATTAAAATTTAAAATTATATATATATATATATATATATATATATATATATATATATATATATATATATATATTAGGTAAGTTATGACTATTTATTTTAAATAGGTGGTTATATATAAATAAATATTTTAAATAACAATATTAAATATTTCTCTCAACTAAAATCTATATATATTAATTTCGTACTTAATTTATTTTTTTTATCTCTAATCTTTATATATATATATATATGATAATTTTAATAAGATTTGTTTTGTTATATTTTTTTGTTTGTGAGATGTAATTTGTGTTTATGTAATAATGTTTAATTTATTTTATGCAGTTGTATAAATAATTGAATGAAAATTTAAAAGTAATTAATAAGTTGTTATAGAGTTATGAGTTCAATTTATAATTTTAGATAAATATACAGATAATATTGAAAAAATTAAAATTTATTATAAAAATAAATATTCTGCGAATATTCTTTTGATTTTGAGTTTGAGTTTTTAGGTTGAGATAAATTACTGAGATGTTTACTTCATTTTAAGTATGAAAATAAATATCTTTCATAATATATATATTTTTCTTTCTTAATTTAATTATTAAGTATTTTTTTTCTACTTACTATATAAATTTTTATATTTTTTCACACTAATAATATAAAATATTTTTTTATTAATATTTTTTACATAAAGATATATAATATTTCATAACATATTTATTTTTATATATATAATAACAATATATATAATAATGTTTAATAGATGAATATGAAGGTTTATACACAAATTATTTTTATCTCAATTCATAATTTCTCTCTCTTAATTAACTCTATAAATTACTCTACTTTTTAAATTAATTTTTTTTTATATATTTTGACTCTTTTTCTTAATCTAATTATTAAGTATTTTTTTTCTTACTCTTACTATATAGATATTTATATTTTTTCACACTAATAATATAAAATATTTTTTATATTAAAATATATAATATTACATAACATATTTATTTATATATATATATATAATAACAATATATAATAATGTTTAATAGATGAATACGAAGGTTTATACACAAATTCATTATGATTTCTATCTAATTCATTATTTTATATTCAAGAATTTTTTCATTTCATAATTTATCTTTCTAATTAATTCATAATATTACTCTTTTTTCTAATTAAATTTTTTTTCACTTTCTAATTATCATAATATATAAAAATTTAAAATTATATATATATATATTAGGTAAGTTAAGACTATTTATTTTAAATAGGTGGTTATATATAAATAAATATTTTAAATAACAATATTAAATATTTCTCTCAACTAAAATCTATATATATTAATTTCGTACCTATTTTTTTTTTATCTCTAATCTTTATATATATATATATATATATATATATATATATATATATATATATTTATTTATTTATTGCTTAAGAGAATTTTTTTTAATTTAGTTGTTCAAGAAATCATTTATTTGTGAACAATATTATTTTTTTATATCACAGTTTTTATTATTTGATAATTTTCTGCCTTTTTCTTAAATGTTACGGTGATCACTCTACTAAAGCGTGGTTTGATCTCCAAAATGACCGAGTGTGATATAAACTTTTTAATAAAGTTCTATCTCTAAAATATTCTTATTTTTATCTTGACTCTGGTATATCTACACTATCTCACTTTATTAAAAATACAAAGGTCTAGAGAGAATTTGATTGAACCAACTTATTTTTTCTTTAAATAATACTATTATTTTAATTTGAATTGTTTTAAGAGAATTTTCTTAATTTGGTTGTTCAAGAAACTATTTATTTGGGACAATATTTTTTTTTATATCACAACTTTTATTATTTAGTATTTTTCTGCATTTTTTTTAATGTTATTAATACCGATAATCACTCTACTACATTACTACAATGGTTTCATCTCCATAATAACCGAGTGTGATTTAAACTTTCAAACAAAGTTCTATCTCTAAAATATTTTTTTTCTGACTCTTGTATATCAATATTATCTCACTTTATAAAAAATACAAAGGTCCAACTTATTTTTTCTTTAAATAATACTATTTTTTTAGTTTGAATTTTTGTAAGAAAATTTTTTTAATTTGGTTGTTCAAGAAATTATTTATTTGTGGACAAATTTTTTTATTACAGTTATTTATTATTTGATAATTTTTCTGCATTTTTCTTGAATGTTATCAATACTGGTATTTACCCTACTACCACGTAGTTTCATCTTCACAGTGACTTGACTGAGTGTGATCTATCTCTAAAATATTTTTTTTGTCTCGACTCTTGTAAATCTACCCTTTCTAACTTTATGAAAAATACAAAGATCTCAATAATTCTTTTACTAAATTTATTGAAACTCATTGCAAAAAATTGATGCAGTCAACTTTAACCACTAAAAATAATTAATATACATATGATCGAAACATATTTTATATTATATAAAAATATATCTTACTTTTATGTTAATATTATTATTAGAATTAAGTTATATATATTAGTAGTGATATATTTTTTATTGAACAAAATATATTAATACTCACTTAATCTTTGATTATAAATATAGAATTTGTATCATTTGGTTAATCTTCTTTTTTACAAGATACTATTTAAGAGATTTTTTTTTTATAATTTAGTGAAGGAGTTTTATTAATCTAAATTTTTCATGACCTACTTTCAAATTTTTTGGACTAGGTTGGTCTTAGAAAAAAGAGATTTTTTGAAAATTGGTTATAAATACTTATTTAAATGTTGAACTATAATATCAAACTATATCAATGATAGATAAAATGTGTTATATACTATTATATCATTCATCCCGTATGAGTTTATCTCCTCTCTTATCTTCGAGTAAATTACTTCGTTTCTTTTGTGATGAAAAATTTTCTAACAAAAATTAGCCTTCTATAAAAAAAAGATTCTAATTTTTTAATTACATTTAGAAATATATAAAAATAAAAAATATATTTAATAAAATATTTTAGAAGTCTAATAACAATCCTCTTTTTTTCAAACATCATTCAAAAGATAAATTAAGTTTGAAGCCAATATAATTTATTTATATTTATTCATTTTTTAAGTTAAAACTGGGTATTGACTATTGAATTATGTTAGTTTTTTTTTAATAAAATGGATTCTAATTTCGTTTTTTATGAAGTTCGTAAAATGAATAGTAATGTTATCTACATTTGATTATGAATTTGTTTTTATTATTGTATAACAATAATTCATAAAATAAAAATCAACGAAATTATATAAAAATTCAAAGGATTCGCATAGCACTTTGACACAAGAAATTAAGACGAAAAAAAAAATGTAACTAAAAATTAGAGTCAATAATCTCATCTTTAAGAGTTAAGAACCATCCAGTAAATCTACAAATGTCTATAAATTAAATTAGAGTTGAGAGATTTAATCTAATATAAGAAAAATAATAATATATACTTTATTTACCCTACATACAAAAAAAAAAAGATTAATTATTTTTTTAGAGTGAGATTTAATTTTTTATGTTTTTGTTAATAATACATTTTTATATAGGTATAATAATTTTTATAATTAAAATTACAAATTTATAAAATATTTTTTATTTAAAAAATTTATATAATATAAAAAAATGATATGAAATGATATAACCTTTATTTATATAATAATAATAATAATAATAATGTAATTTTAAATTTTATCTTTCTTCTTCAATCAAATTTTCTCAATTTTTATTTTAAGTTTAAATAACTTAAATAAAAATAAATTATTTTTAAAATTATAGTTATAAACTCATAATATTATTTATTTATTTAATTATATATATATTAAATTTAAATGTTATTATCTCATATAAAATAATATTTAATATAAAAAAATCAAAAAATTTATATGATTTAAAAAAAATGACATAAGATAATATAACTTTTATTATCTAAATTAAGTTTAAATATTTTCAAACATTTATTATATAATAATAATAATAATAATAATGTAATTTTAAATTTGATGTACCAAATTTGTATTTTTTTTTATTTTTATCAAAATTTCTTAAATATTATTTTAAGTTTAATTTATTTTTTTACTCACTTTTTGTTTTCTATCTTATAATTTAATTATATTTTTTGATTGATTATGTATATAAATATATAAATATATAAATATATGAATTATATTTTTTCTTTTATTATTTTTCTTGAATTTGGAATTGAATAATAAATAGGTAGATAATGAATCTAAAATAAATATCATATCATTAAAAGTTAATTAGAAAATTACATTAATTTTGAAATTTTTATAACTTTATTTTATTTTTCTAAAAATATTTAGATTAAGCTTTCAAAAGAACTTATTTTTTTTCAAATAGTTTGATAATGTAGTTTGTATTTTGTAAGCAAAACTTATTAGTTAATTTTTATTGTTTTATTTTTTTATATAAAAAATGACCTAAAGATCATTTTTTTTATAACTATGATATTTTTTATATTATAATCTTTGATTTAAGATATTTAAAAATATATTTTTATTTTTTTATAATAAAAACAATGCAAATATTTTCACATTTTATAGTTCGACAAATTATTCTAAGGATAAGAAGTAATTGTGAAGCTAAATTTTAGCACCTAAAAGTTGAGTAATATAATATAATGGTGTTATTTAAATTTTATATTAATTTTTTTTTATTAATTCTAAAATTTGTTTGATAAATATATTTATTTATTATAATATGTGAAATTGATCCAGATAATGAGGTGGACAGATTAAATATAAAAAAGCGGATAAGCAAGAGAGAAAAGACCAGGAAAAGCTCGGATATATATTCTTATGAATTATAGTAGGAACTGGACCAATCTATCTTGAAAGGCTCCCATGTCCCGCTAACCTTCTAAAATGTAAGGTCATAAAAATAGCTCATAGATAGTAAAAGTTGGGTCTCACATAATCGGAGCGACTCCATGTGCTCTCCTCTCCTTTAATTCTGTAATTGTTATTTGTTTATTTTATTTATAAGATTTTTTTATTATATTGTTAAAATTTTTTGATTATTTATTAATGATTAATTTCAGTTAACTTTTTTGTTAAACATTTTTTATATCTATAATTTGTCATATTTAAAGGTATTATATGAGTCTTCTCTTAAAAGTTTAAAATAAGATCTATTTATCTTTTAAAGTACTTAATATTATAAAAATGAGAAAAAATATTTAAAATATAATTTATTAGTATAAAAATATGTCATTTTTTTTAAACTCACTCTAATATTCATGAATGGTGGTGTGATTTATATAATATTATAATTTTAACGTTATAATGTAATTAATTTACCCTTATCTTTTATCTTATTCTAAATTGTAATCAAGAATATTTATCTTTAAAAAATTGTTTATCAAGTGTAAAATGACCCCTACGTAGGGAAATAACTCTAGTAGTTTTTAATTCTATTTAAAATTTGTGTGCATATTAAATTCAAGACCGAGAAAGATTGAGAACTCAAGTAATTTTTTTGGGGTGACATTTTTTAATTGTTAATTCAATATGGGTTGAGTACTTTATTTTAAAATTTTAGTTATATAAATTATATATTTATATACAAAATAATTGTATAAATCAACACTATTAAGTGTTTTAATTGTTATAGTATTAAAAATAAACAATAAATACCAATGTTCGAATCTCGGTGTAAATTTGAAACAATATAAATTTTAATATGGAGTAATGTTGGTTAAATATGTGAATGAGATTGTTCGAAATAAGGTCACGAGATTAATAATGAGAGATCGTTTAAAGAATAAAAGACATGTTAGTGATTAAATATGTTGATGGACAAAAATAAGATGGTAAAAGATAACGTGATTGAAATGATTATGTGCAAAATGGTAGAAATTGACCAAAGTGAGATGAAGCCACTAATATGAAAGATGTTTTAGTGATACTTCCCTCTCACATTGATGTTACAAAATTAGTAATTCAAAAATATAATTATTGGTTGAAAAAAATGGTTAATATTAAGTTCAGTAGTTTAATACCTTCAAAATTAGTAGTCTAAAATTGTGAATTTGAAACAAAATGTTTGAAATCTTGAGCTGGAATTTGACCATTCAACCTAAAAATAATTAAAATAGGTTAATTAAGGATATAGATAATAAATAATTTAATAATTACTAATTAGATAATATGATAAATATTTAAAATTGAAGGGAAAAAAATTGTGTGACTAAAATGAAAATTAATAAATATGAAGATTGGAGTAGAAAAAATAATATATATATATATTATTTGATAATAAATGAATAATAATATTCTTGGGGAAATTTGAGCAAATGACCCTGCTAACAGGCCTAAATGCGTATGGTGCGCGTGCATAATTTAAATAGCGCTCCTGACCCTCTTTTTTTTAATGACTATTATACTCATGCGTCACGCATCCTCCAGTTGCGTGACGCATCCGAAACCCTATAAAATCATTTATTTGTTTTTTTCATTTTTGATCAATTTTCTCTCTCATCTAGGTCTTCTCCTCCGTGAACCCTATTGGCGGAGAAGACATTCACTTGGAGATGGCGTATTCATCGTCGATGAACAAATCGAAGAGGCACCGTGGACCATTCCACTATATTCAATGGCGTAGAGCGGCGAAGAACTACTTCCAACGGCGAACTGCGGCTCCAATGGCGAACGACGACGGCCAAAAGATAAAATTTTCACTATATTTGTTGTATTCGTTTATATTTTGTGTTGATTTCGTTTACATATGATTGTTTGTGTTGATTTATGAAGATTTTGTTTATAGAACGTCATCGATTCGTCTTGATTCGTTGAATGTAGGTTGGTTGGATGCGTCACGCAAGATGCGTCACGTAGCAACCTGCCTGCGCAGCAACGGACCATAGAAAGAAAGCCGCAGTCAGCTATTTTTCACACATCTACAAAATCAATCCCTAAGTAATCTAAGTACCCTTCTTAAACGTTTCAAAACCTAGCTTTTCTTCTACTTCAATTGCAACTGCAAAAATCCCTCTTCAATCTTATTCGTTTGATCCGATTCCTTGCTCCTTTTCCAATCTCATTCCAGTACATTACAATCAGATTGTAATCCTCAAACAAGTAAGGTATCTTATTTAGTTTCCCCTTCGATCTGGGCTGTCGTAGGAAGAATTGAGCCGCAGTAAACTGGAGTTTTCTTTGAGGTATGCACTTACTTTTCCCCTTTACTCGAATTGGTTGCTTAAGAAGACATAATTGACAAGATATTTGTTGGCCTGACATGACTTCTATAATGGCTTACAGGCTATTGGCTTGTTAATTGGGGTTGAAGATGTTTCACCGGACAAACAAGCTGATTTTCTTTCGGCATTGCTTAATCCCCTTTGCTAGCAGGTTAATAAAATATTAATTGTCCTTTTGTATAGGCCCGAGTTAATGTTACACACTTGTATCTAGTGCCTTTCTTTTTCTGATATCTGTCAAATGATGTTGCTTGATAGGTGGAGGTGTTGCTGCAAAATGCCAAACTTCACGATTCTGAAGAATCTCCTGCAAAGATTGCTAACATTCAACAAATCATCATGGCGATTAATGCCCTGAGCAAGGTGCACTTTTGTTCTTTCATCAAGTCTGAATATTTATAAAGCACATGCATGATTTTCTACCATTTTGCAACTTCTATCTAAGATGGTGATTGTATTAAAAATGTTGTGGGTACACATGAATATGGATTTCCTGCAAATTTGTATTGCCTCTCCTTTGTACTACTCATTTTGGATTTAGTTATTACTTTAAGTTGTGGGTATTTCATTGATTTTGTTTGGATACAGTATAAGTCAAGACATGAAGGGGATTTGGTGGCGAAATGTTACTTTGCAAAGCATAAACTTGTATGGGAAGTTCTTGATGGTGGTTTGAAGAATAAGATTGAAATTCAGTGGTAAGATATAATGTCATTAAAGAGTAATTACCCAGATGATGGACCTGGGACTTTGGATTTAGTGGTAATTAACTTGCTTCTTTTGATTGTTGTTGTTGGTTCGGTTTAGTGTTTGAATGACTCTTGAACTAATGTTGGTGAACTTTTGATTCTTTTGAAATTTTCCACATTATGAGCCTTCTCATAGTTCATCAGGTAGAGTGCAACTAATTATAGTTTGTATAGTAATTATTTTGTTGTCCTTTATTTCATCAATTGACAAATTCTGATCATAATGCAGTAATGGACAGCCATGCAATAGAAGAATATGACTCAACCTGCTCAAAAGATGTCGAGAATAGATTCACTTGGTGAGCTGCTGGCTAATCTCCCGAAAATTGCTTCTCTCCCACAGTTCTTGTTCAACATTCTAGAGGATTCCAAGATGAACCAAACTAGATAACCTTAAATCTGTTGTTGGGAAAGCTTGTTCTAGTAAATGAATGATTGTTAAGTGGATTCTGAAATCGACGTTAATAAGTTGTGTATAGATAATAGGTCTACTGTTTCTGCTTTAGTCTTTCCTTTAAATGTACAATGAATATGTATAGTTTCAATTGTAAAAATATTAAGGGTGGCAATTTAAGTTGGCAGGGTTAACGATTCTAACCCGACTCGATTTTACCTATTTCGAACCAAACTCGACTTGATTTTTTCATGGTTCGGTCCGCGAAAACTTCGAAAATTCAGTATAAATCATCAAATTTCAAATATTTATAAAGTTCCCAAACATAGGGTAACCATTATTGAGTAATGCCTGATTTACAAACCAATGTAATTACATATTTACTTACCCATCTATGTGATAATATCATGAATTCTCTACAAAGAAAAAACAATTTATAAAAGACAGTATAAAGACACATATCATCTGATCTTTGTTGATCATAAAAGAGATCGATCAGATCCAGAAACTAGGGTTCTTCGTCGTCATTTTCCTGCACCAAACTGATTAACATGTTGATCTGGCTCTGCAATCTCACGTTCTCTCTTTCTACATGAGACATTTTATTTCTCTTCTCCAACAACTGAACTTCTACGTGTTCAACACATTTTGCATCCTCTTCCAATTGCTCATTTAACCCATCAATCTCTCTATCCTAAGTTTTCAACAGACAATGGAGAATACAATTATTAGAGTTTTCGGAGATTCCTATGTATGATAATACAAAGAATTAACTATTTTACACCTTTCTGTTCATTTCTTGAACAACTATTCTCCTCATGCTTTCTACAACATCAACATTCACAAGCTTGCGCACCTGCGTTACACACCCGTATTCCGTCGCAACTGTGTCATTTATCTAATCAATCTCTAATCCCTAAACCCTAACAAACAATGCGTTCAAAGAAAGAAATAAAAGGAAGGAGTAACCATACTAGTAACAGCGGACATCCTTCCTTCGTTGGGATTCCGACGTCTTCGTTGGGATTCCGACGTCGGGGGTCGTGGTCTTTTTAGAGAGAAGGAGGAGAAGGGGAGAAGAGGAGGTGAAGAGAGAGAACAGGGAAAAAAGAAATGGGAAGAACTGAATTTTTTTTAATTATATAGCAAGGGCATTGTGGACTTTTCACAATACCCTAGGGTGCGTCACGCAACTGGAGGATGCGTGACGCAGTAGGGGCATTTTCGTCAGAAAAAAAAGAAAGTCACCAGCACTATTAAAATTAGTGGCCCGCACCGTACGCATTTAGGCCTGTTAGCAGGGTCATTTGCTCAAATTTCCCGTGTGGAGTATAGAAAACCAACAAATTTGCACAAGTGTGCAGTATAGGGCGACATGTCTGAGTATTTTTAATTTAATAAAAAATAATTTAATCAACATTTATATATTTTTTTAATTAGAAAATATATTAATAGATTATTTAATAAATATTTTAATTAGAGAAAAAATATTTATAATAGATATAAAATAATATATTTGTAATAACTAAATTTTCTATTATTATTAAAAAAATATTTTTTAAATATATGTATTAATATTTTTAAAATTATAAATTAATATATAAGTATAATAATTATGAATATATATATATATATAATTTATTTTAAATTACATATATTTATATATTTGAATCAAATTAATATTGTAAAATTATTATTAAGAGATTTAATATAAAATTAATTAATTAAAAAAATTAATGAACATTAATGAATGAAAAAAAAATTAAAAGTTAAAGTAATTAATTGAAAGATATTAATAAGATATTTATCTTTAAGTAGCGTAAAAATAAAATTTAAAATAATTTTTGAATATTTTCTATTTTAATATAAATAAATTAGTTGGAGATAAATAATTTTTTAATATATTTTTCCATTTTAATATAAATAAATTAGGTGATAAATAATTTAAAATATATATTTCTATTTTAATATAAATAAATTAGCGAATAAGTAATTTTGAATATATATATTTCTATTTTAATATATATAAATTAACGGGGTAAATATCTTTTGAATACATTTTTTTCTATTTTAGATAAATAATTTTTGAATATATTTTTTTATTTTAATACAAATAAATTAATTGGATAAATAATTTTGAATATATTTTTCTGTTTTAATACAAAAAGATTAGCAGATAAATAATTTTGAATATATTTTTCTATTTTAATACAAATAAATTAACGGATAAATAATTTTTTGAATAAAATTTTCTATTTTAATACAATTAAATTAGCTGGATAAATATTTTTGAATATATTTTCTATTTTAATATAAATAAATTAGCTGTATAAATAATTTTTGAATATATATATTTTTTTATTTTAATATAAAGAAATTGTATAAATAATTTTTGAATATATATATTTTTTTATTTTAATATAAATAAATTAGCGGGAATAAATAAATTTTGAATATATTTTTCAATTTTAATACAAATAAATTAATATATAATATTTCAATATAATTTTCTATTTTAATATAAATAAATTAGCGGGATAAATAAGTTTTGAAAATATTTTTCTATTTTAATACAAATAAATTAATAAATATTTTTTTAATATATTTTCTATTTTAATACAAATAAATTAGGGGATAAATAATTTTAGAATATAATTTTCTATTTTAATATAAATTAATTTAGCATGATAAATAAGTTTTGAAATTTTTTTTCTTTTTTAATACAAATAAATTAGCGGGATAAATAATTTTTAAATATATTTTCTATTTTTATACAAATAGATTAGCGGGATAAATAATTTTAAAATATAATTTTCTATTTTAATATAAATAATTTAGCGGGATAAATAATTTGTAAATCAAACAAGACATTATAACTTCTACAACAACTAGTATTTAAGAAAAACTAAGGCATTTGAATCTTCACTCTCTATCCTCTCTGTGTCTTTTACGAAAGTTTCTCGTCTTTCTCCTCCGATTGGTACGCTTTGTTCTTCAATTTTTTTTTGGTATTCTCTAAATTGCCATGTTTTTTTCATTTGTTTACTCATCAGTTTCAATTTGCATTTTAGACTAGTCACGTTGATTTGATTAACTGCGTGCTGTCTCAAAAAAAGTTCATACGAAATGAATCTCTAGTCACTTGAACTTTTTTCAGATTTCACTCCGCGTCTGGGTTTGTTGTTATTTCATTTTGTTGTTACCCTCACTCACATACATCAATTATAATGACCCACGTGATTTTTTTGCAGAAAAAAATAGTTCTAAGAAAAGGTAATGGCACCAAACTCAAAGACTGCAAGAGCACTTGGGGCAATGAAGGATCTGGGTATCCCTGAGGATAAAACAAAACCAGTATTAAAAAGACTCTTACAAATCTATAAAAGAAAATGGGAGTTTATTGAGCAAGAAAACTATAGAGCCCTGGCTGATTGTATATTTGATGAAGAGCAGGTCACTCCTGAAACTAATGATGTATATTTATGTTTCTCATGTTTTGTTAAGATATTAATCTCCATAAGTTACTGAAAACTTGTGCCTTTATTTTATTTATGGTTAACATGTTATTATTTTAAACGTGAAGGAATCTGATGAGACTGGCCAAAGACCATTGAAGAAACTATGCACACAACATTCAGACAATTCTAAAGTTTCGGCCAATGAAAATCGTATATATTGGACAAGAAGCAGAGAAAAACAAGCGTCCAATACATTTCAGAAAGGTGCGTCTAACAGAAGTAAACTAGTTTTCATAAGGGTAACATCACCTGACCTGATTAAGTTTGTACTATAGCAGGCTACAGGAGCAATAGCAATGGCAATGACAAGGGAAAGGGAAATGTAGTTCTTACTGATGAAGATGAAGTTGGACTGACAGAAAATGAAGAAGTCACTGATGGCACGGTCCAAATGATTCTTCCAGGTCCTTTTAATGATATCTCATTATTTAGACTGCTCACACTTATTTGCCCTTTCCGGACATTAAAACTGTGCTTATGTAGTTATAATTTATTGATATTTTTTTTTTATGAAGATGGAGACATTTCAAACCTATGTCCCCCAATGTCCGAGAGTATCGAAGATGCCCAAGTTCTCGAAAAGCTTGATAAAATTTCAATCAACGAAAAACTAACGGCAGACCTTGTATTTTGTAAAGAACTGGATCCAATGTAAAATTCCCTCAAAATATCTATTTTTTAAAATTTTGTAATACCGAGTAATGTATGTTCTTAATATGTTTTTTTTAGGGAAAAACTTTACGTCGGCCCAAATTCCAGTTTATCACGTCAAGCTCTTAAAACACTACAAGAAAATGTCGAAGTTGACAGTGAAGTAGTTGATGTTTGGACCAATATTTTAAACATCAATTTTATAAGACAGTCAAGACATGAAACACGAAAATTTTGTTTCACAACAATGTCCTATGTACGTAGGCTCTATTATTTTATGTTTTATGCTCAATGTTCATTTGATTGATATTTAGAATTTATTTGTAGGTGATGCAACAATATGATCTTAGTTTATTTAATAGCATACTCGATGCAGAAATGACTGAGTCTAACATATCAAGAGAATTTCTCGATTCTACTGACCTTGTAAGTAAAATTTTCAAATAACGAATTTAGTTTATGTTTTATGCACTGATAATCAATAA
Organism: Impatiens glandulifera; assembly: GCF_907164915.1. Classification (NCBI taxonomy): domain Eukaryota; kingdom Viridiplantae; phylum Streptophyta; class Magnoliopsida; order Ericales; family Balsaminaceae; genus Impatiens; species Impatiens glandulifera. The sequence goes on along the minus strand of NC_061863.1, from coordinate 53,127,415 downwards.
CTCTGTTTTTTCAGATATTTCTTCCGATAATCCGGAACGAACATTTTTATATTATTTGTATAAATATGATTAAACGGAAAATAGAAATAATTGACCACAGGCCACTTCCACGTGGTATTAAGTATATGGATAAGTATATTAATATAAGTCAGCATATAGATCTATTTATTAGATTTTTAGATGAAGTAGGTTCTCCCTTAGCTGTTCTAGTTAAGAAGTTCAAAATAAAAGTCGTGAAAATGTCGTGGCAAGATGCTTCAAACAACACATGTTGTGGAGTTTATTGTATGAGGCATCTGGAAACATATACAGGTGATGCCACAAAATGGGAATGTGACATTACTCTCGAAAATGTAAGTGTTAAACATTGTTCATTGTCACTTCTTTATTGATATTCTTATATGTTCTTATTGTTGTTTTGAAGGCATCAGAAGCACTAAGCACTCTACGAATAAAATACATTGATAGGATTCTAAACTTGGAGCTGAACAGTAATAGAAAAAATATGTTTAAATTATTTAAAGATTTGTACCATGATTATTCATGATTATATATCAACAAAATATGATGTTGTTATATTTTAGTCTTGTTATTTATTAAATTATTAATTGTATATATTTTTATTATTAATATAAAAGACATAGATAGAGTTATAATGTCTTATTTGATTTAAAAATTATTTGTCCCGTTAAATAATATATATTAAAATAGAAAAATATATTCAAGAATTATTTATCACGCTAATTTAATTCTATTAAAATAGAAAAATATATCAAAATTTATTTATCCCTCCAATTTATTTGTATTAAAATAGAAAAATATATTCAAAATTATTTATCCAGCTAATTTATTTGAATTAAAACAGAAAAATATATTTATCCCGCTAATTTATTTACATTAAAATAGAAAGATATATTCAAAATTTATTTATCCCGCTAATTTATTTATATTAAAATACAAAAATATTTAAAAATTATTTATTCCGCTAATTTGTATTAAAATAGAAAATTATAATCAAATCTTTTTTATCCCGCTAATTTATTTCTATTAAAATAGAAAAATATATTCAAAATTTATTTATCCCCGCTAATTTATTTATATTAAAATATAAAATTATATTAAAAAATTATTCATACAGCTAATTTATTTATATTAAAATAGAAAAATATATTCAAAAATATTTATCCAGCTAATTTAATTGTATTAAAATAGAAAATGTATTCAAAAATTATTTATTTCGCTAATTTATTTGTATTAAAATAGAAAAATATATTAAAAATTATTTATCCCTCTAATTTATTTGTATTTAAATAGAATAACATATTCAAAAATTATTTATCCAGCTAATTTATTTGTATTAAAATAGAAAAATATATTTAAAAATTATTTATCCAGCTAATCATTTGTATTAATATATATATATATATATATATATATATATATATATATATATATATATATATATATATATATATATATATATATATATATATCCAGCTAATTTATTTATTTTTAAAATATATTTAAAATATATTTTTATTTATATTAAAATAGAAATATCAATTTAAAATTATTTATCCGCTAATTTATTTATATTAAAATAGAAAAATATATTACAAAAACTTATTTATCACCAACTAATTTATTTATATTAGAATAGAAAAATATATTCAAAAACTATTTATCCCTCTAATTTATTTATATTAAAATAGAAAATTATATTCAAAAGTTATTTATCCAGCTAAATTATTAAAATATAAAATATTCAAAAATTATTTTAAATTTTATTTTCACGCTCTTAAAAGATAAATATCTTATTAATATCTTTAATTTAATTACTTAACTTTTAATTTATTTTTTCATTCTATTCATTAATGTCCATTAATTTTTTTAATTAATTAATTTTATATTATAGTTCTTAATAATTATTTTACAATATTAATTTGATTCAAATATATAAATATATATAATTTAAAATAATTATTTTATATTTTTTAGATTATTAGATTTATATATTAATTTATAATTTTAAAAATATTAATACATATATTTAAAAAATATTGTTTTTAATAATTATAGATAATTTAGTTATTACAAATATAATATTTTATCTCTATTATAAATATTTTTTCCTCTAATTAAAATATCTTTGATTTAATTACTTTAACTTTTAAATTGTTATTCATTAATATCCATTAATTTTTTATTTTTTATTTTTTATTTTTTTGGGGGGAAACGACTTAGCGTCATTTCATTAAAAATTCCCAAAAACGGGAAAAAAACCACGAGTTTAAGAGATCATTCTAGACAGGCCTAGAATGATTTTGAAGTCGTAACATTCTAAATAAAAGCTAAAAACGTAAATGAATTATCTGTTTACAATGCTTTCAATTCTAGTGAGTTTAAAAAATGGTAAATTCCAGTTCCTGCAGATATTCCAGTTCTGCTCCGTGCTTGGAATTCCTCTCCACGTTCCCGCGAGGGCGCTGCAATCCGATACAATATCTTTCCATAACTCGTCAATGCTCCTGCGGGTTCTGTCATATACCCTTGCATTCCGTTCTTGCCAAATGTTATACACCACTGCTCCAAAGCCGCACTTGAACACGCTTGTTGCAAATCTATTTCCCTTGGCTTTGAGTAGTGCCATTTCTTTGATTTCATTCCATTCGCTCGGGAAACTGATCAGCTCCAGGCTTTTATAGAATCTGTCCCAAAGCTCCAAAGCAATACAACAGTTCCCGAATAGGTGATCTATGGTTTCTTCATTTCCTATGCATAGAAGACAGTTCGCGTCCGGGATGCTCATATAGTTACTGATACGATCACGTGTGCTGAGTCTTTCCCAGAAGGCGGGCCATAGGATGAACTGGTGTCGAGGGATAATCTTCGTTGACCATACAAGAGGAGCCCATTCTACTTTCTGCGCTTTTTCCCGGATTACCTCCCATATTTTCTTCAATACCAGCTTCCCATTGTCCTCAGCTTTCCATTCATGAATATCCGGTCTGTCGTGTAGTTGTATGTTACTTATATGATCAAGTATCCTCTTTCCTTCTGGAATTCTTCTCAAGAACAAGTTCCAATTCTCGTATTTGATGTCTCTGATTTTCGCTTTTGCGCAGTCCCTTCTAATACGAGTATTTTGAAACTGCTCTTTGTCGATGATAGGCTGGTTTTCAAACCAAGGGTCGTGCCAGAATAGAGTGTCTTTCCCGTCCCCTAGTTGGATGTCATAAAGATCTGCAATATCGCTTCTTAGTTTAAGAATCTTTTTTAGAGACCAGCTCATACCTTCGTAAATTTTGCAGGTCCAGATGCTGGTTTCGTGTTTCATAAATCTCGTATGCACCCATTTGATCCATAGTGACTCCTGATTGCGCTCCAAAGCCCACAGATGCTTGAAGGTTAGAGCATTGTTCCACTCGATACAGTTCTTCAATTCGATGCCTCCCTCGTCCTTCGGTTTGCAGAGAGCCGTCCATTTGACTTTCTTTCCTCCTCTTCCACTATTACCCCAGATAAAGTTTCTCATCAGTGTGTCGAGTTCCTTCATTACCTTCTTCGGAATGACCATTTGCTGAGCCCAATAGCCAACTTTGCCCATAACCACGGTTTTGATAAGTTCGATCCTCCCTACATAAGAAAGTTTTTTCGCTGCCCAGCCAGATATCGTGTTTTTTACCTTTTCAATCAGCGGCTTGCAGTGTGAGATCTCGATTTGCCTTCCTTGATGCCCATGATGTTGAAGATGTCCTGCTTTGTTTTGTCCTTCACGCCTCCATAAAATGCCACACTTTTTCTTTCATTAATAGTTAAACTTGTTACCTCAGAAAAGAACGTTAGTGCAGCCCTAATAGTTTTAATGGAATCAACGTCCGCGTGCACTAGAATGAACAAATCGTCAGCAAAGCATAAATGTGTTACCTCCTCTACCTCACAGAATGGGTGAAAGATGTATGGACGATTCTTTCGGAACATCGCGAAGATGCTCTCAAAGATCGCCATGATAGCTACGAAAAGGTAAGAAGAGAGGGGGTCCCCTTGCCTTACCCCATTTTCACCCTTGAAATAGCCTCTATGGACTCCATTGACGCTAACAACAAAACATGATGATGAAACGCATTGCATAATCCAATCGATAAAAATCATAGGAAAAGCAGAAACAACCAGAAAGTCTCGAATGGCTTCCCATCTAACAGAGTCAAAAGCTTTCTTGATATCTATTTTGAAAGTCACTCTCGGGGATATTTTCTTTTTCCCGTAGCCTTTTAATAGGCTCTGCATGAGAAGAATATTATGAGAGATTGTCCTACCGGGGATGAATGCAGATTGATTAAGATTTATTATTTTTCCTATAATATTTTTAAAACGTTTAGAAATGATTTTTGAAAATATTTTATAAATCACATTGCAGCAGGAAATTGGTCTGAAATCTTCTACTTTCTTAGGTACCGCAGTTTTGGGGATCAAGGTTAGGACCGCTGTATTCCATTGTTTTAACATCTTCCTGTTTTTGAAAAACTTCAGAACCCCATCAGTAACATCTTTACCCACAACCGACCAATTATCTTTGAAGAACTGTGCATTAAACCCATCAGGACCCGGGCTTTTATTCCCATCAATACTAAACAGAGCTTCTTTAACCTCAACCTTCGTGACCACCCTTATCAATATCCATTAATTTTATATTATATCTCTTAATAATTATTTTACAATATTAATTTGATTCAAATATATAAATATAATTAAAATAAATTATATATATATTAATATAAAAGATTAAATTATTTAATGAAAACACTTAACAAATATTAATATATAATAAAACTAATATATCAGAATGTATAAATGTTTTGGTTAATAATTTTATTAAGTTATTGCTAAGAATATATTTGAAAAGATTATGAATTATTAAAAAAATTATTCAAATAAATTAAAGTAGGATAAAACCTAATAATTGGACTTTTATTCTACTTAATTTATTAATAGATTCCTTAAATAAATTAGGATGCCTATAGCTAAAAAGAAAGTTAACTATAACAATTATATGGGCACTTGAACAACCCAAGATTTATATTTTTTTCTTGGAATTGCTTGTTAGCCATTATTTTATTTATTTAGTTTTATTTTTGTGTATCTTTTGGCATGTTACTTCTTTTATACGTCTTTAATTTGGTTGGCGTTAGTATTTTTGGAAGTAAATTGATAGAACAACATTTAATATTTTGTTAAAACAAGCGGTGGAGAGTAAAAACTTACTTTTTTTTCCTTAGATTACAATAATATTGTAAATTTGTAAGAATCCTCATTTAAAAAAATATGTAATACTGTTAAGGATCTGTTTGGTTTAGTATAAAACTATATATATATTTAAAAAAAATATATCAATGTAATATGATATAAACAAGGGTCATTTAAAAATAATCATAAAACATGTCTACAATGTCACAAAACATAACGAGTTTAACAATTTGGGGAACAACAATTAAAACATAAAAAATGTTCACCAATGTAAATACATATTTTTTATGAACTATATAAAATTTTAAGAGGTATAAATAACCGAAACAAAAATTTATACGCACCATTTACCGTTTATTGATACTATAAAATTTGGCGCATAAGTTCATCTTATATACATATATATCATTAAAGAGATTATACAAATAAAATAAACATTTGAAGATTAGTATTATAATGAACAATGTCTAACTAATCAAACATATTCATAGCTTATTTTTAATGTTTTAGATTGATTAGATGCTTACTTATTATATTATATGAATTCATCTATTTTTCCACAAACACAACTTTAACCAAATTTATCGGGTGAAAATCAAGTAAAGTCGTCAAGTAATACAAATTTGATTCAATAAAAATAAAAGAGACATTAGAACATTAAGATAGATTCCACAATAGAAAGGTCTTTCTATGTCTCCTAGATCCTAGCTAGGTAATTGACTTAATTTGTTGGCAGCTCTCTCATGGATTTCCTTTTCTTGGGCGGCAGTAAACAGTCTAAGAGTGGGCGGCGGCTGGTGGTGGTGGTGGTAGGGTTGGTTGTCTGGTCGCAGGCGGCGCAGGTGAAGACGTCGGGCTCAGGTGTACGGAATTGGAGAGATCCGTTGGGAGATTCGCATTTGTTGATATTAAGGTTAAAACAACAATATTCACTTATGGGAGGACTTTTATTAACTTCTTCTTCTTCTTCGACCGGATTCTTCATCGAATACTTTCGCAGCCATATCTCAATATTTTTTTATTCTGACAGATGACCCTTATTTATAACCCCATATCAATAGACAGATATTAAACCCTAATACATTATCATAAAACTATTTCCTTTTCCTTTCTTCTCTTTATTTTCTTCCTATTCTGTTATTTTACCGTTAATCTATATATTACACATTTTTTAACATTTTAATTTAATTTAAATGTATAAGAAATTGAGAAAATATATATATATATATATATATATATATATATATATATATATATATATATATATATATATATATATATATATATATAATAAGATATTGTTTTAGGTGACAAATTCAATTTTCACATTTTACTTGAAAACTTTGATGGTTTCCTGTGTCACTAATAATTGAGAACTCTCATGATGTATGTTGCTGAATTCTAAACATTGAATTCTCCTTCATCATCAATCATTTTCAACAATCATTCTTATAAAGAATGGAGAACATTTAATCGAGAGGGTGATACACATTTAGGCTAGTTAACACTCTCACCAAAAATGAGAAACCCTCCAATTAATTGGGGGAGAAATACTCTGAAAAAATCACAAAATGGTAGTGTTCTGATCTAACATGACATTTGTGTATAAAGAAAGAAAAATTCACTTATAAGAGATCTTGTATAAAAACTTTTAAGAAAAATGACGATGATACAACTAAAAGAGGTGAAATGAGGCTACCATTGAAAAACAAATAATTGAAGATAACTAAGTCAAAATATTTGAGTAAATGAAGAGAAATCTCCACAACTAACAAAGTTATGATAGAAAAATAAAATATAATGATTTATTCTAGAAGAATCGAAGAAAATAAAAGAAAATCTAGTCTTAAGTGCATATGGTGCACTTATGTTAAGTTCTACGTGGCCACGATCACACTTTGTTAACTTTTACGTGGAACAATTAAATTTTGGATATCACACTTTCGTTAACTTTCACGTTGAACAATTAGATTTCTAGACGTCACACTTTCGATAATTTTCACGTTGAACCATTAGATTTTTGGACATCACACTTTTGTTAACTTTAACGTAGAGAAGTTATATTTTTGGATTTTTAGATATAATACTTTTGTTAACTTTGACAGGAGTTGTTAAGTCTCTAACCAAATTTAATGATAATATGCTTCTAGCATTCCAATTATAAGGAAGGGTTAGAGATAATTAATTTGTGATTAATTTCATTCCATCTCTTAAATTGAAGACATAAAACATTATGTAAGAAGAGGAAAATGGTCATATAATATATTTGTTAATGATCTACATACATTTTGTATTTCTCATTAGCTATTCATAATACTACTGAGAATATTTTTTCTTCAAATTAATAATGAAAGTGTTTATGATCACAATGATAAGTTGTATTAATTAATTGGATTAAATTATGTGTTTTGGTTACTTGAGTTTCTATCACATTTTTATTTAGTAACTGGTCGGAGTAGTTCAAGAATAATACAAATGTTTTTTTTTTTTGTATTTGAATTGTTAGAGATTTAATGAAAAGTTATTGTTTTGAAGGCAAAATAAAAATCATTCACTAAGATTATCTTTACACATTTTGGATTGGGGTGTAAATTTTCAAAATTTTCAACTAGATATGTATGCGCTTATACTCCAAAATTTTCTTTCAAAATTTCTTATATCATTTACTATGTATATTAGAATTACGGAACTTGAATATAATGTAAAAAATAAATAGGGATTTGAACTTAATGTAAGAAAAAAATTCAAAATAAAAATAAGGTTAGAGATAATTGAATTCAGAACAAAAAAATATATTAAAACTGCTACTAGGATATTATATATTTTTATCTTAATTAAAAACTACTACTAGGATATTATACATTTTGAATTTTTTTGACTAGGCTTAAACCCAACATAGTTCCAATATAAATTCATTTTTAAACTTATCTTATTATAGAATCCACTCTCAAGTCCATAATGGAAGAACACATTTTTCCATACTCAATCTTCATGAACTAAATTATTCTCATACTAGACCATTTGGTTGGATATTTGTGTTACATTCAAAATGTTCAACATATTAAATCAAAATCCAATTTCATTGGAAAGAATGTGTATGTGCTCATTGGATTCCTACAAATTAAAAGGGATAATTAATTTATAAAATTGAAATTGCGAGAAACACATCATACATACCTCAATATCCTCAATCTTCTTCTCCACAATTAATCCCATAATTGAATTTCTCATCAAGCACATCAGCTTCCTCCACAATCCCATCATTGTTCTTCTCCACAATCCTATCATTGGATTTCTCATCAAGCACATCAACTTCCTCCACAATCCCATCATTATTCTTCTCCTCCACTAGCCCATCCTATAAAAAAAATGATTAGACCATTTGCGAGAAACACACTATATGCTCGAAATACACCATTTGCGAGAAACACACCAACTACGAGAAACACACCATACATACCTCAATATCATCAATCTTTTTCTCCACAATCTTAGCATATTAGATCTTGTCTTCTTTAGACAATTCCATTTTCTTGACAATCTTGCCTTGCAGGGCAGTGTGAAGATAAGAGGCAGTGTTATTCCTGCTGAATTTATACTATATTATCCTTGGGCAGACAGGCTCTTACGCTTGAAACATCGTATTCCTTGCAAGTTTTGGGACAAACATTTGGATAACCTCATAGATCCACACTTGTAAAGCTAATGCAAACCCATTTACGGTATAAGAAATATCGACATTCTTGTCTTTATTCTTCTTCCCCAAGGCTTTCTTCTTATCCAGATATAGCAACCTGTAGTGACCAAGGTTCTTGTTCAAACCCTTTATAGTTTCTCTAAAGGACAACTTTTCCCATGGAAAATTGAGGAAAGTGTCGATGTCCTCGACCATGCTGAGGAGTGTGATATTTATTATCCTATTTGGGTCAAGGGCGATGAGATATTGGCAAACCAGGTATACTAACCCCAATTTCCATGCATCTCCCTTATCAGAGCAGGACACAAATTTTGAATGAAGGTCTGCTAGCTGTTCTAACAAGTTGATTACTTTTAAAATATTTAACAACCAAAGGTGAACATTCTTCAACTTGATTGAAAATGGTTTCGTCCGTAGGGAATCTCCCAAAATTTAGGCCTATGACCAATGCAAACTCCTTCATCCCGAAGTATAGCTTCTCTCCATTCACGAGGAACTTCATCTCCATAGAATTTGAGCTGCACTTCCTCAAGAGCATTTGGTGTATTATCGTTCCTGAGAACTATAGTAACGTGGATCATTTGAATAAAAATATGAATTGGGTTTTCTCTACCATTTTCGTTAGATTCATTGAAGTAAACTTGGTGGCAATTCTTTCGATATTGGTTTTCCATGAGACCCTCCCAGCAAACTCAGGATTTATGGTGGACTCCATCTACAAAACAAGGAACAACATTGGAGTAAGCAAATCCAGAAAATTATAAGTACCTAAACTAGAACATAACAGCTCAAACAACATCAAAGAATACACAAAAATTTTATATGTTTGCATTCTTTGTTTCACTTTAATTAGGCATTTGTTAAGAATTCTTAACAAGTTACTTAAAAATTATAATTACCTTAACAAGAACATAACAAATGTCATTTCTCGTTTGTTAATAACACTGATATACAAGAAATGGTACAATGGTTGTGAAAATTATAACCATTTCTCATGAAAGAATAAACGAGAAATGCATGCATGCAAAATAAGAACACTGATATAATACTCGTGAGTGAAGAACACTAGATAAACAACAACAACATATACACACCTAAACGAATATAAGATACATGAACCTTAAAAGTTAAGGATACATCAATATCCATCAATATAAACAACAGAATATATGATCGAAGAGAACATTACAGATTAAACAAAAACCTAAACCCTAAACTCTAAACTCACATGAATATATGATCGAAGAGACGGATGGACGACGAATGATGATGTTGAACGAAGTTGGAATGGAAAGTCGATAGTTGTAAAGACAAAGTTTTGGAAGTCGGAGTGGGAGAGAGTCGATAGATATTCGTAAATGGGGTTTTGTTTAAATTAGGGCAAAAAAAATTATATATACGATGAAAGACGAGAAATACCACTCACGCATTTTCATCTAAAACGCGTGAGTTCATAAACGCGTTTTAGATGAAACACGTGAGTGGCATTTCTCGACTTTCCATTTACGAGAAATGACACTCACGCGTTTCATCTAAAACGCGTTTATGAACTCACGCGTTTTAGATGAAAATGCGTGAATGACATTTCTCGTAATTGAGCGGTAAATCAGGCGCGCGAGACGTATTACAGACTTTTCGCATGACAAAAGGGCCCGTTTTACAAACACTATCAAGCGGGGTCCATTTTTGTATTTAGGCCCTTTAATATTAAAATAATATTGTAGAGAAAATATTTTGTTATTAAAATAAATAAATATTAAAAGTCATTAGAAAGATAAATTAAATTTATGACGTGGGGTGAAGTAAAATAAATAATATATTTATTATAAATTTTGTAATGATTATTTCTAATAATTTAGAATTCGAAAAGTTATTTTAAACTTTAACATCCTTAACTCGACCATCATATAACCACAAGTATTGAGTATATCCGGTAATCATTGCCATCCAACACACAAGTGATAATGAAAGATCACATGAATATTTTTAATTTAATAACATTTAAATATTTTTTAATTAAAAAATATATTAATAGATTATTTAATAAATATTTTAATTAGAGAAAGAATATTTATAATAGTGATAAAAAAAAATAAAAAAAAATAAATATAATATATGCATAAAATAAATATCTTTTAAATATATGTATTAATATTTTTAAAATTATAAATTAATATATATTTTTATAATATATAAATATAATAATCATGAAAAAATATATAATTTATTTTAATATATATATATATATATATATTTATTTGAATCAAATTAATATTGTAAGAATAATTATTAAGAGATATAATATAAATATAATTAATTAAAAAATTTAATGTATTAATGAATATAATGAAAGAGTAAATAAAATTTAAAGTAATTAAATAAAAGATATTTATTTTCAAGGACTGTAAAAACAAATTAATTTTTTTTTAAATATTTTTGTATTTTAATATAAATAATTTAACGGGGATAAATAATTTTTGAATATATTTTTCTATTTTAATATAAATAGATCAGCGGTATAAATAATTTTTGAATATATTTTTCTATTTTAGTATAAATAAATTAGTGGATAAATAATTTTTAATTTATTTTTATATTTTAATATAAATAAATTATCGGGATAAAATGATACAAATATATTAGAAAATTATTTTATAATTAAAATGTAATTGCATATTGTTTTTATGTTTATTAATTAATATATATTTATTTAAAAATATATAATAAAATTCAAATAAGGCATTATAATTCCTACAACAACTGAAAAAAAGGGATTTGAATCTTCCTTCTCTAAATATAAATAAGACTATCACTTCACTTTCTACGAAAATTTCTGGTCTTTCTCCCCCAAACGGTACGCTCTGTTCTTAAATTTGTTTTTGTAATCATTCATTGTCTTACATTGTATTCTCGAAATCGCCTTGTTTTTTTCCATCTGTTTACTGATCGGTTTTAATTTGCATGTTAGACTAGAGTAGTGACGTTGATTTGATTAACTGCATGTTGTCTCAAAAAAGTTCATACGAAAATGAAATAGTTTGTAAGAACTAATGAATCTCTAGTACTCACTTGAACTATCGTCTATCCATCACCAACTTTTTTCAGATTTTACTCAGGTGTGTCCAGCATCTGGGTTTGTTGGTTTTTGTGTTTATTTTGTCGTTATTTGATTTTTCACCATGTTTAGGGTTTATAGTTTTACTTCAGATCACCTTGTCTTTTGATCCTTGTGTATATACGTTTTTTGTTGGTCTCTTCTGTTGTAACATTGTTAGAGAGTTGATGAAAATAATTAATTTTCTTGAACTTTGTGTTGGATATAATGATTTTGTATCATTTTAGTCTCAATGGATTTAGTTACCTTGCAGGTAAATTGACAATACAGGTTTCTTTTCTCAAGGATTAAGGGAATTGCAGATATATTTTGTTAGTCTGTTTTGGATCTTGTTGATTTGCAGATAGATAGATATATACTCATTTTCTTCCGATTAGACCTTAACATTAATCTCGGTTATTATCTTGATTTTGAGGAAGATATTGCCACTGTTTTCTAATGTCAGTTACCTGTGCATTTAGATCTTACATGATATGCTTTGATGGGTCCTTAAGATTAGGAGTCAATTTAGTAGTGCAGTTCAAATATCACCCAAGTATTTTGAACATCATGAAATAATCCCATCTCAAATAACACAATGAATATTACATTTTGTCACCTATTAATCGTTTATGCTCTTGCATGTCATCATTTGAAGTGATTTAAGTCAGGATTTTTAGTGCACCCTCACATAAATCAATAATGACTCACATTATTTTTCTGCAGAAAAAAAAGAGTCTTAGAAAAATAATGGCACCAATTAATCCAAGGACTGCAAAAGCACTTAGTGCAATGAGGGATCTGGGTATCCCCGAGGAAAAAGCAAAACCAGTATTACAGAAACTTTTGAAAATTTATAAAAGAAATTGGGAATTTATTGAGGCAGAAAACTACAGAGCCCTCGCCGATGTTATATTTGACGATGATGAAGCACAGGTCACTCCTGGAAATAATGATGTATGTTTATCTTTCTCATCTTTTGTTAAGATCTTTATCTGCATAAGTTATTGAAAGATTGAGCCTTTTTCTCTTGTATATTTTTTATGGTTAACATGTTATTATTTTGAAGGTGAAGGAATCTGAAGCCGATGAGACTGAAAGACCCTCGAAAAGATTATGTATAGAGTATACAGATAACACTAGCCTCTCAGCGGGTGAAAACCATCATTGGACAAGAAGCAGAGGAAAACAAGTGTTAAAAATACAGGAACCACCGTTCAAGGCATTTCAAAAAGGTGCGTCTAACAGAAGTAAGCTAGTTTTCAGTAACATGATCTAATTAAGTTTGTACTACAGCAGGCTACAGGAGCAATGTCAAGGGCAAGAGAAAGGGCAAGGCAACTCTTACAGATGAAACTGGGCTGGCAGAAGATGAAGAAATCACTGATGGCACGGTCCAAATGATTCTTCCAGTTTCTGTGATTCATCCAGGTGCATTTAATGAGATCTCATTCGTTAGACTGCTCATACTTATTTGCCCTTTGGGGACATTGAAACCGTGCTCAGGGATGCAGTTATAATGTATTGATTTTTTTATTTCTAATCTCAGAAGCTTCATCACGTAAGGAAAATACAGTTAGAAGAGGGGCAGCTTGTCCAGAATCAGTCATTATTGATGCAGTTAAAATTCATGAAGATGGAAAGCAAAATGAGAAGGCTGCAAATCTTGTGGATGACCCTTGTACTGATGTAGAAATAGCTGCCTCATCCTCTGGAGAAGTGAAAATTTATTTGAGTTGTAATTCTGCTATTAGAAGATCTGATTTCCATATGCCTAGTTTTGATGCTGTTCTGAAAATGGTGGAGGATAAACTCCTCACATCCTACAATATCGTGGACCAAAGTTTCTCTCTGAAGAATGTTATGAGAGATATGTGCAACTGTTTTCTTGAACAAGGAACAAAATCGGAAAATTATGTTGTAGAAGCTTTTGGTTTATCAAAGCATACCGGCAACATAGCTGCGAATGAAGAAAATGTCTCTGAAAGTTACAAATCCATCCATCAAAAAGATAATCTGAGCTCCCATCACGACTATGATGTTGCCAAAGGGCATGAAAGAGCAGTAATTACACTGGTGAATGAGGTGAATGATGAATGCCTGCCATTGTTTAGTTATATTCCCCAGAACATGGTCTTTAAACGTGCAAATGTGGGCTTCTCACTGTCCCGACTTGGTGATGATAAGAGTGGTGCATCATGTTCAGGAAATTGTCTATCAGCGTCGGTACCTTGTGCCTGTGGCCCCGGTGGTCATTGTGCATACACCATAGATGGTCTTGTTAAAGAAGACTTTTTAAATGAGTGTATCTCTATGAATCGTGATCCACAAAAGAACTGTCCACAATGCTACTGTAAGGAGTGCCCACTTGAAAGATTTAAAAATGAGAAAATCTTGGAACCTTGTAAAGGTCACTCGATAAGGGAATTCATAAAAGAATGCTGGAGGAAATGCGGTTGTAGCAAAAAATGTGGAAATCAGGTTGTGCAGCGTGGCATAACGATCAACTTGCAGGTTAGAATAATATACATTAAGGGCATCCATACATAATAAATAATATGACTTTGATTTCCCTCTCATTATTGTTTGCATCCTTTCTTTATAGGTTTTTATGACCCCGGAAGGCAGAGGATGGGGCCTTCGAACATTGCAGGACCTTCCAAAGGGGGCTTTTGTATGTGAATATGTGGGCGAAATCTTGACAAATGAGGAGTTTTATAAGCGAGCGTCAGCCAGAGCAAATAGTGAAGAAGCACATGCATACCATGTTTTGCTTGATGCAGATTGGTCATGTGCAGAGAAACGTATCTTAAAAGATGAAAAAGCTCTATGCTTGGATTCTAGTCGTTATGGGAACATTTCAAGGTTTATCAATCATAGGTAAGTTCCATATGAACTGTGACTATTATCATGTTATGTACGCTGCCTATTTATTTCATGTTATATTGTGTTAGATGTTTCGATCCCAGTCTGGTTGGGATACCAGTGGAAGTGGAGACACCCAATCATACTTATTATCATGTATGGTATCTTCTTCTTCCTTTATTCACATCAATATATATCACTTATGTGGAGACTCGTAGTTCTTGGGTAGAGCACAAGAATTCATGTTCTCATGGTCACGAGAGTTTGAGTCTTCAAACCGGGACCATTTACAAAAATAAAAAATATACATATCACTTATCTGATTTCCTCAATTTATTAATGCCCGGTTACTCTTTTCCCGCAGCTTGCTTTCTTCACGACAAGAGAAGTGAAAGCATTCGAGGAATTGACCCGGGTAAGTTGTTATTAATAATTGTCACTACCATAGACTGCTGTACTGTTATAGGTAATTAAAATAAAGTCTAATAAGTAACATATCTTCTAAATTGGTAACATATCTCTTAATTTGTAGATATTTGGAAGATTTTTAATCTTTGACCCGATATGTATTTTAAATCCATATATCTTGATTTTCAATGAATTCCCGATTAGACACCTTCCTTGTGAGATTATTTGAATTTAATTTTTGAATATTTTCATATTGAATTTGACATTGAAACCTTACATGCAAGTGCAATTTTGTGCAGGATTATGGGATTGATTTTGATGATCACGAAGATCCAACAGTCAAGGCCTTTAAGTGCGAATGCGGCAGCAAGTACTGTCGAAATATTAGACGCAAGAGAAGTAAGTTGTTCCCTTAGTATTGTTTCTGTAATCCCAACATTGATAGAAGAAGTTGCATTAATTTGATTGTTATAGACATGACATTACTTTTTTTTTATATATATTTTTTTACATTCTGGAATAGGATCTAAATCAGAACAATGAAGATGAAGCATTTTGGTCATTGAACTGCAAGTCGTCTTGCCGCGATTGATGATGATTTGGAGCATTGTTTTTTATGTTAATATACACAGAATTGCGGCGGAAAACACAGAATTTATTTTGTTTGTGGAAGAAGTACCATTCTTACAAATACAGTTTTAAGTTATTAATTTCTAATTATACATGTTCTTGATGATATTTCTAGTCTCTGCTTTTAGGTCTTGTGAATATGTGTCTCTGCTCTGTTGATGACAGTGATTATGTGGATCTTAATAACTTTGGATATTGCATTTGGCTACTATATAGGATCACTCTCCATCTTCTAATCACTCTGAAAGAAAGGTCACTAAAATTGATATTTTATATACTTCAAAATAAATTCATTACAAATTTACTTAAATTTCTCTTTATATTTATTATTTCATTTTCTGATATATATTACTATGTGGTGAATTTTTTAAGAACAAAACAATATAAGTATAATATTCCAATTAGTCCTCTTTTTTATATTGCAATCTATTATGATCTCTAAACCTAACATCTTTATTTTATCTTCTCATTAGATAATTTCTTTAGTTTCTATTTTTTAAATCAGATTTTATTTTATCCAGCTTCTCCAATTAAGAATATCACATGTACCATAAGATTAAGGAATTTAGAACACCAAACAAGCATTACACAAATCAACATTTCTTTTAAGTTCGACTTCTTATAGAGCAATCTACATTACGGTGTAAGATATATATATATATATATATATATATATATATATATATATATATATATATATATTAATAATCGAAACTCACATATAATCTTTTATGTTCCACTTCAGATGAATCTACATTATTGTGTAAGACTCAAACACACTCATAATAATAATAATAATATATATATATATATATATATATATATATATTATTATATATTTCAATAAAATAATGTCAAATTATTCTTTAATTTCATAATCTTTTCAATTTTTAATAAAATATTTATTTAGTTTTCCATAATAGCTACTACCTTACAAATTAATTTAAGAATACATTCTCTTCTAGTCTAACGGTAACAAGAGTCAAGAATTTATGGCTGCAAGTTTTGTCGAAATATTACTTTGCTGGCTAGTTTCCTGGATTAAAAAAAGTCTTTTTACGCCTATATATTTATAGAGAAAATAAAACCCAAAAATACCCTAAACCCGAAAGGAATCTGCACTTCCGACCCAACCACGTGTTGGAATATTAAGTGTTTAAGCCGAATTTCATAATTCCAGAATCTCTAGGCATAATGGATAAAAAAAAATTAGTGTATTATTCATGAAAAAATACATGTGTTGATGCGTGAATTAGTGTATTATTCATGAAAAAATCAGATTACCTGATGGTATGTGTTACTCCCATAATTGGTCCACGAGCCCGTTAGATTCTCTTGTATCGAACTACTATATGTAAAAACAAGGGGTTCACAATCAATATTGTTTGGTTACAGTGTCGGCCCTGAGATTTGGGCTGCCCCAGTCTCGGGTAGAAAAGTATCGATATTTTTGTTGTTCCGTAAGTCTAATTTAAAAAATGGATTAAAAAAATAGCTTTCGATAAGATTTTGAACCCATGATCAACTAAAATATTTAGATACTTATTTTCCACTACTAAGCTACAACACTTTTTTGTTTAAAATTAAAATAAATTTAAAAAAATATCTTACTAATTTAATAATTGGGCTGCCCTACTTGGTTAGAAGATGGATAACTTCTGTGTACTTCATAATTAGTGTAACTCTCCTTCTATTAATTCAAAAAGTAATTGTTCTGTTACATTATTTATTTCTCTGTAAATTTTAACTCAAAATGTTTTTGACATATCTATCATATAAATAAGCTCTAATATATTGAAGGAAGGAAAGAGCTCGAAGATACACAAACAAATAGTAAATTTTTCCTTAATTATCCTTTTAATTATATATTATTTTATTTCATATATAATATAATATATTTTTTTAAACCTTAATTCGATAATTAACAAATTTAATTATATATTATTTATTTCATAAACAAATAATAAATTTTAAAATCTTAATTCCATAATTAAACCGCTTTAATTATATATTATTTTATTTTATAAATAAATAATATTATTTATTATTAATAATATCTAATATATATTAATAATCAATAATGATTTTATTTGATATAATCCTACAACTCTTAACACTTAATTATAATAATTATAGGTTTAACATTATTAATCGTATTTAGTTTCTAACAAAAACACTACGATTCTAAAAATAATTGGATTAAATTATCTCCATTTAATTATTATATTAAATTTAGTCATTGCACATCAAATTAAATAATATAATTTCTTGTCCGTATCAAATAGGCACTAGGCTAATAAATAAAATGTTTAGATTATAATAAAATATACTATCTTCACTAATTTCCTTTATATGTTTTCATTAAACTTTATGATATATTACAAAATTGATGAATATAAGGTTGTGAATTCAAGCTGACTATTTTTTCATAAATATTTATTTCTCTTCCATTTTATGTTATAAAGTAATCTGCACAAGAATTTATCATCATTGATAGTGGTTGAGATGATAAAAAGCAAATACTAAATATAAGTTTATATTTTATATGATATTGCAGTATCAAATAATTCATTATTTACCATCCACTTACCAATTTTGACAACTCCATATATAATACATACTAACTATACCATGTTAGATTTTTTAATTTCATAAATCGAGATAATCATAATTGCGAAAACATACATAGATCTATAGTGAATAACGGTTAATGAAAACGTTTTTTAGATCTTCGCTTTATCTTGGACCTCACAATTCTGAATCGGTAATAAACGATTTTTTGAATTGTCTGATATGGAGATTAAATCTTACCACCCTCTATCTCTATCGATAGCTCTTAATTATTTTTTAAAATGAAAAGTATTTACCTTTAGTCTGATGAGATTAATGTGATAAGTTATTTATATAACTTGTGGGCATAATCCTATATGTCATTTATTATTTGATCATCAACAAAATAATAAATATTATATCTATTCTATTACAAGTATATGAGGTACTTTTTATTGATATCTAAATAAGTCATAAATTTTATATTTTAATAAATTAATCACTTTAATTGAATTTAATATTTATTATGCTAATAATCATAATACAATTACTAAATAATAAATATACCCATAAATATACCAAAATGTTAGAATACCTAGACAAATAACCTTGCTTGGTGATGCACAATAAAGATGGATGTGTCTAAGGTGTTTTTGTTCCATACAAAAATGGAGAATTAATTCTTTTGAAAAAAGTCTATATATATTAAAAATGATAAATCAATTATATATAGGTACAAAAATAATAATAATCCTTATTTCGACCTATTATAATAAGATTGTTATTAACAATAGAGAAGTCGTTCAATATGATTGGATCGATCGCCATTTGGTGTAGTTTCTGTAGAGAAGATGTATGATTGAAAATGAATAATTGTATATATGAATGAGAAATGTACAGGTTATTTATATTACAATTTGTTATATGTGAAGTCTAAATATGGGTAAGAATTAACTGTGCAATCACTAAGATTATGGAGGAATGTATTGTGACTTGATTGCATCTTTGACTTGCAGATTTTGTGGAGTCTAAATATGGGTAACAATTAGCTGTGCAATCACTAAGATTATGAAGGAATATATTGTGACTTGATTGCATCTTTGACTTGCAGATTTTGTGGAGTAAGATTGTCTGGTTCCTTAACATTCCCCCTCAAGATGGACCTTCCATTGAAGAGACCAATCTTGGATAATAGGAACTCAAAACGCGAGCGAGGGAGAGGTTTGGTGAGGCCGTCGGCGAGCTGATCATGTCCACTGATGTGTTGTACCCGAAGTGTTCCAGCTTGGACTTGTTCAGGAACAAAATGAAAAGCGGGAGCAACATGCTTCATTCGAGAGTGAAAAATCGGATTGGCGGAGTAATTTGTAGCACTTAAGTTATCACAATATATAACAGGTGTAGAAGGTAAGTGGATGTCGAGTTCTTGTAGAAGGGATTTTATCCAATTGAGTTCGGAAGTGGTGTCAGCAATGGCACGAAATTCAGCTTCGGTTGAGGATCGGGCTATCGTTTTTTGTTTGCGAGATGTCCAGGAGATAGCATTTTTGCCGAGATATATGATATAACCTGTAGTGGAGATGAAGTTATCAACATCGCTTGCCCAATCCGCGTCACTAAAGGCATGTAGTGATGACGAAGTATTGCGATGTAATTGCAAACCAAGGTGAGAAGTCCCGTGAAGGTAGCGGAGGAGCTTCTTGAGAGCTGTCCAGTGAGCTTCTTGCGGGTGTTGCATGAACTGGGCTAACTTGTTGACAGAGTAATTAAGCAATGTCAGAACGTGTGAGATATAAGTATTGGAGGTTTCCAACAGCAGAACGATAAGTAGTAGGATCACATGGAGGTGTGGAGGTATTTTGTAGCAGTTGAGGGTGAGCAAGCATAGGGATAGTTGATGGTTTGCAGTCAAGTATGTCATGACGTTGAAGGAGGTCATGTATGTACTTTCTTTGGGAGAGAAGGAGACCAGAAGTGTTGTGTTGTACTTCCACCCCTAAGAAGAAGGAAAGTTGCCCCAAGTTCTTGAGAGAAAAGCGTTTGGCAAAGTTGGAAATAAAAACCGAGACAAAATCAGGTGAAGGACCAGTTACGATAATGTCATCGATATAAACAAGTGCATATAGGAGATCGCCATTTTTTTTGTAAATGAAGAGAGAGGGTCGACGAGAGATGCTGTAAAACCGAATTGTAGTAGATAGGAGGTGAGGGCTGTAAACCATGCGCGTGGAGCCTGTTTTAACCCGTATATGGCTTTGTTTAAACGACACACATAAGAAGGGTTGTTAGCGTCGATGAAGCCGGATGGTTGCTGCATGAAGACTGTCTCTTGGAGATCACCTTGGAGAAAGGCGTTGTTGATGTCGAGTTGGCGTAATATCCAGTTGTGTTGGAGAGCAATTGAGAGGGTGAGTCGAATCGTGACTGGTTTGATAACCGGACTGAAGGTGGCAGAGTAGTCAAGACCAGCTTGTTGATGAAAACCTTTTGCGACAAGCCGAGCTTTGTATTTGTGAATCGTGTTATCAGGATTATATTTGATTCTGAAGACCCATTTACAACCAATGACATTTCGAGCTTCACTAGGTGGTGCGAGAGTCCATGTATTGTGTTTCCGTAGAGCATTGTATTATTTGATGCATATAGTCAGTGATGGTTTGATCGGGTGTCTTTTTGATTGAGTCAAGTCGTTTCTTGACTTGGAAGATATGGCTGCGAGTAGGATTTGCGTAGAGAGATTTGAGAGCAGTCCATGCTTCATGAGATGTAGCAGCAGAGGCTACAAGAGGTGCGATCTTGGCGTCAAGAGTGCCGATGAGGGAGCCTAACAATAGTTGGTCTTGTCGAGACCATGAGGCGTAACTGGGATTAGGGGTGACAGTGTTGCCGTCTTTGGTGATTGTTGGTGGTGTTGTTTGTAAATTGTAAGGGTTTGCATTGCGATAGGTTGACAAAGAAGATGGGATAGCCGGGGTCGGTAGGGTTTGGGACGGAGAAGGCATTTGATGACATTGTAGGATCTAGACTTCTGATACCATATAGAGAAGATGTATGATTGAAAAGGAATAATTGTATATATGAATGAGAAATGTACATGTTATTTATATTACAATTTGTTATATGTAAAGTCTAAATATGGGGGAAGAATTAGATGTGCAATCACTAAGATTATGGAGGAATATATTGTGACTTGATTGCATCTTTGACTTGCAGATTTTGTGGAGTCTAAATATGGGTAACAATTAGCTGTGCAATCACTAATATTATGGAGGAATATATATTGTGACTTGATTGCATCTTTGACTTGTAGATTTTGTGTAGTAAGATTGTCTGGTTCCTTAACAGTTTCATCCTTCCAAAATATTGAAATTACACTAATACATACAGCCACAACTTTAAATATAGTTATAATTAAGGTTAATTATTAACAGATTAATTAATAAGTAACACAAGTCATTGATCAACCTCAAGTACTTAAGTCTGACTTTAGAAAGGAAAACAATGAAAAGCTAGAAGATAGGTGATATCAAACCAATTATTATTATTATTATTATTAGACAAACAATATAGCTCTCCAAATAATTGTACATGGAATAAATAGTTTAATTTAATAAATGTAGATGGAGCTTAATTTACAAATAATAATAATAATAATAATAATAATAATAATAATAATAATAATAATTAGTATGGTGGGCTAGGGATAGTTGAGATCCCCAAACTAATTACAATATATATTTACAAGTAATAAGGAGACATGATCATGAATATTAATAAGTTGTCTGATGATGATCACATGATGAAGATGAAGATGAAGATGAAGATGAAGATGAAGATGAAGATGAAGATGAAGATGAAGATGATCATGAGATATGTTTCAGCCACGGCCTTTGCTTTGGTTGTGCTGTTGGCGATCGTGTCTCTTCTTCATCACGAACCAACAAAGCCCCAATTACTAATTCAGTACAGTAATATAATTGGTAAGCTCATCAAATAACTATATATATATATGTATTTTTTTTTTTTTTGAAAAGGGATTAATATTTGAATATTGTAAGTGCAGGTCGCAAGACCCTGCAGAGTGTGAGCAGCAATGAAGATTAAAGCATACCAGAAGCATATCCCACAGGGATCTCAACTATCCCTAGCCCACCATACTAATTATTATTATTATCATTGTTTTTAAATTAAGCTCCATCTACATTTATAAAATTCAAACTATTTATTCCATGTACAATAATTTGGATAGCTATATTGTTTGTCTGATAATAATAATAATAATAATAACAATTGGTTTGATATCACCTATCTTCTAGCTTTTCATTGTTTTCCTTTCTAAAGTCAGACTTAAGTACTTGAGGTTGATCAATGACTTGTGTTACTAATTAATTAATCTGCTAATAATTGGCCTTAATTATAACTATATTTAAAGTTGTGACTGTATATATTAGTGTAATTTCAATAATTTGAAAGGATGAAACCGCGCCAAATGGAGATCCAATCATATTGAACGACTTCTCTATTGTTAAAAACAATCTTATTATAATAGGTCGAAATAAGGATTATTATTATTTTTGTACCTATAATTTATTTATCATTTTTAATATATATAGACTTTTTTCAAAATAATTGATTCTCCATTTTTGTATTCAACAAAAACACCTTAGACACATCCATCTTTATTGTGCATCGCCAAGCAAGGTTATTTGTCTAGGTATTCTAATACTTTGGTATATTTATGGGTATATTTATTATTTACTAATTGTATTATGGTTATTAGCATAATAAATATTAAATTCAATTAAATTGATTTATTAAAATATAAAATTTATGACTTATTTAGATATCAATAAAAAAATACATCATATATTTGTGTTAGAATAGATATAATATTTATTATTTTGTTGATGACCAAATAATAAATGACATATAGGATTATGCCCACAACTTATATAAATAATCTACTTATTACATTAATCTCATCGACTAAAGGTAAATACTTGTTCATTTTAAAAAAAATACTTAAGAGCTATCGATAGAGGGGTAGGATTTAATTTCCATATCAGACAATTCATAAAATCGTTTATTACCAATTCAGAATTGTGAGATTCAAGATAAAACGAAGATCTGAAAAGTGTTTTCCTTAACCGTTATTCACTATAGATCTATGTATGTTTTCGAACCGTTATTCACTATAGATCTATGTATGTTTTCGCAATTATGATTATCTCGATTAATGAACTTAAAGAATCTAACATGGTACAGTTAGTATTATTATATATAGAGTTGTAAAAATTGGTAGGTCAATGGTAAATCATGAATTATTTGATACTGCAATATCATATAAAATATAAACTTATATTTAGTATTTGCTTTATATCATCTCAACCACTATCAATGATGATAAATTCTTGTGCGGACTACCTTATAACATAAAATTGAAGATAAATAAATATTTATGAAAAAGTACTCAGCTTGAATTCACAACTTTATAATCATCAATTTTGTAATATATATATAGAAAATTAGTGAAGATAGTATATTTTATTATAATCTAAACTGTCTAATAAAAGTATTACCCTAATCCATATTCGAGGACAAGAAAATATATTATTTAATTTGATGTGCAATGACTAAATTTGATATAATAATTAAATGGAGATAATTTAATCCAATTGTTTTTAGAATCGTAGTGTTTTTGTTAGAAACTAAATACGATTAATAATGTTAAACCTATAATTATTATAATTAAGTCATTACACGTTAAGAGGTGTAATCAATATATATTACATATTATTAATAATAAATAATATTATTTATTTATAAAATAAAATAATATATAATTAAAGAGGTTTAATTATTGAATTAAGATTTTAAAATTTATTATTTATTTATGAAATAAATAATATATAATTAAATTTGTTAATTATCGAATTAAGATTTTAAAAAATATATTATATTATTTATGAAATAAAATAATATATAGTTAAAAGGATAATTAAGGAAAAAGTTATTATTTGTGTATCTTCGAGCTGTTTCCTTCCTTCAATATATTATTAAAGCTTATTTATACGATAGATATGTCAAAAACATTTTGAGTCAAAAGGACACAAAAATTTACAGAGAAATAAATAGTGTAACAGAACAATTACTTTTTGAATTAATAGAAGGAGAGTTACACTAATTATGAAGTACACTGTAGACTTTACATTCTTCAATATAATTCTGAGGACACATGTGGCTAATTCTGAGGACATATGTGACTAACTGATGTGGAGATGAATGTCGGATGTGCTATGTTAAGAAAAAGAGCATTCACCTGCCTTAACACGTACGAGACGGATTTCACCATCTTAGATTGTCATTTTGCCCATTTGTTTAAAGCACACTGTGATAAATTTGTTGTTGATTCGGCGGATGCTGATAAACTAGAAGACCATTCTTTTGATGAATCATTTTACTTGTACTACTAGGGTAGAGAAGATAGACATATGCTCGATTGGAGCATTATTGATGACATTTACTTCCCCCCAACCTCGACCTCAAGTACTGGGCACTGTGTGTTCTACGAATGAAAGAATGAAGAATTGATGTTTATGATTACGATCAGTCAATTTTCAATGACGAAGATTTCGTAGAATTCATGATACCCATGTGTCAAATGTTTCCACCATTCCTTCATAAAGCAATGTCTGAAGTTCAAATGTTCAGGTATCCTAACATGACATTGAAGACTTTAACATTTTTTAGAATCCCACATCCAGAAGTACCAAAAGCATCAACAAGTGGAGATAGTGACATTTTTGTATTAATGTAATAGAGTACCTGACTGCTAAACTTGGTCTAAAAAATTGCATATCATATAAGATGAAATTTTATAGAGAAAAGTGGACAGTCTGGTTGTTCCACCAAATTTTAGAGCCATGAAGTTGTAATATGTTTAATATTGTTTAACATGTTGTGTAATACTGAATATTATTGTTGTAACATGTTGTGTAATATTGAATATTGTTTATCATCATTAGTTATGTGATACATGTTGTGTAATACTGAATACTGTTGTTTATCATCATCATTAAAAAGTGGGCAGTCAGGTATCCTAACATGTTGTGTAATAATGAATGGTAATATGCGTGAGTTATGACTCACGCATATTGAATTTGCGTGAGTTATGAATCACACATATTGAATATGCGTGAGTTATGAATCACACATATTACAACATGACTCACTCACGCATATTGTAATATGCGTGAGTCACTATTTGTTCAACAAGTTGAGTCATTAGCATGGCCAACCTAGACAGTATACAGTCTGACTTTCTCAGCTTTCTCACGTAAGAACTTTTCATAATATTGAGATAAACGTTCTGTGATTATCCATTTTTTCTCTTCTAATTTGAAACCAATCATGTATTGTGAATTTAAATATTCAGCTAAGGTTGATATGTGATACTTTCTAGCTTCCATGCTCTAACTATTAAAGTTTTCGCGTAATTGCTTGTCATTTGATTGTATCGTTTACCGGGGGAAAAGGCACGACTCCATCTCTCCATCCCAATATCTGTCAAATAGACAACTATACGAGGGTCCTTAATCCTGATCTTGTCAAAAAATTGATTAAACATTGGGACGGTGTATGCACGAGAAGCCAAATCAAATTCTGCGTGGCAGTGATCATTTTAAATTTGGTCATTATATTCATCTTGATATGATATGTGCATGCATTGTGATATGATTTTGAAAAAACTGAACACAATGCATTGGTAATACTTGGGTGTCTATCGAATACGAAGACAAGATCCTGGACTGATCCAATTGTCACTCTTAGTTGTTGCATGAAGTATGTCCAGAAGTTATTATTCTCTGAATCAATGACGCCAAAAACAACATGATATAGTTGCTCATTTGCATCCAATGCTATAGTCACCAATAGTTGACTTCCAACCTTATGCTTAAGAAAACTGGCATTGACGCACGATACTTGACGACAACTGGTTTTGAAACCCCTAATTGAGAGGCCTAGGGATATGAACATATACCTGAAATGGTCGTGCTCATCCGTCTGGATGTCTGTTATGGTACCCGGATTATTCATCTCCAACATGTAGAGGTATGATGGTAATTTACCATAGGAATCCTCTACAGTTCACGCACCGCCATTAGGGCATGTTCCCTGGACCTCCAAGCCTTATTATAACTCATCTTTATTCCATAAGTTGTCTGCATGTCTTCCATTATTTTTCTTAGGCATGTGGTCATGGTGATGATCCATGTACTTTCTCTTCATGCATTCCCAATAACCAATGATGGTGCTTGCCTTTCATTCTCTCGCCTTGTCACAATTGAACATGTTTGATCTTTTACAAATTTCCGAATCTCAAACATTTCCGAAGATTTTTCTTTCACAGCACGCAATCTCCACTTGCAATTCTGATCCAAACATTTCACCACCCAAATATTTTTTTTTATTTCGCCACTTTAAATTCAAAATGATTATCCATCGCATATTTATGTAACATCAGTTGAAGTTCTCTTTTATTCTCAAACAACGAACTGACTTCAATTTCAAAAGTTAATGACTCAGGTATCAGATTTTCAATGTCATGTATGTTACTAGCAACTCAATCACTACAGCTTGGTTGGAACCCAATCCTAGGAACCCAAGCACTACTTGGATTGGTACTAGAAACCCAAGAAGCACTACTAGGTTGGGTAATAGGAACTCAATCATCATCCCCTCATTCAGACGCAAACATGGTTCATCTACAATGTAATTTTCAGTTTCAAAGAAAACCTCTCGCTACTTCGGGAATACGTCAGGATCATCAATTTCTGGAACCACTACACTTTCTTGAGTTGAGTTTGTTGGATTTCTAGGTAGTAACTTCTCTACTAAATATACACACAATGGAGTGCGGTTGCGAACTGAAACTGCTTCATGTAAAAAGAACTACGCATCCACATATTTTTTATATTAGTTATATAAGAAAATTTGACATTCATGCCAGGAGCATTATACTTGGCTTGAAGCAATAAATCATATTTAGATTTGTCAACATCAGTAGAAGAATAGATTAGATCAACTAATTGGGCATAAGTAGAATTTTGAGTAACAATCATACCGTTGTTTGACTTTGCAGAAAAATGAGTAACATCGTCTGTAGTTTTCCACTCTCCATCAAAGTAAAGTAGTACTTGAGCGGCACTTGAAAACAGTTCAACAACATTACAAGAATTACTTCGGTTGTTGCTTTTTGAAGATGGCATGAATCATAACCAAGGAGGAGTTTGCTGGTAGTTTCAAGAAATCCAATGCAACAACTTTTCCATAAGTTTGATTCAATGAATCTAATGGGATAGGAGCCCCTGATCCAATAGGTCCATTGAAGCAAACTTGTGGATAATTCTTGGCACATTGTATTTCCACGAAACACACCAGCAAACTCCTCCCCAGTGAGTATTACGCGTGAGTGGGAAACAATATGCGTGAGTGAAATACGCGTAACATCTGTCTTTGATTCACATTCATTTAGGAGCTATACTACAATACGCGTAACAACCTAGCTATACTATAATATAATCAACCTAGTGTTTATAATCACTAAAGAACATAAAATAAACCTACCCATTTTGAGAACTAAGAGTAGTGGGTCATGACTTCAAACGGAGAGGTAGTGGTCGTAGTCATCGTCGTCGTTGTCATCAGCTACTGCTCGTGGTCGTGGTCTTCGGGGGAGTAGGGTTTGAGAATACAGTCGGAGTGGGGAAAGTGAGAGAGTCAATATTCGTGAATTAGATTTTTTTTTAATTAGGGCAAAAAAATTATATATACGATGAAAGACGAGAAATGCCATTCATGCATTTTCATCTAAAACGTGTAAGTTCATAAATGCGTTTTAGATGAGATGCGTGAGTGACATTTTTCGATTTTCCATCTACGGGAAATATCACTCACGCGTTTCATCTAAAACGTGTTTATGAACTCACGCGTTTTTGATGAAATGCGTAAGTGGCATTTCCCATAATTAAGCGGTAAATCAGGCGCGCGAGGGACATTACGGACTTTACGCGGGGCAAAAAGACCCTTTTTGCAAACAATGTGAAGTAGAGTCCATTTATGTATTTAGGCCCTTTAGTAGGGCCATTTCATCAAATTTCCTCTCTCAACAAAGATGTTTAGTTCACAAAGTTGTTTAAATATCCCTTACTTTTAACTTTTTGAATTTTAATAAAATTGTTATACTTTTCAATTTCTACCACATAACTATGCAAATAAGTAATATTTTTATTTATGTTTTTAATATTTAGTATATTTATAAAATAATAAATATAAATTCAAAATTTTAATTGGTAATAGGGTACCCGTTGTGGATCGGGTGCCCGACAAATCGAGAATGAGATATAAATAAAGATACCCGTCAGATTCGAGGTCAGGATCGGATATTAAAATAAAAATATGAGTTCGGAATAGGTATTTCACTACCTGACGGGTAGGATACCTTACGAGTAGGATACCTTACGGGGTATCCTTGTCATCCCTACTTGTGACATGACTTATACCTAGTTTAACGTGTTAATTGTTCTTAAATTATAAGATATGTTTTAAACATATGGAAAAAATAAGACAATTTAGTGAATAATTAAGGATGGAGCTTGTTAACACTTAGTAGGAAAAAAAGGACAAAAAAATAATATAAATTTTACAAAAGAAAATTTCAATTTCATAAATCAATTATCCCTTTTGATTTGTAGGAATCCAATGAGCACATACACATTCTTTCCAATGAAATTGGATTTTGATTTAATATTGTTGAACATTTGGAATGTAACACAAATATCCAACCAAATGGTCTAGTATGAGAATAATTTAGTTCATGAAGATTAAGTATGGAAAAATGTGTTCTTCCATTATGGACTTGAGAGTGGATTCCATTATGGTTTAAAATTGAATTTATATAGGAACTATGTTGGGTTTAAGCCTAGTCAAAAAAAATTCAAAATGTATAATATCCTAGTAGTAGTTTTTAAGATAAAAATATATAATATCCTAGTAGCAGTTTTAATATATTTTTTGTTCTGAATTCAATTATCTCTAACCTTATTTATATTTTGAATTTTTTTTTCTTACATTAAGTTCAAATCCCTATTTATTTTTTACATTATGTTCAAGTTCCGTAATTCTAATATATGCCCCGTCCATAGTAAATGTTATAAGAAATTTTGAAAGAAAATTTTGGAGTACAAGCGCATATATATCTAGTTGAAAATTTTGAAATTTTACACCCCAATCCAAAATGTGTAAAGATAATCTTAGTGAATGATTTTTATTTTACTTTCAAAACAATAACTTTTCATTAAATCTCTAACAATACAAAAAAAAACATTTGTATTATTCTTGAACTACTCCGACTAGTTACTAAATAAAAATGTGATAGAAAATCGAGTAACCAAAACATATAATTTGATCCAATTAATTAATACGTATTATTGTGATCATAAACACTTTCATTATTAATTTGAAGAAAAAATATTCTCAGTAGTATTATGAATAGCTAATGAGCAATACAAAATGTATGTAGATCATTAACAAATATATTATATGACCATTTTCCTCTTCTTACATAATGTTTTATGTCTTCAATTTAAGAGATGGAATGAAATTAGTCACAAATTAATTATCTCTAACCCTTCCTTATAATTGGAATGCTAGAAGCATATTATCATTAAATTTGGTTAGGGACTTAGCAACTTAATTATATAATTCTTTAAAGGATTCTTAATGAGATATTTGATTAGTTAATTTATTCAATCAAGTTAAGTTTTCAATATGGAATTGTATAATCTCTAACAATTCTAAACATTGTGATTCAATTATGAGAAAGTCATTATGTAAATTGTATTTGTTTTTTTTAAATAAGTGTGTTTTCATTAACGATGATAATACACAAATGTTGTGTATTTCATTAACAATTATAATACATTGTTGCGTGTTTCATTAACATCAGTTATATAAAAATATTGCGTATATAATAAAGATGAAGTTAAAATCAATATAATTAAATCATAACTTGAGTTACCATAAATTAGTTTATTAACATAAAAATAAAAAACTCGTGATGGCCAAAAATTAGGTGAAAGTTAACAAAAGTATGATATTCAAGAAGGCAATTGTTTTACAGGAAATTAAAGTGTGATATCTAAAAATCAAATTATTCTACGTGAAAGTTAACGAAAGTGTAATTTTCAAAAGTCTAATTATTCCACGTGGAAGTTAACAAAAGTGCAACATTTGCACTTAAGACGGCATATTTACTTTTGTCTCATTTTAAAAATAAGTGTGTTTTCATTAACGATAATGATATACAAATATTGTATTTTCATTAACAATTGTATTAAAAAAAATTGCATTTATAGTAAAGATGGAATTAAAATCAATATAATTAAATCTTGAGTTACCATAAATTTATGGTTTCTCAACATAAAAAATATTAAAAACTCGTGATAGCCAAAAATCTATTTGTGTGATATCCAAAAATTTTAATTGTTTCACATCCAAGCTAACAAAAGTGTGATGTCCAAAAATCAAATTATTGAAAGTTAATAAAAGTGATTTCCAAAAATCTAATTGTTCCACGTCAAAGTTAACAAAAGTATTATATCCA
Organism: Impatiens glandulifera; assembly: GCF_907164915.1. Taxonomy (NCBI): domain Eukaryota; kingdom Viridiplantae; phylum Streptophyta; class Magnoliopsida; order Ericales; family Balsaminaceae; genus Impatiens; species Impatiens glandulifera. Next base: position 53,096,263 of record NC_061863.1, on the reverse strand, counting down.
AAAATCTAACTGCTCCACATTAAAGTTAACAAAAGTGTGATGTCCAAAAATCTAATTGTTCAACGTGAAAATTATCGAAAGTGTGATGTCCAAAAATTTAATTGTTCCACGTGAAAGTTAACGAAAGCGTGATATCCAAAATTTAATTGTTCCACGTAAAATTTAACAAAGTGTGATCGTGGCCACGTAAAACTTAACACAAGTGCACAATATGCACTTAAGACTAGATTTTCTTTTATTTTCTTCGATTCTTCTAGAATAAATTATTATATTTCATTTTTTCTATCATAACTTTGTTAGTTGTGGAGATTTCTCTTCATTTTCTCAAATATTTTGATTTAGTTATCTTCATGTTTCTCAATGGTAGCCTCATTTCACCTCTTTTAGTTGTATCATCATCATTTTTCTTAAAAGTTTTTATACAAGATCTCTTATAAGTGAATTTTTCTTTCTTTATACACAAATTTCATGTTAGATCAGAACACTACCATTTTGTGATTTTTTCAGAGTATTTCTCCCCAATTAATTGGAGGGTTTCTCATTTTTGGTGAGAGTGTTAACTAGCCTAAATGTGTATCACCATCTTGATTAAATGTTCTCCATTCTTTATAAGAATGATTGTTGAAAATGATTGATGATGAAGGAGAATTCAATGTTTAGAATTCAGCAACATACATCATGAGAGTTCTCAATTATTAGTGACACAGGCAAACCATCAAAGTTTTCAAGTAAAATGTGAAAATTGAATTTGTCACCTAAAACAATATCTTATTATATATATATATATATATATATATTCTCAATTTCTTATACATTTAAATTAAATTAAAATATTAAAAAATGTGTAATATATAGATTAACGGTAAAATAACATAATAGGAAGAAAATAAAGAGAAGAAAGGAAAAGGAAATAGTTTTATGATAATGTATTAGGGTTTAATATCTGTCTATTGATATGGGGTTATAAATAAGCTGTCATCTGTGAGAGTAAAAAATATAGAGATATGGCTGCGAAAGTATCGATGAAGAATCCGGTCGAAGAAGAAGAAGACGAAGTTAATAGTCCTCCCATAAGTGAATATTGTTGTTTTAACCTTAATATCAACAAAAGTGAATCTCCCAACGGATCCCTCCAATTCCGTACACCTGAGCCCGACGTCTTCACCTGCGCCGCCTGCGACCAGACAACCAACCCTAGCACCACCACCACCACCACCAGCCGCCGCCGCCCACTCCTAGACCGTTTACTGCCGCCCAAGAAAAGGAAATCCATGAGAGAGACAACAAATTAAGTCAACCTAGGAGCTAGCTAGGAGACATAGAAAGACCTTTCTATTGTGGAATCTATCTTAATGTTCTAATGTCTATTTTATTTTTATTGAATCAAATTTGTATTACTTGACGACTTTACTTGATTTTCACCCGATAAATTTGTTAAAGTTGTGTTTGTGGAAAAATAGATGAATTCATATAATATAATAAGTAAGCATCTAATCAATCTAAAACATTAAAAATATGCTATGAATATGTTTGATTAGTTAGAAAATGTTCATTCTAATACTAATCTTCAAATGTTTCGGTTAATGGCACGTATAAATTTTTGTTTCGGTTATTTATACCTCTTAAAATTTTATATAGTTCATAAAAAATAAAAAATATGTAATTGCTTTGGTGAACATTTTTTTATGTTTTAATTGTTGTTCCCCAAATTGTTATACTCGTTATGTTTTGTAACATTATAAACATGTTTTATGATTATTTTTAAACTACCCTTGTTTATATCATATTACATTGATATTTTTTTAAATATATATAGTTTTATACTAAACCAAACAGATCCTAACAGTATTACATATTTTTTTAAATGAGGATTCTTACAAATTTACAATATCACTGTAATCTAAGAAAAAAAAGTAAGTTTTTACTCTCCACCGCTTGTTTTAACAAAATATTAAATGTTGTTCTATCAATTTACTTCCAAAAATACTAACGCCAAAAAAATTAAAGATGTATAAAAGAAGTAACATGCCAAAAGACACACAAAAATAAAACTAAATAAATAAAATAATGGCTAACAAGCAATTCCAAGAAAAATTATAAATCTTGGTTTGTTCAAGTGCCCATATAATTGTTATAGTTAACTTTCTTTTTAGCTATAGACATCCTAATTTATTTAAGGAATTTATTAATAAATTAGGTAGAATAAAAGTCCAATTATTAGGTTTTATCCTACTTTAATTTATTTTGAATAATTTTTAAATAATTCATAATCTTTTCAAATATATTCTTAGCAATAACTTAATAAAATTATTAACCAAAATATTTATACATTCTGATATATTAGTTTTATTATATATTAATATTTGTTAAGTGTTTTCATTAAATAATTTAACCTTTTATATTAATATATATATAATTTATTTTAATTATATTTATATATTTGAATCAAATTAATATTGTAAAATAATTATTAAGAGATATAATATAAAATTAATGGACATTAATGAATAACAAATTAAAAGTTAAAGTAATTAAATCAAAGATATTTTAATTAGAGGAAAACATATTTATAATAGAGATAAAATATTATATTTGTAATAACTAAATTATTTATAATTATTAAAAACAATATTTTTTAAATATATGTATTAATATTTTTTAAATTATAAATTAATATATAAATATAATAATCATGAAAATATAAAAAATTTATTTTAAATTATATATATATTTATATATTTGAATCAAATTAATATTGTAAAATAATTATTAAGAGCTATAATATAAAATTAATTAATTAAAAAAATTAATGGACATTAATGAATAGAATGAAAAAATAAATTAAAAGTTAAGTAATTAAATTAAAGATATTAATAAGATATTTATCTTTAAGAGCGTCAAAATAAAATTTAAAATAATTTTAGAATATTTTGTATTTTAATAATTTAACGGGATAAATAACTTTTGAATATAATTTTCTATTTTAATATAAATAAATTAGAGGGATAAATAATATTTGAATATATTTTTCTATTTTAATATAAATAAATTAGCCGGTGATAAATAAGTTTTTAATATATTTTTCTATTTTAATATAAATAAATTAGCGGAAAAATAATTTTTAATTGATATTTCTATTTTAATATAAATAAATTAGTTGGGTAAGTATCTTTTAAATATATTTTTCTGCTTTAAAATAAATAAATTATCTGGATAAATAATTTATATATATATATATATATATATATTTCTATTTTAATACAAATAATTTGCTGGATAAATAAATTTTGAATATATTTTTTTATTTTAATAAAATAAATTATCTGGATAAATAATTTTTAAATATATTATTCTATTTTAATACAAATAATTAGCTGGATAAATAATTTTTGAATATATTTTTCTATTTTAATACAAATAAATTAGCTGGATAAATAAATTTTGAATATATTATTCTATTTTAATACAAATAAATTAGAGGGATAAATACTTTTAAATATATTTTTCTATTTTAATACAAATAAATTAACGAAATAAATAATTTTTGAATACATTTTCTATTTTAATACAATTAAATTAGCTGGATAAATATTTTTGAATATATTTTTCTATTTTAATATAAATAAATTAGTGAATAAATAATTTTTGAATGTAATTTTATATTTTAATATAAATAAATTAGCGGGGGAAAATAAATTTTGAATATATTTTTCTATTTTAATAGAAAAAGATTTGAATATAATTTTCTATTTTAATACAAATAAATTAGCGGGATAAATAATTTTTAAATATTTTTGTATTTTAATATAAATAAATTAGCGGATAAATAAGTTTTGAATATTTCTTTCTATTTTAATGCAAATAAATTAGCGGGATAATTAATATTTTGAATATATTTTTCTATTTTAATACAAATAAATTCGTGAGATAAATAAATTTTGATAAAATTTTCTATTTTAATAAAATTAAATTAGCGTGATAAATAATTATTGAATATATTTTTCTATTTTAATATATATAATTTAGCGGGATAAATAATTTTTAAATCAAATAAAACATTATAACTCCTACAACAACTAGTATTTAACAAAAACTGTTGCACTTGAATCTTCCCTCTCTATCCTATCTGTGTCTTTTTACGAAAGTTTCTCGTCTTTCTCCCCCGACTGGTACGCTCTGCTCCTTCAATTTTTTTCTTCTAATCATAATCTTATATCCCATTCTTTAAATCGTCTTGTCTTTTTCATCTATTTACTCATCAGCTTCAATTGGCATTTTAGACTAGTCACGTTGTTTTGATTAACTGTATGTTGTCTCAAAAAAGTTCATACGAAATGAAATAGTTTGTAGAAGAAGAGGGAACTAATGAATCTCTAGTCACTTGAACTTTTTTCAGATTTTACTCCGCTTCTGGGTTTGTTGGTTTTAGTATTTATTTTGTTGTTATTTCATTTTTCGCCCTCACATACATGATTTTTCTGCAGAAAAAAGAGGCCTTATAAAAGTAATGGCACCAAATGCAAGGACTGCAAAAGCACTTGGGGCAATGAAGGATCTGGGTATCCCTGAGGAAAAAACAATGCTAGTATTAAAGAGACTCCTAAAAATCTATAAAAGAAAATGGGAGTTTATTGAGGAAGAAAATTATAGAACCCTCGCTGATGTTATATTTAACGAAGAAGACGAAGAACAGGTAAAAAATAATGATGTATGTTTATGTTTCTTATATTTTGTTAAGACTTTTATCTCCATAATTAGTTATTGAAAGCTTGTGCCTTTATTTTATTTATGGTTAATTACATGTTATTATTTTGAATGTGAAGGAATTTGAAGCTGATGAAAGACAAGTGAAAAAGTTATGTATACATCAATCAAATAGTTCAAACCTCTCAAGAAGTGAAAAACATATATATTGGACAAGAAGCAGAGGAAAACAAGTGTCCAATACATTTCAAGAAGGTGCGTCCAACAAAAGTAAGCTAGTTTTCATAAGGATAACATGATCTGATTAATTTATTGATTTTTTTTTTTATCAAGATGGGGTCATCTCAAACCAATGTCCCCCAATGCCTGAGAGTATTGAAGATGCCAATGGTGTACATGAAGACCATTTAATGGCAGAGAGTGATGAAGAAATAGGCCGTGTAAATATTAAAGTCTATCCAAAAAGGAAGATTCCGGTGGTCCTTCGAAGCCTTTATTTGAGAGAAGTTATCGAAAAGCTTGATAATTTTTCAATCAACGAAAAACGAATGGCGGATCTTGTATTTTTTGAAGAACTGGATCCAATGTAAAGTTTCCTCAAAACATCTATTCATTAAAATTTTGTAATATAAAGTAATATACGTTCTTAATATGTCTTTGTAGGGAGAAGCTTTACGTCGGCACAAATTCTAGTTTATCACGTCAAGCTCTTACAACACTGCAAGAAAATATCGAAGTTGACAGTCAAGTAGTTGATGTTTGGGCCAATATTTTAAACATCAATTTTACAAGACAGCCAAGACATGAAACAAGAAAATTTTGTTTCACAACAATGTCCTATGTAAGTAATTATAATGGCTCTATTTTATGGTTTATGCTCGATGTTCATTTGATTGATATTTATAATTTATTTGTAGGTGATGCAACAATATGATCTTAGTTTGTTTAATACCATACTCGATGCCGAAATGACTCAGTTTAACATATCAAGAGAATTCCTCGATACTACTGACCTTGTAAGTAAAAATTTCAAATAACGAATTTAGTTTAGGTTTTATGCACTGATAATCAATAACTCTGTTTTTTCAGATATTCCTTCTGGTAATCCGCAACGAACATTTTTATATTATTTGTATTAATATGATTAAACAGAAAATAGAAATAATTGACAACAGACCACTTCCACGTGGTATTAAGTACATGGATAAGTATACTAATATAAGTCAACATATAGATCTATTTGTTAGATTTTTAGCTGAAATAGGTTCTCCCTTAGCTGTTCTAGTCAAAAAATTCAAGATAAAGATCGTGAAAATGCCGTGGCAAGATGCTTCAAACAACACATGTTGTGGAGTTTATTGTATGAGGCATCTGGAAACATATACAGGTGATGCCACAAAATGGGAATGTGACATCACTCTCGAAAATGTAAGTGTTAAACATATATTGTTCATTGTCACTTCTTTATTGATATTCTTATATATTCTTATTATTGTTTTGAAGGCATCAGAAGCACTAAGAACTCTACGAATAAAATACATTCATAGGATTTTAAACTCGGAGCTGAACAATGAAAGGAAAAATATGTTTAAATTATCCAAAAATTTGTACAATGATTATTCATGATTTCTGTATGAACAAAATATGATGTTATTATATTTTTGTCTTGTTATTTTTAAATTATTAATTATAATAATTATATATATTTTTATTATTTAATCAATTCTATATTAACAAAATATGATGTTATTAAATTTCTGTCTTGTTATTTTTAAATTATTAAAAGAAAGGGTGATAATAATATTATTTATAGGGCTATACAATTACTATAATTAAATAAATGGATGATGAATATTCATTATAAATGAATGATGAATATTCATTATTGAGTCGTAATTAATCCCTAACAACTTATTTAAAAGCAAAAATGGCACCGTCTTTTTTTATTAATACTATCTTCAAACTAATGATTTACATGAATGTGTAAATCGTTGTAAACACGATAGTTGTTGTACAATGATCTCGTGTAAAATGTGCATTACATGAGATATATTTTACATCGATCTCGTGTAAAACACACATTATACGAGAGTTATTGTACAAAGCTCTTGTGTAAAGCGCGCATTACACGATAGCTGATGTAAAACGCTCTCGTATAAAACGTGCATTACAGTATACTTGTTGTACAAAAGAGTTTCCCGCTCGCACAATTCCCGTTTCATCTTGCATCCTCTCTCTCTACGCCCGGTTGCGTCTCTTAAATTTTTCTTCTCCTCTTCCATTTGATAACGAGTTCTTTTTCTTCTGTCAATCTATGATCCTCGACTGAAGCTCTTTTAGCGAAAATGATATGTTTTAATCACAATCGTTTCAGTTTTTTTCTCATTTCAATGTTCTTTTGAAGCTTTATATTTATTTCTCATTTGATAATTAGTAATCACAAAAACAAATCGTTGTATTTACTGAATCGATGAAGAAATCGGAAGATAAAAATGGAAGGTAATTTTCAAACTGTATTTATGTACTATCGATAAATAAAACTGGGATTCATAAAATTGTATTGTAGTTTAAAACTGTATTTATGTAAAGCGTCTCACACCTTTGTTTATATAAATCTTTTAACACTTTCTTTTATTTATTTGATTTCATTTTTAGTGTTCAAGTAAAAAATACATGAGGAGAAGTAATTAAGCAAACCCTCCACATCAAATAAGCATTTCACACCATTGGAAATAGTTGCAACAACATCTCATGAAGAGTCTATTGTGCATCTTCTTAATAAAGAAAGTTTTCTATAGAGAAAACTCTAATATTTATGATCTGAACCTCTCCCATGGGCATTCACAATCTCGTTCAACGATTATTCGAAAAACAAAAAAAATACAGTAAGGGCCATTGGATTTAGTTCCCTTCTTTCATTTGGCATATCTAAATTCTTAGTTCAATTCTCCCAAAGCATTATGAGACTCTTCATTTCCAAAAGGAGAAGATTGTAACTTTGTGGATGATAACCAGATTTGGGAGGATAAAAAAAATATATTACAAAATAAAAACAAACAAAATATCATAAAATCTACACTCTTCATAAACGAATGAGGTGTGCTCACTAAAGGGCCAAAGAAGCTTTAGCCTATGTACGGATCCAAAAAGTACAATTCTAAGACTTAAAATTAGCTTAAGGTAAAATTGTGGGGTTTGAAATTTAGGAAAGAAAATGGTAAGAATCACCCGAAATATATATAGTTTAACAATTTAATTACTATACATGTTAATACATCAATATTACAAATTGGGACAAAAGTTTTTTAAATAATAAATATTAATTTTTTGACTGGACTTAAGCTCAACCCAACTCTTATATAAATTTGTGTCAACACGCTAGCGGTCTTGAAACAAAGTTCATTACTTTATTCAGGCCATCCATATAAACAAATTTCTCTTTTCAATCTCGCATCATCTTCCTCCAAAATCCTCCTAAGAAAGCCATAGGAGGGATGTTGTTCACATCAACACAATCATTTTTCCTTCTTCTATTTGAATTTTAAAACACGCTTTTCAATTTGAAAAGTTCAAAATAAGAATAATGAATTAAGTTTAGTTTTCTAGACAATTATTATTTCCAACAGCCAATATATAACTTCATCAAATATCGTGTAAACGCGCGTTTTACAAGAGAACTATTGTACATCAATTTCATTTGAATCGAATCACACTTTTGCGTGGAGTGTTAGTTCGAAATTAGTTTTTGTCAAAAGACCAAGTCTTTTTGTACATCTTATCTCGTGTGAAGAGCTTTACAAGAGAGAATTAGACAACAAATATAATGTAAAATGCGTTTTACAGGAGAGCAATGTATAACAAATATCATGTAAAGCGTGCTTTACAGGAGAACATTGTACATCAAATATGTTGTAAAGCGATTTACACGATAACTATACGTTGTACAATGCTATCGTAACGATTCACACCTTCGTGTGAAACAATTCCCACGTTTGTGTGAAACTATTGAAACCTTCACGTGAATGGTTAGTTTGAAGTTAGTTTTTGTAAAAATACAAAGTCTTTTTTACACCATCTCTTGTGTGTAGCACGTTTTCCACAAGAGAGTTGTATAACTATCGTGTAAAGCGCGTTTTATTTTGATGATATTAAGTGGAATTTAAAGCTATGTATATTTGAACAAAATCAATTTGGACTCATTTAAAAATAAATAATTTTGAAGATTGATCGTTATTATTTGGTTTAGTGAGTGTAATATATAAACAAATTTATTAATATTTTAATCGAAAGTCGAGAAGACCCAAGACGAACTTTCATTATATACTTCTTCAAAATCAGATATCTGTCGAAACCGAGGACACTCAAGACAAACAAACATCGTCTACTTCCTAAAAATAAGATATTGATCGAAAACGAGAAGATCCAAGACGAAATTCCATCGTCTACTTTTTCAAAATCAAATTTCTGTCGAAAATTGAGGACACCCCAATCGAACATCCAATATTTACTTCCTCAAAGTAAGATACTGATCGAAAGCCGAGAAGACCCAAGACAAACTTATATCGTCTAAATAATTAGGCAACTAGTGATATCACTTATGGACAATTCTTATGGACAAGAAATGATTGCATTATCTTTCAATGTGAGAAGAGGAATAAGACCTTGAGTGAGTTACTAGTCATGAAAAACGGGCTAGATGGGAGGCTCGGTCAATTCAAAGGTGATGATTTTGGTACTTCTTTTGTTCTATCTTAATTTTCCATACATTGTGGATCATAGTTAAGATTAATGAGATGATTGGTTTGTCATTTTATTAAGAAGAGAATTGACACATTGAATGAGATTTTTAGTCATGAAAAAGGGGTTAAATGAGAGGCTTAGTCAATTCAAAGGTGAATGAGATCATTGAATTGTCATCTAATGTGAGAAGATGAATGTGAACTTGAATGTGATTCCTAATAATGAAAAAGGGCTAGATGAGAGACTCGATCAATTCAAATGGAATGACATTCGCGATTTTATCGAAGAAACTATGAAACATGGTGAAAAGAATTGAATATAGTTAAAAAAATCTTGAAAAGATATTATTGAATTTCTAGTTGTTGGACATTATTCAAAAACTGGTAGATTGAAAGTTAATTTGTTCAAGGAGAAGTATGCGGTTCAAGTTGGTTGAGTGTGCAAAGTTTAAGGCAGAATGGGTCTCAAATGTTTTTCTAGATATTGAGCTTGTGTAAAGTGATATCACTAGTTGCCTAATTATTTAGACGATATAAGTTTGTCTTGGGTCTTCTCGGCTTTCGATCAGTATCTTACTTTGAGGAAGTAGATATTGGATGTTCGATTGGGGTGTCCTCAATTTTCGACAGAAATTTGATTTTGAAAAAGTAGACGATGGAATTTCGTCTTGGATCTTCTCGTTTTCGATCAATATCTTATTTTTAGGAAGTAGACGATGTTTGTTTGTCTTGAGTGTCCTCGGTTTCGACAGATATCTGATTTTGAAGAAGTATATAATGAAAGTTCGTCTTGGGTCTTCTCGACTTTCGATTAAAATATTAATAAATTTGTTTATATATTACACTCACTAAACCAAATAATAACGATCAATCTTCAAAATTATTTATTTTTAAATGAGTCCAAATTGATTTTGTTCAAATATACATAGCTTTAAATTCCACTTAATATCATCAAAATAAAACGCGCTTTACACGATAGTTATACAACTCTCTTGTGGAAAACGTGCTACACACAAGAGATGGTGTAAAAAAGACTTTGTATTTTTACAAAAACTAACTTCAAACTAACCATTCACGTGAAGGTTTCAATAGTTTCACACAAACGTGGGAATTGTTTCACACGAAGGTGTGAATCGTTACGATAGCATTGTACAACGTATAGTTATCGTGTAAATCGCTTTACAACATATTTGATGTACAATGTTCTCCTGTAAAGCACGCTTTACATGATATTTGTTATACATTGCTCTCCTGTAAAACGCATTTTACATTATATTTGTTGTCTAATTCTCTCTTGTAAAGCTCTTCACACGAGATAAGATGTACAAAAAGACTTGGTCTTTTGACAAAAACTAATTTCGAACTAACACTCCACGCAAAAGTGTGATTCGATTCAAATGAAATTGATGTACAATAGTTCTCTTGTAAAACGCGCGTTTACACGATATTTGATGAAGTTATATATTGGCTGTTGGAAATAATAATTGTCTAGAAAACTAAACTTAATTCATTATTCTTATTTTGAACTTTTCAAATTGAAAAGCGTGTTTTAAAATTCAAATAGAAGAAGGAAAAATGATTGTGTTGATGTGAACAACATCCCTCCTATGGCTTTCTTAGGAGGATTTTGGAGGAAGATGATGCGAGATTGAAAAGAGAAATTTGTTTATATGGATGGCCTGAATAAAGTAATGAACTTTGTTTCAAGACCGCTAGCGTGTTGACACAAATTTATATAAGAGTTGGGTTGAGCTTAAGTCCAGTCAAAAAATTAATATTTATTATTTAAAAAACTTTTGTCCCAATTTGTAATATTGATGTATTAACATGTATAGTAATTAAATTGTTAAACTATATATATTTCGGGTGATTCTTACCATTTTCTTTCCTAAATTTCAAACCCCACAATTTTACCTTAAGCTAATTTTAAGTCTTAGAATTGTACTTTTTGGATCCGTACATAGGCTAAAGCTTCTTTGGCCCTTTAGTGAGCACACCTCATTCGTTTATGAAGAGTGTAGATTTTATGATATTTTGTTTGTTTTTATTTTGTAATATATTTTTTTTATCCTCCCAAATCTGGTTATCATCCACAAAGTTACAATCTTCTCCTTTTGGAAATGAAGAGTCTCATAATGCTTTGGGAGAATTGAACTAAGAATTTAGATATGCCAAATGAAAGAAGGGAACTAAATCCAATGGCCCTTACTGTATTTTTTTTTGTTTTTCGAATAATCGTTGAACGAGATTGTGAATGCCCATGGGAGAGGTTCAGATCATAAATATTAGAGTTTTCTCTATAGAAAACTTTCTTTATTAAGAAGATGCACAATAGACTCTTCATGAGATGTTGTTGCAACTATTTCCAATGGTGTGAAATGCTTATTTGATGTGGAGGGTTTGCTTAATTACTTCTCCTCATGTATTTTTTACTTGAACACTAAAAATGAAATCAAATAAATAAAAGAAAGTGTTAAAAGATTTATATAAACAAAGGTGTGAGACGCTTTACATAAATACAGTTTTAAACTACAATACAATTTTATGAATCCCAGTTTTATTTATCGATAGTACATAAATACAGTTTGAAAATTACCTTCCATTTTTATCTTCCGATTTCTTCATCGATTCAGTAAATACAATGATTTGTTTTTGTGATTACTAATTATCAAATGAGAAATAAATATAAAGCTTCAAAAGAACATTGAAATGAGAAAAAAACTGAAACGATTGTGATTAAAACATATCATTTTCGCTAAAAGAGCTTCAGTCGAGGATCATAGATTGACAGAAGAAAAAGAACTCGTTATCAAATGGAAGAGGAGAAGAAAAATTTAAGAGACGCAACCGGGCGTAGAGAGAGAGGATGCAAGATGAAACGGGAATTGTGCGAGCGGGAAACTCTTTTGTACAACAAGTATACTGTAATGCACGTTTTATACGAGAGCGTTTTACATCAGCTATCGTGTAATGCGCGCTTTACACAAGAGCTTTGTACAATAACTCTCGTATAATGTGTGTTTTACACGAGATCGATGTAAAATATATCTCATGTAATGCACATTTTACACGAGATCATTGTACAACAACTATCGTGTTTACAACGATTTACACATTCATGTAAATCATTAGTTTGAAGATAGTATTAATAAAAAAAGACGGTGCCATTTTTGCTTTTAAATAAGTTGTTAGGGATTAATTACGACTCAATAATGAATATTCATCATTCATTTATAATGAATATTCATCATCCATTTATTTAATTATAGTAATTGTACAGCCCTATAAATAATATTATTATCACCCTTTCTTTTAATAATTTAAAAATAACAAGACAGAAATTTAATAACATCATATTTTGTTAATATAGAATTGATTAAATAATAAAAATATATATAATTATTATAATTAATAATTTAAAAATAACAAGACAAAAATATAATAACATCATATTTTGTTCATACAGAAATCATGAATAATCATTGTACAAATTTTTGGATAATTTAAACATATTTTTCCTTTCATTGTTCAGCTCCGAGTTTAAAATCCTATGAATGTATTTTATTCGTAGAGTTCTTAGTGCTTCTGATGCCTTCAAAACAATAATAAGAATATATAAGAATATCAATAAAGAAGTGACAATGAACAATATATGTTTAACACTTACATTTTCGAGAGTGATGTCACATTCCCATTTTGTGGCATCACCTGTATATGTTTCCAGATGCCTCATACAATAAACTCCACAACATGTGTTGTTTGAAGCATCTTGCCACGGCATTTTCACGATCTTTATCTTGAATTTTTTGACTAGAACAGCTAAGGGAGAACCTATTTCAGCTAAAAATCTAACAAATAGATCTATATGTTGACTTATATTAGTATACTTATCCATGTACTTAATACCACGTGGAAGTGGTCTGTTGTCAATTATTTCTATTTTCTGTTTAATCATATTAATACAAATAATATAAAAATGTTCGTTGCGGATTACCGGAAGGAATATCTGAAAAAACAGAGTTATTGATTATCAGTGCATAAAACCTAAACTAAATTCGTTATTTGAAATTTTTACTTACAAGGTCAGTAGTATCGAGGAATTCTCTTGATATGTTAAACTGAGTCATTTCGGCATCGAGTATGGTATTAAACAAACTAAGATCATATTGTTGCATCACCTACAAATAAATTATAAATATCAATCAAATGAACATCGAGCATAAACCATAAAATAGAGCCATTATAATTACTTACATAGGACATTGTTGTGAAACAAAATTTTCTTGTTTCATGTCTTGGCTGTCTTGTAAAATTGATGTTTAAAATATTGGCCCAAACATCAACTACTTGACTGTCAACTTCGATATTTTCTTGCAGTGTTGTAAGAGCTTGACGTGATAAACTAGAATTTGTGCCGACGTAAAGCTTCTCCCTACAAAGACATATTAAGAACGTATATTACTTTATATTACAAAATTTTAATGAATAGATGTTTTGAGGAAACTTTACATTGGATCCAGTTCTTCAAAAAATACAAGATCCGCCATTCGTTTTTCGTTGATTGAAAAATTATCAAGCTTTTCGATAACTTCTCTCAAATAAAGGCTTCGAAGGACCACCGGAATCTTCCTTTTTGGATAGACTTTAATATTTACACGGCCTATTTCTTCATCACTCTCTGCCATTAAATGGTCTTCATGTACACCATTGGCATCTTCAATACTCTCAGGCATTGGGGGACATTGGTTTGAGATGACCCCATCTTGATAAAAAAAAAAATCAATAAATTAATCAGATCATGTTATCCTTATGAAAACTAGCTTACTTTTGTTGGACGCACCTTCTTGAAATGTATTGGACACTTGTTTTCCTCTGCTTCTTGTCCAATATATATGTTTTTCACTTCTTGAGAGGTTTGAACTATTTGATTGATGTATACATAACTTTTTCACTTGTCTTTCATCAGCTTCAAATTCCTTCACATTCAAAATAATAACATGTAATTAACCATAAATAAAATAAAGGCACAAGCTTTCAATAACTAATTATGGAGATAAAAGTCTTAACAAAATATAAGAAACATAAACATACATCATTATTTTTTACCTGTTCTTCGTCTTCTTCGTTAAATATAACATCAGCGAGGGTTCTATAATTTTCTTCCTCAATAAACTCCCATTTTCTTTTATAGATTTTTAGGAGTCTCTTTAATACTAGCATTGTTTTTTCCTCAGGGATACCCAGATCCTTCATTGCCCCAAGTGCTTTTGCAGTCCTTGCATTTGGTGCCATTACTTTTATAAGGCCTCTTTTTTCTGCAGAAAAATCATGTATGTGAGGGCGAAAAATGAAATAACAACAAAATAAATACTAAAACCAACAAACCCAGAAGCGGAGTAAAATCTGAAAAAAGTTCAAGTGACTAGAGATTCATTAGTTCCCTCTTCTTCTACAAACTATTTCATTTCGTATGAACTTTTTTGAGACAACATACAGTTAATCAAAACAACGTGACTAGTCTAAAATGCCAATTGAAGCTGATGAGTAAATAGATGAAAAAGACAAGACGATTTAAAGAATGGGATATAAGATTATGATTAGAAGAAAAAAATTGAAGGAGCAGAGCGTACCAGTCGGGGGAGAAAGACGAGAAACTTTCGTAAAAAGACACAGATAGGATAGAGAGGGAAGATTCAAGTGCAACAGTTTTTGTTAAATACTAGTTGTTGTAGGAGTTATAATGTTTTATTTGATTTAAAAATTATTTATCCCGCTAAATTATATATATTAAAATAGAAAAATATATTCAATAATTATTTATCACGCTAATTTAATTTTATTAAAATAGAAAATTTTATCAAAATTTATTTATCTCACGAATTTATTTGTATTAAAATAGAAAAATATATTCAAAATATTAATTATCCCGCTAATTTATTTGCATTAAAATAGAAAGAAATATTCAAAACTTATTTATCCGCTAATTTATTTATATTAAAATACAAAAATATTTAAAAATTATTTATCCCGCTAATTTATTTGTATTAAAATAGAAAATTATATTCAAATCTTTTTCTATTAAAATAGAAAAATATATTCAAAATTTATTTTCCCCCGCTAATTTATTTATATTAAAATATAAAATTACATTCAAAAATTATTTATTCACTAATTTATTTATATTAAAATAGAAAAATATATTCAAAAATATTTATCCAGCTAATTTAATTGTATTAAAATAGAAAATGTATTCAAAAATTATTTATTTCGTTAATTTATTTGTATTAAAATAGAAAAATATATTTAAAAGTATTTATCCCTCTAATTTATTTGTATTAAAATAGAATAATATATTCAAAATTTATTTATCCAGCTAATTTATTTGTATTAAAATAGAAAAATATATTCAAAAATTATTTATACAGCTAATTATTTGTATTAAAATAGAATAATATATTTAAAAATTATTTATCCAGATAATTTATTTTATTAAAATAAAAAAATATATTCAAAATTTATTTATCCAGCAAATTATTTGTATTAAAATAGAAATATATATATATATATATATATATATATATATATATATAAATTATTTATCCAGATAATTTATTTATTTTAAAGCAGAAAAATATATTTAAAAGATACTTACCCAACTAATTTATTTATATTAAAATAGAAATATCAATTAAAAATTATTTATCCGCTAATTTATTTATATTAAAATAAAAAAATATATTAAAAACTTATTTATCACCGGCTAATTTATTTATATTAAAATAGAAAAATATATTCAAATATTATTTATCCCTCTAATTTATTTATATTAAAATAGAAAATTATAATAAAAAGTTATTTATTCCGCTAAATTATTAAAATACAAAATATTCTAAAATTATTTTAATTTTTTTTTACGATCTTAAAGATAAATATCTTATTAATATCTTTAATTTAATTACTTAACTTTTAATTTATTTTTTCATTCTATTCATTAATGACCATTAATTTTTTTAATTAATTAATTTTATATTATAGCTCCTAATAATTATTTTACAATATTAATTTGATTCAAATATATAATTTTTTATAATTTAAAATAAGTTTTATATATTTTAATGATTATTATATTTATATTTTAATTTATAATTTAAAAATATCAATACATATATTTAAAAAATATTGGTTTTAATAATTATAAATAATTTAGTTATTACAAATATAATATTTTATCTCTATTATAAATATTTTTTCCTCTAATTAAAATATCTTTGATTTAATTACTTTAACTTTTAATTTGTTATTCATTAATGTCCATTAATTTTATATTATATCTCTTAATAATTATTTTACAATATTAATTTGATTCAAATATATAAATATAATTAAAATAAATTTTATATATATTAATATAAAAGGTTAAATTATTTAATGAAAACACTTAACAAATATTAATATATAATAAAACTAATATATCAGAATGTATAAATATTTTGGTTAATAATTTTATTAAGTTATTGCTAAGAATATATTTGAAAAGATTATGAATTATTTAAAAATTATTCAAATAAATTCCTAATAATTGGACTTTTATTCTACTTAATTTATTAATAGATTCCTTAAATAAATTAGGATGCCTATAACTAAAAAGAAAGTTAACTATAACAATTATATGGGCACTTGAACAACCCAAGATTTATATTTTTTTTCTTGGAATTGCTTGTTAGCCATTATTTTATTTATTTAGTTTTATTCTTGTGTGTCTTTTGGCATGTTACTTCTTTTATACATCTTTAATTTGGTTGGCGTTAGTATTTTTGGAAGTAAATTGATAGAACAACATTTAATATTTTGTTAAAACAAGCGGTGAGAGTAAACACTTACTTTTTTTTCTTAGATTACAGTAATATTGTAAATTTGTAAGAATCTTCATTTAAAAAAATATGTAATACTGTTAGGATCTGTTTGGTTTAGTATAAAACTATATATATTTTAAAAAAAAATATCAATGTAATATGATATAAACAAGGGTCATTTAAAAATAATCATAAAACATGTCTACAATGTCACAAAACATAACGAGTTTAACAATTTGGGGAACAACAATTAAAACATAAAAAATGTTCACTCTATATAAAATTTTAAGAGGTATAAATAACCGAAACAAAAATTTATACGCGCCATTTACCGTTTATTGATACTATAAAATTTGGCGCATAAGTTCATCTTATATACATATATATCATTAAAGAGATTATACAAATAAAATAAACATTTGAAGATTAGTATTATAATGAACAATTTCTAACTAATCAAACATATTCATAGCTTATTTTTAATGTTTTAGATTGATTAGATGCTTACTTATTATATTATATGAATTCATCTATTTTTCCACAAACACAACTTTAACCAATTTTATTGGGTGAAAATCAAGTAAAGTCGTCAAGTAATACAAATTTGATTCAATAAAAATAAAAGAGACATTAGAACATTAAGATAGATTCCACAATAGAATCCTAGCTAGGTAATTGACTTAATTTGTTGGCAGTTCTCTCATGGATTTCCTTTTCTTGGGCGGCAGTAAACAGTCTAGGAGTGGGCGGCGGCGGGTGGTGGTCACTAGTAAAAAAAAGGTCAATGCCGACAGTTGGAGTTGTCGGTATTGGGTTGTAAACTGTCGGTAATTGGTAATAACGACAGTGAAAAGAGCTGTCGTCAGTCGTCGTCATTGCCCTTGTCGTTATTGCTCAAAAACACAAATACCAACTACTTTAGTGCCGTCGCCATAGAATGTTCTATGCTGACAGCTCAAACAGTCGCTATAGAGAAGTAAATGGCGACCACCCTTACTGTCGCCATAGAGAAGTAAATGGCAACCACTATTACCGTCGCCATAGAGAAGTAAATGACGACCACCCTTACCGTCGCCATAGAGAAGTAAATGACGACCACTCTTACCGTCGCCATAAAGAAGTAAATGGCGACCACAATTACCGTCATCATATTTATGTACCGACAAATTTTACCGTCGCTATAGACTAGAGAATCATTCCAATTTTCTTTAAAACATGATATACTAATAAATTTATAAAATATTAAAAAATAAATTATATTCATAAATATATCTACTAGTATAAAATATTTTATTTCAATGTTCCCAAAGTTTAAATGTTTAAAATCTAAGAAGGCATCAAAATTTACATAATGAAAATTCCAAATTTGGGATTTGAAGATGGCGCAACTGTCTGTCTCATATGCTTGTCTTTTTAGCTCCAGAAACGGGTCCAGGACTTTGCAGCAGCATATTTGCTTGTTGATTGCAATTGATCTCCAACTTCTATATTTATTTGATGAGATACCTTCGCTCTCTTTACTTGGGCATCTGAATCTGAACATCGATTTGGCGTTTCATGTATATGACATTTCTTCATCATACATTGGTCAAGTTCCATTGAAGTCAATCTTGACTCTTTGAATTAGTCTCACACTCAAGGGTTGTTTCTTTATCTGAATGTAAATGTAAGATTAGACATGATTAGTAGAAAAACATATAAATGAATAAAGAATTCTAAAAACAATACAAACCCTATACTTTGGATCCATCCACATCCATAGCCACATCTAAGTAAATAAAGAATTCTAAAAACAATAAAAGACAAATTACCTTTAGATCCATTCACATCGATAACCACATCTTTCTTTCTCTTCAGCAACAACAAAAATGTAATTATTTATAACAAATTCTCGAACAAGAAGTCCTCTAGAGCATCCTTAATTGAAAATCCAGAATGTTAAAGAAATTAAGCAAGGTCATATAGTATTAGTCTTTCACATTGTAAGATCAAGTTCTATTAATATTCAAGATAATCAGAAATTAAGCATTTGCAGCTTCACAAGGAATAACTCACCTTGAAGTCATGCTTAAAAGCTATCTAAAGTTGACCTTCACGTACTATGCGAAATTTCTCATAAACACTCTGTTGAAAAGCTCATCCATAAGTCAAAATCATTAATTCAGACGCAAGTCTAAACTCACGTGAAAAATTTAGATAGAGAAGCTCGTCAATTAGCTTTAGCAACTCTCTTTTACGAACTCTTGCTCAAGAGCTGAATCCACATTCAACTGAATCACCTCTGAACTAAGTGCCTTCAATGTCCTAATACTTCCTGCCAAATGAGTAAATATATGACTACAACAACACACCAATTTTATATAAGTAAAAACAACTTTCATAACATTTTTAAAAAGCCAATTTAATTATCTATTACCTTGGTGTTGAGATGATGGAGAACTACTCCAACCTATCTACATCTGCAATTTTTGGCACCACGAAGAACCTAGGCACAATAAACAAGTTTCTAGTATTGACAATTATTTCCAATAACCTTTTTTCATGTCTACTCCCACAACATAAGCTCGCCCACTTCCCCTGACAATATAGGTCACTTGAACCCCGGAGAACACATAACACAGTCGGCTAACCTCACCAGATCAGCCCCAAGTCCAACCTTCCCAACCAACGGAAGGTTCTTAGGTGTCAAAACAACCACCCTTCTTCAATTTTTTATGTCAATGTCTAAAGGAGCTTACTCACAGTTGAGTGACATTCCTTCGCGATGGCTAGTCTTAGGCTTGGGCATCTTGGAATTTGCATCAACCTTGATTATGCCACAAACCTGTTGTTTTTCAATAAAGTTCTTGACAACATCCTCTAGCAAGTCCCAAGATCTGCTCACAAACTCTATTGAGAAGCTAGTGAAGATGCCATTTGTGCCTGCTAGAAGAAATCTGTGAAAGAACCCGCTTTGTGGGATTTTGAGATTTCACCCAAGGAAAGAAGTACAACTTTGCGTCTTCCTTATTGTACCACCAGGTAACACATTCAAAAGGAATAACTGGGGCATTACCCTTCTTGATCATTACCAATTTCTCTTCTTTCTCCGGCATTACAATCCTAGCAACACCAGCGCCTATAAATGTTAACCATTGTCGAATGTTAGAATGTTAAAAATAGAAAAAATAATCTCAAGGAATAGGAACGGGACATGAAGGGTTGTTTCAAACAGAATCAACTAAGTTATTTTCTCATGATTTGATCACCTGAAAACTAAGAACTCAAGAACATCCATCACAGCTATAAAAGAATCTATTGCAACGGTTCATTATTTGCATCCAATTTATCTTAAGCACACCTATGAGGGGAATTTGGGAGCCTAATCTATCATTTTCCCGTTGTTTTTAAATAGTCAACTGCACAACAACGAATATAATATAATAAGGATAACACCTAAAGATCTTATCATATAATACCATCTCTTAATGAGCATGAGATTCAAGACAACTATAAATTCAGATTTCATTTGTGATTAGGGTAAACATTGAAGGATTGTCTCTGCCAAAAGAAAGATTAATAAAAGATTGAAAAACAGGAAGAACAGTCATATCCAAAACTTAATCCGATCTACCGCTATAACAGCTAATCAAATTCAGTAAACGGATCAGTCGTTCTACGAATTGATAAGATTTAAAATCTTTGTAATATTCACTCTGTACCATGCTTAATTAGATCAACATCAAGAAACCAATAGATCAGCTAAATCAAACATTAGAAATCTTAACTACGAACACAAATACTACGGAAAAAGCAACTGATGCATAATCCTTCATTTATTGGAAGCAGAAATTCGATTAAGGATTACAGAACTTAGACAAGATCCAGAAAACGTTAAGCTGAAAATTGAACCTAGAGCTTTAATCGATCAAGAGTGAGAGATGATATCAAATTGATAAGATCGTGCACACATACAATGCAAGAAGAAGATATATTTTGATTGTACCTTGGAGAACGGTGCATGAGTGATCAAATCATAACCTTATCCCTAGAAGAAAGATGGACATAAGCTATGATAAACACGGTAAAAATTAAATAAATAACTACAATGACGGCTCCAACCGGGATTTTTCAGCTCCTTAGGCGTCGTTGCCCTATTGTAAGTCGTGATTCCATGTGGCTAATCTATCACACCTTGTTGCCTATGCTGATCCATTATTGAGGCATTGTTCATTCAGAACTAGTAAAAGGAAACCCCTGAATTTATCAACTATACAACGGATAGATGCAGCAAGGCATAATAAGCAGTATAGAGACAGAGGGAGATAATCGGTTGAAAGGATTTTGTATAATGTTTCCCATCCTTGCACTGTTTAATAAATGCATCATTTATCAAATTCTTATTAAATAAATATTATTAATTTCATATTTATTTTTTTATAATTTATAATTTTTTAAAATTAGTTTATATAGTATATATTTAGATAACCCTTTTATATATAAAATTATTTGAAAAATACTATTTTTAAATTTAATTATATAAATACAAAATTAAATATATTTCATATTTTTATATATAATAACTAATTTAATGAATTAGAAAATAAATAATCTAAATTATTTATTTAAAATTTAATTATCAGTACTAAAATAAAATTATTTGAAAGTGTTTATAATTTTTTTTTGTTTAACCACTCAATTTTATTAATGAATCAAATTGAAGATTTCATAATTGATTTTTTTATAATAAAAAATATATATTATAAATAAATAAAACTTAAGGATATATGACGAGGGCAACAAAAATGGTCGGAATAAAGGGTTTAACACCGACTAATTTTTAAGTGGTCGTTATTGATACTTCTTATACCGATGGGAATGAGTCTGGTCGGCATATATATACCAAATGCCGACTGTTTTTGAGTCCGTCGGCATATGACGTCGGTATTGAGTCATTTTTTACTAGTGGGTGTTGGTTGTCTCCGGCTGGTGGTGGTCGCAGGCGGCGCAGGTGAAGACGTCCGGCTCAGGTGTACGGAATTGGAGGGATCCTATGATACCCGATTGAAGCTCTTTTAAATAGAAAATTAACGTTTAATCACAATCGTTTCAGTTTTTTTTCTCATTTCAATGTTCTTTTGAAGTTTTAGGTTTTATTTCTTATTTCTTTTGAAGCTTTACGGTTATCTCTCATTTGATAATTACTAATCACATAAACAAATCATTGTGTTCGATGAAGAAATCAAAAGATAAAAATGGGAGGTAATTTTCAAACTGTATTTATGTACCATCGATAAATAAAACTGGAATTCATAAAATTGTATTGTAATTTAAAATTGTATTTATGTTTCACACCTTTATTTATGTAAATCTTTTTAAACTTCTATTTATTTGATTTCATTTGTAGTGTTCAAGTAAAATATACATAAGTAGGAGTAATTAAGCAAACCCTCTACATCAAATAAGCATTACACGCCCTTTGAAATACTAGCAACAACAGCTCATGAAGAGTTTATTGTGCATCCTCTTAATAAAGAAAGTTTTCAATAGAGAAAACTCCAATATTTAAGACTCGAACCTCTTCAATGGCCATTCACAATCTCGTTAAACAATTATTCGAAAAACAAAAATATGCAGCGAGGGCCATTGGATTTGATTCCCTTCTTTCATTGGGCATATAAAATTCTTAGTTCAATTCTCCCAAAGCATTATGAGACTCTTCAACTCCAGAAGGAGAGTCATCCTTCTGAATAGTGAAGAAGAGGTACAAATTGAAGATGACAACTTTGTGGATGATAACCAGAGTAAGAACCAATTGAAATCGAGATCCCAACTTTAAGAATACTCTTAGAAAGTTTATGAGGTTAAACGCTCTATACAAAACTCAAATCTACCATAACAAATGTCAAGAGTCGTTCGCTTATCTACCATAGAAGGCGAATAATTCATTGTCTCGAACAATCTCGACGCGCTTAAAATATATTTTATAAAATATCAAGCTACGTGTAGAACAGTTTTGAGCTCAACTTTGAAAAACATTTATTTAACATAATCCAACCCCGAGTTCTGTAAAACTTCCATCCTGGACCAAAGGTCTCATGTCCAAACTACGATAGACTTGATTTTTCTTAGTATAAAAAAATTAAGAGAGAAGATATACATGAAACCTACATTTTGGTAGGCCCAGTTTTAAATAAATAAAGATTCTCAGTCCTTTCCACACAAAAAAGAAAAAGAATGTCTTTAAGAAATGAGGAAAATATATCCATGTTATGAGCAAATACAGCGGATTTTAGGAAATAAGTAAGGGCAAAACAAATAGCGTCGCTTCCTACCTGTTAGTGTATATATAATATAATATAATAATAATATTATCACAATTTATATAATATTGTGATAATATCTTACATATATTTTATCTTATATTCTAACACTGCCAAAATGTTATATTCTTAAAAAGAAAACATAAGGATTTCATAATGACTCCAATTTAAAGGATATCAGTCATAAACTCATTTTCGTCGTGAACGATTATCCAAAGAGTGACCCTCTAAAGAAGGTTTTTGAAAAGAAAAAAACAGGAATAAACCCACATAAAAGTAGGGATGAGGGCCACAAATCGAGAAAAAACATTTCATCACTCTCACGCAAAGAGAAAAGAAATGTTTGGAACTCAAAGAAAAAAAACAAATATAAATGCCAAAAAGAGAAAACAGAATAAACCCTAAAAATCTCAGCAAAAAGAAGAAAAATATTTCTATGTTGGTTGAGGTATTGAAATCTTCATTCATTGTTCACTCAGACTCTAGTATTGATTGCTACGATAAAAGCAGAATGCATCAATTCTACCAGATATACTCCAGAAACCATAAAACGACTCAAAGAGGTTGATGTATTAAAATCACCATTGGTTGCTTATTCAAACTCTAGTTTTTATTGCTACGACAAGAGCAAGAATGTATCAATTCTACTAGATATACCCAAAGTCAACAAAATAAAAAAAAACAGATATGGAAAATAAAAACTCAAAGTAGAAAGTTGATAAACCTCTTTAAAAGATGTTTCAGGATGAGTAAACTTTCAAAAATATGTGGTTCAAAGCCAAACAATCACAAAATAGTTTCCACCATCAAAACATTGGAGTTTTGACCATTTTCTTCGAGAGTTGTGATTATGGATAATTGTTTATACACGTGATCAAATTTATAGCCGATATCTCGAAAACCGGAAAAAAAATCTAATTTCCTTACAAAAAAAGCACAAAAGTACAGGAAATGATGTTTAGAGTCTAGCCCATAACACGTTTCCAATCTAAAACATCATGATTTTTTAAAAGAATCAAGGTTCATACCGGTCTAAAAAAAAGAAAAAAGATAGGATCTAAGAAATAGAAAAATGTTCATTTATCAAAAAAACATGAGTCACATGTTCATAAATAAAGTTTGAAATTATCGTTTAACGGGTTTCAACTAGTTGTGAAATCCATTTTAAAACAAATGAAAAAGATAATTTTGAATATTCCTTTAAAGGAAAAAGAAGCCTAATACTACAAAAAGCTAAATAAGAAAATCGAGTCCACAAAACCTATCTCTCAATATGTACAAATCCATATCTCTCAATAAGTACAAAACTCTATTTGTCGATAGGTCCAAGAACCTTATCTATCGAAAAATATCGCGCTTATTTGTACATGATCCTTGAAAACCCTATACATCGATAGGTTCAAAAACCTTATATGTTGATAAGTATCACAATCATTCATACATGATCCGCCAAAACCATATATATCGATAGGTTCAAAACCTTATATGTCGATAAGTACCGCGATCATTCGTACATGATTCGCAAAAACCCTATCTCTGGATAGGTCCAAAAACCTTGTCAATCGATAAATAACACGATCATTCATACATGATTCTCCAAAACTTATCTCTCGATGGGTTCAATAACCTTACCTATCGATAAGTAACATGATCATTCGTACATGATCTGCCAAAACTGTATCTCTCGATAGGTCCAAAAACCTTATATGTCGATAAGTACTTCGATCATTTGTACATGATCTTCCAAAACCCTATTTGTCGATAGGTCCATAAACCTTGTCTGTCGATAATTATCGCGCTCATTCGTACATAATCCATCAAAACTTTATTTGTCGATAGGTCCAAAATCCTTAAATGTTGATAAGTACTACGATCATTCGTACATGATCCTCCAAAACCTTATATGTTGATAAGTCTAAAAACTTTATATGTCAATAAGTACCGCGATCATTCGTACATTATTCGTCAAAACTCTATCTACCAATAGGTCCTAAAACATTGTATGTTAATAAGTATATTATCTACCAAAACTCTATCAGTCGATGGGTCCAAACTTTATCTGTCGATAGGTCCAAAAACTTTATCTATCGGTAAGTATCGCGATCATTCGTACATAATCAGTCAAAACACTATATGTCGATAGGTCCAAAACCTTATATGTCGATAAGTACCGCGATCATTCGTACATGATTCGCCAAAACCATATCTGTCAATATGTACAAAAACTTTATATATCGATAAGTACTTTGATCATTCGTACATGATCCGGCAAAACACTATATGTCGATAAGTATCGCGATCATTCGTAAATGATCCGCTGAAACTCTACATGTCGATAGGTCCAAAAACCTTATTTGTTGATAAGTACCACGATCATTTCTACATGATCCATCAAAACTCTATCTCTCAATAGATAGAAAAGTACCATATTTTGTTAATATGTATTAAACGATCATTCGTACATGATCCATCAAAACCATATCTTTCGATATGTAGAAAAATCTTTATCTCTCAATAGGTAGAAAACCCTAATTTAATCAATAGGTATTAATAGTCCTTAAATAAATTAGGATGCCTATAGCTATAAATAAATAAAAAGAAAAAGAAAAAGTTAACTATAACAATTATAAGGGTACTTGAACAAACCAAGATTTATATATAATTAAGGCCTTACTTATTGGGATTGGCTTAGTTGAATATTTAAATAATATTGTTTTGATTATGATCATAATATAAAAGGTTAAATTATTTAATGAAAACACGTAATAAATATTATTATATAATAAAACTAATATATCAGAATGTATAAATATTTTGGTTAATAATTTTATCAAGTGATTGATAAGAATATTTGAAAAGATAATGAATTATTTAAAAATTATTCAAATAAATTTAAGTAGGATAAAACCTAATAATTGGACTTTTATTCTACCTAATTTATTAATAGATTCCTTAAACAAATTAGGATGCTTATAGCTAATAAAAAGTTAACTATAACAATTATATGGACATTTGAACAAATCAAGATTTATAATTTTTCTTGGAATTTCTTGCCATGGTTTTATTTATTTAGTTTTTTTTTTGTGTGTCTTTCGACATGTAACTTCTTTTATACATTTTTATTTTTTTTCCCTTGGGTACATTCTTCATATTATCACGTTTTTTGCAAATCTTGTACTTTAGAGAAATAATTTGTTTTAATAAAAAAAACATATTTAAGATAAGATTATAAAAATTAAAGTTAGTCTACCAATTAAAATACCCAAAATAATTTATAAGAAAAATAATTTAAAAGTTTGAACAAACTATTAAATATTAATGGCCTTAATATTTTTGGAAGTAAATTGATAGAACAACATTTAATATTTTGTTAAAACAAACTGTGGAGAGTAAAAACTTACTCTTTTATTTCAAGATTACAGTAATATTGTAAATTTGTAAGAATCATTATTTAAAAAAATATGTAATACTTATCTGTTTGGTATAGTATAAAACTATAAAAAAAAACTATATATATATATATATATCCATTTACGTTTATTGAACCTATAAAATTTTGGCGCATAATTTCATCTTTTATATATATATATATATATATATATATATATATATATATATATATATATATATATCACATTGATGAGATAATACAAATAAACTAAATCTAATTTGAATTCAAATAAGATAAGTATTAGAATGAACAATTTCTTACTAATCAAACATATTCATAGCTTATTTTTTAATGTTTTAGATTGATTAGATGTTTACTTATTAAATAAATTCATCTATTTTACCACAAACACAACTTTAACCAATTTTATCGTATGAATATCACGTTAAAGCCGTCAAGTAATATAAAATTGATTCGATACAAATAAAAGGAGACAGTAGAACATTAAGATAGACTCCACAACGGTAAAATAGAACATAGAAAGGTCTTTCTATGTCTCCTAGATCCTAGCTAGGTAATTGACTTAATTTGTTGGCAGCTCTCTCATGGATTTCCTTTTCTTGGGCGGCAGTAAACAGTCTAGGAGTGGGCGGCGGCTGGTGCTGCTGTTGGTTGTCTCCGGCTGGTGGTGGTCGCAGGCGGCGCAGGTGAAGACGTCCGGCTCAGGTGTACGGAATTGGAGGGATCCGTTGGGAGGACTATTATTAACTTCTTCGTCTTCTTCTTCTTCTTCGACCGGATTCTTCATCGATACTTTCGCAGCCATATCTCAATATTTTTTACTCTCACAGATGACAGCTTATTTATAACCCCGACAGATATTAAACCCTAATACATTATCATAAAACTATTTCCTTTTTCTTTTTCCTTTTTATTTTCTTCCTATTTCTGTTATTTTACCGTTAAATCTATTACACATTTTTTAATATATATATATATATATATATATATATATATATATATATTAAAATATATTAACATGTTCAATCATTTTTTTAATTTTAATTAAATGTATAAGAAATTTGAGAAAATATATATGTAATAAGATCTTGTTTTTGGGACAAATTCAATTTTCACATTTTACCTAACAACTTTGAGAGTTTACCAATGCCACTAATAATTGAGAACTCAAATGTATGTTGATAAATTCTAAACATCGAATTCTCCTTTATCATCCGTAATTCAACAATCATTCGCATAAAGAATGAAGAACATTTAATCGAGAAATGTTCCCGCATCCAAGACTTGGATGTTGTCGTGAGGGTGATACACATTTAGGCTCGTTAACACTCTCACAAAAAATGAGAAACCCTCCAATGAATTGGGGAGAAACACTGAAAAAAATCACAAAATGGTAGTATTCTGAGCTGAGCTGGTATAAAGAAAGAAAATTTGTGTATAAAGAAAGAAAAATTCACTTATAAGAGTAGTTGTATAAAAACTTTTACAAAAGAGGTCAAATGAGGCTACTGAAGCCGAGAAAAAAATAATTAAAGATTTCAAAATTATGATATATAGAAAAAGTGAAATATAATGATTTATTTTAGAAGAATCGAAGAAAATAAAAGAAAATCCTTCTTACTTAAGTGAATTTGGTGCACTTTTATTAATTTTCCTGTAGAATAATTAGATATTTGAAAATCACATCTTTGTTAAGTTTCACGTGAAATAATTAGAATTTTTGACATCATACTTTTGTTAATTTTTAGGTGAAACATTTAGATTTTTAGACATTATATTTTTGTTAACTTTCACGTGAAACAATTAAATGGTTGGACATCACATTTTTTTATTTCATCCAAAAATCATAATTTTGTTAATTTTCACTTGAAATTTTTTAGATATCACACTTTTGTTAATATTTACATAAAATAATTAGATTTTTGAACATCACAGTTTTGTTAACTTTCACCTGAGACAATTAGATTTTTTGAATCACCGATTTTCTTATTTTTTATGTTGTGAAACTAAATTATGGTACTAACTCAAGTTATTATTTAATTATATTTATTTTAACTTCTTCTTTATTATATATAAAACATTATTGCATAACTGGTGTTAATGAAAGCAACATTGGTGTATTACAATTGTTAATGAAAATATACCATACTTGTGTATCATTATCCATCATGAAAACACATTTATTTTTAAAATGAAACAAATGATCATTTAAAGAAAAAGAAATATAATTTAAATAATGATGTTAAGAATTGTTAGAGATGATACAATTCCATATTGAAAACTTAACTTGATAATGAATAAATTAACTCACCAAATATCTCATTAAGAATCCTTTAAAGAATATAACTAAGGAAGTTTCCAAGTCCCTAACCAAATTCAATGATAAGCTCTAGCATTCCAATTATAAGGAAGGGTTAGAGAGAATTAATTTGTGACAATTTCATTCCATCTCTTAAATTGAAGACATAAAACATTACATAAGAAATAAGAAAATGGTCATATAATATATCTATCATTCATAACCCATTCAAAATACTACTGAGAATCTTTCTTCTTCAAATTAATAATGAAAGTGTATGATCACAAGAAGACGTTGTATTAATTGGATCAAATTATATGTTTTGGTTACTCGATTTTCTATCCACAATATTTTTTAGTAGATCATTGGAGTAGTTAGAATAATACAAATGTTTTTTTTGTACTTTAATTGTGAGATTTAATGAGAAGTTAATATTTTGAAGGCCAGATATCAATTAACCAAGATTATCATTACTCATTTTGGATTGGGTTGTAAAATTTCCAAAAAAATCAATTAGATATATATATAGATATATGCCTTATACTCCACAATTTTTAATCAAAAAATTTTCATATCATTTACCATAGGGGGCGTAAATTAGAGTTACTGAGCTAGGACATAATGTAAAAAAATATAGGAATTTGAACTTGTAAGAAAAAAATTCAAAATAAAAATAGCTAGCATATTATATGTTTCGAATTTTTTATGTACTGCTCCAACATAAATTTGTTTTTGAACTTAACATCTTATTATAGAATCCATTCTAAGTCCATAATGGAAGAACACAATTTTTTCATACTCAATCTTCATTAATAATTTATTCTCATACTAAAACATTTGGTTGGATGTTTGTGTTACATTACAAATGTTCAAATATTAAATCAAAATCCGATTTCATAGAAAAGAATGTGCATGTGTTCATTGGATTCTTACAAATCAGAAGAGATAATTGATTTATGAAATTGAATAAAAAAAACTTACTATGATCCAAATAAAAAAAAGAATACAATTAGGAAAAAGGAGAAATTGATTATTTGCATTGTTATTACAAAATACATATATTAGTTCTAAAAGAAATTGAAACTCTCTCATTTCATCTCAGCTTGATTATTATTCTTTTTCCAAAGCTTCTAATATACATTTTTTCTTGTAAGCTTTAATATGTATTTTAGTAATGCAATTAAGCCCTAATAGATAATTATCAAGACATTTCTATTTTTTCTTGAGAGTTTTCTTTGTATATTTAAATAAACTAAATAAACTTTATTTTATTTAAATAATCTTGACTAATGATTTTAAGGAGTTAAATTTTTTTTGTTAAAGAAATTTATTCGTATTAATATATAATGTTAAAAATATTTTTTAATAAAATGTATTTTAATATTTAAATTATTATGAACGGATATTGATATTGATATTGATATTGATATTGATATTGATATATATAATGAATTAAATGAATTTTAGTTGTCATGTTATTAATAATAAAAAAACTAAACCAAGCCTAGCATTATAATAACTTTTTATTCACAAAGAAAGAAATGTTTTTTTGGATGTGATATTCAAAGTTGTTAAAATTTCGAGTGAATTCTTAAAATTTTACAATTTTACGATTTCACATTAGGTTAACGAGTTTAATTTTAAATAAACTCTTACGATTTTAAATTTACGATAATAAGATTTTACGATTTTACGAGTTTATAAATAATTTCGATTTTACAATTTTATACGATTTTACGTTTAAAAAAATAAATTTATATTTAAAAATTAAAAAATAAAATTATTTTTTATTCAAATAAATTAATTAATATAAGTAATTTTTTAATAGTATTATTTACTCATTATTATTTTTTAATTAATTTTATATTTAAATATATAAAATTTTAAAATTAGTTAGGTACAAAATACTTAAATATATATAAATAATAATAATATATATCTATTATTTTTTAAAATTAAACTCTTACGATTTCAAATAACTCTAGATTTTACGAGTTTACAACTGGACAATGATTTTACGTAAACTCTCGATTTTGACATAATCAAAAACATCTTTTAAAATATTTACATAAGAATGTCAGATACCGTGAGTCAATCAAATTATATATATTATTATAAATGAACATTTTTAACCAATACAAATTAGACATAAGGAAATCTTTCTCAAATCTGACCAAATTTGTTTCAGAATGATTAAAAATTTGCACTAAAAAATGCATATCAACAATAAATTCATTCATAAAGTTTATCATATATCTCAATAAAAGTTTATTTTGTAAAATTTAAAAAAAAAAATTCTACCAAATGTTAAACTATATCTTAATTATTTTTCAAATTATCAAGATAAAAATTAATTTTTTTAATTAAGAAGAACTAGAATAATCCTTATCGCTATGATTTTCAGCTTTAATACAAAGCGTTTTAAATGTAATCAAACTCATGACATCTATGTTAAAGTTTTTTAAATGTAATCAAACTCATGGCATCTATATTCGATAAGACAAGTGATAATAAAACATGACATTCTTTATCTCTAGTAGTTACATTACAAAATCGACACATTTTGACACAAGTGTACTAGCATGGGGCAACCCATGTCACTATCACCAAAGTATTTCTAATTTAATAAAAATAGTTTAATCAATAATTCTATTTTTCTTAATAAAAAATTATATAAATAAATCATTTAGTAAATATTTTAATTAGAGAAAGAATATTTATAATAGAAAAATAATTATTTTTTTTATAATATAAATCAATAAAAAATTATAATATATGCATAATAAAACAATTTCTCTATTCTTATATTTGTTCTTTTCAGTCTCTCACATTTCTTTCCCAAGTTTATCATATCATGCATTCCTATTATTAAATATATCTTTCTATTTTAATATAAATAAATTAATGGGAAATTTTTTTAATACAAATAAATTAGCGGGGGTTGAATTAATTTTTTTTTATTTTAATATAAATAAATTAGCGGGATAGAAAGATACAAATATATTTGAAAATAATTTTATAACTAAAATGTAAGTAAGTTTGAATGAATTATGATTTAATTGCATAAATTGTGTATTTATTATTATATATTTATTTGAAATATATAATAAAAAATCAAATAAGGAATTATATTTCCTAAAACAACTAGTACGAAATCAGAAAAAAAAAATAAGGCACCTGAATCTTCCCTCTCTATCCTCTATGCGTCTTTTACGAAAATTTCTGTCTTTCTCCCCCAACGGGTACGCTCCGTTCTTCAATATTTTTTTTTAATCATAATCTTATATTGTATTCTCTAAATCACCTTGTTTTTTTCATCTGTTTACTGATCAGTTTCAATTTGCATGTTAGACTAGTCACGTTGAGTTGATTAACTGCATGTTGTCTCAAAAAAGTTCATACGAAAATGAAATAGTTTGTAGGAACTAATGAATCTCTAGTACTCACTTGAGCTATCACTAACTTTCAGATTTTACTCAGGTGTGTCCAGCATCTGGGTTTGTTGGATTTTGTGTTTATTTTGTTGTTATTTGATTTTTCACCATGTTTAGGGTTTATAGTTTTCCTTTTTCTTTTGCTTTTGCTTTTACTTCAGATCACCTTGTCTTTTGATCCTTGTGTATATACGTTTTTTGTTGGTCTCTTCTGTTGTAACATTGTTAGAGAGTTGATGAAAATAATTAATTTCCTTGAATTTTGTGTTGGATATAATGATTTTGTATCATTTTAGTCTCAATGGATTTAGGGAAGTAAATTTACAATACAGGTTTCTTTTCTCAAGGATTAAGGGAATTGCAGATATATTTTTTTAGGCTGTTTTGGATCTTGTTGATTTGCAGATAGATAGATAGATAGATATATACTCATTTTCTTCCGATTAGACCTTAACATTAATCTCGGTTATTATCTTGATTTTGTGGAAGATATTGCCACTGTTTTCTAATGTCGGTTATCTGTGCATTTAGATCTTACATGATATGCTTTGATGGGTCCTTAATATTAGGAGTCAATTTAGTAGTGCAGTTCAAATATCACCCAAGTATTTTGAACATCATGAAATAATTCCATCTCTAATAACACAATGAATATTACATTTTGCCACCTATTAATTGTTTATGCTCTTGCATGTCATCATCTGAAGTGATTTAAGACAGGATTTTTATTGCACCCTCACATATATCAATAATGACCCACATTATTTTTCTGCAGAAAAAATGAGGTCTTAAAAAAGTAATGGCACCAAATACAAGGACTGCAAAAGCACTTGGGGCAATGAGGGATCTGGGTATCCCTGAGGAAAAAACAAAACCAGTTTTACAGAGACTCTTAAAACTGTATAAAAGA
This sequence comes from Impatiens glandulifera, assembly GCF_907164915.1. Lineage (NCBI taxonomy): Eukaryota > Viridiplantae > Streptophyta > Magnoliopsida > Ericales > Balsaminaceae > Impatiens > Impatiens glandulifera. The sequence goes on along the minus strand of NC_061863.1, from coordinate 53,062,610 downwards.
AAATGGGAATTTATTGAGGGAGAAAATTACAGAGCCCTCGTTGATCTTATATTTGACGAAGATGAAGCACAGGTCACTCCTGAAAATAATGATATATGTTTATGTTTCTTATCTTTCGTTAAGATCTTTATCTGCATAAGTTACTGAAAGCTTGTGCCTTTTTCTCTTCTATTTTTTTTTATGGTTAACATGTTATTATTTTGAAGGTGAAGGAATATGAAGCTGATGAGCCTGAAAGTCCCTTGAAAAGATTATGTATAGAGTATAAAGATAACTATAGCCTCTCACCGGGTGAAAACCATACTCATTGGACAAGAAGCAAAGGAAAACAAGCTTTACAAATACAGGAACCGTCCAAGGAATGTCAAAAAGGTGCGTCTAACAGAAGTAAGCTAGTTTTCATAAGGGTAACATGATCTGATTAAGTTTGTACTACAGCAGGCTACAGGAGCAATGTCAAGGGCAAGAGAAAGGGCAAGACAACTCTTACAGTTGAAACTGGGCTGGCAGAATATGAAGAAATCACTGATGACATGGTCCAAATGATTCTTCCAGTTTCTGTGATTTATCCAGGTGCATTTAATGAGATCTCATTGTTTAGAATGCTCACACTTATTTGCCCTTTTGGGGATGCAGTTATAATTTATTGATTTTTCAGTTTATTTTCTAATCTCAGATCTTTCAGACAGAGAAGCTCCTTCACGTGAGGAAAATACAGTTAGAGGAGGGGCTGTGTGTCCAGAACCTGTCAATGTTGGAGACGTTAAAAATCATGAAGATAAAGTGCTAAATGAGAAGGCTGCAAATCTTGTGGATGATCCTTGTACTGATTTAGAGATAGCTGCCTCATCCTCTGGAGAGGTGAAAATTTATTTGAGTTGTAATTCTGCTATGGGAAGATCTGATTTTCATATGCCTAGTTTTGATGCTGTTCTGAAAATGGTGGAGGATAAACTCCTCAGATCCTACAATATCGTGGACCCAAGTTTCTCTTTGAAAAATATTATGAGTGATATGTGCGACTGCTTTCTTGAACAAGGAACAGAATCTGATAATTATGTTGTAGAAGCTTTTGGTTTATCAAAGCATTCTGATACAGTAGGTGAGAATAAAGAAAATGGCTCTGAAAACTACAAATCGAACCATCAAAAAGATAATATGAGCTCCCCTCACGACTATGACATTGCCAAGGGGCATGAAAGAGCAGTAATTACACTGGTGAATGAGGTGAATAATGAATGTCCACCATCGTTTAGTTATATTCCCCAGAACATTGTCTTTAAACGTGCGAATGTGAGCTTCTCACTGCCCCGACATGGTGATGATAAGACAGCTTGTTCAGGAAATTGTCTATCAGCGTCGGTACCTTGTGCATGTGGCCCCGGTGGCCATTGTGCATACACCATAGAGGGTCTTGTTAAAGAAGACTTTTTAAATGAGTGTATCTCTATGAATCGCGATCCACAAAAGAACTGCCCACAATGCTACTGTAAGGAGTGCCCACTAGAAAGATTTAAAAATGAGAAAATCTTGGAACCTTGTAAGGGTCACTCGATAAGGGAATTCATAAAAGAATGCTGGAGGAAATGCGGTTGTAGCAAAAAATGTGGAAATCAGGTTGTGCAGCGTGGCATAACAATCAATTTGCAGGTTAGAACAATATACATTAAGGGCATCAATACATAATACATAATATGATTTTGATTTCCCTCTCATTATTTGTTTGCATTCTTACTTTTAGGTTTTTATGACCCCGGAAAGCAGAGGATGGGGCCTTCGAACATTGCAGGACCTTCCAAAGGGGGCTTTTGTATGTGAATATGTGGGCGAAATATTGACAAATGAAGAGTTTTATAAGCGAGTGTCAGCCAGAGCAAATAGTGAAGAAGCACATGCATACCATGTTTTGCTTGATGCAGATTGGTCATGTGCAGCAAAACGTATCTTAAAAGATGAAAAAGCTCTATGCTTGGATTCTAGTCGTTATGGGAACATTTCAAGGTTTATCAATCATAGGTAAGTTCCATATGAACTGTGACTGCCTTATTTTGTTTCCATTTAAAATTATGTACGCTGTTATATTGTGTTAGATGTTTCGATCCCAGTCTGGTTGGGATACCAGTGGAAGTGGAGACACCGAATCATACTTATTATCATGTATGGTATCTTCTTCTTCCTTTTTTCACATCAATATATATCACTTATATGTGGAGACTCGTAGTTCAGTCATAGAGCACAAGAATTCATGTTCTCATGGTCATGAGTTTGAGTCTTCAAACTCGGACCATTTACAGAAATAAAAATAAAATAAAATATATACATATCACTTATCTGATTTCCTTAATTTGTTAATGCCCGGTTCCCCTTTATCCGCAGCTTGCTTTCTTCACGACAAGAGAAGTGAAAGCATTCGAGGAATTGACCTGGGTAAGTTGTTATTGATAATTGTCACTACCATTGTACTGTTATGGGCAATTAAAATAAAGTCAAATAAGTAACATATCTTCTAAATTAGTAACATATCTCTTAATTTGTAGATATTTTGGAAGATTTTTAATCTTTGACCCGATATGTATTTTAAATCCATATATCTTGATTTTCAATGAATTTCCGATTAGACACATTCCTTGTGAGATTAGTTGACTTTAATTTTTGAATATTATCTAATCTCATTAGTATTATTATGGATGTTAATTCTCGGGATAACATTAATGTTCATAATGTGTGATATGTGTAGTCGGATCTCGCTACTTTCTTACTGAGATTGACTTTGAAACCTTACATGCAAGTGCCATTTTGTGCAGGATTATGGGATTGATTTTGATGATCACGAAGATCCAACAATCAAGGCCTTTAAGTGCGAATGCGGCAGCAAGTATTGTCGAAATATTAGACGCAAGAGAAGTAAGTTGTTCCTTTAGTATTGTTTCTGAGATTCCAACATTGATAGAAGTTGCATTAATTTAATTGTTATAGGCATGACAGTACTTTTTATATTATTTTTTACTTTTCTGGAGTAGGATCTAAATCAGAACGATGAAGATGAAGCATTTTGGTCATTTTGTCTTGCCACGATTGATGATGATTTGGAGCAGTGTTTTTATGTTAATATACATAGAATTGCGTCGGATAGTGAAGAAAACACAAAATTTATTTTGTTTGTGGAAGAAGTACCATTCTTATAAATACAGTTTAAGTTATTAATTTCTAATTATGTTCCTGAGAAATTTCTAATTAATTTCCAATTTTTACCATTTAAAATATCCTAGTGGGTGGGTTTATATGAACATATTTAGTGAGAAATGAGAATAAAATAAAATATATAACATATCACTATTTTCCTTTTTACATTACTATTTCATTTATTAACGGATAATTCAAATGTGGTTAATTTGTAGTGTTATCTAATTATTTTTTATCCATTGAAAGTCATGTTATAAATCTTACAACCATTCAATTGCCATCAATATTGATTGTTAACTAAAATTTTCATTTGATTTGTAATAGACTATTGCATGTATTTGATTTTCAATTTTAATTAATATTTACTACTAGCTAAAATCAACTATTAGATTTTTTTTCAAATGTAATTGATGTTTACGACTCTAACTAAAATTTTCATTTGATTTGTAAAAGATCATTGCATGTATTTGAATTTTCAATCGTAATTGATGTTTACTGCTAGCTAAAATCATCTATTTGAATTTGAATTTTCAATTATAATTAATGTTTATAATTTAACTGGAATGAATTATAATCTATCATTCTATTTGAATTTCAATTGCATCAACAATGTTGATTGTGAACAAAAATCTTCATTTGATATGTAATAGACTATTGCATGTATTTGAATTTTCATTTGTAATTGATGTTTACTTAAAATCAACTATTTTGAATTTGAATTAATTATCAATTGTAAATGATGTTTATAAATCAAATAGAATGAATTATAACCTTTCATTTTATTTAAATTTCAATTCCCATCAATGTTGATTGTTAACTAAAATATTTTTTTTATTTGTATTAATAGACTATTGTATGTATTGAATTTTCAATTGTAACTGATGTTTACTGCTAGCTAAAATCATTTATTTGAATTTTCAATTGTAATTGATGTTTACTGTTAGCTAAAATCTTGAATAATGCTAACATGTGAATGATGACTTTGATTAGTAATATATGGACTATTATTTTCTATTTATATTTTCAATACTAACTAACATCTATAACTCAAATCCTATAAGCACGTGGGATGGTTAACTTTAATTTGAAATTTTTTTAATTATAATTGATATTACTTTTGGGATAATAATAATAATAATAATGTTCATAATATTTTATAATAAAAAAAAATAACATGATCTCTACTTTCATAAATTTTGACTTCTCACTTCAACTTTAACAGGGATGTGACTTTCATATTAATATTTGTAATTGAAACGTTACAAATACCAGTTTGTGTAGGATTATGAGAATGAATTTTATGATCATCATGAGATCTTTTAATTGCCAATATGGCTACAAATTCAGTCAAAATATTAAACGCAAGAATAGGAAGTTGCGCTGTATGATTAAAAAGGTCTTTCTACACCTATATATTTATAGAGAAAATAATAACCAAAAATCCCCTATACCCTAAAGGAATCTGCGCACTTAATCTTAAGATCTCTATGCATAATTGATAGGATAAAAAAGCGTATAGAATAATACCTATTGATGCGTGAATCGAGTTAGAAGGAGATATGAGCCTTATGCAGGCCCGAACCTGCTGTGTAATAAGTGAGACAATTGTTTCAGGCTCAAATATTTTTGAGACACCAAAATCTTAAAAAAAATAAATTATAATGATATGTTCATGGGTTTATTTTTAAAAAATCCATAAATAATAAATGATAACCTATCAATGATAAACCCTAACTTAATTTGTATCAAAAAAATAAAAATAAAAAACACTATCTTACTGGGAGAAAAAAATCGCACGATTCTCACTTATCAACAAAATTCAGGAAAAGAAAAAAAAATAAGAACAAGAATTTTGGAAAAAGAAAAGGAAACACTTCCCCAAAACCCCAAGCCCGTCGTCGATCCTCCAGCTTGCCGGAATCAGAGCAGAAAATTCGGCCGTCTCCTTCCCCGAGCACTTGGGCTTTTTTCGCTCGTTCCAACCTTGTTTCTCGGCACTGTGCCACTGCCCACTAGAGTTCTTCTTCCGATTTCGGTGAGATTTTGGTTCGATTTACTTGATTATTTTTTTTGTTGACATATTGGTTTTTTTAGTATTTACTTGATGATATTTTTACAAATACTATTATATTTAAATCGATAAAAAAAATATATGTATGAATATTAAGTTTTGAAGGCACCAAATTTTGTGCTCGCCTCAAGACTCGAAATCTCAGGTCCAACACTGTCCTCATGTGTCTTTGGCTGCTAAACGAAAAAACAAGATACAACAGTCAAATATTGATTAGTTGGAATATATGGTCTCATGTATCTAAAAATACTTTCAAATAAATAATTGTTTGAGTATATCATAATTACTTCAAAAATAATTGTGGAACTGTCCGTCTTTTACTATAAGAAAATAATTGATCAATTACAGGTTTAATTTTTTTTTATTTCTTTGTACATCTTTATGTGTCGTCTCCCTCTACATATTTGAACTATCTATCATATAAATAGGCTCTAAAATTTTTAAGACAAGAATTTAAAATTGCGTGAAACATTCCTTAAATAACTTTTGATTATAAATTATTTTATTTTATAAATAATATATATATTTTTTTAATATAAACTGCATGATTAATAGATTTAATCATATATTACTTATTTCATAGATAGATAATATTTTTTAAATCTTAATTCTTTAATTAAACCTCTTTAATTATATGTTATTTTTTATTTTATTTCATAAATAAATAATATTATTTATTATTAATAATATCTAATATATATTAATAACTAACCTCTTTTAATCCAATATCTGAACTTAGTGTGACCTCATGTGATTCAATTATAATTAGTATATGTTTAACCCTCTTAATCGTAGTTGACTTCTATTAAAAAAAATACTATGAACTTTTAAAACAAATTGAATTAAAATATCTTCATTTAATTGTCATATTCAGGTTTAATTTGTACATTAAAATAGAGTACATAATTCTTCTACCATGTTAATAGTTTTATTAATTAGACTATTTACATTATAATAAAATATACTATCTTCAATCATTTTCTATATATATGTGTCATTTAACTCAATGATATATTACAAAGTTAATGATTAAAAGGCCATGAATTCGAGATTTCATGAATACTTTTTCATAAATAAAATATTGTTACGTGTTAATTTTATGTTATAAGGGAATCAATTTATCATCCCTGATAGTGTTTGAGATGGTAAAAAAAAATGAAAGTAAAAGTTTAGATTTTAAAAGATATTCTAGTATCAAACAACTCTTAAATTTACCATCAGCCATAACAATTTTGACAAGTTAAATTTTTTATTATAGGTAGATAAATTGAGATAATCATAATTGCGAGAATATATATATATATATATATATAAAAATATTTTTTAATCTTTTAGTTTTGGACAAATGATCTTTATGAATTATCAAAAAATATATATATATATATATATAGAGTAATGATACATACAGCACGCACCTTCACACATCATTTACTTCATTTAAAAAGAAAGAAAAAATATATCTTAAAAAAAAATACAAGAGAGAGAAAAATATTTTCTCTTTCTTTCAAAATGAGGTAGATACTATACGAAAATGTTGTATAAGGTGATATATATATATATATATATATTCATATATTCATCATCAAATTAATAAATATATTGTCTCTATACTCTATTCTTACACAAATATTTAATATACTTATAGATATCTAAATATAAGTTATAAATTTTTAATATTCAATAGATCACTTTAATTAATTTAATTTTTATTATGATAATAATCAATATACGAATTAATTCTAATATACCTAAACAATCGACCTTGCTTGGTGATGCACAATAAGATGGATGTGTATTGAGGTGTCTTTATTGCATAGAAAATGGAGAATCAATCCTAGGTATAAAAACAATAATAATCCTTATTTCGACAAGTCACTTTGATCCATTCAAATGAATTTAGAAATATATATGTAATGAGATTGTTTTTAACAATAGAAAAACTGTTAGATGGTTGGATTATCACTTTGCGTGTTTCATCCTTTGAAAATATTGAAATTTACCATTACAATCACAACTTTAAATATAGTTATGATTAATTAAGGCGAATTGTTAGCATATTAATTAATTAATTAATTAATTAATTAGTAACCCAAGTCCTTGATCAACCTTAATTAAAGTACTTAAGTCTGACTTTATAAAGGAAAACAATGAAAAACTAGAATATTGGTGATATCAACCCAATTATTATTATACAAATTAACACAAAACATAATATATATATATATATATATATATATATATATATATATATAGTTCTCCAAATTATTATTGTACACATGGAATAAGTAGTTGAATTTTATAAATGTAATGGAGCTTAATATAAAAACAATAATAATAATTAGTATGGTGGGCTAGGGATAGTATCGAAGCCTGAGGGATATGCTGGTGGTAGGTCGTAATCTCCATTGCTGCTCACACTCTGCAGGGTCTTGCGACCTGCACTTACAATATTCAAATATTAATCCCTTTTCCAAAAAAAAAAATATACATATATTTATATATATAGTTATTTGATGAGCTTACCAATTATATTACTGTACTGAATTAGTAATTGGGGCTTTGTTGGTTCGTGATCAAGAAGAGACACCATCGCCAACAGCACAACCAAAGCCAAGGCCGTGGCTGAAACATATTTCATGACCATCTTCATCTTCATCATGTGATGATCATCAGACAACTTATTAATATTCATGATCATGTCTCCTTAGTACTTGTAAATATATATTGTAATTAATTTGGGTGTATTAATTCAAGAAGATATGAATATGATGATCATGATCATGTGATATATATAGCTAGAGCATGTGTGACCAGGTCAGGGATCCAGATGGACTTTTTTTAAATAAAATATTTGTATAGAATGAGTTATTGCATATATCATGAGTTTGACTAAGACTAGCTACTTGGACTTTGGATTCTATTTGAATTTTCAATTGTCATTGATGTTTACCCAACTCAATAGCTAAAATTAATCTTTAATTCAATCATTTTACCTTCTTCTAGTTGAATTTTAAAACACGCTTTTCAATTTGAAAAGTTCAAAACAAGAATAATGAATTAAGTTTAGTTTTCTAGATAATTATTATTTCCACCCAGACCAATATATCTTCATCAAATATCTAGTGTAAAAACGCGCTTTACCAGTGCTATTGTACATCAATTTCATTTGAATCGAATCACACCTTCGTGTGGAGTGTTAGTTCGAAATTAGTTTTTGTCAAAAGACCAAGTCTTTTTGTACATCAGATCTCGTGTGAAGCGCGGTTCACAAGAGAGCGTTGTACAACAAATATAGTATAAAACGCACTTTATTTTGATGATATTAAGTGGAATATAAGCTAGGTACTAATATGTGAACAAAATTAATTTGGACTCATTTAAAAATAAATAATTTTAAAGATTGATTGTTATTATTTGGTTTTAGTGAGGGTAAAATATAAATAAATTTATATATATATATATATATATATATATATAAATTAAGTTATTTTAATTAATTTTCTTTTATTTAAATCAATATCAATATCATAAAAATAAAAAGAATTCTTTTTTTTTTATTAATTTATAACATTAAGTTATTTTGTATAAAATTATTTACAAGTTTTTGTATAGCTTTACAAGAGGGCAATGTACATCAATTATCGTGTAAAGTTTGATTTACAGGAGAGCGTTGTACAACAAATATCATGTAAAACACGTTTTATAGAAGACCTACTATACAACGCTCGCATGTGAATCGATTCACACATTCGTGTGAAGCGTTAGTTTGTAGTTAGTTTTTGTCAAAAGACCAAGTTTTTTTTGTACGTTAGGTCTAGTGTAAATCACGTTTTACAAGAGAGCATTGTACAACAAATATCGTGTAAAGCGTGCTTTACAAGATAATTGATGTACAATGCTAATGCTATTGTGTGAAACAATTCACACGTTCTCTTAAATCACGGATCCCTTAGACCGCTTAAATCATCAACTATATCACATATAATGAGTTACATAATGTTTTTACAAATTAAGATTACAATCTAACGGATCACATAAACTTTCAAAAACATCATCATAATCAAAGATGGTACATACATATACAATTTAGCAATGGTGGAAATACCTAAACCTAGATATCTATGGAGATAAGAGAAAGTAGTTGAATAAATGATTTTTTCTTCTAAACAACTGCCTTTTTTTTTATTCGTCTCCTTGTCTTTGTCTTGTTCTTGTCTCTTGGAATTTATAATCTTAGAGATTATATAAATCCTGAAGAACAACATCAGGAAAGATGGCAAATACATATATAATGCATCTTTACATATTGTGGAAATACATAAACCTATGTATCTAAGGAGTGAAGAGAAAGTAGTTTAAGAAACATAGATTTTCTTTTTAACACATACCTTCGTCTTGATTCGCCTCCCTCTCTCTGTCTTCATTCTTTTCAAAATTAGATATTTATCGAAAACTGAGGACACCCAAAATAAACTTTCATTGCCTATTTACTCAAAATAAGATATTAATCGAAATTTGAAAGACCCAAGACGAACTTTCATCATATACTTTTTCAAAATCAGATATCTATCGAAACCGAGGACACCCAAGACGAACAAACAAATGTTTATTCGTTCAAGTTGAACCGATGTTTCAAAAGCAGGTAACTAGTTACTTAATACTATTTCAAAATCAGATATCCTATAAAGTAATTAGATAACTAGTGATATCTCTTTACTCAAGCTCAAGATCTAGAAAAACATTTGACACTCATCCTGCCTTAAACTTTGCACACTCAGCCCACTTGAACCGCATACTTCTCCTTGAACAAATTAACTTTTAATATACTAGTTTTTAAATAATGTCCAACAACTGGAAATTCAAGAATATATTTTCAAGAAATCTCATTCAATTCTTCAATTCTTTTGAACCGCATACTTCTCCTTGAACAAATTAATTTTTTTAATTATCTTCAATTCTTTTCACCATGTTTAATAGTTTCTTCGAAATCGTGAATGTCATTCCTTTTAAATTGACCGAGTATCTCATCTAGCCCATTTTTCATTATTAGGAATCACATTCAAGTTCCCATTCATCTTCTCACATTATATGACAATTCAATGATCTCATTCGCCATTTAGCTCCTTTTTCATGACTAAAAATCTCATTCAATGTGTCAATTATATTCTCAATAAAATGACAACTCAATCGTCTCATTAATCTTAACTATGATCCACAATGTATGGAAAATTAAGATAGAACAAAATAAATACCCAAATCATCACCTTTGAATTGATCGAGCCTCCCATCTAGCCCCTTTTTCATTACTAGTAACTCACTCAAAGTCTTATTCATTTTCTCACATTGAAAGATAATGCAATCATTTCTTCTTGGTTCGTTTGAGAGTTTCTCTCATGATGTCTCCACCTAAATTTATAAGTGTCTTCCATTAGTCTTTATTTTCTTACTCTTTCATTTATATTGCGTGTTAACTAGAAATATTCAAATCCTTAATCACCCGTCAACTCAATGCAAACTTGCAATTTGGCCATAAAAATTGCCTTGTCAAAATGTCGACAATGTGGTTATTATGAAATGATTTTTTGATAAGATGACCAATGATATATATAATTATTTGATGTACAATATTTTTTTAAGAGTGGTGTACATTATTCAGCAATTATAAGAGTGGTGTACATTATTCAGCAATTATAAGAGTGGTGTACATTATTTTTTTAAGAGATAAAATATATAACTTCAGAAGATCTAGAAATGTCCCAAGACACCTTCTAGTCAGAGGAATCCTCTTTGATGGCTTCGATGCTAGTGGTTCCCTACGCATGCCAGAAAACAACGACTCTTTTGCTATCCCAGACTTCATACCATCTCAAGAACAAGTTATGGGCTTAGGGGCCCATTCCTAAAGCTTGGTCAGAAAAACGTTATCCTAGACTATATTGAGGAGTAAGGAAAGCCCGCTTCTTCCCCTGATCTTTCTTGAACTATTCGATCCTAGGTCCCCGACTTTGGTTGCTTGGTCGGGATAGAACCGACGCTTAGTAAGCTAAGGTCTAAGGACCCCTAACCTAGATTGGAGCTATGAAGCTTACCGCCCTTATGTGAGAGCACCACCTCTTCGCTGGTGATGTATTCCCAAAGCATGCTAGCAATCTCGTCATCGGGGGTTAATGTCACTTCATTAGACTGAATTTGATTCAGATAGATTCGAATAAAAATGCTAGAAAACTCAACATTATCGTAATTTTCTACTTTATGCATGATAAGATTCTTAATCTTAGCATAGACTTGTATATTTTTTAAATATTTTTTTTAAGTAATAGGTTAGCTCAAACGGGGGCAGTGGGTAGGCAACTCAATAGGCATTTAGTGTGGGGAGGTAGCCGTTCACTCGTCTTTTAGTTCAGAGGCGTAGGATTCTCAATTTATCTTTTTTTATACTAGTTCCAGAGAAAAATATTTTAGTAAGAAGCAGGGTGTTCTTTCTTGACATTCTCTTTCTTTATTATGCCAACCTAAAATAAAATAGGGATACAGAGCTTGACTTGAAAACAAATAAACCCTATCATAACAAAGCGGATAGGGCACTTTTTGCAAATAAGTAGGGCTTTCTCTTCTTCGACTTACAATTAAATGTCTTATGCATCCTGCCTCATTGACATTCTATTAAGGTGCAGTAAAGCAGTAAAAGTTAAAGCTTAAGCCTACACAGTCAATGAAGGAGCACTAGCGTGAAAGGAAAGGCAGGCTACCCCACCGATCGGTGAATAAAAGGCAAAATCGGACAGGTATTCAGGGTTACCAGCCTAGTCGGCATTTGAAAATGCAGTTAGATGAGTCAAGCAAAAGTGAGACCGAACCCAAGGGTACCTTTGAGATACTAAAGAATGCGTTTGACAGCAACCATATGAGTTGTGATAGGAGCATACATAAATTGGCAGACCTAATTCACAGTATAGGTAATAGCAAGGCGAGTAATAGTTAAGTACTGTAGAGCTCCCACCAGGCTGCGATATAAGGAGACATCAACAAGAAAATAACCCTTCAAAGTAGAGAGCTTGGAGCCATATCAAACTGGAGTAGAAATGGGCTTGGCCGTAAGCATGTTGGCACGCTGGAGTAGATCTAAAGTATTTACTTGGTTTGAGTCAGAACTAAGCGATCAGGCGAACGCGAGACCTCCATACCCAGGATATAATGAAGGACCTTGGTGTGGTGACCTTCATCTCAAAGCATCGCGACAGAGAATTCATAAGCGAGCGTGATTCTCTCGTGAATCGCCTTCAGCAAGGCATTCGACTTTTGTCAAATCAGAACCAACCACCACTACTTTGCGCTTGAAGAGTTGAGTGGTCGCCGGTCCTTCCGTGCACAGATATAGATTCATTCTTCGTATCTGGTCCAGCCTCTTTCCCAGCAATCTCTGGTATGCGGCTTTAGGCTTTCCGCGAGCTCCATCCGGTTGGTAAGAAGTCAGTCTTGTTTGGTAAGACGGAATTGGACAAAGAAAAGAGAGTGCTCGACCTCCACAACGACCAACAAAGACCGTAATTACATAGAAAATGGCTCCTCCCCTTCTCCGTTTTTAAGGCGGCAAACATTATGGCGGCTGGAAAGAAAGACGACCTCACATTCTCTGGTTGGTGTCAGTGAGAGCAATTTGTCTATCCCCACCTTCTTTTGTAGATAGAATCTTCAATGGGTGGAAAGAAGTAACCTTACGTTGAAAGGTGCTTGCTGAGTTTAAAATCAGGCTCAGGACATAAGGATTAATGGGCAATTGCCTTATTTTTTATAAAGGAGGAGAGGAATAGCTCATTAGATCCATGCCACTTCGAACTCCAAGTCTTAAGCCTTTATACTTAACCGCTTTCCGCTTTCCATCGATGATGTTGAGTGTTGACATTAGCTATAAGAGGCATGGAAATATCCAACTCCACTGCAATTCTAGCAAACCTACCTCTCTTCCCTGATTTTGTGTTGAAATCTATCTTTATTGCTTTCCCAATCAAGATTGGGATCTCTTCCCTGATTCTGTGTTGAAATCTATCTTTATTGCTTTCCCAATCAAGATTGGGATGGCTTCAGATTTCCACCTGCTAGTATGTCATTATTCACTCTAACATTGTGAAGATTGCAACTTTGTGAATGATAACCAGATTTGAGAGGATGAAAAAAAAACCTATTACAAAATAAAAACAAACAAAATATCATAAAAGCTACACTCTTTCTAAAGGAAAGATGTGTGCTCACTTAAGGGCCAAACCTGTAATTGAAAATAAATAAAAAATGAAAACTGTAAATTAAAATGGTTTAATTTGAGTATTTATATGTTATTAAGTGATCGATAAGAATATATATGAAAAGATAATGAATTATTCAAATAAATTGAAATAGGATAAAACCTAATAATTAATTGGACTTTTATTTTACCTAATAGATTCCTTAAATAAAGGAGTATGTATTCCGTAATGATATAAAAACCAATAAAAAAAATTACATTACAGTGAAAATTTGATAAATTTTTTAATTTAATATATATATTCAAATTAATCACCGCTCTTGACCCGATAATCTTGACATTTTGAAAATTAAGCAATGATTAAAACGTCTCGCGTTCATTAAATTTTGTATTTTGTGTTGAATTTAAAATATAAAGTCTTATTAGCCTAGTTGGTTAAAAGGTTTTACTTGGTGTAAGTTCGAAACATACCCATAACATTTAAAATTTTATTTTTAACCATTTTAAGTTTATGAACGAGTCAACCCACAATTTACTCTCACGTACATATTTAAATTAACCACAATTTGGAACCGACAATTCAGACATTTTGAGCATCGTTATATATATATATATATAATAATTATAAGGGTACTTGAACAAATCAAGATTTATAATTTTTCTTTGAATTTCTTGCTAGCCATGATTTTATTTATTTATTTATTTATTTATATATATATATATATATATTTTGTGTCTTTTGGCATGGAACTTCTTTTATACATCTTTATTTTTTTTCCTGGGGTACATTCTTCATGTTATCACCTTCTTTGCAAATCTTCTAATTTAGAGAAATAATTTGTTTTTATAAAAAAAAACATATTTAAGATAAGATTATAAAAATCAAAGTTAGTTTACCAATTAAAATACCCATAAAAATTAGTATTTACTTAAGAAGAAAAATAATTTAATAGTTTGAACAAACCATTAAATATTAATGGCCTTAATATTTTTGGAAGTAAATTGATAAAACAACATTTAATATTTTGTTAAAACAAGAGGTGGAGAGTAAAAACTTACCTTTTTTTTCTAGATTACATTAATATTGTAAATTTGTAGGAATTCTCATTTAAAAAAGAGTAATGATAGGGGAGCTAAAGATTTGCAGCGAATGTGCAGCGAACCTATGTGCAAGGCTGACTAGTCATGATGACTCAACATTTCAAATTTTATTTACCTCTCTTCTGGTCATTAATAATTTCTCTTTTTTTTTTATTAATTATTTATTTTTTATCTCTTCTTCAATCTTTATTAATAATTTATTTTTATAGTTAATTTGTAAATATATATTTATATATTTTATTATTTAACTTATTTATTTATAAGAAATTTAGAATAATAATAATAGGGACAATAACAAATTAAATAAATATATATATTATATTTGATAAATTAAGATAATAAAAAATTAAATATAAAAATTCTTAATTTTTTTAAATTAATTATCTCTCCTCTCCCTATATATAATTTATATATTTATTTATTTTTAAAACGATTTATAATATGGAAAATAAATAAATTAAATATATAATTTTTAAAATTATATATATTTTTTTACTTAAACTCTTTAGTAGATGTTTTTTCTTTTTTCTCTCTTTAATTTTTTTTATATATTATTTTCTTGTAAATTCTATTATAAACATAGGCCTTGTTCTCTTTGGGTTATTTAAAAAATCCATAAAAAATCCATTTTTAAATCAATCACTTCTCACCAATCACATCACTCATATCATTAACCAAAATACAAAAATACCCTATATTTTAAATTATTATTTTTTATTTTATTTATATATATCAATACCCTTTAAGTCTTTTTACCAAAACTAATCATTAATTTCTCAAAATCATCATCCATCATCCAATCTTTTTCTCTCTTGGTTTTTTAAAAAACCCACAACAGAACAAGGCCATAATTAATTAACTCAAAATGTTAGATATTCTCTTTTCTTATCCTATGGGTTAATTTTTATCAAACATTTTTTTTTATTTATAATTGAATATTAATATATCATAGTTTGAGTTATATTTATTTTGAATATTAGTATATTTGAGTTAGTTAATCTTGACAAATTTTTATTTTTCATTATAAATAGTATATTTAATTTATTACTCTCTATTATTATTATTTTAAATTTCTTATAAATAAATAAATTAAATAATAAAATATATGAATATATATTTACAAATTAATTATAAAAATAAATTATTAATAAATATTGAAGAAGAGATAAAAAATAAATGATTAATAAAGAAAAGAGAGAGAAATTATTAATGACTCAAAGAGAAGTAAATAAAATTTGAAATGTTGAGTTATCATGCCTAGTTAGTCTTCCACATAGGTTCGCTGCAAATTTTTGACTCCCCTATCATTACTCATAATCTCTCTATATATATATAAAAATTGTTAAAAAAGATTAGTGTAATATGATATAATAAATGGTAATTTATAAATAATCATAAAGCATTAAAAAAACACAATTGTCTACCATGTCACAAAATCTTCCACATAGGTTCGCTGCAAATCTTTGGCTCCCCTATCATTACTCATAATTTATATATATATATATATAAATTGTTAAAAAAGATTAGTGTAATATGATATAATAAATGATAATTTATAAATAATCATAAAGCATTAAAAAATACGATGGTCTACAATGTCACAAAATATAACGAGATTAACCATTTGGGAATAATAATGAAAACATAAAAAAAAATGTTCACCAGCGCAAATACATTTTTTTATAAACTATATATAACTTTAAGAGCTATAAATATCCGAAACAAAAATTATACGCGGCATTTACCGTTTATTGATACTATAAAATTTGGCGCATGAGATTATACAAATAAACTAAATCTAATTTGAATTAAAATAAAGATTAGTATTAGAATGAATGATTTCTCACTAATCAAACATATTCATAGCTTATTTTTTTAATGTTTTAGATTGATTAGATGTTTACTTATTATATAAATTCATCTATTTTACCGCAAACACAACTTAAACAAATTTTATCGGGTGAAAATCAAGTAAAGTCGTCAACTCATACAAATTTGATCGATAAAAATAAAAAGAGACATTAGAACATTAAGATAGATTCCACAACGGTAAAATAGAACATAGAAAGGTCTTTCTATATATCTCTTCCTAGGTTGACTTAATTTGTTGACTCTCTCATGGATTTTCTTTTCTTGGGAGGCAGTAAACAGTCTAGGAGTGGGCGGCGGCTCGTGGTGGTGGTGGTGCTAGGGTTGGTTGTCTGGTCGCAGGCGGCGCAGGTGAAGATGTCGGGCTCAGGTGTGCGGAATTGGAGAGATCCGTTGGGAGATTCGCATTTGTTGATATTAAGGTTAAAACAACAATATTCACTTATGGGAGGACTATTATTAACTTCTTCTTCTTCTTCGACCGGATTCTTCATCGATACTTTCGCAGCCATATCTCAATATTTTTTACTCTCACAGATGACAGCTTATTTATAACCCCAGATTAATAGACAGATATTAAACCCTAATACATTATCATAAAACTATTTCCTTTTCCTTTCTTCTTCTTATTTTCTTCCTATTCTGATATTTTACCGTTAATCTATTACACATTTTTCAATATTTTAATTTAATTTAAATGTATAAGAAATTGAGAAAATTTATATGGAATAAGATCTTGTTTTGGGCGGCAGATTCAATTGTTCACATTTTACTTAAATATTTTGACACTTTGCCTTTGTCATTAATAATTGAGAACACTCATGTATGTTGATGAATTCTAAACATTGAATTCTCTTTCGTCATCAGTCATTCAACAATCATTTTCATAAAGAATGGAGAACATTTAATCGAGAAATGTTCCGGTCTCTAAAACTTATATGTTCTCATGAGGGTGAAACACATTTAGGGTTGTTAACACTCTAACCAAAAATGAGAAATCCATGAATTGGGATTTGGGAGAAATACTCTGAAAAAAATCACAAAATAGTAGACATGACGTTTGTGTATAAAGAAATAAAATTTCACTGATAAGAGAACTTATATAAAAATTTTTACAAAAAATGATGATGATACAGCTAAAACAGGCAAAATGAGGCTACCGAACAATAATTGAAAATAATTGAAAATAATTGAATCAAAATATTAGAGAAATCTCCACAACTAACAAAGTTATGATTAAAAAAATGAAATATAATAATTTATTCTAGAGAAATCGAAGAAAATAAAAGGAAATTCGTTTAAGTGCATATGATGCACTTTTGTTAACTTTTACGTGGAACACTTAGAATTTTAGACATCGCACTTTCATTAATTTTCAAGTGGAATAATTAATTCTTTGGATATAACACTTTTGTTAATTACGTGGAGATATCACACTTTCATTAACTTTCATGCGGAATAATTAAATTTTTAGACGTCACACTTTCGATAACTTTCACGTTGAACAATTAGATAGATTTTTGGACATCATACTTCCACGTTAACTTTAACGTGGAATAGCGAGATTTTTGGACATTATACATATGTTAACTTTTACGTGGAGCAATTAAATTTTTGGATATCACACTTTTATCAACTTTCACATATAATTCGATTTTTCGATATCACACTTTTGTTAACTTACATGTAAAACAATTTAAATTTTTGGATATCACACTTTAATTTGTTAACTTTCACTTAAAACCATTAGACTTTTGGCCATCACAAGTTTATAATTTTTTTTATGTTGAGAAACTAATTTATGGTAACTCAAGTTAGTTATGATTTAATTTTATTGATTTTAATTCTATTTTTATTAAATATTCCAAAAAAAAAAATTGTATTACAATTGTTAATGAAAATACAACATTTGTGTATCATTATTGGTAATGAAAACACACTTATTTCAAAAATGAAACAAATGATTATTTAAATAAAACAAATATAATATATATATATATATATATAATAATAATAATAATAATAATAATAATAATAATGCTTAAATCTAGTTTGTGATAGGGGATTAATTTGGATCTTGGTGTGAGTTAAAATAGGTATGACCAGTATGGGTTAAATCGTTTCTTGATTTGAAAAAAAAAACGAATAATATAGATATTTTTTCTTCTCTAATTTATTTTTATAACTAACAACAAATAAAATATATAATAATTTTAACAATGTAAGAATTAATAAATTTTATAAATAAAAATTTAATTATACTAAAATAATAAAATTTATTATATATTAAAAAAATACAAATATATAGATATATATATAAATAATTAATAATATAAAAAGTTAAATATCTAAAACTTAAATAAAATACATAATCAATAGTAACAATTTAATAATTAATAAATTTTAAAAATAAAAAAAATAATTATATTAAATAATAAGTGTTTATTATATATTTTAAAAATACAGATTTATATATTTAAATAATTAATAATATAAAAAATTGAACTTTTTTCTATAACTTATATTAATAAAAAGAGAGTTTAAATAATTAGGTAAAGAATTAAACATTTTTTTTATATTAACTTATTTTTATTTTTATTATAAATATTAATAAATAAAATTAATAAAATTAATAAAATATTTTATTATTTTCTCACATTTAATTAATAAATGAAATATATAAGATAAGAGTTAATAAATTTTAAAAATAAAATTTTAATTTAATTATATTAAAATAATAAATATTTATTATATATTATAAAATTACAAATATATATATTTTTATTTTAATAATAAATATAAATTATTTAATTAATTAATATTTCAAAATTTATTTAAAATAATATTAAAATATCGGCATTAATATTAAAATAATAATTAATTCATTATATATATATATATATATAATACCCTCCAGCATTAATAAATTTTAAAAATAAAAATTTAATTATAATATATTAAAATAATACGTATTATTAATATTTAAAAAAACAAATATCATATATATATTTACATAGTAAAAGTCGTAATATATTTTAAACTTGACATTAATAGTACAATAATAATTTATATATATAATTATATATTAAATATTAAAAATATTTATTCTAAATTTTTAAATAATTTATTAAAAATTAATTATATATTCACTATCTATCAATTATTATATAATTATTTTTATTAATTATTTATTATTCAAATAAATGATTATATATATATATATATATATATATATATATATATATATATATATATATATATATATATATAAAATTTTAAATTTTAAATGAAACTCAACCAAAACCAATGTTTAACATACCAAACTCAATACAAGTTTCGAGTTTCACTAAAAGAAGAATGATGTTAATAATGAATCTTTGAAATTATAGTGAAATATGTGAATTCAAATTTGAATGAACTGTGATTCTAATTTTATAATAGAAATTATTGAAGGATAAAATATGAAGACATATGTGAATTTGAATTATAGATGAACTAATAGGGAAATTTGAGGATGAAAGAATGATGATTCAAATGCCATTATAAAAGTTTTGATGGATTGAATTTCGTTAATAATGTACTCCTTAAATGAATCTTTGAAAGATAATATATGATGGAATGCGTGAATTCAAATTAGAGGGGATTTAAGAAATAGTGATTCGAATTCTATGATGGAAATTCATAAAAGATAAAATATGAAGGAATATGTGAATTTGAATTATAGATGGAATGAGGGGAGAAATTTGAGAATGAAAGAATGGTGATTAAAATGCCATTATAAAAGTTTTCAAACAAGGCTAGGTGGAAATTTTAGAGTTTAAATTATAAATATGAAAATAATAATGATGTTTAGTTGGGTGCATATTTTAGTTATGATCTCAACTTGATAATGATTATTTTTTCATCTCAACTTGATAATGATTATTTTTTCAAAGTTGCAAAAATATGTCAACACCGACATCAACATCATCCTTGAATGGTTGTCGATCAGCTTTAAAATGTATTTTAGTTATGCAATTAAACACTAATAGATAATCATTCAGACACTTTTATTTTTTCTTATAAATTTTATTTAAAGAGTGTTGACGAATGATTTTAAGGATTTGAATTTTATTTTTTAAAATAATTAATTGTATTTAAATAAAATATATTTTAATTAATGAAATGTTGAATGGATGAATTTATAAAATGATATTTAATTGTGATTTGATTAAAAATATAACTAAACCAAGCCTATTATTATAATTTTTTTTTAAAACTAAACCAAGATAGTATTATAACATTTTTTTATTCACAAGTGTTTTTTTTAACTGTCTATTATTAAAAAGACATTTCTTTTAAAATATGAGGAAGGATATAGAGGAATTTCGGAAAAGAGTGGAAAAAATAAAAGATGCAAAAAAAAATTAGTCACCCAACTTTCCTTCTCAATCATTTCTTAAGTATGTAAAAAAAGAAAAATATGAAAAGAGGGAAGAAATAAATTATTTTATTTTATCATTAAATAGATTACGCCATATTGTTACTTTTTCATTCTTTCCTAAATTTTCTCCCAAATTCTGTATATTTCATTTTATTTTTAATCATTACAATCCAACCATGTTTCTCAAATCATTTATTGAGAATGATTAAAGATTTGCACTAAATTATAGATATCAACAATAAATTCATTCAGCTTCATTCATATAGGAATAGTCCTGGTTCACTTTAAATTTTTAAAAAACTTATCCAAAATTAATTTTTCAATCCATAACTTCTCAACAAATCTATAATAAATATATATATGAATATATAATTTATTTTAAATTATATTTATTTATATATTTAATCAAATTAATATTATAAAATTATTATTAAGAGATATAATATAAAATTAGTTCATTAAAAAAATTAATGAACATGAATGAAAAAATAAATTAAAAGTTAAAGTAATTAATTCAAATATATTAATAAGATATTTATCTTTTAATAGCGTAAAAACAAAATTTAAAATAATTTTTTGAATATTTTTGTATGTTATTATAAATAAATTAGCTGGGGATAAATAAATTTTTAATATATTTTTCGATTTTAATATAAATAAATTAACGGGATAAATAATTTTGAATATATATTTCTATTTTAATATAAATAAATTAGCAGATAAATATCTTTTGAATACATTTTTTCTATTTTAGATAAATGATTTTTGAATATATTTTTCTATTTTAATACAAATAAACTAGCTGGATAAATAATTTTGAATATATATTTCTATTTTAATACAAAAAAAATAGCGGGATAAATAATTTTGAATATATTTTTTTATTTTAATACAAATAAATTAACGGGATAAATAATTTTTTGAATATATTTTTCTATTTTAATAGAATTAAATTAGCTGATAAATATATTTGAATATATTTTCTATTTTAATATAAATAAATTAGCTGTATAAATAATTTTTGAATATATATTTTTTATTTTAATATAAATAAATTAACGAAAATAAATATATTTTGAATATATTTTTCAATTTTAATACAAATAAATTAGCAGATATATAATATTTCAATATAATTTTTTAATTTAATACAAAGTAATTAGCGGGATAAATAATTTCTAAATATTTTTGTATTTTAATATAAATAAATTAGCGGGATAAATAAGTTTTGAAAATATTATTCTATTTTAATACAAATAAATTAGGGAGATAAATAAATTTAGAATATAATTTTCTATTTTAATATAAAGTAATTTAGCGGGATAAATAAGTTTTAAAAATATTTTTCTTTTTTAATACAAATAAATTAACGGGATATATAATTTTTGAATATATTTTCTATTTTAATACAAATAGATTAGCGGGATAAATAATTTTAGAATATAATTTTCTATTTTAATATAAATGATTTGTAAATCAAACAAGGCATTATAACTTAGTTTATGTTTTATGCACTGATAATCAATAACTCTGTTTTTTTCAGATATTCCTTCCGGTAATCCGCAACGAACATTTTTATATTATTTGTATTAATATGATTAAACAGAAAATAGAAATAATTGACAATAGGCCACTTCCACGTGGTATTAAGTACATTGATAAGTATACTAATATAAGTCAACATATAGATCTATTTGTTAGATTTTTAACTGAAATAGGTTCTCCCTTAGCTGTTCTAGTCAAGAAATTCAAAATAAAGGTCGTGAAAATGCCGTGGCAAGATGCTTCAAACAACACATGTTGTGGAGTTTATTGTATGAGGCATCTGGAAACATATACAGGTGATGCCACAAAATGGGAATGTGACATCACTCTCGAAAATGTAAGTGTAAAACATATTGTTTATTGTCACTTCTTTATTAATGTTCTTATATATTTTTATTGTTATTTTGAAGGCCTCAGAAGCACTAAGTACTCTACGGATAAAATACATTCATAGGATTCTAAACTCGGAACTGAATAGTAAAAGAGAAAATATATTTAAATTATCTAAAGATTTGTACCATGATTATTCATGATTATGTATCAACAAAATATTATGTTATTATATTTTAGTTTTGTTGTTTATTAAATTATTAATTGTATATATTTTTATTATTCAATCAATTTTTATATTAACAAAATATGATATTAAATTTTTGTATTGTTAATTTTAAATTATAAAAAAATGGATGATAACAATATTATTTATAGGCTATATAATTACTATAATTAAATAATTAAATAAATGAATGATCAATAATCATTATTGAATCGTAATAACACCTAACAACCTATTTAAAAGCAAAAATGACGCATCTTTTTTTATTAATACTGTCTAGGGGTGAGCAAACGGGTAAACCCAACCCATATTACCCAACCCATATTCAACCCAAATTAAATTTATCCAACCCATAATTCAACCCATATTATTTATTAATATGGGTTGGGTATGAGTTGGGTTGAGTATGGGTTGGGTAACCCAAACTATTTTATTTTTATTTTTTTATTTAACATGTATTTGACTCATTGAACACATTTTTATTCGTTTAACACGTTTTTGACATTTTTAATACGTTTTTCACATGTTTAACACGTTTTTGACACGTTTAACACGTTTTTGGCACGTTTAACACATTTTGACACGCTGAACACGTTTTTCATGTTTTTGACATGTTTAACACGTTTAACACATTTTTGACACGTTTGACACGTTTTTTCACGTTTTCGACACGTTTAACACATTTTGACACATTTTTGGCACGTTTAACACGTTTTAACACGTTTAATACGTTTTGACACGTTTAACATATTTTTCACATTTTTAACACGTTTCACACGTTCACATTTTTGGCACGTTTAACACGTTTTCCACGTTTTTGACATGTTTTGACACGTTTAACACGTTTTCAACACGTTTAATACGTTTTTCACATTATTGACACGTTTCACACATTTTTTACATTTTTGGCACGTTTAACACGTTTTGACACGTTTAACACGTTTTCCACGTTTTGAGACGTTTAACACGTTTTTCACATTTTCGACACGTTTAATACGTTTTCGACACGTTTAATATGTTTTCGACACGTTTAATACGTTTTTCACACATTCAACACGTTTAACACATTTGACACGTTGGACACTATTTTCATGTTTTGACATGTTTAACACGTTTTTAACACGTTTGACATATTTTCACGATTACGGCACATTTAACACAATTTGACACATTTTTCACGTTTTTGGCACGTTTAACACGTTTTGACATGTTTAACATGTTTTTCACGTTTTCAT
This sequence comes from Impatiens glandulifera, assembly GCF_907164915.1. NCBI lineage: Eukaryota > Viridiplantae > Streptophyta > Magnoliopsida > Ericales > Balsaminaceae > Impatiens > Impatiens glandulifera. The sequence goes on along the minus strand of NC_061863.1, from coordinate 53,038,388 downwards.
ATTATTAACACGTTTGTGACATGTTTAACATATTCCACACGTTTTTCACGTTTTTGGCACGTTTAACACGTTTTGACACATATTCCACGTTTTTGGCACGTTTAACACGTTTTCCTCATTTTTGGCATATTTTGATACGTTTAACACGTTTTTGACACGTTTAACATGTTTTTCACATTTTGACACGTTTAATACGTTTTCACACGTTTAATGTCAAACGTGTCAAAATGCCAAAAACATGTTAAACGTGACAAAAACGTGTTAAAACTTATCAAAATGTGTTAACGTGCAAAAAAATATGTTAAACATGTCAAAAATATGTTAAATGTGTAAAACGTGTTAAAATGTCAAAAACGTGTTAAACGTGCCAAAAACGTGAAAAACGTGTTAAACATGTTACAAACGTATTAAACATGTTACAAACATGTTAAACGTGTTAAGAATGTGAAAAACGTAAAAACCATGTTAAACATGTCAAAAATGTATTAAACGTACCAATATGTGAAAAACGTGTTAATGTGTGAAAAACGTGTCAAATATGTCAAAAACGTGTTTAACATGCCAAAACGTGAAAAACATATTAAATGTGTGAAACACGTGTTAAACGTGTGAAAACGTGTTAAACATATCAAAAACGTGTTAAAAAGTTAAAAACGTGTTAAACGTGCCAAAAACGTGAAAACCGTGTTAAACTTATCAAAAATGTGTTAACATGTTAGTTATGTTAAAAACGTGTTAAACGTGCCAAAAACGTAAAAAAACGTGTTGAATTTGTCAAAAATGCGTTAAACGTATTAAACATGTCAAAAACGTGTTAAACGTGACAAAAACGTGTTATTAGTATGAAAATGTGTTAAACATGTCAAAAACGTGTTCGACTTAAAGTTGGAAGATGATTAGTTTATATTGGATTAATAATAGAGAATTAAACTAAATTTATATAATTTGGGTAATTTGGGTAATTTGGGTAACCCTAACCCAACCCAAATTAAACTCAACCCATACTCAATCCAACCCATACTCAACCCAACCCATATTAACCAACCCAAATTAATATTTTGGGTTTGGGTTAGGGTTGGGTTTGGGTAAACCCATATTATGCTCACCCCTAATACTATCTTCAAACTAATGATTTACATGAATGTGTGAATTGTTTTACATTATTGTGTAAATTATTGTAAACACGATAATTGTTATACAACGCTCTCGTTTAAAATGTGAATTACACGAGAACAATTGTACATTGATCTCGTGTAAAACTCACATTACACGAGAGTTATTGTACAGAGCTCTCGTGTAAAGCATGTATTACACGATACCTGTAAAACGTTATCGTGTAAAACATGCATTACAGTATAGTTGTTGTATAAAAGAGTTTCCCGCTCGCACAATTCCCATTTCATCTTGCATCGTCTCTCTCTACGCTCGGTCGTGTCTCTTCGATTTTTCTTCTTCTCTTCCGTTTGATCACGGGTTCTTTTCCTTCCGTCAACCTATGATCCTCGACTGAAGCTCTTTTCCTTTTCCTTCCGTTTGATACGTTTAATCACAATCGTTTCAGTTTTTTTCGAATTTCAATTGTCTTTTGAAGCTTTAGGTTTTATTTCTTATTTCTTTTGAAACTTTACGTTTATCTCTCATTTGATAATTACTAATCACATAAACAAATCATTGTGTTCGATGAAGAAATCGAAAGATAAAAATGGGAGGTAATTTTCAAATGTATTTATGTACCATCGATAAATAAAACTGGAATTCATAAAATTGTATTGTAATTTAAAATTGTATTTATGTAAAGCGTTCCACACCTTTGTTTATGTAAATCTTTTAAAACTTTCTTCTATTTATTTGATTTCATTTGTAGTGTTCAAGTAAAAAATTACATGAGTAGGAGTAATTAAGCAAACCCTCTACATCAAATAGGCATTACACACCCTTAGAAATACTAGCAACAACAGCTGATGAAGAGTTTATATTGTGCATCCTCTTAATAAAGAAAGTTTTCAAGAGAAAACTCCAATATTTAAGACCCGAACCTCTTCAATGGCCATTCACAATCTCGTTCAACAATTATTCGAAAAACAAAAATATGCAGCGAGGGCCATTGGATTTGATTCCTTTCTTTCATTGGGCATATAAAATTTTTAGTTCAATTCTTCCAAAGCATTATGAGACTCTTCAACTCCAGAAGGATAATCATCCTTCTAAATAGTGAAGAAGAGGTACAGATTGAAGATGACAACTTTGTGGATGATAACCAGATTTGGGTGGATAAGAAAAACCTATTACAAAATAGAAACAAATAAAATATCATAAAATCTACACTCTTCATAAACGAAAGAGGTGTGCTCACTAAAGGGCCAAGGAAGCTTTAATCTATGTACAGATCCAGAAAGTACAATTTTAAGACTTATAAAATTAGCTTAAGGTAAAATTATGGGGTTTGAAATTTAGGTAAGAAAATGGTAAGAATCACCTCCAAATATATATAGTTTAACAAATTAATTACTACACATGTTAATACATCAATATAACAAATTGGGACAAAAGTTTTTTAAGTAATAAATATTATTTTTTTGACTGGATCGACTTAAGCTCCCAACTCTTATATAAGTTTGTGTCAACACACTAGCGGTCTTGAAACAAAGTTTATAACTTTATTCAGGCCATCCATATAAAAAAATTCTCATTTCAATCCCACAATATTATTTTCCTCCAAAATTTTCCTAAGAGAGCGCCATAAGAGGGATGTTGTTCACATCAACATAATCTTGTTTGAACATATTGGAGAAAAATATAGTCATTTCTTTCATAATGTCCACATTTTTCGAGATCATGGAGATAAATCGAATGTAATTATTTCTTTTCTTTAATTCTCGGGATCTTGAAAGAATTTTTAGCACATATGATCGTATTTAAGTCAACAAATTTTAATTTTTTGCCTAGTGATAATATCTGTAAAGAAATATATTTTTGTTTTTTCCTTATCAATAATTTCACCATAAATACTTTGAGACTAGATATCAATGTTTTTAAGTTTCAAAATTATTGCATTATCTTTCTCCTCCAATGGCTTTAATATAGTCTCTGTGTTTCTACTCTTAATTTTCATTTGTAAATATTGAATAAAAAAAATATGATTGAGTGATTGAAAATAAATAATAAATGAAAAATATAAAAATGGCTTAATTTGAATCACTCTATGGTGCGGGTATTTATTTATAATTAAGGCCTCTATTATTGGGATTGGCTTAGATGAATATTTAAATAATATTGTTTAAATTATGATAATATAAAAGGTTAAATTATTTAATGAAAACACTTAACAAATATTAATATATAATAAAACTAATATATCAGAATGTATAAATATTTTGGTTAATAATTTTATTAAGTGATTGATAAGAATATATTTGAAAAGATAATGAATTATTTAAAAATTATTCAAATAAATTTAAGTAGGATAAAACCTAATAATTGGACTTTTATTCTACCTAATTTATTAATAGATTCCTTAAACAAATTAGGATGCTTATAGCTAATAAAAAGTTAACTAATAACAATTATATGGGCATTTGAACAAACCAAGATTTATAATTTTTCTTGGAATTTCTTGTAAGCCATGGTTTTATTTATTTAGTTTTTTTTTGTGTGTCTTTTGGCATGTAACTTCTTTTATACATCTTTCATTTTTTCTTGGGTACATTCTTCATATTATCACATTCTTTGCGAATCTTGTAATTTAGAGATATGATTTGTTTTTATAAAAATCAAAGTTAATCTATCAATTAATATACCCAAAAAAATAGTATTTACTTTATATATATATATATATATATATAATGATATAAACTAGGGTCGTTTAAAAATAATTAACATCAATTAAAAAAAAATGAATGTCTACACTGTCAGAAAACATAACGAGTTTAACAATTCGAGTAACAACAATAAAAACATAAAATAAATAAAATAAAAAAGCACCAACGCAAAATAATGGACTATTGCATGTATTTGAATTTTCAATCGTAATTGATGTTTACTGCTAGCTAAAATCATTTACTTGAATTTGAATTTGAATTTTCAATTGTAATTGATGTTTATAATTTAAATATAATGAATTATAATCGATCATTCTATTTGAATTTTAATTGCATCAACAATGTTGATTGTGAACTAAAATCTTCATTTGATTTGTAATAGACTATTGCAAGTAGTTGAATTTTCATTTGTAATTGATGCTTATTGGTAGCTAAAATCAATTATTTGAATTTGAATTATCAATTGTAATTGATGTTTATAAATCAAATAGAATGAATTATAACCTTTCATTTTATTTGAATTTCAATTACCATCAATGTTGATTGTTAACTAAAATCTTTATTTAATTTGTATTAATAGACTATTTGCATGTATTTAAATTTTCAATTGTAATTAATGTTTACTAGATAAATCTTGAATAATGCTAGACATGTGAATGATGACTTTGATTAGTAATATATGGACTATTATATTATATTTATATGTTCAATACTAGCTAACATCTGTAACTCAAATCCTATAAGCACATGGGAGGGTTAACTTTAATTTGGAATTTTTTTTAATTATAATTGATATTACTTTTGGGATAATAATAATAATACTAATGTTCATAATATTTTATAAAAAAAAAAAACACTATTTATACTATTATAAATTTTGACTTCTCACTTCAACTTTAATAGGGATGTGACTTTCATATTGATATTGTAATTGAAACGTTACAAATACCATTTTTTTGTGTAGGATTATGAGAATGATTTTTATGATCATCATGAGATCTTTTAAGTGCCAATATGGCTGCAAATTTAAATGCAAGAATAGGAAATTGCGCTTTATGATTTGCTGGACAGTTTGTCGGAATTAAAAGGTCTTTCTACACCTATATATTTATACAGAAAATAATAACCAAAAATCCCCTAAACCCCAGTATAAACTCCATAATTAATAGATTTACTCATATATTACTTATTCGATAGATAAATAATATTTTTTTTAAATCTTAATTCTATAATTAAACCTTTTTAATTATATGTTATTTTATTTTATTTCAGAAATAAATAATATTATTTATTATTATTAATATCTAATATATATTAATAACTAATCTCTTTTGATCTAATATCTGAACTTAGTGTGACCTCGTATGATTCAACTATAATTGGTATATGTTTAACCCTTTTAAACGTAGTTGACTTTAGTAAACAAAAAAATACTATGAACTTCTAAAATAATTGGATTAGATTATCTCCATTTAATTGTCATGTTCAAGTTTAATCTGTACATTAAATTAGAATACATAATTCTTCTACGTACCATGTTAATAGTTTTATTAATTAGACTATTTACATTATAATAAAATATACTATCTTCAATTATTTTTTATATTGTCATTTAACTCAATGATATATTACAAAGTTAATGATTATAAGTCCGTAAATTCGAGATTTCATGATTACTTTTTCAAAAATATTTGTTACTTATTAATTTTATGTTATAAGGGAATCAATTTATCATCCTTGATAATGGTTGAGATGGTAAAAACAAATACAAAATAGAAGTTTAGATTTTAAAAGATATTCCAGTATCAAACAACTCTTAAATTTACTATCAGCCATAGCAATTTTGACCAGTTAAATTTTATATTATAGATTGATAGATCGAGATAATCATAATTGCGAGAATATATATATTTATAATAAAAAATGTTTTTCAATCTTTGTTAAAACTTTAACTTCGATCTTTCAGTTTTTTATTAGATATGTAATAAATTATCTTTATGTATGTATGTATGTATGTATGTATGTATGTATGTATGTATGTATGTATGTATGTATGTATGTATGTATGTATGTATGTATGTATGTATGTATGTATGTATGTATGTATGTATGTATGTATGTATGTATGTATGTATGTATGTATGTATGTATGTATGTATGTATGTATGTATGTATGTATGTATGTATGTATGTATGTATGTATGTATGTATGTATGTATGTATGTATGTATGTATGTATGTATGTATGTATGTATGTATGTATGTATGTATGTATGTATGCATGTATGTATGTATGTATGCATGTATGTATGTATGTATGTATGTATGTATGCATGAATGCATGTATGTATGCATGTATGCATGAATGCATGTATGTATGCATGCATGCATGTATGCATGTATGCATGTATGCATGTATGTATGTATGCATGCATGTATGCATGTATGCATGCATGTATGCATGTATGCATGTATGTATGCATGTATGTATGTATGCATGCATGCATGCATGTATGTATGTATGTATGTATGCATGCATGCATGCATGCATGCATGCATGCATGTATGTATGCATGCATGCATGCATGTATGTATGCATGCATGTATGTATGTATGTATGTATGTATGTATGTATCAACAAAATAATAAATATATTATTTATGTACTCTATTCTTACCATGTATGTATGTATGTATGTATCAACAAAATAATAAATATATTATCTATGTACTCTATTCTTACCCAAATAATTCTTATAGATATTTAAGTTATAAATTTTCAATTTTATTTTTAATAAATAGCTTTAATTGAATTTATTTTTATTATGATAATAATTAATATACGAATTAATTCTAATATACTTAAACAATGATTCTTGTTTGGTGATGCACAATAAAAATGAATGTGTATTGAGTTGTCTTTATTGCATAAAAAATGGAGGATCAATCCTAGGTAAAAGAATAATAATAATCCTTATTTATAAAAAATGGAGGATCAATCCTAGGTAAAAAAATAATAATAATCCTTATTTCGACAAGTCGATTTGATCCATTCAAATGAATTTAGAAATATATATGTAATAAGATTGTTTTTAACAATAGAAAAACTGTTAGATGGTTGGATTATCACTTTACGTGTTTCATCCTTTGAAAATATTGAAATTTATCATTACAATCACAACATTAAATATAGTTATGATTAATTAAGGCGAATTGTTAGCATATTAATTAATTAATTAATTAATTAATTAATTAATTAATTAGTAACCCAAGTCCTTGATCAACCTTAATTAAAGTACTTAAGTCTGACTTTATAAAGGAAAACAATGAAAAACTAGAATATTGGTGATATCAACCCAATTATTATTATACAAATTAACACAAAACATAACATATATATATATATATAGTTCTCCAAATTAATATTGTACATGGAATAAATAGTTGAATTTTATAAATGTAGATAGAGCTTAATTTAAAAACAATAATAATAATTAATTATATGGTGGGCTAGGGATAGTCTCGAAGCTTGAGGGATATGCTGGTGGTAGGGTGTAATCTCCATTGCTGCTCACACTCTGCAGGATCTTGCGGCCTGCACTTACAATATTCAAATATTAATAATCCCTTTTCAAAAGAAAAAGAAAAAGAAAAAAACAAATAGATATATATAATTATCTGATGAGCTTAATTACCAATGATATTCTTGTACTGAGTTGTTGGTTCGTGATCAAGAAGAGACACCATCGCCAACAGCACAACCAAAGCCAAGGCCATGGCTGAAACATATCTCATGATCATCTTCATCATGTGATGATCATCAGACAACTTATTAATATTCATGCCTCCTGCCATGCTTAATATGATGATATTGTAATTTGGGTGTATTATTTCAAGAAGATATGAATATGATGATCATGATCATGTGATATATATATATAGCTAGAGCATATGAGACCAGGTCAGGGATCCAGATGAACTTTTTTTTAATAAAATATTTGTATAGAATGAGTTATTGCATATATCATGACTTTGACTAAGACTAGCCACTTGGACTCTCAATTCTATTGAATTTTCAATTGTCATTGATGGTTTACCTAACTAAGTAGCTAAAATCTTTAATTCAATCATTTTTCCTTTTTCTAGTTGAATTTTAAAACACGGTTTCTATTTGAAAAGTTCAAAATAAGAATAATGAATTAAGTTTAGTTTTCTAGACAATTATTATTTCCACTCAACTTCATCAAATATCGTGTAAAAATACGAGTTTTACAAGAAAGTTATGGTACATTAATTTCATTTGAATCAAATCACACACAAACATTTGTGTGAAGTGTTAGTTCGAAATTAGTTTTTGTCAAAAAGACTTGGTCTTTTTATACATCAGATCTCGTGTGAAACGCGTTTTACAAGAGAGCGTTGTATAAAAAAATATCGTGTAAAACGCACTTTGTTTTGATGATATTAAGTGGAATATAAGCTATGTACTAATATGTGAACAAAATTAATTTGAACTCATTTAAAAATAAATAATTTCAAAAATTGATCGTTATTATTTGATTTAGTGAGTGTAAAATATAAACAAATTTATTAATATATATATATATATATATATATATATATATATATATATATATATATATATTTTGTTGTAACCCCAGAAAATTCTTATCCCATAAAAGTTCAAAGTTTGAGAAATTTCAAGTTTGCGGTTTAATAATGTTTTTAAATCAAATATTATTTTAAAAGATGTATGAAGTTACTTCTATCAGTTTAAATTTAATTATAATGATAATTAATTTATAATTAATTTTCAAATAATCTTTTAAATTTGAAATAATCTAATTACAATTTAATTAAATAAATCTTTATTTAAATTAATTAATTTAAAAGAATATTTATTTGATAAAGAGTAGCCAATTGATTTTCAGTTTAAAATAAAAAAAGGCATACGTGTACAAACATATTTTTAACTAGTGTATCGTTTTGGTTCGTAGTTTGGTGATACTCGGAAATGAACTTTCACGCTTCATCCTCCGTATCCATTTTAAAAATGGTCTCAACTTTATAAAATTTTGACATTTGGAAAATTGGTTGTATAACGTTTTATTTTAACCAATTATTCTTCTGGTCCTAAACATGCACATACTTTTGTATATTTAAAATTGTAATGACAATATTTAAATGTTGGTACATGTTACGAATATTGATGATGACTAAGGAGGAATATACCTGAAGAATTACAGTTTTTAAAAGTATTAGGGTTTTAAATAAATCTCAAACGAGCTCTTATCAAAAAAAATTTATAACGCACTTTATTTGAGGATATTAAGAAAAATATAAAGTTATGTATTAATATGTGAATAAAATTAATTTGTACTCATTTAAAATAAATAACTTTGAAGATTGATCGTTATTATTTGGTTTTAGTGAGGGTAAAATATAAATAAATTTATATATATATATATATATATATAAATTAAGTTATGTTAATCAATTTTCTTTTATTTAAATCAATATTATAAAAATCAATTTGGCCATAAGAATTGGCTTGTCAACATGTCCACAATGTGATCATTAGTAAATGATTTTTTTTTGATAAGATGGCCAATGATACCTCTTCACCAAGGTATCATCCTCCACAACATTAGAAGAGATCTCAATGGTTCCATGACAATTCTCCTTTAGTAGTGTTCCTTTTTGATGATATATCTCCATTACGAGTTTTTATTCCTCTTGAATCACTTCTTGTGTCTCCATTTTGTGCGTGCTCTAACTTTGTCAAACTTCACATCTTGACCCAACATAACATTATCTCCACCTTTTTGTAGTCAAACTTTATACTATTTGACTTTCTCTAAAAATTCAATTAAGAATTTTTTTGCCCTTGGATCCAGCTTCTCTTGCATTATGAGTTAAAGTTCTTGTACCAAGAACTCTTTTCTTACCCAATTCTTGCAAAGCCTTTGAGACCAAGCCTCATATGCCAGAACCTTGATATATATTGAGTGACCTCGTAAATAATAACTTGCTCACCAGTAATGGTCCATCTCTTGCCTTCCAAAATAACATTCTCTATTATGCTTCCTTAGTTTTAGGTAGACTTTTCTAAAGTGTCATTCATTTTAACACCGAAAGCACTTCACATTTTTTTTAGTCTTCAACATAGACTTAGAACTCTTACTGCCCTGTCTTCTTTCTCATGATGTTGTTTACCTCTTGCAAATATGTCTTCTCTATTGTCTTCTTGTCTACAATCTTCCATATTGATTTGTTCCTTAGACATCAAGTAACTCGTATTTCTTCCACCTCAAATTTGGAAGTCATTCATACCAACAAGAAGTACAACTCTTTTGGAAATCTCTGGAACTTATCAAAAACCCTCAAATGATCCTCCTCTTCAACAATTATAAGAGTGGTGTACATTATTTTTGTAAGAGATAAAATATATAACTTTTCATTATTCACTCTAACATTGTGAAGATTGCAACTTTGTGAATGATAACCAGATTTGAGAGGATGCAAAAAAAAAAAAAAACCTATTACAAAATAAAAACAAACAAAATATCATAAAAGCTACACTCTTTATAAAGGAAAGATGTGTGCTCACTTAAGGGCCAAGGGAGCTTTAAACTATGTACGGATCCAAAAAAGTACAATTTTAAGACTTAAAATTAGTGTAAGGTAAAATTGTGGGGTTTGAAGTTTAGGTAAGAAAATGGTGAGAATCTACCCAAATATATTTAGCGGGAAGAATGTCAATTTTACCATTGAACTATAACGGAATATTCACGTATATCACTGAACTAATTTTTGTTCGTTTATACCACTGTAGTTGAGCTTAATGTTCATCTATGTCACTGCTGGACAAAAACATCCAATTCCGTTAAGTTTTTCGTTAGATGATGACACGTGATTGATATGTTATTTTAAAAATAAAATAATATATATTATATTTTTATTTTTATTTTTATTCATAATTTCAGAATAATAAAACTTTTATATTTTTAGAGGCATTAACCAAACAATATAAACATTTTGAGAGACACTAACAATAATTCATTTTTTTTTATAATTAATATATTTTTAACATTTATTTTTATTAGCGTTATTATTTAGAAATGTTAATAAAAATAAATGTTGAAAATTTATTAAATAAAATAAAATGAATTATTGTTAATGCTTCTCAAAATATATAATTTATTTGATTTATACCTTTGAAAATGTAAATTAAGTTTTATTATTTAAAATAGTGAATAAAAATAAAAATATAATATATATTAATTTTAAAAAATGACATGTCAATCACACGTGTAATCATTTAATGAAAAACTTAACGGATTTGAATGTTTTTGTCCAGCAGTGACATAGATGAACATTAAACTCAACTACAATGGTATGAACGAACAAAAATTAGTTCAGTGATATACATGAATATTCACTTATAGTTCGATGGTAAAATTGACATCATTTCCCTATATTTAGCTTAACAAATTAATTAATAGACAGTTAATACATCAATAAAACAAATTGAGGGACACCTAATTAAAAGGTTTTTAAGTAATAAATTTTAATTTTTGGCCTGGACTTAAGCTCAACGCAGCTCTTATATAAATTTGAGAGAAATGATATTTTCAACGAATGAGTAGCGAAAGCAAGGCCACGAATCCTACGTGGCCTTGCCAGCTAGGAGAGAGAAAAAAAAAAAAAAAAAAATAAAAAAAAAAAGAAAAACGTTTCAGTTTCCCCTTCTTCTTTCCTCTCTCTTTCTTCTTTTCATTTATTCTTTCCGGCGGCGATTTTTCTCTTCTCTGGCGATTTTTCTCTCCGGCGGCGGCATCCCCGACTTCTTCAACTTTATTCATCTTATTTCTTTCGATCGAAAATGGTAGGTCTTTTCCTTCGGGTATTTCCGTTCACTTCATTGTCTGTATATATGCATTGGAAACTCAGAGCGGTGTCATTCCTCTCCCCTTTTCAGGCTGGTACATCTCCAAGCAAGACTCCAAAATCTCCAAGGACAAGGTAAATAACATCTCCTTTTGAATTCTGAAACATTTTGATGATTTGAAGACCGTTTAGGTTTTTGCGGTTAGGGTTAGGGTTTAGGGTTAGGGTTATGGATTTTTATGATTCTGCTGATTCTAATGATTTTAACGATAGAAATGGTTGATTATTTTGTGTTTATTTGCTTCTATGTGATGATTTATGTGATTTTTTATATGTTTGGCTGTTATGGGTCCCGAAAGTGTTGTTTCGGGGACCCGAAAGTATGATTACATAGTCCAGAAATTTGATTTTGATATGTGTTTTGAATGAACGGTCCCGAAAGTGTGGTTTCGGGACCCGAAAGTGTTGTTTCGGGACCCGAAATGTGTTGTTTCGGGACCCCAAAATTGAATTTTGATATGTGTGGCTGTTATGAGTCCCGAAAGTGTTGTTTCGGGACCCGAAATGGTTGGTTTCGGGACCCGAAATGGTTAGTTTCGGGACCCGAAATGGGTGGTTTCGGGACCCATAAATCGTATTTTGTAATGTTTGGCTGTTATGGGTCCCGAAAGTGTGGTTTCGGGACCCGAAATGGGTGGTTTCGGGACCCATAAATCGTATTTTGTAATGTTTGGCTGTTATGGGTCCCGAAAGTGTGGTTTCGGGACCCGAAATGGGTGGTTTCGGGACCCATAAATCGTATTTTGTAATGTTTGGCTGTTATGGGTCCCGAAAGTGTGGTTTCGGGACCCGAAATGGGTGGTTTCGGGACCCGAAATGGGTGGTTTCGGGACCCGAAATGGGTGGTTTCGGGACCCGAAATGTGTGGTTTCGGGACCCGAAATCTGGTTTCGGGACCCGAAAATGGGGGTTTTGGGACCCGAAAATGGTGGTTTCGGGACCCGAAATCTGGTTTCGGGACCCGAAATGGGTGGTTTCGGGACCCGAAATTTAGATTTTTAACTTGTTTTCTCTTGGTTTTTAACTTGCTTTAACTTTGTTTCTCTTAGATTATCTGTTTCATGTTTTTTAAATGTTTATCTTTTGTTTTTGTAGGGCAAATAAACGTAAAAAGAATGCCCAAGAAGCAGCATCTCCCAAAGCAGTTCACAAATCCCCAAAAGCTCCCAAATTAGTTCCGAAATCCCCCAGAGCAGCAGCTCCCAAAGCAGCCCCACACAACCTTTTTTTAACTAGGACATCTTCTTTTGGCCTTTTCAATCTTCTCCAACTTCTGTCTAATGATCAAAAGGAGGCTGTGAAGTCAATAGGCTTTGGCCATCTACTTTCATTATCACTTTCAAAATGCCCCGGGGAGATATCCCGTTATCTAGTGAGGCAGTTTGACTGTGATAAATGTTCTTTCACTCTAGAGAATGGCGAGGAAGTGAAAATCGAAGAAGAAGATGTTGAAATGGTATTGGGTCTCCCCAGAGGGGAGTTGGACATTGTAGAATATCAGAATAACGAGACTGATGACAAGCTGAAGGCATTTAGGACTCGATGGGGTAACCCTATTAATGGCGCTCCTTTAGTGACTGCTATGCCGACGAAAATGATTGAGAACAAAGCTGCTGACAACAATTTTAAGATAGACTTCGTATTATTTGTTGTCAGCTGCTTTCTCTGGTGTGATCACCTAGGTCAACTATCAAGGTACTATCCATTTTTGTTATTTCATTTGCATCACAACTTATATGACATGTTAATATGACTCAAATATGTTTTTTCCCCTTGCAGGTATAGAATTCTGAAATCTATTTCAGATGTTCAAAATATCAAGAAGTTCAATTGGTGCAAATTTGTACTTCAAGGATTAGTTCAATCATGCGCAAAAGTGAAGGAGAATGAAAAACGACATTTCCAAGGACCACAGACTTTCCTTATTGTAAGTTATCCGTTAATTAATTTCTCTGTTTGCAAAAATAATTGGTTTTAATTAACATATGTACGTTTTCAGTTGTGCTACGTGTATAGGGTGAGCAACCCACAAGTGGGAGGAGTTAATGACCGTCGATTTCCAATACTGTCATGTTGGAATGACACGACTTTGAAGTTTAGACTGGATACGGAGTTAGAAAATGGAGGATTCGGACAAGGAAGCGTTGTGGGACGAATTCCACTACCGGGGATGTGGGGGGAGAACGATGAGGAGGATAATGATGTGGGGGATGATGATGAGGAGGATATGAATGAGGGGGTGTCTGAGACCCCAAAGAAGGCGGCGGCAGCAGCAGCAGCAGCAGAACCTAGGAATAGGTCACCACCTAGGACTAGGTCACCACCTAGGACTAGGTCACCACCTAGGACTAGGTCACCACCTAGGACTAGGCCACCTAGGATGAGGTCAGAACCAACGCAATCAACACCTACGAATCAAGGCCTACCACCTATGCATATAACACCTCTTAACACGGCAGGTCCGGACGTTGATAAACTGACTTTTACAGAGAATTTGGCGTGGATTGCTAAATGTACGCTGTTTATTGAAAAGGCCACGAGAAGACTGGAATCTTTAACTTCAGGCTGGGATGCCTCGCCAATGTATGACAACGCCATCCACGTAATTTATAGAGCAATGGATAGTAATAAACCTTTTAGGGATGCCATGCACAGATACTTCAAAGATCGAACACCCACAGAGGATGATGGGGTAAACGCTCACACTGAGGGGGCTCATACTGAGGGGGCTCACACTGAGGGGGCTCACACAGAGGGGGCTCATACTGAGGGGGCTCAAACTGAGCGTGCTCACAGTGAGGGGGCTCAAACTGAGGTAGCTCACAGTGAGGGGGCTCAAACTGAGGTAGCTCACAGTGAGGGGGCTCAAACTGAGGTAGCTCACACTCAGGTGGGTGATCTCGAAGAGGAAGATGAAGATGAAGTACCTGAAAAAGATGGATCTCCAAGAAAAAGAAGGAGAAATCCAGTGCGACATATGAAAATTCCAGCACGCCTTAAATCTCCATACATGACGCAGAACAAGCCGACGAAGATCATCGAGCCTGCCCCTCAAACTCATGCGGGAAAAGAATTGGTTGCTTCCAAAAAACAGAAGAAATATCCCATACATATGATGGAACTTCCAAAAAGCCTTCAATCTCAATATATGAAGCAGAACAAGCAAAGAAATGTAGAGTTCTATCATTATGTCAATATGGAATACCGAGATGAAGTCGTTGTGGGATTCATTTATGCAGCTGATTCGAATGCCTTGTAAGTCAATATTTCATAGTTTTTTAAATCATGTTTGTTTGGCTGAAGTAATGGTCCCGAAAGTGTGGTTTCGGGACCCGAAAATGGTGGTTTCGGGACCCGAAAGATGGTTTCGGGACCCGAAATGGTTGGTTTCGGGACCCGAAAGGTGGTTTCGGGACCCGAAATGGGTGGTTTCGGGACCCGAAATGGTTGGTTTCGGGACCCGAAAGGTGGTTTCGGGACCCGAAATGGGTGGTTTCGGGACCCGAAATGGGTGGTTTCGGGACCCGAAATGCTTGGTTTCGGGACCCGAAAATGGTGGTTTCGGGACCCGAAAGTTTGATTTTTAACTTCTTTTCTTCTTTATCTGGTTTCAGCAAGGAAGTATTCTATGTATCCGAGCTTACCAATATCAACATAGAGCAATTTCAATCAATGAAAAATGAATGCCATGTTGAAAGTGGGATAATTGATGCGTGGGCAAACATGATCACTCTTCACAGCAAATCAACTCCCGACTCGAAAATAGCTTTTTCGACAGTCGTTTCTGTAAGTCTCTATATCTTTCATTGTTGTTTAAACCAATTATCTCTTATTCTGATGTTGATTTCATTTGCAGGACTTTTGGAGAATGAAAGACCTTTTCATTGAAAGATTGGTTGAAGAAATGAGAATTTTCGAATTAAATCCCGAATACATGAAAACTGCTAAGCTGGTAAGTCCTTTTTTATATTATCTGATTTTTGATTATATGTGAATCTTGGTGATATTCTTGCAGATATTTTTCCCAATTTTATATGAAAATCACTATTATGTGGTTGTCATCAATATGCAAAACCAAGCAATTGAAATCCTCGACAACCTCCCACTGGACCCAGATATTGAATGGGATGCTAAATATGTCACAACTCGGCAACTGGTAACGTTGAAGTCTTTTTTACACATAATGTATTGACTTCTTTGAAAGTGTTTATTAACTTCTTTGGTAAAACAGGTACAGAACTTTGTGGACTACTTCCGAACTATCGACCAAGGGATCGCGGATAAAATTGCTCAATTCCCGTTCAATGTTTTGAAATTACCTTGGCAAGACAGTTCAAATAAAACCGATTGCGGAGTATACTGTATGAGACATATGCATTGGTACAAGGGCGATTCAACAAATTTCAATTGTGGTATAACCATAGAAAATGTAAGTTACATATTTTTTACATTTCATTTGTTTTACAAATCTTTAATAACCGCTGAATTATGATTTCCTACAGGCAAGGGGAATGCTTGAAGCATTGCGAGTCAAATACACTGCAATGATCATCCGTTCAAACTTAAACAAAAATATCCCGAACATCTTAAAGAAGTTTGTAGACATTTTAAAAGTAGAATGTCCTGAAACATATAAGTTGTATGATAACAAGTAATTATAATCATCTTAATTAATTTAGTACATTTTTTGTCTTCAATTATAATCATGTATAAACTAAGTTAAAACAAGTTAAAAACCAAGTATAAAGTATGTTAAAAACCAAGTATAAACTAAGTTAAAACAAGTTAAAAACCAAGTATAAATAAAGTATGTTAAAAACCAAGTATAAAATAAGTGGTTTCGGGACCCGAAAGATGGTTTCGGGACCCGAAATGGTTGGTTTCGGGACCCGAAAGGTGGTTTCGGGACCCGAAATGGGTGGTTTCGGGACCCGAAATGGTTGGTTTCGGGACCCGAAAGGTGGTTTCGGGACCCGAAATGGGTGGTTTCGGGACCCGAAATGGGTGGTTTCGGGACCCGAAATGCTTGGTTTCGGGACCCGAAATATGTGGTTTCGGGACCCGAAATGTGGTTTCTGGACCCGAAATATGTGGTTTCGGGACCCGAAATGTGGTTTCGGGACCCGAAATGTGGTTTCGGGACCCGAAATGGTTGGTTTCGGGACCAGAAAGGTGGTTTCGGGACCCGAAATTGTTGTTTTCGGGACCCGAAATGGTTGTTTCTGGACCCGAAATTGTTGTTTTCGGGACCCGAAATGGTTGTTTTCGGGACCCGAAATAAGGTTTTTAACTTGTTTTCTCTTGGTTTTTAACTTGCTTTAACTTGGTTGGACTATCTTCGTTAGAAATGAAAGGACAATAATGATAAAAATGAAATATTCAAAGTTATAACATGATCAAAATAAGTACTATCTTCGTTGAATGTTATCACCACACGCATGATCTTCGACATATACTTGAGAGGACAAAAGTGATGTGAAGGATAATTGAGTTGAAAGTGGATCATTCCATTGTTGTTGTTGTTGTGTTGAATCCAAAACTGTAGATGTTGTGGCCGTATTTCCCTTCTTTTTTGCTCTCGATGTCTTGGGAATTTTTTCAATTAAAGATTGTTTCCTCTTTGTTGGTGGTCGTCCTCGACTTCTAACTTTCTTAGGAGAGTGTATCAAAATGGATGTAGCGGGAGATTGAAATGGAGATGGAGATGGAGATGCCTCTGTGCTTTGGTCTTTAGATGCTTCAGTATGGCTTCCATGATTAAGTGACAGAAACTGTTCCATCAAGCCTTTTATTCCGTTCATCCAAAAAGAACAGCTGACTTCAGATTTTACTCCAACTTGTTGAACCTCTTGCATCAATCGAGTTAGACTATTGTGACGTTTTTTTTCTTCAACAGACATATCTGAATCATAAATGTTGGTGATATTTTGATACCCACGCTTAATATCTTTACGCCACCGGTCCATTATATAATGCATTGGTACCTCATTCACCCTCATTTTTTTCAATACAGCCATGATATGCCTACACAAAACACCTCTGAACTCAAACAATCGACATTGACATTTCACATTGCAATCATTTTCTGTGTAATGTACTTTGTAAGAAACATCTCTTACATGTTCTCCATTAACCCCAAGAATGATTTCCTCAACTCTAAATATACTAACTGACCCTTCCTCTTCAATGACTGAGATGTCGCACAACATCAAACCTCTAACTTCTTCTTGAACCAATCTAAATATATCTGGAGTGTAGAAGGTTTGGTATTGTCTTTCAAAGGCAAATCCACTTACAGTTGGTATCAAAGAATTAAACGATTTGAAATCCAATTTCTTTTCTCTCTCGATATTTCGCAACAGAGCCCTATCATATTGCTCGACGAATTGTTTGAGAGATGTTTTGGACTGCACGTAGTCATCAAAGAATGCGTTCATACTTTCACTCCGTTGAGATGTTGACATGCCGGCCCAAAATTGTCCTTTGACATAAACAGGTATCCATTTAGATCTTTCCAAATACAAAGATTTCAACCAAACATTATCTTCCAACTGATAATCTTCAATTAATCTATTCCAATCTTCTTCACATTGTTGAATATTTATGGAATTGTATACTATGTTTTTCAGCCTCTTCTTTATTAGATGATATTCAGTATGGCTTCCAAGTTTTATAGGAAGTTTCTTCATTATATGCCACAAACAAAATCGATGATGAGTTTTAGGAAATACCGTCTCAATTGCAATCGCCATGGATCGACATTGGTCTGTGATTATGGCATTTGGAGGTCTATCATGCATACATTCCAACCAAGTTCTAAACAACCAAGTGAAAGAATTTGAATCCTCACTAGACAATAATCCACATCCAAGCAAAATGGATTGACCATGATGATTAACACCAACAAACGGAGCGAAAGGCATGTCATAGCGATTTGTCAAATAGGTTGTATCGAAAGAGATAACATCATGAAAATCTTCAAAGGCAGCCCTGCACCTACCATCTGCCCAAAACACGTTTTTAATTCGGGATTCCTCGTCCAAATCAATAAGGTAGAAGAAGTTTGAGTTCCTGGTTTGCATTCTTAAGAAATAATTAGTGAGTGCTTCAGCATCCCCAATCCCTAACCTCAACCGTCGTGCTTCTGTAACGTAATTTCTACATGTCCTCTCATCGAAAGACATGTTTTCATACCCTCCAGCTTCAACTACAAGTGATTGAAATGTTTTGGCCACAGTTATTCCAGCTTCATCGTTTGTATCCAATCTTCTCTTTACATTTCCGTCAATTACTTTGTAGGATCTAACATGACGTATTCTCTTAGGGCTTAAAGAATGGTTGTGCTCAAGAAAAATACTTGTTATCACATATTCCCCTTCATTTCGAACAACAACATTAATCTTTGCTTTACAATCTGTCTTCGTTATTGGTCTAGGCTGATGAAACTTGTTTTTTGACTTCGATTCTTTCAGAAAACTCTTGGCACAACCAACGCTGAAGTATTTCCTCTTACCACCTACATTTTTGCTCCCTAATTTGGTAATGCCGAATCCCGTTGAGTGGGCATATGATGTGTAGAATTCAAGAAGTTGTTCTTCGGAGGAAAATGTCATTCCAACACTAGGAATGTGACTGCAAAAATTAAGTGAAACCGTAAGAAAAAAGTCCATAAACCAACCATTTCGGGTCCCGAAACCACCCTTTTCGGGTCCCGAAACAACCCTTTCGGGTCCCGAAACCACCCTTTTCGGGTCCCGAAACCAACCATTTCGGGTCCCGAAACCACCTTTCGGGTCCCGAAACTAACCATTTCGGGTCCCGAAACCACCTTTCGGGTCCCGAAACCACCTTTCGGGTCCCGAAACCAACCATTTCGGGTCCCGAAACCACCTTCCGGGTCCCGAAACCAACCATTTCGGGACCATTTCGGGACAAGGAAGGACCCTTTCTTGTCCCGAAACCAACCATTTCGGGACAAGGAAGGACCCTTTCTTGTCCCGAAACCAACCATTTCGGGACAAGGAAGGACCCTTTCTTGTCCCGAAACCAACCATTTCGGGACAAGGAAGGACCCTTTCTTGTCCCGAAACCAACCATTTCGGGACAAGGAAGGACCCTTTCTTGTCCCAAAACCAACCATTTCGGGACAAGGAAGGACCCTTTTTGTCCCGAAACCAACCATTTCGGGACAAGAAAGGACCCTTTCTTGTCCCGAAACCACTAGATCTGTTCAGGGTACCTTTCGGGTTCAACATGGGTGGATCTGTTCAGGTTAAGTTCTTCATCTACTGGGTTGTTCAAGTTCGGTGCTTCGGTTTCCTGAAAATTCAAACGGTTTAAATCCATAAATACTTATGTAAAATGTAAACCCTAGATCTGTAAAATCAAAACCCTAGATCTATAAAATCTAAACCCTAGATCTATTCAAAAAAAAATAAAGATCCTTAAAAAGGATACCATGGAGAAGTAAATGCTGCCGTAGAAAGAAATAAATGCAGCCGGAGAAGAGAAATAAATGCAGTCGGAGCCGGAGAAGAGAAATAAATGCTGCCGGAGCTGGAGAAGAGAAATAAATGAAGCGTTTCAGAGAGAGAAAGAAATGCAGAAATATGAAACCCTATTGGGTGAAAGAGGATATGCAGAAACTTTTTAATTTTTTTTTTTTTTTTTTTTTCTTTCTCTCTCCTAGCTGGCAAGGCCACGTAGGATTCGTGGCCTTGCTTTCGCTAGTCAGTCGTTGGATTTATCATTCCTCATAAATTTGTGCCAACAAGCTAGCTGTCTGAAACAAAATTTACTACTTTTTTTCAAACCTTCCATATAAGAAAATTTCTCTTTTCAATCCCGCATTATCTTCATTCAAAATCCTCCTAAGAAGGACATAGGAGAGCGTATACATCGACACAATCTTGTGAACATAATGGAAGGAAAATATAGTCATTTCTTTCCTAATGTCCACATTTTTAGAGATCATTCCATGTTCAATTGAGATAGACCGAATGTAATTATTTATTCTTTTTTAATTTGCTGGAGCTTGAAAGAATTTTGAGCACATATCATCCTATTTAAGCCAACAAACTTTAACTATTTATCTAGCGTTAATATCTTTAAAGAAATTGATTTTAGTTGTTTCCTTATCAATAACTTCACCCCCATAAACTTCAAGACTATATATCAATGTTTTTAAGTTTCAAGATTAATTGCGTTATCTTTGTCCTCCAATGGGCTTTATAGTCTCTTTGTTTCTCTTCTTAATTTTCAATTGTAAATATTTAACTTAAAAAGAAAAATGATAAAATTATTGAAAATAAATAAAAAATGAAAACTGTAAAAATGGTTTAATTTGAGTATTTATATGTTATTAAGTGATTGATAAGAATATATATGAAAAGATAATGAATTATTTAAAAATTATTCAAATAAATTAAAATATGATAAAACCAAATAATTAATTGGACTTTTATTCTACCTAATAGATTCCTTAAATAAACTAGTATGTATCCCGTAATGATATAAAAACCAATAAAACTAATAAAAAAAATTACAGTAAAAATGTGATAACATTTTTTATTTAATATATATTCAAATTAATCACCGCTCTCGACCCGATAATCTTGACACTTTGAAAATTAAGCAATGATTAAAACGTCTCGCGTTCATTAAATTTTGTATTTTGTGTTGAATTTAAAATATAAAGTCTTATTAGCCTAGTTGGTTAAAAGGTTTTACTTGTTATAAGTTCGAAACATACCTATAACATTTTAAATTTTATTTTTAACCATTTTAAGTTTATGAGCGAGTCAACCCACAATTCAACTCATTATCAATTTACTCTCACATATATATTTAAATTAACCACAACTCTCGACTCGGCAATTCAGACATTTTGAAAATTAAACAACATTTTATATATATATATTAAATATAATAATTATAAGGTACTTGAACAAACCAAGATTTATAATTTTTCTTTGAATTGCTTGCTAGCCATTATTTTATTTATTTATTTATTTTTCTTTTTTCTTTTGGCATGTAACTTCTTTTATACATCTTTATTTTTTTTCCTCCTTCTTGGGTACATTCTTCATATTATCACGTTCTTTGCAAATCTTCTAATTTAGAGAAATAATTTGTTTTTATAAAAAAAACATATTTAAGATAAGATTATAAAAATCAAAGTTAGTCTACCAATTAAAATACCCACAAAAATTAGTATTTACTTAAGAAGAAAAAATAATTTAATAGTTTGAACAAACCATTAAATATTAATGGCCTTAATATTTTTGGAAGTAAATTAATAAAACAATATTTAATATTTTGTTAAAACAAGCGGTGGAGAGTAAAAACTTACCTTTTTTTCTTTTCTAGATTACAGTAATATTGTAAATTTGTAAGAATCCTCATTTAAAAAAATATGTAATACTGTAAGAATCTGTTTGGTATAGTATAAAACTATATATATATATATATATAAAACTATATATATATATATATATATATATATATATATATATATATATATAAATTATTAAAAAAGATTAGTGTAATATGATATAATAAATGATAATTTATAAATAATCATAAAGCATTAAAAAATACAATGGTCTACAATGTCACAAAATATAACGAGATTAAACATTTGGGAATAATAATGAAAACATAAAAAAAAATGTTCACCAGCGCAAATACATTTTTTTTATAAACTATATATAACTTTAAGAGCTATAAATATCCGAAACAAAAACTATACGCGGCATTTACCGTTTATTGATACTATAAAATTTGGCGCATGAGATTATACAAATAAACTAAATCTAATTTGAATTAAAATAAAGATTAGTATTAGAATGAATGATTTCTCACTAATCAAACATATTCATAGCTTATTTTTTTAATGTTTTAGATTGATTAAATGTTTATTTATTATATGAATTCATCTATTTTACCACAAACACAACTTTATCAAATTTTATCGGGTGAAAATCAAGTAAAGTCGTCAACTCATACAAATTTGATCCATAAAAATAAAAAGAGACTGTAGAACATTAAGATTCCACAACGGTAAAATAGAACATAGAAAGGTCTTTCTAGATATCTCTTCCTAGGTTGACATAATTTGTTGACTCTCTCATGGATTTCCTTTTCTTGGGAGGCAGTAAACAGTCTAGGAGTGGGCGGCGGCTGGTGGTACTGGTGGTGGTGGTGCTAGGGTTGGTTGTCTGGTCGCAGGCGGCGCAGGTGAAGACGTCGGGCTCAGGTGTACGGAATTGGAGAGATCCGTTGGGAGATTCGCATTTGTTGATATTAAAACAACAATATTCACTTATGGGAGGACTATCATTAACTTCGTCTTCTTCTTCTTCTTCGACCGGATTCTTCATCGATACTTTCGCAGCCATATCTCAATATTTTTTACTCTCACAGATGACAGATATTAAACCCTAATAGATTATCATAAAACTATTTCCTTTTCCTTTCTTCTTCTTATTTTCTTCCTATTCTGATATTTTACCGTTAATCTATTACACATTTTTCAATATTTTAATTTAATTTAAATGTATAATTAAGAAATTGAGAAAATATATATGGAATAAGATCTTGTTTTGGGGCAGATTCAATTGTTCACATTTTACTTAAATATTTTGACACTTTGCCTGTGTCATTAATAATTGAGAACTCTCATGTATGTTGATGAATTCTAAACATTGAATTCTCTTTCGTCATCAGTTATTCAACAACCATTTTCATAAAGAATGGAGAATATTTAATCGAGAAATGTTCCCGTCTCTAAAACTTATATGTTCTCCTGAGGGTGAAACACATTTAGGGTCGTTAACACTCTCACAAAAAATGAGAAATCCATGAATTGGGAGAAATACTCTGAAAAAATCACAAAATAGTAGACATGACGTTTGTGTATAAAGAAATAAAATTTCACTGATAAGAGAACTTATATAAAAACTTTTAAAAAAAATGATGATGATACAACTAAAAGAGGCAAAATGAGGCTACCAAAGCCATTGAGAAAAAATAATTGAAGATAACTGAATCAAAATATTAGAGAAAATGAAGAGAAATCTCCACAACTAACAAAGTTATGATCGAAAAAATGAAATATAATAATTTATTCTAGAGGAATCGAAGAAAATAAAAGGAAATTCGTTTAAATGCATATGATGCACTTTTGTTAACTTTTACGTGGAACACTTAAAATTTTAGACATCGCACTTTCATTAATTTTCAAGTGGAATAATTAATTCTTTGGATATAACACTTTTGTTAATTACGTGGAGATATCACACTTTCATTAACTTTCATGCGGAACAATTAAATTTTTAGACGTCACACTTTCGATAACTTTCACGTTGAACAATTAGATAGATTTTTGGACATCATACTTCCACGTTAACTTTAACGTGGAATAGCGAGATTTTTGGACATTATACATATGTTAACTTTTACGTGACGCAATTAAATTTTTGGATATCACACTTTTATCAACTTTCACATGAAATAATTCGATTTTTGAATATCACACTTTTGCTAACTTACATGTAAAACAATTTAAATTTTTGGATATCACACTTTAATTTGTTAACTTTCACTTAAAACCATTAGACTTTTGGCCATCACAAGTTTTTAATTTTTTTTATGTTTAAGAAACTAATTTATGGTAACTCAAGTTGGTTATGATTTTATTTTATTGATTTTAATTCTATCTTTATTAAATATGCAAAAAAAAAAAAAATTGTATTACAATTGTTAATGAAAATACAACATTTGTGTATCATTATTGGTAATGAAAACGCACTTATTTTAAAAATGAAACAAATGATTATTTAAATAAAACAAATATAATATATATATATATATATTTATATATATAATAATAATGCTTAAATCTAGTTTGTGATAGGGGATTAATTTAGATCTTGTTGTGAGTTAAAATAGGTACGAGGGTTAAACCGTTTCTTGATTTGAAAAAAAAAAAAACGAATAATATATATTTTTTCTTCTCTAATTTATTTTTATAACTAACAACAAATAAAATATATAATAGTTTTAACAATGTAAGAATTAATAAATTTTATAAATAAAAATTTAATTATACTAAAATAATAAAATTTATTATATATTAAAAAAAATACAAATATATAGATATATATATATATATATAAATAATTAATAATATAAAAAGTTAAATATCTACAACTTAAATAAAATACATAATCAATAGTAACAATTTAATAATTAATAAATTTTAAAAATAAAAAAATAATTATATTAAATAATAAGTGTTTATTAAATATTTTAAAAATACAGATTTATATATTTAAATAATTAATAATATAAAAAATTGAACTTTTTTTCTATAACTTATATTAATGAAAAGAGAGTTTAAATAATTAGGTAAAGAATTAAACATTTTTTTTATATTAACTTATTTTTATTTTTATTATAAATATTAATAAATAAAATTAATAAAATATTTTATTATTTTCTCACATTTAATTAATAAATGAAATATATAATAATCTTAAAAAAGGTAAGAGTTAATAAATTTTAAAAATAAAATTTTAATTTAATTATATTAAAATAATAAATATTTATTATATATTATAAAATTACAAATATATATATATTTATTTTAATAATAAATATAAATTATTTAATTAATTAAAATTTCAAAATTTATTTAAAATAATATTAAAATATCGGCATTAATATTAAAATAATAATTAATTCATTATATATATATATATATATATATATATATATATATATATATATATATAATACCGAGAAATGATTAGGTGAGGGAATTTGGTGAGGGAATGACGTGGCATAATCTTATTCGCTGAAAAAATCAAATAATTTCTCTCTTTTCTCTCTTTCCTCCCACTTTTACATTTTCCAACCAATGAAGGTGTTGCCACGTCATTCTCTCACCAAATTCCCTCCCTCTATCACTCCGCATATAATACCCTCCAGCATTAATAAATTTTAAAAATAAAAATTTAATCAAAATATATTAAAATAATACGTATTATTAATATTTAAAAAAACAAATATCATATATATATATTTAGATAGTAAAAGTCATAATATATTTTAAACTAAATCAACATTAATAGTACAATAATAATTTATATATATAAGTATATATTAAATTTTAAAAATATTTATTCTAAATTTTTAAATAATTTATTAAAAATTAATTATATATTCACTACCTATCAATTATTATATAATTATTTTCATTAATTATTTATTATTCAAATAAATGATTAAATATATATATATATATATAATTTTAAATGAAACTCAACCACAACCAATGTTTAACACACCAAATTCAAAACAAGGTTCGAGTTTCACTAAAAGAAGAATGATGTTAATAATGAATCTTTGAAATTATAGTGAAATATGTGAATTCAAATTTGAATGAACGGTGATTCTAAATTTATAATAGAAATTATTGAAGGATAAAATATGAAGGTATATGTGAATTTGAATTATAGATGAACTAATAGGGAAATTTGAGGATGAAAGAATGATGATTCAAATGCCATTATAAAAGTTTTGATGGTTCGAATTTCGTTAATAATGTACTCCTTAAATGAATCTTTGAAAGATAATATATGATGAAATGCGTGAATTCAAATTTGAGGGGATTGAAGAAATAGTGATTCGAATTCTATAATGGAAATTCATGAAAGATAAAGTACGAAGTAATATGTGAATTTGAATTATAGATGGAATGAGGGGAGAAATTTGAGAATGAGAGAATGGTGATTAAAATGCCATTATAAAAATTTTAATCACCATATTTTAGTTATGATCTCAACTTGATAATGATTATTTTTTCAACACGGACATCAACATCATCCTTGAATGATTGTCGATCAGTTTTAACATGTATTTTAGTTATGCAATTAAACACTAATAGATAATCATTCAGACACTTTTATTTTTTCTTATGAATTTTGTTTAAAGAATGTTGACGAATGATTTTAAGGATTTGAATTTTATTTTTTAAAATAATTAATTGTATTTAAATAAAATATATTTTAATTAATGAAATGTTGAATGGATGAATTTATAAAATGATATTTAATTGTGATTTGATTAAAAATATAACTAAACCAAGCCTAGTATTATAATTTTTTTTTAAACTAAACCAAGATAGTATTATAACATTTTTTTTTATTCACTAAGTGTTTTTTTTAACCGTCTATTATTAAAAAGACATTTCTTTTAAAATATGAGGAGGGATACAAAGGAAATTCGGAAAAAGGTGAAAAAAATAAAAAATGCAAAAAAAAAATAGTCACCCAACTTTCCTTCTCAATCATTTATTAAGTTTGTAAAAAAAAGAAAAATATGAAGAGAGAGAAGAGATAAATTATTTTATTTTATCATTAAATAAATTAAGCCATATTTTTACTTTTTCATTCTTTCCCAAAATTTCTCCCAAATTCTTTAATGTATATTTCATTTTATTCTTAATCATTACAATCCAACCATGTTTCTCAAATATTTATTAAGAATGATTAAAAGTTTGCACTAAATTTTAGATATCAACAATAAATTCATTCAGCTTCATTCATATAGATATAGGAATAGGCCTGGTTCACTACTTTAAGTTATTAAAAAACTTATCCAAGATTAATTTTTTAATCCATCACTTCTCAACAAATCTATAATATATATATATATATATATATATATAATTTATTTTAAATTATATTTATTTATATATTTGAATCAAATTATTATTATAAAATTATTATTAAGAGATATAATATAAAATTAGTTCATTAAAAGTTAAATAATTAATTCAAATATATTAATAAGATATTTATCTTTAATTTAATAGCGTCAAAATAAAATTTAAAATAATTTTTTTGAATATTTGTCTATTTTATTATAAATAAATTAGTTGGGGATAAATAAATTTTTAATATATTTTTCGATTTTAATATAAATAAATTAACGGGATAAATAATTTTGAATATATATTTCTATTTTAATATAAATAAATTAGCAGGGTAAATATCTTTTGAATACATTTTTTCTATTTTAGATAAATAATTTTTGAATATATTTTTCTATTTTAATACAAATAAACTATCTGGATAAATAATTTTGAATATATATTTCTATTTTAATAAAAAAAATTAGCGGGATAAATAATTTTGAATATATTTTTCTATTTTACTACAAATAAATTAACGGGATAAATAATTTTTGAATATATTTTTCTATTTTAATACAATTAAATTAGCTGATAAAAATATTTGAATATATTTTCTATTTTAATATAAATAAATTAGCTGTATAAATAATTTTTGAATATATATTTTTATTTTAATATAAATAAATTAACGAGAATAAATAAATTTTGAATATATTTTTAAATTTTAATACAAATAAATTAGCAGATATATAATGTTTCAATATAATTTTTTAATTTAATACAAAATAATTAGCGGGATAAATAATTTCTAAATATTTTTGTATTTTAATATAAATAAATTAGCGGGATAAATAAGTTTTGAAAATATTTTTCTATTTTAATACAAATAATTTAGCGGGATATATAATTTTTTAATATATTTTCTATTTTAATACAAATAAATTAGCGGGATAAATAATTTTAGAATATAATTTTCTATTTTAATATAAATAATTTAGCGGGATAAATAATTTGTAAATCAAACCAGGCATTATAACTTCTATAACAACTAGTATTTAAGAAAAACTAAGGCACTTGAATCTTCACTCTCTATCCTCTAAGTGTCTTTTACGAAAGTTTCTGAAAAACTAAGGCACTTGATTCTTCACTCTCTATCCTCTCTGGGTCTTTTACGAGAGTTTCTCGTCTTTCTCCTCCGATTAGTACGCCGATTGGTACGCTTTGTTCTTCAATTTTTTTTTTCTAATCATAATCTTATTTCTTCGTATTCTCTAAATTGCCATGTTTTTTTCATTTGTTTACTCATCAGTTTCAATTTGCATTTTAGACTAGTCACGTTGATTTGATTAACTGCGTGCTGTCTCAAAAAAAGTTCATACGAAATGAATCTCTTCTAGTCACTTGAACTTTTTTCAGATTTCACTCCACGTCTGGGTTTGTTGTTACTTCATTTTGTTGTTACCCTCACATACATCAATTATAATGACTCACATGATTTTTTTGCAGAAAAAAATAGTTCAAAGAAAAGGTAATGGCACCAAACTCAAGGACTGCAAGAGCACTTGGGGCAATGAAGGATTTGGGTATCCCTGAGGATAAAACAAAACCAGTATTAAAAAGACTCCTACAAATCTATAAAAGAAAATGGGAGTTTATTGAGCAAGAAAACTATAGAGCCCTGGCTGATTGTATATTTGATGAAGATGCAGAGCAGGTCACTCCTGAAACCAATGATGTATGTTTATGTTTCTCATGTTTTGTTAAGATATTTATCTCCATAAGTTACTGAAAACTTGTGCCTTTATTTTATTTATGGTTAACATGTTATTATTTTAAATGTGAAGGATTCTGATGAGACTGGTCAAAGACCATTGAAGAAACTATGTACACAACATTCAGACAATCCTAAAGTCTCGACGAATGAAAATCGTATATATTGGACAAGAAGCAGAGGAAAACATGCGTCCAATACATTTCAGAAAGGTGCGTCTAACAGAAGTAAACTAGTTTTCATAAGGGTAACATCACCTGATTAAGTTTGTACTACAGCAGGCTACAGGAGCAATAGCAATGGCAATGACAAGGGAAAGGGAAAGGTAGTTCTTACTGATGAAGATGAAGCTGGACTGGCAGAAATTGAAGAAATCACCGATGCCACGGTCCAAATGATTCTTCCAGTTTCTGTGATTCATTCAGGTGCATTTAATGAGATCTCATTGTTTAGACTGCTCACAATTATTTGCCCTTTCGGGACATTAAAACTGTGCTTGTGTAGTTATAATTTATTGATAATTTTTTTATGAAGATGGGGACATTTCAAACCTAAGTCCCCCAATGCCCCAGAGTATCGAAGATGCCCAAGTTCTCGGAAAGCTTGATAAAGTTTCCTTCAACGAAAAACTAACGGCAGATCTTGTATTTTGTGAAGAACTGGATCCAATGTAAAGTTTCCTCAAAACATCTATTCATTAAAATTTTGTAATATAAAGTAATATACGTTCTTAATATGTCTTTGTAGGGAGAAGCTTTACGTCGGCACAAATTCTAGTTTATCACGTCAAACTCTTACAACACTGCAAGAAAATATCGAAGTTGACAGTCAAGTAGTTGATGTTTGGGCCAATATTTTAAACATCAATTTTACAAGACAGCCAAGACATGAAACAAGAAAATTTTGTTTCACAACAATGTCCTATGTAAGTAATTATAATGGCTATATTTTATGTTTTATGCTCAATGTTCATTTGATTGATATTTATAATTTATTTGTAGGTGATGCAACAATATGATCTTAGTTTATTTAATACCATACTCGATGCCGAAATGACTCAGTTTAACATATCAAGAGAATTCCTCGATTCTACTGACCTTGTAAGTAAAAATTTTAAACAACGAATTTAGTTTATACTTTATGCACTAATAACCAAAAACTTTGTTTTTTCAGATATTCCTTCCGGTAATCCGCAACGAACATTTTTATATTATTTGTATAAATATGATTAAACAGAAAATAGAAATAATTGACAACAGGCCACTTCCACGTGGTATTAAGTACATGGATAAGTATACTAATATAAGTCAGCATATAGATCTATTTGTTAGATTTTTAGCTAAAATAGGTTCTCCCTTAGCTGTTCTAGTCAAGAAATTCAAAATAAAGGTCGTGAAAATGCCGTGGCAAGATGCTTCAAACAACACATGCTGTGGAGTTTATTGTATGAGGCATCTGGAAACATATACAGGTGATGCCACAAAATGGGAATGTGACATCACTCTCGAAAATGTAAGTGTAAAACATATTGCTTATTCTCACTTTTTTATTGATGTTCTTATATATTTTTATTGTTATTTTGAAGGCCTCGGAAGCACTAAGTACTCTACGGATAAAATACATTCATATGATTCTAAACTCGGAACTGAACAGTAAAAGAGAAAATATATTTAAATTATCTAAAGATTTGTACCATGATTATTCATGATTATGTATCAACAAAATATTATGTTATTATAATTTAGTTTTGTTGTTTATTAAATTATTAATTGTATATATTTTTATTATTCAATCAATTTTTATATTAACAAAATATGATATTAAATTTTTGTCTTGTTAATTTTAAATTATAAAAAAATGGATGATAACAATATTATTTATAGGCTATATAATTACTATAATTAAATAAATGAATGATCAATAATCATTATTGAGTCGTAATAACACCTAACAACCTATTTAAAAGCAAAAATGACACAACTTTTTTTTATTAATACTATCTTCAAACTAATGATTTACATGAATGTGTGAATCGTTTTACATTATTGTGTAAATTATTGTAAACACGATAATTGTTATACAACGCTCTCGTTTAAAATGTGAATTACACGAGAACAATTGTACATTGATCTCGTGTAAAACTCACATTACACGAGAGTTATTGTACAGAGCTTTTGTGTAAAGCGCGCATTACACGATACCTGTAAAACGTTCTCGTGTAAAACGTGCATTACAGTATAGGTGTTTTATAAAAGAGTTTCCCACTCGCGCAATTCCCATTTCATCTTGCATCGTCTCTCTCTACGCTCGGTCGTGTCTCTTCGATTTTTCTTCTTCTCTTCTGTTTGATCACGGGTTCTTTTCCTTCCGTCAACCTATGATCCTCGACTGAAGCTCTTTTAAAGAGAAAATTATACGTTTAATCACAATCGTTTCGGTTTTTTTTCTCATTTCAATGTTCTTTTGAAGCTTTACGTTTATCTCTCATTGGATAATTAGTAATCACAGAAACAAATCATTGTGTTCGAGTTTATCTCTCATTGGATAATTAGTAATCACAGAAACAAATCATTGTGTTCGATGAAGAAATCGAAAGATAAAAATGGGAGGTAATTTTCAAACTGTATTTATGTACCATCGATAAATAAAACTGGAATTTATAAAATTAATTGTAGTTTAAAATTATATTTATGTAAAGCGTTTACCTTTGTTTATGTAAATCTTTTAACACTTTCTTCTATTTATTTGATTTCATTTGTAGTGTTCAAGTAAAAAATACATGAGTAGGAGTAATTAAACAAACCCTCTACATCAAATAAGCATTCCACGCCCTTGAAAATACTAACAACAGCTCATGAAGAGTTTATTGTGCATCCTCTTAATAAAGAAAGTTTCAACAGAGAAAACTCCAATATTTAAGACCCGAATTCTTCAATGGACATTCTCAATCTCGTTCAACAATTATTCGAAAAACAAAAAGATGCAAGGAGGGCCATTGGATTTGATTCTCTTCTTTCAATTCTTAGTTCAATTCTCCCCAAGTATTATGAGACTCTTCAACTCCAGAAGGAGAGTCATCCTTCTTAATAGTGAAGAAGAGGTACATATTGAAGATGGCAACTTTGTGGATGATAACCAGATTTGGGTGGATAAGAAAAACCTATTACAAAATAGAAACAAATAAAATATCATAAAATATACACTCTTCATAAACGAAAGAGGTGTGCTCACTAAAGGGCTAAGGAAGCTTTAGTCTATGTACAGATCCAGAAAGTACAATTTTAAGACTTATAAAATTAGCTTAAGGTAAAATTATGGGGTTTGTAATTTAGGTAAGAAAATGGTAAGAATCACCTCCAAATATATATAGTTTAACAAATTAATTACTACACATGTTAATACATCAATATAACAAATTGGGACAAAAGTTTTTTAAGTAATAAATATTATTTTTTTGCTCCCAACTCTTATATAAGTTTGTGTCAACACACTAGGTCTTGAAACAAAGTTTATTACTTTATTCAGGCCATCCATATAAAAAAAGTTCTCTTTTCAATCCCGCAATATTATCTTCCTCCAAAATTTTCCTAAGAGAGCGCCATAAGAGGGATGTTGTTCACATCAACATAATCTTGTTTGAACATATTGGAGAAAAATATAGTCATTTCTTTCATAATGTCCACATTTTTCGAGATCATCCCATGTTCAATTAAGATAAATCGAATGTAATTATTTCTTTTCTTTAATTCTCGGGATCTTGAAAGAATTTTGAGCACATATCATCGTATTTAAGTCAACAAATTTTAACTTTTTTCCTAGTGATAATATCTGTAAAGAAATATATTTTTGTTTTTTCCTTATCAATAATTTCACCATAAATACTTTGAGACTAGATATCAATGTTTTTAAGTTTCAAAATTATTGCATTATCTTTCTCCTCCAATGGCTTTAATATAGTCTACTCTTAATTTTCATTTGTAAATATTGAATAAAAAAAATATGATTGAGTGATTGAAAATAAATAATAAATGAAAAATATAAAAATGGCTTAATTTGAATCACTCTATGGTGCGGGTATTTATTTATAATTAAGGCCTTACTTATTGGGATTGGCTTAGTTGAATATTTAAATAATATTGTTTAAATTATGATAATATAAAAGGTTAAATTATTTAATGAAAACACTTGACAAATATTAATATATAATAAAACTAATATATCAGAATGTATAAATATTTTGATTAATAATTTTATTAAGTGATTGATAAGAATATATTTGAAAAGATAATGAATTATTTAAAAATTATTCAAATAAATTTAAGTAGGATAAAACCTAATAATTGGACTTTTATTCTACCTAATTTATTAATAGATTCCTTAAACAAATTAGGATGCTTATAGCTAATAAAAAGTTAGCTAATAACAATTATATGGGCATTTGAACAAACCAAGATTTATAATTTTTCTTGGAATTTCTTGTAAGCCATGGTTTTATTTATCTAGTTTTTTGTGTGTGTCTTTTGGCATGTAACTTCTTTTATACATCTTTAATTTTTTTTTCTTGGGTACATTCTTCATATTATCACATTCTTTGCTAATCTTGTAATTTAGAAAAATGATTTGTTTTTATAAAAGTCAAAGTTAGTCTACCAATTAATATACCCAAAAAAAATAGTATTTACTTAAGAAGAAAAATAATTTAAAAGTTTGAACAAACCATTAAATATTAATGGCCTTAGTATTTTTAGAAGTAAATTTATAGAACAACATTTAATATTTTGTTAAAACAAGAGGTGGAGAGTAAAACATTTTTTTTTTTTTAGATTACAATAATTAATATTGTAAATTTGTAAGAATCCTCATTTAAACAAATATATATATGTAATATTCTTAGGATCTGTTTGGTATAGTAAAACTATATATATATATAATGATATAAACTAGGGTCGTTTAAAAATAATTATAAAAAAAAAATGAATGTACACTGTCACAAAACATAACGAGTTTAACAATTCGAGTAACAACAATAAAAACATAAAAAAAATAAAATAAAAAAGCACAAACGCAAATACATTTTTTTTGAACTTTATAAATTTTTAAGAGCGGTAAATAACGGAATCAAAAATTTATACACGACAATTACCCATTTACCGTTTATTGATCCTATAATATAGGGTGCGTAATTTCATCTTTTATATATATATATATATATATCATTAAAGAGATTATATAAATAAAATAAATATTTGAAGATTAGTATTAGAATGAACAATTTCTTAGTAGTCTAACATATTCATAACTTATTTTTAATGTTTTAGATTGATTAGATGCTTATTTATTATATTATATTAATTCATCTATTTTTTCACAAACAAAACTTTAACCAATTTTATCTCATGAAAATCAAGTAAAGTTTTCAAGTAATACAAATTCATTCAATAAAAATAAAAGAGACATTAGAACATCAAGGGCTCGTTCGGATTGAAGTTTTATAAAAAATCTAAAAAGAGAAAATAATAATGATTGGTGATGATTTTGAGAAAGTAATAATTATTTTTGGTAAAACCTGGTGGTACTGCTGGTGCTGGTGCTGGTGCTGGTGGGGTTGGTTGTCTCCGGCTGGTGGTGGTCGCAGGTGAAGATGTGGGGCTCAGGTGTACGGAATTGGAGGGATCCTTTGAGAGTACTTTTTATGTACGCTGCCTATTTATAGAAGTTGCATTAATTTGATTGTTATAGTCTTATAGAATGACAGTACTTTATATATATTATTTTTTACTTTCTGAAATAGGATCTAAATCAGAACGATGAAGATGAACCATTTTGATTATTTCGTCTTGCCGCGATTGATGATGATTTGGAGCAGTGTTTTTTATGTTAATATACACAGAATTGCGGCGGAAAACACAGAATTTATTTTGTTTGTGGAATCTTACAAATACAGTTTCAAGTTATTAATTTCTAATTATGTTCTTAAGAAATTTCTAATTAATTTCCAATTTTACCATTTAAAATATCCTAGGGGTTGGGTTTATATGAACATATTAAGTGAGAAATGAGAAATAAAGAAGTTATAACTTATAATCTTTTGTTGAAAGCTCCTTTGTAATTGTATCACTTGATTACAACATATCTTTCTTCCTCTATTTTTATAGTGTAAGATAATATACCAATCTCTATGATAACACAAACGTCAAAGCATAATATATGAAAAAACAAACGACGAAGCATGATATGAAAAAAAATAAAAAATAAAAATACTTAATAAATTATCGAGCTCATAAATTTTATTTTATTTAATAAAAAATAAAATCAATATTCAGTTACAGTACATTTAGTAACATTAATTTTCGTCACTATTTTCCTCTTTACATTATTATTTCATTTATTAACGGATAATTCAAACGTGGTTAATTTCTTCGCTATTGACCCCATTTTATAGTGTTATCTGATTAATTTTTTATCTATTGAAAATCATGTTATAAGTTTTACAACCATTCAATTGCCATCAATATTGTTAGCAAAAATATTTTGATTTGTAATAGATTATTGCATGTATTTGAATTATCACTCTATTTGAATTTCAATTGTCATCCATGTTTTTTTTGGGAAAATAGTTAGAACCATTTCATTAAAATCCCAAAAAATGAGAAGGTTAGAAATCAAAGTTAGACAAATCCTAACTATGATTAAGGATGACAATCAAAAAACCTTAAAAAAAACTGGTTCATAACATTCATACATTCTAAGGTGATGAGTATTGTTGTTTCTCATTTTGAATTCTCTTTTTGTACGAGCTCGTTTTGATTTGATAGAAAGAATTGTTTCTTATAATTTCAAGGTTTTTATCTTTGTTATCTTTAACTTGAATTGCCATCAATGTCCATCTTTAACTAAAATCTTCATTTGATTTGTAATAGATTATTATATGTATTTGAATTTTTAATTGAAAATTGTAATTGATGTTTACCGCTATCTAAAATCATCTATTTGAATTTTCAATTGTAACCGATGTTTATAATTTAAATAGAATGAATTATAATCAAATTTTATTTATAATTGATGTTTACTTCTAGCTAAAATCAACTATTTGAATTTGAATTATCAATTGTAATTGATGTTTATAAATCAAATAGAATATTGAATTATAACCTATCATTTTATTTGAATTTCAATTGCCATCAATATTGATTGTTAACTAAAATCTCCATTTGATTTGTAATAGATTATTGCATGTATTTGAATTATCAATTGTAATTAATGTTTACTGCTAAATAAAATCAATTTAGAATATATTTTTTTTCAAATGTAATTGATGTTTTATAATTCAAATCTATTTGAATTTCAATTGCCATCAATGTTGATCGTTAACTAAAATCTTAATTTGATTTGTAATAGATCATTGCATGTATTTGAATTTTCAATTGTAATTGATGTTTATAGTTTAAATGGAATGAATTATAATCGATCATTCTATTTGAATTTCAATTGCATCAACAATGTTGATTGTGAACAAAAATCTTCATTTGATATGTAATAGACTATTGCATGTATTTGAATTTTCATTTGTAATTGATGTTTACTGCTAGCTAAAATCAACTATTTTGAATTTGAATTATCAATTGTAAATGATGTTTATAAATCAAATAGAATGAATTATAACCTATCATTTTATTTGAATTTCAATTCCCATCAATGTTGATTGTTAACTAAAATATTTTTTTTATTTGTATTAATAGATATTGTATGTATTGAATTTTCAATTGTAATTGATGTTTACTGCTAGCTAAAATCATTTATTTGAATTTTCAATTGTAATTGATGTTTACTGTTAGCTAAAATCTTGAATAATGCTAACATGTGAATGATGACTTTGATTAGTAATATATGGACTATTATTTTCTATTTATATTTTCAATACTAGCTAACATCTGTAACTCAAATCCTATAATAAGCACATGGGAGGGTTAACTTTAATTTGGAATTTTATAATTATAATTGATATTTACTTTTGGGATAATAATAATACTAATGCTCATAATATTTAAAAAAAAATGAGAGTTTATAATCTAAAAAAATAACACTGTTTATACTATTATTATTATTATTATTATTATTATTATTATATATATATATATATATATATATATATATATATAATGATGCTTAATTTTAAAGTGTCCGGATTGGCGGGTCGAGAACTGTGGTTAATTTGGATATATGTGAGAGTAAATGGATACATGGGTCGGATTGTGGGTTGACCCGTCCACAAACTTAAAATGGTTAAAAATAAAATTAAAAATGTTATAGGTATGGTTCGAACTTGGAACCTAACAAAATAAGTACAATCTTTTAACCAACTAGACTAATAACACTTTATATTTTAAATTTAACCCAAAATTTGTTGAACGCGGGACATTTTAACAATATAAATTCAACTTTTTAACTAACTAATCTATATATTTATATATAATGATGTTTAAATTTTAAAGTGTCCGGATTAACAGGTCGAGAGTTGTGATTAATTTGGATATATGTGAGAGTAAATGGATACTTGGGTTGAATTTTGGGTTGACCCGCCCATAAAATTTTTGTCGTAATATTTTTTTCATGGTTTTTTTATATTATTACTCGTGCAAATGCACAGGATAGTTGTAATTGAAACGTTACAAATGTCATTTTGTGTAGGATTATGAGAATGATTTTTATGATCATCATGTGATCTTTTAAGTGCTAATATGGCAGCAAATTTAAATGCAAAAATAGGAAATTGCGCTTTATGATTTGCTGGACAGTATGTCGGAATTAAAAGGTCTTTCTACACCTATATATTTATAGAGAAAATAATAACCAAAAATCCCCTAAACCCTAATATAAACTCCATAATTAATAGATTTAATCAAATATTACTTATTCGATAGATAAATAATATTTTTTTAAATCTTAATTCTATAATTAAACCTCTTTAATTATATGTTATTTTATTTTATTTCATAAATAAATAATATTATTTATTATTAATAATATCTAATATATATTAATAACTAACCTTTTTTATCTAATATCTGAACTTAGTGTGACCTCATATGATTCAATTATAATTAGTATATGTTTAACTTTCTTAATCGTAGTTGACTTCTATTAAAAAAAATCCTATGAACTTTTAAAATAATTGAATTAAATTATCTTCATTTAATTGTCATATTCAAATTTAATCTGTACATTAAATTAGAGTACACAATTCTTCTACCATATTCTTCTACCATGTTAATAGTTTTATTAATTAGACTATTTACATTATAATAAAATATACTATCTTCAATCATTTTTTATATTGTCATTTAACTCAATGATATATTACAAAGTTAATGATTATAAGTCCGTGAATTCGAGATTTCATGATTACTTTTTCAAAAATATTTGTTACGTATCAATTTTATGTTATAAGGAATCAATTTATCATCCTTGATAATGGTTGAGATGGTAAAAAAAATACAAAATAAAAGTTTAGATTTTAAAAGATATTTCAGTATCAAACGACTCTTAAATTTACCATCAGCCATAGCAATTTTGATAAGTTAAATTTTATATTATAGATTGATAAATCGAGATAATCATAATTGCGATAATATATATATTTATAATAAAAAAATGTTTTTCAATCTTTGTTAAAACTTTAACTTCGATCTTTCAGTTTTTATTAGATATATAATCAATGATCTTTATGGATTATCAGATATGTATGTATGTATGTATGTATGTATGTATGTATGTATGTATGTATGTATGTATGTATGTATGTATGTATGTATGTATGTATGTATGTATGTATGTATGTATGTATGTATATATGTATGTATGTATGTATGTATGTATGTATGTATGTATGTATGTATGTATGTATGTATGTATGTATGTATGTATGTATGTATGTATGTATGTATGTATGTATGTATGTATGTATGTATGTATGTATGTATGTATGTATGTATGTATGTATGTATGTATGTATGTATGTATGTATGTATGTATCAACAAAATAATAAATATATTATCTATGTACTCTACTCTTACCCAAATAATTCTTATAAATATCTAAATAAGTTATAAATTTTCAATTTTAATTTTAATAGATAGCTTTAATTGAATTTATTTTTATTATGATAATAATTAATATATGAATTAATTCTAATATATTTAAACAATGAATCTTGCCTGGTGATGCACAATAAAGATGAATGTGTATTGAGGTGTCTTATTGCATAAAAAATGGAGGATCAATCCTAGGTACAAAAATAATAATAATCCTTATTTCGACAAGTCGATTTGATCCATTCAAATGAATTTAGAAATATATATGTAATAAGATTGTTTTTAACAATAGAAAAGCTGTTAGATGGTTGGATTATCACTTTGCGTGTTTCATCCTTTGAAAATATTAAAATTTACCATTACAATCACAACTTTAAATATAGTTATGATTAATTAAGGCGAATTGTTAGCATATTAATTAATTAATTAATTAATTAATTAATTAGTAACCCAAGTCCTTGATCAACCTTAATTAAAGTACTTAAGTCTGACTTTATAAAGGAAAACAATGAAAAACTAGAATATTGGTGATATCAACCCAATTATTATTATACAAATTAACACAAAACATAACATATATATATATATATAGTTCTCCAAATTAATATTGTACATGGAATAAATAGTTGAATTTTATAAATGTAGATAGAGCTTAATTTAAAAACAATAATAATAATTAATTATATGGTGGGCTAGGGATAGTTGAGATCCCTGTGGGATATGCTGGTGGTAGGGTGTAATCTCCATTGCTGCTCACACTCTGCAGGATCTTGCGGCCTGCACTTACAATATTCAAATATTAATAATCCCTTTTCAAAAGAAAAAGAAAAAAACAAATAGATATATATAATTATCTGATGAGCTTACCAATGATATTCTTGTACTGAGTTGTTGGTTCGTGATCAAGAAGAGACACCTTCGCCAACAGCACAACCAAAGCCAAGGCCATGGCTGAAACATATCTCATGATCATCTTCATCTTCATCTTCATGATCATGCCTCCTGCCATGTTTAACTTGTAAATATATATTGTAATTAATTTGGGTGTATTAATTCAATAAGATGTGAATATGATGATCATGATCATGTGATATATATAGCTAGAGCATATGTGACCAGGTCAGGGATCCAGATGGACTATTTTATAATAAAATATTTGTATAGAATGAGTTATTGCATATATCGACATGACTTTGACTAAGACTAGCCACTTGGACTCTGAATTCTATTGAATTTTCAATTGGCATTGATGGTTTACCTAACTAAGTAGCTAAAATCTTTAATTCAATCATTTTTCCTTTTTCTAGTTGAATTTTAAAACACGGTTTCAATTTGAAAAGTTCAAAATAAGAATAATGAATGAAGTTTAGTTTTCTAGACAATTACTATTCCCACCGACACCATATATATCAATTTAAGGTGGATATTTGGATAACATAATTAAGACAATTAATGATGGATCAGTAGTTTGGAAAGGTCTTAAGGTGGATGGATATATAATAAGAATATTTTTTTTGAAATAAATATATTTTAATTAATAAATTGAATAATGTAATTTAATGAAAGAATTATTTGATTATGATTTGATTTAAATAAATAAAAAAACCAAACAAATTCTAACACTTTTTCTATAAGAAGAATTAATTATATAGTAGTCACATAAGTTAAATTATCCCACCAAGGAATTAAGCACAATCTTTAAATTCTATACAAATGTCAACTTAGATATGGATTATATTGGAGTCGCATGATATTAATTGTCAAACAATTTGAATTGTTTTTTCTTACAATGTATTTTATTTCACTCAGATTTAAACTAATAAGTAAAAATACAAATTAATGAAATTATTGCATCATTTAAAAATAATAAATAAATAAATTAGATATTAATGGTTGTATTTTGTTGACTGAAATGATATGAGTAAAGATAACTTGTATATTTCAAAGAAAAGTCAGTCAGCTCCTCTTTTTATGTTAGTGCAATTTGCATGTACATATATATATATGTATCTGTAATATCTTCCCAAGAAACAAGAATCCAAACACTAAGAAGTTGTAGTCATTACCAATAATCTTTACTATTATTTATGAGAATGGAAAAACATGATCATCTCCAGCCAATGTTGTTCCGAATTCTTCTAATTGTAGCCTTTCTACTACAATTCAACAACACATACCAAGTGAAAGCTCTTACTTCTTCATCTGATAAGCAAGCCCTCCTGCAGTTCAAATCCTCCCTGCTCGATCCTCTAAACACACTCTCCGGTTGGAATTCCACCTCTTTCCATTGTTCTTGGATTGGCATTTCCTGCTCCAACGACACTAATAACCACCGGGTCAGTTCCCTTAGTCTTTCTGGTCTTGGACTCTCTGGCACCATTTCACCTCATCTTTCAAACCTTACTTCTCTAGAAATATTAAACCTCTCCAATAACTCCTTTTATGGGATCATCCCTGAAGAGTTATCGCGACTGTCATCCCTTAAAAGGCTGATTCTAGCAAAAAATTCCTTAATTGGCCACATTCCAGCTAATCTTTCTAGATGTTTTAACCTCGAATCAATCCGTTTGGAGTATAATAACTTAAGTGGGATAATCCCACCTGAACTACAAAGCCTCTCCAGACTTCAAGCTCTTGGGATTAAAGTAAATAATCTAACAGGACAAATCCCCCCGGAAATAGGAAACCTCAAATCTCTAGAGTATCTTTCGATATCCGATAACCAACTTGTGGGAAACATTCCCCGAAATTTAAGCAATCTTGGAAATCTCGTTGTACTCGAGTTATCGCAAAATAAATTGGTCGGAGAGATACCCGACACGATTCTCAACATGTCTTCTTTACACCATCTATCTTTAGCATATAATAGCCTCTCAGGAACTATTCCAGCTAGTATTATAGGATGGTCAAGTCTTAGAGAACTATTTTTGGGGCATAACGAGTTGGAAGGGATAATCCCACTTTCTTTAAGCAATGCTTCCAACATCGAGAGGCTTGACTTATCCTTCAATAACCTTCAAGGGGTAATTCCATCGATGGGTAATTTGAAGAATCTCACAACATTGCATCTTGTTGACAACAATTTATCTTCAAACACTGAACTCAATGTTGAAATGTTCAATTCACTTACAAATTGCACCAAGCTAGAAAAAGTTTGGATGGGTTCCAATCAACTAGCCGGAGAGCTTCCAGCTTCAGTTTCAAATTTGTCGACAACTCTAAGAGAGTTCTGCGTCGATAACAATCTTCTGACGGGTCGGTTTCCTGAAGGACTTGACAAGCTTCGGAATCTCACGGTCTTGGCAATACAACAAAATTCTTTCACTAATGAGATACCAATCTCCATTGGGAAGCTTAGCTCGTTATATATGTTGTCAGCTCAAGGGAACAAGTTCACGGGCCAAATCCCCGATATGTTTGAGAACTTAACTGAGCTATCCATCTTCACAATTGGGCAGAACCAGTTGTCAGGAGTGATACCATCGAGTGTAGGAAAATGCCATAAATTAAGAATATTGGGGCTAACCGGGAACATGCTTAAAGGAAACATCCCAAGTGTGATTCTTAAGCTTCCAGGT
This sequence comes from Impatiens glandulifera, assembly GCF_907164915.1. Classification (NCBI taxonomy): domain Eukaryota; kingdom Viridiplantae; phylum Streptophyta; class Magnoliopsida; order Ericales; family Balsaminaceae; genus Impatiens; species Impatiens glandulifera. Next base: position 52,995,480 of record NC_061863.1, on the reverse strand, counting down.
CTTCAACAATTGCGTGTGGCGCAAAATTTATTGACAGGTTCTCTTCCCTTTGAAGTTGGAAGCCTTAAACAGCTCGAAATCATGGATGTTTCGGGCAATATGATATCGGGTGAGATCCCGAGAGAAATTGGAGATTGCTTGAATCTACAAACTCTTAATATGGCAAGAAACCAACTTGTTGGTAGAATACCTGATAATCTAAGTAAACTTTCACTGTTATCAAGCTTGAATTTGTCTTTTAACGACTTGGAAGGACAAATTCCAGTAGGAGGCGTCTTCATGAATATCGGTTGGAATTCTCTCCAAGGAAACACTAAGCTCTGCACTGCCATCCAAGATTCGACAAACAAGTTCAATGTTTCGAAATGTGCCGTTATTCGCAGCTCACCAACCAAGCCTTCAGCTCTTTTGATCATAATCCCAGTGGGATTTACCGTTCTGGCATTTGTTCTGTTTTGTTTTATTCGACAAATAGTTTTGTACAAGAGGCAGAAGAAACGAGGACATAATTCATCTTCAACTCCATCGATCAAGAGAAAACATCAACTGATATCTTACTCTAAGATCCTGCACGCTACCAATGGTTTCGCAAAAGAAAACTTGATTGGAAAGGGAGGTTTCGGAGAAGTGTATAAAGGAACATTCCGAAATTCAGAAGTAAGTGCCGATCACTCGGATGAAACCTTGGCAATAAAAGTTTTTGATTTGAAGATAAGCAAAGCGAGTAAGAGTTTCAGTGTGGAATGCGAAGCATTAGGTGTGATCAGACATATGAATCTCGTGAAGGTGTTAACTTCATGCTCTAGTATTGATCACCAAGGAAATGAATTCAAGGCCTTGATAATGGAGTTCATGACTAATGGGAATCTTGATCAATTGTTATATCCAGAAGATGCTGAAATTGGAACTACTCTTTCCTTATTACAGAGGATTAACATTGCAATTGATGTAGCTTCTGCCATGGATTATCTGCACAATGATTGCAGCCCGGGTATTGTGCATTGTGATCTAAAACCAGGAAATATTCTTCTTGATGACAACATGGTGGCTCACGTTGGAGATTTTGGTTTGGCGAGATTCCTCTCTGAGCGAGAGAATAGCACGATAGGACTAAAAGGCTCAATCGGTTATATAGCCCCAGGTATGATGAGCTCCAATTCTATTTTCAAGAGAACGTAATCAACCTAATAAAGTAGTAATGTTAAATATATTTTGCAGAATATGGAGTGGGAGGCGTATGTTCGACAAAGGGAGATGCTTACAGCTTTGGGATCTTAGTATTGGAGATGCTCACAGCAACAAAACCTACAGAGGAGTTGTTTCAAGAAGGATTGACTCGGAATAAGTTTGAGTTAGCATGCGAAGAAGGCAACCTGCACAATATTGTAGATCCCAGGCTCTGGATCGAAGCTGAACAAAATGGCTCATCCAGTTCGAGTAGTACCATCATAAGTACCAACATTTCCTCAAACAATTGGCATGCGAGATATGTGGAGTGCATGGTAATGCTAATGAGGATAGGCTTGTCATGCGCGGCAAATTCGCCTAAGGATCGGTGCAACATGAGAGAAGCCTTGACCAAATTGAAAACCATCCGAGTTACTTTCTTGAATGAAGCATGATCTTTTTTTCTTTATAAATTTAAATTTGACTCTGTTACCTACGAGCAAATTGAATGTACCATCAACATTATTAAGTATGCCTTATTCACATCTTGTGATGAATTTGATATAGTACATGGATATAGGCTTCAAAAATTTAATCATATCAAAAATTGATATTAGCTTTAAGAATTCACATGCACTATTTGAAAATGCATTTTGATTGGTCATAACAGCCTAGCTAGCAGCATATGAACCACCTTCAAACAAACCCAGTTGCAATATCAATAGCTCTAAATATAGTTTTTGTTGATTGTCTCTTCTAGTTCTTTAAAATCCCAAGCATCGTCAGCTGAATATTGCCCTGAACCATAAAGCAACTTGCAATGATGAAAATAGTAGAACCCCAAAGAAGACAAAACATGCACACAATCGTATTGGGAATTAAGTGCTTTTACCTATTGAATCTCTTCGCAAGGCTGTTAAGTGAGCACAACTGCATATAAACAAGTAAAATTGTGCAATGTTAGGATCAGGAAAGTAGAAAATACATTTTTTTTCGGAGGAGACTAGTAGAGCATCCCACGTGACCCAAACTTTAATCAAGGTACTTTCAGTAAGAATCCTGATACCTCGTCCTCTTAGTTCAAGACTCAGTTCTGAGTTATTCATCTTTTTATTCAGGAGAAAGAAAGAAGAATGACGTTTTTTCCTTCTCTATCACTAATCTTATTGCGAGAAAGATTGTCTAGAATGAACGCCTGACATAGATATGGAGAAAAACTAGTACCTGCCCAGAGCCTTCCCTAAATCTGCACAAAGAGATCTAATGTATGTTCCCTTTGAGCATGTCACTCGGAATATCAGATTTTGCCTGCAAACAATCGTAAAGAAAAAAAGAAAGGCTTTTGTTAAATACTTGAGAGTACGACACATCTACAACAGGTTTCCTTTCGCTATTGTTTAGATCACATTCACTGACTTTTAAATTCCAAATACACCATTTTCTCTATTTGGGCAGAACATTGGCTTTTATAACATTAGAAGATAAATCATCAAGCACCAATAGTGAATGCCATTTTGATAAGAAATTCGCCCAATACCTGTCATCCAAACTTCGCTCAATATCAAACTGATAAATTGATATCCGCCTAGGCGAAAGTTCTATACTTTCTCCTCTTCTTGCTTTCTCATACATCCTTTCACCACCAACCTATCACAACATGTATAATAAACTCACTAAACCTTTCTTTAGCAAAAGATGAATGAAAAGTTCATCCATCCACTATAACTGCAGTATGCAAATATTTCTAGTATCAAGTTAGCATCATAAGTCAAGATGGCAGTTGGTTTTCCCAGAACAAATATTTAACCTATTTGGAAACGGTTATTTTCTCACAATCACGATAACACTGAAAAATCGCTAAAGTGAAAAATATAAATAAAAAATTGATATAAAATTGTTTTACGGATCCTGATCCAGATTATAGTGCAACTTTTTGTTTCATTTAGCATAAAATCATTATCATATTATTTTCTAGATCATGGTTTATTTCTGGATGATTATGATTTTTAAAAAAACATGACAAATATAGATTTTTTTGTATCATCAAGATTAAAAATCAAAACCATGTATGTAGGAGAATAATGAAAGAAATCTTACTTTGATTGCAGAAAACATAGGAGGAACTTGCCAAATCTCTCCAACAAAAGATACCGCACTTTTCTTTATGTCATCGTCTTTGATGTGTTCCCATGACTCACGTTGGATGACCTAACTTGATATGGAAAGAAGTAAGAAACCATGTAACATAATAATGTCAAATGACAGCAATAACAGTAAAAAAAAGGATTATCACGAAAAATGAACCCACAGGTGAATCAGCATCCCAAGTGGATGTAGCTTCGCCTAAACGAAATACACCACTGTAACCCTTGATCATGCCCTGGTATCTGCATAAAGGTTGTATTGGAGTTATGAGTGAAGAAGTATTGAACCTGGGTTTCTCTCCTCTAAACTCCTCATCTACATTTCTTTACAAATCATAGATCTGGAGAAGTGCATAAGTTTAAGGGAAAAGGGCCATACCTGTCAACAAGTTTGGTAGATTTGCCAACACAAACAATCAACAAACCAGTTGCCATAGGATCAAGTGTTCCAGCATGACCAACCTATTTTATTGATAATAAGTACGATACAAGAGCATCTACAACAGAACGAGGAAATTCAGTGGGGTCAATAAATAATCGCACCTTTTTTACTTTGACAATGCGTCTCAGCTTTCCACACACTGTAAATGAAGTCCATCCTGCAGAAGTCTAGTCCATAAGTATCTATGATGGAAATGAAATAGCAGTCCCATCCATTAACCATAAATCTAACATTTTATCTTCTTTAATCATTATAGAAAAGCTAAATTCATTAGCATAGTCAAACAATGTGTTTTACCTTTGGGCTTATTTATGAGAAGGACATTCCCATTGGGACTGTCCCATTTAGATGGTAAACCTGCACTCCTTGAGGAAACAAATGGCTCCTCAATGGCAACATGTGTGTCTACTTTCTTCAACCTTTGGAAGAATTCCTCCACTTTTCTCTCTGAAATATCTTTTTTCAAATCTTTCACTGCCCCTGTTCCTGCTCCTTTCTTGTCATCCTCAAAGAAAACTAGTTTTTTTTCTTCCCCGGCATCTGCAAGTTTTTTCACTTTGTCCACCTCCCCTCCTCTTCTGCTCACTGATTTTTTCGGGTTTTCATTAGACTCTCCAGGCTGGAGAAATGCTTTGTCGAAACCCTGATCTGGGAAATACTTCTTCTCTAGCTGGTAAACCATCCTGTAATGCTTATCCTTATCCCATGGATATGCAAACGTATCATAGAAATACAATTCTTCTTCTCTCTTATGCAATGTGTTAAACTCAACCACTTCGGGCACCAATTCAACCATCTCATCATCGTCCCTCCCATTTCCATCTTCATCTGAATCTGAACCATACATTCTTTTTCTCCTCTTATTGTAATACTTCCTTTTCGATTTATCCATCCCTGCATCTCCCACCGCTAACTGGTTTCCTTCTGCTTCTGAAGTTTCCGCGCTTAGTTTTTTATCCGCGCTTAGTTTTCTATCTACCCAATCGTCAAAACCCAATTCTGCTTCGGGCTCCGAATCAGGCGAGTCTGGGGATTCGGACTGAGCGATTGCTCGGGTGGGTCGGCGTCGACGCTGCGCAGGTAAAGTAGCTTGAGCTGGGCGAGAGATTATCATGTCGTATTGAAGTGGGTACCGAGTTTCATGTGTAGAGAAGAATTTAAAACCGGATGTCAATTTCGTTGAGAATGAGTTGCAGGGAAAAACTTGTCTTTGACATAAGAGGGAGGAGAGAGTTTGTCTAGAGGACGTGAGTGGTCGAGTACGAGAAGGGAGAAGAAAGAGATGGGACATATGGATTGACTTTGCCATTCTCATTTCCAAAATAAAACTTCGATTTCGCAATAAGGAGGAAGGCGTCAGCTGCTTTGATCGTTGAAGTTTGAGGCTTTCATGGATTTCTCCAACAGGAACCCTAGTCAAGTCTATTCGGAAAAAAGCTCTGTTCTTGACGGGAAGCTGCTGCTGCAGCCGAGGAGAGCAGAACAACCGCCGGCCGATAAGAAGACAGAGTTGAGACTTGAGAGGAGTGGACAGTGGAGAAGAAGACCTACCCTGATGGCCGCTGCAACCAGATTGAAATAAATTTACTTTTTATTCCATCATTTTTTATTTCAAGAGAATGGTCTCTTTTTTTTTCTTCTTTTTTTTAGTTAAATATTTTAGTAAAAATTGATATCATAGACAATATTATTGTCATTTCACTTCTACTAGCATTTGTTTATTATTATTTATTTTTTAAAATCATATTTTTTTTAAAAATAAACAAATACAATCTCTAAATCATGATCATCACTTACCATTTATAATGAGAATAAATATGAGATATTTGATTATATTAGTGGATAGAAAAAATGAAAAAAAAAATGTTTTCAATAAATTCACAAAATTCATATTTTATTAGGAAGATTTTGAAGGCGTATAAGTTAAAATGTTACTGTTCAATTATGGTTAATTGCTTTCATTCAAAATTCTCTTAACATGTAAAATGAGCTCTTAACATTTTAGTCTATAAGTCAACTCTTTTCACTTAAACTTTTTCCACTCGGTTACTCTTATCGGTTTACTCTGATGGGTAAAATGTTAGTTTGATTATAAATTGAATTTGTTATAAAAGATTACTCAAATAATACTCTAATTATTTAAATATTTTATTTATTATTACATAAATAAATTTTGTATCAAAATTTATTCTCAATTAATACTTTTAATTTAAAATAATTTTAGTATAGTTAAATATTAAATATTAATCTCTGATCAACTCATTTTCTTCTTTATTATGTAAACACTGAAAAATTGATTCTTTTACTGAAAATTAAGTGGAGATTAAAATAATTTATTTGTTTTTGGATATTGCTATAATTAGTTCGTTAAAATAATTTTATATTATTATTTTGTTAGAAGAAGTTTTGGGAGTAAAAAATTCCATTCAATATATCGTTATTTGAATAGAACGTTAAATTTTTATGGATTATATAAACATGAAAAATAGTTGTGTGGGCATATCTATGATTTGAAGTTATGATAGACATAAAAAAAAGATTTGGAGTAGTCTTGAATTTATTTTGGAAAAATTATGAATTTAACGGGTATATTATGGGTATATTATGTTGGGCCTTTGGGTCCAGCCCAATTAGGCATTTAATAAAACAAGCAAAACCTTAAGAATGTTGCTCATTCTATCACTTCTAGAGAGAGAAGCCATTCTGCAAAGAGAAGAAGAAACAGAGGAAGAAGAAGAGAAGGAGGCAGTAGATCTCTTACATTTTCACTTTCAGGTTTCAATCTCTTGTTATCTTATATCTAGACTAGCTTAAGTCTGAATGAATCTGGTTTTCTCTATTTGTATGCCTCAACTTTGGGTTTAAAGTTGAGAATAACATTTGTATCTGTTTCTTGCTTATAGTGAAATTTGCTGGTTGGCCCCGTGGTTTTTTACCCTCCAGGTTGAGAGGGTTTTCCACATAAATCTGGTGTTGTTTTGTTCTGTGTTTGATCTTCTGCTTTAGACTTGGATAACCTGTGCATTTACCCATCTCACATTGCTAGATTACAGTATAAAAGTAATCTTCATTTCAAAATTCCCAACAAGTGGTATCAAAGCTGTTAGGTTTATTTTGAAGAGTGTTTTTGTAGGTTGAGATGGAAGGCAATAGCACAATGATCAGGTTGACAAATAATAACTGGCAGATTTGGAAATCCAAGATGGAGGATATCCTTTACTGTAAAGACTTGTATGAGTCGGTTGAAGGAGATAGTGCGAAGCCAAAAGATATGTCTGACAGTGATTTGACAAAATTGAACAGGAAAGCAGTTGGCACAATCAGACAGTGGCTTGATGATAGCGTGTACCACCATGTAGCAAGTGAAAAGAGTGCACATGAGTTGTGGAAGAAGCTGGAGTCATTGTATGAGCAGAAAACAACAGGTAACAAAGCGTTTCTGATTCGAAAGTTAGTAAATCTGAAATTCAGAGAAGGTGCAGGTGTTACTGAGCATTTAAATGATTTCCAGAGCTTGATTAATCAATTGTCAGTGATGGAGATGACCTTAGAAGATGAGTTGTAAGCTTTATTGCTCTTGGGATCATTGCCCGACAGTTGGGAGACATTGGTTGTGACAGTCAGTAATGCAGCTCCGAATGGTGTTCTTACTATGAGTATAGTTACTAGCTGCATGTTCAATGAGGAGACAAGAAGGAAGTCAACTAATACAAATAGTGCACAGGCCCTTGTCACAGAGAACAGGGGAAGAGCTGAATACCGACAACAATCAAGAGACCATAGCAAGTCCAGAGGTAGATCAAAATCTAAGGGAAGACAATGTTATCACTGTGGTAAAGAAGGTCACATGAAGAAAAATTGTAGAGCCTGGAAAAGACTACAGAATGAAGGCAAAAATCAGAAGAAAGATGATGAAAACAGAAATACCACAGCCACAGTAACTGCAGAGGATGTAGTTATTCTTTCTTGTGAAAATGAACAATATCTACATGTAGAAGATCACCAAGGAGTTGAGTGGATAGTTGATACAGGTGCTTGCTATCATGCTACACCGAATAAAGAGTTATTCACCACGTACAAGGCTAGAGATCTTGGTACAGTGAAGATGGGTAATACTAGTCACTCAAGCATTGTGGGTATTGGTGACATTTATTTGCAAACAGAACAGGGGCATCGGTTAACACTGAAAGATGTGCGACATATTCCTGATTTGCGTCTAAATTTGATATCAGGTGATGCATTGGACAAAGATGGATTCAAGCATTATCTTGGTGGTGGTGAATGGAAACTCAGCAAATGATCGATGATTGTAGCAAAAGGGAAGTCGTGGCACTCATTGTACAGAACACATGTGAATGTACTCAAAGATGATCTGAATGCAGTACAAGCTGAAAGCTCTCTAAATCTGTGGCATCAACGCCTTGGCCACATGAGTGAGAAAGGGCTGCGAATTCTGGTGAGGAAGCTACACATCCCCTCAACTAAAGATGAGGTTCTGGATCTATGCGACTACTGCCCATTTGGTAAGCAACATCGAGTCTCTTTTAGTCAGACATCAGAAAGAAAACATAATGTGTTAGACTTGATTTATTCTGATGTGTGTGGTCCTTTTGAAGTGGAGTCATTGGGTGGCAATCGATATTTTTTAACATTTATTGATGATGCGTCTAGAAAGGTGTGGGTTTATTTTATGAGAACAAAAGACCAGGTATTCAATTACTTTCAAGAGTTCCATGTCATGGTAGAAAGAGAGACAGACAATAAGCTGAAATGTCTTCGCTCTGATAACGGGGGAGAGTATACTTCCAAGGAATTTAAAGCATATTGTACCAAATATGGTATTCGACATTAGACGACAGTGCCTGGAACTCCGCAACACAATGGTGTGGCTGAGAGAATGAATCGCACCATTGTAGAAAAGGTGAGATGCATGCTGAAGATGGCAAAGTTGCCAAAACAGTTTTGGGGAGAAGCAGTTCGCACAGCCTGCTATCTCATAAACAGGTCACCCTCTGTTCCTTTGAAGTTTGAAATACCAGAAAGTGTATGATCTAAGAAGAATATTTCATACTCGCATCTAAGGGTGTTTGGATGCAAAGCATATGTGCATATTTCAAAGGAGCAAAGATCCAAGTTGGATGATAAAGCAACTCCATGTATTTTCCTTAGGTATGGAAATGAGGAATTTGGGTACAGATTATGGGACCCAGAAAAGAAGAGAATTGTTAGATGCAGAGATGTTGTGTTCTTCGAGGGTCAGAATGGGATAAATCCAGAAATAATTGAGAAGTCAGAGAGGGTTGATGAGTCCATAGAACTCATACCAATTCCTTCACATGTACAGTCAACAGTAACAGATGAAGATGAACAAAATGAAGAAGCCACTGAGAAAACCTCTGACATGAATGGTAGTAATGATGATGAGACTGTTTATGGTGTTCCTGAGTAGGGGGAGCAACATCGTCAAGAGGAGCCAGAAGAGCCCCCATTAAGAAGATCTGAGAGAGAGCACCAACCTTCTAAAAGGTACCCTTCTTCAGAGTATATATTATTGACAGAAGAAGGAGAGCCAAAAAGTTTTCAGGAGGCACAAGTTCATAAAGACAAAGCTTAGTGGCAGAATGCAATGAAAGATGAGATGAAGTCATTGCAAGAGATGGGCACATATGAGCTGGTGGAATTTCCTAAGGGCCGAAAGGCATTGAGAAACAAATGGGTGTTCAAGCTAAAGAGAGATGAAAATGGAGAAATTATGAAGTACAAAGCTAGACTTGTTGTAAAGGGTTTTGGACAGAAATAGGGCATCGACTTTGAGGAGATTTTCTCACCAGTGGTAAAGATGACTTACATTCGTACAGTGTTAGGTCTAGTAGCTAACTTAGACCTTGAGCTTGAGCAACTTGATGTAAAAACTGCATTTCTTCATGGTAACTTGAAAGAAGAGATCTACATGGTGCAACCAGAGGGTTTTGAAGTGAAAGAAAAGGAGAACATGGTTTGTAAATTGAAGAAGAGTCTATACGGGTTGAAACAAGCTCCGAGACAGTGGTACAAGAAATTTGACTCTTTTATGATGAGTCATGGGTACCATAGAACCAAGGCAGATCCGTGTGTTTACTTCAAAAGATTTTCTAATGGAAAGTTTCTGATCCTTTTACTTTATGTTGATGATATGTTGATTGTAGGACATGATGCTGAGAAAATAGCAATGTTGAAGAAGGAGATGTCCAAGACATTTGACATGAAGGACATGGGCCAAGCACGTCAGATATTGGGAATGCAGATTACTCGTGACAGAAAAGCTAAGAGACTTTGGTTGTCACAAGAGAAGTACATTGAAAGGGTGCTTGAAAGATTCAACATGCAAGGAGTAAAGGAAGTAAGTTGTCCACTTCCTAGCCATTTTAAATTGAGCAAGAAGATGGTCCATCAACAGAGAAAGAAAATGATGAAATGTCAAGTGTTCCATACTCCTCAGCTGTAGGGAGTTTGATGTATGCAATGGTTTGCACTAGGCCAGATATAGCGCATGCAGTCAGTGTGGTAAGTAGGTTCCTCTCTAATCCAGGAAAACAACATTGGGAAGCAGTGAAGTGGATTCTTAGATATCTAAGAGGCACTTCCAATTTGTGTTTGAGTTTTGGAAATGGTGAAGCTGTGTTAGAAGGTTACACAGATGCTGATATGGCTGGAGATCTAGATCATAGAAAATCCACTTCGGGTTATGTGTTTACTTTTGCAGGGGGAGCCGTGTCATGGCAATCCAAATTGCAGAAATGTGTGGCTTTATCAACAACAAAAGCAGAATACATTGCAGCAACTGAAGCTGATAAGGAGTTATTGTGGATGATTAGATTTCTCCTAGAGCTTAGTATGCAACAAGAAGATGCAATTGTTTTCTGTGATAGCCAGAGTGCCATAGATTTGAGCAAGAATGCTACATATCATTCCAGAACTAAGCATATTGATGTGAGGTTTCATTGGTTAAGAGATGTAATAGAAAACCAGCAGATGAAGTTGAAGAAAATCCACACGGATAAGAACCCGTCAGACATGTTTACGAAGATTGTTCCAAAAGACAAGCTCGAGCTTTGTTGTCGGCTTGTCGGCATGAATACCAAATGATGACTTGAAGATCGGTGTACCTCTCTCCGTGGGCTAGAGGGGGAGATTGTTGGGCCTTTGGGTCCAGCCCAATTAGGCATTTAATAAAACAAGCAAAACCCTAAGAATGCTGCTCATTCTATCACTTCTAGAGAGAGAAGCCATTCTGCAAAGAAGAGAAGAAACAGAGAAGAAGAAACAGAGGAAGAAGAAGAGAAGGAGGCAGTAGATCTCTTACATTTTCACCTTCAGGTTTCAATCTCTTGTTATCTTATATCTAGACTAGCTTAAGTCTGAATGAATCTGGTTTTCTCTGTTTGTATGCCTCAACTTTGGGTTTAAAGTTGAGAAGAACATTTGTATCTGTTTCTTGCTTATAGTGAAATATGCTGGTTGGCCCCGTGGTTTTTTACCCTCCAGGTTGAGAGGGTTTTCCACGTAAATCTGGTGTTGTTTTGTTCTGTGTTTGATCTTCTGTTTTAGACTTGGATAACCTGTGCATTTACCCATCTCACATTGCTAGATTACAGTATAAAAGTAATCTTCATTTCAAAATTCCCAACATATTGTGTGCTTTTATCTATTTTTAAGAATTAGAAAAATAAATATTAAATTAAATTTATTTATTTTATAAAACTTTTAGATTATGGCACATTTTTAACATAATAATTTTTTTCGGGGTGGATTTGAGCACACCTCAACCATAACGTAGATCCACCTTGAGTAAGTCGTTGTTGTACGTGTCACGAGAATATTGACGACTCACTTACTATTGTATTGTCGAATGGTGGAGTATTACTGTGATTCATTAGATGATGCCCGAGTCTTTGGATAGTTATTGAGAAGTTTGGATTGATGCGGTTAATATAACAGACTTACATATTGAGTTATTTTCCCAATTATTCTGGTGGACTATCTAGTTTGAGATAAATCGACGAACCTTCAATTATCGTAGTTGTCGGATGCATATCATTCATAATATTGTTATTATGATGTTTTTCTGAGATTCGTTCCGGAAAGTCTATGTAATCGGTTTGGGAGTTAATTGTTTTTTTGAAGACCTACGAGTTCGATAACCTGTTAGGTAACGAAATTGTATTTATTTATTTTATCATTATTTCATTGATGTTTTATTGTTGTGTTTAAAACGAAAATAATTAATTTAAAATAATAGTTTAAACTTATTATATTTAGTAGGGATAATATTGTCCTAACAAATAGCTTAAATTTTCAGTCTTGTTGCAATTGTGGCTAAGGGACTTATAACAAGGTCAGTCCTAGGGTAAACCTAGAATGTCATGGGCTGCAAGCCGAAATCCATTTTTCATCCGCCCAAATTAAGTATCCCACAAAGCCAAGCCGGCTTATAACCTATGCTTATTACTTGAAGAATGAAATCAATTCTACTTACAAAGGTGATGGACTTGAAAAAAAACATTTCGGCCATGCCTACAATTTTACACAAAATGAAGTTTTTCAAATTTTCGAATTTTGAATAAAAAGAGAAATAACCTGACACTCACAGTCATGTCTCCGCTTCAACACAAAGCGCTTCTAGATAAAATCGAACCTGTAACATTTTAGTCTTTTAAGCCGACTTTTTCTACGGGGCTATCTTGGTGTGTTTAATTTTTTTAAATTTTATAATGTGTTAACGAGTTTATTTAGTTAACTCTTACAATAATAAGATTTTACGAGTTTACAAATTTTTAAATAATTTGATTTTACGATTTAACAATATAAAAATGAATTTATATTTATAAATTAAATAAATTAATGTAACTAATTTTGTAAATATAATTTTTTATAGTGAATTTATATATTTTATTTTAAAATTATAGTGAATTTATATATTTTATTTTAATAAATTTTAGACTTAGTTATATTTGTTAAGAAATGATGAAAATATAAAATACTTAATTATATTTATTATAACTTAAATTCTTATATTTTCAAATAAACACTCGAATTTACAAATTTATAACCTAGTACAATTTTAAATAACTTGATCTTGAATGATTTCAGAATAATGGAAGAGGTAAAGTTATGTGGAGCTTTATCTTTTATTGGTTAATTAATGACAACTTGATTATTATTATTATTATTATTTTTTGTCTTATAATGAATAACCTTAATACAATCTATCTTCCTCATCTTGAATCTCATTAATTTAATTTGATTTCAAAGGAGGTTAAGTTTAAATTTACAAGTTTTGTTATAGTTTCTTTTGGATGAATTCATGATAATATATAATGATGCTTAATTTTTAAATTGTCCGGATTGCCGGGTCGAGAGCTGTGGTTAATTTGGATATATGTGAGAGTAAATTGATACTTGGGTCGGATTGTGGGTTGACCCGTATGGTTCGAACTTGCAACCTAACAAAACAAGTATAACCTTTTAACCAACTAGGCTAATAACACTTCATATTTTAAATTCAACCCAAAATTTGATAAACGCGTGATATTTTAACAATATAAGTTCAACTTTTTAACTAATATATATATATATATATATATAATGATGATTAATTTTTAAAGTGTCTGGATTGTCGGGTCGAGAGCTGTGGTTAATTTGGATATATGTGAAAGTAAATGGATACTTTGTTCGGATTGTGGGTTGACCCGCCCATAAAATTTTTATCGTAATATTTTTTCACAATTTTTTATATTATTATTCGTGCAAATGCACGGAATAGATGCTAGTTAAGAGTAAAGATACATGTTATATAATTTTCACTAGAGATTGAAAATCTAATAATATAAAGATATATCATGTTCTTAAACAAAATAAATAAATAATAATAATAATAAATAATATGCAGAAGACTAAGACCAATCAAGTCATTGATTAAAAACTCAATTTTCTTAACGGTTATATTAAGTTATTGTTTGAAGTAGCTGGCTGAGTTAGTGGAAAGCAGAGCCATGGACAAATGAATAAAGAATGAATTATTATTATTATTATTATTATTATTATTATTATTATTATTATTATAGGGATATTTTATACAAGTTGGTTCAATAATAAATTCTGAATTCTCTTTTAAGTCAATGAAGGATCACATGGGGACCAAGTCAACCTTGGAAGTTGGCAGCTAAAGATATGTATAAAAGGAAGATTTCATTCAAGTAGTATTTCACACCATCCAGAGTTTAGTTTTCAAAAAATCTAAAATGGAAATGAAACATTTCAGCCACGATCATGCCCTGACTCTTTACCATATGGCTGAAGGATCTGAAGAAACTCTGTGCTCAGGATGCAAGCTGCCCGGCCTAACCACGGCTTACATGTGTTGGCAATGCCAATACTTTCTCCATGAACAATGTTTCGAAGCAAAACGATCCATCATTCATCCTTCTCACCCATCTCATCCTCTTACTCTCCTCCCATGCTCCACTTACCCATCTTCTTCCTTCCTCTGCAGCTCCTGCCATCACTCCGGCACCGGATTCTCTTATGCCTGTTCCCATTGCGACTTCGATATCCATCTCCACTGCGCCTACACCACTTCCCAGTCCCAACCCTATTCTAATTATCAACCAACATCCCAAACCTCCCAGTTTACTTACCCGTCGGCGCCGGAGGTTTCAGAAGCCTACCCGCCACCACCTTTTCAAGTTCAACCATACCATGCTCATGCTCATGCTCATGCTGAGAATGCGCCGATTATGGATGCATACCCATCACTTCCACAGCCGCCCTATGTTCCACCTTATGCTTTTAACGACCATGTCATGCCAAATCCTCGTGAAGCTCCGGAGGTGAATCCAAATCCTATGACAATTTCATCTCCGATTAAAGACCAGCCCAATTCGAACACAACCCATGTGGCTAAACACTTCAGCCATCAGCACGCGTTGCGCAAGAGCAACATCGAGGAAGGAGAAGAAGGTGTCCTCTGTTCTGGATGCGAGCATTCCATCTCTGAAAGCCCGGCATACACCTGCACTAAATCCAAATTCTGCAAATTCCGTCTCCACAAATCGTGCTTCGATCTCCCCAAAGAGATCAAACACAGATCTCACATGGCTCATCCCCTCACTCTCCTATTCGCACCGCCTTATAAGAGCTACAATCCGGAATTCACTTGTAACGCTTGCTTCAAAACCGGGAATTCATTTCTTTACCATTGTTCTTTGTGCAGCTTCGATCTCCACGTAAACTGTGCTTTCTTAAAGGATTCCGTGAAACAGGACGACCATGAACACCCTCTGTCTCTTCTCTTTTCTTCGCCATACGAGAAATCCAAGGACGGGGATGATGATGTTATTTTCATGTGTGACGTTTGTAAGAAATTGGTGGATTCTAATTGCTGGGTTTATTACTGTAAAGAGTGCGACTTTGGGATTAATGTTGGTTGTATAAATGCTGAGATAGAGAGAGGAGATGAAGATGAGGATTACCAGCCTAATTCGAACACAACCCATGTGGCTAAACATTTCAGTCATCAGCACGCGTTGCGCCAGAGCAACATCAATGAAGAAGAAGAAGGCGTCCTCTGTTCTGGATGCCAGCATGCCATCTCTGAAAGCCCTGCATACAAATGCACCAAATCCAAATTCTGCAAATTTCGTCTCCACAAATCATGTTTCGATCTCCCCAAAGAGATCAAACATAGATCTCACATGGCTCATCCCCTCACGCTCTTATCGGTACCACCTTACAAGAGCTACTATCCGGAATTCACTTGTAACGCTTGCTTCAAAACTGGGTATTCATTTCTTTACCATTGTTCTACGTGCAACTTCGATCTTCATGTAAACTGCGCTTTCTTAAGGGATTCCGTGAAACGGGATGACCATGAACACCCTTTGTCTCTTCTCTTTTCGTCGCCCTATGAGAAATCCAAGGACGGGGAGGATGAAGTTATTTTCATGTGTGATGTTGGTAAAGAGTTAGTGGATTCTAATTGCTGGGTTTATTACTGTAAAGAGTGCGACTTTGGGACTGATGTTGGTTGTATAAATGATGAGATAGAAAGAGGAGATGATGATGAGGATTACCAGCCTAATTCTAACACAACCCATGTGGCTAAACACTTCAGTCATCAGCACGCATTGCGCCAGAGCAACATCGATGAAGAAGAAGGTGTCTTCTGTTCTGGATGTGAGCATGCCATCTCTGAAAGCCCTGCATACATTTGCACCAAATCCCAATTCTGCAAATTCCGTCTCCACAAAGCGTGTTTCGATCTCCCCAAAGAGATCAAACACGGATCTCACATGGCTCATCCTCTCACGCTCCTATCTGCACCGCCATATAAGAGCTACAATCCGGAATTCACTTGTAACGCTTGCTTCAAAACCGGGAATTCCTTTCTTTATCATTGTACTTCGTGCAACTTCGATCTCCACGTAAACTGCGCTTTCTTAAGTGATTCCGTGAAACGTGACGATCATGAACACCCTCTGTCTCTTCACTTTTCCTCGCCCTATGAGAAATCCAAGGACGGAGAGGATGAAGTTATTTTCATGTGTGACGTTTGTAAGGAATCAGTGGATTCTAACTGCTGGGTTTATTACTGTAAAGAGTGCGACTTTGGGACTGATGTTGGTTGTATAAATGATGAGATAAAGGAGGAGGAGGAATTGGAAGGGGGAGAAGATGATCATAATAATGATGGACTTACGCCAGCAGAAAGGTTGTTGAAGATGCAAAATGAGCTTCAAATAATGCAATTTCAGATGCAGATGAACCGGAGGTTGAACCAGAGCATTATCGGAATGGGGCAGAGTCTCTGTAATTTGTAATTTGACTCGTTAATGGTCGGGTCTGGAGTTTGGAGTGGAGTGGAGAAGGTTGAATCACATTTTTATGACAACATTCAAAAAATACTGAAATAAATTGTTTTCAAAAAAATTTATAATTTGTTTTTTCAAACTCAGATCAAGCTCTTGATCGAAATCTTTTCCTTTCCTTGTTTTTTCAAGATATTCCTGTATTAAAAAAAAACATATTTTAAAAAGAGTAATATATATATATATATATATATATATATATATATTTAATAAGTGATTTTCTTGATGATGAATATTTATGTAAGGAATGTTTTAAGTTTTACTTTGAGTATGGCTATCAATTGTGCAATTTTTGTTTTGTTTCATCATCGTGTAGTTTTAATTCTAGAAATGATTGTTAGAATGTTGAGAAATCGGACTAGTATAAAGTTATATAAGTTAGGTATAATATATAGAATTAGATTAGACTTATAAGGAAACTTATATAGTATAATGGGAAATTTGATGAAATGGCCCTGATAATTAATGTAATTCAAAAAATGGACTATGCCTGATAAACTTTGCAAAGAAGGGTCTTTTTGTCCTGCGAAATGTCCGTCTTTCCCCTGTGACTGCACTTACTCGAATTACACTTACGCGTAATACACTTACGTGAATTATACTTACGCGTATTACACTTACACAAATTACACTTACGTGAATTACACTTATGCGAAATGTCCATCTTGACCAAGGGTTATTTGTGCTTTGTCTTGTGATAATTTTTGGGGAATCAATTGGATTCCCCCTGTCAAAGACTTCTTTCCTTGGATGTTGGGAGTTCCAACTATAAAAAAGGAAAGACTAATACAAAAGTAAGAAACATCTCTAAGATATTCTCAAATTTTTCTACGAATCCATTGAGTTTTGGTTCAAAAGGCAGATTGTACTCAATTTACTATCTGAAGGCAATTGAAAATAGTGTTTGAAAATTGTTTATCTCTTGCAGGTGGATGAGTTTCAGAACACAATTGAGGATAAACAAAAGTGTATGATTGAAGATTTAAACCGGATAGCAAATGATGAAATCGAGAGCGCGGGGAAGGAAGTTGTAGGTGATTATGAAGTAATGGCGGTTGATTAGTTAAATTATGTTTTTGCACTTGTAGGAAAATGTTATCTTACTACAGCAATGTTTTCTTAGTCATTTGGATTTCTAATTTGACAATGGTTCTAGACTTGTTCATGTAGCTTTCTGTCTCTTAAAAATTATTTGGAAACACCTTATCCAGTTTCAAATATGGGTTTGAACAAGAAAACGTCTATAAATTTATTTGAAAACTTTAATATGGTCGCACATCTAATAACATATATATAACAAATAAAATTTTAATTGGACTGTCATCCTAACTTCCGTGTAGAAACATATGTATATAATATATTTAAAAATCATTACACAATAATACATATAATAATGTATGTAGGTAAAACTTCTTTCTATATACACCAAGTGCTATATAACAGTCATGAACTTGAGATTTACATCATCTGGGTTGAACGACGTTCATCCTCTTCTTGTTGCTATTTCAAGATCCTTTTGTCCAAATCTATTAGCATAAAAAATATTTAACATATATGAATGTAATGAAACCATTATAAGAAGCTTTTGTAGAACATTAACAATAATAATAATAATACATTTTTCTGTAAAGCTTTCTACATCCTTCCTTTTCTTGAGAACCCCAAATCTCTCTTGAATCTGAGCACCATCAACATGATAACTGTATATGAGCACATGAAAGTTGAAATCACCTAAAATTGATCGAAATGGTTTCATGTATCCAATAATATTTTCAAAAGGCAATACCACCACCACCTACCTGTTGAGGTGTTCCTTGCATTGCGGACGTGTTTTAAATTCCAGGTAAACGGGTCAGGATTTTCTATTATGAAAAAGGGTTAGAGTATAAATACTTTTTTGATATTTTTATTATAACATAGTAAGGTTGAGAGAGAGTGAACAGATCTAGGGTTTTTCTACTTTCTTCTTGTTCTTTGGCTGATCCAGAGAGAGAGGTTGATGGAGCTTTTGATTGTCGAGTATTCCAATTATTCCTAGTGTAATAACTTCTTTTATTTGAGAGTAGAGCATGTAAGTTTCTACTATTGATATTTCTTTGATTTAGTGAAACTTATCCCTCCCGTGGACGTATGTCGATTTTGGCCGAACCACGTATATTGCGTTGTTATTGTTTTGTGCTATTTCAGTTTTGGTAAATCTGTTATTTGTTATAGACGATTTCAGAACTAATTTGTCACATGTTTGATTTCTAATAAAATCCATAGTTTTGCTGTTGCAAAACCCAACAGTGGTATCAGAGAAGTATTGATTGGTTATCTGTTTTAACATTAGAGTAGAGTGCTATGCTGATTACTTGACGAAATTCAAAAAGGAGATCAACTGGTTTCTTTGTTGGGGTTTTTGTCAGTTGTTAATGCAGTAATAATAGGAAAATCTAGACTTAATACGGTGAGTCTGAATTGTATAAACTACCAGTAATGGAAACTGATGATTAGTAATCTTTTAGTTTAGATGATTTGAATGAAGCAATTGAAAATGAGGGTGTTAGACCTGAGACTACAAAAGAGGCTAATTAGAAAAAGACAGATAGAAAGGCATGCCGCTTTATTCGTTCCTGGGTTGGTGTAAATATTGTGCATCATGTTAAGAACGATACTACGACGTATGGTGTATGAAGCAAACTTGAAACTCTCTACGCTGAGAGGTCAGTAGGGAATAAAGCAACACTGGTACGAAGGCTGGTGAATCTGAAGTACATTGATAATAAATCAATTGCTGAGAACTTGAATGAATTTCAAAATATTTTAAATCAACTAAGTAATATGAAGATAAACTTTGATGATGAGGTGCAAGAACTTTTAGTCCTTTGATCTTTTCCTACAAGTTGTGAGACACTTTTTATCCAAAGAGATCAAATACAAATCTCACATGGCTCATCCCCTCACTCTTATAAGAACTCCTACAATCCATAATTCACTTGTAACGCTTGTTTCAAAACCATGAACTTTCTTTACCATTAGTCTTCGTGCAGGTTTGATCTCCACATAAATTGCACTTTTTAAGGGATTCCTTGAAACTGGATGACCTTGAACACCCTTTGTCTCTTCTCTTTTCATTGCCCTATGATAAATCCAAGGACGGGGAGGATGTAGTTATTTTTGTGTGTGATGTTTGTAAGGAATCCGTGTATTCTAATTTATAGGTTTATTACTATAAAGAGTTCGACTTTAAAACTAAATTTGGTTGTATAAATGATGAGATATAGAAGAGATGAGAGGAGGGGAGAGAGGATGATCATAATGGTGAGGATGGTCTTCCTATAAGAATTTTGGGACACATATAATTAAGTGAATGTATATATTCATCAATTATAATAAGTCAAAAATTGTGTGGTTTAATTGTGAAATAAAGAATTTGACTTCAGAGCATAATTTATCATAAATAAATATTGTGAATATCATATGTGTTGAGTTACGTAACTTACACTTATAATAAACTTTACAATTGTTAATTAGAGTTTATTGGATTTGTATTTGGTTTTGAGTTTACACTTTGGCCTGATCAAGAGTTATTTGAGTTTTTTTACCTGAATGTTTACCCTATAAATATGTAATTATTAATGATTTACATAAACAAGACAAAATTCTATAGAGATAAAGTGTGAGGCAAAAACTCTATATTCCTTATTCTTCTTCATAGTGAAATCTGGTGGCGGCTGAAGTGGACGTAGCTCAATTTGAAGGAACCACTATAAATCTATGTCTTCTTGTGTTTTTTTTCTTGAGTTTTTTACAGGTCGTTTCAAGTAGGTCGAATTTGGGATATACAAATCCTAACAATCGGTATCATAACAGTTAGGCTAGATTTGAGCATTGGAACAATGTCAAAAGAGAACAATATAGTACATTGATTGGAAGATTCGATGTGACAGATTATGCCTTTTGGAGGATGCAAATTGAAAATTATCTCAATGGAAAGAAATTTCATGTTCATTTGAGTGAGAAATCAGAGAAGATGGATGAAATTGAATGGAAACTCCTTGATAGACATGTTTTGGGAGTTGTCCGATTGACGCTAGCCAAGACGGTTGCTTACAATGTAATAAAGGAGAAGACCACCATGGGTCAGATGAAAGCTTTTTTTGATATGTACGAGAAACCATCTGCTAACAACAATATATACATTTAATGAAAAGTCTCTTTTACTTAAGAATGATTGACGGTACTTCTGTCACTACTCATTTGAATGAATTCAATACAATTGTGAATCAATTACTATCTGTTGAAATTGATTTTGGGGACGAAGTTAGTGCCCTGATTTTGTTAGCATCTCTACCAAATAGCTGTGAATCTATGAGGGCAGCAATTAGTAATTCAGTTGGAAATGCTAAAATGAAATTTATTGAAGTTAGAGATCATATTCTTGCTAAAGAGGTTCGTGAAATTGATTCTAGTGAAATGTTCAAAGGTTCTAATCTGAATGTGGAAAACAGGGGCATAGGTAATGATAGAAGTTTCAACCGAGATAAGAGCAGATCTATATCGAGGAGTAGGAGGAGTCAGTCCAAGTCTGGACGGACATTTGAGTGCTGAAATTTTGGTAAACATTGTCATTTGAAGAGGAACTGCAAAGCACAAAGAGAAACAGTGATGATAAAAATGATGCAGCCAACGTTGTTACATAAATTATCACTAATGCGTCTGTCTGTTGATAGCCTGATAGATTCATGGGTTTTGGACTCGGAAGCGTCTTTCCACACCACTGCCCATAAAAAATTAATAGAGAATTATATGGCTGGAAACTGTGGAAAAATTTATCTCGTAGATGGTGAGCCACTGGATATTGTTGGCATGGGGGACATCAAATTGAAGATGGAAAATGGTTATATATGGAAGATTAATAAGGTGAGACACATTCAAGGGTTAATGCGCAATCTGATTTCTGTTACACAACTTTATGAAGAAGGTCACAATTTCAGTTGTGAAAATGGTGCGTGGAAGGTGACAAAAGAAGCAATAGTTTTTACTCGAGTTCATAAAATTGAAACGTTATACACGACTTCAACTTGTAGAGAAACAATTGCTATTGTAGTTGATGACTCGAAGAATAGTGAATTGTGGCATTGCAGGTTGGGCCATATGAGAAAAAAATGGATGAAAATTCTTTTGAAAAATAGACAGATTTCATAATTGAAGTCTGTTGAACATCAGTTATGTAAAAACTATATTCTTGGAAAACAGAAACGAGTGAGTTTCTTAAAGATTGTGAAGGAGCTCAAGAAAAAAAGTTAGAGTTGGTACACACTGATGTGTGGGGACCTGCACATGTTTCTTCTATTGGTGGATCACAATACTACGTGACGTTTATAGATGATTCGACAAGAAAGATATTGGTATATTTTATGAAACACAAGTCTGAAGTATTTGTTATTTTTAAGAAGTGGAAGGCTTTAGTTAAAAATAAAACAAATCAGAAGGTTAAGTGCTTGAAATCCGACAATGAATGTGAATATATCAATTCAAATTTCAAAGAGTATTGTGTTGTTAATGGGATTAGTATGGTGAAGACTGTTCCCCGAACGCCTCAAGAGAATGTAGTAGTTAAACGAATGAATCGAACATTGAATGAGCGTGCTAGAAGAATGAGATTACATGCAAGGCTTCCTAAAACCTTCTAGGCATAAGCTTTCAATATTGTTGTCTATTTGATAAACAGGGGACCCTCTGTTCCTCTTGAATTTAGAATTCCTGAAGAAGTTTGGAGCAATAAAAAAGTATAAACTTTTCTTATTTGAAAGTGTTTGGTTGTTTATCATATGTTCATATTATTGAATGTGATAGAAGCAAACTTGATCCAAAGTCTAATAAATGTTTTTTCATTGGTTATGGTGATATCGAGTTTGATTATCGTTTCTGGGATAATCAAAATCGGAAGATCATTCGTAATAGAAATGTTATCTTGAATGAATAGGTTCTCTACAAAGATTATGTTGAGAAGACATCAGATGGTGATTCTAAGTTGGAAGAGACTGGTACAATCGATTTGAGAGAATTTTCAGCTGAATATATACAAATTATCGAAGAAGACCAATGTGTTGTTGAAGATGAAATTGTTGAGAACGTGACTCTAGAGGCAAATCAGCAAACACTGGTTAAATAGTTGAGAAGATCGTCAAGGAATCAAAAACCAATCGAGAGGTGGTCTCCATCTCTTAACTATATCTTGTTGACATATAGAGTTGAACCTGAATGCTATGAGGAAGCAATACAATCTGATGAATCGGTTAAGTGAGAGTCTACGATGAAAGATGAGATGGAGTCTTTGACGTTGAATCAGACTTTGGAGCTCACTGAGCTACCAAAGGGAAAGAAATCACTTCACAACAAATAGATCTTCACTATTAAAGAAGAACATGATAAAACCATGAGATACAAGGCAATATTGGTTATTAAAGGATTTCAACAAAAAGAAGGTATTGACTAGAATGAGATCTTCTCTCCAGTAGTCAAATTGATGACAATTAGAACTATTTTGAGTTTGGTTGTGAAAGAAGACCTTCATCTTCAATCCTCAATCACCTATCGGTCAAACGGGGAAAACCCTCCACTTACGGGATAATTCATATAAAAAATCACAGGTCAGATTATAATTGTCATCCTTACCTACAAGTACTTGTAATTTCTTAATATTTCGGTCTTTTGGCCCATGATAATGACGTAGACACATGCTTTAGAAATAGAATGATACCAATTATACACATGTTTAAGATTGAATTCACATCTCGATAATGTTTTAGGATTGAATAAACAAATAAGGTGTAAAATCATATTTTTTTAAATGGCCAAAAGTTTAAAGTAGAGACCATTAATTGATGGACACGTGAGACATATTGTCAATGTCCTTTCTCACGTGTAACCAAGTACCGAATTAAGAACATAATCTCTAAAATTCGTTTGAACACGCAAAATATTTTTATTTCCTAATTTCTCAAGGAGTAAATTATGTGACTATTTAACAAAAGTCAAAACTAGTCTAAATCGATAATTTTAAATACACTCTAGTCGCATCTACCATTTTGGTTCTTCGTCTCACTCAAGACTCAAGAGAAAAGTAAGTTATGGGGCACGACTATCGAGATAAAAAACCCTTTATAGAAAAGGTCTATTTTTGGCCTTACATATTTTTTAACAACTCAACTAGAGATAATAATCGTTACATAGCTTGAAATAGAAAACCCTTGTTCTCATGCTAAGTAATTTTCTAATAAAATAAAATCATAATTCATATTTAGGCATCTTCAAGATAAAGAAAATTTAGAAACAATGGAAACACAAATTAAAAAAAAAGTTTTCAAGATCAGAACTATGTCATTGCCAACAAATACGTAGATAGCCTATTCACTAGGCTTAGTCATAATCATCCGTTTCTTAAATTAAAAAAAGAAATTAATAAGATGATGACCTTTAAGAAAAACAAATTTTTATGACAAGACTATGAGCAATCTTCGAAAATATGAATAAAATATATATTCTTAAAAGAAGAATCTAAAAAAAATGACAAACTTTTCCGATTTTAAATTTGAAATATTAAGATTTTACTACTTTTTAACAATTTAATTTTACTCAATTTTACAAGAAAAATAAAGTAAATTTATATTTATATATTAAAAACTATATATTTGTTCAAATAAATGAATTAACTTAACTAATTTTGTAAATATAATTTTTTTTAGTGTTATTTATTTTTTATTATTTTTAATTAATTTTAGACTTAATTATATTTTTTAGAAAATGATGAAAATATAAAATATTTAATTATATATAACTAATAATAATATATTGTTGTCATATCATATAATTAAAATTGTATTTATAAAATTTATTAATTCTAGCATTGGCATTGTTAGCGAGAAAAAAAAATAAGATGGCGGAGAGAGCATACTTCCACTATTTTAAATTAAAATTTTTATTATATATATATATATATATATATTTGTAATTTTTTAAATATATAATAACAGCAAGAATTAATAAAAATTTTGAATTCAACTTTAATTATTTTAAATTAATAAATATTTATTATATATTTTAAAAATACAAATACATAAATTTAAATAATTAATAATATAAGAAGTTATAATCAATCCTAACCATTAAAAGAATTAATAAATTTTGAAGAATATAAAATGAATTTAATTATATTAAAATATTTAACTTTTATATATAATATATATATATATATATATATATATATATATATATATATATATATATATATATATATATATATATATATATATATATTAAGAGAGAGAGTTTAATAAATTAAATATATAATAATCTCAACTATGTAAGAATCAATAAATTTTATAAATAAAAATTTAATTATATAATAATTATAATAATTATAATAATAATAATAATAATAATAATAATAATAATAATAATAATGCTTAAATCTAAATTATTGGGATTGCTGGAGGAATGCTATTTTGGATATTATTATTAAAAAAATATTTTGGTTTAATATTAGGATAAGAGATATAATTATTTTTATTATAATTGTTTTTGTATAAGTATTAAAATTTTATATAATATATATATATATAGTTATTCAAAATGTAACTTAAAATATATATATATATATATATATATATATATATATATATATATATATATATATATATATATATATATATAAAAAGTTATAAAATTATTTTAACATTTAAAAGTGGTATAGTGATTAAAATGTTAAAATTTCATACTTAAGATCAATGTTCAAATCCCTCTAAAAGTAATTATTATATATTGGTGTGCAAACATTGGTGATAAAAACACAAGGTTTGTCCATGGAGGAAATGTCGAGAATGTCTACTTGAGTAATGCAAACATAGGTGAGAAAACTTAAGGATTCGTCCATAAAGGGTGTTTTAGGGTCTAAGATTATGCCTAAAGGTGTAATATAATGGTTAAAAATACATTCTTGAAAATCACAAAGTTCTTCACTGAGGGTGAGTCAAAGCCAAAAATGTTCAAGACTATTAAACATTTTTAATAAATACTAGGTAAAGTCATGTGCGATACACACTAAATATATAAAAAAAAAAATTAAAAAAATATATAATATTTTAAAATATTTATTCAATGGAAAAAATTGTTTTTATTAATAAATTTATATAATATATTGAGAAATATTAAGATAAGAAATTTAATTATATATATATCATTATTAATGAAATATTTTTATTTAATATTAGTATAGTAAATATAATTATTTTTATTAAATTTTGTTTTGTATAAGTATGAAAATTTTATATAATAAATATAGTTATTAAATATATATATATATATATATATAATTATAAAATTATTTTAACCATCATAAATGGTCTAACAATTAAAACGTTAATATTTCATACTTAAGACCAGAATTTGAATTACTCTAAAAGTAATTATTATATGTGGGTGCACAAACATTGGTAGATGAAGTGTAAGCGAGAATGTCGGTTTTAGTAACGCATTCATTGGTGAGGAAACATATGGGTTTGTCCACGAAGTGAATGTCAGCTTGAGTAATGCAAACATTAGTAATAAAACTTAAGGATTCATCCATAGAGAGAATGTCGGCTTGAGTAAAGAACACATTGTTGAGAAAACCTAAAATTTTGTCCACAAAGGGTTATTTAACGCCTAAGATCATTCTGAAAAGTGCAATTGAATGTTGGGAATGTATGCTTAATTAATGCAAATATTGGTGAAAAAATTTAAAGGCTTGTTCCACAAAAGGTGATTTAGGGCCTAAGATCATGCCTAAAAGTGTAATCTAATATTTAAAATTGCACCCTTGAAACTGCAAAATTCTTCATGGTTTGTGAGTCAAAGCCAGAAATGTTCAATACTATTAAGCATTTTTAATAAATACTAGGTAAATTCAGGTGCGATGCACATGAATTTTTTTTTTATAAAAAATTTACAATAATTTTAAAGTATGTATTTAATGTGTTTTATATTTAATAAATAACGAATAATTTTTAATTAGAATAATATATATATATATATGGGATAAATGATAAATTTAGGATTCTAGTCGGAGAGTTTTGTCAAATCTCTTTGAATTATTTAGTTATATTTAGAACTCTCACTAACTCTGTTAATTTACTTAATGTTATTTATTTCTTTATTATAATATTTTAACGTCAATCAAACTAAACTCTGTTAATTTACTTAATCTCCTCTCCCTCCACATCACCATACATAGCCGTTTTCCAGGGTTCATATTCGATCAATCAGACTCCAAGCCGGAGGAAGCTGGGGACAGAGATAAACGGTACACCAAAGAAGGGCGGTCACGACTGACGACAAGTTCACCTGGTCCGACAATAGTTTTTCGCCGGTGGAACAAGGGATCCATGGAGATGTTGATGAGGAGGTTGATTCCAAGGACGCTAACTATGATGATCATGAATATAACTAGTTTAAAACTTTTCTGGAGAAAATCACATCTTCTCTTTCTTGATTTCTCCGTTGGCCTCCTCCATCAGCTGTTGCTTTTATCGTAACATTCAACAATGTAGGTCGCCATCCTTCCTTATGATGAATTGATTTGTTTATCTGTGATTAATGGCTTGATTTCAATTTTGAC
Source organism: Impatiens glandulifera (assembly GCF_907164915.1). Lineage (NCBI taxonomy): Eukaryota > Viridiplantae > Streptophyta > Magnoliopsida > Ericales > Balsaminaceae > Impatiens > Impatiens glandulifera. The sequence continues at coordinate 52,968,180 of NC_061863.1, read as the reverse complement.
GAAAACAAGCCAACCAACTAACCAATCCTTGTTTAAGAAATTATTTTGCTTCATCATTTGTAAACACATTTCTCATCAAGCTCGGTGTGTTGATGTTGATTCAGATCATGGGATCACTATTGGATCATAGGGTATATTTCATGTAGTTTAATCATTTAAATATGAATATCATGCAATTTTCTTCTTCTTTTAAAATTAGGGTTTATTTCCAGGAGGATCCAACCAAATGTCTATATATCTGCATTCAGATAGTTGAATCACACTCCAATCAATTTTAATAACTAAGATAAGCCCTCATCATCAGTTTCAATCTTAAAATAATTCAATTCAATTATTTTCTTACCGGTTGACGCTAGCTCTTCTGTATTTCGGGCTACGACGATGATGTGGAGAGAGACGGCATTAAAATTTCATTGAAGAAATTAATTCCAATAAAAGGAGGGTGGAGCTGTTGTTTGATTAATAGTAATAAATAAATAAATTTAAGTTACGTTTGTTTGATGTTAACTGAAATATAATAAAAAAATAAATAAATATTAATTATAACAATAACGTTAAATAAGTTAACAGAGTTATTTCAAATTTTAAATATAACTAAATAACGTAAGAAAAGTCTTAAATTTGACAAAAAATTAGGAAAGTCTTAAATTTGATAAAATTATTCAACTATGGTCCTAAATTTATCATTTATCCCATATATATATATATATATATATATATATATATATATATATATATATATATATATATATATATATATATATATATTTTTATTAATAAATTTATATTTAGAAAAATTAAGATAAGAAATTTAATTATTTTTATTAATATATATATATATAAATATATATATATAAATATCATAGTAACGAAATATTTTTATTTAATATTAGGATAAAAGATATAATTATTTTTATTATATTTTGTTTTTGTATGAGTATAAAAAAAAAAATTTATAGTTATTTAAAATGAAACTTACAAAATATATATACAAACATAAAATTATAAAATTATTTCAATTAACATAACTTTAAAAAATCTATTTTCTTCTTCTTGAATCTCATTAATTTGATTTTGAAGGATCTTAAGCTTAAATTTGTTTTAGTTTTCTTTTGGATGAACTTGTGATGATTAAGAGAAACAATATATATTGGATTGAAAATCTAATACATTCCACTCATTAAATTAATACATCATTTCCTGAAATAAAAAAAAATTCCGAATTAGTTTAATTTTGATTTTGAAGACTAAGCAATCCAAGTCATTGAATAAAAACTCTATTTTCTATAGTTATAAAGTTATTGTTTGAACTAGCTGGCTGAGTTAGTGGAAAGCAGAGCCATATGGACAAATGAATAAAGAATGAACTATTATTATTATTATAGGGATATTTGATACAAGTTGATTCAATAATAAATTCTGAACTCTGTTTTAAGTCAATGAAGAATCACATTGGGACAAAGTCAATCTTGGAAGTTGGCAGCTAATATATGTACAAAAAGAAGATTTCATTCCAAGTAGTATTTCACATCATCCAGAGTTTAGTTTTCAAAAAAGCTGAAATGGAAATGAAACATTTCAGCCACGATCATGCCCTGACTCTTTACCATATGGCTGAAGGATCAGAAACTTTGTGCTCAGGATGCAAGCTGCCCGGTCTAACCACGGCTTACATGTGTTGGCAATGCCAATACTTTCTCCATGAACAATGTTTCAATGCAAAACGATCAATCATTCATCCTTCTCACTCATCTCATCCTCTAACTCTCCTGCCCTACTCCACTTATACATCATCTTCCTTCCTCTGCAACTCCTGTCATCTCTCCGGCACCGGATTCTCTTACGCTTGTTCCCATTGCGACTTCGATATCCATCTCCACTGCGCCTACACCACTTCCCAGTCCCAAACCCCCCACCAGTTTACTTACCCGGAGGTTTCAGAAACCTACCCGCCACCACCACCTGTTCAAGTTCAACCATACTATGCTCATGCTGAGAACGCGCCGGTTATGGATGCATACCCATCACTTCCACAACCGCCCTATGTTCCACCTTATGCTTTTAACGGCCATGTTATGCCAAATTATGCAGCTCCGGCGAATTCACATCTAACAATTTCATCTCCAATCGAAAACCAGCCTGATTCTAACACAACCCATGTGTCTAAACACTTCAGCCATCAGCATGCCTTGCTCCAGAGTAACATAGAGGAGGAGGAGAGGAAAGGAGGAGAGGATGATCATAATAATGATGGACTTACGCCAGCAGAAAGGTTGTTGAAGATGCAAAATGAACTGCAAATAATGCAATTTCAGATGCAGATGAACCGGAGGTTGAACCAGAGCATTATTGATTCGATTCGTTAATGGTCGGGGCTGGAGTTTGGAGTGGGGTGGAGAAGGTTGAACCAAATTTTTATATCAACATTCAAAACATACTAAAATAAAGTGTGTTCATTAAAAATTACAATTTGTTTTTTCAAACTCAGATCAATTTCTTTATCGGAATCTTTTCCTTTCCTTGATTTTTCAAGATATTCTTGCATTACAAAAATCATATTTAAAAAGAGTAATTAATATATATATATATATATATATATATATATATATATATATATATATATATATATATATAATAAGTGATTTTCTTGATGTTGAGTTTTTATGTTTCAAGTTTTACTTTGAGTGTGGCTATCAATTGTGCAATTTGTTTTTTTTGTTTCCTTCTTGTATGTTTGAATTCTAGAAATGATGGTTAGAATGTAAAGAAATTGTATTAGTACGATTTATTTAGAGTTATATAAGTTAGGTATAATATATAAAATTAGATTAGACTTATAAGAAAATTTATATAATATAATAATATATTGTTGATATTATCACAATTTATCATATTGTGATAATATTTTACAGATATATTATCTTTATATTATAACATATCTCCTCAAACTCAAGATGAAAAGAACTTGAACAAATTAAGGTTGAAAACGAGATATTAAAATTTTGATGATGTACTCTTTAAATTTCATAAGCTTCATCCAGTTATAGGATGACAATGTGTTGACTTATGTTGAAAAACAAGATATGAATCTGAGACTAATCGAGATAATGAAGATATGAATATAAACTAAGAAAACATATAATATGAATGTTGTGAATAAAACTCTAACTAAGATCATATATTTATAGGTCACATAATTGGGCCTAGTGGACCCAATATCAAATAATTAGGATTTTATATTATATTATATTATATTATTAAATCACCCATGCCTCGATCAAAACCCATATGGGTCACCATAATTTAACAATCTCCACCTTGACACGGATTCAGTATGTCAAAAGAAAATTTGATCTTCAAAATATAGACAATAACCATATCAGTCTCCACCTCTTCCAAAATCCCTATGGTCTTCAACAACCAAGACCAACTATGTTCGAGCAATGCTCAAACTTAACAATACGGAGCGTCTTCATCATCATATCACCAGGATTATCAACAATACAATTTTTTCTCACATCAATATCTCCACGAGCAATAACATCACGTACAAAATGATATCGCACATCAATGTGTTTCGTTAGAAAAATATCATTATGACTACCACAAAAGACTGTTGTCATTTGTAAATCCTTCTTGAATTCCTTGAATAGGCCTTTCATCCAAATACCAGCTTTACAAACTTTTGTAACAGTCATGTATTCTACTTCAGTAGTAGACAACGCAACTGAACTCTATAGAGTACCTTTCCAACAAATCGTAAAACCGTTGATACAGAAAAAAAAATTTGTAAGCGACCTTCTTCTATGAAGATCGCCAGCATAATCTGAGTCAACATAACCGACAACTCCATCTCTAATCCTTTCAAACTGTAGGTGAACGTTCGTTGAACTTCTTAAATAACGTAAGGTCCACAAAATTGCTCTCCAATACTCTTTATTTGAATTTTCCAGATATCTTTTAACTGCATTTGCTGAATATGTCAAGACTAATCAAGTACAAATCATTACATACATAAGTGAACCAATTGCAATAGAATATGGAGCTCGTAACAAATACTCGATATCCTCATCAAACTAAGGTGACATTAGTTGAAGAGAGTTTAAAATGAGTTGTTAATGGAGAACTCACAGGACACGCATAAAATTGTTGAATAGATAAAGAATTTTGAAGTAAATGCAACTATCAAAATCAATTCTCTTGAAATAATGAGTGGTCATAAAAATGTTGAAACTTTTATACCACCACTTTGGCAATTGCTTTAAACCATAAAGGAATTTCTTCAAATAACAAATATAGTCATTTTCTCTTAAGACTGTAAATCCTTTAGGTTGATGCATATAGATATCTTCATCTAAAACTCCATGTAGAAACACGGTCTTCACATCTCGCTTCTCAAACTCCAAAATATGCTTCGCCACGATGCCAAATAATACTAAATCAAAATATGTTTCACAACTATAGAAAACACGTCAGTAAAATAAATCTTCGGAATTTGACTATAACCTTCATCATCGAGTCTTCGAGGAGGTCTAATTTCATATATGGGCTTATCTACAACAATATGATATTGTGGTGCAAATGATGAAGTATCTGACAACTCTGGTGTAGTTAACGGTAGTGTTGCAGGTTCAATTCTGATTTGCTCTCAAACTCCACCTACTTGCTAAATTCTTGCTAAATTTTATCTCGAAAATATATAGAGGATGTAGCATGTAATATATGTGTTTCATCAAAAGTAACATCGACTAATTATTACTTTTCTAGTTTCTGGACACCATAGCTTGAACCCCTTTACATCAAATTTATAGCCGATGAAAATACACTTCATAGATCAATATTCCAATTTTCCTTGATCAACATGAGCATACGCCGAACAACCAAAAATTCTCAAATCATAATAACTAGAAGGAATACCATACAATACTTTTTGCGGAGTCTGTTTATTAATTGTAGTTGACGGAGAACGATTGACAAGGAAACATGCTAAAGCTGCAGCTTCAGCCTCAAAAGACTTTGATAAATCAACATTATGGAGCATACGACTCACCTTCCCCATCAAAATTCTATTCATCCTCTTTGACACACCATTCTGTTGTGGATTCTTAGGCATTGTGTGGTGCCTTACGATTCCCTCAGTTTTGTATAAAGAATTAAATTCTTCAAAACAAAACTCCAAACTATTATCAATACACAAATGTTTTATTGGTTTTCCTGTCTGTTTCTCAATCATAGTCTTCCACTCCTTAAATTTAAAGAACACGTCACTCTTTTTCTTCAAGAAGAAAGCCTAAAATTTTCTAGAGAAATCGTCGATAATCGTCAACATATAATAAGCACCTCCCATAGAAGGCACCCTAGACGGTCCCCAAAACTCAGAGTGAATATAATCAAGTATTCCTTCAGTATTATGGATGCCTTTAGAGAATTTGATTATTTTCTGTTTGTCGATGACAAAATTCTCACAAAACTTCAATTTACTAATAATCAGCCCATCAAGAAATCCTTTCTTGCTCAATTCGGTCATGTCATTCTCTCTTATATGACTAAGTCGTATATGCCACAACTTTGTGACATCATTATCAGATAACGAGGAGGTAGCAACGACAACATTGCTTACAACTGTAGAGTTTTTAAAAACATATAACATGTCAAGTTTTCTTTCAGCTTTCATCACAACAAGAACACCTCTAATAACCTTCATAACTCCACTTTTAACAGTGTACTTGTAACCTTTTGAATCGAGGGTACCAAGAGAAATAAAATTTCTCTTCAAATCAGAAACATGTCGCACATCATCAAGTGTTCGAACAGCTCCATCAAACATACCACAACCTTGCATGATGAATTGTCTCTCATTAACACAATACATTTGGAAACTGTATCATATGTTGAAAACCAGTCTCAATTGGGACACATATGATACGTACAACCATAATCGAGTATCCAATCATCTTGCGACCTTACATCGCAAACAGAAGTCATGAGGAGTTCACTATCTTCGGCGTCAGCAATACTGGTTTTGCCACAATTTTATGTTGTTTGTCAGTCAGAATATAATCATCTTTCTTAACTTTATTTTGTAACTTCTAACACTCATATTTTATGTGTCCTCCTTTTTTACAGTAATTGCAAGTCTTTCAAAATTTTCTAAAATTTGATTCATTTGTTTGATAACATTTTGAACCATTTTCTTGGGTCCTTCCTCCAGCAGTAAGACTCTCTGTTGAACCATCAGAATGACTAACATGTTTCATCTTCTCCATAGATAATAATGCATCATAAACATTTGTAGTAGTGACAATATCACGAATGAATAGAATAATATCTCGAAACATGATATAAAATGGGGGCAACGAACACAACAAAATTAAAACTAGATCTTCATCGTTATACTTGACTTCTAAGGCTTTCAAATCAATAATAATTTCTTTAAATGTCGATATGCTCCTATAGAGACGTACCTTCTGACATACGATGGAAATATAATTGTTGCTTCAGATGCAGCTTACTAGTAAGACTTTTATTCATACATAGTTGTTCCAGCTTAAACCATAACCCAATAGTATTTGTTTCCTTTAGAACTGTTGGAATTAAGCTAATTCCATTAATGAATGGAAATAAGATTGTAAAAAAATAAAATCAAATAAAATTCACATAAATTCAAACGTGAATTAACGGTGAATTTAATCCAAATTATAATTAAATATTAATTGTTTAATTAATATTTAATGCCTAATTAGAAAAATAAAGCATAATGTTAGGATAAACATTTAGCTTTAATTGGCCTATTGGCTAACGTATGGACTCTTCAATTAGCTAGCATTAGCATTGAATGTATAACATTGCATTTCTGCAAATCAACGTATATGCTGATGTTAATTAGTTATGGATTAATTAACAAATGAATGAGCAATATTTATTGCTAATAAAGGTTTGGATGGTTTTATTTACAGGTTTAATTCTCAGCAATATATACTCATTCATTATTCATTTTACATAATACTTCATCCTTCATTTTTCTCACTCTAGAATTCCAAAAGCCCTCTTCTTATTTTTGAGTGTTCTTCGAGTTCTTCGCTCGATATTTTCCGTTAAAACCTGGTGGTAGTTCAGGTACGCTGATCAAGTTTGACATGTAATGATTTCATTGCAGAATCACTACTGGATTCGTTGTACCCTAGGAGACAGCCATCTACGATAAGCTCCAGCACAAACGGGAGACGATGGAACTGTTTAAGGGAAATGTGTCTAACACATGCCTCGAATCAACACTTTATCTGGTGATTTCATTCTTGTAATATTGTATTTATTTAATTTATTTGTAACATTATTTTATATATATTTTCTGTTATTTCAAGACATTATTTCTAACAATCTTAAAACAGTTTCTTTGTGCTAAGCTATTTAAGAGCTTGCGCCATCGAATTTTTTTTTGTCTTTGATGTTTCAAAAATACGAGTCGCGGTGTTGCGAAAGAGATGATGTTCATTTCGAAAAAATGAAAAAGATTTATCTTAAGGAATCAACAAATAAAGATAAGTCTTTATTGCATATAAATATGTTTGATTATTAACACATATGTTCTTATGCTGTTAAAGCTTAGTTTTATAAGCTAATATATTTTGATATGAAAATTTTCTCAAGAAACATTAATTTGTATATTCATTATACAAATGTTATATAGAAAATAAATTAGAACACAATAATTTAATTTGTTCTAGTCTTATTTAAAGATTTGTTTGGTTATTAAAATTATTAATAATAATGAATGAAAATAAGAAATTAATTAATATGTTAGCTTTCAATTTTTATAAAATTTATGGTGTTATCTTTATTTATATACATTGTTTTATATATTACATTTTATTAGGGTAATAAGTTATCGTTTTAAATGTGTATATATTCATTGGTTGACAGAGTCTAGTTAAATATGAAGTATAAGTTGTCTCTAGAAAGAAGACAAAAGGTCATAAAAGCAGTACAACAATGAAATGGTGCATTTGTGCAGTGGTTTAAAGTTCAGACGCAATTGTGCGTGACGGAGGGGAGGTCTCGTGTTTGAATCCAGCTGATGAGATGAATTGTTAAAATGACAGTGGTCATTGATGTTAAAAACCATTCCAATTTCTTGTGTAGAAATTATGAGTTGAATGGGGGTAGTCAATGATTTCTTTATAGAAATCGGACTAGCTAAAATGACTTTAGTCGTCATTGATATTGAAATCATTCAAATTTCTTGTGTAGAAATTATGAGATGAATTGGATAGTCAATGATTTCTTTGTAGAAATCAGACTTGTTAAAGGCATTGATGTTGAAACCATTCAAATTTCTTGTAGAAATTATGAGATGAATGGGTAGTCAATGATTTTTTGGTAGAAATCAGACTCCTTAAAATGACTCTATCCATTGATGTTGGAGATGAATGGTGTAGTTAATGATTTCTTTATAAATCAGACTTGAGTCTTGATGTGAAAATCATTATAATTTTCTTGTGTAAAAATTATGAGATTAATGGGTTGATGATGATTTTTATAATATATATATATATATATATATATATATATATATATATATATATATATATATAATATGATTTGTCTAAATGACATTAATCATGAATGTTGAAATCATTATAATTTCTTATATAGAAATTATGAAATGAATTGGGTATCCTAACGATTTCTTATGTAGAAATTTAATTTGTCAAAATAATGTTGTCATTAATATTTTGAGACATTTTAATTTCTTGAGATTAAATAAGTTGTTTGTATTAGAACTTATTCTAATCATTCATTTAAAGAGACACGACTATGGAAATTAGTCTCGGTGAGAATAATCTACTCAGATTTATTTTGAGCATGCATAATCGTTTCACGTCGATTATTGTTAAAACATGGCAATGTAAGTGCTTCGATTAAGATATGAAATATATTTGTAGTTATATTTAATTTGATTATGTGTTAATTGATTATTAATATAAATTATGCATATTAGCTAATAATATGATGGTTCATGTTATTCATAATAAGTATGATTATCTAGAAACTTATATATATATAAATTAAGATTTATTTTCTATCTATTTTTATTTTAATAGATAATTTTGAAATTTGTCACAAATCATGTGTTCTTTGATTGACAAAGATTTGTTATAGAATGTTAAAGGTCATCTAATTAATTAAGAAACGAATAATTGATGACATGAATATTTATTTATATAATTAGTTAGTTTTATATTTGATTAAAAATAAATGATCAACATTTTAATTAATTATCATATATTTTTTAAACGATATTTTTAATGATAAATGAAGTTATATATATTTGTTTAATAATATATATGACATATTATTTATCTGATTACGTTTCTATGTTATTGACTATATATATTATAGTTGTTTTGTCATCGTGGTGACTAAAATGAAAGAAGCAATAATATATAATATCATATATATAGATATATTAATTTTGGTTTAATATAAGATACTTGGTATACATTGTCCAATTGCATCATTAAGACTTACTTAATTTTGAAATCAAATAATTACAAGCAAAGTCTTGTTTGATTTGAGAATAATGTGGCAAACATGCCGATATTACGGGATGCAGACGTGCAACCGAAAATAAATGTTTAAGCGACTTCGGTCAAAGGTGCTTGAAACATTATGATTTTTTTTGTAGAAATCATGTGATATGGTGAATATTTATTTGATTAAATATTCTAATTTCTTTTATAGAAATTAAGTGTTGAAATAAATATTTTAATTGATTAAATATTTTTAATTTCTTATGTAGAGATTATGTGAAAAATGATTTATAAATGAATAAACATTCTAATCTCTTGTATATAAATTATATTTTATTCAATTAAATATTTATGATATAGTTATCTTATTTATTGTATGATAAGTATAACAAAAGAAATCTGTAAAAGAACTGTGTGAAAATTTCTTGATTAGAAAATCATTGATTTAAATCATACAAATGTGTGTGATTTAAAAAGGATACCAACACGAATGTGGGGGCAAATATTTTTATTGATTATAACACAAAAATAATTGTGTATATTATGATAAATGTAAAAATAATTTGTTGTTAGAGAAATGTGTTCTCTGTAAAAGATAAAGTTGCGCAACTTTATAAAAAGAAATAAAATAACAAGAAAATTTCTTATTTATATTTGTTGAGTTGGTGTTCAAATCGATATTTTAGATTTGAGGATTTTGAAATCAAGAAACGTGTCATATTTTGACATTATTTTCATAAACTTTGAAGAACCAATGTCTTCAAAAAGATTTTATGAAATAAATGAAAATGAAAGTTTATAAAGTTTTGATATGACTTATAACAAATTTTATAATAATGGTATGAAAATTTGATCATACTTTTATTAAAAAGTGGATGTGACAATTATATATATCATGAATACAATGAAAATTATTTCATTATCTGTCTTTTGTACGATATTTTTATCGTTGAAAATTACGATAAAAAAATTTAAATTCGTAAAGGATATGAATTGCACTAAACGAAATATCATGTTGTTATCAAATGATATATTGATATTATTAAATGAAAGACTTTACGTCTTAAAGTGAATATGTTTACACTTAGAAGTGCAATCTACGTATAAAAATCTTCTAAGAAACTTATGATGAATAGATTAAACGTTATAATCTATATTTTTGACTTATGTCGAAAAATAAAATATTTTTATGTAAAATATATAATCGTTTACACGAAGGCAGAATAGTTCAAAGATATTTTGTCTACTAGTTAGCCAAGTAAACAATATTTTCATAAAAAATTAAATGATAAGCATGTACGAATGACTATGCTTCTTATTAGAAGATGTTCCAAGGTTAACTAAGAATGTACCAACATAAATTTTTAATTATTGTGATAGTAATTAGAAATTGGACAAGCTTAGAGTCAGTGACAAGTCTAGACATACACGTCTTAGACATAATGTCATTAGACTATACTCTCTAATGGAGTTATCAAATTTGACTATGTAAGTCAAAGATAACATTGTGGATCCACTAATCAGATTATTGAATAAAGAGATAGTTTGAAGTCTTTTGAGACATTAGCCTACTATAAGTTGGTATGAAGGAAAACCCAACCTATACAGACTGGAGATCCCAAGAACTAGGTTCAATGGGACAACCTAATTGTACTGACTTGGAAAGTTATTGTTGAGGATTAATCCTATAACGAAACAATATATATTTTTACGAGGATAAGTAAATCGCTTTTAATGATTCTTTGTGAGCAAAGAGATCACTTATGTGAGGGAGAAGTGGGGCCGCTTAGAAAGAATTGCACGGCTCAATTCTAGACCCTCTCACTGAACCAGGCGCGTGTTCCATGGCCAAAATGGACACAACCATGAGAGCTTGACATTATTAGGGAGAATTCTATGTGAAATTGTGTAATCGTTTACACAAAAGGCAGAATAGTTCAAGGACATCGAGTCTACTAATCAGCTAGTAAAGTTATATGCTTTCACAAGGGAAGGTTCAAAGGGTTACACCTACCTATCCTATGTAGAATTCAACTGTTGAACCTTTCAACGGGTTATTCTTTCAATTTCCATTAATGTGGGGGATTGTTGAAATTAAGCTAATTCCATTAATGAATGGAAATAAGATTGTAAATAAATAAAATCAAATAAAATTCACACAAATTCAAATGTGAATTAACGGTGAATTTAATCCAAATTATAATTAAATGTTAATTGTTTAATTAATATGTAATATTTAATGCCTAATTAGAAAATTAAAGCATAATGTTAGGATAAACATTTAGCTTTAATTGGCATATTGGCTAACGTATTGACTCTTCAATGAGCTAGCATTAGCATTGAATGTCTAACATTGCATTTCTGCAAATCAACGTATATGCTGATGTTAATTAGTTATGGATTAATTAACAAATGAATGAGCAATATTTATTGTTAATAAACGTTTGGATGGTTTTATTTACAGGTTTAATTCTCAGCAATATATACCTATTCATTATTCATTTTACATAATACTTCATTCTTCGTTTTTCTCACTCTAGAATTCCAAAAACCCTCTTCTTATTTTTGAGTGTTCTTCGAGTTCTTCGCTCGATATTTTCCGTTGAAACCCGGTGATAGTTCAGGTACGCTGATCAAGTTCGACGTGTAGTGATTTCAGTGCAGAATCACTACTGGATTCGTTGTACCCTGGGAGACAGCCATCTACGATAAGCTCCAGCACAAACGGGAGACGATGGAACTGTTTTAAGGGAAATGTGTCTAACAAATGCCTCGAATCAACATTTTATCTGGTAATTTCGTTTTTGTAATATTGTATTTATTTAATTTATTTGTAACATCATTTTATATATATTTTCTGTTATTTCAATACATTATTTCTAACAAACATTTTACAGAATAATGTTTGATAAATGTAGATGTATATGAGACAATGTCTTATGATTCTTCCTCTTTTTCTCTTCTGCAGTCCACGAACTGGGCATCTTATCAAACCCTAGTAGAGTTTCGTCCAAATCCATCTAAGTGAGCAAACATTGCATCTTTATCTGCCATAAAGAAAATCTGGTGCTGTGATCCAATAATGAAATGTCGTATTTCATACTTGACATCTCCAGAAATAGATATAGTATTAGAATAAAAAAAGATCAAGGATCTGATACCAATTGTTGAAAAACAAGATATGAATCTGAGACTAATCGAGATAAAGAAGAGATTATTATAAACTAAAAAAGCACGATATAACACAAGATTTACGTGGAAACCCAAGACAGGAAAAACCACAAACAGAGGAGAAAAAATTCACTATGGTTAAAGTAAAAGATTACAACTTAGATAGAGAAGAATAATTATGGTAAATATTTTGAATGTTGTGAATAAAACTTTAACTAAGACCATATATTTATAGGTTACATAATTGGGACTAGTAGGCTCAATATTAAATAGTTAGGATTTTATATAATATTATATTATATTATTATATCGCGAGCTTAGGCCTAGACCACGATCAAAATCCATCTGGGTCACCATAATCTAACAATTGATAAACTATCAAAGAGGTAAAATCTCATGGGGATTAATGTTGGGTGTGAGACAACAACCAAATGAACTTCGAAGTTACTCGTGAGTCTCGAGATCCATCCAACATAAAGCCCCTCCATCAATAGATAAAGTGAATACCTTAGTCTCTACTATGGGCATTTTTCAAGCATGCATCGGTTTAGCCTAGAGTTATCCATTTATTTATGCATCACGAGATCAAAATACTTTAGTCTCTAGTCGAGGCATTTTTCAAGCATGCATCAATTTAGCCAATAGCTAATCATATGTTTCTTTATCACGACGGTCAAAATACTTTAGTCTCTATTATGGACATTTTTCGAGCATGCATTCAGTCGTTTTAGCTCGAAACTAATAGTATATTTCTAAATCACAGATGTCAAAATACCCTAGTCTCTGGACAATTTTCGAGGATGCATTTAGTCATTTTAGCCCCAAACTAATAATTCACTATGGCATCACAAAATCAGATTTAGAATTATTGAAGAAGATAGATTGATGTTTTGCTGAGGTTTGAAGCGCTTTAACTTGAACTTAGTGGTCTGGTTGGTCTAGATAGGTTCTAAATCAAGTAAGGAATTCATATATGGTATTAGTTGTGTCTTTGATTAAGAGAAATATGAATTCATGTTTGAGCATAAATTTTGAGAAATTTTTCTTAAATCAAGCTTGATTTTTGGCATTTCCTAGAAGCTTGATTTTGTTGTTCTTTGTTTGGTATGATTTTGGGCTTATGTAAATACGTAATCGAGAAAGAATCAAATTCAAACATCCTATCAAAGGTTGATTTAGAATAATGCATGTCAAGTGTTTGATAAAATGTCGGAAATTAGTTTTCTAAAAAGAATAAGTGTTTGACAAAGAGATGAAACATAAGGAGTGGGGTTTGATCACCCAACCTTTCATTCACAAGCCATCTAAGCCAAGACTCATTTTCATACATGTAAAGGGATATTTATTTTCTTGTTGTTCTAAAATCGGACAGTGAACGAAACCGCTTTTTGTTCACCCGACTGTCGTAGTAGACGCTTTGCACTTGGATTCCGCCTTACTTAACAAGGGAGAGGGAGGAAATGGAAGTAAGAAGCAGTGATAGACTACATCAACTTTACCACGGCTATCCATAGATCCAATGTGTAGACACCCTATTTTTTCCCGCAGGCCGATACCTCGAACTCAACCCCGTCAACTTACTTATGTATTGTATTTGGATTATGTGCATGATGATAAGTTTGTTAGATTAATGTTTCTTTTAATGTCTGTAACGAATTAAATATTGTTTGGTCTTAGTTGTGCAAGTTTGAAATCTTAAATAGCCAATGCTTTATGATAGTTCTAAATGATGCGAGTATATTTGCTAGTTAGGAATGAGAATACGTGGGTTGTTTAGGAGATAATTTTTTGAGCTGTTATTTTTGAAAAATATTGTATGGGCTTGTTTAAAAAATGTAAATTTGAAGCTTGATTTTGTTTAATGTTCTATGTCGGCATTTGTGCTTGAATTAGTGTTAAGAGTTTACTTGTGTGTTGTGGATTAATATAAAATAATGCAAGATTGATTAAGGGTTAGAGAAATTAAAGATGTTGCAAGTTTCAGCCACTGCCCTAGTGGCGTTTTCTATTAAACAAATAACCTACCAAGCAATAAGCATTTCCCGTTCACTCTAGAACATAAAAAAAATGAATGTAACTCGGAGATTCGACCCCAATACGTTCCTTCACAACTCAACATCTAGCCCCTCTATATTAACTCAATCACACTACCACAAGTGTCTAAACCCGCCAGTCCATCTCCAGTCGACCCACGCTCATAACTAGAGATGACAATAGAGCGGTTTTGGACGGGGAATGTATTTACTATCCCCGTCCTATTTTTATTTTTGGGATTATTTTAAGATCACCTGTCAGTTAAACCAGGGAAAACTGCTTATAATAGGACAATTCAGATCGAAAACTGCTGGTATCTATAATAAATATGGGATATATTTGTGTAGAAACGAAAATACCATTTATTATTTCGTTGATGAGCCGAATAATAAATAGGTATATAAGGGCTAGGTCACCAACTCATATAGATAGTCTACCTAATTTGTTTCTCTCATCAGACAAAATGTTTTTGTTCATCTCTTAAAACACTCAAAAAGACTATCGATAGAGGGTTAGAAGACTTAAACCCCACCTACATCAGACATTCTGATCCAAGTCCAGGTTCAGATCCAGAACAAAAAAATCCAAGATCAAAATAATATCCAAAAAAATAATGAAAAATGACTTAATGAACCGTTATTCATTTTAGATTCACGTATGTTTCCGCAACTATGTTTGTCTTAATTTATCAACATAAATAAACTATTAAGAATATATAGACTCAAGAAATAAATATTTAAACTAAAAATTCTAACACATTCCACTAATTGAATACATCATTTCCTTAAAAATAAAAAATTCGAATTATTTAATTTTGATTTTGAAGACTAAGACCAATCCAAGTCTTTGAATAAAAACTCAATTTTCTTAACGGTTATTAAGTTATTGTTTGAAGTAGCTGGCTGAGTTAGTGGAAAGCAGAGCCATTGGCAAATGAATAAAGAATGAATTATTATTATTATTATTTACAGGGATAATTTATACAAGTTGGTTCAATAATAAATTCTGAATTCTCTTTTAAGGCAATGAAGGATCACATGGGGACAAAGTCAACCTTGGAAGTTGGCAGCTAATATATGTATAAAAGGAAGGTTTCATTCAAGTAGTATTTCACACCATCCTGAGTTTAGTTTTCAAAAAAACTGAAATGGAAATGAAACATTTCAGCCACGATCATGCCCTGACTCTTTACCATATGGCTGAAGGATCAGAAACTCTGTGCTCGGGATGCAAGCTTCCCGGTCTAACCACAGTTTACATGTGTTGGCAATGCCAATACTTTCTCCATGAACAATGTTTCGAAGCAAAACGATCCATCATTCATCCTTCTCACCCATCTCATCCTCTTACTCTCCTCCCCTGCTCCACTTATACATCTTCATCCTTCCTCTGCAACTCCTGCCATCTCTCAGGCACCGGATTCTCTTATGCCTGTTCCCATTGCGACTTCGATATCCATCTCCACTGCGCCTACACCAGTTCCCAGTCCCAACCCTATTCTAATTATCAACCAACATCCCAAACCTCCCAGTTTACTTACCCGGAGGTTTCAGAAGCCTACCCGCCACCACCTTTTCAAGTTCAACCATACCATGCTCATGTTCATGCTGAGAACGCGCCGGTTATGGATGCATACCCATCATTTCCACAACCGCCCTATGTTCCACCTTATGCTTTTAACGGCCATGTCATGCCAAATTATGCAGCTCCGGCGAATCCAAATCTAACAATTTCATCTCCGATCGAAAACCAGCCTGATTCTAACACAACCCATGTGGCTAAACACTTCAGCCATCAGCACGCGTTGCTCCAGAGCAACATCGAGGAAGAAGACGGCGTCCTCTGTTCTGGATGCGAGCATGCAATCACTGAAAGCCCTGCCTACACCTGCACCAAATCCAAATTCTGCAATTTCCGTCTCCACAAATCGTGTTTTGATCTCCCTAAGCAGATCCATCACAGATCTCACATGGCCCATCCCCTCACTCTCCTATCCGCACCGCCTTATAAGAGCTACAATCCGGAATTCACTTGTAATGCTTGCTTAAAAACCGGGAATTCCTTTCTTTACCATTGTTCTTCGTGCAGCTTCGATCTCCACGTAAACTGCGCTTTCCTAAAGGATTCTGTGAAACGGGACGACCATGAACACCCTTTGTCTCTTCTCTTTTCGTCGCCCTATGAGAAATCCAAGGACGGGGAGGATGAAGTTATTTTCATGTGTGACGTTTGTCAGGAATCCGTGGATTCTAACTGCTGGGTTTATTACTGTAGAGAGTGCGACTTTGGAACTGATGTTGGTTGTATAAATGATGAGATAGAGGAGAGAGGAGAAGAGCAGAGGGAAGAGAGTGTGGAGGATGATGGACTTACGCCGGCGGAAAGGTTGGTAAAGATGCAAAATGAGTTTCAGTTAATGCAGTTTCGGATGCAGATGAACCAGAGGATGAACCAGAGCATTATCTCAATGGGGCAGTCTCTCGCTAATTTGGCTTGATGATGGTAGAGGATTGAACCACATTTTTATGACAACATTAAAAAAAAAACAAAAATTTGTTTTAAAAAATATTACAATTTGTTTTTTCAAACTCAGATCAAGTTCTTGATCTGAATGTTTTCAAATAAAACAATCAAACTTGAATCTTTGATTTCACAAGATATTCTTGTATTAAAAAAAATCATTAAATATAATATTTAACGAGTGTTTTGAGTTTTACTTTGAGTGTGGCTATAAATTATGCAATTTCTTTTTTTCGTTTCATCATGTATTTTATGTTTGAATTCCAGAAATGATAATTATTGACATTTCAATTATTGGCATTTACAGTGTCTTTTAGCTGGGATCCTTAATAGATAGAGCTTCTTATGTTAAGAATCATTGTTTGTAGAAGTTATTTAAAAAATAATATATTGTGGAATATAAAAGTCTTGTATTTATTTTATTATAACTTTCTCCTTAAAATTGTAATATTTGGTATTTGACGAACTTAAAATGGTCAATGAATCATTTAGTCCAATTATAAGTTCAATTTGTGGACGTGACTATGATGAAAATGAATTTGAAATTGTGGCATTAGGCCAATTAAAAAATGTCCAATTTTTTTCCTTTTTCTTTTTTTTAGTTTGAATAAATCAAAATTTGTGAAACAAATATATTCTAGAACCATTTTATGTTTAGAAACAAAATTTGAACTTGATTTCAACTCGATTAAATATTTATTAGTTCGACTCGAATTCAAGTCGATTTTTTACCTACAAATTCTATTCGATTCGAAAAATTTTGAACTAAAATTAAAATTTCAAATATTTATGAAGAAAAAATATTTATTTTAAATTTTAATATTAAAATAAAAAATATATTATTTACTATAGACTCAAAAAACTCAACAAATTATCGAAAAAATATTATAGGAAATTGAACTCGACTCGAATATTAAACGAGTTGACTCGAACTCGACTAGAATTTGGTAAAAAACTCAAGTCGAGTTTTGACAGCAATATTATATGAGGTGATAAAAATTAAAATGTATTAGTTTGGTGTATGTTATTTTAAATTTAAGAAGTATGTGGTCCCCAAGCCTGAATTAAATTTTTGGTATACTTAAATCTCTTTTTAATAGCTCTATTAATAACGATATGGACACCATTAATATTGTCTAATTACTTTTGTATAAAAGTTTAGTTTAAATAACCGACCATATTTGAATTGCGCACATCCCTATATTTTATTTAGTAAATTTTCCAAAAAAAAATCCAAAATTAAGGTTTATAATTTGCTAGTTTCATGGGTTGATTTTAAATATTTATATTTTTCATTAAATAATATGAATACCTCTATGAAGGGGAATGTTAATCGTCTTCTTGAAATCCAAACAAGTCCTAAAACAATATAATATAAGGTAACATACTCGATCTGCAGTAGGATTCCCCAAACAAAAACAAAATGGATTATGTATCCAATGCTGTCAAAATGATGATTAAAGTGAATACCATAATAATCCACATATATAATCTAGTTATTAGGTATTTTTTCTCTTTTCCGTACTCTTTATTTCTTAATTAAATTTTAAATTTTAAAGATTATAAATATATTTTATCTTATATTTTTTTTCTTAATTATTTTTCCACTCATTAATTATATATATATATATATATATATATATATATATATATTATTAATAATAATATATATTATATATATAATATATATTATTAATAATATATATATATAATATATAGATTAAGTGTAATTACCTTTATTTATATATATATATATATTATTTTTAATCATTAATTTTATATAAATATATTTTATTTTTTATTATACATTTTTTTATCATCATATATCATATATCTCATATAAATAATATTTTCTTTATTAACTTAAATAATATTTTTGGTTAATATACAAATTAACTAATTGATAATAAATATTAAATACAAAATATATATACATACACAAAATAAAATTATTTCAACAATCTCAAGTAGTCTATAGGTTGAAGTGTTTACATTTTATACTTGAGACTAGGGTTCGAATTCTAAAACATTCAAATTTGGATTTTCAAGAATGCATTATTAATTATAATATATGGTAACACAACTTTTAAACAAAAGATATGATGCATTTGAAAGTGTGAGGTCGGAATTAGTGGTTAGTTTGGCGAGCATTTGAAAGTGTGAAGTCACAAAATGGAGGTCGGGGGTGGGTGATTTGTCGAGTGTGAGATCGGAATTAGTTGTTGGTTTGACGAGCATTTAAAATTGTGAGATCATGAGATGGAGGTCGGGTGGTGGGTGGTTTGTCGAGTGTGAGGTCAGAATTATTGGTTGGTTTGGCGAGCATTTAAAAGTGTGAGGTCACGAGATGGAGGTAGGGTGGTCGGCGGTTTGTCGAGTGTGAGGTCAGAATTATTGATTGGTTTGACGAACATTTAAAAGTGTGAGGTCACGAAATAGAGGTCGGGTGGTGGGTGGTTTATCGAGTGTGAGGTCGGAATTAGTTGTTGGTTTGGCGAGCATTTGAAAGTGTGAGGTCACGAGATGAAGGTCGAGTGGTGGGTGGTTTGTCGAGTGTGAGGTTGGAATTATTGGTTGGTTTGGTGAGCATTTGAAAGTGGAGGTAATGAGATGAAAGTCAGGTGGTGGGTGGTTTGTCGAGTATGAGGTCGGAATTATTGGTTGGTTTGGCGAGCATTTGAAAGTGTGAGGTCACGAGATGGAGGTCGGGTGGGTGGTTTGTCGAGTGTGAAGTCGAAATTAAGATTGGTGGTTGAGTTTGACGAAAGATAAGAGATGTGTCATCAATTGATATCGACTAAGATTGGTGAGTGGTTCCCCGAGTTGATAAAAAAGATATATGAAAAAGTGTGAGTCACAAGATGATGGTCAATTGAGGGGTTAAGTGAGGTGTCGAGAGTATAAAATATATGTTAACATTAAGTTTAAGATTAAACTTAATTTTTACAAACTAGAATCAATTTTAAATTAATTAGATATGAATAATATTAATTTTATCTAAAATATTTATAAATAAATAATATTTTAAATATAATCTTATTCGTGCAAATACACGAGATTCATGCTAATTATTATAGTAATTTAACATGCATTGTATTAAAAATAAATGAGACAGTGGTGAGTAGAGTAATATTTTAATCCTTTGAGTACATACATTAGGGAATCATGAATGCATGAAAAGGAAATTAAAAATATACTAAGAAAAGGAAACCAATGATCTTGAAAAGAAGAATGATAAAGAAATCATGAAGAAAAGTAGCACAACCAAAAACCCAATTCCCCAAGGAATTCCTAAAAAAACGATTTCTAGCGTCTACTCAAACTAGCAAGTCAAATATTTGAGACAGTGATGTTAGGATTTGGGTGCCAAAATCCAACCTGCTTGAAATGATATATAAAAACGCAAGAAAATATTAACACAAAAGACATATTTGTAATAGCTCACTCAAAATAGTTACGTCCACTTCAAAAGGCACCTAATTTCACTATGAAGAAGAATGAATATAGAATTTTACCTCACATTGTTTATCTCTTTAAAATTATTTCTTACTCCATAAAAGTTTTAACAAAAACATATTTATAGGATAAACATTAAGTTAATAAAATTTAAATAACTTTTGGTTTAGACCCAAGCCCAAACCCGATAAGTTCTTATAATTTTTGTAGAGTTTATTACAAGTGTAGACTCTACAACTCAACAATCTCTCACTTGAAGACTAACTTTATCATTTCTCAATCGATAGTTGCTCTTTATTCGGTGTCTTAACTAAGATGGTCTTAAATGGTCAACTGAAGTTGTGCACAACTTTAATTTCTCGTATATCACAACTTTTGTTAGCATATTAGCTAAATTCTCACTCTTGCAAATCTTCTCAAGTGTTAACACTTCATCTTTTAAAGTTGATCGGATGAAATAATAATTAATTTGTACATGCTTTGTCCTTCCATTATAAACTAAATTCTTTGTCAAATGAATGACACTCTAATTGTCGTATTGTAACATACTTCCCGCGTAGTCTTGACATAATTTTTGCAAAAAGGGTTGGAACCATATCTTTCATTAACAACCTCTATCATTGTAACATACTTTATCTCGCAAAGAAAAACAATATTTTGCAGTTTTGAAACTCAACTAATTGCAGTACTTCTTAAAGTATCGATGTACCATGTTGTGATCTTCATAATATCAACATTACTAGCATTATCAGCATCAACATAACCTTCCAAAGTCATGTTAAATTTTCGAAAACACAAAGCGAGGCTCATACTTCCTCTTAAATATCATAGTATTCACTTTACTGCTTCCTGAGTTACTCATAAATATGCTAGCAACTCTCACTACATATGTAATGTTTGGTCGTGTGTAAACTATCACATACATAATACAATCAATGGACGAGGAATACAAACGGTAGCCATGTAATTTTTTTCACATATTCTTCTTATGAAAGTTTGAGAACTTTTTTATCGTTGAAACTCTTCCCAAAGATTTTTTTGTAGCACCCAAATCCTTCATTAAAAACTTCTTACACAACTATTTTTTTTAGCTTGTTAATATCATACAAGCTTACTCCAACCATCAACATATCATCAACATAGAAGAACATAATAATGTACGATTTATCAAATCTATTGATATAGTAACAATGATCAACTTTGCACCCCATAAAGTTGTTAATTTTATTAAGCTATCGAATTTATTATACCATTACCTTGGAGGCTATTTCAAACCATACAAACTCTTTAGAAACTTACACACCTCATATTTTTCTTTTACCTCAAAACCTTGTAGTTTCGCATGTAAATTTCTTCATCCAAATCACCACGAAGAAAGAAAATTTTAATATCAATTTTTTAAAGATGAAAGTCTTCTTTCACAATCAAACTCAAAATAGTTTCGATTGACATCAAATTGATCACTAGAGAGAATGTCTCGTTGTAATCAATATCTTCCTTCTGTTGAAATTCTTTCACAACCAACCTTGTTTTGTACCACATGCTTTTCTCATTTTCTTCTTTAATCATGAAGATTCATTTGTTGTGAAGTATTTTCTTTCCTTTTGTAAGTTTGGTGAGTTGTCAAGTCTAATTCGACGTTAGAGAGTTCATCTCATCTTTCATCACAGACTCTCATTTAATTGATTCATCTGATTATATTGCTTCCTCGTAGCAATTAGGTTTGCTTCTATATGATATAGTTCAAAGATGGGGACCACCTCTCAACTGGTTTTCAATTTCTCGATGATCTTCTCAATTGTATAACTAGTGTCCGTTGATTTTTCTTTAGTCCATGTTCTTAACGATTTCCTTTACAACAACCCTTTGGTCTTCTTCAATAGTCGGTGGTATATATTCAGCTAAAAAATATCTCAAATCGACCATAGAAGACTCTTTCAATTTGGAATCACCATCTGATTTTTTTCCAAAACAATCTTTATAAAGAACTTGTTCATTGAAGATGACGTTCAAACTACGAATTATCTTCCGATTTTGATTATCCTATAAACGATAATCAAACTCGATATCACCATAACCAATGAAAAAACACTTATTAGACTTTGGATCAAAACTTGTTTCTATCACATTCATTAACATGTATATATGATAAACAATAAAAGACTTCAAATAAGAAAGTTTTACAACTTTATTACTCTAAACTTCTTCTGGAGTTATGAATTCAATAGGTACACAGGATCATTTATTTATCAAGTAAGCAACATTGTTAATATCTTATGTAAATGTTCGATTCATTCGTTCAGCTACTCCATTTTTTCTGGTTTCCTTTGCTACCTTGTGAGCAAGCGTCCCGGCTAGTGTCAATTAGATAACTCACAAAACTTGTCTATCAAGAAATTTCTATTCAGTTTCATCTATCTTCTATAATTTCTCACTCATAGGAACATGAAGCTTCTTTTCATAAAAAATAATCATCAATCTCCAGAATGTATAATTTGTTTCAACGAATTTTCCAATGCCGTGTCATATACTATTCTCGCTTGTCATCGTTTGAATTTTTTTGATCTAGTCTAGCAACTCTGACACTAGTTGTTAGGATTTGGGTGCCAAAATCCAACTTACTTAAAGTGATCTATAAAAACGTAAGAAAAAATAAAAATACAAGAAACACATATTTGTAATGGTTTCACTCAAAAGAGCTACGTTTACTTCATTTGCCACTTGATTTCACTATAAAGAATAAGGAATGTAGAGTTTTACTTTACATTGTTTATCTCTCTAAAATTATATCTTATCCCATAAAATTCTTAACAACAATATATTTATAAGATAAACATTATAATAAAATTTAAATAACTCATGGTTTAGGCTTAAGTTCAAACCCAATAAACTCTCACTTAAGTAATTGTGCACATGAAAGTCTAAAAATGTCAAGGATGAAAACTTTGGAAATGATCTATTATTTGTAGGATTGTAGTTGCATATGCCTGCATAACCTCATTTGCACTAAGAATGTTTGCATCAACCAGCTTAATTTAATTAAAAGAAATAAAATCATACTTTTTACACTAAGGATATATACTTTAAAATAAATAAATAAACAAAACTCATAAAATTTTGTAAATATATATTTGTTCAAATAAATGAATTACATAATAAAAAGTATATAACACTATAAAGTGTCCATTAAAAAAAATGGTAAATAACAAAATATTTCTTGTAAATATAACTTTTTTTAGAGTGTTATTTATTTTTATTGATTTTAATTAATTTTATACTTAATTATATTTTTTTAGAAAATGATGAAAATATAAAAATACTTAATTATATATAAATAATAATAATATTTTTATAATGTAAACTCTAATACTCTCAATTTTACACATTTATACCTAGACTATAGTTTTAGATAAAATTTTGATTTTAAATAATGTTACGGCACACATTAAGAGATAGAAGCATGATTTATGTGGAGGTGTATCTTTTATTGTTTAAATAATGACAACTTGATTTTTATTTTTATTTTGTCTTATAATGCATAACTTTAATACAATCTATCTTCTTCCTCTTGAATCATATTAATTTGATTTTAAAAGATATTTTTTTTATAGTTTTCTTTTGGATGAACTCATGATAATTAAGAGTAACTATACAAATCGAATTTTTATAGGAAATTATGTAGTATTCAATGTATGGATTAAAAATCTATAACATTCCACTCATTGAATACATCATTTCCTTAAAATAAAATAAAATGTTCGAAAATTTAATTTTGATTTCAAAGACTAAGACCAATCCAAGTCGTTGAAATAAAACCCAATATTCTTAAAGGTTATTAAACTATTGTTTGAACTAGCTAGCTGAGTTAGTGGAAAGCAGAGCCATGGACAAATGAATAAAGAATGAATTATTATTATTATTATTATTATTATTATTATTATTATTATTATTATTATTATTATTATTATTATTATTATTTGATACAAGTTGATTCAATAATAAATTCTGAATTCTCTTTTAAGTCAATTAAGAATCACATGGTGGACAAAGTCAACCTTGGAAGTTGGCAGCTAAAGATATATGTATAAAAAGAAGATTGCATTCAAGTAGTCTTTCACATCATCCAGAGTTTAGTTTTCAAAAAAGCTGAAATGGAAATGAAACATTTCAGCCACGATCATGCCCTGACTCTTTACCATATGACTGAAGGATCAGAAGAAACTCTGTGCTCAGGATGCAAGCTTCCCGGTCTAACCAAGGCTTACATGTGTTGGCAATGTCGGTACTTTCTCCATGAACAATGTTTCGAAGCAAAACGATCCATCATTCATCCTTCTCACCCATCTCATCCTCTTTCTCTCCTCCCATGCTCCACTTACCCATCTTCTTCCTTCCTCTGCAATTCCTGCCATCTCTCCGGCACCGGATTCTCTTACGCCTGTTCCCATTGCGACTTCAATATCCATCTCCACTGCGCCTACACCACTTCCCACTCCCAACCCTATTCTAATTATCAACCGTCCCAAACCCCCCACCAGTTTACTTACACAGAGGTTTCAGAAGCCTACCCGCCGCCACCACCTGTTCAAGTTCAACCATACCATGCTCATGCTGAGAATGCGCCGGTTATGGATGCATACCCATCACTTCCACAACCGCCCCA
The DNA here is from genome assembly GCF_907164915.1 of Impatiens glandulifera. Lineage (NCBI taxonomy): Eukaryota > Viridiplantae > Streptophyta > Magnoliopsida > Ericales > Balsaminaceae > Impatiens > Impatiens glandulifera. The sequence continues at coordinate 52,942,806 of NC_061863.1, read as the reverse complement.
TGTTCCACCTTATGCTTTTAACGGCCATGTCATGCCAAATTATGCAGCTCCGGCGAATCCAAATCTAACAATTTCATCTCCGATTGAAAACCTGCAGCCTGATTCTGACAATGAACGCCCTCTGTATCTTCTCTTTTCGTCGCCCTATGAGAAATGGAAGAATGTGGAAGATCAAGCTATTTCCATGAGTGATGCTTGTCACAAAATCGGTTGATTCTAACTGCTGGATCTATTATTGTAGAGAGTGCGACTTTGGGACTGATGTTGGTTGTATAAATGATGAGATAGAGGAGAGAGGAGAAGAGCAAAGGGAAGAGAGAGTGGAGGATGATGGACTTACGCCGGCGGAAAGGTTGGCAAAGATGCAAAATGAGTTTCAAATAATGCAGTTTCGAATATAGATGAACGTGAACCAGAGGTTAAACCAGAGAAATTGTTTTCAAAAAAAATTATAATTTGTTTATTTCAAACTCAGATCAAGCTCTTGATCTGAATGTTTTAAAACAAAACAATCAAACTTGAATCTTTGATTTCACAAGATATCTTGCATTAAAAAAAACATATTTTTTTAAAATAATTAATTAATATATATATATATATTTAACAAGTGATTTTCCTGATTTTATAGTATTTATTTAAATAATGTTTTAAGTTTTATTTTGAGTGTGGCTGTCTCGGAAACATACAGTGATGTGTCCGATCGGTCAGACGACGATTTCTTTCGTAGTTATAAATTATGCAATTTATTTTTTTGTTTGAATTCCGGAAATGATAATTATTGATATTTCAATTTTTAATAGATAGTAGAGCTCCTAATGTTACAAATCATTGTAGAAGGTATTTTCAAATAGTATATTGTGGAATATAAAAGTCTAGTATTTATTTTATTGTAACATTCTCCTTCAAATTGCAATTTTTGGTATTTGACAAATTCAAAATGGTCAACGAATCATTTTAGTCCAAGAGTTCAATTTGAGGACGTGACTCAAATGAAAATGAATTTGAAATTATGGCATCAGGCCAATTCAAAAATGTCAAAATGCTTTTTTTTCATAAGTTTGAATAAATCAAAATGTGTGAAACAAATATATTCTAGAATAATTTTATTTTTAAAAACAAAATTTGAGCTTAATCTCAACTCGATTAAGTATTTATTAGCTCGACTCGAACTCAAACTCGAATTCCACTATTTACATACAAGTTCGATTCGAAAATTTTGAACTAAAATTAAATTTTCAAATATTTGTGAAAAAATATATATATTTTAAATTTTAATATTAAAATAAATAAGATATATATTATTTACTATATACTAGAAAAAGTTCAATAAAACATCGAGTTCGACTCGAACTTGATTAAAGTCAAACTCAAATCGAACTTTGACCAAACAGTTCACGGGCAGTTTGACTCATTTGTCACACCCTAAGAGAGAGTATTACATGAGGTGGTAAAAATTAAAACGTCTTAGTTTGATGTATGCTATTTTTTAGTTTAAGAATAATGTGGTCCACACAACCTGAATTAAATTTTTAGTGTACTTAAATCTCTTTTTAATAGCTCTATTAATGAGGATATTATGTGCACAATGACAAATGCAAAGGAGATGAGCATGCCTTGTAGGTCAAATATCCTGTCATAACCTTGTCGGGCCCTAATACGCATGTCAACTATGTTTTCCAAAGCTGATTAATATATATCCAAACCAACCCATTGATCTGAAATTGAAATCGTTGAATATATGGTCCGATATGGACATCATTAATATTGTCTAATTACTTTTGTATAAAAGTTTAGTTTAAATAACCGACCATATTTGAATTGCGCACATCCCTATATTTTATTTAGTAAATTTTCCAAAATTAAGGTTTATAATTTTCTAGTTTCATGGGTTGATTTTAAATATTTATATTTTTCATTAAACAATATGAATACTTCTATAAAGGGGTAAATTAATGTCTTTTAGAAATCCAAACAAGTCCTAAAACAATATAATATAAGGTAGCATGCTCGATCTGCAGTAAGATTCCCCCAAACAAGAACAAAATGAATCTTGTATCCAATGCTGTCAAAAACAAATTATTTATTTTAAACAATTCATAAAAAAATAAAAATTCATTACTTTAGTATTATTATAATAACTTAACATGCATTATATTAAAATAAAATGGGACAGTGGTGAGTAGAGAGTAATATTTTAATCACTTAAGTACATACAATATTAGTGGATCATGAATGCATGAAAAGGAAATTAAATGGTTAATCATGATCTACTAAGCAAAGGAAACCAACGTTCTTGAAAAGAAGAATGATAAGAAATCATGAAGAATAGTAACACAACTAGAAAGCCAATTCCCCAAGGAATCCCTCCGGCAGCTTGAGTTGAAACCGCGGGCATCTGATCCTTCTCGGGCACGAAAAGGGCAAAAGCTGCCGCCGCTCTTCCACCGTCGAACCAAGAGAGGAAGTTAAGAACCGCGAGCAGCAAAAGAGGAGAAATCATGAGACCGAATTTAATCTGATCAAACAAACCCTCGAAAAATGATTCAAATGTCATGTACCAAGATAGGCTTATAAACATGAAAAGGATCAATAGAAGAAAACATAGATGAATGGGCACAGATGATGAAGGGCTTGAGTGATTAGAGGAATAGTAATTTGTCATTTTAGAGAGCGCAACTTAATTTGGTAGGATTATTTGTGAGGGGAACTCTATTATATATATGCACTCAAGTGAAGTCATTTTTTATATATATATATATAATAAAAATGAAAAAAGTAATTTTCTTGTATATGAAGGAAATAAAGAAAGAGGGGCTGAAATACAAAGGCCGGTGGAGATTAAAAAAGGTAAAGAGATCAGAGACGTGTCAGCAACTGCCACGTGTCAGAAACATGGACCACGCTGATTGGATCCCATGTGCGTATTACGTGGAGAATAACACTTTTATTTTAATATATATATTTTTTTAATTTTTTTATTTATTTATATGTAACAGAAAATTTACATTATTTTGTAAGTATCAAATTTATCTTAAAATATTTTAAGTGATAATTAAACCTACGTCATATTATAAATATTTAATTTTTTTTCTCTTTCTTTTTTAGTATTAATTAATTAATTTCTTTTTTTACTTTTTATTTTATTAATTAATTAATTTCTTTTCATTTATTTATTTTTCTTTATTGTCTATTCATATGTTAATAATTAATTATTTTAAATTTATCTTTTTATTTTTGCGTGTTCTTCTTATATATGAGCATTGATTATTTCAAATTGTTTGATCTTTTAAGAGGCTAATATAATTGGATATTATAATAACTCATTCTTTTTACAACAAAAAAACATTAAATTTGAATAATAATAAATATTAATTCATCCAAGATTTAATAATCAAGATTATAAAAAAAGAAAAGAGTAACTTAATAATTTTGTTTACTATTATTATAAACCTAAATAAAAAAATAAATAAAAAGATTATTATTTTTTTATATTAAAGAAAATAAAAAAAATCTTAAAAAAATATTTAAAAAAAAGAGATAAAATGTGATTAATTAATTAATAAATAAAAAATAAGAAAGAAATTAATTAATTAATAAAAAGAAAGGAAGAGAGAGAAAAAATAAATATTTAATTAATAAATATATAAATTAAAAAAAATAACTTTATTTATTAACAAATGCTAAATGAGAAATTTTTTGATAGTATATATATATTCATATTTAAACGAATTTTTATTTATTTATATGTTTAATTGAGTTAGTTGTACAAATAATGAGCAAAAACGAATTTTTATTAGTTTATAGGTCTAATTAAGCTAGTTGTACAAATACATGAGTAATGATCATTTTCTCTCACTATTTGTTCTTCATGTTCCCTTTCACAGGGAAAGACAAAACCTTCTATAAAAAAAATTAATATTTTGTAGACAAAAAACGAGAGCATATCATTTCAAATGCAAATATATATGTCTAAATGATTTTTTTTATTAGTAAATATTCAACCCAGAAAAACTTAAACTTAGAATGAAACTCATTTTTTGTGCTGGTTTGATATTGGATTATTTGGGATGTTTATTAAAAAAAATTAAAATATACTGTTTAATAAACTTTGGTATGATTTTTAAAAGTATGTTTATATATATATATATATATATATATATTTTTGTTGCAGTACAAAAACAATTACATAAAATTAATTTTATTGTCATACTACCACATGTCTGATTTTGATTTTTATTTGCTCGGATCCAAAAGTCTGTTTGTCTTGCAGTAAATGTTTATTTTTTAATAAAACAGCATTATTAAACATATCATCATCCAAATTTATATTAGATTCTAATTGAGTCAATACTTTTCTTTACTTTATTTGTTAAATGAACTCATATTCACCATTTTCACGTTATGATTCTTGTACTCTACAAGAAATTAATTGAACCTTCAAATTTGACTTAATCCCTTGAAATTTATATAAAAGCAAAAACACCACAAAAACATGATTATGTTCTTATTTGGTCCAAACTAACTATATTTTCAATTTACTATTTTAAAAAACAATATTTTATCATAATTATGATCTAATACTAATACTAATACTTGTAAATATTACTTTCAAATAATAGTTGTTAATTAAAGGGCTTATTTGATCTTGGGATACAAATATAAGGGACTATTTCTCTTTTATTTTGCTTTTAAATTATTAAATACAAATAATACAATAATTTTGAGAATTGTATATAGTACGCATGGCTTATAATTAATTTCAATTTATAGCCCCACTTATAATTGCGTACCATGATTAACGAATGATGTAACAGTGAGCCTAACTGCATGAAATCATAGTTGGAGGATATTTAGGCCTTGTTTGATCTGATTATTTTAGATTAAATATTAAACTATATTTAAAAGATCAATTTTATAATGACAAAAATAATTTAGATATTAACTCATATTTGTGAAATATATATTTAATATTTTAACTTAATTATTTTATTTTTAATTAATAAATAATAAAATATAATTTTTAATTTTTTTAGTAAGATTAATAATTTTAGTTTATATATATAATTTTGATGTATTTATTATTTTAAAATAAAAATATTATTTATGAATGTGAATTTTATACATGAACTTCATGTTTAGTAGTCAATTAGAGTTAACTATAAAATGTTTTGTTCAACTTTTTATTTTACTTAATTTGTTTAGTTCATGAACAAATTTGACATATTATATCAAATTCATATCTACATATAAGATTTTTCCCATTTTATTTCAATGTGCATATCAAACAATGACTAATAGTTTGTTTAGTTTTTCATTCTAACCAAAACTGAAAATTCACGTTTTCTTTCTCTACAAACTTATGATGTTAACTCTTAACCACTCTTTTGATAGTTAGATTTTTGTTTTTTTTTATCAAAAACTTTTCTGTTACATTTTTTTATCAAATTATTAAAAAAAAAAAAATTAGCACAACCCCGTAATGACCTCACTTTAATTTAAACTGTTTTAAGTCAAAATCGAACTTAAGATATTTGATTTTTTATACCGATTCTTATCATTTGAGTTAGTAGGGTTTACCTTATTGAATTATTATCAAATAATTCAATTCATGAAACAAAATAATAGAAGATCCTTATTTTAATTTTAAAAAAATTGAATTTTAAATATCAAATAATATTATAGTAAACTAATTAAAAACTAAAATGACCTTTTTATTTGGTTATACAAGCCCTGTTCGTATTTGGGTTTTCAAAATAACTCAATCAAATCAATTGTCACTTCACTCTTCCTCTCATCCTTCAAATCAATTAAGTCATTAACCAAAATACTAAAATACCTCTATTTTAAATTATAATTATTTTATTTTATTTATATATATCAATACCCTTTACATTTTTTTACCAAAAAATATCATCAATTCCTCAAAATTATCACCAATAATTACCAATAATTATTTTTCTCTCTTTCCAGATTATTTAAATAACCTGGACCGAACAAGTCCCAAGATTTTAATGAAAAAACTCAAAAACCCATCATCAAACAACAATCTCCAAAACCTCAAATAAGGCTCAATTAGGAATCTGTAAATGATTGAATTCCAAACAAGTCCTTAAAATGAACTATCCCGAAATGATCAGATTCCTCGAGATAATGGGTGGGTAAGTATCCTACTCGTCTTGATAAGCTGTGCCCCACTAAGATCTTCATCATCATTCCCTTTAATAGAAATCAAACACCTTTCAATGTCCTACTTTATGACCTTGTTTGATTAATTTGTTAATGAATTTTAGCCAAAATTTGTAGATAATTATCCATATTATAGTAGTTTATTCTTTCCAATTTAAATAAAATTAAGGGCAATAATTATTTAATCCACCACCAAAGTAGAATTCGATTCAAAAATCTAAAATGTCACGACACGAATTTGAAAAGTGCTTTGACTTAAAAGACCAAAATGTCACAAGTTCGATTCGACCTATCCTATCGGGTGTGATGTTAGTTATTGAAATTGATAAAAAAAAAAAATATTAAACACAAAACCTCTAAAATGGATATGAGATGATTTCTTTAATTGCACAATGAATAATTTCCTCATTATTATCAGAAATATGTAAGAGCATTACAACAATGTAAGCCCTCCATTTTCAGAATAACATTACCCTTTATACAAAATAAGCTTAAACGATGGTTTAGGAAATTCAAAATATAGTAACTAAATCAGTCATCTCAATTCGACCTGCCCAAAGAAGAAGAATGAAATGGATAATAGGGCAGCCATTTATGCAAAGGCAAACAAGAAGTCTAGCAATTTAATTGCTCTGCAATCAGCAGGTTTTGAACAGCGACAAGATCAGGGAGAACAAGAGCACCAGACTCCCTCCAATTCTTAGCATCGGGAGTCTTAAACCGATCCAGTAGCAAAGCATTCATCCCAATACTCTTGGCCGGTATGTAATCTTTTCGCATGCTATCGCCTATATGTAAGGTTTCTTCCGGTGCTATATTTCCAGCCCTCTCCAATGCTATCTGATATATCTTTGGATTTGGCTTTTCCACACCTTCAAGACCAGAGAACACACCAAAGTCCCACTCTGACCCCTGGGGAAAAGGGAAAACAACACAAGATTCAACCCTTTTCTTTATGAAAAAACTGAATTCGTGCAATTTTGTTTTTACCGCAATTTTGTTTTTACCTGATTTAATCCCAAGGCTGGAAGAATTACATCTTTATATCGATACTCCGCATTGCTAACAATCCCCACTATGATGCCTTGTTCTCGTGCCCATCTAAGAAAAGGTTGTGAATCTGCAAAGACTGTGTAAGGTGCTGATGAGCCGAAGGTAGAATATATCCGCCTGAATATCTTCTCGAAATTCTCCTCATCATATTCATATCCCGCCTGTCAGCCACCATCATAACAACAACTACCATCTCATCAATCAAATCATCAACCAAAATACACTCTAACTAAATCCTTTCTTAACTATACTTAAATAACCTGATTTCCAATAACCTACATTAAACAAGGTTATTTGTAATGGTTGCATCTTACCCGAACGAAGGAGTCTCTTACACAAGTCTTCCACCATACAATGTTGGACATCTTGGCTGCATGACCGAAACAAGGGTAATTCTTTGCCATATCTGTGTATGCATACTTGAAGCCTTCATGCATTCGTTTGTAATCAGGACATGGCAAACCGACAGCTTTTGCAGCCATGCAATAGTAATCGCCAAGCTCTCCCTTGTAAGCAATCAGGGTACCCGTGACATCCAATGTGATACAACGGAACTTCGACAGCAACCTCATTTTCACTATTTGCACCTGTACAACATACAAGATTACAGTTAATTTATTGTACCATTTACAGTAAGTAAGATAATACATGATAAAATCTCTAATCCTCCTCCAAATGGTCAAATAAGGAGCAAAAATATGGTAATATAACCTAAACTCCCATCAAACCACGCTTAAAACCAGGACTGTTCTGCCAGCAAGAGCTTAGCATTGTCCAAACAATCCAACAAAAAAAAGGAAGGTAATTTCTTCGCCAATAGAGACTTGGAATCATGTATGAACTGGATAGAAAAGCGAAACAATAGCTCTGAAACTATGCTGAAGCATGAATCTAAACAAGCTTCAAACGTAAAGCAAGACCTGAGGCAACACTGAAACATTGACCTAAACAAGCTTGAATTTTTGCCATCTAATTACAGCAGATATAATCCAAGAATCTCAACAGCTAGGCTTGAAATTAGATATAAGATTACCTAAATCAGCTAAAGACTATACACATTCCAAACCATAAGCAAACAAGGTTGAAGATGAATCAGTTCAGAAGATGACACTCTAGTAGGTAAATTTTCAAAGGAGGACATGTAAACAGTAAATCTATCATTTAAAACCACAATAAATTCATCCCGAACTGGGTATCCGTCACAACAAACTATTCATGAAATTAGTAAGAACTTGCAGCTTAAAGAATGAGAAATAATGAAGAAACGGTGGAAAAAGATCTCACTTTTAGTCGTGAATCTGACTAGCAAAGAAAATGAAGTAACATTTCAGTAGCTATAACTGTAAAGAATCTCCAGAAGGTATCATCTAGCACTCGGAGGGGAACTTAGGGTCTGCTAAAAGGCCCGAAAAAACTAACCTTAATCGGCAAGAGGAAAGAAGTCGTCTTATGATTGGAGAGAGCTGACAACTTGACAAGAGTCAAGAATGTGAGTCGGCCGGCGCCGGAGATTCTGGTGGCTTGAGTGTTTCCGGCAATGGATGAGAGTGTGATGATGAGTCAGACATACTCCATAGCCCATTTAAACGGGATCTCCGTCCGAATACCGTCTGATCCCCTGTTTTACCCAAAATCTGTGTTCTCTATAAATCGCTTTATATTTTAAAATAAACAAATATTAAATATAGTACACACCAAACATTTATATATATATATATTTCAAGTATAAATATAAAATAATAAAAATACATTTAAAACGTATTATCAAAATTGACTTGTTTAGTCACTTTAGTAAATATAATTAATTATTTTTTAAAATTTATATATTTATTAATTAAATATTTATTTTTTTTTCTTTTTTCTTTTTTTATTAATTAATTAATCAATTTTTCTTTTTTAATTTTTATTTATTAATTAATTTTTCTCCTTTTACTTTTTTTTTTATATTTTAATAAATTTTTAAATATAAATAAAAATAAAATTAATATTCTTTCTATTTAATATTTTTTCAGGTTTATAATAATAATAAACAAAATCATCAAGTTAATATATATATATATATATATATATTTTAATTTTAATTATTATTCTTTCCTAGTTGAATGAATTAATATATATTATTATTCAAATTGAATGATATGTTATTTTTGAAGGAACAAGTAATTATAATATTCTAAGTATTATTATCTCTTTAAAAAGACTAAATAATTATAAAAAAAAAGTAAAATAAAATTAAAATAATCAAATATCCAATATTAACTTATGAATAAAGAAAAGTAGATAAATAGAAAGAAAAAAAATTAAATAGATAAATAAAAAAAACTTAATTAATTAATTAATAAAAAAAAAGTAGATAAATAAATGAGAGAAAAAAAAATTAATATTTAATTAATAAATATATATTTTAAAAAAAATTAAATAAGTCAAAATTAATATAATATGTTTAAATGTGTTAATTATACAAATATATACTTTAAATAAGTTTTTTTCTTAATAAATATGTCAATTTTAATTTTTTAAATAAATTCATTCTTTTTTTTTTTTTGTCATACAATCATTGTCACAAGTTTTGATTTTGCAAATTTATTGATAAATATAATAAATAAATAATTTTTAAATCAAGATTTATTATATTGAGTAAAATAATATAATTATTCACCATGAACCTATTATAACTATATATATTGTAACAAATTAATAATACCGTTTTAAAAAAAACAAATTAATAATTTTTATAATTATCTTAAATCTTTCCATGAATTTTGAATCATTCAAAATAATATTAATAACAATTTTTTAGTTTTGTATTATTTTATTATTTTCATGTTTTTGTGACTATTTTTATTTTATTATATAATGTCATGTTTGATCATTGTTTTTTAATATACATGTCATTCTGATTTTTATTTTATTTTAAAACAATCAAATATCATCATCAATTTTCTTAATATTTTAAATAGAGTAATACTAACTCACATCAAGCTATTTTTTTTTTATTTAAGAGATTAATATATTTAATTTACACAATATGATTTAAGGAAGGGTTATGCTAGTCATTTCTAATAATAAATTATGGTCACAATCAAAAAAAAATAAGATAATAATAACCTTAGAAAACGAAGAGAAATAATTAAAATTTTGATAAATCATAAAAGCCAACTTAGGAGTTCAATCTTTAAAGAAAATGAAACAAAAATAGTATTGAGATATATATGGCAATGGTCTATCATTTGTGGAGCTTGTTGAAATCTTATATATGTTGCCTTTAATTCTTGTATGTACATTGATAATTTTTAGTTAAAGACATGGAAAGTGAACCAATCAAATGTTGTGAAAGTGACAAGATTTCAATTGAAGTCCCAAAGCTTATTCAATATTGAAGGTTTTGTGGATTGATTTTTCGAGGTGTATGTTGCAAGGAACCGTGGACTCAACGTGTTGGTTGTCGACCTTAACCGATGTTTTCACCCCCTTGCACGACTTCATATGAGAATGCAATTTCTCTGGCTTGAATCTCTTTTTGCATTGCCTATATCGCGATACCAATATTCACGTTAAACAAAGAAAGTACATATTGCAACTTTACTCATGGGAAACTTACGAGCACTTGGGTCCATTGATGGGCTTATAGTAAGCCGCCTTTTGTTCAACCCTCTCCATGTTCATGTCTTTGTGCTTATATTGTCCTCCATCATATCTGTTATAGTTCATCATAAACTATTAATACAAATTTCAAAAGTTCATACATAACTTGTCACAAATTCTAACAAAAATAAATTATAAAGAAAGAGTAAAACATCTTATTCACAATTAGCATGAAAGAATTGGGATAGATGATCTAATCAAAATTTAAATTGTTTTTTTATATGTAGAAACATAAAAATTGAATGATTAATGTCCTTTTATCCCACATATTTTTTTCTTTTTTTGTGAGAAGTGCAAATATTGGAATAACCCAAGAATTAGATTTTACTTACCCAATGAAATTGTGGTTAGAATCTAACATAATTTAATTTCCAAACAAGTCTATATATATATCAATCCTTCAAGTATAAGTATACTTAAAAATAAACAGTTAAAATATGAATCTTTTGAATAACAACCTCTTAAAGTATTATTTATTTTGAAATCCACCTTTTAAACATTAAAAATTAACTCCTTAAGCTCAACCATTATATATGAGTAAAAATTAATAAGGTAATAAAGAGACAAGAAAAATGAAGGGAAAAAAAAAGTTTGTTCACCTTGAACTTTTGCAGCCATGCGGCTGTTGTTGGTTCCATGGTATCCCAAAAGACATCTCATGATCCTGTCTCTTAAGGGTCACACAATTATAAGGTATAATAATATTAGAACCCTTGATCTCCCCTTTCCTTACACTCACAAAGGCAGTTGGCTCCTTTATGCCGTCCATTTGACCACATCCACATCCCATCAAGTTTCCGAACATGGCGGTTTGAGAGGATGGTGTGACGATATCGGGCTTCTTGAGATTAATGATAGCGATTTGTTCTTCTTTTTTGTTGTTGAAAATGATGAAATGATAGGGTTGATGTTTAAGCCTTGTTTTTCTTGTTCCTTGATTGTTTTTGAATGGTTGGATATATATAGAGGATGGAGATTCTTGTTCAATATATATATATTATTTCCAATAAGACATGACAATAGTCTTCTCCATAAATGCTCATATTTTGTCTTGTATAAGAATGATCATTATTGTTGAAATCAAAGATATTTTTACTAATTTTGAAAATATATTCAGGGAAAATATTATGACTAGATATTATACATTTATTGTAAACTGAATATAGTTATTGAAGTAATGAAAATATATTTTTCTCATTTGTCAATAAATTTTCCACATAGCATGATCGATAAATATTGTTACTCATCATCTCTAAATACAAAGTTTGTTGTGATATTTGAAATCGTTGATCTATAACAACTTAAAGAATACGAGGAAGACAAGGCTTCAAATGTCTCAATTGTCGATAATGGTAATGTTTTAAACATTCTAGAGAATGAATAATTGATTATGGTGCAATTAACCTTACAAATATTTCTCATCATGTACAATCATTATTCAAACTAGGTAATTGGTGATGAATTCGTAATCCTTACTAATGATTTATACTTGGACTCTATTTTGGTTGTCCTATCTTTAGAATATAATCTTTTGCCTAAAATTTAAAATGATTTCTATTGTAACATTGTGATCAGAAGTGGAATTTTAAATATAAGAAAATAATTAGTACTCAAAAAATCTAGAATTTTAAGTGAAGGATTTTACAAATTATGGAAATAATTCCAAACTAGCTAAAATGGATTCTTTTTATTAAAAACATACCCATCACATCTTATTTAAATTATTTTATTAATCAACTACAATATTTATAATTTTTCTTTTCATAAAATATAAAAGAATACAAAATAATTCAATTAATTAAAAATCAAAAAAAAAATTTTAAAAAGTACTCAATAAAAGTTCTATATAACTCAACATCAAACAAACTAATGGTCAAGAAATGGTATCCCGGTAATGCTGCTATCTAATTCCATAACCACTTAATAAAGACAGCCAAGTAATATGCATAAAATAAGATCAAACTAAATAATTGTGAGGTAAACAAAATAGAATAGCCTTGTTTGGATTTTGGATTGGGGTTATTTAAAAAATGATTGTCGATGATTTTGAGAAGTTAATGATTATTTTTAGTAAAAAATTAAAATGTATTAATATATATAAATAAAATAAAAAATAATAATTTAAAATATAAGTTATTTTAGTATTTTGGTTAATGATTTGAGTGATGTAACGTAGAAAGTGAAATAATGTTTAATTTTATTTAAGTTATTTAAAAAACTCAAATTGAAAAAGACTAAAATAAGATTTTGATTATTTTTATTTTTAGCTCCGAGCATGTAGTAAATTTTTATAAAAAAAAACACATGACAATGGTAGATTTTTTTGAGGAGTCATGGGTAGAAATTGAAATGAATAGAGTATGAAATTTGTAGATTTAAAATTAATCAAAAAGAAAGTCTACTGTTGAATTGAATTCAATATAAAAGTTTATGTAGAAGACAAGTTTGAATAAAAAAAAACATCATTATTTTATATCGCTGTCCTAAATTTTATGAGGTGGGATTGTACATTAAATAGTATAATCAGTTTTGTTTATTAATCAGTTTGTTCGATTTTATTAATATATCAAAACTTATTAAGTAATAAATTATACGTAAAATCTGCTTTAATTTTAAAAAAAAAATAGATGGTATCAGAAAGAGGTAAATTAAATAAATAAAATTTTGTCTAAAATAAAAAAAATCACCTACTACTGTTATTATTATTTGCTGTTTAGATATTTATTATGACACAAAAGTTAATCTTCTAATTAAATTAGTTCTTATTTGCAAGGTTTTAAAATACGCGGTTCGACCGGCGGTCCAACCAGTCCGACCGTGAAACGGTTTGGTGAGCGGTCCGGATTTTATCTTCAAAACGGTTACCTTTCGAATCGGTCAAAATCCGGTCCGACCGTCCGGCCTAACCTGAAAAACAACCCGGTTTTTTCCGGTTGGAAAGGTAAATTTTATAAAATTTATATAATTATTATTATAATATTATTATAATAATATTTAATTATTTCTTTGTTAGTACTATTCACTTATTCAATCTATTGAGTTATGACTGTGAGCCTATATTATTAATTTATTACTTTTTATTTTTTTGTTTTTACTTTTGTTTTGCTTTTTTGTTTGTTTAGTTATTACTTATTAATTTATTAATTATTATAGTAGAGAGAAACAGAGAAAAGAAAGAATTATATATAATTATTAAATTTAGTTATTATTAAATTTAATTGATAATTATTAAGTTTGAGCATTTTTTTTATATGCCTAACTAATTTATATATATAATTTATGTATTAATATATTTAAATTTATTTTTTAAAAAAGAAAAAAAATCCGGTTCAACCAGTGGTTTAACCGGTTGAACCGGTCGGACCGAAGTACACCATAAAAACCGGGTTGATGACCGAAACGGTTTTCAAAACCTTGCTTATTTGTACAAAACTAAGTCTATTTTCAATTTCAAATTTCACCGCTAAGTTTAGCAAATTAAAAATTTATCAATTATTCGGTTTGGGAAAAATTAATTTCTTTTTAGTTTTTTATATTACTTTTTCATAAATAAAAGGTTTTTTTTATTGGAATACTTCTTTTTAATATAAAAAATAAAAAATAAAAAATTATAAATTAAAATTTGTAATTTTAAATATTTTATCAGTTTATATATAACACATACATATATATATATGTATTCAGTCTAGTTAGTTGTGTCGTCACATATAGTGTAGTCTACATGTATGTGTTAGTGCCAAGATATCAAACATAATTTTAACCAAGTAAACATAAACACTTATACTAAGAAAAATAATAATATATATTACAAAGGTGAAATTGTATGACTCAAAAGAGGAAACAACTGTCTCACTATATTGCTGAAATATCATACTTAAAACATGATTATTGTTTAAATGATTTAAAAATCACATAGTGTGTGAAAATAATTGAAAAAAATGAAAAATAAGAGAATTGTTATATTATTTTACAAATACGATAAATTAATTCAGAAAAAAATACTATATATTAATGTAAGAAGATGAAAACGATCATTCATTCCTTTGTGAAAATACTTTATATAGTTAAAATTTTGATAGTTAATTTTTTTTTAAAGTTTAAGATAATCTAATAAAAATTACCCAAATTTAAGTTAAAAATAACAAGAAAAAGCTAAATATGTTTATCATATATGACACCATCCAAATATTAAAAAGTGAAGTTTATATGACTCAAAAAGGAAACAAATGTCTCATAGTATTGCTGTAATATCATACTTAAAACATGATTGTTGGAAATATTAAAATGTTTAAAGTTTGAAAACAGCCAATGTTGGAGAATCAATGTAGTGTTGTTATTTATAGGTGGAGACCAATTAGAGCTTTAAATCCAAAATGGGTATCATCACAAACTTGAATCTCTTCTCCTTCCTCACTTTCTCCTTCATCATCGTCAACTCTAGCCAATTACCAATCAATATCTGGCCAAAACCAAGGATCTTCACTTGGACCTCGCCCCATTCAATCCTACTCTCCCAACATTTTACCATCTCCGCCCCTACCAATCATAAATACCTCTCCGCCGCTGTCCGCCGTTATCAAGCTCTGATCTTCTCCGAGCACCACCGTCCGATAGTCCTCCCATACGTAAACTTAACAAGAACAACGCCGCTACAGGATCTGAAAGTGATCGTTGATGACCCTTCTGCTCCTCTCCACCATGGCGTCAACGAGTCCTACGTTCTTCAAATCCCTGCGAACTCAAGCTCCGCCGTCTTGGCCGCCTCCACGGCTTGGGGAGCTATGCGAGGGCTAGAGAGTTTCTCGCAGCTGGTTTGGGGAACCCCGTTGAGAGTAGCTGCAGGTGTTTACATTTCTGATTGGCCTATTTTTGGTCATCGAGGGGTTTTGTTGGATACGTCCAGGAATTTTTATGAAATTGGTGATATATTGAGGACTATTGGAGCGATTAGTGAGAACAAGATGAATGTATTTCATTGGCATATCACGGATTCGCATTCGTTCCCTCTGGTGATTCCGTCGGAGCCGAATTTGGCGGCGAAGGGATCTTATGGAGATGAAATGAAGTACTCGGTTGATGATGTGAAGAGGGTTGTTGAGTTTGGATTGGAACATGGAGTCAGGGTTTTACCAGAGATCGATATGCCTGGTAAGTTTGAGCCAGAAGTTCAAAACCCATATCTTCATTTTGCATCTGTTTAATTATTTCAAAATTGCAGGTCATACAGGATCATGGGCTAAAGCTTACCCAGATATAGTCGCATGTGCTAACATGTTCTGGTGGCCTGCCGGAACCCAATGGGCGGATCGTCTAGCATCAGAACCAGGAACCGGTCAGCTCAACCCTTTAAACCCCAAGACCTACAAAATTGTCAAGAATGTCATTCATGACGTCTCTACCATGTTCCCTGAACCATTTTACCACGCCGGAGGCGATGAGATCATCCCCGGTTGCTGGAAAATCGATCCAACAATTCAAGCTTTCATATCCAAAAATGGAACCCTCAATCAGGTTCTCGAGATATTCATAAACTCGACCCTCCCTTACATTTCTTCCCTCAACCGAACCGCAGTTTACTGGGAAGACATTCTATTGGACGCAGCCATCAATGTCAGCTCGGCCATTCTCCCACCTGAAAAAGTGATCTTGCAGACTTGGAACAACGGTCCGAGTAATACAAAGAAGATCGTGCAAATGGGTTATCGAGTAATCGTTTCCTCTTCAGAGTTCTACTATTTGGATTGTGGGCATGGCGGTTTCGTTGGGAACGACAGTTCTTACAATCAGCCTCCTGGAAACAACCAGGGAAACGGTGGTTCTTGGTGCGGACCGTTTAAAACGTGGCAAATGATATATGATTATGATGTAACGTTTGGATTGAGTGAAATGGAAGCCAGACTGGTGTTGGGAGGGGAAGTGGCATTATGGTCGGAGCAAGCAGATCCAACTGTGTTGGACTCGCGGTTATGGCCGAGGACTTGTGCTATGGCGGAGACTTTATGGTCGGGAAATAAGGATGAAACGGGCAAGAAGAGATATGCCGAGGCTACTGACCGGTTAAATGAATGGAGGTATAGAATGGTTAAGAGAGGTGTGGCTGCTGAACCCATTCAGCCCATGTGGTGTATAAAGAATAGAGGCATGTGTGATACAGTTAATGTACTTTGAGTTCATTCATCTTATTGATTATGACAAAATAAGGGTTGTAATGGTCTGATTTGTAGCAATTGTTGCGGTTTATTGGTAAGTTTGTTTGGGAGACATGGATTCATCTTAATGGAAAAAACAAAAACAGCCCACAACCATAAAATTATGTTCTAAAAGATGCAACACAAAGAACCATCAAATTCAGAACAACATTGAAATCTTGGCGAAAGGAAAGAGAACTGCTGCTGCTATACAAATCAGCTAGGCTAGCAATAGTTTGACAAGTGGAAGTATCCAACAAAACAACTGCATAGAGGCTAGCTATAATATCCCGAACAAATACTTAAATAACCTATACAGGATGAAGAGTTCAAGATGTTTGATCCAGCTGCATCCAAAGGGCGGCTCATTGCGTTTGGGTTTGGCTGTAACGCAGATGTTGCTCATAGAAGTTGATCAACTGACACAACAATAACCGAAGCAAACTATGAGTGGGGAAAAACAACTTATACACGTCACATTAAACAAGATAAGACAACCAACAAATCTTATTTGTTAGTACCACCCTGAAGCTAATGAGTTAGAAAACAGAATTCATTAGCATCTGGATTTAGATCCAGAAATTGAAAGTGTTAGCTTAAGAGGGTAATTATTACTTATTAACTTTGAGAATTTTATTATCAACTGCAAATTGAAGGAAGAAATGCCGAAGAAACATTAGCAATTACCAGAAGTGGGTTATTAACTTTGAGGAATTTATTGTCAACGACAACTTCTTTGCCATCAGACCTGCAAAAGGAACAATTGAAAATAAAAAGTAAAAAATAGTTACCAGTAAACGACAAGGAATTAGAGTGCATGTTAAACCATGTTCAAAATGAACATATGGCCTATAAGATTGATGAAAATGATCCAAACTAGGCTTCTTTCCCGGCCTCATTTACATTGGCTATAGGTTCCCTTCTTATTTTTGTTTTAATCCTTCAATGGTTTCCAAAATAAATAGCTAAATTCTCACTCACAGAAAGCAGAAAAAATGCAGAAACTGAAATGTAATAATCAGGCTTATGACAACATACTTACCAAGCCTGGCTCGGTCTATGAGATAAACTGGCCAAGGAACTAGTTGTTATTGACTACAAACTAACTCAAGAGGGCAACAATTGGTTACAAATAGTAATCCATCATGGCCTTTTTTAATCCATTTATGCAGAAAACTGAAAAAACTGTTTAACCCCTTAATAATAACTGTGTATAGCATTCAATTGACCAATATATATTGAGATTTCTTAGAAAATCAGAGTTATTTCCATCCTTGTGATAAAGTCCAGTTTGAAAGCTGGCCTGACTGATTAGGCATCAGCAAAAAAACAAATTCTTCGCTACGATCACTTTTTTTAACATCCAAGTTAAAATAACCACCACTTACACACATCAACTCATTTCAACCATAACTAGAACAAATTGGACTTTATACTGCTACTATATCAAACAGACTTTGACAGAATGCTAAATTAGTGCGACCACTGATACAAACTGTTGCAAACAAAAGGACAGTTTCGTCAGACAAAACTCAATTTATAGCCAAAAGTTTATGCAATAGTCGTCAGCCAAATTAAATCTATGGATTTAGCTACTTAACATATGCTCGATAGCTGCCTATAAGTTTTTTTTATAAAAAAAAGTCTATAATGTTTTAAGAGTCTATCCTATACAGTATAATAGGGGATTCCCCAGATCATTTGGTAATCAATGAACCAGCAAAAGAGGAGGACTAAGGATCTGACGGGTTCCACCATTGGTATAGCTTAATAATTGAATGTGAAGAGTGTTTTTTGCCATTATAAGGGAAGGTGGGAGGAGCAGAAGAGGCCAGACTACATCCAAGTTATCAACCAGCAACAATAATGACAAGTGATAACCAAAACTGAGACAAGAGGATCTCTTATGTTAGCCTTTAGAATAACACTGGTATAGAGCTAACTGGTTCACTAAGAAAGCGATGATTACCCAAGATAATCACTATTTTACATGGACATCTTAAATACTTACAATTGCATCACCAAAGACTAGTATCAACAAAAGCACAAGTTCTTAAACTGCAAGATACTGTCAAAAAATTTGTTTGACAATAAAAGAAAACAGATTTTTAATAGTATATGATGGTATGGAGAGCTACACTGATGTTCACAATGGCAACATCCAGTAGAAGTGACCATTGCTAAATAGACTAAAGAGTTATATTCACAGAAATAAATTATCCACCTTCAACTCAAGCATATGTCCATAAAGCTTTGTGGGAACAATAATTCTTGATTGAACTATCATGATTTACTAACCAACCACAGATAAATACACTGCTAGATAAGCAGCCAAGACTCTGGAACATAACACAGCCAAATGGGGCTTGTTTGATGTGATTTAATCCAAATAAAGCAATTTATCATCATCAATCACTTCTTCAATCAAATCATCAAACAAAGATATTTTGGTTATTTAACCCCCCAAATAAAACACCTTTTCTTCAAACAAATGTGTTTTTAGAAAAAAATAAAATCAGATTAAAAGAAAACAAATCAAAGATTCTTTGGCATCATACTTTGTCAAAGTGACAAAATAAAAATGCACATGGCAAAAACTTGTCATCCATTTTTTTGTAGCACAACAATACAAATTGACAACTTCTCACACATTTTTCACTAAATTAATCACATTTTTCATCTCAAATGTCAATAAATCACTTTCACTATTTATTTTGGCAATTTTCAAAAGTAATTGTGATGGTGACAAAATACCACTTTCTAAAAAGGCTCAACTCTTGTAGTTGAAACAATGCATAATGAAAAATGGTTAAAAATAGTCAAAATTGGGTTCAAATATTGCCTTGATATTGAATTTCAAGGACATTGTGCAAGATTATATCTAAGGAAAACCGTCAGAAGATATTGAAAACAGGTCAAGTGAACCAGAAATTGAAGGGGGTCTCAACAATGCATATCCAGTCAAGGGTCGCCCGTTCATTCTCAGAATCCAATTAACCGTATCTAATTGACGCACAATATAACTATTCAATGGCAAGTGTAAGTCAATAGAGAATATTGATGGATATGTATCTTTATAAAAAAAACAAAAAGGGAACAATTAGAGATGAGAATCACACCTCATTGCGATGAAAGTCACTGAAACATCATTAACACTCTCAATTGTTGTCGACGAATAACTGATAGGCCTAACAATTTCAGTTATAGTGGCAACAGCATTGGAGTTCTCAAGCAAACTCTTAAGCCCCAAATCGCTCCCTGCAAAATCTGGATTCAAACTATCTTGTTGCCATCCAGATTTACTGCACGAACCATTAGAGCTTCTGACTGTTTTGTTCAGTTCAGCATTTGGTACCTTTGATAGCTCTTGTTTAAACCTCTTAACGGAACCTGATTTCCTTCTTTTAGCTCCAGTACAACGACCAGATTGGGATTGTTCAAAGTTGTCAACTATTGGAAACCCATTAACAGGATCCTTCATCTCAGACATGTTGTTTTCTTGATCATGTGTTTTAGGCTTATCAGCAACACCCTCATTGCACAAGACAGATCCTCTTAATTCATTAAGCTTTAAACTCAATTCATTTTGCTCCTTAGCTTCCTCATTTTGTCTGATAACCGTTCTAACTTCATTGTTTCCGTGTTTACTTCTTTCTTTGGTAGGGGATGTATCGCTTAAGCTGCCCATAGGAACTGGCTCTTCAGTAACTCTAACTTTGACAGCAGATACATTATTATAATTAGCTTTAGTTGGGGAAATCCGTTGCTTCTTTGTGGATTGATTGGGAGTTGTTAGTTTATACTTGCGCTTACGTCCTCTTGTAGATTTATGCTTTCCTGATCGCAAGCTTCAAACAGAGGAAATACAATATCTCAGCATACAACATCTAAGACATATATTGCCCCCCCAACACACACACCATTTGAAAACAAAAACAATAAGTGTTTCCAAATGGGCCACTATTATGATTTAGAATAAACTATCATCGGTGATAATGAAATCAATGAATGGGAAACCTGTCTTCAAAGGCATCAATGATATCCGAACATGCGAGGAGATTGTCGAAGGGTTCCCAAGTGTTGGCTGTCTCTGGCCAGCCACGCCTTCAAAGGAAAGTCATGTACACAGATCAGAATTTGATAAATAACTCATAATATATAGCAATGTGAAGTTAGGGCACGCACCATTTGATGAGATATTGAGCTTCGCCCTTTATCCACAACAGCATTCAGAATGTCAATGGTTAGAAAAAATGAAATAATGGAAAAGAACAAGGAAAGCAACGTGAAGAAGATTATATATATAACATCATTTTGCCAATATAGTAATCAATCCTTTGGATTAATGCATCTACAGATATAAAGAAGCATATAAGGAAGGAGAAAGAGGGAGAGGATAGATAGAAAGAAAGATACGGACCTTACGAACCCTTTTCTTTCTTACGGTTTCAATCTCATAAAATCCTTCAGCTAGCTTGGGACGCTCTCCCTCCATCACGCCCTCTTCGATTTCACAGTCTTCCTCCTCCTCATCTTCTTCTTCTTCCTCATCATCCTCTCCCTCTTTCCTGTGTCCTTCTTCTAGCTTCGCATCTTCCTCCTGCAGCTCATTCTGACGCTTAATAGCCTCCGCCGGAGATTCCGTTTTCGCAGACGCCGCCGCCGCCACTTCAGCATCAATCGCTTGCACCTCCTTGCCAGACTCCAAAGGCCGCATTGCCGGCTGTGATGAAGCTTCAGTCATGGCGGCTGCTGCTCCTGCGAACTTCTTCTTTCCGCCTTTCATGACCTTCTTCTCTCTAACCTCGCTTCAATTTCAATTGACTTAAGCTAAACAAAAACTCGGCTGACCATGAAGACAATATATATACACTATTAACAAACACACAAACAAATAAATATATGTTTACATTTAAATTTTATTTTTTGTTTTATTACTTCTGCCCTATAACAATTTAAACATAATAAGTTCTAACAATTTACTCTATCAATTCATATAAGTTGTTATATTCAATGTAAATATTTGCAAGCTAAGTGGAACAAATAATGGATTAAGAATTGATATTATACATGTCACCCATACAAATAAGACGATAATAATTTCTCTCTTCAACTGAAATATAACTATTAACAATTTTTATTTCTTCAATTTTTTTTTATTAAATTATAACTAAGTGGAACAAATATTGCATTAAAAATTAACATTATACATGTCACCATACAATTAGGACGATAATAATTTCTCTCTTCAACTGAAATATAACTACTAAACATTTTTATCACTTCAATTTTTTTATTAAATTATTTAATATTTTCATTTAAAAATATAAATTTTAAGGGGTAATTATCTCTTAATTTTATTAATTATTAAAATATTTTAATTATATATATAACTAAATTAAAAGATATATATAAAATTTTAAAACTATTATATATATAAAAAACTTAAATATATTTTAAAATTATATATTAATATATTTAAATATTTTTTTATTTTAAAAAAAAATATATATATATATAACTAAATAAAACAAATACATTAAAAATTAACATTATACATGTCACCATACAAATAAAACGATAATAATTTTTATCTTCAACTAAAATATAACTACTAAATATTTTTATCACTTCAATTTTTTTTATTAAATTATTTAATATTTTCATTTAAAAATATAAATTTTAAGGGGGTGATTATTGCTTCATTTTTTTAATTATTAAAATAATATAATTAAATTAAAAGATATATATGAATTTTTAATGTTATTATATATATATATATATATATATATATATATATATATATATATATATATATATATATAACAAACTTAAATATATTTATAAACTATATATATTAATATATTTTTAAGTTATATTTATATTTATATTTTAGTGGAATAAATAGGACAATAAGAATTGACATTATACATGTCACTAAAGACAATAATAATTTCTCTTCAACTGAAATATAACAATTAACAATTTTTATCTTTTTAATTTTTTTTATTAAATTATTTAATATTATTATTTAAAAATATTACGATAAAAATGTAATATCATTTTTAATTTTATTTTTAATCGTTTTAAGTTCATGGCGGGTCAACCCACAATCTGACTCAAATATCTATTTACTCTCACATTGCATAACGATCTTTAAAATAATTGATACAATTTGATTCCTCAACTCAATTAGTTTGACCTCTAGAGTCCACTTTTTTCTCATACTACTACGAATGAAAGGCACCACGTTCATCAAATTTGGTGTTGAATTTAAAATATAAATAGTTATTAGCCTAGTTGGTTAAAAAATTGTATTTGTTTTTGTTAGGTTTCAAGTTCGAACCATACTTATAGCATTTTAAATTTTATTTTTAATCGTTTTAAATTTATGGGCGGGTCAACCCACAATCCGACCAAAATATCCATTTACTCTCACATATATATCCAAATTAACCACAGATCTCGACCCGACAATCCGTACACTTTAAAAATTAAGCACCATTATATATATATAGATTAAAGTCAAGAGAGTCTAGTGGGGGAGTTAATCATTTTTTCTCGAAAAATTACTATCAATAATTTATTGAGTGCAATTTTTTCTAATATATATATATTTTTAATGTTATTTTTTTTCTTTGTGCTTTAGCAAAAAAAATTATTATAAATATATCTGGACTTTTTTAAAAAACAAACTTAAATATATTTTTAAATTATATATATATACTTAAATATAAAAATTTGTTATTTTTAAATTATATATATTTTTAAGTTATTCCATGCTATCTCTAACACGCAAGCAAGAAATAATATAATTATTTTGATCTTAATCTAGGGGAAGTTTATGATAGTGAATTTGAAATTTCTACGTGTATTATCAAATTCTATAAAGGTTTGTTTAAGGTTAGATTTAAATGATATAATTTTTTATTCAATTAGTACAACGCAAAAGATATATTGAAGGCTCGTTTTACGTTAAAGGAGGTCGAGGAGGTCATTAAGGGGTGTGGAAGACATAAAGCATCGAGATGCGACGGGTTTACTTTGAAATTTTTTTAAGGCGCGGTCTTTCCTTAAGACTGGAATTATGGAATCAATTGATCATTTTTTATCGATTTTCATCATTTGATAAGTGTTGGAACTCTACTTTGATATGTCTCATTCGTAAAACTCCAGGACAAGAACTATTAATGTGATGAATTTTAGGTCTATCAGTCTTGTTTTTGTCATTCTATAAGATTGTCACAAAATAATTAGCCAACAAGTTACGGGGGTGTTAAAGACGGTCATATCTAGTAATCATATGACGTTAATCAAATATCGTCAAATCTATGATGTTGTATTAATAACTAATGAGTGCATTGACTCAACTAATTTAAGAAGTGAAAATGTGCTTTTGTCAAGTCAGACATTGAAAAAGTTTATGATCATGTCAATTGAGAGTTTTTATTTCATCTAATGGACAAAACGAAAATGGGTGCAAAATGAATTGGTTGTATTAGATTTTGCCTCTCAACGGTTAAGTTTTATGTCATTGTTAATGGAAATTCTTAAGAATTTTTCGAGAGCTCTAAAGGGATCAGACAGGGTGATTCACTCTCTCCTTTTTTGTTCGTCATTATTATGGAAGCTCTCTAAATAATTATGCCTTTCGCGGAAAACTCGAGACGCATCCGTGGAGTGAGTTGTGGGTCAAAAAGATATCCTTTTGTCATATCACATTTGTTTTTTGTTGATGACACACTCTGCATGCTTCAAGCTACCTAAAGGAATTTTAAACACCTTCAGGATATTTTTATTGTTATTTAGTGCATGTTTCGGTCTTCGAGTTAATCTTAATAAGTCAGACATCTTTTTTTCAAATTTTATTCAGAATAGAAGAAGGATGAGGTTGGCAAATGTGTTGGGGTTGAGAATTTGTGGTTTTCCGTCAACATATTTTGGTATGTCATTAGATTCTAAATTACAATTCAATGTCTCTTAGGATCCGATTATCACTAAAATGGAATGTAAACTGTCTAGATGGAAAAATAAAATAATCTTGAAAGGGGGTCAGTTAATCCTCATTAAGAGTGTGGCGGTGAAAATGGAAAGAATAATGTGTAAATTTTTATGGGGATCTTCTAACTCATCGTTTTATCATTTAGTTAGTTGAGATAAAGTTAAATATTTTAAAAATTAAGGAGGTCTAGATATTCAAGATCTTATTTATTCTAATAAGGTTCTTCTATCAAAATGATGTAAGAGATTTGCAATGAAACTGAATAGTCTTTGGGCATCGATAATCAAAAGTAAGTATGGTAATGATTGGTCTGGTTGGTTCACCGAAATGTCTAATTATTCAGCAGATTATAGTATTTGGAGGGGAGTTTTATTCTATGTAGAATTTTTTTTGTGAACATACTAGATTCATTGTGGGGGATGGTTCTTCAATTAGATTTTGGACAACATTTGATGTAGTGTCAAAAGTCTAGCTACGACGTATCATGAGCTTGTTTCCATTTCTATATGTAGAAATGCCATAATGTTTGATTCTCGGTCTAGTGGTTTTTTTAACCGAATTAGATATTGAATGAGATTAAACATTATGGAGAGACTTCGTCCCATAATAGAGTTTTACTTTTTGTAGGACGCAAGTAAGTGTCACCGTCTGAACAAGACGTTATGCATTGACAATATATGGATAGTTTAATGTGAAACATTGCTACAAGTTATTCGCTAATATGATTATATATAATTTTTGTTGGGAAAAACTTTGGGAGTCAATGATTCCATCTAAGATATCGTTCTTTGGATGAAGCGTCATTCATGGTGGAATTCTAACGGATGATATATGCATGAAAAAATGTTGTATTATGGATAGTCGTATATATAATAAAAAAGTTGAAAGGGAAACTCACTTACTTTTGCATTGTCGAGGGGTGACTAGTATTTAGAATCTTTTGTGGAGTATTACTAGGATTCATTGGGTATTGCCCCAGTCTTCGAGTAGTTGCTGGGAAGTTTGGATTGATGTGGTTGATACGATAGACCTACATATTTGGGTTAACATCCCAATTATTTTTTGGTTGATTATCTAGTTAAAGAGAAATTGTCAAACTTTCAATGACCGTAGTCGTTCGATGCGTATCATTCATAATACTATTATTACGATGTTTTTTGAAATTAGTCCAAGAAAGTCAGTAGAGTCTGCCGGGGGTTAATCGTTCTTTTCTTGAGTATATATAAATTATTGAGTACTATTTTTTTTCTTTTCTTGTTTTCATGTTATGTTTTATCAGTTTGCTTAAACGATAATTTTTTTGGAAAATATATTTTAAAGTTATATGTATATATTTTTTATTTTTTAGAATACCATTTATGTTTTTAATGTATATGCCTTTTATTTTTACTTTTATTAATAATATTTTAATAAGATTGGTTTAATTGACATTATGATTCTTTAATAATTAATTATTTAATTATATATTTTGATATTTCATTCAACACAAAATTATTTTATAAAACAAATTAAATAATTATTTTTTTAAGAATTAAAAAAGAAGTAGCATAAAACTTTACCACTAAAAAACAAATTAAATAATTATAAACAACACTAAATGAGTTTCTAATAATGCAGTATATATATATATATATATATATATATATATATATATATATATATATATATATATATATATTATAACTTAAAAAAATATTAAAAAACAACAAATCAATTCATTTATATTTTTATTGTGTATGCAATGTTCTTTACTTGTTAAAAAACAATATTTTAATAAGATATGATATTTATCACAATTTAAAAAATATATATATAATTTGAATGTATTTAATTCTTAAAAAGTAGGTCAAAAAAGTTGAAAATTTTATAATAAAATGTTAGACAAATATTAGAAAACATTTCAAACTAATAAATGATTGAATAAAAAAATATATCTCTTCATTTAAATTTCTATTATTTTAAAATAAATAAAGAACCGAGTTAGTTGACAAATTAGATAGCTCTAAAAGTGTTTTATATGAAACATTATTATATATATATATATATACATATTAAAAAGTTTTAAGAAAAAGTATGATGAATTAAATATAATTATTTTATATATAATTTATGTTAATATTAATAAATTATATAAAAACATTCTTCAACTACCCTATACCATAGTTTAAATAACTTCCTTATCAATAGGAGGTCAACCTTTTTTTTAAAATTTATTTCCTTTATTTAATTTTATTTGTCTTAGATAATAAATTTTAAAACAAAATTGTATAAATTATTTACATATCATCTATATAATTCAAAATAAAATTTGGTGCAAATTATATATATATATATATATATATATATATATATATATATATATATATATATATATTAGCATGTTAATGATATGCATACATTTTTATATATTCATGTATATTTTTTGTTTATAATTTTATAAAAAATTAATCATAAAAATAATAATAAGATGAATAGATTTATTTAGCATGTTAATTATATACATATATTTTTATATGTTTAAATATATATATATATATATATTAAATATATATATATATATAATTATAATAAAAGGTATTTTTTGTTTATACTTTTAGAAAAAAATAATCATAAATAAAAGTTGAAAAAAATTGATGTAAAGTTATTTTTATTTATAATTTTAAGAAAGTTACTTATAAATTAAAGTAAAAGAAATAAATGGAAAAGTGATATAAATTGATATAAAAATAATAATAATTAGAAAAATAATGGGAAAATTTGATATAAATTAATTTTGTTATTATTTATTATTATCTTTATTAAATTGTTTACTCTTCTGTTTTACGGCCCATCAACCAAGGGATTATATAATATTACTATTTCAAAATTTCAAAACTAATTTAATTTGTAAATGGGCTGCGTGTAATTGGGCTCGACGGGACCAGTTGAAGATAGAAAAAAAAAAAAATTAAAGGTAACTATTTAAAATAATAATAAAATTATAAAAAATAAATTCTCTATATTTTTTCATCTTAAGGGTTATTTTTCTTCGGTTAATTATTAAGGCTAGAGTTTGCCCTATTTAAGGTTATTTAATTATTATTTTTATCATAAATATATTGGCATAAAAAATTGAAAAAAAAAAGTTGTTTAACTTACATCCTCCCTTGAACATGCTAGAAGAGAAAGAGAATATAAAAAAAAAATGGGTGCAATTTGATTATTTAAATGGACACAATGTAAAATTAATAGTCTCAACTTCCAACTAGAATTAAATCATATAATAATAACTAATATATATCTCTTGCAATAATATAAAAAATCGTAAAAAAAATATTAAAGTAAAAATATCTAGAATATTTTTAATTTTATTTTAAACCGTTTTAAATTTATGAACGGATCAACCCACAATCCGACCCAAGTATCCATTTACTCTCACATATATATCCAAATTAATCACAACTCTCGACCCGGCAATCCGGACATTTTAAAAATTAAGCATCATTATATATATATATATATAGATTAGTTAGTTAAAAAGTTGAACTTATATTGTTAAATTATTCTGCGTTTATCAAATTTGGTATTGAATTTATAATATAAAGTATTATTTGTCATAATTGATTAAAAGGTTGTACTTGTTTTGTTAGGTTGCAAGTTCAAACCATACCTATACATTTTTAACCGTTTTAAGTTTATGGGCGGTTCAATCTACAATCCGACCCAAGTATCTATTTACTCTCACATATATATCCAATTAACCACAGTTCTCGACCCGCCAATCCGAACACTTTAAAAATTAAACATCATTATATGTTACTTACATGCAAAATATATTAATTTGTTTTTGTGAATTCTAATTTATGTGAATGGTGAGCTAATTCACATAAATACTACAATACTTTAAGGAAAAAAGTTCACTTAGACGTATGTACTTGTACGACTAGCTCACTTAGACGTATGTACTAAGGTCATCTAAACATAAGTACTATAAAAAATTAACTCATTTAACCTCTTTTAGTAACTATAGTTAATTTTTATTTTTAAATTTATATATTTATTAATTAAATATTAATATATTTTCTCTCTCCTTCTTTTACATTAATTAAACTAGATAATTTATTTCATTCTTATTTTTTTTTATACTAGTTTTTTTTTTTCATTTTTTTTACCAGTTTTTATTTCTTATAAATCTTAAATTCTCATTTTTGGTAACATTGTTTTGTATATTATTTGATTATTACTATTTTGGTGTTTTATGAATATGTTGCTATTATTATCTAAATATTAATTAATTTATTTTTGTGTTAAAAGATTTTTATTGTTGAAAGTATAAGTATTGTTATATTTAATCATTGAGATCAAATAATTTTAAAATAATTAATAAATTAATATTAATATAAGAAAAAAAATATAAAAAAAAGAAAAAAATATAAAGTTAAAATAATAAATAATGAATGCCCATATATATATATAATAAAATTAAAATAATGAATAATAAATATTCATATAAAAATAATAAAATATTTATAAAAAAGATAAAAATAAATAATTTATTTATTAATGATAAAGGATGAGAGAGAAAATATATTAATATTTAATTAATAAATATATAAATTAAAAAATATAAATTAATCATTGTTTAATTAAAAAGGCTCAATGTGATAATTTTTAATAGTATGTATGTTTACTTAAAATATTTGTTTGAATGTATAAATGGTATAGATTATTATTGTTTAGTTTTAATTAAAAAATGATCTAAATTGTATAATTTTGTATTTGGTGTATAATATAAAAATATAGTTTAAAAATAAAAAAATAATTTTATTCTTTTAATTAATTAAAATAAATATATGAGTTTGAAATTAAAATTTAATTATTATTATTATTCTATTAATTTATTTATTTATTATAAATTAATGTATCATTTTTATTTAATATTGTAATTATTTTATTTAATCTAATAAAATTTGATTATAATATAAGTTTTTAGGTGAATTATATTTATTTAATTTAAATATTATTAATTGGCTGTAATAAAATAAATATAAAATAATAAATAATATTATTTATAATTTAATTAAATTATAGAAAAATATAATAATCATTAATAAAATTACATCATTTTTACAAGTATAATTTTTTATAACAAAATTCTAGTATTAAAGTTATTATATTATATATAATAATAATATTAAACCTCAATAGTATTAAAGCTTCCCAAAATGAAGAACAACTTCTTATGAGATGGGATCGTACTAGTGATGTGAAATCCTATTACATCTCAGATATTCTGAATGAAGAATGTCCAAATGCCCATTCATTAGATTTTAAAATAATTAATAAATTAATATTAATATAAGAAAAAATTATAAAAAAAAGAAAAAAATATAAAGTTAAAATAATAAATAAGGAATGCCCATATATATATATATATATATATATATATATATATATATATATATATATAATAAAATTAAAATAATGAATAATAATTATTCATATAAAAATAATAAAATATTTATAAAAAGATAAAAATAAATGATTCATTTATTAATAATAAAGGATGAGAGAAAATATATTAATATTTAATTAAAATATATATAAATTAAAAAATAAAAATTAATTATTCTTTACTTAAAAGGTTAAATATGCTATTTTTTTATAGTATGTATGTTTAAATGAACTTTTATTAGTGCATACGTTTAAATGAGCAAGTTGTTTTATCAGTGTTATTTGATGATTAAGATTTCCATTTATTAATATTTATATAAAAGAAAATGATTTCAATTTATTAATAAAACAAATCTTTCAATCTAAATTGATTATTAATTTTTTTTATTAAATTTGTTAAAGAAGGAATAATCGTTTGAATACCGGAAATTTAAATAAGTTTGATAAATATATTAAATATGATAATTTTTTAATAATCTTGCTTAATTCTTACTTCTTTTTAAGAAAAAATTATAGTAAAAAAGGAAAGAAAAAATAGTCCTTAGTTTTCAAACAACTATTTTTTTCTCATGTTTATGTATAAAAAAAAATGTTAAATATTGACAATATTTTTTGATTCATGGCGCTCAATATATTTTTAAACATCACATTTAGTCAACGCTTATTGGAATTCCGTCTGACTAATTTTTTGTTTGATAAGTTGAATTGTATACTTTAGATCAAATAAGTGGGATACATAATACCCTACATTACCCTGATTTCTGTCACTTTACTTTCATTTTTAGTCTCTTCTCCAGAATTAGTCTGGGCACTCTGAATCGACCGCCGCCGACCCTATCCATGGACATCCAGACCGATCGAGAGAGAAAGCGGGGCAATTTTATTCAAACAAGTTCTTCCGTCGCCGCCGATTTAGTCACCCTCGTTAGGTCCCTGCCTCCAGAAATTATTACAGAAATCTTAAGCAGACTTCCAGTCAAATCACTTCTCCAATGCAGGTGCGTTTCCATATCTTGGAATGCTTTGATTGCTGATCCCATTTTCGTGAAGAAGCATCTCAAAGCTTCCCAAAATGAAGAACAACTTCTTATGAGATGGGATCGTACTAGTGATGTGAAATCCTATTACATCTCAGATATTCTGAATGAAGAATGTCCAAATGCCCATTCATTAGATTTTCCAATCAAACCGTCCAAATCTGATCTATGGATGATTGGATCAACTAATGGGTTGGTGTGTGTGGTCCTAGATCAAGCTGAGATATTTTTGTGGAACCCTTCGACTAGAATATCCAACAAACTGCCCAGTTGCGGCTATAAAAAGCGTCGAAGTCAGTTCATTGCATATGGGTTTGGCTATGATGAACGTAATTCCGACTACAAGGTGATTGTTATTAACTCTAAATCAAAAAATTTAACTGGCCCTTTCTCAACTCAAATAAAGATTTACGGGATGAAGAGTGGTTCATGGAGGAAGGTTAAGAATTACCCTCAATTTTGTCCGTTGGGTGATATGGGCATGTTTGTGAATGGAACACTTCACTGGGGAGCAAGTATGAAGACAGGGATCGATAATTATCGGAGTATCCTCACTTTCGATTTGTCCGAAGAAACCTTTTCTGAAATATCACAACCCTGTTTTGAGGGATTGATTATGGATTCATTGATAGGGGTTTTAAGTGGATGCCTCTGTATGCTATTTAACTGTGGTGAGAAAAAAATAGACGTGTGGGTTATGAAGGAGTATGGAAAAACTGAGTCTTGGACTAAGTTGTTTACATTACCTTTTCTAAAAAGCGGAATGGGTTTCCAGTGTTTTAGACCATTGTATATTTCTAGGAAAAATGAAATCCTCATGCTGTTTGGAGAACAAATGGTGTTGTTTCATCTGGAGAGTAAAGTGGTCACAGTTTCTTATCCCGGTATTAAAAATGTACACAAACGTGGCCTTGAAGCTCTTACTTATACAGAGAGCCTAGTGTCGCCTTTTCTTGAACGATGCCATCAACAATAAATCAGATGATCGATGAAATGGTAAAAGATTACTTTTATTTAGATTCATTGTTATTTAATTACATTAAGTTTTAACAAAAAGTATGTGTTTTACTTAATTCATATAATTTGTGTGGTCTTGTGAAAAATGAGTTTTTATTTAAAGTTTAGATGATTCGAGAATTTTATATGTTGTATATTTGCAGGAGCAAGTAAAATATGTAGTATTATGTGAACAAATCAAATCCAATAAAAAAAAGTTATGAAATGTATTGGATTAAAATTTACTTGCAGGGAAAATAGGCAAAAGGAAGAGTTTGAAATTTCTTACCCTTAGATAGATACTTGTATAATTCTTTTTTCAATAACTAATGTTTTACATGCTGTCAATTGTATGCTAGACTTGAGCAAAAAGATGACAGTCTTTTTTATCTTGTTCTTGGGCTACACATATCTCATGAAAATTTCAAGATAGGTAGACATAGACTCATATATTTGAAGTTAAGTTTCTTCCATGATCACTTAGTGTGCACTGGACTAATATAATTTGAAGTTTCATGTCATCTTTTTACAAAATATAAGTGTATTGCATTTTAATCTTGTTGCTAGGAATGTTAATTTGGAAAATATGATTATAATTTGATAGAGAATTTTTTGATTAAAAAGTTTGTATTAAAGAAATATGTATCATGTGAATCTTATCACCATAAACAAAGAGATGTCATCTCAATATCTCAGAACTTGAAACTAGTTTACAGTTAACTTATCTATATATGAATTAACATCATCGTATCTTTGAGTTTGACTAGGTATAAGTCTCTTTTTTATTCATGAATAGTGTGTGATCAATAAACTGCATAAACTTTATGTTTTATCTGGATCATGTTTGGTTTTTACTTCTTTACTATTGATAAAAAAAACTATTAACTTAATAATTGGTGTTTTCTTTTTTCCTTTGATATTGCAGAGGAGTTAGTGTTGCAGTCCGAATAGTTTCTCTAGTTGAAGGAAGAAGACAAGTGAAGATGATGATATAATAGTCTTTGCTTTCTTAATGTTTCAGACAAAATTCCTTTGGAAACCAATGTTTATTTATGTGAAATGTGTTACATTTTCTTTATTGTTATAACTATGATTTTTTTTTTTTTTTTTACTTTCTTTTGGACAACTTTGTAAACTGAAATGTTTCACATTTTCAATAAACTCTATTCTCTTTCTCTTTTATCTTATTAACATAATGATTAATTTCTATGATTATCATATATAAATTTTTTTATTATTTCCTTTCATTTCATTTAAGGTACAGTGAAAAAAATCCTTGAAACATTACATATTTATTCAGATTTGTTTGATAATTATTTGAAATATTAAGTTAGTAAAACAAATATGAATGATCTATGGCGTAGTATCATTTTTCAAGAGACCAAAATAACTATTTGGGTCTTAAGTTTTGAGTTATTTACTTGATTTAAGGTTCAAAATTTTAATTTTGTAATTTGAGGTTTGAATTTTCAAAATTTTGTACAAATATGATCTTGAGACTTGCATTTTGATCTGGTTGCTAGAAGTGTTAATTTGAAAAATATGATATAATTTGAGTAAGACATTTCTTAAACTGAATTTTTTATATTAGATGAAATAGAATAATGTGGATATTAAAAACTTTGTCCTTCCATATATATATATATATATACTTATATATATATACTTATATATATATATATATACTTTTATATATATATATATATATACTTTTATCACTTAATTTATCTTAATTATTTTTTTCTTGTATAAATACTGATAAAATACAAAATTTATCATCAAATAACATCGTTAAAACAATATAACTCATTAAACTTATTTCTTTTATTTTATACCACAATTATTAATTTTCTATTGAAACCATTTCATTTTTTTACTTAGCCAAAAATAAAATTAATGTACAAAAATATTTATTAACCAAATCTTTTGAACATATTCTTAAATTTTGCCGAAAAATTATTTCACTTAAAAAGTTTCATTTATTCAAATTCTACTTTTTTACAATATATAAATAATATCATTTTTACTTTTTTATTTTAATAATATTTATAAATAAGAAAGTGATGGTAATAAAATAATTGTTTCAAAAGATTCTCTAACAAAGAAATTGATTAACTATTTATATATTTTTGCATTACTTTAAAATACTTTAAATTAAAAATGAAAAGGAATAGCTGTGGTTTATAAACAAACTTATCTCATTCATAGTTAGAATTAGTATAAGAGATGTTTTTATGCTTCAATTTAGTCGTTTTTATTGAAACCTAATAAAACCAATAAACTGAATTAGTATATGAGATAAGTTTTTATGCAGGTTTATGGAAAAACTGGGTCTTGGACTAAGTTGTTTTTATTACCCTTTCTAAAGGATCTAATGGATTTATAGTGTTTTACACCATTGTATATTTTAAGGAAAATGAAATTCTTGTAGTGTTTGGAGCACAATTGGTGTTATTTCATTAGGATATTGATGAAATGGTAAAAGATTACTTTTATTCAAATTCTTTGTTTTTTCATTACATTCAGTTTAACAAAAAAAAAATATGTGTTTTACTTAATTCATATAATTTGTGCGGTCTTAAAGTTAGTGTACACAATAAATAAAGAGACACAATATAATATTTTGAAATTAATTTATAATTTAACTTATCTATAATTAAATTAACATTATCAATTAATTCTGAGTTTGGTCAAGTATCTTTTGCTCCACTAAGTGTAAGGTTTTTTTTATTAATGAATAGTGTGGACAATAAGTTACACAAACTTGAATCGTATTTGACTTATATTTCTCTATCATTGATGAAAATTCTTGTAACCTGCAAGTAATGATGACTTATTTTTTTTTTTTATTCTTTTGATTATGGAGAGTAGTCAGAGTTGCAGTCTCAATAGTCCTTGTAGTTGAACGAAAAAAACAAGTGAAAATGATGATGATAATAACATTTTTTCTTTTAATCTTTCATATAAAATGTCTTTGGAAACAATTGTTACTTTTCCTAAATGTGTTACATTTTTTTTTATTGTTATAACTATGGATTTTTTTTTGTTGTTGACAACTTAAACTGAATTGTTTCCTATTTTAGTAATCTCCATTCATGATTCATGATTCATGATTATGGATTATTATATATAAATAATTTTATTATTATTATTATTATATTTATATATATTTTTAATTTCTTAAGTTACAGTTCAGCAAAAAAATCCTTCAATTACATATGTATAAAGATTTTTTTTTATAATATTTGAAATATTATGTTAGTATATATGATTTACTTCTTAATTACTACCAATTTTGAAAAGGCCAAAATAGCTATTTGGGGAATGGATTTTGAGTTATTTGCCTTATTTAGGGTTCAAAATTATAATTTTGCAATTTGAGGCTTGATTTTTTTTTTAAATTTGTACAAATATGATCTTGAGACTTGCATTTTGAACTTGTTGCTTGGAATGTTAATTTGACAAATATAATTATAATTTGAGTATACCTTTCTTGCATTGAAATTCCGATTCAACCTATTGTACCAGAAGTGATAAAAAATGGGTTGTAACAATCTTACAAGTGTTATGGGCATAAAAGAGTTTTAGAATTTTCATCCCTAGATAGATACCTGTATAATTGTATAATTGTATACTAGACTTGAGCAGAAAAATGATAATCTTTTTTATCTTGTTATTGGGGCTAACGAAGACTTTAAAATAGGTAGACATAGACTCATATATTGTCAAAGTTAAGTTTCTTTCATAGTCACATAGTATGCATTGGACTAATATGATCTGACATTTTACAAAATATATAGTTGTATTGTATTTTGATCTTGTTTCTATGAGTGTTAATTTGACAAATATGATTTGAATTTGTGATTGGAAATTTCTTGGACTGTACACTTCATATTAAAGAGAGATGAATCATGTGGATCTTATCATCATAAACAAAAAGACATCATCTTAGAACTTGAAGCTAGTTATTGTTTAACTTATTCATAAATAGTGCATGTGATAAATAAGTTACACAAACTTTGTGTTTTATCTCTATTGTATTGATGAAAATCCTATTAACTTTAATATAATGATGGTTAATTTCGTTTTTCTTTGATATTGCAATGCATTTAGTGGTCAAGTCTCAATAGACTCTATAGTTTAATGAAGAAAACAAATGAAAATATGACGAATCAATCAAAACGCTTTCAGTTGGAATCAAACCTGTAATTTTTTGGTCTATTAAGCCGACTTTTACTTGGCTACTTCAGTAAGATTTGTTTTGTAGGGTGATACCACAACATTTTTTTTTTTATTTCAAGTTTGGTTAATTTTGACGATGAATTTTACTTTTACCTTATCCTATGATTTGTTTAATGGCTTTTGAAGATTATTTATGTTGAATGTGGGCAAGATTGCAGGATGTAGCATGTAGGGATCAATTTTTCTTCACTTAAATGAGTTAGATGTATTTTTCACAAAGAGTTGTATCGCGGCATTCATTTGGCATAATTGTTTTTGATAGAGCTCAATAAGAGTCCTTTTTTTACCCTGATTTAGTAACTTTTGATAGAGATCTTACTCAGGCCATCTTTGTAGGTCATCGAGTTTTTGATTTGGATATTTCTCTCCTCTTTATCTTCCCTTTAGTTATATTTTTGAATGGATTGAACATCCATCTTATTAGTAGTCTTGATCATTTATGTGTCGTGACTAGTTTGAGTTTTTTTTTATCATGATTTAGGAACTTTTGATATATAGAGATCTTATACTGGGAATCTTTGTCGGCCATCAAGTTTTTGATTTCGATGTTTCCCTCATCTTTGTCTTTTCTATAGTTATGTTTATCGATGGATTAAGGATTTATCTTATTATTAGTCTAGTTCAATGTATTGTGACTATTTTTATTTATTCATTATTTAGGAGATTATTATATTGGTACAAAGTTATTTTTTATGATTGTGACACAAGTTTTTTTAATGTTTTCGCTAATTCTTTTAAGTTAAACAAACAATTATTTTATTTTATTTTTTAAATTTGTCCGGATATGATTAACACGTCACACAAGTATTACATAATTTTTTTTTTATATTCTTTTATCAACATCACTTTTTTAATTTTTTATTTATTTATACTTTTTACTAATTCAATATTAATTATGAACTGTTCTATTATAATTAAAATACTTATGGTTTTTTTCCTTAAATGATATTAAAATATTATCCCAAAAGTTTATAAAAATTAATTATTATGGCACTAACATTTTTTTGTTGTAATATAAATTTCAGATTTTTTTCCTTAAATGATATCAAGATATTATTCTAAATATGATATTTTTTTAATTTATATTCATATCCTAGCTATTTAGTCAATAATGGACTAAGGTAATTACATAATTATTTACAAAATCTTAACAATTATATTTTTGGACATTTTTTAATTTTATTTTTGCTAGGAAGGATTGTGGTTATCCTTAATCATTAATTGCTACAAATTTCCATGCATATAAATAAAGCCATTGAGTGAAAACAAATTCATCAGTGAAAACATATTTCCTCTTCCAATTGTTTCACAAATAAATATTTGTTTCCTTTTCTCATCACTTTTGTTACACTATGACCAGGAGAAAGGTGCAACTTTCCTTCATTGCCAATAACAGTGCAAGGAAATCTACACTCAAGAAAAGGAAGCTTGGCTTGGTCAAGAAGATGCACGAAATAACCACCCTATGTGGGGTTGAGGGGTGTGTCATCATAAATGACGACAATGACCCTCAACCAACGGTTTGGCCCTCGGAGGCAGGTGCTCGAAGGACTATCGAGAGGTTTAGAAGCCTTCCGATAGATGACCAAAACAAGAGGATGGTGAATCAGGAGAGTTTCACCAAACAGAGGCTGGAGAAGATTTTAGAAAAGCTGAAGAAGCAGAGGAGAGAAAACCGGGAGAAGGAGGTCACACAAAAAATGTACCAAAGCATGTGTGACGGACCGTTGGTCGTGGCCTCCACTCTCAATGCAAATGAGTGTGAGGAGGTGATCAACATGCTGAGCCGACACATCATGGAAATGAACATAGCCATGGAGACACTCCGTGGCGAGGCTTCGTCTTCCAATTCCAATTCCCTCCCCTAGACACTCCCCATTTCCCTTAAATTTTCTTTATGTAATTTATTTTTGTAATTTCATATATATATGTATGTCCTTTGTGACATCATTTCTATCAATAAACTAAGTTTTTCAATATTTTAAATAGTTGTCTTTGCATGCATGTCATTCTTAATTTAATTATGCTTTCTTCTTTTAGATAGTAAGTATGTCATTTATTTGATTAGTCATTGAAGTTTATATTATTAATGCAAAAAGTAAAAATAGTAACATATGATTTAAGTAACAATTAAGGGTACAAATTAAGTAAATGGAAGGAACCCTCCTAAATGTGTTTGTTACCGGGAGAGCTCCAAATGTTATTAGTAGGGTGAGCCGTGGCTATCCTAGGGTCTGTTGTTTCAAGAGTTGGTCCGGTTGGTGCCATGGTTTCGACCGAATTTTCAATGTTGGCAGTGTGCTTTGTTATATCTTCCTCCACCTTTTTTGGGCCTTGGCTAGATGAAGCTCCATTTCAGCATCCGCCTCTTTAGCTAATCTCACCTCGTGAGCAACTTCTATTCTCGTCTTTGCTATATCTATTTCTTCCTATAAATCATATCTAATTAAATTATGTTTAAAGACATTATATATGTCTAATTAAGTTATTTTTCAAAATATTGTCTTATGATCTAAAAATTACCTTCTCCTCGGCCTTGGCTTCAGCCTTGGCCTTGCTCATCGCTTTCCAGTCATTCAACTTGTTTTTCAAGGCTTGCATTTTTTGTTTTCTCTATAATTTGGATTTGTTTATCAATCTATCTTTTTTTGAACAAGGAAGAAGACAAGTGAAGTTGGTGACTATAATAGTGTGTCTTTTTAATCCTTCATACAAAATGTCTTTAAAAAATAATTTTACTCCTAAATGTGTTACATTTTCTTAATTGTTATAAATATGGATTTTTCTTTCTTATTTTTGAACTTGTAAACTGAATATATATAAGGGTGTTTCATATTTTTAGTACCTCCATTCTCTTTTTATTTTTACAATTTTATTATTATTATTATTATTATTATTATTATTTTTATTATTATTAATTTCTTAAGATATAGTATAGCGAAAGTTCCTTAAATTGCATAAGTATAAAATAATTATTAGAAATATTAAGTCAGTCAAAAAAATATGTATGATCTATGGCTTAGTACCAAATTTGAAAAGGCCAAAATAGTTTTTGGGACTTAGAATTTGAGTTATTTGCTTGATTTAGTGCTCAAAATTTAAATTTTTGAATTTGAGGATTGAATTTTCAAATGTACAAATGTGATCTTGAGGACTTGCATTTTGATCTTGTTGATAAAAAGTCTTAATTTGAGAAATATGATTATAATTTGAGTAGACTTTTTGCACTGATAATTTCTGATTCAAACATAAGTGGTAAAAATGAGTTGTAACAGCTACAAGTGTTATGTACAGAGGAATAGTTTGAAAATTTTCATTCCTATAGATATTTGTATGATTGTTTTGTTAATAATTAATGTTTTGCTTATTGTAAATTGTAGGCTAGATTTGAGAAAAAATATGACAATCTTTTTTTATCTTATTTTGGGGGCTAAATTTATCTCACGAAGACTTCAAGATAGGTAGACAGAGACGATCATATAGTGTGAAAATTAAGTTTTTACCATGTCACTTAGTTTGCATTGGACTAATATGACTTGAAATTTCATTTTATCTTCTTACAAAATATCTAAACTTGTATTGCATTTTGATCTTGTTTTTAAAAGTGTTAATTTGACAAATATGATTAGAAATTGTGATAGAGAATTTCTTGGACCCAAAAGCCTATATCAAAGAGAAATGAATCATATGAATCTTATCATAATAAACAAAGAGACACAATCTCATAACTTAAAGCTAGTTTACATTTTAACTTATCTATAATTGAATTACACAAAGAAAATGATCAACTTATTTTGAGTTTGGTCAAGATTTCTTGAGCTCAGCTAGGTGTAAGTCTTTCTTTTATTCATGAATAATATCATCAATAAGCTACATAAACTTTGTGTTTTATTTAGATCGTTTTGGCTTCTAATTCTCGATCATTGATGAAAAAAACTATTATCCTGCAAATAATGATGGATGATGTGTTTTTTTTATCGTATAAAGTATTGCTGGCTTAATACTCTCCGTAATTGAGTTAAGAAGAGAAAGAAGATGATAATACATTTTTTCCTTTTAATCTTTCAGACAAAATGCCTTTGAAAACAATGATTACTTTTGCTAAATATGTTATCGTTTTCTTTATTGTTATA
Source organism: Impatiens glandulifera (assembly GCF_907164915.1). NCBI lineage: Eukaryota > Viridiplantae > Streptophyta > Magnoliopsida > Ericales > Balsaminaceae > Impatiens > Impatiens glandulifera. Next base: position 52,901,891 of record NC_061863.1, on the reverse strand, counting down.
ACGGATAAAAAAATATTTTTTATTTTTGGATAACTTGTAAACTGAATATATAGGGGGGAATTTGACGAGATGACCTTGCAAACGTGTTTATTTGACCTGGTGGAATTTTATAATTTTTTTTGCGCTCGTGGTGTTCTAATTTTTTTTATACGATTTTGCCCTTGTCGCGAAACGCTAAGTCACTTAGCGTTTCGCGAAGTGGATTAGAGGTTTGTATAAATACCCAAATAATTTCATTTCACTAAATTTTTTTCTCTCTCTTCCTCCAATACTCTCCTTCACTCACGGTGGCCGGCGACGACGGCGGCCGGCGGCGACGACATCTCCGTTTCCTCCAATATCCATACAAATCAAACCCGATCAGAGCTCTTCTAACCTAACTAATTCATTTATGTTTATCTATTGCCGATTTCTAACCCTAGATCTATTTTGCATGCAGGTTTCTTATACTAGGGTTTATGTGAGTTCTCCGATTCTAACTATTTGAACGGCGTCGAGGTAGATCTTCATTCTAACAGTTATGTTCTTGTTTACATTTTCTTCATTTCAAAAACTTTTTCATATTTCCTTTATGTCCATCATTTTCTCCGTTTTGGTTGATTCTTATTTCTTATATGGTTCATATTGGTTCATTGAGCATTTCGTTAGGTTATTATTTGTTATCTGTTCATATTTGCAGAAAATCTGTCTGATAAGAGCGTATGTGTTTCCGTTTCAGATCTGCTTACCGTTTCGCTACGGACTTACCGTTTCGCTACGGACTTTCCGTTTCGCTACGGACTTACCGTTTCGCAAAGTATACCTCGCGATTCGCTAAGTATCAAGATTTTTTGTTATTTATAGTTAATCATGAACTTCATTTGACAAGGTATTTACATCACTTCATGGTTATGAAGAGAACATGTGTTAACAAAACAAACTTTCTAATTTTACATTGGAAACATTTAGATTCTTCAGAAAATGCCTTTGAAGAATCTATCATTGACCTCCAGATAAGCAAAGATTGGCTGACTTTGATTTCGTTAGTCGTTAAGCTAAAGAAATAAATTTCAAACAATTTTCTCTTATCTGGAGTTCAACGATCGCTTCTTCAAAGATTTTTTCTGAAGAATCTAAATGTTTCCATGTAAAATTATAGGGTTTGTTTTGCTAACACATGTTCTTTTCAAAACCATGACTTTGTTGTTGATACCTTGTCAAACGAGATAGATTACCTATGAAACCAATAAAAAATTTTGTACTTGACGATTCGCTAAGTACTACGAGCTCCAGCTAGGAGAATGGTTTGAATTCGATTTCGTTATTAAAATATAGTAGCGAAAATGTATTCAAACCATCTTCTCTTAGCTGGAGCTCGTTGACCTCTCGATTCGCTAAGTCCCTCCCGATTCGCTAAGTCCCTCCCGATTCGCTAAGTCCCTCCCGATTCGCTAAGTCCCTCCCGATTCGCTAAGTGCCTCCCGTTTCGCTAAGTGCCTCCCGATTCGCTAAGTGCCTCCCGATTCGCTAAGTGCCTCCCGACTCGCTACGGAAGTTGAAGAGACGCGCGTACTCACACGCGCTAGACCTTATATATTCAAAAAATTCAGAACATTTCATTTCAACCGCCCGACTCTCTCTCTCTAACCCATTTTCTCTTCACTGAATCTTGTCAAGCCCGATCATTTCTGCTTTCTTCTCGTTCGTCATTAAGGTTAGTTCATTATCATTTTCTGCTTTTTTGTTCATTGGTGGTTTTTGCATGTTAGTGTAATGTTGTTAATGTTCAGTATATATTTTTTTGCCAGTAGGGTTTCTGTTCAGTATATTTTTGTTGCCATTAGGGTTTCATCAGGGTTTCGCGAGGTACCTTCCGATTCGGTAAGTACCTTCCGATTCGGTAAGGACCTAGCGATTCGCTAAATACCTAGTTGTGGTCGATCATTTTCTGGTTTTTTGCTTATGGATTTTGGTCTTTGCATGTTAAGTTTAAGTGTTTGTTTCAGATTTTTTGTTTAGGGTTTTTGCATGTTAAGTTTATTGTTTGTTTCTGATTAGTTTCGTATTGTTTCCGATTCGGTAATGCTGTCTTATGTTCAGTTAACGGTTTCGCTCGGTACCTCTCGATTCGCTATCTGCCTCCCGATTCGCTAAGTGCCTAGCGATTCGCTAAGTGCCTCCCGATTCGCGAAGTACTTAGCGAATCGGGAGGCACTTAGCGATTCGATAGGTTCCTCCCGATTCGCTAAGTTCTTACGTTTGTATGTGTTTGTTCTAACATTTTTGATGATGTTGTTTCCTTTTGTAGATGGCAGAAACAACTGTTACTGAGTTTCCCGGTCGGATTTCGTGGAAAAGTGCCCTCACCCTGAAGAAGATTGTGAATAAGTTCGAGGAAATGGATCTTCTGGAGAGTGTGTACAATACCCAGTTCAGATCATTATTCACAGCCCCCCTCTTGCAGTTCTCAGGAAGTATTGTACATCAAATGTTGATGAGGAGGTTAAGCTCAAACTCCAAGGAGATAACTTTCATGGTGAATGGGCAAAAGCTTGTATTTGGTATGAAGGAGTATGCGTTAGTTACCGGCCTATGTTTCGGCGTTTATCCTGAGTTGGACCAAGAAAAATTGCGCTGTTGTCCACCTCTCTCGGTTAAATACTTTAAAGGGAGCATGAGTGTGAAAATGTGCGACTTCGAGAAGGCTTTTTTCAAATGCAAAGACAAGGAAGATGCATTCAAGATGGGGCTGGTAGTACTGATTTGCCAGTACCTATTCACATTTGACCCAAAAAGAGTTATATTTCCAAAAATACTCAACATGGTGGAAGACAAGGACACTTTCCTCAAATATCCATGGGGTAAGGTCACCTTTAGAGCCACCCTCAAGGGTTTAAACAAGAACATGAAACATCTCTGTACCTCATTTTTTGACAAGAAGGAGAAGGCTGAACAACCTTATGCTCCTTTTGCATATAACATCTATGGGTTCGCATTGGCACTTCAAGTGTGGACGTATGAGGTCATCGAAAGCTTTATCCCTAAATTCGCCAGAAGGAATCAGATTAATGACCCTCTACGCCCAAGGTTGTTACTCTATCATTCCAACAGGAAAAACACATCGATGGAGGTAAAGACTGCCCTAGAGACCACGGATGTGACTGAGATGGAAGAGTCCTCCATGGAGAAGAGGTTATACAGTGGTGATGTATTTGAGCAAATCGACGAGACAGCTGATGATTTTTTTGAGGGATTTACTGATGGGAAGGTAATAAAAGATGATTTTGATGAAGATGATGAAAGTGAAGATGAAGAAGTTACTCCGATTCCCCCCAAACCTGCCACGAGGAAGAGAAAGGCTGATGCTACTCTTAAAGAAGCAGCCAACTTGAAGAAGAAGCTTGCTTATGAATCGATTCCGGCCCGCATTCTTACTCCCCCATCCGCGACCTCAAGTCCTCGGGCTGACACACCTTCTCCTCGGGCTGACACACCTTCTCCTCGGGCTCCAACACCTACTGTTGGATGTGATTTTAATGAGATGAAGGAGGAGCTGAAAATAGAGTTGAAAGAGGAGATGAAAAAGATGAAAACAGAGCTCATCAAAGAGCTAAAAATCACAATCCAAGAAACTCAACAAACTCACGTTGAGTCGTTCAAGAAGATGGTTTTTAATATGTCCACACAGTTGTTAGAAAAATCCAACAAAAGGATGTCCATATTATTAACCAGATTAGATGATATGGAGGATAATATAAAGAAGAAGAAGAGTAAGAAGAAGGATTATTAATTGGTTAAACAGAATGAACACGTGAGCTAGATATTAATACCTTGAACAGAAGTCATAAGAAACCAAATTCCGACTACGGGCAGCAGCCATTGCATGCGTACAAGGAAGTCCCGAAACTTCGAATACTCTACAAGTGCAGTTCATGTCTTTCAAATTGACTTTGAAATGGGACTGATTGTCATGCACATAAAACTCGAATCGGTTAAGGGATTGGACTGTATAGAATCTGGCCTTCTCGAATCCCTCACGTAACACCTTCTCATAATTTGGAGATAAAACTTCTTCGTGATTAGACGCTCTTTCTCTTCTATCGTTAAACCATTGTTGTATTGTGAATCTTAAATACTCAGCCATTTCTGAAATGGGATACTTTCTGGCTTCCCTGCTCTGACTATTGAAACTCTCTGCATAATTGCTTGTCAGTTGATTGTATCGCTTACCGGGAAAAAATGCTCTACTCCATCTTGGGAACCCAATTTCTTCCAAATAGGCAGCAATCCGGTGATCTTTAACCTTGATTTTCTGAAACCAACGATTAAATTCGTGGACAGTGTATGCCCTTGAAGCCGAATCAAACTCCGCATGACACTTATCACTTTTGAATTTGGCCACAATATTCATCTTTATGTGATATGTGCACGCACCGTGGTCTGCTTCTGGGAAAACAGCACACAAGGCATTAGCGATGCTTGAGTGTCTGTCGGATACGAAGACGAGATCATCAACTAATCCAATTGCGTCTCTCAGTTTTTGCATGAAATAAGTCCAGGAGTTATTATTCTCTGAATCAACAACGCCGAATGCGACAGGATATAGTTGCTCATTCGCATCCAATGCAATAGCCACCAATAATTGACCACCCACCTTGTGCTTAAGAAAACTAGCATCAACACATAATACAGGACGGCAAAAGGATTTGAAACCCCTAATTGAGAGGCCTAGGGACATGAACATATACTTGAAGTGACCGAGCTCGTCTGTCTGTATGTCGGTTATGGTACCAGGATTACACTTCTCCAACATGTAAAGGTATGATGGCAGTATTCCATAAGAATCCTCTACCGTCCCTCGCACCGCTATTAAAGCATTTTCCCTTGCCCTCCATGCCTTATTATAAGTCAAAAATATCCCATAAGTTGTCTGCATGTCTTCAATTATTTTCTTAGGCAAGTGGTTATGATGATGGTCCATGTACTTGCTCTTCACGCACTGCCCAATAACCCATGCTGGTGTTTGCATTTTTTTCTTCGGCCTCGACAAAGTTGAGCATGAGTGTTGATGCTCAAATGTCCGAATCTCAAACATCTCAGAAAACTTACCTTTCACAGCCCGCAAACTCCACTTGCATGTCTCATCCAAACATTTGAGTTCCCAAAGATTTTTTCTTGACTTCTCCACTTTGAATTCAAAATGATTGGCCATCGCATATTTATATAGAGCAAGTTGAAGTTCTTTTTTATTTTCAAAGAACGAACCAACTTCCAATACAGTTTCACTAGTTAATGCCATCGCAAATGTGGGGTCTGGCGGTGATGTGTCTGTCGGGTCTGTCGATGGTGTACCCATTGAAGATCGTCTTGCACTAGATGGTGTACCCATTGATGATCTTCTTGCACTTGTTGGTGTACCATTTGATGCCTTTCTTGCACTAGTTGGTGTACCCAATGATGATCTTCTTGCACTTGGATGTATAGGTATTGATGCTTTTTCACCACTATTAACATGCAAGTCCTGAGTAAGTGGGATGTGAGGCAAAGAGGTTTCTCCGGCTTCATTTTGACTTTCAACAAAGAATTCCAAGGGTACAACAGGTGGAACAAATTTCTGAGTAAGTTGTGGTGGTAGTATACTTTCTTGAGTTGGGTATGTAAGTAGTGGTATCTTTTCTTTAGTAAACGCTGACTTCTCCACTACAGATACACACAATGGTGACACTGTTCGACCCAAAATCAAGCGTGATAGATATGTGTTCAAATCCCCATCATTATCAATAAAAACAGGTTTTGGATTTCTGATATTCGGAATATCATACTTCACTTGGAGCACTAAATCGTATGCTGATATCTGGAGATTAAGTCTATCGTAGAGTATATCAAGTAATTCAGCATAACGAGTATTTTGGGGTAGATCAAATGTTTTGATTGAAGATGCATCAAAAACAGTATTCCATCAGCATCAAGTTTCCACTCTCCATTATAGAAAACGAAAACTTCAGCTGCAATATAAAAACATGATTTGATTAAGAGACGGATAATTAAGACTTCGCGAATCGCTATGAACTTAGCGAAACGGGAAGGCCTTCGCGAATCGTAAGGCACTTAGCGAAACGAGAAGTCCTTCGCGAATCGTAAGGCACTTAGCGAAACGGGAAGTAAACCCTAATCAATCTCAGAAAACGAACATCAATAAAACATGCTTCAAATAGACGTACCTATTGGAACAGTGCTCGTGCACGTCGTCGAGCTCATAGTGGATTTCGAACGAACTTCTCCGACGAGATCGCCGCCGCCGCCGCCGGAGTTTAGAGAGAAGGAGGAGAAGAGCGGGAAGAGAGAGAAGGAGAAGAAAAAAATGAAAAAAAAGTACACCAGGTTATATTAAATAGTAAGGGCAATTTGGACATTTCACATGTCGTCACTTCGCGAAACGCTAAGTGACTTAGCGTTTCGCGACAAGGGAAAAATCGTCCAAAAAAAATAAAATCACCACGAGCGCAATAAAATTATCACTTTACCATCAGATCAAATAACCTCATCTTTGAGGTTATTTGATCAAATTTCCCTATATAGGAGTGTTTTCTATTTTCTCCATTTTTTTTATCTTACTAACATAATGATTCATAAAAATGGATTTTTATATATAAACAATTTTATGATTTCTTCCTTTTTAATTGTGGAATAATATTATGTCATGTTTATAAACAATTCAAAACATAATTATGTCATGTTTTCTATTTTATGATTGTATACAATTTACTTTAAAAAATTAATTTATATTTAAAAATTAAGAATTAAAAATATTATTTATTTTATTAATTATAATATATATTAAACATTTTAATTTTTTTTTTGTGTTTAAAATTAACTTAACCATAAGTTCCCTCTAACTTAAATATAATAATTTAAATAAAAAATAATGAACAGTTTTTTCAACATCTCAAATAAAAAAAGTAGTGTTGAGTCTCATGATGATTTAACCTAAAATTCCATACGAATGGTCTTTTTACTACATGAAAAATTATATCCCAAACCCTAAATTGCGCAACCGTTTATATATTTAGTAAAAAAAATGTTTTTATTCGTTTAAACATCACATTTTGTCAACGTTTGTCAGTGTTTGATCAGTTGAATTGTATACTTTAAGTGGGATACGGAGTCCCCTAAATCAATCTGTGCACTCTGAATCGATCGCCGCAACTCTATCCATGGACGTCCAGACCGATCCTATGAATCGAGAGAGAAAGCGGGGAAATTGTATTCATACAAGTTCTTCTACCGCCGCCGCCGCCGATTTAGTCACCCTCGTTAGGTCCCTGCCTCCAGAAATTATTACAGAAATTTTAAGCAGACTTCCAGTCAAATCACTTCTCCGATGCAGGTGCGTCTCCATATCTTGGAATGCTTTGATTGCTGATCCCATATTCGTGAAGAAGCATCTCAAAGCTTCCCAGAATGAAGAACAGCTTCTTATCAGATATTCTCAATGGGTTCGTACTAGTGATGTGAAATCCGTTTACATCTCAGATGTTCTGAATGAAGAGTTTCCAACTGAACTTTCATTAAATTTTCCAAAGAAATACTCAAAATCTGATATATGGATCATTGGCTCATGTAATGGGCTAGTTTGTGTAGTTATTGATCAAGCTAAGATACTTTTATGGAATCCATCAACTAGGGAATCCAAGAAACTTCCCAGTTGCGGTTATAAAGAGCGTGCAAGTCGGTTTATTGCATATGGGTTTGGCTATGATGAACGTAATTCCGACTACAAGGTTATCGTTATTAACTGTAAATCAACAAATTTCACTGGCCCTTTCTCAACTCAAATAAAGATTTACGGGTTGAAGAGTGGTTCATGGAGGAAGGTTAAGAATTACCCTCAATTCTGTCCGTTGGGTGATATGGGAATGTTTGCGAATGGAACACTTCACTGGGGAGCAAGTATTGATACAGGGATCAATAGTTATCAGAGTATCCTTACTTTCGATATGTCCGAAGAAACCTTTTCTGAAATATCACAACCCTGTTTTGGGGAATCGGTTTTGGATTCTGTGATATGGGTTTTAAATGGATGCCTCTGTATGCTAATTAACTATGGTGATGAGAGGAAATTTGACTTATGGATAATGAAAGATTATGGAAAAACTGAATCTTGGACTAAGTTGTTTTCATTACCCTTTCCAGAGGGTCGAATGAATTTTCAGTTTACACCATTGTATATTACCAAGAAAAATGAAATCCTTATGTTGTTTGGAAAACAATTGTTGCTGTTTCATGTGGAGAGTAAAGTGATCACAATTTCTTATCATGGCCATAAAAATGCACACAAACGTTGCCTTGAAGCTCTCACTTATATGGAGAGCCTAGTCTCGCCTTTTCCTGAATGATGCCATCAACAATAGATCAGATTATATTGATGAAATGGTAAAATATAACTTTTATTTAGATTCTTTGTTATTTAATTCATTCAGTTTAACAAAAAGTAGTGTTTAATTACTTAATTCATATAATTTGTATGGTCTTGAGAAAAATCAATTTTTATTTGAAGTTTAGATTTTCCGGAATTTTATATATTGTATATTTGCAGGGGAGAGTAGAATATGTATTAATCTGGATTAAAATTTACTATTCAACCTATTGTAACAAAAGTGTTTAAAATGGGTTGTTATAGTTTTAGAAATATTATGGACAAATAGACAAAGGAAATGTTTGGAATTTCTCACCCTAGATAGATATTTGTACAATTGTTTTTTTAATAAACTGTCAATTGTATGCTAGACTTTAGCAAAAAGATGACAATCTTTTTATCTTATTTTTGGATTAAATTTATCTCATGAAGGCTTCAAGATAGGTAGATATAGACTCATATATTGTGAAACTTAAGTTTCTTCCATGGTTACTTAGTGTGCATTGGACTTATATGACTTGAGGTTTCATGTCATATTATTACAAATTATCAAGTTGTACTGCATTTTGATTTTGTTGATACGATTATCTTGTTTTGGGGTTAAATTTATCTCATGAAGACTTCAAGATAGATAGACATAGACTCATATTATACTGTGAAAGTTAAGTTTCTTCTATAGTTACTTAGTGTGCATTGGACTAATATGACTTGAGGTTTCATGTCATCTTATTACAAATTATCAAGTTGTACTGCATTTTGATCTTGTTGATACGATAATGTTATAATTTTCATAGAGAATTTCTTGGAATGAAAAAATTATATTAAAGAAATATGAATCATGTGGATCTTATCACCAACAAAGAGATATTATTTCAAGATCTCATAACTTAAATCTAGTTTATAGTTTAACTTATCTATAATTGAATTAACATGTCATCTTTTGCTTGACTAGGTGTAAGTCTTTCTTTTATTCATTTTTTTTGTTCATGAATATTGTGTTTGATCAATTATTTACATAAACTATATGTTTTATTTAGATCATATTTGGTTTCTACTTATCTATCATCATTGATGAAAAAACTATTAACCTGCAAGTAATTACTTTTTTCTTTGATTGCAGAGAAGTTAATGTTGCGGTCGAATAGTCTTTGTAGTTGAATGAAGAAGACAAGGGAAGATGATGAGGATAATATTATTTTTCTTTTTAATCTTTCATACATTTCTTTATTGTTATAACTTTCAATTTTATTTTACTCAACTGGTAAACTTAAGTGTTTTCAATTTTCAATAAGGTTCTCCTTTATCTTACTATCACAATGATTCGAATTGATTATTATATACATTTTTATTATTTTCTTTTTTTTAATTTTTTAAGGTATAGTAACAAAAATTTCTTCAAATATTATATATGTATACAGATTTTTTTTTAATAATTATTTCATATTAATTTAGTAAAAAAATATGTATGATCTATGTCTTACCACCAAGGCTGTCAAAATCGAGAGTTTACGTAGAATCGTTAGCCGATTGTAAACTCGTAAAATCTAGAGTTTACGTGAAATCGTAAGAGTTTAATTTGAAAAAATAATAGTTATATATTATTATTATTTTTATATATAATAAAATATTTTATACTTAACCAATTTTAAGAAATTATATATTTTCATATAAAATTAATTAAATAATAATAATAAATAAATAACACTATAAAAAATTATAATTACAAAATTAATTATATTAATTAATTAATTTAAATAACCAATAACTTTATTTTTTAATTTTTAAATATAAATTTGATTTTTTAAAGTAAAATCGTATAGAATCGTAAAATCGAAATTATTTATAAACTCGTAAAATCGTAAAATCTTATTATCGTAAATTTAAAATCGTAAGAGTTTACCTATTTAAGAGTTTACTTAAAATCAGACTCGTTAACTTAATGTGAAATTGTAAAATCGTAAGATTTTAAGAGTTAACTCGAGATTTTAACGGCCTTGCTTACAACCAATTTTGAAAATACGATAAAAGCGTCTTAGAATTTGAATTATTTGTTTGGTTTAAGGCTTAAAATTTTAATTTTACAACTTGAAGCTTGAATTTTCAAAATTTATACAAATATGACCTTGAGACTTGCATTTTGATCTTTTTGCTTGGAATGTTAATTTGACAAATATGATATAATTTGAGTAGGACATTTCTTACATTGAAAATTATATATTAGAGGGAATAGAATAATTAATGTGAATCTTAAAAGCTTTGTCCTTCCATTTTATATATATATATATATATATATATATATATATATATATATATATATATATATATATATATATATATATATATATATATATATATATATATATATATATATATATATATATATATATACTTATAATCATTTATGCATTTTAATTTTAAGTATTTTTTAATGAAAATTAAACTTGTTATATTTATTTTATATATTATTTGCATCACTTTAATTATCTTAATTATTTTTCTCTTATATAAATATTAATAAATTGAAATCATTTTCTCTTATATAAATACTAATAAATTGAAATCTTAATCATCAAATAACACAGATAAAACAATATAACTTAAAATTTAATTCTTTTAGTTTATAAATAATTATTACTTTTCTATTGAAAAATTTATTTTTTACTTTGCCAAAAAAATAAAATTATTGTAAAAAAATATTTATTAACCAAATCTTTCAAGCAATTGTCTACAAAATTGTCAAAAAGTTATTAATTTTTATAACTTTTCACTTACAAAGTTTCATTTATTCAAATTTTATTTTTTTATTACAAAATATAAATAATATCACTTTCACTTTTTATTTTAATACTTTAAAATTAATTATAATGTAAAAACATCTATAATCTAGATCCACTTAATATCATATAATAACTAATATAATTTAGTGTCTCGGTGAGACGAACTATGACGAGTCCCCCAATTTTGAACATGAAACTTAATAAATATTATTATATTATTTAACTAACTAAATTATATTATAATTTATTTTTTATTAGTTATATAAAAAAAAAATTTCTTAAGGTTGAAAATTAGCAAAACTTTATAATCATAACCTCCTTCCTAACTTAAATATAACAATTTAAATAAAAAATAAAGAACAACTTTTTTGAATAGTGCCCCCAAATAAACCCATAAAAGGACATTGAGTGAAACAATATCCTTTTTATAAAGAGATGGTTCATAAACCCTTATAAAAAAAATTAGGGCGACAAATGAGTCAAGTTGAACTAATCAAATACAATAAAAAAATTTATAAAATGTATTGGATTAAAATTTACTCGTACACGACATAGTTAAAATGAGTTGTTAGAGTCTTACAAGTGTTACGAGAAAATAGGCAAAAGGAAGAGTTTGAAAAGATACTTGTATAATCCATAGATACTTGTATAATCCATAGATACTTGTATAATTCTTTTTTCAATAATTAATGTTTTGCATACTGTCAATTATATGCTAGACTTGAGTAAAAAGATGGCAGTCTTTGTTATCTTGTTCTTAGGTTAAATTTATCTCATGAAGATTTCAAGATAGGTAGACATGGACTTATATATTGTCAAAGTTAAGTTTCTTCCATGATCACTTAGTGTGCATTGGACTAATATAATTTGAAGTTTCATGTTATCTTCTTACAAAATATAAGTGTATTGCATTTTAATGTTTTTACTAGGAATGTTAATTTGGAAAATATGATTAGAATTTGATAATATAAAATTTGATTAAAAAGTTTATATTAAAGAAATTTGAATGATGTGGAACTTACCTCCATAAACAAAGAGATGTCATCTCAATATCTCAGAACTTGAAACTAGTTTACAATTAACTTATCTATAATTGAATTAACATTGTATATTTGAGCATGACCAAGTATAAGTTTTTCTTTTATTCATGAATAGTGTGTGATCAATAAGCTGCATAAACCTATATTTTATCTGAATCATATTTGGCTTCTACTTCTTTATCATTGATAAAAAAAAAACTATTAACGTAATGATGGATGCTTTCTTTTTCTCCTTTATATTGTAGAGGAGTTAGTGTTACAGTCTGAATAGTTTATCTAGTTGAAGGAAGAAGACAATTGAAGATGATAATGATGATAATAGTCTTTGCTTTCTTAATGTTTCATACAAAATTACTTTGGAAACCAATGTTTACTTATGCTAAATGTGTTACATTTTCTCTATTGCTAAAACTATGATTTTTTTTCTTACTTTCTTTTGGACAACTTTGTAAATTGAAGTATTTTCTATTTCAATCAACTCGATTCTCTTTCTCTTTTAACTTATTCATTAATATTATAAACAATTATATTATTTCCTTTCTTTTCATTTAAGGTACAGTATAAAAAAAAATCCTTGAAATATGACATATTTATACAGATTTGTTTGATAATTATTTGAAATATTAAGTTAGTAAAACAAATATGTATGATCTATGGCTTAGTACCAATTTTCAAGAGACCAAAATAGCTATTTGGGTCTTACAATTTGAGTTATTTACTTGATTTAAGGCTCAAAATTGTAATTTTGTAATTGGAGGTTTGAATTTTCAAATTTTGTACAAATATGATCTTGAGACTTGTATTTTGATCTCGTTGCTATAAGTGTTAATTTTACAAATATGATATAATTTGAGTAGGACATTTTTTACACTAAAAATTTTATATTAGATGAAATAGAATAATGTGGATCTTAAAAACTTTGTCCTTCCATCTATGTTTTGGTATATATACTTTTATCACTTAGTTATTTTAATTATTTTTCTCTTATACAAGTACTAATAAAATAAAATTTTAATCATCAAATAACACCATTAAAATATAACTCTCTAAAAAAATTGTGGTTTTCACAAAAAAAAAAAAAAAAAAAAACTCGGGACTCATTAATGGAATGAGTTATGGGTCAAGAAGATATCATTCTGTCATATCACATTTGTTATTCGCTGATAACACGCTCTACAGGTTCAGGTTACGTATAATAATTTTAAACAACTTTGAGATATTTAATATGCTATTCGGTGCATGTTCTGGTCTTTCGAGTTAATTTTAATAAGTCAAACATTTTGTTTTTTCAATTTATGTTTAGAATAGAAGAAGGATGAGGTTGACAAATGTGTTGGGGTTCAAAATTTGTGGTTTTCCGTCAACATATCTTGGTATGTCATTAGATGCTAAATTACGATCCAATGTCTTTTGGGACTCGATTATCACTAAAATGGAATGTAAACTATCTATATGGAAAATTAAAATAATCTTGAAAGGGGTTGGTTAATCCTCATTAAGAGTGTGATAGTAAAAATGGAGAGAATAATGTGTAAATTTATATGGGATCTTCCAACTCATCATTTTATAATCTAATTAGTTGGGATAAGGTTAAATATTTTAAAGATCAAGAAAGTCTAGATATTCGAGATATTATTTTTTTAATAAGGCTCTTCTATCAAAATGGTGTAGTAGATTTGCAATGAAACTGAATAGTCTTTGGACATCGATAATCAAAAGTAAGTATGGTAATGATTGGTCTGGTTGGTTCACCAATATGTCTAATTATTCAGCAGGGTGTAATATTTGGAGGGGAATTTATTTTATGTGAAAAAGTTTTCGTGAGTAGTCTAGATTTATTGTATGGGATTGTTCTTCGATTAGATTTTGGGACGACATTTGATGTATTGTCAAAAGTCTAGCTACGATGTATCCCGAGCTTGCTTCCATTCCTATATGTAGAAATAACACAGTTAAGACATGTTTAATCCTCGATTTAGTGGTTTTGTTAGCCGAATTAGATATAGAATAAGATTAAATATTATGTAGATTTCGTCTCATAATAAAGTTTTATTTTTGGTAGGACGTAATCAAGTGTCACCGTCTAAACAAGACGTTATGCGTTGACAAGATATGTATAATTTTCATATGGGCATTGCTACAAGTTGTTTCCTAAGATAATTCCATATAATTTTTGTTGGGAAAAATGTTTGGAGTCAAAGATTCTATCTAAGATCTCATTCTTTGAATGGAGAATTATTGATGGTGGAATTCTAACGGATAATATATGCATGAAAAAATGTTGTATTATGGCTAGTCGTACATGTCATATAGAGGTTGAATTGACAACTCACTTACTTTTGCATTATCGAGGGGTGACTAGTATTTAGAGTTTTTTGTGGAGTATTATTGGAATTTATTGGGTGTTGCCCGAGTCTTTGGGTAATTGCTAGAAAGTTGGGATTGATACGACCGATATGACAGATCTATATATTTGGGTTAACATACCAATTATTTTTTGGTGGATTATCTGGTTGAAGACAAAACGTCAAACATTTAAGGATTGTAGTCATTCATAATACTATTATTATAACGTTTTTTCTGAAATTAGTTTAGGAAAATCAATAAAGTCTGAGAGAGTTAATCGTTATTTTCAAAGATTTACGAGATCGATAATTTATTGAGTACAATTTTTTTTGTTTCATGTTAGTATTTTTATTGTGATTAAATAATTTTTTGCATTTTTAATATATGTGGATATTTTTCAAAAAAAAATATTTTTAAGTTATTATTTTATTTTTATTTTTTTAGAATACCATCTATGTTTTTAATGTATATGAATTTTATTTTTACTTTGTTAATATTATTTAATTGACATTATGTTTTTTTTAATAATTATTTATTATATATTTTAATATTAAATTAAACACAAAATTATTTTATAAAACAAATTAAATAATTATAAACTACACGAAATGAGTTTCTAATAATGCAATATATATATATATATATATATATATATATATATATATATATATATTATAACTTTAAAAAATAAAATATTAAAATATTAAAAAAAATCAACTAATCAATTTATTTATATTTTTATTGTGTATGCAATGTTCTTTACTTATTAAAAATAATATTTTAATAAGATATGATATTTATCACAATTAAAAATATATATAATTTGAATATATTTAATTCTTAAAAAGTAGGTAAAAATATTGAAAGTTTTATAATAAAATGTTAGACAAATATTAGAAAACATTTTAAGCTAATTAATACATGATTAAATAAAAAATATATATCTTTTAATGTCAATTTCTCCTATTTTAAAATAAATGAATTGAACTGAGTTGATTGACAAATTAGACAATTAGGTAGCTCTTAAAAGTGTTTTATATGAAACATTATTATATATATATATATATATATATATATATATATATATATATATATATATATATATATATATATATATTGTATTTGGCATATATTTCTCTATATTGATGAAAATCCTATTAACTTTCATATAATGATGGTTAATTTCGTTTGTCTTTGATATTGCAAAGCATTTAGTGATCCAGTCTCAATAGACTCTATAGTTTAATGAATATATAACGATAATACCGTTTACATTTTTCACCTTTTCATACCAAATGTCTTCGGGACAACTATTCTTAATTTTTCTAGTTACATTTTCTTTATTGTTATGTGGATTCATTTTATATTTTTTTTTTGGATAACTTGTCAACTCAATATATGTGTTTCCTATATTTAGCACCTCCATTCTTTTATCTTACTAGCATAATTCATGACTATGAATTATTATATATAAACAATTTTATTATTTCTTTCTTTTTTAATTCCTTAAATTACAGTATAGAAAAAAAATAATTCAATTACATGTCTATACAGATTTTTTTAATAATTATTTGAAAAATTAAGTCAGTCAAAAATATGTATGATCTATGCTTAGTACCGAAAAGGCCAAAATAGCTATTTGGGGCTTAGAATTTGAGTTATTTGCTTGATTTAGGGTTCAAAGTTTAAATTTTGCAATTTTAGGCCTGAATTTTCAAAATTTGTCAAATATAATCTTGAGACTTACATTTTGATCTTGTTAATTTGACAAATATGATTATAATTTGAGTAGGAAATTTCTTGCATTGATTTATTCTTTTATCCAACGGATTTTCAGTGTTTTACACTATTTTATATTTTCAAGAAAAATGAAATCCTTGTGGTGTTTTGATCAATATTTGTGTTGTTTCATATGGAGAGTAAAATGGTAACAATTTTGTATCCCGTCATTAAACATTTTTGTCAACATTACCTTGAAGTCCTTACTTATACTAAGATCAATTCTTTGTTATTTCATTGTATTCAATTTAACAAAAAGTCTATATTTAATTTATATAATTTTTTTGGTCTGAAAAAAAAGAGTTTTCGTTGAAGTTTAGATGATTGAGATTTTATATGTTGTACATTTGTAGGGTGAGTAAAATATGTATTAATCTGTGAACTAATCCAAACCAATAAAAAGTTATAAAATGGGTTGGTTCCTACACAAACAAAAATATGAATTGGAATAAAATTTCCGATTCAACCCATTGTAATAGAAGTGGTTAAAATGAGTTGTTACAGTTTTACAAATGTAATGGGCATAGGAAGAGTTTGAAAATATTCAACCCTAGATAGATACTTGTATAATTGTTTTGTCAATAATTAATGTTTTCCTTACTATGAATTGTATGATGGACTTGAGAAAAAAAATGACAATTTTTTTTTATCATGTTCTTGGACTAAATTTATCTCACGAAGACTTCAAGATAGGTAGACATAGATTTATATAGTTTACTCATTGTTAAGTTTCTTCCATGGTCATTTAGTGTGCATGGACTTATATGACCTGAAATTTCATGTCATCTTCTTACAAAATATATGTTATATTACATTTTAATCTTGTTACTAGGAGTGTTAATTTAGAAAATATAATTATAATTTGATAGAGAATTTCTTGGATTAAAAAGTTTATATTACAGAAATATGAATCATTTAGATCTTATCACCACAAACAAAGAGATGTCATCTCAAGATCTCAGAACTTGAAACTAGTTCACTAATAACTTAACTATAATTGAATTAACATTGTATCTCAGATGAGTTAGTATTGCAATCTGAATAGTCTCTAATTTAATGAAGAAGACAAGTGAAGATGGTGATGATAATAATATCTGTCTTCTTAATATTTCATACAAAATGTCTTTAGAAAACAATGTTTACTTTTTCTAAATGTGTTACATTTTTTTATTGTTATAACTGTGATACTTTTTTTCGACAATTTGTAAACTGAAGTGTTTCCTATTTTCAATAAATCTCATTCTCATTCTCTTTATCTTAATAACATAATGATTCATTACTATAATTATTAAAAACAAACTTATCTCGTTTAGAATTAGAAAAAGTACAAGAGATAAGTTTTTAAGTGGATGCCTCTATATGCTATTTAACAATGGTGGGAGGAAATTTGATGTTTGGGTAATACATGATTATGGTAAATTGAGTCTTGGACTAAGTTGTTTTCATTGCCTTTCTAAAGGGTCCAACAGATTTTTAGTGTTTTACACCATTGTATATTTTCAGGAAAAATGAAATCCTTCTGGTGTTTGGATCACAATTGGTGTTTTTTTATGTGGAGAGTAAAGTGATAACAATTTCATATCCTATCATTAAACATTTCTATTAATATTACCTTGAATCCCTCACTTATATTGAGAGCAATTCTTTGTTATTTCATTCCATTCAGATTAACAAAAAGTTTGTATGTTACATAATTTATATAATTTGTGCGGTCTTAAAAAAAAAATTTCGTTGAAGTTTAGGTAGTCATGGATTTTATATTTGGTATGTTTGTAGAGATGAGTAAAATATGTATTAATCTCTGAACTAATCCAAAAAAATAAAAATTTATAGAATGGGTTGGTACCAACCCAAACTAAAAATATGAATTTGATTAAAATTTTATATTCAACCTATTGTAATAAAAGTGATTAAAATGAGTTGTTACAGTTTTACAAATATAATCAAAGGAAGAGTTTGGAATTTCTCACCCCTAGATATATACTTGTATAATTGTTTTTGTAAATAATGAATGTTTTGCTTACTATGAATTGTATGATATACCTGAGCAAACATATGACAATTATTTTTTAATCTTTTTCTTGAACTAAATTTATCTCATTAAAACTTCAACATAGGTAAATATAGACTCATATAGTGTCAAAGTTAAGTTTATTTCAATGTTTGCATTGGGCTGATATGACTTGTAATTTCATGTCATCTTCTTATAAAACATCAAATGCATATTTATTTTGTTGTTAAGAGTGTTAATTTGGCAAAAATAATTTCAAATTGTGAGAGATTGATTTTGACTGAAAAGTTTATATAATAGTGAGATGAATAATGTAGATTTTATCACCCATAAATAAAGAAGCACTATATCATGGGCTCTACTATTTCTTAGGAACCACTTCTGCCACTTCAGCTACCTTAGTGTGTCTAGTGAGTTTGTAAGTTTTTTTTATTAATTAATAGTGTGTGATCAATAATTTACTCAAATTTTGTATTTTATCAATCACATATGACTTATACTTCTCTATCATTGATGAAAATTGTTATAACCGACAAATAATGATGAGTGATTTTTTTTCTTTGATATTGTAGAGGAGTTAGTGTTGTTTTTTTGAATAGTCTTGTTGAACAAGGAAGACAAATGAAGATGGTGATTATAATAGTCTTTGTCTTTTTAATCATTCATACAAAATGCCTTTAAAAAATAATTTTACTCCTAAATGTGTTATATTTTCTTAATTGTTATAAATGTGGATTTTTCTTTCTGATTTTTGGACATGTAAACTGAATATATAAGGGTGTTTCATATTTTTAGTACCTTCATTCTCTTTTTCTTTTTACAATATTATTATTATTATTAATTTCTTAAGGTATAGTATAGCAAAAGTTCCTTCAATTGCATAAATATAAAGATTGTTCCGATAATGATTAAGTCAGTCAAAAAATATGTATGAACTAGCTATGACTTAGTACCAAATTTGAAAGGCCAAAATACTTAATTGGGACTTAGAATTAGAATTATTTGCTTAATTTAGTGCTCAAAATTTAAATTTTGCAATTTGAGGATTGAATTTTCAAATGTACAAATGTGATCTTGAGACTTGCATTTTGATCTTGTTGCTTGAAGTCTTAATTTGACAAATATAATTATAATTTGAGTAGACTTTTCTTGTAATTAAAATTTTTGATTCAACTCATTGTAACAGAAGTGGTAGATATGGTTCTAACAGTCTTACAAGTATTATCGACAGAGGAATAGTTCGAAAATTTTCATTCCTAGATAGATATTTGTATGATTGTTTTGTCAATAATTAATGTTTTGCTTATTGTAAATTGTACACTAGACTTGAGAAAAAATATGACAATCTTTTTAATATTATTTTTGGGTTAAATTTATCTCACGAAAACTTCAAGATAGGTAGACATAAACTCATATAGTGTCAAAATTAAGTTTTTTCTATGTCACTTAGTGTGCATTGGACTAATATGACTTGAAATTTCATTTCATATTCTTACAAAATATCTAAACTTGTATTGTATTTTGATCTTGTTTTTAAAAGTGTTAATTTGACAAATATGATTAGAAATTGTGATAGAGAATTTCGTGGACCAAAAAGTTTATAATAAAGAGAGATGAATCTTATCATAATAAACAAAGAGACACAATCTCATAACTTGAAGCTAGTTACATTTTAACTTATTTATAATTGAATTACACAAAGAAAATGATCAACTTATTTTGAGTTTGGTCAAGAATCTTTGAGCTCAGCTAGGCGTAAGTCTTTCTTTTATTCATGAATAGTGTCATCAATAAGCTACATAAACTTTGTGATCTAGATAGTTTTGGCTTCTAATTCTCTATCATTGATGAAAAACTATTATCCTGCAAATAATTATGGAGGATGGAAGGTGTGTTTTTTTTTATTCTGTAGAGGAGTTAGTATTGCAGTCTTCTTAGTTGAGTTAAGAAGAAAAAGAAGATGATGATAGCTTTTTTTTTTCCTTATCTTTCATACAAAATGCCTTTGAAAAAAGGTTATTACTTTTGCTAAATATGTTATTGTTTTCTTTATTGTTATGACTATGAAAAAAAATATTTTTTATTGTTTTCTTTTGCTCAATTTTCAGTCATCTCTTTTCTCTTTCTTTTTATCTTACTAACATAATGATTCATGAAAATGGATTATTATATATAAATAATTTTATGATTTCTTCCTTTTTAATTGTGGATTAATATTACAATTCAAACCATAATGTCATGTTTTCTATTTTATGATTGTAGGATGATTTACTTTAAAAAAAACAAATTTATATTTAAAAATTAAAAAATAAAGTTATTATTTATTAATTATAATATAAAACATTTTTTTTAATTTTGTAGTGTTTAAAATTAGCTTGACCATAAGTTCCATGAAACTTAAATAAAACAATTTAAATAAAAAATAAAGAACATTTTTTTCAACAAAATTTCAAATTTTGGGAC
This sequence comes from Impatiens glandulifera, assembly GCF_907164915.1. Lineage (NCBI taxonomy): Eukaryota > Viridiplantae > Streptophyta > Magnoliopsida > Ericales > Balsaminaceae > Impatiens > Impatiens glandulifera. Next base: position 52,881,080 of record NC_061863.1, on the reverse strand, counting down.
TACACATAACAATTTACTTATTATTATTTTTATATATAATTAAGTATTTTATAATTAGTTAATTTTAAGAAATTATATATTTTAATATAAAATTAATTAAAAAATAATAATAAATAGATAACACTATAAAAAAATTATAGTTACAAAATTAATTAATTTAAATAAATAAATAAATAATAACTTAATTTTTTAATTTCTAAATATAAATTTGTTTTTATAAAAGTAAAATCGTTTAGAATCGTAAAATCAAAATTATTTATAAACTCGTAAAATCTTAATACCGTAAATTTAAAATCGTAAAAGTTTACCTATTAAGAGTTTACTTAAAATTAGACTCGTTAACCTAATGTGAAATCGTAAGATTTTAAGAGTCAAATCAAGATTTTAACCGCCATTAATGATATGTATGACATCGCTTTACATAAAAATTATGGCTTATAAAAAAATAAAAACTTAAAAAGAAGAGTGCAAACTAGCCATTAGAGACGGACCCAGAATTTATAATTGGGTGGGCTTAAAAAAAATAGGATAGGCTTAAAAAATAACAAGAAAATTTTAGATTAAACGAGTTTATAAAAGTATGTTTTACAAAAAAAACAATAATTATATAAAAAAAACAGTGCATTATATTATTTTTTTAAAGAAATTAACGTGCGATGTCACATATTTACCATAAAAAATACAAAATAATTTTTATTTTTATTTTTTTTCGGGGTGATATAAATCCGTCATTATTAGCAACTTTTAGACAAAAAAAATTATTACTGAAAATAATAGTCTCAAACTCCCAACAACTAGAGCGGTCAAACGGCCAAACCCATGGCGGGGAGGGCCTACCCACCAAAACCCATCGTTTGAAGGGTCGACGGCGGGCCGGCCCAACATCCCGGCGGGCTAAAAATCTCCAACCCAACCCAATGTGGGTTTCGGGTTAAGCGGGCAAGCCCGCGGGTTGTCTCTCTACAAATAAAAATAAAAAAAAAATTATTAATAGTTTTAGAAAACAAGAGTTCAAACATGATCAAATAGTCATAATACAAACCAAACAAGAGTCTTGTTTATCCTTATACATTAATTGACCAAATAGTTCAACAAAGTAACAAAAATTTGAAAAATTCATAAAATAGAAATTTCAGTAAAGTCAACATATTTTAAATAGCATCAATCGAGATATAATCCATGTCAAATCCTTCTCCTTCGTCGCTTTTATCTTCAATGTTTGCATCAGCATCCTCTAGAACATTTGATCCTTGTTTGGACAATATTGATATAACTATTACGTTGCCTTCTTAATTTTTATCTACATATGAATTACACAAAAATGAAACTTGATGTCCCATAATGTTTACCCACGCATTTATACTATTTTTTGCATCCATTACATTCGGCTTTTATTATATTATTAATACCTTTCATTTTCTTAAAATACATCCAAATATAGAATATTCTCTAGACTTTTTAGATGATCATTCATCATGTTTAGAACTTTCAAATTCATCAACATCCAAATTAATATCTTGATTTTGAGAGGAGTCCATTTCGAAAATAAATATGTTATTTAACATATTATTAAGTTTCAGACTTTCAGTGTGAAATTCTGGACTGGACCAAGTTTGAATCCATGAATCCTTAGGTGTGAACGAGAGAAAAAATGCGGAACAAATAAATAGTGTGAGTCTCATGATGATTTATCCTAAAATTTCATACGAATGGTCTTTTTACTACATGAAAATGTATATACCAAACCCTAAATTGCGCAACCATTTATATATTTAATAAAAATAAGGCTTTTATTTTTTTAAACATCACATCTTGTCAGTGTTTGATAAGTTGAATAGTATACTTTAAGTGGGATACGGAGTCCCCTACATTACCCTGATTTTTCGTCACTTTACTTTCGTCTTTCATTTTTAGTCTCTTCTCCAGAATTAATCTAGGCACTCTGAATCGACCGCCGACCCTATCCATGGACATCCAGACCGATCCAAGGATCGAGAGAGAAAGCGGTGCAATTTTATTCAAACAATTTATAGTTTTTCTTGGAATTTCTTGTAAGCCATGGTTTTATTTATTTAGTTTTTTTTTGTGTTTGTCTTTTGGCATGTAACTTCTTTTATACATATTTAATTTTTTTCCTTGGGTATATTCTTCATATTATCACATTCTTTGCGAATCTTGTAATTTAGAGAAATGATTTGTTTTTATAAAAATCAAAGTTAGTCTACCAATTAATATACCCAAAATTAGTATTTACTTAAGAAGAAAAATAATTTAAAAGTTTGAACAAACCATTAAATATTAATGGCCTTAGTATTTTTAGAAGTAAATTCATAGAACAACATTTAATATTTTGTTAAAACAACGGGTGGAGAGTAAAACATACTTTTTTTTTAAGATTACAATAATTAATATTGTAAATTTGTAAGAATCCTCATTTAAATAAATATGTAATACTCTTAGGATCTGTTTGGTATAGTAAAAAAAAAATATATATATATATATATATATATATAAATATATAAATCAATGTAATATGATATAAACCAGGGTCGTTTAAAAATAATTATAAAAATTATATAAAAGAATGAATGTCTACACTGTCACAAAACATAATAAGTTTAACAATTCGAGTAACAACAATGAAAACATAAAAAAATAAAATATAAAAGCACCAACGCAAATACATTTTTTTTTATGAACTATATAAAATTTTAAGAGCGGTAAATAACGGAATCAAAAATTTATACGCGCCAATTACCCATTTACCGTTTATTGATCCTATAAAATTTGGTGCGTAATTTCATCTTAAATATATATATCATTAAAGAGATTATATAAATAAAAGAAACATTTGAAGATTAGTATTAGAATGAACAATTTCTTAATTAGTAGTCTAACATATTCATAGCTTATTTTTAATGTTTTAGATTGATTAGATGCTTACTTATTATATTATATTAATTCATCTATTTTATCTGGTGAAAATCAAGTAAAGTCGTCAAGTAATACAAATTTGATTCAATAAAAATAAAGAGACATTAGATTAACATTAAGATAGATTCCACAATAGAAAGGTCTTTCTATGTCTCCTAGATCCTAGCTAGGTAATTGACTTAATTTGTTGGCAGCTCTCTCATGGATTTCCTTTTCTTGGGCGGCAGTAAACAGTCTAGGAGTGGGCGGCGGCTGGTGTTGGTTGTCTCCGGCTGGAGGTGGTCGCTGGCGGCGCAGGTGAAGACGTCCGGCTCAGGTGTACGGAATTGGAGGGATCCGTTGGTAGGACTATTATTAACTTCTTCGTCTTCTTCTTCTTCTTCGACCGGATTCTTCATCGATACTTTCGCAGCCATATCTCAATATTTTTTACTCTCACAGATGACAGCTTATTAAACCCTAATACATTATCATAAAACTATTTCCTTTTCCTTTCTTCTTCTTATTTTCTTCCTATTCTGATATTTTACGGTTAATCTATTACACATTTTTTAATATTTTAATTTAATTTAAATGTATAAGAAATTGAGAAAATATATATGGAATAAGATCTTGTTTTGGGCGGCAGATTCAATTGTTCACATTTTACTTAAATATTTTGACGCGTTGCCTGTGTCATTAATAATTGAGAACTCTCATATACGTTGATGAATTCTAAACATTGAATTCTCTTTCGTCATCAGTCATTTAACAATCATTTTCATAAAGAATGGAGAACATTTAATCGAGAAATGTTCCGGTCTCTAAAACTTATATGTTCTCATGAGGGTGAAACACATCTAGGGTCGTTAACAGAAATGTCACAAAACATGAGAAACCCATGAATTGGGAGAAAGACTCTGAAAAAAAATCACAAAATGGTAGGCATGATGTTTGTGTATAAAGAAATAAAATTTCACTGATAAGAGAACTTATATAAAAACTTTTACAAAAAATGATGATGATACAACTAAAAGAGGTAAAATGAGGCTACCGAAGCCATTAAGAAAAAATAATTGAAGATAACCGAATCAAAATATTAGAGAAAATGAAGAAAAATCTCCACAACTAACAAAGTTATGATAGAAAAAAATGAAATATAATAATTTATGCTAGAGGAGTCAAAGAAAATAAAAGGAAATCCGTTTAAATGCATATGATGCACTTTTGTTAACTTTTACGTGGAGCACTTAGAATTTTAGACATCACACTTTCATTAATTTTCAAGTGGAATAATTAATTCTTTGGATATAACACTTTTGTTAATTACGTGGAGATATCACACTTTCATTAACTTTCATGCGGAACAATTAAATTTTTAGATGTCACACTTTCGATAACTTTCACGTTGAACAATTAGATAAATTTTTGGACATTATACTTCCACGTTAACTTTAACGTGAAATAGCGAGATTTTTGGACATTGTACATATGTTAACTTTTACGTGGAGCAATTAAATTTTTGGATATCACACTTTTATCAACTTTCACATGAAATAATTCGATTTTTGGATATCACACTTTTGTTAACTTGCATGTAAAACAATTTAAATTTTTGGATATCACACTTTTCTTAATTTTCACTTAAAACCATTAGATTTTTGGCCATCACAAGTTTTTAATTTTTTTATGTTGAGAAACTAATTTATGGTAACTCAAGTTATGATTTAATTTTATTGATTTTAATTCTATCTTTATTAAATATGAAAAAAAATTATATTACAATTGTTAATGAAAATACAATATTTGTATATCATTATTTTTAATGAAAACACACTAATTTTAAAAATGAAACAAATGATTATTTAAATAAAACAAATATAATATATATATATATATATATATATATATATATATATATATATATATATATAATAATGCTTAAATCTAGTTTGTGGGATCGAGATAGAGATAGAGATAGGGGATTAATTTGGATCTTGGTGTGAGTTAAAATGGGTATGACCCGTATGGGTTAAACCATTTCTCGATTTGAAAAAAAAAACGAATAATATATATTTTTTTCTTCTCTCATTTATTTTTATAACTAACAACCAATGAAATATATAATAACTTTAACAATGTAAGAATTAATAAATTTTATAAATAAAAATTTAATTATACTAAAATAATAAAATTTATTATATACTAAAAAAATTACAAATATATATATATATATATATATATATATATATATATATATATATATAAATATTTAATAATATAAAAAGTTACATATCTAAAACTTAAATAAAACACATAATCAATAGTAACAATTTAATAATTAATAAATTTTAAAAATAAAAAAATAATTATATTAAATAATAAGTGTTTATTATATATTTTAAAAATACAGATTTATATATTTAAATAATTAATAATAAAAAAAATTGAACTTTTTTCTATAACTTATATGAATGAAAGCAGAGTGTAATTAATTAGGTAAATAATTAAAAAAAAAATTATATTAAATTATTTTTATTTTTATTATAAATATAAATAAATAAAATTAATAAAATATTTTATTATTTTCTCTCGTTTAATTAATAAATGAAATATATAATAATCTTAAAAAAAAGATAAGAGTTAATAAATTTTAAAAATAAAATTTTAATTTAATTATATTAAATTAATAAATATTTATTATATATTATAAAATTTCAAATATATATATTTTTTATTTTAATAATAAATATAAATTATTTAATTAATTAATTAATATTTCAAATTTTATTTTAAAATAATATTAAAATATTGGCATTAATATTATAATAATAATTAATTCATTATATATATTTAAAAATAAAAATTTAATTAAAATATATTAAAATAATACGTATTATTAATATTTTAAAAAATACCATATATATATTTGAATAGTTAAAGTCGTAATATATTTTAAACTAAAATAATAATTTATATATATAATTATATATTAAAATTTAAAAATATTTATTCTAAATTTCTAAATAATTTATTAAAAATTATAAAAATGCCATTATAAAAATAGTGATTCAAATGCCATTATAAAAATTTTCAAACAAGACTAGGTGGAAATTTTAGAGTTTAAATTATAAATATTAAAATAATAATGATGTTTAGCTGGTTGCATATTTTAGTTATGATCTCTTAATAATGATTATTTTTTTAAAGCTGCAAAAATATGTCAACATTATCCTTGAATGGTTGTGGATCAACTTTAATATATATTTTAGTTATGCAATTAAACACTTATTTTTTATTATGAATTTTATTTAAAAAATGTTGACAAATGATTTTAGGGATTTTAATTTTATTTTTTTAAAAAAATTAATTATATTTAAATAAAATATATTTTAATTAATGAAATGTTGAATGGATGAATTTATAAAATGATATTTAATTGTCATTTGATTAAAAGAATAACTAAACTAAGCGTAGTATTATATTTTTTTTTAAACTAAACCAAGCTAGTATTATAACATTTTTTTTATTCACAAGTGTTTTTTTAATAGTCTATTATTAAAAAGACATTTATATTAAAATATGAGGAGGATATAGAGGAAATTCGGAAAAGGTTGGAAAAAATAAAAAATGAAAAAAAAATTAGTCACCCAAATTTCTTCTCAATCATTTCTTAAGTATGTAAAAAAAAAATATGAAGAGAGGGAAAAGTTAAATTATTTTATTTTATCATTAAATAGATTACCCATACTATTTCTTTCTTGTTCTTTCCCAAATTTTCTCCCAAATTCTTTCATGTATATCCAACCATGTTTCTCAAATCTAACACAATTCAAATTTGCACTAAATTATAAATTATAGATATCAACAATAATATAGGCCAGACCTGGTTCTCTTTATATTTTTAAAAAATTTATCTAAAATTAATTTTCTAATCAATTGTTTCTCAACAAATCTATAATATATATATATATATATATATATATATAAAAAATTTATTTTAAATTATATATATTTATATATTTTAATCAAATTAATATTGTAAAATTATTATTAAAATATATAATATAAAATTAGTTAATTAAAAAAATTAATAATGAAAAAATAAATTAAAAGTTAAAGTAATTAATTCAAATATATTAATAAGATATTTATTAATAAAATTTAAAATAATTTTTGAATATTTTCTATTTTATTATAAATAAATTAGCTGGGGTTTTGATTTTAATATAAATAAATTAATAAATTTTTAATATATTTTTGATTTTAATATAAATAAATTAACAGGATAAATAATTTTGAATATATATTTCTATTTTAATATAAATAAATTAGCGGGGTAAATATTTTTGAATATATTTTTTTCTATTTTTGATAAATAATTTTTGAATATAATTTTCTATTTTAATACAAATAAATTAAAATAAATTAGCTGATAAATAATTTTGAAAATATTTTTTTATTTTAATACAAAAAATAAAATTAGGGATAAATAATTTTGAATATATTTTTCTATTTTAATACAAATAAATTAACGGGATAAATAATTTTTTGAATATATTTTTCTATTTTAATACAATTAAATTTTCTAGATAAATATTTTTGAATATATTTTCTATTTTAATATAAATAAATTAATTGTATAAATAATTTTGAATATATATTTTTTTATTTTAATATAAATAAATTAGGAATAAATAAATTTTGAATATATTTTTTAATTTTAATATAAATAAATTACCGGATATATAATATTTCAATATAATTTTCTAATTTAATACAATAATAAGCGGGATAAATAATTTTTTAATATATTTTCTATTTTAATACAAATAAATAAATAAATTAGCGGATAAATAACTTTAGAATAAAATTTTATATTTTAATATAATTAAATTAGTGGATAAATATTTTTGAATATATTTTCTATTTTAATATAAATAAATTAACTGTATAAATAATTTTTGAATATATATATTTTTTATTTAAATATAAATAAATTAGCGGGAATAAATAAATTTTGAATATATTTTTTAATTTTAATATAAATAAATTAGCGGCATATATAATATTTCAATATAATTTTCTAATTTAATACAAAGTAATTAGCGGGATAAATAATTTTTTAATATATTTTCTATTTTAATAAAAATAAATTAGCGGGATAAATAATTTTAGAATATAATTTTCTATTTTAATATAAATTAATTTAGTGGAATAAATAAATTTTGAAAATATTTTTCATTTTTAATACAAATAAATTAGCGGTATATAGATAATTTTTTAATATATTTTTTTCTTTATATTTTTAGATAAATAATTTTTGAGTATATTTTTTTATTTTAATACATATAAATTAGCTGAATAAATAATTTAAATTAGCAGGAATAAATAAATTTTGAATATATTTTTCAATTTTAATACAAATAAATTAGCGGGATATATAATATTTCAATATAACTTTCTAATTTAATACAAAGTAATTAGCGGGATAAATAATTTTTTAATATATTTTCTATTTTAATATAAATAAATTAGCGGGATAAATAATTTTAGAATATAATTTTCTATTTTAATATAAAGTAATTTAGCGGAATAAATAAATTTTGAAAATATTTTTCTTTTTTAATACAAATAAATTTAGATAAATAATTTTTGAATATATTTTTCTATTTTAATACATATAAATTAGCTGAATAAATAATTTTGAATATATTTTTCTATTTTAATACAAATAAATTAGGAGATAAATAATTTTGAATATATTTTTCTATTTTAATACAAATAAATTAACGGATAAATAATTTTTTGAATATATTTTTCTATTTTAATACAAATAAATTAACGGATAAATAATTTTGAATATATTTTTCTATTTTAATACAAATAAATTAACGGATAAATAATTTTTTGAATATATTTTTCTATTCTAATACAATTAAATTAGTGGATAAATATTTTTGAATATATTTTCTATTTTAATATAAATAAATTAGCTGTATAAATAATTTTTGAATATATACATTTTTTATTTAAATATAAATAATTTTTGAATATATTTTTTTATTTTAATACAAATAAATTAGCGGGATATATAATATTTCAATATAATTTTCTAATTTAATACAAAATAATTAGCGGGATAAATAATTTTTTAATATATTTTCTATTTTAATACAAATAAATTAGCGGGATAAATAATTTTAGAATATATTTTCTATTTTAATATAAAATAATTTAGTGGAATAAATAAATTTTGAAAATATTTTTCTTTTTTAATACAAATAAATTAATGGGATAGATAATTTTTTAATACATTTTTTTTCTTTATATTTTTAGATAAATAATTTTTGAATATATTTTTCTATTTTAATACATATAAATTAGTTGAATAAATAATTTTGAATATATTTTTCTATTTTAATACAAATAAATTAAGGGGATAAATAATTTTGAATATATTTTTCTATTTTAATACAAATAAATTAACGGATAAATAATTTTTTGAATATATTTTTCTATTTTAATACAATTAAATTAGTGGATAAATATTTTTTTAATATATTTTCTATTTTAATATAAATAAATTAGCTGTATAAATAATTTTTGAATATATATATTTTTTATTTAAATATAAATAAATTAGCGGGAATAATTAAATTTTGAATATATTTTTAATTTTAATACAAATAAATTAGCGGGATATATAAAATTTAATACAAAGTAATTAGCTGGATAAATAATTTTTAAATATTTTTGTATTTTAATATAAATAAATTAGAGGGATAAATAAGTTTTGAAAATATTTTTTATTTTAATACAAATAGATTAGCGGGATAAATAATTTTAGAATATAATTTTCTATTTTAATATAAATAATTTAGCGGGATAAATAAGTTTTGAAAATATTTTTCTATTTTAATACAAATAAATTAGCTTTTTGAATATATTTTCTATTTTAATACAAATAAATTAGTGGGATAAATAATTTTAGAATATAATTTTCTATTTTAATATAAAGTAATTTAGCGGGATAAATAAGTTTTGAAAATATTTTTCGTTTTTAATATAAATAAATTAACGGGATAGATAATTTTTTAATATATTTTCTATTTTAATACAAATAGATTAGCGGGATAAATAATTTTAGAATATAATTTTCTATTTTAATATAAATAATTTAGCGGGATAAATAATTTGTAAATCAAATAATTTTCTATTTTAATATAAATAATTTAGCGGGATAAATAATTTGTAAATCAAACAAGGCATTATAACTTCTACAACAACTAGTATTTAAGAAAAACTAAGGCACTTGAATCTTCACTCTCTATCCTCTCTGGGTCTTTTACGAAAGTTTATCATCTTTCTCCTCCGATTGATTGGTACGCTTTGTTCTTCAAATTATATTTTTTTTTCTAATCGTAATCTTATTTCTTCGTATTCTCTAAATTGCCATGTTTTTTTCATTTGTTTACTCATCAGTTTCAATTTGCATTTTAGACTAGTCACGTTGATTTGATTAACTGCGTGCTGTCTCAAAAAACGTTCATACGAAATGAGTCTCTTCTAGTCACTTGAACTTTTTTAAGATTTCACTCCGCGTCTGGGTTTGTTGTTATTTCATTTTGTTGTTACCCTCACTCACATACATCAATTATAATGACCCACGTGATTTTTTTGCAGAAAAAAATAGTTCAAAGAAAAGGTAATGGCACCAAACTCAAGGACTGCAAGAGCACTTGGGGCAATGAAGGATTTGGGTATCCCTGAGGATAAAACAAAACCAGTATTAAAAAGACTCCTACAAATCTATAAAAGAAAATGGGAGTTTATTGAGCAAGAAAACTATAGAGCCCTGGCTGATTGTATATTTGATGAAGATGCAGAGCAGGTCACTCCTGAAACCAATGATGTATGTTTATGTTTCTCATGTTTTGTTTGTTAAGATATTTATCTCCATAAGTTACTGAAAACTTGTGCCTTTATTTTATTTATGGTTAACATGTTATTATTTTAAATGTGAAGGAATCTGATGAGACTGGTCAAAGACCATTGAAGAAACTATGTACACAACATTCAGACAATCCTAAAGTCTCGACGAATGAAAATCGTATATATTGGACAAGAAGCAGAGGAAAACATGCGTCCAATACATTTCAGAAAGGTGCGTCTAACAGAAGTAAACTAGTTTTCATAAGGGTAACATCACCTGATTAAGTTTGTACTACAGCAGGCTACAGGAGCAATAGCAATGGCAATGACAAGGGAAAGGTAGTTCTTTCTGATGAAGATGAAACTGGGCTGGCAGAAATTGAAGAAATCACCGATGGCACGGTCCAAATGATTCTTCCAGTTTCTGTGATTCATTCAGGTGCATTTAATGAGATCTCATTGTTTAGACTGCTCACAATTATTTTCCCTTTCGGGAAACTGTGCTTGTGTAGTTATAATTTATTGATATTTTTTTTATGAAGATGGGGACATTTCAAACCTAAGTCCCCCAATGCCCCAGAGTATCGAAGATGCCCAAGTTCTCGGAAAGCTTGATAAAGTTTCCATCAACGAAAAACTAACGGCAGATCTTGTATTTTGTGAAGAACTGGATCCAATGTAAAGTTCCCTCAAAATATCTATTTTTTAAAATTTTGTAATACCAAATAAAGTAATGTAGGTTCTTAATATGTTTTTTTAGGGAAAAACTTTACGTCGGCCCAAATTCCAGTTTATCACGTCAAGCTTTTAGAACACTACAAGAAAATGTCAAAGTTGACAGTGAAGTAGTTGATGTTTGGGCCAATATTTTAAACATCAATTTTACAAGACAGCCAAGACATGAAACACGAAAATTTTGTTTCACAACAATGTCCTATGTAAGTAATTATAATGGCTCTATTTTATGTTTTATGTTAAATGTTCATTTGATTGATATTTAGAATTTATTTGTAGGTGATACAACAATATGATCTTAGTTTATTTAATAGGATACTCGATGCCGAAATGACTCAGTTTAACATATCAAGAGAATTTCTCGATTCTACTGACCTTGTAAGTAAAAAATTTAAATAACGAAATTAGTTTATGTTTTATGCACTGATAATCAATAACTCTGTTTTTTCAGATATTTCTTCCGGTAATCCGCAACGAACATTTTTATATTATTTGTATAAATATGATTAAACAGAAAATAGAAATAATTGACAACAGGCCACTTCCACGTGGTATTAAGTACATGGATAAGTATACTAATATAAGTCAGCATATAGATCTATTTGTTAGATTTTTAGCTGAAATAGGTTCTCCCTTAGCTGTTCTAGTCAAGAAATTCAAAATAAATGTCGTGAAAATGCCGTGGCAAGATGCTTCAAACAACACATGTTGTGGAGTCTATTGTATGAGGCATCTAGAAACATATACAGGTGATGCCACAAAATGGGAATGTGACATCACTCTCGAAAATGTAAGTATAAAACATATTATTTATTGTCACTTCTTTATTGATATTCTTATATATTTTTATTTTTATTTTTATTTTGAAGGCTTCAGAAGCACTAAGTACTCTACGGATAAAATACATTCATAGGATTCTAAACTCGGAGTTGAACAGTAAAAGAAAAAATATATTTAAATTATCTAAAGATTTGTATCATGATTATTCATGATTATGTATCAACAAAATATTATGTTATTATAATTTAGTCTTATATTTATTAAATTATTAATTGTATATATTTTTATTATTCAATCAATTTTATATTAACAAAATATGATGTTATTAAATTTCTGTCTTGTTAATTTTAAATTATAAAAAAAATGGATGATAGCAATATTATTTATAGGCTATAAAATTACTATAATTAAATAATTAAATAAATGAATGATGAATAATCATTATTGAGTCATAATTAACACCTAACAACCTATTTAAAAAGCAAAAAAGAGAAAGCTTTTTTTTTATTAATTAATACTATCTTCAAACTAATGATTTACATGAGTGTGAATCATTTTACATGAAGGTGTAAATTATTGTAAACACGATAATTGTTGTACTAACGCTCTCGTGTAAAATGTGAATTACACGAGAATAATTGTACATCGATCTCGTGTAAAACGCACATTACACGAGAGTTATTGTACATAGCTCTCGTGTAAAGCGTGCATTACACGATACCTGTAAAACGTTCTCGTGTAAAACGTGCATTACAGTATAATTGTTGTATAAAAGAGTTTCCCGCTCGCACAATTCCCATTTCATCTTGCACTGTCTCTCTCTACGCTCGGTCGTGTCTCTTTGATTTTTCTTCTTCTTTTCCGTTTAATCACGGGTTCTTTTCCTTCCGTTAACCTATGATCCTCGACTGAAGCTCTTTTAAAGAGAAAATAATACGTTTAATCACAATCGTTTCGGTTTTTTTTCTCATTTCAATGTTCTTTTGAAGTTTTAGATTTTATTTCTTATTTCTTTTGAAGCTTTACGTTTATCTCTCATTTCATAATTAGTAATCACATAAACAAATCATTGTGTTCGATGAAGAAATCGAAAGATAAAAATGGGAGGTAATTTTCAAACTGTATTTATGTACCATTGATAAACAAAACTGAAATTCAAAAAATTGTATTGTATTTTAAAATTGTATTTATGTAAAACGTTTCACACCTTTGTTTATGTAAATCTTTTAACACTTTCTTCTATTTATTTGATTTCATTTGTAGTGTTCAAGTAAAAAATACATGAGTAGGAGTAATTAAGCAAACCTTCTACATCAAATAAGCATTACACGCCCTTGGAAATACTAGCAACAACAGCTCATGAAGAGTCTATTGTGCATCCTCTTAATAAAGAAAGTTTTCAACAAAGAAAACTCCAATATTTAAGACCCGAACCTCTTCAATGGGCATTCACAATCTCGTTCAAAAATTATTCGAAAAACAAAAAGATGCAGTGAGGGCCATTGGATTTGATTCCCTTCTTTCATTGGGCGTATAAAATTTTTAGTTCAATTCTCCCAAAGCATTATGAGACTCTTCAACTCTAGAAGGAGAGTCATCCTTTAGAATAGTGAAGAAGATGTACAGATTGAAGATGGCAACTTTGTGGATGATAACCAGATTTGGGTGGATAAGAAAAACCTATTACAAAATAAAAACAAACAAAATATCATGAAATCTACACTCTTCGTAAATGAAAGAGGTGTGCTCACTAAAGGGCCAAGGAAGCTTTTTTATATGTTGTATATTTGCAGGAGTGAGTAGAATATGTATTATTATGTGAACTAATCAAATCCAATAAAAAAAGTTATAAAATGTATTGGATTAAAATTTACTTGTAAGGAAAATAGACAAAAAGGAAGAGTTTGAAATTTCTTACCCTTAGATAGATATTGTATAATTCTTTTTTCAATAATTAATGTTTTGCATATTGTCAATTATATGCTAGACTTGAACAAAAAGATGATAGTCTTTTTTATCTTGTTATTGGGCTAAATTTATCTCATGAAGATTTCAAGATAGGTAGACATAGACTCACATATTGTCAAAGTTAAGTTTCTTCCATGATCACTTAGTGTGCATTAGACTAATATAATTTGAAGTTTCATGTCATCTTCTTACAATAGATAAGTGTATTGCATTTTAATCTTCTTGCTAGGATTGTTAATATGGAAAATATGATTATAATTTGATAGAGAATTTTTTGATTAAAAAGTTTATATTAAAGAAATTTGAATCATGTGGATCTTACCACCATAAACAAGAGATGTCATCTTAATATCTCAGAACTTGAAACTAGTTTACAGTTAACTTATCTATATTTGAATTAACATCGTATCTTTGAGTTCGACTAGGTATAAGTCTCTGTTTTATTCATGAATAGTGTGTGATCAATAATCTGCATAAACTTTATGTTTTACGTGGATCATATTTGGTTTCTACTTCTTTATCATGGATAAAAAAAACTATTAACATAATAATTGGTGTTTTCTTTTTTCCTTTGATATTGCAGAGGAATTAGTGTTGCAGTCTGAATAGTTTCTCTAGTTGAAGGAAGAAGACAAGTGAAGATGATGATGATAATAGTCTTTGCTTTCTTAATGTTTCTTAATGTTTCATACTTATGCTAAATGTATTACATTTTCTTTATTGTTATAACTATGCTTTTTTTATTTTACTTTCTTTTGGACAACTTTATAAACTGAAGTGTTTTCTATTTTCATTAAACTTTGTTCTCTTTTTTTTTTTATCTTACTAACATCATGATTCATTACTAGGATTATTATATATAAACAATTTTATTATTTCCTTTCATTTCATTTAAGGTACAGTGAAAAAAATCCTTGAAACATTACATATTTATACATATTTGTTTGATAATTATTTGAAATATTAAGTTAGTAAAACAAATATGAATGATCTATGGCTTAGTATCAATTTTCAAGAGACCAAAATAGCTATTTGGGTCTTAAATTTTGAGTTATTTACTTGATTTAAGGCTCAAAATTTTAATTTTGTAATTTGAGGTTTGAATTTTCAAAATTTTGTACAAATATGATTTTGAGACTTGCATTTTGATCTGGTTGCTAGAAGTGTTAATTTGAAAAATATGATATAATTTGAGTAGGACATTTCTTAAACTGAATTTTTTATATTAGATGAAATAGAATAATGTGGATATTAAAAACTTTGTCCTTCCATCTATGTTTTGTTATATATATATATATATATATATATATACTTTTATCACTTAATTTATCTTAATTATTTTTCTCTTATATAAATACTGATAAAATACAAAATTGAAATATGAGATAAGTTTTTATGAGATAAGTTTTTATGCAGGTTTATGGAAAAACTGGGTCTTGGACTAAGTTGTTTTTATTACCCTTTCTAAAGGATCCAATGGATTTCTAGTGTTTTACACCGTTGTATATTTTAAGGAAAATGAAATCCTTTGGAGAACAATTGGTGTTGTTTCATTAGGAGATTGATGAAATGGTAAAAGATTACTTTTATTCAAATTCTTTGTTATTTCGTTACATTCAGTTTAACAAAAAAAATATGTGTTTTACTTAAATCATATAATTTGTGTGGTCTTGAAGTTAGTGTACACAATAAATAAAGAGACACAATGTAATATTTTGGAACTAATTTATAATTGAATTAACATTATCAACTAATTCTGAGTTTGGTCAAGTATCTTTAGCTCCACTAAGTGTAAGTTTTTTTTATTAATGAATAGTGTGTGATCAATAAGTTACACAAACTGGATCGTATTTGACTTATATTTCTCTATCATCGATGAAAATTCTTGTAACCTGCAAGTAATGATGAGTCATTTCCTTTTTCTTATTCTTTTGATTATGCAGAGTAGTCAGAGTTGCAGTTTCAATAGTCCTTGTAGTTGAACAGAAAAACAAGTGAAAATGATGATGATAATAACATTTTTTTTCTTTTAATCTTTCATATAAAATGTCTTTGGAAACAATTGTTACTTTTCCTAAATGTGTTACATTTTTTTTATTGTTATAACTGTGGATTTTTTTTGTTGACAACTTAAACTGAATTGTTTCCTATTTTAGTAACCTCCATTCATGATTCATGATTATGGATTATTATATATAAATAATTTTATTATTATTATATTTATATATATATATATATATATATATTAATTTCTTAAGTTACAATTCAGCAAAAAAAATCCTTCAATTACATATGTATAAAGATTTTTTTTATAATATTTGAAATATTATGTCAGTATGTATATATGATTTACTTCTTAATTAGTACCAATTTTGAAAAGGCCAAAATAACTATTTGGGGAATGGATTTTGAGTTATTTGCCTTATTTAGGGTTCAAAATTATAATTTTGCAATTTGAGGCTTGATTTTTTTTAATTTGTACAAATATGATCTTGAGACTTGCATTTTGAACTTGTTGCTTGGAATGATAATTTGACAAATATGATTATAATTTGAGTATACCTTTCTTGCATTGAAATTCCGATTTAACCTATTGTACCAGAAGTGATAAAAAAAATATGTTGTAACAATCTTACAAGTGTTATGGGCATAAAAAGAGTTTTAGAATTTTCATCCCTAGATAGATACTTGTATAATTGTTTTGTCAATAATTAATGTTTTTCTTATTCTCAATTGTATACTAGACTTGAGCAGAAAAATGATAATCTTTTTTATCTTGTTATTGGGGCTAACGAAGACTTTAAAATAGGTAGACATAGACTCATATATTGTCGAAGTTAAGTTTCTTTCATTGGACTAATATGATCTGACATTTTACAAAATATATAGTTGTATTGTATTTTGATCTTGTTGCTATGAGTGTTAATTTGACAAATATGATTTGAATTTGTGATTGAAAATTTCTTGGACTGTACACTTCATATTAAAGAGAGATGAATCATGTGGATCTTATCATCATAAACAAAAAGACATCATCTTAGAACTTGAAGCTAGTTATTGTTTAACTTATTCATAAATAGTGCATGTGATAAATAAGTTACACAAACTTTGTGTTTTATCTCTATTGTATTGATGAAAATCCTATTAACTTTAATGTAACGATGGTTAATTTCGTTTTTCTTTGATATTGCAAAGCATTTAGTGGTCAAGTCTCAATAGACTCTATAGTTTAATGAAGAAAACAAATGAAAATATGATGATAATACCGTTTACATTTTTAACTTTTCATACAAAATGTCTTCGGACAACTATTATTAATTTTAACAATATGGATTCTTTTTATATTTTTTTGGATAACTTGTCAACTCAGTATATGTGTTTCTTATATTTAGTACCTCCATTCTCTTTATCTTACTAGCATAATTCATGACTATGAATTATTATATATAAATAATTTTATTATTTCTTTCTTTTTAATTTCTTAATTAAATTACAGTATAGCAAAAAAATCCTTCAATTACATGTCTATACAGATTTTTTTTTTAATAATTATTTGAAATATTAAGTCAGTCAAAAATATGTATGATGTATGGCTTAGTACCAATAGCTCTTTGGGGCTTAGAATTTGAGTTAATTGCTTGATTTGGGGTTCAAAGTTAAAATTTTCAATTTTAGGCCTGAATTTTCAAAATTTGTACAAATATGATCTTGAGACTTACATTTTGATCTTGTTATTTGGAGTGTTAATTTGACAAATATGATTGTAATTTGAGTAGGAAATTTCTTGCAATGATTTATTCTTTTATCTAATGGATTTTCAGTGTTTTACACCATTTTATATTTCCAAGAAAAATGAAATCGTTAGGGTGTTTGGATCACTATTTGTGTTGTTTCACGTGGAGAGTAAAATGGTAACAATTTCGTATCCCGTCATTAAACATTTCTATCAACATTACCTTGAAGTACTCACTTATACTAAGAGCACATCTTTGATATTTCAGTGTATTCAGCGTAACAAAAAGTCTATATTTTAATTTATATAATTTGTGTTGTCCAAAAATAAAGAGTTTTCGTTGAAGTTTAGATGATCAGAATTTTATATGTTGTACATTTGTTTGTAGGGATGAATAAAATATGTATTAATCTGTGAACTAAACCAAACCAATAAAAAAATTATAAAATGGGCTGGTTCTACCCAAACAAAAAAAATATGAATTTGATTAAAATTTCTGATTACAGTTTTACAAATGTAATAGGCATAAAAGTTTGGAATTTCTCGCCCATAGATAGATATTTGTGTAATTGTTTGGTCAATAATTAATGTTTTGCTTACTATGAATTGTATGTTGGACATGAGAAAAAAGATGACAATTTTTTTTTATCATGTTCTTGGACTAAATTTATCTCATGAAGACTTCAAGATAGGTAGACATAGATTTATATAGTGTACTCAAAGTTAAGTTTCTTCCATGGTCACTTAATGTGCATGGACTTATATGACTTGAAATTTCATGTAATCTTCTTACAAAATATATGTTGTATTGCATTTTAATCTTGTTACTAGGAGTGTTAATTTAGAAAATATAATTATAATTTGATAGAGAATTTCTTGGACTAAAAAGTTCATATTAAAGAAATATGAATAATGTAGATCTTATCACCATAAACAAAGAGATGTCATCTCAATATTTCAGAACTTAAAACTAGCTTACAGTTAACTTAATTTGACAAATATAATTATAATTTGAGTAGACTTTTCTTGTAATTAAAATTTCTGATTCAACTCATTGTAACAGAAGTGGTAAAAATGGTTCTAACAGTCTTACAAGTATTATGGACAGAGGAATAGTTTGAAAATTTTCATTCCTAGATAGATATTTGTATGATTGTTTTGTCAATAATTAATGTTTTGCTTATTGTAAATTGTATGCTAGACTTGAGAAATATGACAATCTTTTTTATCTTATTTTTGGGCTAAATTTATCTCACGAAGACTTCAAGATAAGTAGACATAGACTCATATAGTGTCAAAATTAAGTTTTTTCTATGTCACTTAGTGTGCATTGGACTAATATGACTTGAAATTTCATTTCCATCTTCTTACAAAATATCTAAACTTGTATTGTATTTTGATGTTGTTTTTAAAAGTGTTAATTTGACAAATATGATTAGAAATTGTGATAGAGAATTTCTTGGAACAAAAAGTTTATAATAAAGAGAGATGAATCTTATTATAATAAACAAAGAGACACAATCTCATAACTTGAAGCTAGTTACATTTTAACTTATCTATAATTGAATTACACAAAGAAAATGATCAACTTATTTTGAGTTTGGTCAAGAATCTTAGAGCTCAGCTAGGTTTAAGTCTTTCTTTTATTCATGAATAGTGTCATCAATAAGCTACATAAACTTTGTGATCTAGATCGTTTTGGCTTCTAATTCTCTATCATTGATGAAAAACTATTATCCTGCAAATAATTATGCATGATGGATGGTGTGTTTTTTTTATTCTGGAGAGGAGTTAGTATTGCAGTCTTAATAGTCTTCGAGTAGTTGAGTTAAGAAGAAAAAGAAGATGATGATAGCCTTTTTTTTTTTCTTATCTTTCATACAAAATGCCTTTGAAAAAAGTTGATTACTTTTGCTAAATATGTTATTGTTTTCTTTATTGTTATGACTATGAAAAAAAATATTTTTTATTTTGTATAACTTGTAAATTGAAGTCATCTATTTTTATTTTTTTTATCTTACTAACATAATAATTCATGAAAATGGATTATTATATATAAATAATTTTATGATTTCTTCCTTTTTAATTGTGGATTAATATTAAAATTCAAACCATAATGTCATGTTTTCTATTTTATGATTGTAGGATGATTTTACTTTTAAAAAAAAAACAAATTTATATTTAAAAATTAAAAAATAAAGTTATTATTTATTTTATTAATTATAATATAAAACATTTTTTTTTAATTTTGTAGTGTTTAAAATTAGCTTGTCCATAACTTCCATAAAACTTAAATAAAACAATTTAAATAAAAAATAAAGAACATTTTTTTCAACAAAACCTCAAATTTCGGGACAACACATAACAATTGACTTATAATATGAATAAACACATTAATACAAAATGAAAGAAAAGGAAATGAGATTAACGCGGTCAAAATCAAGGATTTACGTAGAATCGTTAACTAGTTGTAAACTCGTAAAATCATGAGTTTATATTAAATCGTATGAATTTAATTTAAAAAAATAATAGTTATATATCATTATTATTTATATATATAATTAAGTATTTTATAATTAGTTAATTTTAAGAAATTATATATTTTAATATAAAATTAATTAAAAAATAATAATAAATAGATAACACTATAAAAAAATATTATTTATAAAATTAATTATATTAATTAATTAATTTAAATAAATAAGTAATAACTTTATTTTTTAATTTTTAAATATAATTTTTTTTTATAAAAGTAAAATCGTTTAGAATCGTAAAATCAAAATTATTTATAAACTCGTAAAATTGTAAAATCTTAATATCGTAAATTTAAAATCTTAAGAGTTTACCTTGTTTAAGAGTTTACTTAAAATCAGACTCATTAACCTAATGTGAAATCGTAAGATTTTAAGAGCCAAATCGAAATTTTAACCGCCATGAATGAGATGTATGACATCGCTTTACATAAAGATTATGGCTTATAAAAAAATAAAAACTTAAAAAGAAGAATGCAAACTAGCCATTAGATACGGACCCAGAATTTATAGTTGGGTGGGCTTAAAAAATCAGGATAGGCTTAAAAAATAACGAGAAAATTTTAGATTAAACGAGTTTATAAAAGTAAGTTTTACAAAAAAAAATAATAATAATTATATAAAAAAAAACAATGCATTATATTAATTTTTGTAAGAAATTAACGTGCGATGTCACGTATTTACCATAAAAAATTCAAAATAATTTTTATTTTTATTTTTTTCGGGGTGATATAAATCCGTCATTATTAGCAACTTTTAGACAAAAAAAATATTACTAAAAATAATAGTCTCAAACTCCCAACAACTAGAGCGGTTAGACGGGCCAACCCATGGCGGGGCGGGCCTACCCATCAAAACCCATCGTTTGAAGGGTCGACGGCGGACCGGCCCAACATCCCGGCGGGCTAAATATCTCCAACCCAACCCAAGGTGGGTTGCGGGTTAGGCGGGTCTCACTACAAATAAAAATTATTAATAGTTTTAGAAAACAAAAGTTCAAGAACATGATCAAATAATCATAATACAAACAAGAGTCTTGTTTATCTTTACACATTAATTGACCAAATAATTCAACAAAGTAACTAAAATTTGAAAAATTCATAAAATAGAAATTTAGTAAAGTCAACATATTTTAAATATTATTAATCGAGATATAATCTATGTCAAATCATTCTTCTTCGTCGCTTTTCTCTTCAATGTTTGCATCAGCATCCTCTAGAACATTTAATCATTGTTTTGACAATATTGATGTAACTATTACGTTGCCTTCTTGATTTTTATCTACATATGAATTACAAAAAAATGAAACTTGATGTCCCATAATGTTTACCCACACATTTATACTATTTTTTGCATCCATTACATTCAACTTTTATTATATTTTCAATACCTTTCATTTTCTTAAAATACATCAAAATATGAGAATATTCTCTAGACTTTTTAGATGACTATTCATCGTGCTTATGCTTAGAACTTTTAAATTCATCAACATCCAAATTAATATCTTGATTTTGAGAGGAATCCATTTCAAAAATAAATATGTTATTTAACATATTATTAAGTTTCCGACTTTTAATGTAAAATTCTGGATTTGACCAAGTTTGAATTCACGAAACCTTAAATATGAAAACAAAGAGAAAAAATACGGAAGAAATCAGTAGTGTGAGTCTCATGATGATTTATCCTAAAATTTCATATGAATGGTCTTTATACTACATGAAAATTTATATACCAAACCCTAAATTGCGCAACCGTTTATATATTTAGTAAAAAAAAGTTTTTATTTTTTTAAACATCACATCTTGTAAGCATTTGTCAGTGTTTGATCAGTTGAATTGTATACTTTA
Organism: Impatiens glandulifera; assembly: GCF_907164915.1. Lineage (NCBI taxonomy): Eukaryota > Viridiplantae > Streptophyta > Magnoliopsida > Ericales > Balsaminaceae > Impatiens > Impatiens glandulifera. Next base: position 52,858,638 of record NC_061863.1, on the reverse strand, counting down.
AGTGGGATACGGAGTCCCCTACATTACCCTGATTTCTCGTCACTTATAATCTCTTCTCCAAAATCAATCTGTGCACTCTGAATCTGATCGACGCAACTCTATCCATGGACGTCCAGACCGATCCTATGAATCGAGAGAGTAAGCGGGGCAATTTTATTCAAACAAGTTCTTCTTCCGCCGCCGCCGCCGATTTAGTCACCCTCGTTAGGTCCCTGCCTCCAGAAATTATTACAGAAATTTTAAGCAGACTTCCAGTCAAATCACTTCTCCGATGCAGGTGCGTCTCCATATCTTGGAATGCTTTGATTGCTGATCCCATATTCGTGAAGAAGCATCTCAAAGCTTCTCAGAATGAAGAACAACTTCTTATCAGATATTCTCAATGGGTTCGTACTAGTGATGTGAAATCTGTTTACATCTCAGATGTTCTGAATGAAGAGTTTCCAACTGAACTTTCATTAAATTTTCCAAAGAAATACTCAAAATCTGATATATGGATCATTGGCTCATGTAATGGGCTAGTTTGTGTAGTTATTGATCAAGCTAAGATACTTTTATGGAATCCATCAACTAGGGAATCCAAGAAACTTCCCAGTTGCGGTTATAAAGAGCGTGCAAGTCGGTTTATTGCATATGGGTTTGGCTATGATGAACGTAATTCCGACTACAAGGTGATCGTTATTAACTGTAAATCAACAAATTTCACTGGCCCTTTCTCAACTCAAATAAAGATTTACGGGTTGAAGAGTGGTTCATGGAGGAAGGTTAAGAATTACCCTCAATTCTGTCCGTTGGGTGATATGGGAATGTTTGTGAATGGAACACTTCACTGGGGAGCAAGTATTGATACAGGGATCAATAGTTATCAGAGTATCCTTACTTTCGATATGTCCGAAGAAACCTTTTCTGAAATATCACAACCCTGTTTTGGGGAATCGGTTTTGGATTCTGTGATATGGGTTTTAAATGGATGCCTCTGTATGCTAATTAACTATCATGATGAGAGGAAATTTGACTTATGGATAATGAAAGATTATGGAAAAACTGAATCTTGGACTAAGTTGTTTTCATTACCCTTTCCAGAGGGTCGAATGAATTTTCAGTTTACACCATTGTATATTACCAAGAAAAATGAAATCCTTATGTTGTTTGGAAAACAATTGGTGCTGTTTCATGTGGAGAGTAAAGTGATCACAATTTCTTATCATGGCCTTAAAAATGCACACAAACGTTGCCTTGAAGCTCTCACTTATACGGAGAGCCTAGTCTCGCCTTTTCAATGATGCCATCAACAATAGATCAGATTATTGATGAAATGGTAAAATATTACTTTTATTTAGATTCTTTGTTATTTAATTCATTCAGTTTAACAAAAAGTAGTGTTTAATTACTTAATTCATATAATTTGTATGCTCTTGAGAAAAATGAATTTTTATTTGAAGTTTAGATGATTCTGGGATTTTATATGTTGTATATTTGCAGAGGAGAGTAGAATATGTATTAATCTGGATTAAAATTTACTTTTCAACCTATTGTAACAAAAGTGTTTAAAATGGGTTGTTATAGTTTTAGAAATATTATGGACAAATAGACAAAGAAAATGTTTGGAATTTCTCACCCTAGATAGATATTTGTACAATTGTTTTTTTTAATAAACTGTCAATTGTAGGCTAAACTTTAGCAAAAAGATGACAATCTTTTTATCTTATTTTTGGATTAAATTTATCTCATTAAGGCTTCAAGATAGGTAGATATAGACTCATATTTTGTGAAATTTAAGTTTTTTCCATGGTTACTTAGTGTGCATTGGACTTATATGACTTGAGGTTTCATGTCATATTATTACAAATTATCAAGTTGTACAGCATTTTGATCTTGTTGATACAATTATCTTGTTTTTGGGTTAAATTTATCTCATGAAGGCTTCAAGATAGATAGACATAGACTCGTATTATACTGTGAAAGTTTAGTTTCTTCTATAGTTACTTAGTGTGCATTGGACTAATATGACTTGAGGTTTCATGTCATCTTATTATAAATTATCAAGTTGTACTGCACTTTGATCTTGTTGATACAATTATCTTGTTTTTGGGTTAAATTTATCTCATGAAGGCTTCAAGATATATAGGTAGGCATAGACTCGTATATTGTGAAAGTTAAGTTTCTTCCATAGTTACTTAGTGTGCATTGGACTAATATGACTTGAGGTTTCATGTCATCTTATTACAAATTATCCAAGTTGTACTGTATTTTGATCTTGTTGATACGGTATTGTTTTAATTTTCATACATAATTTCTTGGAATGAAAAAAGGATCTTATCACCAACAAAGAGATTATTTCAAGATCTCAGAACTTGAATCTAGTTTATAGTTTAACTTGTCTATAATTTTCTTCTATTCATGAATATTGTGTTTGATCAATAATTTACATAAACTATATGTTTTATTTAGATCGTATTTGACTTCTACATTGATGAAAAAATTATTAACCTGCAAGTGGTTTATTTTTTCTTAATTGCAGAGGAGTTAATGTTGCAGTCTAAATAATCTTTGTAGTTCAATGAAGAAGACAAATCATCTTTGTAGTTCAATGAAGAAGACAAGTGAAGATGACGATGATAATAGTCTTTTCCTTTTTAATCCTAATACAAAATATCTTTGGAAAACAGTTGGAAGTGTTACATTTTCATTTATTGTTATAACTGAATTTTATTTTTTTACTTTTTTTTAGACAATTTGTAAACTAAAGTGTTTCTAGTTTTCTAATCTTCCTTCTCTCTTTATCTTATTAACATAATGCTTCATGACGGACTATTATATATATGAAAAATGATTGTGAGCACTACTTTGGGGGAGCGACTCGTACAGCAAAAGTGACATTGTTGTTATACGAAAGTGACATCGTTGTTATACAAAAAAGACCTCGTTGTTATACAAAAGGGACGATGTCTCTTTTGTATAACAGCGAGGTCACTTTCGTATAACAACGAGGTCACTTTCGTTGTACGAGTCGCTCCCCAAAGTAGTGCTTCCTATCATTCCTCTATATATATTAACATTTTTATTATTTTCTTCTTTTTAATTTATTAAAGTACAAATATAACAAAAAATTCTTTCAAATATTATATATGTATATAGATAATTATTTGTAATATTAAGTTAGTAAAAAAATATGTATAATCTATGGCTTAGTACCAATTTTGAAAATACCAAAATAGCTATTTGGGTCTTAGAATTCGAATTATTTGCTTGATTTAAAGCTTAAAAATTTAATTTTGCAAATTGAGGCTTGAGTTTTCAAAATTTATACAAATATGACATTGAGACTGCATTTTGACCATTCAGTTCGGGTTGACAATTTAACTGGTTGAGCGATATTGTCCTGAACTTGGGTCAAAATCTCTAATTTAAATCTAATTTGTTAATTTGTAATTAACCCGAATACGACCTAATTGATTTAACTTGACTCGAACCCAATCCGATATAACCCGATGTAACTAATGTCACATTTCTTTATTTTAGATTAAAATGAAATCAGTATAAAACAAAAATGAAGTTAAATCACAAATTTATTTACAGAAACTATACATGAAAAATTAAGTGAGTGAGAAATAGGAAAAGACAAATACAAAACTTTATAAAAGAAAACTATATACGGGGTTGATGAGTCTACTTTGGATCATTTAAAGTCGACTAGATTTTTATTTGTTTATTAATCAGGTTAAACAGGTCGACATAATTACGATCCGAACTCAAAATTATATGACTTTAACGTGATTTTTTCGTATTTAGTTCAGGTCGTGTTTTCGTATCAGGTCAGAAATTACCGACTATACTCTCAAATCCCAATTTACTTTTAAAAAAATCAATTTGTTTTCAGTTTTGGTGGATTTAAAAAAAAAATCTTCAATAGTCTCTGGTGGAGTGGATTATTTGACAAAAAGAAATAATTAAAATTAGGATTTCATGATTTCAATTTTATTAGTTGATTATATATTTTTCTTTTGTTGGTGTCAGAAATGATATATAATATGAAAAAAAATACTTTATTAGTTCACATTTAGTAAAGAATACCAATAAAATATATCAATTTTAAAAAAATAAACAAGTCTAAAAAGAAGAATTCATTGTATACGAGAAATAAAATAACTTAATAAGACTCTCAAAAATACTTTAGTATAAATATCATCTCTCAAATTATTTCATTTCCACTCATTCTATCCATCAATTATCTTGATTTTGTGTGATTATCGAAAATTAAATTGATTAACAATTCCCTCAAATTCAACAAAATATTTGTGGTTAGTTAAAAATAGGTTTTGAATTTGTTGAAGATTAAACTCATTTCAAATTATGATAAATATATTATGTAAATATATTAATATGCCAAACTAAATTATTTCAAAAAAACATTTCATAGAAGATTTACAATAGATATGTACTTGAAATCGTTTCTACTGTCATTGGATGGGACTGGGAGTACCCCTTTACGAATGGCCTCGTGTTCTGTATTTCCTTCTCGTTTTCTTTTCTTCTCTTTCCCTTCTCAAAATCTCAGACCCTCTAAAATAGTTCACTTATCGCGCCGCCGTTATCTCCCCTTCCGCAGCACAGCAACCGCCGTTAAAGAAGGTCAAGTTATCAGAAGTCCGGGCCTCATCGCCATAGAGTACGCTGACCTCAGCCTTCCTAACAAAGCTCCCGAGGTAAATCACATTCGCCCAATTTATATCTTGAAAATTTATAGTAGGGTCCCATTTGAAAACGAAATTTAAAGAATTTATCATTTGGGTGCGGATTCTGATCCAGAAACAAAATGTTTTTCAAATAGGACCTGTCTATGTCTATGTCTATGTCTAACCCAGTTGGTTGTTTTTGCTAACATTCAAAAATATGTGCTTGTTACAGGATCTGGGTCAGGTTCGGTTAAGGCAGCATGTCAACCCTCTTAGCGCCTCTTTCTCGGTATTCTCTTTCACTATCTCACACACAAATGGATAGATATGATTAGAAAAGACACGACATTGTTTAAACACCGAGCTCATTCTTTGTTTTAATAGGTTCCTACTCCAGCACCAGATTGGAGTCAGGTGTACAAGGACACAACACTACCCCTTATGGTGGATATTGGATGTGGTAATACACCTCTTCACAATTCATTGTTCTTCTGAAATTATAAATAACAAATCTTTTAAGTACAACGGAAATGATGTGATTGGAGAGCAAAACTACGGGCAAATTACCAAAAATTATATCTAGTTTTTGATCAATGGCAAAGTAGGATGGTTAATATGGAGACATAGAGAAGAAAAAACATATATTGCTGCTCAACAGATCGAAATAAGTTTCATACCACGAAAGGTGTTCATGAATCATTATGTGCTTAGTTAGTTAGGTATAGTCTATCAATATAATAATTCTTACTTTAATTGCTTTATAATTTTTATAAGCACCACCTAACGTTTGAAAATGGTTCTATCCTTTCAAATAATTTCTTATAAGCTCCACCTTGATTAACAACTTTCCTAGGAACAAATTTAGAAGATGCTAAATATTCAACTGATTTGACGATGGATGAGTTGTTCAATGAACAACGTTGAGGTCATGTATTCAAAACTTGGTATAAACACTGTTTGTATTATTAGTAACCATCTTCGTGACAACTATAAAAAAAATCTAGAATATTGATAAACTTCTTAATTCCTATCATCCATTTCCTCTAATGGAATTAACATGTCAGGTAGTGGTAGATTTGTTCTCTGGCTTGGTAAGAGAAATCAGGGCTCTACAAATTACTTGGGACTGGAAATAAGGGAAAAGGTAGAAATTTCTGCAATATTTTTTCTGTTAAAATTGTCTTTGCTTGACATGAGTTACTTATGTAGTGACTTCTATTTCGATTTTCATTCCAGCTGGTTAAACGTGCAGACAGTTGGCTAAATGATCTAGGACTAAGGAATGTGTAAGTTTTTTTCTTGGCACGTCTCTTCTTAGATTATGCAAAGAAAAGGTTGGTGGTTTATATTGTTGCAAATAAATGTATTGCAGACATTTTATGTATGCGAATGCAACCATTTCTTTCAAAGATATTGTATCCACGTACCCTGGCCCATTGATGTTTGTTTCTATACTGGTGAGTAACCTGAAATAAAGTCTGCATTACATAGCAGTAGTTGGAATCATGAAATGTTGAGTGCCTTATTCTTGTGTATGATACTTGCAGTGTCCAGATCCACATTTTAAGAAAAGACATCATAAAAGAAGGGTCCTACAGACTCCTTTAGTGGATTCTATTGCGAGCCGTCTAATGCCTGGAGGACAGGTTTGTGCAGTTCTATGCTGCCTCTAGACAAATTTTATAGTTTTTCCTGCAACTTATTTATTTTTTTGAATGTAGAATTTCATATTTTCTATAATTTTGGACAACTTATGTTAAGATCTTTTGTGAATATAATCATAAATTGAGAGAAATAATATCATCAATAAATTAGGGGGTATTGAAGTTGATTTTGTTTATGTTGAAAGAGTTTGAGACAAGATGATATTGTTATGTTTTGGTTTTTTAGTTAGGCAATTCTTTTCTGCATCTGGATTCAGACTCTCGATTGAGAAACTACCAGTTAAATATTGAATATTGTGTGCATTCTTAACTCTCTTTTGCTGTCAACAAGCAGGTCTTTATCCAGTCGGATGTATTTGAAGTGGCGCTTGACATGAGAAGCCAATTCGATGTCCATTCTACGCTTTTACACATTGACACTATGCACTGTGACAAAGATGGTTGGTTGTTGGAAAACCAATGGGAATAAGAACAGAGAGAGATTCATGCTGTACTTGAGGGCGCAAACATTTACAGAAGAATGTATAAAAAGATGATCTAATGGGTCTCTTTCATGTTTGTTAGTGCATCATCAGGTAAAAAGAAAAATGCCCCTTCTTTGGGACGATGATGACAATTTGAAGGTTTCTTCATGGAAGGGCGATTATTGAGAAACACATGGAGTAAAACAGGTGAAAGAAATCAAGAAATTATTCAAAAGAGGAAGGATTGTCTATCTCCTATTATGCTATCCAGCCCTAACCATTCTTGTCACATTAACCGGGTTTAGTGGATTTTAGATTCGGCAATTTTTTTTTTTCTTTCTATTTGCGCTTGTAATGTTTTTAAATTTATAGTAGTTGTGAAGCAAACCACATTCGAAGCAGAGATGGATCATTTTGGATTTGACATAATGGGGTTTGAATGTTTTCCTTTAAAATTAATGTCATTTTTGTTCTTTTGAAAATGGTCAGAAGACTTCAATTCATAACTTTTTTATAGTGTAATTCCTTATTTTCTATTTATGTAACTCTTGACATAACTTTTTATTTATAACTTGTAATAATAATTCCATGACATTCTGTTTTGTAACTTCTTATTTGTAACTTCTTATTTGAATATTTTCATGACTTTCTATTTATGTTTTCTTATTTGTATTTATTTGGTTAAATTTTCAAAAAAGATTCAATTTTGTTGCTGACTATTATTGTAATATTGAATTTTTTGTTGTATTTTTTTAGTTATGTTTTAAAATAAAATCATTTTCAACGTTAATTTTCTTTATTTATTTTGTGGCTTTTCTTTCAAGATAAAAGAAATTCTTTTAACAATTATAAAAAGTCATTTGATTCTATTTTATTTTAAATCTTACAATATGATATAAATAATAGTTATTTAAACCTAACGATAAAAAAAACATACAAGTGTTCATAGACAAACATAACATAAAATCTATCGTTAACTAGCTAGAAAACTAACGTCTCCACCAATTTTTTAGTAGATAACTCCATTATCGTCATAATAATAGCATTATTGAGTAAACTCATCGGTCGACCGCAATCACTGAATGTCCTACAATTTATTTCAAACCAAATCGTCCACAATACAAAAATCGGGATAAGGACTCATCCACTCAATCTAACCGAGCTCGCAGTTTTTATCCAAACATCCCAACAACCGACGATTGACTTATGCACCACTCACTCAATGTAAAACATATTTTAAAGTATGCTCTAAATCGCAATCACTCTTTCGAAAGGCAAAAAGTAAGTGATGTGTTGTTTTCATTTATTCGCAACACATTCTGTAACGACTAACCATAATATATCATTTTTTCATTCATCTGTCATCAGTCAAGATTTTTCCATGTATTATACTCTATCAAAAAATGAGATTTTTGAAGAAAAATTTATAATTCCATAACTTCTCTCATAGAAAGTCATAGGGAGAAATCTTTGTAAATAATGTGTAATAATGACCAAATTTAAAGGAAAAATATATTGGCAACGTAAAACATCAAGTGAATAATGAATCATCACCCAGGCCAAATTAAAAGCAACATCATTTCATTTAAAATTATCTCTCTATCTTTAAGTCTTCTTATTTATCTGATTCTAATCGATCGCGAAACTATTTGAACGTTAATTGAATATGTTTTTGACCAAAATATTTATATAGTGCAGCCGAAACAAAAGTTGAGAATGACAATGCAAGACTTGTGACACTGCACTAAACATCGTCCCATAAATTGATCGATGAATCGTCGTCTACCGAGAATATGCACTGCCCACGGAAAGACTTTCTCATAGTAGAGATATCTCTCTAAATGTTATGATTAGCTGGTTGAAAACTAGTTTTGGTGAATCATCCAAACCAATCAATTGTATATCATCATATCAGCTTATAAATAGTTAGACTCTAAATAGAATCTACTGCATCATTTTGACAAGAGAGATTTGTTGAATGACTTCAAATCTCTTATTTACGCTCCCCTTAATTCTTGAATCTCTTTACTTCAGTACAATTAATCAAATGACCAAATGAGGATGCGGAGTATCCCAAAAAATTTGCACATAATGTTTTTACATATTCAAAACCACACTTTTAGAAATAAGAAACAAAAAACATCATAAAACTGGGCGAGTTCAATACATTGTCGATAAAAAACCAAGCGACCCATTTTCAAAATCATTTTGTTCTTCTAGATATATAACTTTCTCTCAATCTTAAAGATAATCGGTCCCCAAAAAATTTTGAGCGGGTTAACACTCAACACGAAGAGACATACTAATATAAATAGACGGAAATGTTCAAATATCAAAGCTCAAAATATTTGCTAGAGTTGTTTTCCTCCTAGTGGAGATAGAGTCTGAGAAAAAAATATTATACTTATCGATATTGACTTGCAATTCAGAGCATGTTCCGAACAATAAAAAAAATATCACACATATGTTTGACATGTTTTCGTGTGGCTATATATAATTCACAATGTAGCGTCAACGAATAGCAGATGAGAAATGAAAAAATGAGACATATTTGTCCCGCAATTCACTTATCTGATTAGACCAATTTTTTCCGCAAACTTCAACAATCTAGAAAATGTTTCAATAACAATGACGAACAAAAATAGAGACAACGGTTCACCTTGTCTAATACCCTTGAACTTTTAAGAAACCTTTTAGGACTTCCATTCACAATCAAAGAGAACTTACCATCGAAATGCACAGTCTAATCCAACTAATTCACTTATCCCCATTCATTTTACCCATAACATTAAATAAAAAAAATCAATTCACGTGCTCATATACTTTCTCAATATTCAACTTAATACATGCTTTGACAACCTTGGATAAAAGTCATTTGATTAGTCGAAATCACAATTCAAAAATCCCGCGCAATTGTTACCAGACATTTGTATACAATCTTATAGAACGACGACACAAAGCTGATTGGTCTAAAGTTCTTTATATAGATGGTTCAAGAACCTTACGTATTAGACAAATTAATATTGAGTTTCAACTTTTGTCGAAGGAAAAATAAGAAAAAATACTCAAACGTTTTCATGATATCATATTTAAGGAACGACCACGCCTTTTTGAAAAAAGTCAATGTACAAATCATCGATTCTCGGAGTTTTATCACTACCACATCTAATTATTATCGCTTTTATTTCCTCAAGTGTGAAACGAGATTCCAAAACACTATTAGGCTCCTCACTATACAATCAAAAGACACGCACGCCATCTATTTTCGGTCCGATCGTGTACGGTTCCTCTTTAAACAAATTCTTATATAATTGCACGATACTATCTGAATCACCAGTTCACAATCGTGGAGAACGCCCTGAACCGAAATCGAGTTAATCGCATGGTTTTCGATTTTCGCTTGTGCCCCGCGAATTTATTTTAATTACTATGCCCTCTCTCAGGCAACTCAAATAATTTGTTGTAAGTTAACCATCTCCAAAAATGACATTTTATATTTTTAAATTATTCATATATAAAAAATATTTTTTTCCTATACATCTAACTACTTGATTAAATAAAATTAGAATAAATTCATTATAAAAAAAAATTACAATCAGTTGTTGGAAAAAATAGAAGCCAAGGAAATCCTCCCAAAACCCCCCACTAAACCCTAATTATCTAGGGTTCTTATCCATCGCAACTGCCTTCTTGCTTCGTTACATCTGATTGAATCTCTTAAGAATCAATCAACAAATTTCAACAATCACTACTTTCAAGTGTGCTGTAGAAATGGAAGCAAACGTTCTGCAAATGATTTCTCTCCTACCTCACACCTTTTCTCTCTTCTCGACGAGGAGCCAATTAGCATCTGTAGCAGCACTCCCTCCTAGTAAGGCCAATTCACGTTCTAGCACAGGTTCAGATCCAATCAAACCTCTCGTCTGTTTCCACTTTGGCATAGCTTTGTTTCCTGTTACTCTCTGTTTTTGAATCATTTTTGGTGGATTTTTCTTTGTGACCTTCCAGTTGTACTCAGGTGCAAGAAATTAGAAGATCGAGACCTTGAAGGGCTCCCTAAAGAATTCTATGACGATGTAAGTGACTGTACGAGCTGAGTCCCAGTTTCTGTCTACATTATGAGACTGGCACTAATACTTGTTAGATTAGGAATGGCAAGCGCGGCAAAGAGAGAAGACAAAGGAATTTCATAAAAAGCGTCAAGAGGAAGACGACGAGGAGGAAAGGAAGGTGGATGAATTTCGTGAAATCGCTATGCGTTTGAAAGACTATCCAGAAGAAGATGTTCGAAACGCAAGGCTATTGGTTGCAAGCTTCATTAGAGCTGCTGAAGAAGTGGAAGAGGTAATTTGCTTGCTTGAAATTCAATTTCATTTTAATCACATCATGTGCTTGCTTGCTAGCTTGCTTGAAATTCATAGAAGCTGTTTGTTCCCGTTTGCAGAAAATTGAGGAAGCTGCTGAAAAGGGAGAACTTAATGAACTCATTCTAATGGTCATATGGAACCGCCTTGATCTTGCTCGACGTGATGTATGTTGGCTGACCTTCTTGTTCTTAAATTTGAAACAGTAATGTTAATAGGCCTGTATTTCAGGATGAGAAAGATGCAATCAGAAGCCTTGATCTTTTATATAGACGAGTTGAGGTAAGAACCGAACATCAATGCTGCATTCCAAGGATTTTGTAATGAAAGTTCCATTTGAAATGTCATTGCAGACAGAGATTTTGAAACGGGAAGCTTCCACGAGTATGAGATTGTTGAATGATCTTCTCAATATGCATGATGGATTTGATGATGAAGGCTGGCTGAAGGATTGTAGAAAAAGTATGATTGAAACCTTTCCTCGTGAGGACCCATTCAGCATTCTCGTTCCAGCAGGCTTTGACATTGATCAGGTATGTTTCGTTTTCTACATTAAATCTGGTTATAGGTAATTAACATGTAAACATATGGAATGGTTCATTTGTTTTTGTGAAATTCTGTCAGCACAAAGGGCCAATGAGACCAACGGCAGAAATGGACAATATACTCCTTAGGGCAGATTTTATAAGGGAGGTAAACGAGTTGCTTCAAGAAGTGCGGTTAGAGGAAACCGAAAGAGGTGAGGTTGGGAGAGGAGGAGGGATGGATGCAGAATCTGTTGCTAACAGGATGAAGCAACAAGAGAAACAGAGAACTATTAGACAGGTAGAAGCTCTTTTAGATCTTGCAGTCAACTTGAAATGGTAGTTGGTGTATGCTAAATTTTATAACATTTGATTACCTAAAAATTGAACAAGTTCTATAAATATATTCAAGACGATAATGATCAATCATATATGGACTTAGTCGGAATAGTAAATTTAGCACCAACATTGATACTAGGGATCCAGAGAGAAAGCGGGGCAATGCTATTCAATCCGGACTTCCATATAGTCCAGTAAATTATATCATATGACTAAAATTTAATAATAGAACTGTCTTTTAGATAGCATCGAAACTCGGACTTTTCCGAGGGTAACCAAGTATCGAAACAAATATGAATATCTTATTTGTGTTTTAAGCAATATTATTCTTTTTTTTTTGTTTTTTGCGGAAAAAATCAAGTGACAATTTTAAAATCAAATATATATATATATAATGATGCTTAATTTTTAAAGTGTCCGGATTTCCGGGTCGTGAGCTGTGCCTAATTTGGATATATGTGAGAGTAAATGGATATTTGGGTCGGATTGTGAGTTGACCCGCCCATAAACTTAAAACGGTTAAAAATAAAATTAAAAATGCTATAGATATGGTTCAAACTTTCAACCTAACAAAATAAGTACAACCTTTTAACCAACTGGACTAATAACACTTTATATTTTAAATTCAACCCAAAATTTGATAAACGCGTGACATTTTAACAATATAAGTTCAACTTTTTAACTAACTAATCTATATATATATATAATGATGCTTAATTTTTAAAGTGTCCGAATTGCCAGGTCGAGAATTGTGGTTAATTTGGATATATGTGAGAGTAAATGGATACTTGGGTCGGATTGTGGGTTGACCCGCTCATAAACTTAAAACGGTTAAAAATAAAATTAAAAATACTATAAGTATGGTTCGAACTTGCAACCTAACAAAACAAGTACAACCTTTTAACCAACTAGGCTAATAATAATTTATATTTTAAATTCAACCCAAAATTTGATAAACGCGTGACATTTTAACAATATAAGTTCAACTTTTTAACTAACTAATCTATATATATATATATATATATATATAATGATGCTTAATTTTTAAAGTGTCCGGATTGCCGGGTCGTGAGCTGTGCCTAATTTGGATATATGTGAGAGTAAATGGATATTTGGGTCGGATTGTGGGTTGACCCGCCCATAAACTTAAAACGGTTAAAAATAAAATTTAAAATGCTATAGATATGGTTCGAACTTTCAACCTAACAAAACAAGTACAACTTTTTAACCAACTAGACTAATAACACTTTATATTTTAAATTCAACCCAAAATTTGATAAACGCGTGACATTTTAACAATAAAAGTTCAACTTTTTAACTAACTAATCTATATATATATATATAATGATGCTTAATTTTTAAAGTGTCTGAATTGCCGGGTCGAGAGTTGTGGTTAATTTGGATATATGTGAGAGTAAATGGATACTTGGGTCGGATTGTGGGTTGACCCGCCCATAAACTTAAAACGATTAAAAATAAAATTAAAAATACTATAGGTATGGTTCGAACTTGCAACCTAACAAAACAAGTACAACCTTTTAACCAACTAAGTTAATAACAATTTATATTTTAAATTCAACCCAAAATTTGATAAACGCGTGACATTTTAACAATATAAGTTCAACTTTTTAACTAACTAATCTATATATATATATATATAATGATGCTTAATTTTTAAAGTGTCCGGATTGCCGGGTCGTGAGCTGTGGCTAATTTGGATATATGTGAGAGTAAATGGATATTTGGGTCGGATTGTGGGTTGACCCGCTCATAAACTTAAAACGGTTAAAAATAAAATTTAAAATGCTATAGATATGGTTCGAACTTTCAACCTAACAAAACAAATACAACTTTTTAACCAACTAGACTAATAACACTTTATATTTTAAATTCAACCCAAAATTTGATAAACGCGTGACATTTTAACAATAAAAGTTCAACTTTTTAACTAACTAATCTATATATATATATATATAATGATGCTTAATTTTTAAAGTGTCCGAATTGTCGGGTCGAGAGCTGTGGTTAATTTGGATATATGTGAGAGTAAATGGATACTTGGGTCGGATTGTGGGTTGACCCGCCCATAAACTTAAAACGATTAAAAATAAAATTAAAAATACTATAGGTATGGTTCGAACTTGCAACCTAACAAAATAAGTACAACCTTTTAACCAACTAGGTTAATAACAATTTATATTTTAAATTCAACCCAAAATTTGATAAACGCGTGACATTTTAACAATATAAGTTCAACTTTTTAACTAACTAATCTATATATATATATAATGATGCTTAATTTTTAAAGTGTCCGGATTGCCGGGTCGTGAGCTGTGGCTAATTTGGATATATGTGAGAGTAAATGGATATTTGGGTCGGATTGTGGGTTGACCCGCCCATAAACTTAAAACGGTTAAAAATAAAATTTAAAATGCTATAGATATGGTTCGAACTTTCAACCTAACAAAACAAGTACAACTTTTTAACCAACTAGACTAATAACACTTTATATTTTAAATTCAACCCAAAATTTGATAAACGCGTGACATTTTAACAATAAAAGTTTAACTTTTTAACTAACTAATATATATATATATATATATATATATATAATGATGCTTAATTTTTAAAGTGTCCGAATTGCCGGGTCGAGAGCTGTGGTTAATTTGGATATATGTGAGAGTAAATGGATATTTGGGTCGGATTGTGGGTTGACCCGCCCATAAACTTAAAACGATTAAAAATAAAATTAAAAATACTATAGGTATGGTTCGAACTTGCAACCTAACAAAACAAGTACAACCTTTTAACCAACTAGGTTAATAACAATTTATATTTTAAATTCAACCCAAAATTTGATAAACGCGTGACATTTTAACAATATAAGTTCGACTTTTTAACTAACTAATCTATATATATATAATGATGCTTAATTTTTAAAGTGTCCGGATTGCCGGGTCGTGAGCTGTGGCTAATTTGGATATATGTGAGAGTAAATGGATATTTGGGTCGGATTGTGGGTTGACCCGCCCATAAACTTAAAACGGTTAAAAATAAAATTTAAAATGCTATAGATATGGTTCGAACTTTCAACCTAACAAAACAAGTACAACTTTTTAACCAACTAGACTAATAACACTTTATATTTTAAATTCAACCCAAAATTTGATAAACGCGTGACATTTTAACAATAAAAGTTTAACTTTTTAACTAACTAATCTATATATATATAATGATGCTTAATTTTTAAAGTGTCCGAATTGCCGGGTCGAGAGCTGTGGTTAATTTGGATATATGTGAGAGTAAATGGATACTTGGGTCGGATTGTGGGTTGACCCGCCCATAAACTTAAAACGGTTAAAAATAAAATTAAAAATACTATAGGTATGGTTCGAACTTGCAACCTAACAAAACAAGTACAACCTTTTAACCAACTAGGTTAATAACAATTTATATTTTAAATTCAACCCAAAATTCTATAAACGCGTGACATTTTAACAATATAAGTTCAACTTTTTAACTAACTAATCTATATATATATATATATAATGATGCTTAATTTTTAAAGTGTCCGGATTGTCGGGTCGTGAGCTGTGGCTAATTTGGATATATGTGAGAGTAAATGGATATTTGGGTCGAATTGTGGGTCGACCCGCCCATAAAAATTTTACCGTAATATTTTTTTCACGATTTTTTATATTATTACTCGTGCAAATGCACGGGATACATACTAGTTTTATTTAATGTTGAGCTTTTCATTTTGATATCGATTTGGAGATGAACTACGAGGACGGGTCTAAGGTTTCTTAGGTGTTACAAAAACCTTAATGGGTTCAAGTCCTCTAATGCGACTCTTTTAGTAGATCACGATGTCTAGGTCCTTCGGACGCGGATAGGTATCAAAGTCTTTGTTAGCACAATTTTTGAGCTTA
Organism: Impatiens glandulifera; assembly: GCF_907164915.1. Taxonomy (NCBI): domain Eukaryota; kingdom Viridiplantae; phylum Streptophyta; class Magnoliopsida; order Ericales; family Balsaminaceae; genus Impatiens; species Impatiens glandulifera. The sequence goes on along the minus strand of NC_061863.1, from coordinate 52,842,675 downwards.
ATTAATCATTTTTTTATTCTTGAACCACATGATACCATTAGCTAGAAATATGTGGAATCGAGTTTTAGCCATAGTTTTAAAATATGTGGCCTGATGCTAAACAGTTGAATGGGTGTTCGATTTTTGTTTAAAATACGGTTATCTTTTGAACCAGTCAAAAAAAATTCGGTCCGACTTTTGGCTTAAATACAGTTACTTTTTCAAAAGTTTCCATTATCAAGATTGGATCTGTTCTTCTCCCTCGTTGGGCGACTTTGATCTACTGTTTCTGCATCAAGACTGGATGTGTTTTTGTTAAAGGGGAAAGGGGATTATGAAGAGTGAGCCAATGGTTGTGGCCTTGATGGAGAGGTTGGGGACGGTTGTGGGGGGGGATTTTAACGGAATGTGAATGATTGTGATCTTGATGAATTATTATTTATGGATGAAATTTAGGTTGCGAAGTTGGAAGGAATTTCATTAATGGTTTTGAAACTAAAGAAGTTGAGGAAAATATTTAATTTTAAATTTTAAAAAATAATTAAAATTCAATAGTTAATGACCGTTCAGCATAAAATAAATGTTAAATTGATTTTTTCTAATTTGAATCAAACAAATTTATCAAAAATAATATTAAATAAATTTGTATTGGTTTGAGTAATAATTTTGATGGAGTAATATGGGTTGGGTTTACCCAATTGTGTATCTCACTCATTGTCTAGGTTTTAAAACATTTTAATTTTAAAACATTTTAATTTGTTAGTGTTAATAAGTTAATTTTTTAGGGTTTTTTCTCTTTTTTATAAACAATAAATTTTTCTTAAAATTTATTTTTTTTCATCTCATTCACACGTTATTTTTTTTTTAGAATGCTGCATCATTTGCATTTATTCAATATTTGGTTAATTCACAAGATAAATTTTACTTTCACACTCCTATGTTTTTTTAAAAGATTATTCATGTAGAAAGTTGGTAAGATTGAGGCTCTATAGCCCATTTTTTTTTTTACTCTTTTCACTCAAATAAGCTAAATATATCTATGTATATCTCTATTTATTTGTCTTTCCTCTAGTTATGTTTAAAGAAGAATGAAAAATCACTTTGTCAATGTATTGGTGTATTTATTCAGGAGTTCGAATTTGCTATCCTATAATGTGTCATACTAGATGTTTCTTAGTTCGAAATCTTTCAAAATCATAAAAAAAAACTAACTTTTTATCAAAATAGAGAATGATTCTGAAGGATTTTAAACCATGAATCTATTGTGACATATTCTAGGACAACAGATCAGATCTCCTGAATAAATACATCAATACATTAACAAAGTGATTTCTCAATCATTCCTTAAACATAACTAGAGGAAAGACAAATAGATAGATATCAAGATAGAGAATGATTTCAAAATGATTTTTAATAATGTGACAACACAACAGATCTGGCCCTTTTCTTTAGGGAACGAATCTGTGTATTATGACATGTCTTAACGATTTTCTATTTAATTATTCTCTCTTTTAATGAAAATTTCTTCTTTTTATATAATTTTAAAGTGTTTTAAAGAAAGGTATAGTCATTGAGACATGCCATTGGGATAGCAAATCAGGCTTAACCTTTTATTCAGGATAAGTGTAGAAGTTTGGGAAAGATGGGCCTTGGCATCGTATAAAAATAGTATATTTTAAAAACTTATATAGGGTCATATATATATATATTTTTAGGATTGACAAAATGTTGGATATTTTTAATTTTTCTCTCTTACCCACGTAATATGTTTTAACTGAGTTTATCATTTTTCTATATATATATATTTTTTATATTTTTAAATAATGCCACTAAGCATATCCTCCCCTAGAAGTTTGGGATGCCTTATATTAAAACATATAATAATAATATTTATTATAATTAAAAAAGATAATTTTGTTTAGTTGAATAAATATTATAATTGATAGTGTAGGTGTTCTAATTTTGTTTTTAGGGTGTCAGCAAAGGGTGACTCTAGACGGGCTGCTTACCTCAGCCAGGCCCGAACTGTTGATAACAAATAAATGTGTTAGAAAATAAGTTTTTTTTTTTTTTTATATATTTTTTTCAACCATCCTTTTGATGTTTATTTTTTTTCCATGAATTGTCATGTTTTTTTTATCTCTGAATAAGAAAAAAAAACTATGTCTCTTTAATTTGGGTAATTTTTTTATAAGTTATTTAAAAATAATTATTTTTAATGTCTCCTTGGGGTATTAATTTAAATAGTATTCTGATTTTTTTTATAATTATATATATAAATAAATTTAATAATATTGGTTGATTAAAATAAACTCTACCCTCTCATTATATTTTTATTTTTCAAACTGGTCAAATAACAATCCCATTTCTTTTTTTAAATTAGAAAAAGTAATGAACTTTTCTATTATAATTTAAATTTTTTTAATTTTTTTTCCTTAAATGATATTAAAATATATTATGCCAAAAATGAAGTTTTTTTAAAATTCATTATCATAACTATGTTACCAAAAATTTCTATTGTACTTGAAATATTTGATTTTTTTTCCTTAAAATAATATTAAAATATTTTCCCAAAATGATTTATTTTCATAATCCTATAAATTTGGAGTCAATAATGGCAGTAACCTAATTACATAATTATTAACAACAAAATCTCAACAATTATTTTTTATTAGTCTACAAATTTTCATTCCTCTCTACAATCCATATATATAAATAAAGTCATTTAGGCCAAACATATTTTCATTCTCTAATTGTATCACAAAAGAATTAGTATTTTCTTCTCGCCTTTTGATACACTATGTCTAGAAGCAATGAGAAATATGCATTCATTTCCAATGATCATGTAAGGAAAATTACATTCAAGACTAGGAAGGGTGGCTTGATTAAGAAGATGTACGAACTATCCACCCTATGTGGAATCGAGGGGTGTGTCATCATAACTAACAAGGATGATCCCCAACCAATAGTTTGGCCCTCGGTGGAAGATGCTCGAAAGACTGTCGAAAGGTTCAGGAGCCTTCCGGAGCATGAGCAAACGAGGTGGATGGTGAACCAAGAGAGCTTCACTAATCAAAGACTCAAGAAGATTGAAGAGAAGCTGATGAAGCTGAGATGTGAAAACCGGGACAAAGAGATCACACAAAAAATTTACCAAAGTATGTGCGAAAACCCTATGAACGTGGCTTCGAAACTCAATGCAAAAGAGTGCGAAGAGATAGTTAATATGCTTAACCGACACATAATAGAAATGAAGTTAATTATGGAGTCAAGGGAGGGTTCGTTTTCCAATCTCCTTTCACAAGACAATGGAGTTGGCGAAACTGGTCCCCGTTTCCCTTAAATTAATAAGCAATGTTTTATTTTTGTAATTTTATATGTATGTCCTTCCTTTGTGACATCTTTTTTTATTAATGGATAAGTTTTTCAATTTCTAAAACATATACAATTTTGTGTGGAAAGTTGGGAGTTCTCTACTTTTCTTTGGTTCTAATCTAAATATTTTAGTTATCAATGTTAAATAATTGTCTTTGCAAAGTTAATCTGAATTTATTTCCAATCAACATTTTAAAAACATATATTTATTTGATGATTTTTGCATTGTTAATGGATTATGCTAGTTGTTTTTTCAATAGTCATGTGTAGGATTTCTTCTTTAATTGGATAGTAGGTAGGTCATTTATATCATTAGTCTTTGGTGGTTTATGGTATGACTGTTTTAAAATAAAAATGTGAATGAATTTTAATTGATTTTTTTAAATGATCGGTTAAACACAACAATTAAATATCATATGGAATGAGTGAGATTAAAAAAATATATAATTAATGCGTTAGATAATCAATGTTAGAGCAACATTTCTCTAACATAGTATAAAATCTTTTCAAACTCACTCGTGCAAATCAAATGACAAGAGTGATTCTTAAGAAAACTCACCAATTCGATTTCCACTTAAAATCTCCAACTACAAATATCATGAATTATCGACTTATATCTAGAACATTCATTTCGATTAGATAAATAACATTACAACTAGGGAGGTAAGAGGTAAGTGATTCGGTTCGGTCAATGTTTCATTAAAAAATTCATCATAATTGTTGGTGTCGGTTTTTCAAAATCTTCATCTGTCAAGGTTAAACGTCGGTTCTATTTTGTCCGTTTTAAAATTGATTCAATGGATTTATCAGTTTAATCGTTGAAAATATAATATATATATATATAATAAATTAAAAAGGAAAAATAATAAAATATGTATAATATAATATAATAAAAATGAAAATTTTTAGTTGAGCCTTATAATAAAATTTTAATAAATTAAATAATAAAAAAATTATTTAACTTAAAAGAAATTGTATTATAATATTAATTAAATTAAAATAAATTTAAAAAAGAAAAAGAAAAAGTATTAAATAAGAAATATGTGTGATAAGATTTGAACGAAACAAATCTCATATAATCATAATTTACCACTAGAGTAATGAGACTAAAGAACATATTTAAAATATATTAAAATTCGTATATAAACAGTTGGTCGGTTAAATTATCGATTTTTTACTATCTAAATTGTCAACCCAACAGTCCAGGGTCAGTCTAGAAAATTATGAACCGTCCACAACACCGTCCGATCGATTTTTCATATATATATATATATATATATATATTTTTTGTTTACACTCTAATTAATTACAACCAAATGTTTATAAAAAAAAGTTTTAGGAACACCATATTTTCATGTCATTTATCTAGAGGACTTAGGTGAATGAAATTACTCTTTTGGCCTTGAAATGAGAAGAAACATGATCATTTGTTAAGCAACAAATATATTTTCCAAAAAGTTTTTAGGAACACCCTATTTTCATGTCATTTATCTAGAGGACTTAGGTGAATGAAATTACTCTTTTTGGCCTTGAATTGAGAAGAAACGTGATCATTTGTTAACCAACAAATGTATTTTCTTGATTTTATTTCTGAAAGTGGGTTAATGGGCTGTAAAGCTGCATTAGCTACAAATATAGTAAAAAAATTATTATAACTACTATTAATTAAAGAAAGTCTAGGAAATAATATGTATATATCGAATTTGCAATCCAATTTTTATGCTTGTGGTCAAACTATTTTTTTTATGTTACTATATTAATCAAATTGTGTAATGTTGACTATCTCTTGGAAGAAGAAAAAAAAAACAGTGTTTAAGTCCTTCGGGGAGAATGAACACTACCAACATTTTTTTAGCTTAAGAAATCTTTTGTTTCGAAATTGGTTGAATCGAGTTTTATCTTAAGTAAAAATTTAATTTAATTTTCAAATTTGATTAAGTCGATTTATCAAAAATGATATTAATTAATTTATCCATACTAGACATTTGAAATTCTCAATCCATAGCTAACTAACTAATTTATTTATTTTATTCGGATCAAATAAGATATGTTGGATTTACCTAAATTGCACATAACCCCTTTAACTGGACAACGTTTAGGGTTTCGTTTTCTTTCATACCAAACATTTCATTTTGTTAGTTGAAAACATGTTTTTTTTTGTTTGATCTTTTCTAATTAGATTAAAACTATTTATTAAAATATAATATTAATTAATTTATACAATACTAGTTAAACGATTCTCAATTCATACCCAACCCATTTATTTATTTTATTTGGGTTAGGTAATATAAGTTGAGTTTAACCAATTGTGGTAACTTTTTATGAGACAACGTTTAGGTTTTTTTTTGGTACAAAACGTTTCATTTCGTTAGTTGTAAACATGTTTTTTTTGAACTTTTCTAATTTGATTAAAATCATTTATAGAAAATGATTAATTAATTTAACAAATACTAGTAAAACAAAATTCTTTATCTATACTCAGTTCATTTATTTATTTTATTTGGGTTAGGTAATATGAGTTGGGTTTACCCAATTACACATAAAAGTTTTACAGGACAACGTTTAGGGTTAGGGTTACGAGACAACGTTTAGGGTTTCTTTTTCTTTCCTATAAAACGTTTCATTTTGCTGGTCGTAAATGTATATTTTTCTTCTTACACTCTTTCATTTCTTTTCTCTGCCCATCGGCTGCGGCCGTCTTAAATTTTGGAAGGAATTTTGTGAGTAACAACGTTCTTATAGATCTTCTTTTTTTCATCACATTCAAGTTTTCTTAGTTTTTTTTTTCATCTCACTCATAATTTTTAATTTTTTTTAATTAAGGAGAACTAGAATGATATCTCACCGTCATGGCCCCCGCGTTCAATCAAAGCGCTTTCAGTTGGAATCAAACCTGCAATTTTTTGGTCTATTAAGCCAACTTTTACTTGGCTACTTCGGTAAGATTTGTTTTGTATGGTGATATCACAACATTTTTTTTATTTCAAGTTTGGTTAATTTTGACGATGAATTTTACTTTTACCTTATCCTATGATTTGTTTAATGGCTTTTGAAGATTATTTATGTTGAATGTGGGCAAGATTGCAGGATGTAGCATGTAGGGATCGATTTTTCTTCACTTAAATGAGTTAGATGTATTTGTCACAAAGAGTTGTATCGCGGCATTCATTTGGCATAATTGTTTTTGATAGAGCTCAATAAGAGTCCTTTTTTACCCTGATTTAGTAACTTTTGATAGAGATCTTATATCGGCCATCTTTCTAGGTCATCGAGTTTTTGATTTGGATGTTTCTCTCCTCTTTATCTTCCCTTTAGTTATATTTTTGAATGGATTGAACATCCATCTTATTAGTAGTCTTGATCATTTATGTGTCGTGACTAGTTTGAGTTTTTTTATCATGATTTAGGAACTTTTGATATATAGAGATCTTATACTGGGCATCTTTGTCGGCCATCAAGTTTTTGATTTCGATGTTTCCCTCCTCTTTGTCTTTTCTATAGTTATGTTTATCGATGGATTAAGGATTTATCTTATTATTAGTCTAGTTCAATGTATTGTGACTATTTTGATTTATTCATTGTTCAGGAGATTATTATTTTGGTACAAAGTTATTTTTTATGATTGTGACACAAGTTTTTTTTAATGTTTTCGCTAATTCTTTTAAGTTAAACAAATAATTATTTTATTTTATTTTTTTAATTTGTCCGGATATGATTAACACGTCACACAACTATTACATAATTTTTTTTTTATATTTTTTATCAACATCACTTTTTTAATTTTTTATTTATGTATACTTTTTACTAATTCAATATTAATTATGAACTGTTCTATTATAATTAAAATACTTATGGTTTTTTCCTTAAATGATATTAAAATATTATCCCAAAAGTTTATAAAAATTAATTATTATGGCACTAATATTTTTGTTGTAATATAAATTTCAGATTTTTTCCCTTAAATGATATCAAGATATTATTCTAAAAATGATATTTTTTTAATTTATATTCATATCCAGCTATTTAGTCAATAATGGACTAAGGTAATTACATAATTATTTACAAAATCTTAACAATTATATTTGTGGACATTTTTTAATTTTATTTTTTCTAGGAAGGATTGTGGTTATCCTTAATCATTAATTGCTACAAATTTCCATGCATATAAATAAAGCCATTGAGTGAAAACAAATTCATCAGTGAAAACACATTTCCTCTTCCAATTGTTTCACAAATAAATATTTGTTTCCTTTTCTCATCACTTTTGTTATACTATGACCAGGAGAAAGGTGCAACTTTCCTTCATTGCCAATAACAGTGCAAGGAAATCTACACTCAAGAAAAGGAAGCTTGGCTTGGTCAAGAAGATGCACGAAATAACCACCCTATGTGGGGTTGAGGGGTGTGTCATCATAAATGACGACAATGACCCTCAACCAACGGTTTGGCCCTCGGAGGCAGGTGCTCGAAGGACTATCGAGAGGTTTAGAAGCCTTCCGATAGATGACCAAAACAAGAGGATGGTGAATCAGGAGAGTTTCACCAAACAGAGGCTGGAGAAGATTGAAGAGAAGCTGAAGAAGCAGAGGAGAGAAAACCGGGAGAAGGAGGTCACACAAAAAATGTACCAAAGCATGTGTGACGGACCGTTGGTCGTGGCCTCCACTCTCAATGCAAATGAGTGTGAGGAGGTGATCAACATGCTGAGCCGACACATCATGGAAATGAACATCGCCATGGAGACACTCCGTGGCGAGGCTTCGTCTTCCAATTCCAATTCCCTCCCGTAGACACTCCCCATTTCCCTTAAATTTTCTTTATGTAATTTATTTTTGTAATTTCATATATATATGTATGTCCTTTGTGACATCATTTCTATCAATAAACTAAGTTTTTCAATATTTTAAATAGTTGTCTTTGCATGCATGTCATTCTTAATTTAATTATGCTTTCTTCTTTTAGATAGTAAGTATGTCATTTATTTGATTAGTCATTGAAGTTTATATTATTAATGCAAAAAGTAAAAATAGTAACATATGATGTTAGAATCTAAACCACAATAAACGAGGATAAAAGCGATAAAGAAGAACGAACACCAAGATTACGTGGAAAACCCTTTACGGGTGAAAAACTACGGGCAGAAGAGAAGATTTCACTATAACGAAGATTGTACAGATTTTTGGTGGACAACATAAAACTGTACTAGAGAAAAGACGGCTGTCTTTTCTATATATTGTCTAACCCTAAATGTGATGTAAATGAAAAGGGGTTAGACCCATTAAGACTACAAGTCCATACAGTGCGGAAAAAGCCCGCTGACCCAACAAGAATTCGAGCCACAAACTCTAACAATCTCCACCTTGAAACGAATTCCAATCTTTGATAGCGTAACCACAAAATCAAACCTCTTCCACCAAAGCCCCTAAGGGCATAGCTCAGCAATGAAGACCAACCAAGTTCAAGCAATGCTCAAACTTGGTAATAGGAAGTGACTTGGTCATCATATCTGCAGGATTATTGTGTGTACTCACCTTGCTCACAACAATATCACCACGAGCAATCACATCACGCACAAAATGATACCGTACATCAATGTGCTTAGTCCTCTCATGAAACATCTGATCTTTTGTCAGAAAAATAGCACTCTGGCTATCACAAAAGATTGTAGAAATCTGCAAATCATCACTAAGTTCGCCAAACAAGCCTTTCATCCAAATTGCTTCTTTGCAAGCTTCTGTAATCGCCATGTACTCTGCCTCTGTAGTAGACAAAGCAACTGTAGCCTGCAACATAGCCTTCCAACTAATAGCGCAACCACCAACATAAAAAATGTAACCAGACAATGATCTTCTCTTATCAAGATCTCTAGCGTAATCTGAATCAACGTAACCGACAACTCCATCTCTACTTTTCCCAAACTGTAAACAAACATCAGTAGAACCACATAAGTATCTGAGAATCCACTGAACTGCTTTCCAATGTTCTTTACCAGGGTTTGCCATATATCTACTAACAACACTAACTGCATATGCTAAGTCAGGTCGTGAACAAACCATAGCATACATAAGGGAGCCAACGACACTAGAGTATGGCACTCGCGACATATAATCATCATCACTATCTGACTGTGGTGACAAAGAAGACGAAAGTCTAAAATGAGCAGCTAGTGGAGTACTTATCGGCTTGGCACTTTGCATGTTAAACCTACTAAGGACTTTCTCGATGTACCTCTTTTGACTTATGTACAAATTACCAGCCGGTCGATCTCTTAGAATCTCCATTCCAAGCATCTTTTTTGCTGCACCTAAATTTTTCATCTCAAACTCGTTACTCAACTGTGCTTTCACCTTTCTGACCTCTCTTTGATCTTTAGCGGCAATTAGCATATCGTCAACATACAACAACAGGTAAACGAACGACCCATCATCACATACTTTAAAGTAGACACAACTATCGTAATTGCTCCTCCTGAAATCATGAGTAGTCATAAATGTATCAAATCTCTTGTACCATTGCCTCAGTGACTGTTTCAAACCATAAAGAGACTTTTTCAGCTGACATACATAGTCCTCCTTTCCTAAGGCTACGAATCCCTCTGGTTGCTGCATGTAGATGTCTTCCTCAAGTTCTCCGTGTAAGAATGCAGTTTTTACATCTAACTGCTCAAGCTCAAGATCGTGGTATGCCACAATACCTAGTAAAGCCCGAATAGAACTATGTTTCACAACTGGAGAAAATACATCAGTAAAATCAACACCTGGAGTTTGACTATATCCTTTTGCAACAAGCCTGGCTTTATACCTGGCTTCTTCAACTCCCAGTGTACCTTCCTTTCTCTTATACACCCATTTACAGCGAACAGCCTTCTTGCTCTTTGGTAACTTCACTAGATCCCATGTAGCGTTCTTGTGAAGCGATTCTATCTCTTCCTGCATAGCGATCATCCACATACCTGAGTTTTCACAGGTAATTTCCTCTGAATATGTCACAGGTTCTTCTTCTGAATCAATCTCTTCAGCCACATTTAATGCATACGCAACTAAATCAGCCTCTGCATATCTCTGAGGGCGTCTAATTTCTCTACGAGGCCTATTTTTAGCAATTGAATGTTGTGGAGGTGCTTCTGAGGAGCTAGAACCATCCATAGAAACTGGAATAGGCCCTGGAATTTGCTCTGGTGTAGGTTTCAACCCAATCTCAAGCTCCACCTCAATACTTGACTTCTGTTGATTTCCCTCAGAGGGAGTTGAAGATGGAGACCCCTGAAGCATGCTAGTCTCATCAAAAACAACATCTCTACTGATGACGACTTTACTAGTCTCAGGACACCACAACTTATATCCCTTCACACCTTGCTTGAACCCTATGAACACACACTTCACCGAACGAGGCTCTAACTTGCCATTATCCACATGAGCATACGCAAGACATCCAAAATTTTTTAAATCAGAATAACTAGCAGGAGAACCAGTCCATACCTCTTGTGGAGTTTTCTTATCAATAGCAGTCGAAGGAGAGCGATTAACGAGATGACATGCATACGTAGTGGTCTCAGCCCAAAACGACATCGGCAGCCTAGCATTAAGGCGCATACAACGCACCTTCTCCATCAAAGTCCTATTCATCCTCTCTACAACTCCATTCTGTTGAGGATTATGTCGAACTGTATGATGCCTCACAATACCTTCAGTTCTACATAAAGTATTAAACTCATTAGAACAAAACTCCAAACCGTTATCAGTTCGGAGATGCTTCACTTGCCTCCCTGTCTGCTTCTCAATCATTAACTTCCACTCTTTAAAGGTAGAAAACACGTCACTCTTTTGTTTCAAAAAGAATGTCCAAACCTTCCTGGAGAAATCATCTATAATAGTCAACATATAGAACGCCCCACCTTTAGATGGTACTCTAGAAGGCCCCCACAAATCAGAATGAATGTAGTCTAGTGTCCCCTTCGTATTATGAATACCAGCCGAGAACCTAACTCTTTTCTGCTTACCAAAAACGCAATGTTCACAAAACTTCAGCTTCGTAATACCTTGCACATCAAGAAGCCCTCTCTTGTTCAATTCGACCATGCCATTCTCACTCATGTGACCTAGACGCATGTGCCATAATCTTGTTGCATCAGAATCAGACAAAGACGAACTAGCAACAGCAACATCACCTGTAATCGTAGAGCCTTGCAGAACATATAAATTGGCAGTTTTCTTGAGTCCCTTCATCACAACAAGAGACCCCTTGCTGACCTTCACAACTCCACCTTCACCAGTGTATTTGTACCCTTTAGAATCAAGAATACTCAATGAGATCATATTTCTCTTCATGTCAGGAACGTGCCTTACATCACCAAGTGTTCGAATAGTGCCATCAAACATCTTAACTCTAACCGTACCAATACCAGCAATTCTGCAAGATGCATTATTACCCATCACAACGGTACCTCTAGAGATCACTTCATATGTAGAGAACCAGTCACGATTAGGACACATATGAAACGTGCATCCAGAATCAAGAATCCATTCGTCGCTCTATTTCGAATCAATATCAGACGTAACGAGGAGTTCTCCATCATTGTACTTTTCAGCAACATCAGCTTCGCCATATTTCTCTGGTTGATTGCTCTTATGATCCTCACCAGCCCTCTTATTTTTATTCTGTAACTTATAACACTTAACAACAATATGACCTTTCTTCTTGCAGTACCTACACGTCTTATCTCTGTTCTTGGATTTTGACCTGCCACGGTTATTGCTACTAGAATACCTCTCCTGCTGTCTGCCTCGTGCAACAAGGCCTTCAGCCATATTATCTGAACCAACAAGTTTATGCATCTTCTCTTTCGAGAAGAGTGCATCATAAACCTCATTTAGAGTCAAAGTCTCACGACTATAGAGAATGGTATCTATAAATTTAGTATACGAAGGAGGTAGTGAACACAATAATATGAGCCCTAAATCTTCTTCATCGTACTTAACCTCCATAGATTCCAAATCAGAGACTATTTCTTTAAAAAGAGTTAAGTGATTTTCTAAAGACGTACCGTCAGACATACGTTGGGAATACAAGCGTTGCTTCAAGTGTAGGTTGTTAGTCAGCGTTTTCGTCATACATAATTGCTCCAATCTTAGTCAGAGTGCAGCAGCTGTTTTTTCCTTCAAACAGTCTTGAAGAATCTGATTCGACAGATGCAGATAAATCTGCGATAGAGCCTTACGATCTGCTCGTTGCTTATCTTCATCAGTCCACGAAGACGACATCTTGTCAGCGCCATATAGCGCATCTTCCAGATCCATCTGTGCCAAAATAGCTCGCATCTTCACTTGCCATAACGCAAATATGGTGTTACGATCCAGCAACGGAATATCGTATTTCATCGTGGTCATGACCAAAAATAAAACAAACAAATTTGGCTCTGATACCAATTTGTTAGAATCTAAACCACAATAAACGAGGATAAAAGCGATAAAGAAGAACGAACACCAAGATTACGTGGAAAACCCTTTACGGGTGAAAAACCACGGGCAGAAGAGAAGATTTCACTATAACGAAGATTGTACAGATTTTTGGTGGACAACATAAAACTGTACTAGAGAAAAGACGGCTGTCTTCTCTATATATTATCTAACCCTAAATGTGATGTAAATGAAAAGGGGTTAGACCCATTAAGACTACAAGTCCATACAGTGCGGGCAAAGCCCGCTGACCCAACAAGAATTCGGGCCACAAACTCTAACATATGATTTAAGTAACAATTAAGGGTACAAATTAAGTAAATGGAAGGAACCCTCCTAAATGTGTTTGTTACTGGGAGAGCTCCAAATGTTATTAGTAGGGCGAGCCGTGGCTATCCTAGGGTCTGTTGTTTCAAGAGTTGGTCCGGTTGGTGCCATGGTTTCGACCGACTTTTCAATGTTGGCAGTGTGCTTTGTTATATCTTCCTCCACCTTTTTTTGGGCCTTGGCTAGATGAAGCTCCATTTTGGCATCCGCCTCTTTAGCTAATCTCACCTCGTGAGCAACTTTTATTCTCGTCTTTGCTATATCTATTTCTTCCTATAAATCATATCTAATTAAATTATGTTCAAAGACATTATATATGTCTAATTAAGTTATTTTTCAAAATATTGTCTTATGATCTAAAAATTACCTTCTCCTCGGCCTTGGCTTCAGCCTTGGCCTTGCTCATCGCTTTCCAGTCATTCAACTTGTTTTTCAAGGCTTGCATTTTTTGTTTTCTCTATAATTTGGATTTGTTTATCAATCTATCTTTTTTTGAACAAGGAAGAAGACAAGTGAAGATGGTGACTATAATAGTGTGTCTTTTTAATCCTTCATACAAAATGTCTTTAAAAAATAATTTTACTCCTAAATGTGTTACATTTTCTTAATTGTTATAAATATGGATTTTTCTTTCTTATTTTTGAACTTGTAAACTGAATATATATAAGGGTGTTTCATATTTTTAGTACCTCCATTCTCTTTTTATTTTTACAATTTTATTATTATTATTATTATTAATTTCTTAAGATATAGTATAGCGAAAGTTCCTTAAATTGCATAAGTATAAAATAATTATTAGAAATATTAAGTCAGTCAAAAAAATATGTATGATCTATGGCTTAGTACCAAATTTGAAAAGGCCAAAATAGTTTTTGGGACTTAGAATTTGAGTTATTTGCTTGATTTAGTGCTCAAAATTTAAATTTTTGAATTTGAGGATTGAATTTTCAAATGTACAAATGTGATCTTGAGGACTTGCATTTTGATCTTGTTGATAAAAAGTCTTAATTTGAGAAATATGATTATAATTTGAGTAGACTTTCTGCACTGATAATTTCTGATTCAAACATAAGTGGTAAAAATGAGTTGTAACAGCTACAAGTGTTATGTACAGAGGAATAGTTTGAAAATTTTCATTCCTATAGATATTTGTATGATTGTTTTGTCAATAATTAATGTTTTGCTTATTGTAAATTGTAGGCTAGACTTGAGAAAAAATATGACAATCTTTTTTTATCTTATTTTGGGGCTAAATTTATCTCACGAAGACTTCAAGATAGGTAGACAGAGACGATCATATAGTGTCAAAATTAAGTTTTTACCATGTCACTTAGTGTGCATTGGACTAATATGACATGAAATTTCATTTTATCTTCTTACAAAATATCTAAACTTGTACCCAAAATATGATCTTGTTTTTAAAAGTGTTAATTTGACAAATATGATTAGAAATTGTGATAGAGAATTTCTTGGACCCAAAAGCTTATATCAAAGAGAAATGAATCATATGAATCTTATCATAATAAACAAAGAGACACAATCTCATAACTTAAAGCTAGTTTACATTTTAACTTATCTATAATTGAATTACACAAAGAAAATGATCAACTTATTTTGAGTTTGGTCAAGATTTCTTGAGCTCAGCTAGGTGTAAGTCTTTCTTTTATTCATGAATAATATCATCAATAAGCTACATAAACTTTGTGTTTTATTTAGATCGTTTTGGCTTCTAATTCTCGATCATTGATGAAAAAAACTATTATCCTGCAAATAATGATGGATGATGTGTTTTTTTTTTATCGTATAAAGTATTGCTGGCTTAATACTCTCCGTAATTGAGTTAAGAAGAGAAAGAAGATGATAATACATTTTTTCCTTTTAATCTTTCAGACAAAATGCCTTTGAAAACCATGATTACTTTTGCTAAATATGTTATAGTTTTCTTTATTGTTATAACGGATAAAAAAATATTTTTTATTTTTGGATAACTTGTAAACTGAATATATAGGAGTGTTTTCTATTTTCTCCATTTTTTTTTTATCTTACTAACATAATGATTCATGAAAATGTATTTTTATATATAAACAATTTTATGATTTCTTCCTTTTTAATTGTGGAATAATATTATGTCATGTTTATAAACAATTCAAAACATAATTATGTCATGTTTTCTATTTTATGATTGTATACAATTTACTTTAAAAAATCAATTTATATATAAAAATTAAGAATTAAAAATATTATTTATTTTATTAATTATAATATATATTAAACATTTTAATTTTATTTTTTTGTGTTTAAAATTAACTTAACCATGAGTTCCCTCTAACTTAAATATAATAATTTAAATAAAAAATAATGAACAGTTTTTTCAACATCTCAAATAAAAAAAGTAGTGTTGAGTCTCATGATGATTTAACCTAAAATTCCATACGAATGGTCTTTTTACTACATGAAAAATTATATCCCAAACCCTAAATTGCGCAACCGTTTATATATTTAGTAAAAAAAATGTTTTATTCGATTAAACATCACATTTTGTCAACGTTTGTCAGTGTTTGATCAGTTGAATTGTATACTTTAAGTGGGATACGGAGTCCCCTAAATCAATCTGTGCACTCTGAATCGATCGCCGCAACTCTATCCATGGACGTCCAGACCGATCCTATGAATCGAGAGAAAAAGCGGGGAAATTTTATTCAAACAAGTTCTTCTTCCGCCGCCGCCGCCGATTTAGTCACCCTCGTTAGGTCCCTGCCTCCAGAAATTATTACAGAAATTTTAAGTAGACTTCCAGTCAAATCACTTCTCCGATGCAGGTGCGTCTCCATATCTTGGAATGCTTTGATTGTTGATCCCATATTCGTGAAGAAGCATCTCAAAGCTTCCCAGAATGAAGAACAACTTCTTATCAGATATTCTCAATGGGTTCGTACTAGTGATGTGAAATCCGTTTACATCTCAGATGTTCTGAATGAAGAATTTCCAACTGCACTTTCATTACATTTTCCAAAGAAATACTCAAAATCTGATATATGGATCATTGGCTCATGTAATGGGCTAGTTTGTGTAGTTATTGATCAAGCTAAGATACTTTTATGGAATCCATCAACTAGGGAATCCAAGAAACTTCCCAGTTGCGGCTATAAAGAGCGTGCAAGTCGGTTTATTGCATATGGGTTTGGCTATGATGAACGTAATTCCGACTACAAGGTGATCGTTATTAACTGTAAATCAACAAATTTCACTGGCCCTTTCTCAACTCAAATAAAGATTTACGGGTTGAAGAATGGTTCATGGAGGAAGGTTAAGAATTACCCTCAATTCTGTCCGTTGGGTGATATGGGAATGTTTGTGAATGGAACACTTCACTGGGGAGCAAGTATTGATACAGGGATCAATAGTTATCAGAGTATCCTTACTTTCGATATGTCCGAAGAAACCTTTTCTGAAATATCACAACCCTGTTTTGGGGAATCGGTTTTGGATTCTGTGATATGGGTTTTAAATGGATGCCTCTGTATGCTAATTAACTATCATGATGAGAGGAAATTTGACTTATGGATAATGAAAGATTATGGAAAAACTGAATCTTGGACTAAGTTGTTTTCATTACCCTTTCCAGAGGGTCGAATGAATTTTCAGTTTACACCATTGTATATTACCAAGAAAAATGAAATCCTTATGTTGTTTGGAAAACAATTGGTGCTGTTTCATGTGGAGAGTAAAGTGATCACAATTTCTTATCCTGGCCTTAAAAATGAACACAAACGTTGCCTTGAAGCTCTCACTTATACGGAGAGCCTAGCCTCGCCTTTTCCTGAATGATGCCATCAACAATAGATCAGATTATTGATGAAATGGTAAAATATTACTTTTATTTAGATTCTTTGTTATTTAATTCATTCAGTTTAACAAAAAGTAGTGTTTTAATTACTTAATTCATATAATTTGTATGGTCTTGAGAAAAATGAATTTTTATTTGAAGTTTAGATGATTCCGGGATTTTATATGTTGTATATTTGCAGGGAGAGTAGAATATGTATTAATCTGGATTAAAATTTACTATTCAACCTATTGTAACAAAAGTGATTAAAATGGGTTGTTATAGTTTTAGAAATATTATGGACAAATAGACAAAGGAAATGTTTGGAATTTCTCACCCTAGATTGATATTTGTACAATTGTTTTTTTAATAAACTGTCAATTGTATGCTAGACTTTAGCAAAAAGATGACAATCTTTTTATCTTATTTTTGGATTAAATTTATCTCATGAAGGCTTCAAGATAGGTAGATATAGGCCCATATATTGTGAAACTTAAGTTTCTTCCATGGTTACTTAGTGTGCATTGGACTTATATGACTTGAGGTTTCATGTCATATTATTACAAATTATCAAGTTGTACTGCATTTTGATCTTGTTGATACGATTATCTTGTTTTTGGGTTAAATTTATCTCATGAAGGCTTCAAGATAGATAGACATAGACTCATATTATATTTATATTGTGAAAGTTAAGTTTCTTCTATAGTTACTTAGTGTGCATTGGACTAATATGACTTGAGGTTTCATGTCATCTTATTACAAATTATCAAGTTGTAGTGCATTTTGATCTTGTTGATACGATAATGTTATAATTTTCATAGAGAATTTCTTGGAATGAAAAAATTATATTAAAGAAATATGAATCATGTGGATCTTATCACCAACAAAGAGATATTATTTCAAGATCTCATAACTTAAATCTAGTTTATAGTTTAACTTATCTATAATTGAATTAACATGTCATCTTTTGCTTGACTAGGTGTAAGTCTTTCTTTTATTCATTTTTTTTGTTCATGAATATTGTGTTTGATCAATTATTTACATAAATTATATGTTTTATTTAGATCATATTTGGTTTCTACTTATCTATCATTGATGAAAAAACTATTAACCTGCAAGTAATTTCTTTTTTCTTTGATTGCAGAGAAGTTAATGTTGTGGTCGAATAGTCTTTGTAGTTGAATGAAGAAGACAAGGGAAGATGATGAGGATAATATTATTTTTCTTTTTAATCTTTCATACATTTCTTTATTGTTATAACTTTCAATTTTATTTTACTCAACTGGTAAACTGAAGTGTTTTCAATTTTCAATAAGGTTCTCCTTATCTTACTATCACAATGATTCGAACTGATTATTATATACATTTTTATTATTTTCTTATTTTTAATTTTTTAAGGTATAGTAACAAAAATTTCTTCAAATATTATATATGTATACAGATTTTTTTTTAATAATTATTTCATATTAATTTAGTAAAAAAATATGTATGATCTATGTCTTACAACCAATTTTGAAAATACGATAAAAGCGTCTTAGAATTTGAATTATTTGTTTGGTTTAAGGCTTAAAATTTTAATTTTACAACTTGAAGCTTGAATTTTCAAAATTTATACAAATATGACCTTGAGACTTGCATTTTGATCTTTTTGCTTGGAATGTTAATTTTACAAATATAATATAATTTGAGTAGGAAATTTCTTACATTGAAAATTTTATATTAGAGGGAATAGAATAATTAATGTGAATCTTAAAAGCTTTGTCCTTCCATTTTTTATATATATATATATACTCATAATCATTTATGCATTTTAATTTAAAGTATTTTTTAATGAAAATTAAACTTGTTATATTTATTTTATATATTATTTGCATCACTTTAATTATTTTAATTATTTTTCTCTTATATAAATATTAATAAATTGAAATCATTTTCTCTTATATAAATACTAATAAATTGAAATCTTAATCATCAAATAACACTGATAAAACAATATAAATTTAAATTTAATTCTTTTAGTTTATAAATAATTATTACTTTTCTATTGAAACATTTTATTTTTTACTTTGCCAAAAAAATAAAATTATTGTACAAAAATATTTATTAACCAAATCTTTCAAGAAATTGTCTACAAAATTGTCAAAAAGTTATTGATTTTACAACTTTTCACTTACAAAGTTTCATTTATTCAAATTTTATTTTTTTATTAAAAAATATAAATAATATCACTTTCACTTTCATTTAATTATAATGTATGTATTCAAAATTAAAAACATCTATAATCTAGATCCACTAAATACCATATAATAACTAATATAATTTAGGCGTGTCTCGGTGAGACGAACTATGCCGAGTCCCCAATTTTGAACATTAAAGTTAATAAATATTATTATATTATTTAACTAACTAAATTATATTATAATTTATTTTTATTAGTTATATAAAAAAAATTAATTTCTTAAGGTTGAAAATTAGCAAAACTTTATAATCATAACCTCCTTCCTAACTTAAATATAACAATTTAAATAAAAAATAAAGAACAACTTTTTTGAATAGTGCCCCCAAATAAACCCATAAAAGGACATTGAGTGAAACGATATCCTTTTTCATAAAGAGATGGTTCATAAACACTTATAAAAAAAAATTAGGGCAAAAAATGAGTCAAGGTTAACTAATCAAATACAATAAAAAAAGTTATAAAATGTATTGGATTAAAATTTACTCGTACACGACATAGTTAAAATAAGTTGTTAGAGTCTTACAAGTGTTACGGGAAAATAGGCAAAAGGAAGAGTTTGAAATTTCTCACCCATAGATACTTGTATAATTCTTTTTTCAATAATTAATGTTTTGCATACTGTCAATTGTATGCTAGACTTGAGTAAAAAGATGACAGATTTTGTTATCTTGTTCTTAGGTAGACATGGACTTATATATTGTCAAAGTTAAGTTTCTTCCATGATCACTTAGTGTGCATTGGACTAATATAATTTGAAGTTTCATGTCATCTTCTTACAAAATATAAGTGTATTGCATATTAATCTTGTTGCTAGGAATATTAATTTGGAAAATATGATTAGAATTTGATAAAAAAAAAATTTGATTAAAAAGTTTATATTAAAGAAATTTGAATAATGTGGATCTTACCTCCATAAACAAAGAGATGTCATCTCAATATCTCAGAACTTGAAACTAGTTTACAATTAACTTATCTATAATTGAATTAACATTGTATCTTTGAGCATGACCAAGTATAAGTTTTTCTTTTATTCATGAATAGTGTGGGATCAATAAACTGCATAAACCTATATTTTATCTGAATCATATTTGGCTTCTACTTCTTTATCATTGATAAAAAAAAACTATTAACGTAATGATGGATGCTTTCTTTTTCTCCTTTATATGGTAGAGGAGTTAGTGTTACAGTTCGAATAGTTTATCTAGTTGAAGGAATAAGACAATTGAAGATGATAATATAAAACATTTTTTTTAATTATAATATAAAACATTTTTTTTAATTTTGTAGTGTTTAAAATTAGCTTGACCATAAGTTCCATGAAACTTAAATAAAACAATTTAAATAAAAAATAAAGAACATTTTTTTCAACAAAATTTCAAATTTTGGGACTACACGTAACAATTTACTTATTATTATTTTTATATATAATTAAGTATTTTATAATTAGTTAATTTTAATAAATTATATATTTTAATATAAAATTAATTAAAAAATAATAATAAATAGATAACACTATAAAAAATTATAGTTACAAAATTAATTAATTTAAATAAATAAATAAATAATAACTTAATTTTTTAATTTCTAAATATAAATTTGTTTTTATAAAAGTAAAATCGTTTAGAATCGTAAAATCAAAATTATTTATAAACTCGTAAAATCTTAATATCGTAAATTTAAAATCGTAAGAGTTTACCTATTAAGAGTTTACTTAAAATTAGACTCGTTAACCTAATGTGAAATCTTAAGATTTTAAGAGCCAAATCAAGATTTTAACCGCCATGAATGATATGTATGACATCACTTTACATAAAAATTATGGCTTATAAAAAAATAAAAACTTAAAAAGAAGAGTGCAAACTAGCCATTAGAGACGGACCCAGAATTTATAATTGGGTGGGCTTAAAAAAAATAGGATAGGCTTAAAAAATAACGAGAAAATTTTAGATTAAACGAGTTTATAAAAGTAAGTTTTACAAAAAAAAACAATAATTATATAAAAAAAACAATGCATTATATTAATCTTTTAAAGAAATTAACGTGCGATGTCACATATTTACCATAAAAAATACAAAATAATTTTTATTTTTATTTTTTTCGGGTGATATAAATCTGTCATTATTAGCAACTTTTAGACAAAAAAAAAATTATTACTAAAAATAATAGTCTCAAACTCCCAACAACTAGAGCGGCCAAACGGCCAAACCCATGGCGGGGAGGGCCTACCCACCAAAACCCATCGTTTGAAGGGTCGACGGCGGGCCGGCCCAACATCCCGGCGGGCTAAAAATCTCCAACCCAACCCAAGGTGGGTTGCGGGTTAAGCGGGCAAGCCCGCGGGTTGTCTCTCTACAAATAAAAATAAATAAAAATTATTAATAGTTTTAGAAAACAAGAGTTCGAACGAATATGATCAAATAGTCATAATACAAACCAAACAAGAGTCTTGTTTATCCTTATACATTAATTGACCAAATAGTTCAACAAAGTAACAAAAATTTGAAAAATTCATAAAATAGAAATTTCAGTAAAGTCAACATATTTGAAATAATTTTTGAGTATATTTTTCTATTTTAATACATATAAATTAGCTGAATAAATAATTTAAATTAGCAGGAATAAATAAATTTTGAATATATTTTTCAATTTTAATACAAACAAATTAGCGGGATATATAATATTTCAATATAACTTTCTAATTTCATACAAAGTAATTAGCGGGATAAATAATTTTTTTAATATATTTTCTATTTTAATACAAATAAATTATCCGGATAAATAATTTTAGAATATAATTTTCTATTTTAATATAAAGTAATTTAGCGGAATAAATAAATTTTGAAAATATTTTTCTTTTTTAATACAAATAAATTTAGATAAATAATTTTTGAATATATTTTTCTATTTTAATACATATAAATTAGCAAATTAGCTGAATAAATAATTTTGAATATATTTTTCTATTTTAATACAAATAAATTAGGGGATAAATAATTTTGAATATATTTTTCTATTTTAATACAAATAAATTAACGGATAAATAATTTTTTGAATATATTTTTCTCTTTTAATACAAATAAATTAACGGATAAATAATTTTGAATATATTTTTCTATTTTAATACAAATAAATTAACGGATAAATAATTTTTTGAATATATTTTTCTATTTTAATACCATTAAATTAGTGGATAAATATTTTTGAATATATTTTCTATTTTAATATAAATAAATTAGCTGTATAAATAATTTTTGAATATATACATTTTTTATTTAAATATAAATAAATTTGCGGGAATAAATAAATTTTGAATATATTTTTTTATTTTAATACAAATAAATTAGCGGGATATATAATATTTCAATATAATTTTCTAATTTAATACAAAATAATTAGCGGGATAAATAATTTTTTAATATATTTTTTATTTTAATACAAATAAATTAGCGGGATAAATAATTTTAGAATATATTTTCTATTTTAATATAAAGTAATTTAGTGGAATAAATAAATTTTGAAAATATTTTTCTTTTTTAATACAAATAAATTAATGGGATAGATAATTTTTTAATACATTTTTTTTTTCTTTATATTTTTAGATAAATAATTTTTGAATATATTTTTCTATTTTAATACATATAAATTAATATAAATTAGTTGAATAAATAATTTTGAATATATTTTTCTATTTTAATACAAATAAATTAGGGGATAAATAATTTTGAATATATTTTTCTATTTTAATACAAATAAATTAACGGAATAAATAATTTTTTGAATATATTTTTCTATTTTAATACAATTAAATTAGTGGATAAATATTTTTGAATATATTTTCTATTTTAATATAAATAAATTAGCTGTATAAATAATTTTTGAATATATATATTTTTTATTTAAATATAAATAAATTAGCGGAAATAAATAAATTTTGAATATATTTTTAATTTTAATACAAAATAAATTAGCGGGATATATAAAATTTAATACAAATAATTAGCTGGATAAATAATTTTTAAATATTTTTGTATTTTAATATAAATAAATTAGAGGGATAAATAAGTTTTGAAAATATTTTTTATTTTAATACAAATAGATTAGCGGGATAGATAATTTTTTAATATATTTTCTATTTTAATATAAATAAATTAGGGGATAAATAATTTTAGAATATAATTTTCTATTTTTATATAAATAATTTAGCGGGATAAATAAGTTTTGAAAATATTTTTCTATTTTAATACAAATAAATTAGCGGGATAAATAAGTTTTGAATATATTTTCTATTTTAATACAAATAAATTAGTGGGATAAATAATTTTAGAATATAATTTTCTATTTTAATATAAAGTAATTTAGCGGGATAAATAAGTTTTGAAAATATTTTTCTTTTTTAATACAAATAAATTAGATAATTTTTTAATATATTTTCTATTTTAATACAAATAGATTAGCGGGATAAATAATTTTAGAATATAATTTTCTATTTTAATATAAATAATTTAGCGGGATAAATAATTTGTAAATCAAATAATTTTCTATTTTAATATAAATAATTTAGCGGGATAAATAATTTGTAAATCAAACAAGGCATTATAACTACTACAACAACTAGTATTTAAGAAAAACTAAGGCACTTGAATCTTCACTCTCTATCCTCTCTGGGTCTTTTACGAAAGTTTATCATCTTTCTCCTCCGATTGATTGGTACGCTTTGTTCTTCAATTTTTTTTTTTTTTTCTAATCGTAATCTTATTTCTTCGTATTCTCTAAATTGCCATGTTTTTTTCATTTGTTTACTCATCAGTTTCAATTTGCATTTTAGACTAGTCACGTTGATTTGATTAACTGCGTGCTGTCTCAAAAAAAGTTCATACGAAATGAATCTCTTCTAGTCACTTGAACTCTTTTAAGATTTCACTCCGCCTCTGGGTTTGTTGTTATTTCATTTTGTTGTTACCCTCACATACATCAATTATAATGACCCACGTGATTTTTTTGCAGAAAAAAATAGTTCAAAGAAAAGGTAATGGCACCAAACTCAAGGACTGCAAGAGCACTTGGGGCAATGAAGGATTTGGGTATCCCTGAGGATAAAACAAAACCAGTATTAAAAAGACTCCTACAAATCTATAAAAGAAAATGGGAGTTTATTGAGCAAGAAAACTATAGAGCCCTGGCTGATTGTATATTTGATGAAGATGCAGAGCAGGTCACTCCTGAAACCAATGATGTATGTTTATGTTTCTCATGTTTTGTTAAGATATTAATCTCCATAAGTTACTGAAAACTTGTGCCTTTATTTTATTTATGGTTAACATGTTATTATTTTAAATGTGAAGGAATCTGATGAGACTGGTCAAAGACCATTGAAGAAACTATGTACACAACATTCAGACAATTCTAAAGTCTCGGCCAATGAAAATCGTATATATTGGACAAGAAGCAGAGGAAAACAAGCGTCCAATACATTTCAGAAAGGTGCGTCTAACAGAAGTAAACTAGTTTTCATAAGGGTAACATCACCTGATTAAGTTTGTACTATAGCAGGCTACAGGAGCAATAGCAATGGCAATGACAAGGGAAAGGGAAAGGTAGTTCTTACTAATGATGAAGATGAAGCTGGGCTGACAGAAATTGAAGAAGCCACCGATGGCAGGGTCCAAATGATTCTTCCAGTTTCTGTGATTCATTCAGGTGCATTTAATGAGATCTCATTGTTTAGACTGCTCACACTTATTTGCCCTTTCGTGACATTAAAACTGTGCTTGTGTAGTTATAATTTATTGATATTTTTTTTATGAAGATGGGGACATTTCAAACCTAAGTCCCCCAATGTCTCAGAGTATCGAAGATGCCCAAGTTCTCGGAAAGCTTGATAAAGTTTCCATCAACGAAAAACTAACGGCAGATCTTGTATTTTGTGAAGAACTGGATCCAATGTAAAGTTCCCTCAAAATATCTATTTTTTAAAATTTTGTAATACCAAATAAAGTAATGTAGGTTCTTAATATGTTTTTTTTAGGGAAAAACTTTACGTCGGCCCAAATTCCAGTTTATCACGTCAAGCTTTTAGAACACTACAAGAAAATGTTGAAGTTGACAGTGAAGTAGTTGATGTTTGGGCCAATATTTTAAACATCAATTTTACAAGACAGCCAAGACATGAAACACGAAAATTTTGTTTCACAACAATGTCCTATGTAAGTAATTATAATGGCTCTATTTTATGTTTTATGCTAAATGTTCATTTGATTGATATTTAGAATTTATTTGTAGGTGATGCAACAATATGATCTTAGTTTATTTAATAGGATACTCGATGCCGAAATGACTCAGTTTAACATATCAAGAGAATTTCTCGATTCTACTGACCTTGTAAGTAAAAATTTTAAATAACGAATTTAGTTTATGTTTTATGCACTGATAATCAATAACTCTGTTTTTTCAGATATTTCTTCCGGTAATCCGCAACGAACATTTTTATATTATTTGTATAAATATGATTAAACAGAAAATAGAAATAATTGACAACAGGCCACTTCCACGTGGTATTAAGTACATGGATAAGTATACTAATATAAGTCAGCATATAGATCTATTTGTTAGATTTTTAGCTGAAATAGGTTCTCCCTTAGCTGTTCTAGTCAAGAAATTCAAAATAAATGTCGTGAAAATGCCGTGGCAAGATGCTTCAAACAACACATGTTGTGGAGTCTATTGTATGAGGCATCTGGAAACATATACCGGTGATGCCACAAAATGGGAATGTGACATCACTCTCGAAAATGTAAGTATAAAACATATTATTTATTGTCACTTCTTTATTGATATTCTTATATATTTTTATTTTTATTTTGAAGGCTTCAGAAGCACTAAGTACTCTACGGATAAAATACATTCATAGGATTCTAAACTCGGAGTTGAACAGTAAAAGAAAAAATATATTTAAATTATCTAAAGATTTGTATCATGATTATTCATGATTATGTATCAACAAAATATTATGTTATTATAATTTAGTCTTATATTTATTAAATTATTAATTGTATATAGTTTTATTATTCAATCAATTTTATATTAACAAAATATGATGTTATTAAATTTCTGTCTTGTTAATTTTAAATTATAAAAAAAATGGATGATAGTAATATTATTTATAGGCTATACAATTACTATAATTAAATAATTAAATAAATGAATGATGAATAATCATTATTGAGTCATAATTAACATCTAACAACCTATTTAAAAAGCAAAAAAGAAAAAGCTTTTTTTTATTAATTAATACTATCTTCAAACTAATGATTTACATGAGTGTGAATCATTTTACATGAAGGTGTAAATTATTGTAAACACGATAATTGTTGTACTAACGCTCTCGTGTAAAATGTGAATTACACGAGAATAATTGTACATCGATCTCGTGTAAAACGCACATTACACGAGAGTTGTTGTATAGAGCTCTCGTGTAAAGCGTGCATTACACGATACCTGTAAAACGTTCTCGTGTAAAACGTGCATTACAGTATAATTGTTGTATAAAAGAGTTTCCCGCTCGCACAATTCCCATTTCATCTTGCACTGTCTCTCTCTACGCTCGGTCGTGTCTCTTTGATTTTTCTTCTTCTTTTCCGTTTGATCACGGGTTCTTTTCCTTCCGTTAACCTATGATCCTCGACTGAAGCTCTTTTAAAGAGAAAATAATACGTTTAATCACAATCGTTTCGGTTTTTTTTCTCATTTCAATGTTCTTTTGAAGTTTTAGATTTTATTTCTTATTTCTTTTGAAGCTTTACGTTTATCTCTCATTTCATAATTAATAATCACATAAACAAATCATTGTGTTCGATGAAGAAATCGAAAGATAAAAATGGGAGGTAATTTTCAAACTGTATTTATGTACCATTGATAAACAAAACTGAAATTCAAAAAATTGTATTGTAGTTTAAAATTGTATTTATGTAAAACGTTTCACACCTTTGTTTATGTAAATCTTTTAACACTTTCTTCTATTTATTTGATTTCATTTGTAGTGTTCAAGTAAAAAATACATGAGTAGGAGTAATTAAGCAAACCTTCTACATCAAATAAGCATTACACGCCCTTGGAAATACTAGCAACAACAGCTCATGAAGAGTCTATTGTGCATCCTCTTAATAAAGAAAGTTTTCAACAAAGAAAACTCCAATATTTAAGACCCGAACCTCTTCAATGGGCATTCACAATCTCGTTCAAAAATTATTCGAAAAACAAAAAGATGCAGTGAGGGCCATTGGATTTGATTCCCTTCTTTCATTGGGCGTATAAAATTTTTAGTTCAATTCTCCCAAAGCATTATGAGACTCTTCAACTCTAGAAGGAGAGTCATCCTTTAGAATAGTGAAGAAGATGTACAGATTGAAGATGGCAACTTTGTGGATGATAACTAGATTTGGGTGGATAAGAAAAACCTATTACAAAATAAAAACAAACAAAATATCATGAAATCTACACTCTTCGTAAATGAAAGAGGTGTGCTCACTAAAGGGCCAAGGAAGCTTTTTTATATGTTGTATATTTGCAGGAGTGAGTAGAATATGTATTATTATGTGAACTAATCAAATCCAATAAAAAAAGTTATAAAATGTATTGGATTAAAATTTACTTGTAAGGAAAATAGACAAAAGGAAGAGTTTGAAATTTCTTACCCTTAGATAGATATTGTATAATTCTTTTTTCAATAATTAATGTTTTTCATATTGTCAATTATATGCTAGACTTGAACAAAAAGATGATAGTCTTTTTTATCTTGTTATTGGGCTAAATTTATCTCATGAAGATTTCAAGACAGGTAGACATAGACTCACATATTGTCAAAGTTAAGTTTCTTCCATGATCACTTAGTGTGCATTGGACTAATATAATTTGAAGTTGCATGTCATCTTCTTACAATAGATAAGTGTATTGCATTTTAATCTTCTTGCTAGGATTGTTAATATGGAAAATATGATTATAATTTGATAGAGAATTTTTTGATTAAAAAGTTTATATTAAAGAAATTTGAATCATGTGGATCTTACCACCATAAACAAGAGATGTCATCTTAATATCTCAGAACTTGAAACTAGTTTACAGTTAACTTATCTATATTTGAATTAACATCGTATCTTTGAGTTCGACTAGGTATAAGTCTCTGTTTTATTCATGAATAGTGTGTGATCAATAATCTGCATAAACTTTATGTTTTACGTGGATCATATTTGGTTTCTACTTCTTTATCATGGATAAAAAAAACTATTAACATAATAATTGGTGTTTTCTTTTTTCCTTTGATATTGCAGAGGAGTTAGTGTTGCAGTCTGAATAGTTTCTCTAGTTGAAGGAAGAAGACAAGTGAAGATGATGATGATAATAGTCTTTGCTTTCTTAATGTTTCTTAATGTTTCATACTTATGCTAAATGTATTACATTTTCTTTATTGTTATAACTATGCTTTTTTTATTTTACTTTCTTTTGGACAACTTTATAAACTGAAGTGTTTTCTATTTTCATTAAACTTTGTTCTCTTTTTTTTTTTATCTTACTAACATCATGATTCATTACTAGGATTATTATTATTAGTATATTGTATATATCTTGTTACCTTGTTTAGATTCCTCGATTAGTGGGTTACCTTGTTTAGATTCCTAGATTAGTGGTTTACCTTATTAAGAGTCTTTTGACTAGTATATATTGTAACATTGTTTATCAATAATAACCATGGGATTAATCTCTATCATGGTATCAGAGTAAAGATCCTCTCAAGATCATCAATCGAATTTTTTTTTTTCTCTTCCTCCCACCTTGCTGCCTCACGCACAAACTTCTAATGTCTGTCCCACCTACTAATTCAGACTCCTCCTCCAATCAAAGTCAGACGCCCACCACCATGTCTGTTTCTCAATACCACTCTGCTTTCTCTGTTAACAATCTCCGCTCCATAATTCCTATCACCCTAGAGATGGGTAGCGAGGAATATCTCTCTTGGGCAGACCTTCTCGAAAACCACTGCTTGATTCACAATGTTTACGAACATCTCAAACCAAAAACTCCCAACGCCTCCGAAACACCTTCAACATCTTCCGAGACCGACTCTCTTCTGTGGAAACGCCTTGACGCCCTTGTCAAGCAATGGATATTTGGAACAATATCCAAGGATCTACTAAACACGATCCAAAAACCTGGTATGACGGCTGCTCAGGCTTGGGAACGTTTAGCGAATATATTTCAAGATAACACAGGTTCTCGCGCTATGTATCTTGAAAATAGGTTTTCTCAAATTCGTCTCAATGATTTCCCAAACATGAGTGCTTATTGCACTGAATTGAAGATGATTGCGGATCAACTTGCTAATGTTGATTGCCCCGTTTCTGAAAATCGACTGGTGTTGCGTCTACTTGGGGGTTTGAATGAAAACTACGAAACAATCGCCACCATAATAGGTCAAAAGAAGCCTCTCCCATCTTTCTACGATGCTAGATCTGATTTGCTCCTTGTTGAAACAAGGAAGGATGAATTCGTCCACACAAACACCTCTTTTATTGCCTCGGACGATCGTAGCCAAGGCCGCGGAAACAACTCTAGCCAATCAGCCCGTGCTACCGGCCAGCAGCAGCAGCAGGGCACCTCTAGCGCGCAGGAACAGGCCGGCCAGGGCCGAGGACGCAGCCAGCGCGGCAGAGGACGCGGTCGCAACACCAGCCGCACATACCACCAGCAGCAGCAATTCTGGGCACCTCCTGGCCAACAGCAATGGGCACAGTGGGCGCCTGCGGGCTGGACAGCACCCCCTTGTCCCTACCCGACACAACAGATCTGGCCGCAGCAGCAAAGCGCCCCCTGGCACGCATCTGGTCAACAGCAACAAGGCGCCTCCTGGCGCGGTTCTGGCTATCAGCAGCAACACACTCGGACAGCAGGAGCAGGCGTACTCGGTTCTCGGCCACAGCAGGCCTACATGGCTGAGACGAGCCAGCAGCAGCCCCAAAGTTACGTTGCAACCGATATCAATCAGGCGATGCACACTTTATCCCTTACTCCGCCTGACGATACTTGGTACATGGATTCGGGAGCAACTTCACACATGACACCCAACTCAGGTAGTCTCTCGCCTTATTCTAATTTAAATTGTGTTAAAAATATCATTGTTGGGAGTGGACAGGAAATCCCGATTCGCGGTATTGGTAAAACTAACTTAAAACCACCCTTACCACCCTTACTTCTGAACAATGTTCTACATGCTCCCAAACTCATTAAAAATCTTATATCTATTCGTCGGTTTACTCGTGATAACAACGTCTCTGTAGAATTTGACTCACTTGGTTTTTCTGTAAAGGATTTCCAGACGGGGAAGGTTATCATGAGGAACAATAGCTCGGGGGATCTCTACCCACTCTCTCTGTCGAGCCAAAGCCAAAAACCCCCAACTAATTCTTCGTTTACTGCAATTTCGTCAAATTTATGGCATAATAGATTAGGACACCCCGGTGTCGATATTTTGCATTCTCTCAATAAATCAAATTCTATTTCTTGTAAGCCCGTTTTAGGGTCTAAACTCTGTGAGTCTTGCATCTTTGGTAAACAAGTTAAGTTACCATTTACCAATTCTGTCTCTTATACTACTTCCCCATTCGATATTATTCATAGTGATTTGTGGACGTCGCCTGTGCTAAGTACAAATGGACATAAATACTATATTCTGTTTCTTGATGATTACACAAATTTCCTTTGGACTTTTCCAATTGGAAACAAATCCCAAGTATTCTCCGTCTTCTCTACACTTCAAAATCAAATTCAAACACAATTTCAAAAGCCCATTAAAACAATCCAATGTGACAACGGAACTGAATATAACAACAGTCAATTTCGTACATTTTGTGACAAAAATGGTCTACAATTTCGCCTCTCTTGCCCCTATACTTCTCCTCAAAATGGTAAAGCAGAAAGAAAAATACGCACCATAAATAACATGATTCGAACATTGCTTACTCATGCTTCTCTCCCGTTAAATTTTTGGCATCACGCCCTCGAAATGACCACTTATCTCCTAAATATTCTTCCAAATAAACAAATTCGAAATTTCTCACCCACTCAACTTCTATATAACCGAACTCCTTCTTACTCTCACCTAAAAATTTTCGGTTGTCTTTGCTATCCTCTTCTTCCTCCAACCACTATTCACAAACTTCATAAACGCTCTACCCCTTGTGTCTTTTTAGGATACCCCTCTAATCATCGCGGCTACAAATGCTACGACCCAGCCTCAAAAAGATTTATCATCTCTCGTCACGTCATTTTTGACGAAACAAAATTTCCCTTTTCTCTTGTCCAAAACCCAAACTCAACTCACCCATCTCAATCCGAACCAATAACCATCCCAATACACATCCAAACCCCGCCCATCACCGAGTCCATTTCCCCACCAAACAACACTCCATTACCGAGCCCATTATCAACTCAACACACTCCACCAAACCCACCATCACCCATCACCACTTCACCAGGCCCAAACCCAAACACGACCAGCCCGTCCACAAGACCAAACCGTCCAAATCATTCACCAACCATCATCAATCCAACACGGACAATACGAACCCGCGCAATGGATGGGATTGTCTGTCCAAAACGCATTTTCAATCTAAACACACTCACATCTCCATCGCCTATTCCCAAAAACCCAAAGTTAGCTTTATCAGACCCGAATTGGAAAGCCGCCATGGACGATGAGTTTAACGCTTTAATTAGTAATAAGACTTGGGACTTGGTTCCGCGTCCTCAGGGTGTTGATATTATACGATGCATGTGGATTTTTAAGCATAAAACTAACTCTGACGGCTCTTTTGAGAGGCATAAAGCCCGTCTTGTTGGTGATGGCAGGTCTCAGCAGATTGGAATCAATTGTGAAGAAACCTTTAGTCCTGTTGTCAAACCAGCCACCATACGAACTGTTCTGAGCATTGCTTTATCGAAGTCTTGGTCCATTCACCAAATGGACGTCAAGAATGCATTTTTACATGGTAATCTCAACGAAACAGTTTACATGCATCAGCCTTTCGGTTTTAGAGACAAAATCTTTCCCGACCATGTTTGTTTATTGCGCAAATCTTTATACGGCTTAAAACAAGCTCCTCGTGCTTGGTATCAAAGGTTTGCAGATTTTGTCTCTACAATCGGTTTTACACACAGCACGACTGATCATTCGCTTTTTATCTATCAACATGGGTCCGAAATTGCCTATCTACTCTTGTATGTTGATGACATTATCATTACGGCTTCGTCTGATCAGTTACGTCAGACTCTCATGAAAAGCTTAGGCGCAGAATTTGCTATGAAGGATTTAGGTAAATTAAGCTATTTCTTGGGAGTTGCTGTATCGTATACTAAGGATGGACTTTGTCTTAGTCAGAAGAAATATGCTGAAGAAATTATTGATCGTGCTGGAATGTCTACTTGCAAATCAACACAAACGCCGGTCGATACAAATGGCAAACTTGGAAAATCAACTAGTCCACCAGTCTCTGACCCCACTCATTACAGAAGTTTAGCCGGAGCACTACAGTATCTTACTTTCACACGTCCTGATATTTCATATGCAGTCCAGCAAATTTGCCTCCACATGCATGATCCGAAAGAGGCTCACTTGGCTGCCTTACACAGAATCATTCGATACTTACAGGGTACAAAGCACTATGGCCTTCATCTTTACAAATCCTCACTGTCTACACTCGTTTCATATACTGATGCAGACTGGGGAGGATGTCCAGATACCCGTCGCTCTACATCTGGCTATTGCGTCTTCCTAGGCGATAATCTTCTGTCTTGGTCGTCAAAACGGCAATCCACACTTTCTCGTTCTAGTGCTGAAGCTGAATATAGAGGAGTTGCCAATGTTGTCTCCGAATCCTGTTGGCTTCGCAATTTATTGTTAGAACTTCGTATCTCATTGGACAAAGCCACACTGGTCTACTGCGACAACATAAGTGCGATTTATCTCTCCCAAAATCCGGTCCAACATCAACGTACCAAACACATCGAAATGGACATACACTTTGTAAGGGAAAAAGTAGATAGAGGTAAAGTTCGCATTCTTCATATGCCTTCTCGTTTTCAAATCGCTGACATATTCACCAAAGGACTTCCGCGCATACTATTTGAAGATTTCAGAGACAGTCTCAGCGTCCGAGAATCTCCCGTTTCGACTGCGGGGGTGTATTAGTATATTGTATATATCTTGTTACCTTGTTTAGATTCCTCGATTAGTGGGTTACCTTGTTTAGATTCCTAGATTAGTGGTTTACCTTATTAAGAGTCTTTTGACTAGTATATATTGTAACATTGTTTATCAATAATAACCATGGGATTAATCTCTATCAATTATATATAAACAATTTTATTATTTCCTTTCATTTCATTTAAGGTACAGTGAAAAAAATCCTTGAAACATTACATATTTATACATATTTGTTTGATAATTATTTGAAATATTAAGTTAGTAAAACAAATATGAATGATCTATGGATTAGTATCAATTTTCAAGAGACCAAAATAGCTATTTGGGTCTTAAATTTTGAGTTATTTACTTGATTTAAGGCTCAAAATTTTAATTTTGTAATTTGAGGTTTGAATTTTCAAAATTTTGTACAAATATGATTTTGAGACTTGCATTTTGATCTGGTTGCTAGAAGTGTTAATTTGAAAAATATGATATAATTTGAGTAGGACATTTCTTAAACTGAATTTTTTATATTAGATGAAATAGAATAATGTGGATATTAAAAACTTTGTCCTTCCATCTATGTTTTGTTATATATATATATATATATATATATATATATATATATATATATATATATATATATATATATATATATATATATATATAATATATATATATATATATACTTTTATCACTTAATTTATCTTAATTATTTTTCTCTTATATAAATAATGATAAAATACAAAATGTAAATATGAGATAAGTTTTTATGAGATAAGTTTTTATGCAGGTTTATGGAAAAACTGGGTCTTGGACTAAGTTGTTTTTATTACCCTTTCTAAAGGATCCAATGGATTTATAGTGTTTTACACCATTGTATATTTTAAGGAAAATGAAATCCTTATAGTGTTTGGAGAACAATTGGTGTTGTTTCATTAGGAGATTGATGAAATGGTAAAAGATTACTTTTATTCAAATTCTTTGTTATTTCGTTACATTCAGTTTAACAAAAAAAATATGTGTTTTACTTAATTCATATAATTTGTGTGGTCTTGAAGTTAGTGTACACAATAAATAAAGAGACACAATGTAATATTTTGGAACTAATTTATAATTGAATTAACATTATCAACTAATTCTGAGTTTGGTCAAGTATCTTTAGCTCCACTAAGTGTAAGTTTTTTTTATTAATGAATAGTGTGTGATCAATAAGTTACACAAACTGGATCGTATTTGACTTATATTTCTCTATCATCGATGAAAATTCTTGTAACCTGCAAGTAATGATGAGTCATTTCCTTTTTCTTATTCTTTTGATTATGCAGAGTAGTCAGAGTTGCAGTTTCAATAGTCCTTGTAGTTGAACAGAAAAACAAGTGAAAATGATGATGATAATAACATTTTTTTTTCTTTTAATCTTTCATATAAAATGTCTTTGGAAACAATTGTTACTTTTCCTAAATGTGTTACATTTTTTTTATTGTTATAACTGTGGATTTTTTTTTGTTGACAACTTAAACTGAATTGTTTCCTATTTTAGTAACCTCCATTCATGATTCATGATTATGGATTATTATATATAAATAATTTTATTATTATTATATATATATATATATTAATTTCTTAAGTTACAATTCAGCAAAAAAAATCCTTCAATTACATATGTATAAAGATTTTTTTTATAATATTTGAAATATTATGTCAGTATGTATATATGATTTACTTCTTAATTAGTACCAATTTTGAAAAGGCCAAAATAACTATTTGGGGAATGGATTTTGAGTTATTTGCCTTATTTAGGGTTCAAAATTATAATTTTGCAATTTGAGGCTTGATTTTTTTAAATTTGTACAAATATGATCTTGAGACTTCCATTTTGAACTTGTTGCTTGGAATGATAATTTGACAAATATGATTATAATTTGAGTATACCTTTCTTGCATTGAAATTCCGATTTAACCTATTGTACCAGAAGTGATAAAAAAATATGTTGTAACAATCTTACAAGTGTTATGGGCATAAAAATAGTTTTAGAATTTTCATCCCTAGATAGATACTTGTATAATTGTTTTGTCAATAATTAATGTTTTCTTATTCTCGATTGTATACTAGACTTGAGCAGAAAAATGATAATCTTTTTTATCTTGTTATTGGGGCTAACGAAGACTTTAAAATAGGTAAACATAGACTCATATATTGTCAAAGTTAAGTTTCTTTCATAGTCACCTAGTATGCATTGGACTAATATGATCTGACATTTTACAAAATATATAGTTGTATTGTATTTTGATCTTGTTGCTATGAGTGTTAATTTGACAAATATGATTTGAATTTGTGATTGGAAATTTCTTGGACTGTACACTTCATATTAAAGAGAGATGAATCATGTGGATCTTATCATTATAAACAAAAAGACATCATCTTAGAACTTGAAGCTAGTTATTGTTTAACTTATTCATAAATAGTGCATGTGATAAATAAGTTACACAAACTTTGTGTTTTATCTCTATTGTATTGATGAAAATCCTATTAACTTTCATGTAACGATGGTTAATTTCGTTTTTCTTTGATATTGCAAAGCATTTAGTGGTCAAGTCTCAATAGACTCTATAGTTTAATGAAGAAAACAAATGAAAATATGATGATAATACCGTTTACACTTTTAACTTTTCATACAAAATGTCTTCGGACAACTATTGTTAATTTTAACAATATGGATTCTTTTTATATTTTTTTGGATAACTTGTCAACTCAGTATATGTGTTTCTTATATTTAGTACCTCCATTCTCTTTATCTTACTAGCATAATTCATGACTATGAATTATTTTATATAAATAATTTTATTATTTCTTTCTTTTTAATTTCTTAATTAAATTACAGTATAGAAAAAAAATCCTTCAATTACATGTCTATACAGATTTTTTTTTAATAATTATTTGAAATATTGAGTCAGTCAAAAATATGTATGATGTATGGCTTAGTACTTGAAAAGGCCAAAATAGCTCTTTGGGGCTTAGAATTTGAGTTATTTTCTTGATTTGGGGTTCAAAGTTAAAATTTTCAATTTTAGGCCTGAATTTTCAAAATTTGTACAAATATGATCTTGAGACTTACATTTTGATCTTGTTATTTGGAGTGTTAATTTGACAAATATGATTGTAATTTGAGTAGGAAATTTCTTGCAATGATTTATTCTTTTATCTAATGGATTTTCAGTGTTTTACACCATTTTATATTTCCAAGAAAAATGAAATCGTTAGGGTGTTTGGATCACTATTTGTGTTGTTTCACGTGGAGAGTAAAATGGTAATAATTTCGTATCTCGTCATTAAACATTTCTATCAACATTACCTTGAAGTCCTCACTTATACTAAGAGAAAATCTTTGT
This sequence comes from Impatiens glandulifera, assembly GCF_907164915.1. Taxonomy (NCBI): domain Eukaryota; kingdom Viridiplantae; phylum Streptophyta; class Magnoliopsida; order Ericales; family Balsaminaceae; genus Impatiens; species Impatiens glandulifera. Next base: position 52,805,849 of record NC_061863.1, on the reverse strand, counting down.
TATTTCAGTGTATTCAGTGTAACAAAAAGTCTATATTTTAATTTATATAATTTGTGTGGTCCGAAAATAAAGAGTTTTCGTTGAAGTTTAGATGATCAGGATTTTATATGTTGTACATTTGTTTGTAGGGATGAATAAAATATGTATTAATCTGTGAACTAATCCAAACCAATAAAAAAATTATAAAATGGGCTGGTTCTACCCAAACAAAAAAATATGAATTTGATTAAAATTTCTCATTACAGTTTTACAAATGTAATAAGCATAAAAGTTTGGAATTTCTCGCCCATAGATAGATATTTGTATAATTGTTTTGTCAATTATTAATGTTTTACTTACTATTAATTGTATGTTCGACTTGAGCAAAAAGATGATAATTTTTTTTTATCATGTTCTTGGACTAAATTTATCTCATGAAGACTTCAAGATAGGTAGACATAGATTTATATAGTGTACTCAAAGTTAAGTTTCTTCCATGGTCACTTAATGTGCATGGACTTATATGACTTGAAATTTCATGTAATCTTCTTACAAAATATATGTTGTATTGCATTTTAATCTTGTTACTAGGAGTGTTAATTTAGAAAATATAATTATAACTTGATAGAGAATTTCTTGGATTAAAAAGTTCATATTAAAGAAATATGAATAATGTAGATCTTATCACTATAAACAAAGAGATGTCATCTCAATATTTCAGAACTTGAAACTAGTTTACAGTTAACTTATCTATAATTGAATTAACATTGTATCTTTGAGTTCGACTAAGTGTAAGTATTTTTTTTATTCATGAATAGCGTGTGTGATCAATAAACTAAACTTTATGTTTTATCTAGATCATATTTGGTTTCTATTTATTTGTCATTGATGAAAAACTATTATCCTTCAAGTAATGATGAGTGATTTTTTTTCTTTTGATATTGCAAATGAGTTAGTATTGCAGTCTGAATAGTCTCTAATTGAATGAAGAAGACAAGTGAAGATGATGATGATGATAATAATAGTATTTTCCTTTTTAATGTTTCATACAAAATGCCTTTAGAAAACAATGTTTACTTTTTCTAAATGTGTTACATTTTTTTATTGTTATAAATGTGATATTTGTTTTTCGACAACTTGTAAACTGAAGTGTTTCATATTTTCAATAAACTCCATTCCCATTCTCTTTATCTTAATAACATAATGATTCATTACTATAATTATTAAAAACAAACTTATCTCATTTAGAATTAGAAAAAGTACAAGAGATAAGTTTAAGTGGATGCCTCTGTATGCTATTTAACTATGGTGGGAGGAAATTTGAGGTTTGGGTAATACAAGATTATGGTAAATTGAGTCTTGGACTAAGTTGTTTTCATTACCTTTCTAAAGGGTCCAAAGGATTTTTAGTGTTTTACTTGTACTTGTATAATTGTTTTGTAAATAATGAATGTTTTGCTTACTGTGAATTGTATGTTATACCCGAGCAAACACATGACAATTATTTTTTAATATTTTTCTTGGACTAAATTTATCTCATTAAAACTTCAAGATAGGTAGATATAGACTCATATAGTGTCAAAGTTAAGTTTATTTCATGGTGTGTGCATTCGACTAATATGACTTGTAATTTCATATCATCTTCTTACAAAATATCCAGTTGAAATGCATTTTTATCTTGTTGTTAAGAGTGTTAATTTGGCAAATTTAATTTCAAATTGTGATAGAAATTGATTTTGACTGAAAAGTTTATATAATAGAGAGATGAATAATGTATATTTTATCACTCATAAACAAAAAAAAACACTATATCATGGGCTCTACTATCTCTTAGAAATCATTTTTTACACTTCAGTTACCTTAGTGAATTTAGTGAGTTTGTAATTTGTTTTTATTAATGAATAGCGTGTGATCAATAATTTACACAAATTTTGTACTTTATCGATCATATATGACTTTTACTTTTCTATCATTTATAAAAATTGTTATATCGACAAATAATAATGGGTGATTTCTTTTATCTTTGATATTGCAGAGGAAGTTAGTGTTATTTTTTGAATAGTCTCGTTGAACAAGGAAGACAAGTGAAGATGGTGACTATAATAGTCTTTGTCTTTTTAATCCTTCATATAAAATGCTTTTAAAAAACAATTTTACTCCTAAACGTGTTACATTTTCTTAATTGTTATAAATATGGATTTTTCTTTCTTATTTTTGGACATGTAAACTGAATATATAAGGGTGTTTCATATTTTTAGTACCTCCATTCTCTTTTTCTTTTTACAATATTATTATTATTATTATTAATTTCTTAAGGTATAGTATAACAAAAGTTCCTTCAATTGCATAGTATAAAGATTGTTCTGATAATTATTAAGTCAGTCAAAAAATATGTATGAACTATGACTTAGTACCAAATTTGAAAGGCCAAAATACTTATTTGGGACTTAGAATTAGAGTTATTTGCTTAATTTAGTGCTCAAAATTTAAATTTTCAATTTGAGGATTGAATTTTCAAATGTACAAATGTGATCTTGAGACTTGCATTTTGATCTTGTTGCTTGAAGTCTTAATTTGACAAATATAATTAGAATTTGATTAGAATTTTCTTGTAATTAAAATTTCTGATTCAACTCATTGTAACAGAAGTGGTAAAAATGGTTCTAACAGTCTTACAAGTATTATGGACAGAGGAATAGTTTGAAAATTTTCATTCCTAGATAGATATTTGTATGATTGTTTTGTCAATAATTAATGTTTTACCTATTGTAAATTGTATGCTAGACTTGAGAAAAAATATGACAATCTTTTTTATCTTATTTTTGGGCTAAATTTATCTCACGAAGACTTCAAGATAAGTAGATATAGACTCATATAGTGTCAAAATTAAGTTTTTTCTATGTCACTTAGTGTGCATTGGACTAATATGACTTGAAATTTCATTTCATCTTCTTACAAAATATCTAAACTTGTATTGTATTTTGATCTTGTTTTTAAAAGTGTTAATTTGACAAATATGATTAGAAATTATGATAGAGAATTTCTTGGACCAAAAAGTTTATAATAAAGAGAGATGAATCTTATCATAATAAACAAAGAGACACAATCTCATAACTTGAAGCTAGTTACATTTTAACTTATCTAATTTAGTTACACAAAGAAAATGATCAACTTATTTTGAGTTTGGTCAAGAATCTTATAGCTCAGCTAGGTTTAAGTTTTTCTTTTATTCATGAATAATGTCATCAATAAGCTACATAAACTTTGTGATCTAGATCGTTTTGGCTTCTAATTCTCTATCATTGATGAAAAACTATTATCCTGCAAATAATTATGTATGATGAATGGTGTGTTTTTTTTTTATTTTGTAGAGGAATTAGTATTGCAGTCTTAATAGTCTTCGTAGTTGAGTTAAGAAGAAAAAGAAGATGATGATAGCTTTTTTTTTTTTTTTCTTATCTTTCATACAAAATGCCTTTGAAAAAAGGTGATTACTTTTGCTAAATATGTTATTGTTTTCTTTATTGTTATGACTATGAAAAAAAATATTTTTTATTTTGGATAACTTGTAAACTGAATATATAGGAATGTTTTCTATTTTCAGTCATCTCTTTTCTCTTTATTTTTATCTTACTAACATAATGATTCATGAAAATGGATTATTATATATAAATAATTGTATGATTTCTTCCTTTTTAAATGTGGATTAATTTTACAATTCAAACCATAATGTCATGTTTTCTATTTTATGATGGTAAGATGATTTTACTTTAAAAAAAACAAATTTATATTTAAAAATTAAAAAATAAAGTTATTATTTATTTTATTAATTATAATATAAAACATTTTTTTTTTATTTTGTAGTGTTTAAAATTAGCTTGACCATAAATTCCATGAAACTTAAATAAAACAATTTAAATAAAAAATAAAGAACATTTTTTTCAACAAAACCTCAAATTTCGGGACAACACATAACAATTGACTTATAATATGAATAAACACGTTAATACAAAATGAAAGAAAAGGAAATGAGATTAACGCGGTCAAAATCAAGGATTTACGTAGAATCGTTAACTAGTTGTAACTCGTAAAATCATGAGTTTATATTAAATCGTAAGAGTTTAATTTAAAAAAATAATAGTTATATATCATTATTATTTATATATATAATTAAGTATTTTATAATTAGTTAATTTTAAGAAATTATATATTTTAATATAAAATTAATTAAAAAATAATAATAAATAGATAACACTATAAAAAAATATTATTTATAAAATTAATTATATTAATTAATTAATTTAAATAAATAAATAATAACTTTATTTTTTAATTTTTAAATATAATTTTTTTTATAAAAGTAAAATCGGTTAGAATCGTAAAATCAAAATTATTTATAAACTCGTAAAATTGTAAAATCTTAATATCGTAAATTTAAAATATTAAGAGTTTACCTTATTTAAGAGTTTATTTAAAATCAGACTCATTAACCTAATTTAACCTAATGTGAAATCGTAAGATTTTAAGAGCCAAATCGAGATTTTAACCGCCATGAATGAGATGTATGACATCGCTTTACATAAAGATTATGGCTTATAAAAAAATAAAAACTTAAAAAGAAGAATGCAAACTAGCCATTAGATACGAACCCAGAATTTATAGTTGGGTGGGCTTAAAAAAATCAGAATAGGCTTAAAAAATAACGAGAAAATTTTAGATTAAACGAGTTTATAAAAGTAAGTTTTACAAAAAAAAAATAATAATAATTATATAAAAAAAAAACAATGCATTATATTAATTTTTGTAAGAAATTAACGTGCGATGTCACGTATTTACCATAAAAAATTCAAAATAATTTTTATTTTTATTTTTTTCGGGGTGATATAAATCCGTCATTATTAGCAACTTTTAGACAAAAAAAAATATTATTAAAAATAATAGTCTCAAACTCCCAACAACTAGAGCGGTTAGACGGGCCAACCCATGGCGGGGCGGGCCTACCCATCAAAACTCATCGTTTGAAGGGTCGACGGCGGACCGGCCCAACATCCCGGCGGGCTAAATATCTCCAACCCAACCCAAGGTGGGTTGCGGGTTAGGCGGGTCTCACTACAAATAAAAATTATTAATAGTTTTAGAAAACAAGAGTTCAAGAATATGATCAAATAATCATAATACAAACAAGAGTCTTGTTTATCTTTACACATTAATTGACCAAATAATTCAACAAAGTAACTAAAATTTGAAAAATTCATAAAATAGAAATTTAGTAAAGTCAACATATTTTAAATATTATTAATCGAGATATAATCTATGTCAAATCATTCTTCTTCGTCGCTTTTCTCTTCAATGTTTGCATCAGCATCCTCTAGAACATTTAATCATTGTTTTGACAATATTGATGTAACTATTACGTTGCCTTCTTGATTTTTATCTACATATGAATTACACAAAAATGAAACTTGATGTCCCATAATGTTTACCCACACATTTATACTATTTTTTGGATCCATTACATCCAACTTTTATTATATTTTCAATACATTTCATTTTCTTAAAATACATCAAAATATGAGAATATTTTCTAGACTTTTTAGATGACCATTCATCATGCTTATGCTTAGAACTTTCAAATTCATCAACATCCAAATTAATATCTTGATTTTGAGAGGAATCCATTTCAAAAATAAATATGTTATTTAACATATTATTAAGTTTCCGACTTTTAATGTGAAATTCTGGATTTGACCAAGTTTGAATTCACGAAACCTTAAAGATGAAAACAAAGAGAAAAAATACGTAAGAAATCAGTAGTGTGAGTCTCATGATGATTTATCCTAAAATTTCATATGAATGGTCTTTATACTACATGAAAATTTATATACCAAACCCTAAATTGTGCAACCGTTTATATATTTAGTAAAAAAAAAAGTTTTTATTTTTTTAAACCTCACATCTTGTCAGCATTTGTCAGTGTTTGATCAGTTGAATTGTATACTTTAAGTGGGATACGGAGTCCCCTACATTACCCTGATTTCTCGTCACTTATAATCTCTTCTCCAAAATCAATCTGTGCACTCTGAATCGATCGACGCAACTCTATCCATGGACGTCCAAACCGATCCTATGAATCGAGAGAGTAAGCGGGGCAATTTTATTCAAACAAGTTCTTCTTCCGCCGCCGCCGCCGATTTAATCACCCTCGTTAGGTCCCTGCCTCCAGAAATTATTACAGAAATTTTAAGCAGACTTCCAGTCAAATCACTTCTCCGATGCAGGTGCGTCTCCATATCTTGGAATGCTTTGATTGCTGATCCCATATTCGTGAAGAAGCATCTCAAAGCTTCCCAGAATGAAGAACAGCTTCTTATCAGATATTCTCAATGGGTTCGTACTAGTGATGTGAAATCTGTTTACATCTCAGATGTTCTGAATGAAGAGTTTCCAACTGAACTTTCATTAAATTTTCCAAAGAAATACTCAAAATCTGATATATGGATCATTGGCTCATGTAATGGGCTAGTTTGTGTAGTTATTGATCAAGCTAAGATACTTTTATGGAATCCATCAACTAGGGAATCCAAGAAACTTCCCAGTTGCGGTTATAAAGAGCGTGCAAGTCGGTTTATTGCATATGGGTTTGGCTATGATGAACGTAATTCCGACTACAAGGTGATCGTTATTAACTGTAAATCAACAAATTTCACTGGCCCTTTCTCAACTCAAATAAAGATTTACGGGTTGAAGAGTGGTTCATGGAGGAAGGTTAAGAATTACCCTCAATTCTGTCCGTTGGGTGATATGGGAATGTTTGTGAATGGAACACTTCACTGGGGAGCAAGTATTGATACAGGGATCAATAGTTATCAGAGTATCCTTACTTTCGATATGTCCGAAGAAACCTTTTCTGAAATATCACAACCCTGTTTTGGGGAATCGGTTTTGGATTCTGTGATATGGGTTTTAAATGGATGCCTCTGTATGCTAATTAACTATCATGATGAGAGGAAATTTGACTTATGGATAATGAAAGATTATGGAAAAACTGAATCTTGGACTAAGTTGTTTTCATTACCCTTTCCAGAGGGTCGAATGAATTTTCAGTTTACACCATTGTATATTACCAAGAAAAATGAAATCCTTATGTTGTTTGGAAAACAATTGGTGCTGTTTCATGTGGAGAATAAAGTGATCACAATTTCTTATCCTGGCCTTAAAAATGCACACAAACGTTGCCTTGAAGCTCTCACTTATACGGAGAGCCTAGTCTCGCCTTTTCAATGATGCCATCAACAATAGATCAAATTATTGATGAAATGGTAAAATATTACTTTTATTTAGATTCTTTCTTATTTAATTCATTCAGTTTAACAAAAAGTAGTGTTTAATTACTTAATTCATATATAATTTGTATGCTCTTGAGAAAAATGAATTTTTATTTGAAGTTTAGATGATTCCGGGATTTTATATGTTGTATATTTGCAGAGGAGAGTAGAATATGTATTAATCTGGATTAAAATTTACTTTTCAACCTATTGTAACAAAAGTGTTTAAAATGGGTTGTTATAGTTTTAGAAATATTATGGACAAATAGACAAAGAAAATGTTTGGAATTTCTCACCCTAGATAGATATTTGTACAATTGTTTTTTTAATAAACTGTCAATTGTATGCTAGACTTTAGCAAAAAGATGACAATCTTTTTATCTTATTTTTGGATTAAATTTATCTCATTAAGGCTTCAAGATAGGTAGATATAGACTCATATTTTGTGAAATTTAAGTTTTTTCCATGGTTACTTAGTGTGCATTGGACTTATATGACTTGAGGTTTCATGTCATATTATTACAAATTATCAAGTTGTACGGCATTTTGATCTTGTTGATACAATTATCTTGTTTTTGGGTTAAATTTATCTCATGAAGGCTTCAAGATAGATAGACATAGACTCGTATTATACTGTGAAAGTTTAGTTTCTTCTATAGTTACTTAGTGTGCATTGGACTAATATGACTTGAGGTTTCATGTCATCTTATTACAAATTATCAAGTTGTACTGCACTTTGATCTTGTTGATACAATTATCTTGTTTTGGGGTTAAATTTATCTCATGAAGGCTTCAAGATATATAGGTAGGCATAGACTCGTATATTGTGAAAGTTAAGTTTATTCCATAGTTACTTAGTGTGCATTGGACTAATATGACTTGAGGTTTCATGTCATCTTATTACAAATTATCCAAGTTGTACTGTATTTTGATCTTGTTGATACGGTATTGTTTTAATTTTCATACATAATTTCTTGGAATGAAAAAAGGATCTTATCACCAACAAAGAGATTATTTCAAGATCTCAGAACTTGAATCTAGTTTATAGTTTAACTTGTCTATAATTTTCTTCTATTCATGAATATTGTGTTTGATCAATAATTTACATAAACTATATGTTTTATTTAGATCGTATTTGACTTCTACATTGATGAAAAAATTATTAACCTGCAAGTGGTTTATTTTTCCTTAATTGCAGAGGAGTTAATGTTGCAGTCTAAATAATCTTTGTAGTTCAATGAAGAAGACAAGTCATCTTTGTAGTTCAATGAAGAAGACAAGTGAAGATGACGATGATAATAGTCTTTTCCTTTTTAATCCTTCATACAAAATATCTTTGGAAAACAGTTGGAAGTGTTACATTTTCATTTATTGTTATAACTGAATTTTATTTTTTTACTTTTTTTTAGACAATTTATAAACTAAAGTGTTTCTAGTTTTCTAATCTTCCTTCTCTCTTTATCTTATTAACATAATGCTTCATGATGGACTATTATATATATGAAAAATGATTGTGAGCACTACTTTGGGGGAGCGACTCGTACAGCAAAAGTGACATTGTTGTTATACGAAAGTGACATCGTTGTTATACAAAAAAGACCTCGTTGTTATACAAAAGGGACGATGTCTCTTTTGTATAACAGCGAGGTCACTTTCGTATAACAACGAGGTCACTTTCGTTGTACGAGTCGCTCCCCAAAGTAGTGCTTCCTATCATTCCTCTATATATATTAACATTTTTATTATTTTCTTCTTTTTAATTTATTAAAGTACAAATATAAAAAAAAAATCTTTCAAATATTATATATGTATATAGATAATTATTTGTAATATTAAGTTAGTAAAAAAATATGTATAATCTATGGCTTAGTACCAATTTTGAAAATACCAAAATAGCTATTTGGGTCTTAGAATTCGAATTATTTGCTTGATTTAAAGCTTAAAAATTTAATTTTGCAAATTGAGGCTTGAGTTTTCAAAATTTATACAAATATGACATTGAGACTGCATTTTGACCATTCAGTTCGGGTTGACAATTTAACTGGTTGAGCGATATTGTCCTGAACTTGGGTCAAAATCTCTAATTTAAATCTAATTTGTTAATTTGTAATTAACCCGAATACGACCTAATTGATCTAACTTGACTCGAACCCAATCCGATAAAACCCGATGTAACTAATGTCACATTTCTTTATTTTAGATTAAAATGACATCAGTATAAAACAAAAATGAAGTTAAATCACAAATTTATTTACAGAAACTATACATGAAAAATTGAGTGAGTGAGAAATAGGAAAAGACAAATACAAAACTTTATAAAAGAAAACTATATACGGGTTGATGAGTCTACTTTGGATCATTTAAAGTCGACTCGATTTTTATTTGTTTATTAATCAGGTTAAACAGGTCGACATAATTACGATCCGAACTCAAAATTATATGACTTTAACGTGATTTTTTCGTATTTAGTTCAGGTCGTGTTTTCGTATCAGGTCAGAAATTACCGACTATACTCCCAAATCCCAATTTACTTTAAAAAAATCAATTTGTTTTCAGTTTTGGTGGATTTAAAAAAAAAAAATCTTCAATAGTATCTGGTGGAGTGGATTATTTGACAAAAAGAAATAATTAAAATTAGGATTTCATGATTTCAATTTTATTAGTTGATTATATATTTTTCTTTTGTTGGTGTCAGAAATGATATATAATATGAAAAAAAATACTTTATTAGTTCACATTTAGTAAAGAATACCAATAAAATATATCAATTTTAAAAAAATAAACAAGTCTAAAAAGAAGAATTCATTGTATACGAGAAATAAAATAACTTAATAAGACTCTCAAAAATACTTTAGTATAAATATCATCTCTCAAATTATTTCATTTCCACTCATTCTATCCATCAATTATCTTGATTTTGTGTGATTATCGAAAATTAAATTGATTAACAATTCCCTCAAATTCAACCAAATATTTGTGGTTAGTTAAAATAAGTTTTGAATTTGTTGAAGATTAAACTCATTTCAAATTATGATAAATAATTTGAACTGGCAAGGAAGGTAGTTAAAAATATTAATATGCCAAACTAAATTATTTCAAAAAAACATTTCATAGAAGATTTACAATAGATATGTACTTGAAATCGTTTCTACTTCCATTGGATGGGACTGGGAGTACCCCTTTACGAATGGCCTCGTGTTCTGTATTTCCTTCTCGTTTTCTTTTCTTCTCTTTCCCTTCTCAAAATCTCAGACCCTCTAAAATAGTTCACTTATCGCGCCGCCGTTATCTCCCCTTCCGCAGCACAGCAACCGCCGTTAAAGAAGGTCAAGTTATCAGAAGTCCGGGCCTCATCGCCATAGAGTACGCTGACCTCAGCCTTCCTAACAAAGCTCCCGAGGTAAATCACATTCGCCCAATTTATATCTTGAAAATTTATAGTAGGGTCCCATTTGAAAACTGATATTGAGATCACCACATTTGAAAACGAAATTTAAAGAATTTATCATTTGGGTGCGGATTCTGATCCAGAAACAAAATGTTTTTCAAATAGGACCTGTCTATGTCTATGTCTAACCCAGTTGGTTGTTTTTGCTAACATTCAAAAATATGTGCTTGTTACAGGATCTGGGTCAGGTTCGGTTAAGGCAGCATGTCAACCCTCTTAGCGCCTCTTTCTCGGTATTCTCTTTCACTATCTCACACACAAATGGATAGATATGATTAGAAAAGACACGACATTGTTTAAACACCGAGCTCATTCTTTGTTTTAATAGGTTCCTACTCCAGCACCAGATTGGAGTCAGGTGTACAAGGACACAACACTACCCCTTATGGTGGATATTGGATGTGGTAATACACCTCTTCACAATTCATTGTTCTTCTGAAATTATAAATAACAAATCTTTTAAGTACAACGGAAATGATGTGATTGGAGAGCAAAACTACGGGCAAATTACCAAAAATTATATCTAGTTTTTGATCAATGGCAAAGTAGGATGGTTAATATGGAGACATAGAGAAGAAAAAACATATATTGCTGCTCAACAGATCGAAATAAGTTTCATACCACGAAAGGTGTTCATGAATCATTATGTGCTTAGTTAGTTAGGTATAGTCTATCAATATAATAATTCTTACTTTAATTGCTTTATAATTTTTATAAGCACCACCTAACGTTTGAAAATGGTTCTATCCTTTCAAATAATTTCTTATAAGCTCCACCTTGATTAACAACTTTCCTAGGAACAAATTTAGAAGATGCTAAATATTCAACTGATTTGACGATGGATGAGTTGTTCAATGAACAACGTTGAGGTCATGTATTCAAAACTTGGTATAAACACTGTTTGTATTATTAGTAACCATCTTCGTGACAACTATAAAAAAAATCTAGAATATTGATAAACTTCTTAATTCCTATCATCCATTTCCTCTAATGGAATTAACATGTCAGGTAGTGGTAGATTTGTTCTCTGGCTTGGTAAGAGAAATCAGGGCTCTACAAATTACTTGGGACTGGAAATAAGGGAAAAGGTAGAAATTTCTGCAATATTTTTTCTGTTAAAATTGTCTTTGCTTGACATGAGTTACTTATGTAGTGACTTCTATTTCGATTTTCATTCCAGCTGGTTAAACGTGCAGACAGTTGGCTAAATGATCTAGGACTAAGGAATGTGTAAGTTTTTTTCTTGGCACGTCTCTTCTTAGATTATGCAAAGAAAAGGTTGGTGGTTTATATTGTTGCAAATAAATGTATTGCAGACATTTTATGTATGCGAATGCAACCATTTCTTTCAAAGATATTGTATCCACGTACCCTGGCCCATTGATGTTTGTTTCTATACTGGTGAGTAACCTGAAATAAAGTCTGCATTACATAGCAGTAGTTGGAATCATGAAATGTTGAGTGCCTTATTCTTGTGTATGATACTTGCAGTGTCCAGATCCACATTTTAAGAAAAGACATCATAAAAGAAGGGTCCTACAGACTCCTTTAGTGGATTCTATTGCGAGCCGTCTAATGCCTGGAGGACAGGTTTGTGCAGTTCTATGCTGCCTCTAGACAAATTTTATAGTTTTTCCTGCAACTTATTTATTTTTTTGAATGTAGAATTTCATATTTTCTATAATTTTGGACAACTTATGTTAAGATCTTTTGTGAATATAATCATAAATTGAGAGAAATAATATCATCAATAAATTAGGGGGTATTGAAGTTGATTTTGTTTATGTTGAAAGAGTTTGAGACAAGATGATATTGTTATGTTTTGGTTTTTTAGTTAGGCAATTCTTTTCTGCATCTGGATTCAGACTCTCGATTGAGAAACTACCAGTTAAATATTGAATATTGTGTGCATTCTTAACTCTCTTTTGCTGTCAACAAGCAGGTCTTTATCCAGTCGGATGTATTTGAAGTGGCGCTTGACATGAGAAGCCAATTCGATGTCCATTCTACACTTTTACACATTGACACTATGCACCGTGACAAAGATGGTTGGTTGTTGGAAAACCCAATGGGAATAAGAACAGAGAGAGATTCATGCTGTACTTGAGGGCTCAAGCATTTACAGAAGAATGTATAAAAAGATGATTTAATGGGTCTCTTTCATGTTTGTTAGTGCATCATCAGGTAAAAAGAAAAATGCCCCTTCTTTGGGATGATGATGACAATTTGAAGGTTTCTTCATGGAAGGGCGATTATTGAGAAACACATGGAGTAAAACAAGTGAAAGAAATCAAGAAATTATTCAAAAGAGGAAGGATTGTCTGTCTCCTGTTATGCTATCCAGCCTTAACGATTCTTGTCACATTAACCGGGCTTAGTGGTTTTTAGGTTTGGCAAGTTTTTTTTGTTCTTTCTATTTGCACTTGTAATGTTTTTAAATTTATAGTAGTTGTGAAGCAAACCACATTCGAAGCAGAGATGGATCATTTTGGATTTGACATAGTGGGGTTTGGATGTTTTTCTTTTCAATTCATGTCATTTTTGTTCTTTTGAAAATGGTTAGAAGACTTCAACTCATAATTTCTTGATCGTGTAACTTCTGACTTTCTATTCATATAATTCTTGACATAACTTCTTATTTGTAACTTGTAATAATAATTCTATGATATTCTGTTCTTTTTAATTCATGATAAATTTGTATTTATTTGGTTAAATTTTCAAAAAATATTCATTTTTGTTGCTGACTATTATTGTAATATTGAATTTTTTGTTGTATTTTTTCAGTTATGTTTTAAAATAAAATCATTTTCAACGTTAATTATCTTTATTTACCTTTTGGCTTCTTCTTTCAAGATAAAAGAAATTCTTTTAACAATTTTAAAGAGTCATTTGATTCTATTTTTTAAAATCTTGCATTATGATATAAATAATAGTTATTTAAACATAACAATAAAAAACATACAAGTGTTCATAGACAAACATAACATAAAATCTATCGTTAACTAGCTAGAAAATCAATGAATTCACCGAGCGTCTCCACCAATTTTTCTGTAGATAACTCCATTATCGTCAAAATAATAGCATTGTTGACTAAACTCATCGGTCGACCGCAATCATTGAATGTCCTACAATTTATTTCAAACCAAATAGTCCACAATACAAAAATCGGGATAAGGACTCATCCACTCAATCTAACCGAGCTCGCAGTTTTTATGCATCCCAACAACCGACAATTGAATTAGGCATCACTCATTCAATGTAAATCATATTTCAAAGTATGCTCTAAATCGCAATCACTCTTTCGTAAGACAAAAAGTAAGTGATGTGTTGTTTTCACTTATTCGCAACACATTCTGTAACGACTAACCATAATATATCATTTTTTCATTCATCTGTCATCAGTCAAGATTTTTCCATGTATTACACTCTATCAAAAAAATGAGATTTTTGAAGAAAAATTTATAATTCCATAACTTCTCTCATAAAAAGTCATAGGGAGAAATCTTTGTAAATAATGTGTAATAATGACCAAATGTAAAGGAAAAATATATTGGCAACGTAAAACATCAAGTAAAACATCAAGTGAATAATGAATCATCACCCCATGCCAAATTAAAAACAACATCATTTCATTTAAGATTATTTCTCTATCAAGTCTTCTTCTTTATCTAATTCTTATCAGTTATCGCGAAACTATTCAAACGTTAATTGAATATGTTTTTGACCAAAATATTTATTCAGTGCAGCCGAAACAAAAGTTGAGAATTACAATGCAAGACTTGTGATACTACACTAAACATCGTCCCATAAATTGATCGATGAATCGTCGTCTACCGAGAATATGCACTGCCCACAGAAAGACTTCCTCGTAGTAGAGATATCTCTCCAAATGTTATGATTAGCTGGTCGGAAACTAGTTTTTGTTGAATCATCCAAACCAATGATGTGTATAATTGTATATCATCGTATCAGCTTATAAATAGTTAGACTCTAAATATCAATCAGAGCATGTTCTGAACAATCAAAAAATATCACACATATGTTTGACATGTTTTCGTGTGACTATATAATTCACAATGTAGCGTCAACGAATAGCAGATGAGAAATGAAAAAATGAGACATATTTGTCCCGCAATTCACTTATCTGATTAGACCAATTTTTTCCGCAAACTTCAACAATCTAAAAAATGTTTCAATGACAATGACGAACAAAAATAGAGACAACGGTTCACCTTGTCTAATACCCTTGAACTTTTAAAAAAACCTTTTAGAACTTCCATTCACAATCAAAGAGAACTTGACCATCCAAATGCATAACCTAATCCAACTAATCCACTTATCCCCATTCACTTTACCCATAGCATTAAATAAAAATAATAATTCACGTGGTCATATACTTTCTCCATATTCAACTTAATAAATGCACACTTATCCACTTATAGTTTGTCTACGTCAAAATTTTGACAACCCTTGATAAAAGTCATTTGATTAGTCGAATTCACAATTCAAAAATCCCGCACAATTGTTTACGAGACATTTGTATACAATCTTATAGAACGACGACACAAAGCTGATTGGTCTAAAGTTCTTTATATAGATGGTTTCAAGAACCTTACGTATTAGACAAATTAATATTGAGTTTCAACTTTTGTTGAAGGAAAAAATAAGAAAAAATACTCAAACGTTTTCATGATATCATATTTAAGGAACGACCACGCCTTTTTGAAAAATGTTAATATACAAATCATCGATTCTCGGAGTTTTATCACTACGACATCTTATTATTATCGCTTCTATTTCCTCAAGTGTGAAACGAAATTCCAAAACACTATTAGGCTCCTCACTATACAATCAAAAGACACGTCATCTATTTTCGGTCGGATCGTGTACGGTTCCTCCTTAAACAAATTTTTGTATAATTGCACGATACTATCAGAATCACCGGTTCATGATCGTGCAGAACGCCCTGAACCGAAATCGAGTTAATCGCATGGTTTTCGCTTGCGCATTTGATACCCCGCGAATTTATTTTAATTACTATCCTGTCTCTCAGACAATTCAAATGAATTTGTTATAAGTTAACCATCTCCAAAAATGAGATTTTATATTTTTATATTGTTCATATATTTTCACATCAAAATTTTGAATTTGTAAAAAATATTTTTTCCTAATACAACTAACTAATTGATTAAATAAAATTAGAATAAATTCATTATCAAAAAATTACAATCAGTTGTTGGTAAAAATAGAAGCTAAGGAAATCCTCCCAAAACCCCACTAAACCCTAATTATCTAGGGTTCTTATCCATCGCAACTGCCTTCTTGCGTTGTTACGCCTGATTGAAGCTCTTAAGAATCAATCAAGAAATTTCAACAATCACTACTTGCAAGTGTGCTGTAGAAATTTCTCTCCTACCTCACACTTTTTCTCTCTTCTCGACGAGGAGCCAATTAGCATCTGTAGCAGCACTCCCTCCTAGTAAGGCCAATTCACGTTCTAGCACAGGTTCAGATCCAATCAAACCTCTCATCTGTTTCCACTTTGGCATAGCTTTGTTTCCTGTTACTCTCTGTTTTTGAATCATTTTTGGTGGATTTTTCTTTGTGACCTTTCAGTTGTACTCAGGTGCAAGAAATTAGAAGATCGAGACCTTGAAGGGCTCCCTAAAGAATTCTATGACGATGTAAGTGACTGTACGAGCTGAGTCCCAGTTTCTGTCTACATTATGAGGCTGGCACTAATACTTGTTAGATTAGGAATGGCAAGCGCGGCAAAGAGAGAAGACAAAGGAATTTCATAAAAAGCGTCAAGAGGAAGACGACGAGGAGGAAAGGAAGGTGGATGAATTTCCTGAAATCGCTATGCGTTTGAAAGACTATCCAGAAGAAGATGTTCGAAAAGCAAGGCTATTGGTTGCAAGCTTCATTAGAGCTGCTGAAGAAGTGGAAGAGGTGATTTCCTTGCTTGAAATTCAATTTCATTTTTCACATCATGTGCTTGCTTGCTTGCTTGAAATTCATAGAAACTGTTCGTCCCGTTTGCAGAA
Organism: Impatiens glandulifera; assembly: GCF_907164915.1. Lineage (NCBI taxonomy): Eukaryota > Viridiplantae > Streptophyta > Magnoliopsida > Ericales > Balsaminaceae > Impatiens > Impatiens glandulifera. The sequence continues at coordinate 52,789,050 of NC_061863.1, read as the reverse complement.
AATTGAGGAAGCTGCTGAAAAGGGAGAACTTAATGAACTTATTCTAATGGTCATATGGAACCGCCTTGATCTTGCTCGACGTGATGTATGTTGGCTGACCTTCTTGTTCTTAAATTTGAAACAGTAATGTTAATAGGCCTGTATTTCAGGATGAGAAAGATGCAATCAGAAGCCTTGATCTCTTATATAGACGAGTTGAGGTAAGAACCGAACATCAATGCTGCATTCCAATGATTTTGTAATGAAAGTTCCATTTGAAATTTCATTGCAGACAGAGATTTTGAAACGGGAAGCTTCCACGAGTATGAGATTGTTGAATGATCTTCTCAATATGCATGATGGATTTGATGATGAAGGCTGGCTGAAGGATTGTAGAAAAAGTATGATTGAAACCTTTCCTCGTGAGGACCCATTCAGCATTCTCGTTCCAGCAGGCTTTGACATTGATCAGGTATGTTTCGTTTTCTACATTAAATCTGGTTATAGGTAATTAACATGTAAACATATGGAATGGTTCATTTGTTTTTGTGAAATTCTGTCAGCACAAAGGGCCAATGAGACCAACGGCAGAAATGGACAATATACTCCTTAGGGCAGATTTTATAAGGGAGGTAAACGAGTTGCTTCAAGAAGTGCGGTTAGAGGAAACCGAAAGAGGTGAGGTTGGGAGAGGAGGAATGGATGCAGAATCTGTTGCTAACAGGATGAAGCAACAAGAGAAACAGAGAACTATTAGACAGGTAGAAGCTCTTTTAGATCTTGCAGTCAACTTGAAATGGTAGTTGATATATGCTAAATTTTATAACATTTGATTACCTAAAAATTGAACAAGTTCTATAAATATATTCAAGACGATAATGATCAATCATATATGGACTTAGTCGGAATAGTAAATTTAGCACCAACATTGATCCTAGTGATCCAGAGGGAAAGATGGACTTGGTCGGAATAGTAAATTTAGCACCAACATTGATCCTAGGGATCCAGAGGGAAAGCGGGGCAATGCTATTCAAACCGGACTTCCATATAGTCCAGTAAATTATATCATATGACTAAAATTTAATAGAGTAATGATAGGGGGAGCGAAAGATTTGTAGCGAATGTGCAGCGAACTAAGGTGGAAGGCTGATTAGGCGTGATGACTCAACATTTCAAATTTTATTTACCTCTGATCATTAATAATTTCTCTCTCTTCTCTTTATTAATCATTTATTTTTTATCTCATCTTCAATTTTTATTAATAATTTATTTATATTATTAATTTATAAATATATGTTTATATATTTTATTATTTAACTTATTTATAAAATTTAAAATAATAATAGAGACAATAATAAATTAAATAACAAAATAAATTTTTTCAAATATATAATATATTTGATAAATATATATTTAAAAAAATAAAAAATTAAATATAAAAATTCTTATTTTTTTAATTAATTATTTCTCTCATCTATTAATATATATATATATATATATTAATAATTTATTTATTAGTTTTTAAAATTAGTTATAATGAAAAATAAAAAATTATCAAGATGAATTAACTCAAATCAAATATACTAATATTTAAAATAAATAAAACTCAAAATGTGATATATTAATATTCAATCGTAAATAATTTTTTTTTATAAGAGTTAACCCAATATCCAATATGATAATATAAGAAGAGAGTATATATAACATTTTGAGTTAATTAATTAAGTTTATAATATAATTTACAAGAAAATAAAATATAAAAAAAAATTAAAGAGAGAAAAAAAAAGGATAAACAACCACTAAAGAGTTTAAGTAAAAAAAATATATATAATTTTAAAAGTTATATATTTAATTTATTTATTTTCCCTATTATAACTCGTTTTTAAAAATAAATAAATATATAAATTATATATAGGGAGAGGAAAGAAATAATTAATTTAAAAAATTTAAGAATTTTTATATTTAATTTTTTATTATCTTAATTTATCAAATATAATATATATTTTTTTATTTAATTTATTATTGTTCCTATTATTATTATTCTAAATTTCTTATAAATAAATAAGTTAAATAATAAAATATATAAATATATATTTACAAATTAACTATAAAAATAAATTATTAATAAAGATCAAGAAGAGATAAAAAATAAATGATTAATAAAGAGAATAGAGAGAAGTTATTAATGATCCGGGGAGAGAGGTAAATAAAATTTAAAATGTGGAGTCATCATGCCTAGTCAGCATTCCACATCAGTTCGCTGCACATTCGCTGCAAATCTTTCGCTCCCCCTATCATTACTCAATTTAATAATAGGACCGTCTTTTAGATAGCATTTTCGGAGGTAACCAAGTATCGAATTAAATATTAATATCTTATTTGTGTTTTAAGCAATATTATTCTTTTGTTTTTTGTTTTTTTAGGAGAAAATCAAGTGATAATTTTAAAATTAAATTTTATTTAATGAGCTTTTCATTTTCATATGGCCTAAGGTTTCTTAGGTGTTACAAAAACCTTAATGGGTTCAAGTCCTCCTCTAATGCGACACTCTTTTAGTAGATCACGATGTCTAGGTCTTTTGGACACGGATAGGTATCAAAGTCTTTGTTAGCACAATTTTTGAGCTTAATGAATCATTTTTTTATTCTTGAACCACATAATACCTCTGTGGAATCGACTTTTAGCCATAGTTTTAAAATATGTGGCCGGTTTAATGGGCGGTCCGATTTTTGTTTAAAATACGGTTACCTTTCGAACTAGTCAAAATCCGGTCCGACTTTTGATTTAAATACGGTTACTTTTTCGAACCGGTCAAAATTCGAAAGATTTCCATTATCAAGATTGGATCTGTTCTTCTCTCTCCTTGGGCGACTTTGATGGAGAGGTTCGGGACGGTTGTGGGGTGGGATTTTAACGGAATGTGAATGATTGTGATCTTGATGAATTATTATTTATGGATGAAATTTAGGTTGAGAAGTTGGAAGAAATTTCATTAATGGTTTTGAAACTAAAGAAGTTGAAGAAAATATTTAATTTTAATTTTTTAAAAAATAATTAAAATTGGGTCAAATTAATGGTTCAACGTTCAATATGTTGGATCAAAGTTAAAAAAGAAATAAAGAAATAAATAAAATAGTTAATAACCGTTCAGCATAATAAATGTGAAATTGATTTTTTCTAATTTGATTCAAACAAATTTATCAAAAATAATATTATGTGAAATTGATTTTTTCTAATTTGATTCAAACAAATTTATCAAAAATAATATTAAATAAATTTGTATTGGTTTGAGTAATAATTTTGATGGGGTAATATGGGTTGGGTTTACTCAGTGGGTTTACTCAGTTGAGTATGTTAATCATCATTTGTTAGCACATAATAAGTGTTTTTCTTATTGTACATCTTCTCATTTTTTTTTCTTACTGACCGCTATCTTAATTTTTCGAGGGCTTTTACTCTTTTTTGTAAACAATAAATTTTCCTTAAACCTTATTTTTTTCATTTCATTCCCACGTTATTTTTTTTTCGAGAATGCCGCATCATTTGCATTTATTTAATATTTGGTTAATTCAAAGGATAAATTTTACTTTCACACTATCCTATGTTTTCTTTTTTTTAGATTATTCATGTAGAAAGTTGGTAAGATTGAGGTGTATAGCCCTTTTTTTCCACTTAAATAAACTAAATATATCTATGTCTATCTCTATCTATTTTTCTTTCCTCTAGACTCTAGTTATGTTTAAGGAAGAATGAAAAATCACTTTGTCAAAATGTATTGATGTATTTATTCAGGGGATCCGAACCCCAAATTTACTGTTCTATAATGTGTCATACTAGATGTCTTCTAGTTTAAAATCTTTCAAAATCATAGAGAAAAACTAACTTTTTATCAAAATAGAGAATGATTTTGAAGGATTTTGAACACATATTATAAGACAACAGATATAGACCATATGAACAAATACATCAATATGGACAAAGTGATTTTTCAATCATTTCTTAAACATAACTAGAGGAAAGACAAATAGATAGGTATCAAAATAGAGAATGATTTCAAAATGATTTTGAACAATGTGACATATTGTGGGACAACACAACGGATGTGGTCCTTTTATTTAGGGACCGAATCTGCCATATTATGACATGTCTTAATGATTGTCTATTTCTTCAAAATTATTCTCTCTTTAAATGAAAATTTCTTCTTTTTATATAATTTTAAAGTGTTTATAAGAAAGGTATAGTCTTTCATACCAAATCAGGCTTAACCCTTTATTCAGGATAAGTGTAGAAGTTTGGGAAAGATGGGTCAAAGTCCGTGGCATCCTATAAAAATAGTATATTTTAAAAACTTATATCCGGACATATATATATTTTGAATAATGATAAGGGAGCGAAAGTTTTACAGTAATTGTGTAGTGAAGGGACGTGGAAAGATGATTAGGGTTGAATAATTTTAAATGTTTATTTATCTCTATCCTATTCATTAATAATTTCTCTCTTCTCTTTATTAATAATTTATTTTTTATCTCTTCAATCTTTATTAATAATTTATTTATATTATTAATTTATAAATATATGTTTATATATTTTATTATTTAACTTATTTATTTTAAAAAAAATTAGAATAATAATAAGAACAATAATAAATCAAATAAATAAATAACAAAATATATATTTAAGAAAATAATAAAATAAATATAAAAATTCTTAATTTTTTAAATTAATTATCTCTCCTCTATTAATATATATATATATATATATATATATATATATATATATATATATATATATTAATAATTTATTTGTTTATTTGTTTTTAAAATAAGTTATAATAGGAAAAATAAGAATTTGTCAATATCTAACTCAAATCATACCTACTAATATTCAAAATAAATATAACTCAATCTATCAACTATTAATATTCAATATAAATAAAAAAACATTTTAGGATAAGAGTTAACTCAATATAATAATATAAAAAGAGATAATATATAACATTTTGAATTAATTGATTGGATTTATAATACATTTTATTAGAAAATAAATATGGAAAAAAATGAGAGAAGAGAAAAATAATTAATTAAAAATATTTTAATTTTTTATTCTTTATTCTTTTTAATATATATTTATCAAATATAATATATATTTGAAAAAATATTTTTATTTTATTTTTTATTTAATTTATTATTGTCCTTATTAATATTTAAAATAAATTATTAATATAGATTGAAGAGATAAAAAAATAAATGATTAATGAAGATAAGAGAGATAAATTATTAATGAATAGAGGAGAGATAAATAAACATTTGAAATTATACTTAGTTAGTCATGGGCAGACATCATTCCACCTCACTTCTTTATACATTCCTTGTAAAAATTTTACTCCCCTATCATTACTCATGTATTTTTGAGGATTGATAAATTCAACTAGCAAAAATAAGATCACAAATCTAGCAAGTTGCCCCCACATCTCAAAATGCACATTTTAGGTTCTGAAAAACACATTTTGGGACTAACATTTTTTTTCTTCGAATTGATATTTTTAGACCAAAAAATATTTTTAGTTTTTCTCTCCGACTTAATTGCATTTCTGACCTTTTTAATTTTTCTCTCTTAACCATCTGATACGTTTTCTCTTATATTTTTTAGTTGAGTTTATCCATTTTTTTATATATATATTTTTTATATTTTTGAATAATGCCACTAAGAAAAACCTCCCTAGAATTTTGGGATGCCATATATTAAAACATATAATAATAATATATATTATAATTAAAAAAGATAATTTTGTTTAGTTGAATAAATATTATAATTGATAGTTTAGGTTTTTTAATTTTGTTTTTAGGGTGTCAGCAAAGGGCGACTCTAGACAGGCTGCCTACCTCAGCCAGGCCCAGGCCCGAACTGTTGATAACAAATGAATGTGTTAGAAAATAAGTTTTTTTTTTTTATATTTTTTTTTCAACGATCCTTTTGAAGTTCTATTTTTTTTCCATGAATTGTCATGTTTTTTTTATCTCTGAATAAGAAAAAAAAAAACTATGTCTTGTTAGTTTGGGTAATTTTTTTATAATTTATTTAAAATTAATTATTTTGAATGTCTCCTTTGGGTATTAATTTAAATAATATTCTACCTCTCATTATATTTTTATTTTTCAAACTGGTCAAATAACAATCCCATTTCTTTTTTTAAATTAGAAAAAGTAATGAACTTTTCAATTATAATTTAATTTTTTTTTAATTTTTTTCCCTTAAATGATATTAAAATATATTATCCCAAAAATGAAGTTTTTTTAAAATTCATTATCATAACTATGTTACCAAAAATTTCTATTGTACTTGAAATATTTGATTTTTTTCCCTTAAAATAATATTAAAATATTTTCCCAAAATGATTTATTTTCATAATCCTATAAATTTGGAGTCAATAATGGCAGTAACCTAATTACATAATTATTAACAACAAAATCTCAACAATTATTTTTTATTAGTCTACAAATTTTCATTCCTCTCTACAATCCATATATATAAATAAAGTCATTTAGGCCAAACATATTTTCATTCTCTAATTGTATCACAAAAGAATTAGTATTTTCTTCTCGCCTTTTGATACACTATGTCTAGAAGCAATGAGAAATATGCATTCATTTCCAATGATCATGTAAGGAAAATTACATTCAAGACTAGGAAGGGTGGCTTGATTAAGAAGATGTACGAACTATCCACCCTATGTGGAATCGAGGGGTGTGTCATCATAACTAACAAGGATGATCCCCAACCAATAGTTTGGCCCTCGGTGGAAGATGCTCGAAAGACTGTCGAAAGGTTCAGGAGCCTTCCGGAGCATGAGCAAACGAGGTGGATGGTGAACCAAGAGAGCTTCACTAATCAAAGACTCAAGAAGATTGAAGAGAAGCTGATGAAGCTGAGATGTGAAAACCGGGACAAAGAGATCACACAAAAAATTTACCAAAGTATGTGCGAAAACCCTATGAACGTGGCTTCGAAACTCAATGCAAAAGAGTGCGAAGAGATAGTTAATATGCTTAACCGACACATAATAGAAATGAAGTTAATTATGGAGTCAAGGGAGGGTTCGTCTTCCAATCTCCTTTCACAAGACAATGGAGTTGGCGAAACTGGTCCCCGTTTCCCTTAAATTAATAAGCAATGTTTTATTTTTGTAATTTTATATGTATGTCCTTCCTTTGTGACATCTTTTTTTATTAATGGATAAGTTTTTCAATTTCTAAAACATATACAATTTTGTGTGGAAAGTTGGGAGTTCTCTACTTTTCTTTGGTTCTAATCTAAATATTTTAGTTATCAATGTTAAATAATTGTCTTTGCAAAGTTAATCTGAATTTATTTCCAATCAACATTTTAAAAACATATATTTATTTGATGATTTTTGCATTGTTAATGGATTATGCTAGTTGTTTTTTCAATAGTCATGTGTAGGATTTCTTCTTTAATTGGATAGTAGGTAGGTCATTTATATCATTAGTCTTTGGTGGTTTATGGTATGACTGTTTTAAAATAAAAATGTGAATGAATTTTAATTGATTTTTTTAAATGATCGGTTAAACACAACAATTAAATATCATATGGAATGAGTGAGATTAAAAAAATATATAATTAATGCGTTAGATAATCAATGTTAGAGCAACATTTCTCTAACATAGTATAAAATCTTTTCAAACTCACTCGTGCAAATCAAATGACAAGAGTGATTCTTAAGAAAACTCACCGATTCGATTTCCACTTAAAATCTCCAACTACAAATATCATGAATTATCGACTTATATCTAGAACATTTCATTTCGATTAGATAAATAACATTACAACTAGGGAGGTAAGAGGTAAGTGATTCGGTTCGGTCAATGTTTTCATTAAAAAATTCATCATAATTGTTGGTGTCGGTTTTTCAAAATCTTCATCTGTCAAGGTTAAACGTCGGTTCTATTTTGTCCGTTTTAAAATTGATTTAAACGTCGGTTCTATTTTGTCCGTTTTAAAATTGATTCAATGGATTTATCAGTTTAATCGTTGAAAATATATAATATATATATATATATAATAAATTAAAAAGGAAAAATAATAAAATATGTATAATATAATATAATAAAAATGAAAAATTTTAGTTGAGCCGTATAATAAAATTTTAATAAATTAAATAATAAAAAAATTATTTAACTTAAAAGAAATTGTATTATAATATTAATTAAATTAAAATAAATTTAAAAAAGAAAAAGAAAAAGTATTAAATAAGAAATATGTGTGATAAGATTTGAACGAAACAAATCTCATATAATCATAATTTACCACTAGAGTAATGAGACTAAAGAACATATTTAAAATATATTAAAATTTGTATATAAACAGTTGGTCGGTTAAATTATCGATTTTTTACTATCTAAATTGTCAACCCAACAGTCCAAGGTCAGTCTAGAAAATTATGAACCGTCCACAACACCGTCCGATCGATTTTTCATATATATATATATATATATATATATATATATATTTTGTTTACACTCTAATTAATTACAACCAAATGTTTATAAAAAAAAGGTTTTAGGAACACCATATTTTCATGTCATTTATCTAGAGGACTTAGGTGAATGAAATTACTCTTTTGGCCTTGAAATGAGAAGAAACATGATCATTTGTTAAGCAACAAATATATTTTCCAAAAAGTTTTTAGAAACACCCTATTTTCATGTCATTTATCTAGAGGACTTAGGTGAATGAAATTACTCTTTTTGGCCTTGAATTGAGAAGAAACGTGATCATTTGTTAACCAACAAATGTATTTTCTTGATTTTATTTCTGAAAGTGGGTTAATGGGCTGTAAAGCTGCATTAGGTACAAATATAGTAAAAAAATTATTATAACTACTATTAATTAAAGAAAGTCTATGAAATAATATGTATATATCGAATTTGCAATCCAATTTTTATGCTTGTGGTCAAACTATTTTTTTTATGTTACTATATTAATCAAATTGTGTAATGTTGACTATCTCTTGGAAGAAGAAAAAAAAAACAGTGTTTAAGTCCTTCGGGGAGAATGAACACTACCAACATTTTTTTAGCTTAAGAAATCTTTTGTTTCGAAATTGGTTGAATCGAGTTTTATCTTAAGTAAAAATTTAATTTAATTTTCAAATTTGATTAAGTCGATTTATCAAAAATGATATTAATTAATTTATCCATACTAGACATTTGAAATTCTCAATCCATAGCTAACTAATTTATTTATTTTATTTGGATCAAATAAGATGCGTTGGATTTACCTAAATTGCACATAACCCCTTTAACTGGACAACGTTTAGGATTTCGTTTTCTTTCATACCAAACATTTCATTTTGTTAGTTGAAAACATGTTTTTTTTGTTTGATCTTTTCTAATTAGATTAAAACTATTTATTAAAATATAATATTAATTAATTTATCCAATACTAGTTAAACGATTCTCAATTCATACCCAACCCATTTATTTATTTTATTTGGGTTAGGTAATAGAGTTTAACCAATTGTGGTAACTTTTTATGAGACAACGTTTAGGTTTTTTTTTGATACAAAACGTTTCATTTCGTTAGTTGTAAACATGTTTTTTTTGAACTTTTCTAATTTGATTAAAATCATTTATAGAAAATGATTAATTAATTTAACAAATACTAGTAAAACAAAATTCTTTATCTATACTCAGTTCATTTATTTATTTTATTTAGGTTAGGTAATATGAGTTGGGTTTACCCAATTACACATAAAAGTTTTACAGGACAACGTTTAGGGTTACGAGACAACGTTTAGGGTTTCTTTTTCTTTCCTATAAAACGTTTCATTTTGCTGGTCGTAAATGTATATTTTTCTTCTTACACTCTTTCATTTCTTTTCTCTGCCCATCGGCTGCGGCCGTCTTAAATTTTGGAAGGAATTTTGTGAGTAACAACGTTCTTATAGATCTTCTTTTTTTCATCTCATTCAAGTTTTCTTAGATTTTTTTTTTCATCTCACACATAATTTTTAATTTTTTTTAATTAAGGAGAACTAGAATGATATCTCACCGTCATGGCCCCCGCGTTCAATCAAAGCGCTTTCAGTTGGAATCAAACCTGCAATTTTTTGGTCTATTAAGCCAACTTTTACTTGGCTACTTCGGTAAGATTTGTTTTGTATGGTGATATCACAACATTTTTTTTTATTTCAAGTTTGGTTAATTTTGACGATGAATTTTACTTTTACCTTATCCTATGATTTGTTTAATGGCTTTTGAAGATTATTTATGTTGAATGTGGGCAAGATTGCAGGATGTAGCATGTAGGGATCGATTTTTCTTCACTTAAATGAGTTAGATGTATTTGTCACAAAGAGTTGTATCGCGGCATTCATTTGGCATAATTGTTTTTGATAGAGCTCAATAAGAGTCCTTTTTTACCCTGATTTAGTAACTTTTGATAGAGATCTTATATCGGCCATCTTTCTAGGTCATCGAGTTTTTGATTTGGATGTTTCTCTCCTCTTTATCTTCCCTTTAGTTATATTTTTGAATGGATTGAACATCCATCTTATTAGTAGTCTTGATCATTTATGTGTCGTGACTAGTTTGAGTTTTTTTTATCATGATTTAGGAACTTTTGATATATAGAGATCTTATACTGGGCATCTTTGTCGGCCATCAAGTTTTTGATTTCGATGTTTCCCTCCTCTTTGCCTTTTCTATAGTTATGTTTATCGATGGATTAAGGATTTATCTTATTATTAGTCTAGTTCAATGTATTGTGACTATTTTGATTTATTCATTGGTCAGGAGATTATTATTTTGGTACAAAGTTATTTTTTATGATTGTGACACAAGTTTTTTTTAATGTTTTCGCTAATTCTTTTAAGTTAAACAAATAATTATTTTATTTTATTTTTTTAAATTTGTCCGGATATGATTAACACGTCACACAACTATTACATAATTTTTTTTTTATATTTTTTATCAACATCACTTTTTTAATTTTTTATTTATTTATACTTTTTACTAATTCAATATTAATTATGAACTGTTCTATTATAATTAAAATACTTATGGTTTTTTCCTTAAATGATATTAAAATATTATCCCAAAAGTTTATAAAAATTAATTATTATGGCACTAATATTTTTGTTGTAATATAAATTTCAGATTTTTTCCCTTAAATGATATCAAGATATTATTCTAAAAATGATATTTTTTTAATTTATATTCATATCCAGCTATTTAGTCAATAATGGACTAAGGTAATTACATAATTATTTACAAAATCTTAACAATTATATTTGTGGACATTTTTTAATTTTATTTTTTCTAGGAAGGATTGTGGTTATCCTTAATCATTAATTGCTACAAATTTCCATGCATATAAATAAAGCCATTGAGTGAAAACAAATTCATCAGTGAAAACACATTTCCTCTTCCAATTGTTTCACAAATAAATATTTGTTTCCTTTTCTCATCACTTTTGTTATACTATGACCAGGAGAAAGGTGCAACTTTCCTTCATTGCCAATAACAGTGCAAGGAAATCTACACTCAAGAAAAGGAAGCTTGGCTTGGTCAAGAAGATGCACGAAATAACCACCCTATGTGGGGTTGAGGGGTGTGTCATCATAAATGACGACAATGACCCTCAACCAACGGTTTGGCCCTCGGAGGCAGGTGCTCGAAGGACTATCGAGAGGTTTAGAAGCCTTCTGATAGATGACCAAAACAAGAGGATGGTGAATCAGGAGAGTTTCACCAAACAGAGGCTGGAGAAGATTGAAGAGAAGCTGAAGAAGCAGAGGAGAGAAAACCGGGAGAAGGAGGTCACACAAAAAATGTACCAAAGCATGTGTGACGGACCGTTGGTCGTGGCCTCCACTCTCAATGCAAATGAGTGTGAGGAGGTGATCAACATGCTGAGCCGACACATCATGGAAATGAACATCGCCATGGAGACACTCCGTGGCGAGGCTTCGTCTTCCAATTCCAATTCCCTCCCGTAGACACTCCCCATTTCCCTTAAATTTTCTTTATGTAATTTATTTTTGTAATTTCATATATATATGTATGTTCTTTGTGACATCATTTCTATCAATAAACTAAGTTTTTCAATATTTTAAATAGTTGTCTTTGCATGCATGTCATTCTTAATTTAATTATGCTTTCTTCTTTTAAATAGTAAGTATGTCATTTATTTGATTAGTCATTGAAGTTTATATTATTAATGCAAAAAGTAAAAATAGTAACATATGATGTTAAAATCTAAACCACAATAAACGAGGATAAAAGCGATAAAGAAGAACGAACACCAAGATTACGTGGAAAACCCTTTACGGGTGAAAAACTACGGGCAGAAGAGAAAATTTCACTATAACGAAGATTGTACAGATTTTTGGTGGACAACATAAAACTGTACTACAGAAAAGACGGCTGTCTTCTCTATATATTGTCTAACCCTAAATGTGATGTAAATGAAAAGGGGTTAGACCCATTAAGACTACAAGTCCATACAGTGCGGGCAAAGCCCGCTGACCCAACAAGAATTCGAGCCACAAACTCTAACAATCTCCACCTTGAAACGAATTCCAATCTTTGATAGCGTAACCACAAAATCAAACCTCTTCCACCAAAGCCCCTAAGAGCATAGCTCAGCAATGAAGACCAACCAAGTTCAAGCAATGCTCAAACTTGGTAATAGGAAGTGACTTGGTCATCATATCTGCAGGATTATTGTGTGTACTCACCTTGCTCACAACAATATCACCACGAGCAATCACATCACGCACAAAATGATACCGTACATCAATGTGCTTAGTCCTCTCATGAAACATCTGATCCTTTGTCAGAAAAATAGCACTCTGGCTATCACAAAAGATTGTAGAAATCTGCAAATCATCACTAAGTTCGCCAAACAAGCCTTTCATCCAAATTGCTTCTTTGCAAGCTTCTGTAATCGCCATGTACTCTGCCTCTGTAGTAGACAAAGCAACTGTAGCCTGCAACATAGCCTTCCAACTAATAGCGCAACCACCAACACAAAAAATGTAACCAGACAATGATCTTCTCTTATCAAGATCTCTAGCGTAATCTGAATCAACGTAACCGACAACTCCATCTCTACTTTTCCCAAACTGTAAACAAACATCAGTAGAACCACATAAGTATCTGAGAATCCACTGAACTGCTTTCCAATGTTCTTTACCAGGGTTTGCCATATATCTACTAACAACACTAACTGCATATGCTAAGTCAGGTCGTGAACAAACCATAACATACATAAGGGAGCCAACGACACTAGAGTATGGCACTCGCGACATATAATCATCATCACTATCTGACTGTGGTGACAAAGAAGACGAAAGTCTAAAATGAGAAGCTAGTGGAGTACTTACTGGCTTGGCACTTTGCATGTTAAACCTACTAAGGACTTTCTCGATGTACCTCTTTTGACTTATGTACAAATTACCAGCCGGTCGATCTCTTAGAATCTACATTCCAAGCATCTTCTTTGCTGCACCTAAATTTTTCATCTCAAACTCGTTACTCAACTGTGCTTTCACCTTTCTGACCTCTCTTTGATCTTTAGCGGCAATTAGCATATCGTCAACATACAACAACAGGTAAACGAACGACCCATCATCACATACTTTAAAGTAGACACAACTATCGTAATTGCTCCTCCTGAAATCATGAGTAGTCATAAATGTATCAAATCTCTTGTACCATTGCCTCGGCGACTGTTTCAAACCATAAAGAGACTTTTTCAGCTGACATACATAGTCCTCCTTTCCTAAGGCTACGAATCCCTCTGGTTGCTGCATGTAGATGTCTTCCTCAAGTTCTCCGTGTAAGAATGCAGTTTTTACATCTAACTGCTCAAGCTCAAGATCGTGGTATGCCACAATACCTAGTAAAGCCCGAATAGAACTATGTTTCACAACTGGAGAAAATACATCAGTAAAATCAACACCTGGAGTTTGACTATATCCTTTTGCAACAAGCCTGGCTTTATACCTGGCTTCTTCAACTCCCAGTGTACCTTCCTTTCTCTTATACACCCATTTGCAGCGAACAACCTTCTTTCTCTTTGGTAACTTCACTAGATCCCATGTAGCGTTCTTGTGAAGCGATTCTATCTCTTCCTGCATAGCGATCATCCACATACCTGAGTTTTCGCAGGTAATTGCCTCTGAATATGTCGCAGGTTCTTCTTCTGAATCAATCTCTTCAGCCACATTTAATGCATACGCAACTAAATCAGCCTCTGCATATCTCTGAGGGCGTCTAATTTCTCTACGAGGCTTATTTTTAGCAATTGAATGTTGTGGAGGTGCTTCTGAGGAGCTAGAACCATCCATAGAAACTGGAATAGGCCCTGGAATTTGCTCTGGTGTAGGTTTCAACCCAATCTCAAGCTCCACCTCAATACTTGACTTCTGTTGATTTCCCTCAGAGGGAGTTAAAGATGGAGACCCCTGAAGCATGCTAGTCTCATCAAAAACAACATCTCTACTGATGACGACTTTACTAGTCTCAGGACAACACAACTTATATCCCTTCACACCTTGCTTGAACCCTATGAACACACACTTCACCGAACGAGGCTCTAACTTGCCATTATCCACATGAGCATACGCAAGACATCCAAAAATTTTTAAATCAGAATAACTAGCAGGAGAACCAGTCCATACCTCTTGTGGAGTTTTCTTATCAATAGCAGTCGAAGGAGAGCGATTAACGAGATGACATGCATACGCAGTGGTCTCAGCCCAAAACGACATCGGCAGCCTAGCATTAAGGCGCATACAACGCACCTTTTCCATCAAAGTCCTATTCATCCTCTCTACAACTCTATTCTGTTGAGGATTATGTCGAACTGTATGATGCCTCACAATACCTTCAGTTCTACATAAAGTATTAAACTCATTAGAACAAAACTCCAAACCGTTATCAGTTCGGAGATGCTTCACTTGCCTCCCTGTCTGCTTCTCAATCATTAACTTCCACTCTTTAAAGGTAGAAAACACGTCACTCTTTTGTTTCAAAAAGAATTTCCAAACCTTCCTGGAGAAATCATCTATAATAGTCAACATATAGAACGCCCCACCTTTAGATGGTACTCTAGAAGGCCCCCACAAATCAGAATGAATGTAGTCTAGTGTCCCCTTCGTATTATGAATACCAGCCGAGAACCTAACTCTTTTCTGCTTACCAAAAACGCAATGTTCACAAAACTTCAGCTTCGTAATACCCTGCACATCAAGAAGCCCTCTCTTGTTCAATTCGACCATGCCATTCTCACTCATGTGACCTAGACGCATGTGCCATAATCTTGTTGCATCAGAATCAGACAAAGACGAACTAGCAATAGCAACATCACCTGTAATCGTAGAGCCTTGCAGAACATATAAATTGGCAGTTTTCTTGAGTCCCTTCAGCACAACAAGAGACCCCTTGCTGACCTTCACAACTCCACCTTCACCAGTGTATTTGTACCCTTTAGAATCAAGAATACTCAATGAGATCAGATTTCTCTTCATGTCAGGAACGTGCCTTACATCACCAAGTGTTCGAATAGTGCCATCAAACATCTTAACTCTAACCGTACCAATACCAGCAATTCTGCAAGATGCATTATTACCCATCACAACGGTACCTCTAGAGATCACTTCATATGTAGAGAACCAGTCACGATTAGGACACATATGAAACGTGCATCCAGAATCAAGAATCCATTCGTCGCTCTATTTCGAATCAATATCAGACGTAACGAGGAGTTCTCCATCATTGTACTTTTCAGCAACATCAGCTTCGCCATATTTCTCTGGTTGATTGCTCTTATGATCCTCACCAGCCCTCTTATTTTTATTCTGTAACTTATAACACTCAACAACAATATGACCTTTCTTCTTGCAGTACCTACACGTCTTATCTCTGTTCTTGGAATTTGACCTGCCACGGTTATTGCTGCTAGAATACCTCTCCTGCTGTCTGCCTCGTGCAACAAGGCCTTCAGCCATATTATCTGAACCAACAAGTTTATGCATCTTCTCTTTCGAGAAGAGTGCATCATAAACCTCATCTAGAGTCAAAGTCTCACGACTATAGAGAATGGTATCTATAAAATTAGTATACGAAGGAGGTAGTGAACACAATAATATGAGCCCTAAATCTTCTTCATCGTACTTAACCTCCATAGATTCCAAATCAGAGACTATTTCTTTAAAAAGAGTTAAGTGATTTTCTAAAGACGTACCGTCAGACATACGTTGCGAATACAAGCGTTGCTTCAAGTGTAGGTTGTTAGTCAGCGTTTTCGTCATACATAATTGCTCCAATCTTAGCCAGAGTGCAGCAGCTGTTTTTTCCTTCAAACAATCTTGAAGAATCTGATTCGACAGATGCAGATAAATCTGCGATAGAGCCTTACGATCTGCTCGTTGCTTATCTTCATCAGTCCACGAAGACGACATCTTGTCAGCGCCATATAGCGCATCTTCCAGATCCATCTGTGCCAAAATAGCTCGCATCTTCACTTGCCATAACGCAAATATGGTGTTACGATCCAGCAGCGGAATATCGTATTTCATCGTGGTCATGACCAAAAATAAAACAAACAAATTTGGCTCTGATACCAATTTGTTAGAATCTAAACCACAATAAACGAGGATAAAAGCGATAAAGAAGAACGAACACCAAGATTACGTGGAAAACCCTTTACGGGTGAAAAACCACGGGCAGAAGAGAAGATTTCACTATAACGAAGATTGTACAGATTTTTGGTGGACAACATAAAACTGTACTAGAGAAAAGACGGCTGTCTTCTCTATATATTGTCTAACCCTAAATGTGATGTAAATGAAAAGGGGTTAGACCCATTAAGACTACAAGTCCATACAGTTCGGGCAAAGCCCGCTGACCCAACAAGAATTCGGGCCACAAACTCTAACATATGATTTAAGTAACAATTAAGGGTACAAATTAAGTAAATGGAAGGAACCCTCCTAAATGTGTTTGTTACTGGGAGAGCTCCAAATGTTATTAGTAGGGCGAGCCGTGGCTATCCTAGGGTCTGTTGTTTCAAGAGTTGGTCCGGTTGGTGCCATGGTTTCGACCGACTTTTCAATGTTGGCAGTGTGCTTTGTTATATCTTCCTCCACCTTTTTTTGGGCCTTGGCTAGATGAAGCTCCATTTCAGCATCCGCCTCTTTAGCTAATCTCACCTCGTGAGCAACTTCTATTCTCGTCTTTGCTATATCTATTTCTTCCTATAAATCATATCTAATTAAATTATGTTCAAAGACATTATATATGTCTAATTAAGTTATTTTTCAAAATATTGTCTTATGATCTAAAAATTACCTTCTCCTCGGCCTTGGCTTCAGCCTTGGCCTTGCTCATCGCTTTCCAGTCATTCAACTTGTTTTTCAAGGCTTGCATTTTTTGTTTTCTCTATAATTTGGATTTGTTTATCAATCTATCTTTTTTTGAACAAGGAAGAAGACAAGTGAAGATGGTGACTATAATAGTGTGTCTTTTTAATCCTTCATACAAAATGTCTTTAAAAAATAATTTTACTCCTAAATGTGTTACATTTTCTTAATTGTTATAAATATGGATTTTTCTTTCTTATTTTTGAACTTGTAAACTGAATATATATAAGGGTGTTTCATATTTTTAGTACCTCCATTCTCTTTTTATTTTTACAACTTTATTATTATTATTATTATTATTATTATTATTATTATTATTATTAATTTCTTAAGATATAGTATAGCGAAAGTTCCTTAAATTGCATAAGTATAAAATAATTATTAGAAATATTAAGTCAGTCAAAAAAATATGTATGATCTATGGCTTAGTACCAAATTTGAAAAGGCCAAAATAGTTTTTGGGACTTAGAATTTGAGTTATTTGCTTGATTTAGTGCTCAAAATTTAAATTTTTGAATTTGAGGATTGAATTTTCAAATGTACAAATGTGATCTTGAGGACTTGCATTTTGATCTTGTTGATAAAAAGTCTTAATTTGAGAAATATGATTATAATTTGAGTAGACTTTCTGCACTGATAATTTCTGATTCAAACATAAGTGGTAAAAATGAGTTGTAACAGCTACAAGTGTTATGTACAGAGGAATAGTTTGAAAATTTTCATTCCTATAGATATTTGTATGATTGTTTTGTCAATAATTAATGTTTTGCTTATTGTAAATTGTAGGCTAGACTTGAGAAAAAATATGACAATCTATTTTTATCTTATTTTGGGGCTAAATTTATCTCACAAAGACTTCAAGATAGGTAGACAGAGACGATCATATAGTGTCAAAATTAAGTTTTTACCATGTCACTTAGTGTGCATTGGACTAATATGACTTGAAATTTCATTTTATCTTCTTACAAAATATCTAAACTTGTATTGCATTTTGATCTTGTTTTTAAAAGTGTTAATTTGACAAATATGATTAGAAATTGTGATAGAGAATTTCTTGGACCCAAAAGCTTATATCAAAGAGAAATGAATCATATGATTCTTATCATAATAAACAAAGAGACACAATCTCATAACTTAAAGCTAGTTTACATTTTAACTTATCTATAATTGAATTACACAAAGAAAATGATCAACTTATTTTGAGTTTGGTCAAGATTTCTTGAGCTCAGCTAGGTGTAAGTCTTTCTTTTATTCATGAATAATATCATCAATAAGCTACATAAACTTTGTGTTTTATTTAGATCGTTTTGGCTTCTAATTCTCGATCATTGATGAAAAAAACTATTATCCTGCAAATAATGATGGATGATGTGTTTTTTTTTTATCGTATAAAGTATTGCTGGCTTAATACTCTCCGTAATTGAGTTAAGAAGAGAAAGAAGATGATAATACATTTTTTCCTTTTAATCTTTCAGACAAAATGCCTTTGAAAACAATGATTACTTTTGCTAAATATGTTATCGTTTTCTTTATTGTTATAACGGATAAAAAAATATTTTTTATTTTTGGAAAACTTGTAAACTGAATATATAGGAGTGTTTTCTATTTTCTCCATTTTTTTTTATCTTACTAACATAATGATTCATGAAAATGTATTTTTATATATAAACAATTTTATGATTTCTTCCTTTTTAATTGTGGTATAATATTATGTCATGTTTATAAACAATTCAAAACATAATTATGTCATGTTTTCTATTTTATGATTGTATACAATTTACTTTAAAAAATTAATTTATATATAAAAATTAAGAATTAAAAATATTATTTATTTTATTAATTATAATATATATTAAACATTTTAATTTTATTTTTTTGTGTTTAAAATTAACTTAACCATGAGTTCCCTCTAACTTAAATATAATAATTTAAATAAAAAATAATGAACAGTTTTTTCAACATCTCAAATAAAAAAAAGTAGTGTTGAGTCTCATGATGATTTAACCTAAAATTCCATACGAATGGTCTTTTTACTACATGAAAAATTATATCCCAAACCCTAAATTGCGCAACCGTTTATATATTTAGTAAAAAAAATGTTTTATTCGATTAAACATCACATTTTGTCAACGTTTGTCAGTGTTTGATCAGTTGAATTGTATACTTTAAGTGGGATACGGAGTCCCCTAAATCAATCTGTGCACTCTGAATCGATCGCCGCAACTCTATCCATGGACGTCCAGACCGATCCTATGAATCGAGAGAAAAAGCGGGGAAATTTTATTCAAACAAGTTCTTCTTCGCCGCCGCCGCCGATTTAGTCACCCTCGTTAGGTCCCTGCCTCCAGAAATTATTACAGAAATTTTAAGTAGACTTCCAGTCAAATCACTTCTCCGTTGCAGGTGCGTCTCCATATCTTGGAATGCTTTGATTGTTGATCCCATATTCGTGAAGAAGCATCTCAAAGCTTCCCAGAATGAAGAACAACTTCTTATAAGATATTCTCAATGGGTTCGTACTAGTGATGTGAAATCCGTTTACATCTCAGATGTTCTGAATGAAGAATTTCCAACTGCACTTTCATTACATTTTCCAAAGAAATACTCAAAATCTGATATATGGATCATTGGCTCATGTAATGGGCTAGTTTGTGTAGTTATTGATCAAGCTAAGATACTTTTATGGAATCCATCAACTAGGGAATCCAAGAAACTTCCCAGTTGCGGCTATAAAGAGCGTGCAAGTCGGTTTATTGCATATGGGTTTGGCTATGATGAACGTAATTCCGACTACAAGGTGATCGTTATTAACTGTAAATCAACAAATTTCACTGGCCCTTTCTCAACTCAAATAAAGATTTACGGGTTGAAGAATGGTTCATGGAGGAAGGTTAAGAATTACCCTCAATTCTGTCCGTTGGGTGATATGGGAATGTTTGCGAATGGAACACTTCACTGGGGAGCAAGTATTGATACAGGGATCAATAGTTATCAGAGTATCCTTACTTTCGATATGTCCGAAGAAACCTTTTCTGAAATATCACAACCCTGTTTTGGGGAATCGGTTTTGGATTCTGTGATATGGGTTTTAAATGGATGCCTCTGTATGCTAATTAACTATGGTGATGAGAGGAAATTTGACTTATGGATAATGAAAGATTATGGAAAAACTGAATCTTGGACTAAGTTGTTTTCATTACCCTTTCCAGAGGGTCGAATGAATTTTCAGTTTACACCATTGTATATTACCAAGAAAAATGAAATCCTTATGTTGTTTGGAAAACAATTGGTGCTGTTTCATGTGGAGAATAAAGTGATCACAATTTCTTATCCTGGCCTTAAAAATGAACACAAACGGTTGCCTTGAAGCTCTCACTTATACGGAGAGCCTAGTCTCGCCTTGTCCTGAATGATGCCATCAACAATAGATCAGATTATTGATGAAATGGTAAAATATTACTTTTATTTAGATTCTTTGTTATTTAATTCATTCAGTTTAACAAAAAGTAGTGTTTTAATTACTTAATTCATATAATTTGTATGGTCTTGAGAAAAATGAATTTTTATTTGAAGTTTAGATGATTCCGGGATTTTATATGTTATATATTTGCAGGGAGAGTAGAATATGTATTAATCTGGATTAAAATTTACTATTCAACCTATTGTAACAAAAGTGATTAAAATGGGTTGTTATAGTTTTAGAAATATTATGGATAAATAGACAAAGGAAATGTTTGGAATTTCTCACCCTAGATAGATATTTGTACAATTGTTTTTTTAATAAACTGTCAATTATATGTTAGACTTTAGCAAAAAGATGACAATCTTTTTATCTTATTTTTGGATTAAATTTATCTCATGAAGGCTTCAAGATAGGTAGATATAGACTCATATATTGTGAAACTTAAGTTTCTTCCATGGTTACTTAGTGTGCATTGGACTTATATGACTTGAGGTTTCATGTCATATTATTACAAACTATCAAGTTGTACTGCATTTAAATCTTATTGATACGATTATCTTGTTTTTGGGTTAAATTTATCTCATTAGGCTTCAAGATAGATAGACATAGACTCATATCACACTGTGAAAGTTAGAGGGAATAGAATAATTAATGTGAATCTTAAAAGCTTTGTCCTTCCATTTTTTTCTATATATATATATACTCATAATCATTTATGCATTTTAATTTAAAGTATTTTTTTTTAGTGAAAATTAAACTTGTTATATTTATTTTATATATTATTTGCATCACTTTAATTATCTTAATTATTTTTCTCTTATATAAATATTAATAAATTGAAATCATTTTCTTTTATATAAATATTAATAAATGGAAATCTTAATCATCAAATAACACTGATAAAACAATATAAATTTAAATTTAATTCTTTTAGTTTATAAATAATTATTACTTTTCTATTGAAACATTTTATTTTTTACTTTGCCAAAAAAATAAAATTATTGTACAAAAATATTTATTAACCAAATCTTTCAAGAAATTGTCTACAAAATTGTCAAAAAGTTATTAATTTTACAACTTTTCACTTACAAAGTTTCATTTATTCAAATTTTATTTTTTTATTAAAAAATATAAATAATATCACTTTCACTTTTTTATTTTAATATTTTAAAATTAATTATAATGTATATATTCAAAATTAAAAACATCTATAATCTAGATCCACTTAATACCATATAATAACTAATATAATTTAGGCGTGTCTCGGTGAGACGAAGTATGCCGAGTCCCCAATTTTGAACATTAAAGTTAATAAATATTATTATATTATTTAACTAACTAAATTATATTATAATTTATTTTTATTAGTTATATAAAAAAAATTAATTTCTTAAGGTTGAAAATTAGCAAAACTTTATAATCAAATACAATAAAAAAAGTTATAAAATGTATTGAATTAAAATTTACTCGTACACGACATAGTTAAAATGAGTTGTTAGAGTCTTACAAGTGTTACGGGAAAATAGGCAAAAGGAAGAGTTTGAAATTTCTCACCCATAGATACTTGTATAATTCTTTTTTCAATAATTAATGTTTTGCATACTGTCAATTGTATGCTAGACTTGAGTAAAAAGATGACAGATTTTGTTATCTTGTTCTTAGGTAGACATGGACTTATATATTGTCAAAGTTAAGTTTCTTCCATGATCACTTAGTGTGCATTGAACTAATATAATTTGAAGTTTCATGTCATCTTCTTACAAAATATAAGTGTATTGCATATTAATCTTGTTGCTAGGAATATTAATTTGGAAAATATGATTAGAATTTGATAAAAAAAAAAATTTGATTAAAAAGTTTATATTAAAGAAATTTGAATAATGTGGATCTTACCTCCATAAACAAAGAGATGTCATCTCAATATCTCAGAACTTGAAACTAGTTTACAATTAACTTATCTATAATTGAATTAACATTGTATCTTTGAGCATGACCAAGTATAAGTTTTTCTTTTATTCATGAATAGTGTGTGATCAATAAACTGCATAAACCTATATTTTATCTGAATCATATTTGGCTTCTACTTCTTTATCATTGATAAAAAAAAAAAAACTATTAACGTAACGATGGATGCTTTCTTTTTCTCCTTTATATTGTAGAGGAGTTAGTGTTACAGTCCGAATAGTTTATCTAGTTGAAGGAAGAAGACAATTGAAGATGATAATGATGATAATAGTCTTTGCTTTCTTAATGTTTCATACAAAATTACTTTGGAAACCAATGTTTACTTATGCTAAATGTGTTACATTTTCTCTATTGTTAAAACTATGATTTTTTTTCTCTTACTTTCTTTTGGACAACTTTGTAAACTGAAGTATTTTCTATTTCAATCAACTCGATTCTCTTTCTCTTTTAACTTATTCATTAATATTATAAACAATTATATTATTTCCTTTCTTTTCATTTAAGGTACAGTATAAAAAAAAATCCTTGAAATATGACATATTTATACAGATTTGTTTGATAATTATTTGAAATATTAAGTTAGTAAAACAAATATGTATGATCTATGGCTTATACAAATAAGTTATTGTACAAATATGATCTTGAGACTTGTATTTTGATCTCGTTGCTATAAGTGTTAATAAAAATTTATAGAATCTCTGAACTAATCCAAAAAAATAAAAATTTATAGAATGGGTTGGTACCAACCCAAACTAAAAATATGAATTTGATTAAAAATTTATATTCAACCTATTGTAATAGAAGTGATTAAAATGAGTTGTTACAGTTTTACAAATATAATCAAAGGAAGAGTTTGGAATTTCTCACCCCTAGATATATACTTGTATAATTGTTTTTGTAAATAACGAATGTTTTGCTTACTATGAATTGTATGATATACCTGAGCAAACATATGACAATTACTTTTTAATCTTTTTCTTGAACTAAATTTATCTCATTAAAACTTCAAGATAGGTAAATATAGACTCATATAGTGTCAAAGTTAAGTTTATTTCAATGTTTGCATTGGGCTGATATGACTTGTAATTTCATGTCATCTTCTTATAAAATATCCAGTTGAAATGCATTTTTATTTTGTTGTTAAGAGTGTTAATTTGGCAAAAAATAATTTCAAATTGTGAGAGAGATTGATTTTGACTGAAAAGTTTATATAATAGAGAGATGAATAATGTAGATTTTATCACCCATAAACAAAGAAGCACTATATCATGGGCTCTACTATTTCTTAGGAACCACTTCTGCCACTTCAGCTACCTTAGTGTATCTAGTGAGTTTGTAAGTTTTTTTTTTATTAATTAATATTGTGTGATCAATAATTTACACAAATTTTGTATTTTATCGATCACATATGACTTATACTTCTCTATCATTGATGAAAATTGTTATAACCGACAAATAATGATGAGTGATTTTTTTTTCTTTGATATTGTAGAAGAGTTAGTGTTGTTTTTTTTGAATTGTCTTGTTGAACAAGGAAGACAAATAAAGATGGTGATTATAATAGTCTTTGTCTTTTTAATCATTCATACAAAATGCCTTCAAAAAATAATTTTACTCCTAAATGTGTTACATTTTCTTAATTGTTATAAATGTGGATTTTTCTTTCTGATTTTTGGACATGTAAACTGAATATATAAGGGTGTTTCATATTTTTAGTACCTTCATTCTCTTTTTCTTTTTACAATATTATTATTATTATTAATTTCTTAAGGTATAGTTTAGAAAAAGTTCCTTCAATTGCATAAATATAAAGATTGTTCCGATAATGATTAAGTCAGTCAAAAAATATGTATGAACTAGCTATGACTTAGTACCAAATTTGAAAGGCCAAAATACTTAATTGGGACTTAGAATTATAATTATTTGCTTAGACTTTTCTTGTAATTAAAATTTTTGATTCAACTCATTGTAACAGAAGTGGTAGATATGGTTCTAACAGTCTTACAAGTATTATCGACAGAGGAATAGTTTGAAAATTTTCATTCCTAGATAGATATTTGTATGATTGTTTTGTCAATAATTAATGTTTTGCTTATTGTAAATTGTACGCTAGACTTGAGAAAAAATATGACAATCTTTTTAATCTTATTTTTGGGTTAAATTTATCTCACGAAAACTTCAAGATAGGTAGACATAAACTCATATAGTGTCAAAATTAAGTTTTTTCTATGTCACTTAGTGTGCATTGGACTAATATGACTTGAAATTTCATTTCATATTCTTACAAAATATCTAAACTTGTATTGTATTTTGATCTTGTTTTTAAAAGTGTTAATTTGACAAATATGATTAGAAATTGTGATAGAGAATTTCGTGGACCAAAAAGTTTATAATAAAGAGAGATGAATCTTATCATAATAAATAAAGAGACACAATCTCATAACTTGAAGCTAGTTACATTTAACTTATCTATAATTGAATTACACACAGAAAATGATCAACTTATTTTGAGTTTGGTCAAGAATCTTTGAGCTCAGCTAGGTGTAAGTCTTTCTTTTATTCATGAATAGTGTCATCAATAAGCTACATAAACTTTGTGATCTAGATAGTTTTGGCTTCTAATTCTCTATCATTGATGAAAAACTATTATCCTGCAAATAATTATGGATGATGGATGGTGTGTTTTTTTAATTCTGTAGAGGAGTTAGTATTGCAGTCTTAATAGTCTTCTTAGTTGAGTTAAGAAGAAAAAGAAGATGATGATAGCTTTTTTTTTTCCTTATCTTTCATACAAAATGCCTTTGAGAAAAGGTGATTACTTTTTCTAAATATGTTATTGTTTTTTTAATTGTTATGACTATGAAATTTTTTTTTTTTTATTTTGGATAACTTGTAAACTGAATATATAGGAATGTTTTCTATTTTCAGTTATATATAAATAATTTTATGATTTCTTCCTTTTTAATTGTGGATTAATATTACAATTCAAACCATAATGTCATGTTTTCTATTTTATGATTGTAGGATGATTTACTTTAAAAAAAAAAAAACAAATTTATATTTAAAAATTAAAAAATAAAGTTATTATTTATTAATTATAATATAAAACATTTTTTTTAATTTTGTAGTGTTTAAAAATAGCTTGACCATAAGTTCCATAAAACTTAAATAAAACAATTTAAATAAAAAATAAAGAACATTTTTTTCAACAAAATTTCAAATTTTGGGACTACACATAACAATTTACTTATTATTATTTTTATATATAATTAATTATTTTATAATTAGTTAATTTTAAGAAATTATATATTTTAATATAAAATTAATTAAAAAATAATAATAAATAGATAACACTATAAAAAAATTATAGTTACAAAATTAATTAATTTAAATAAATAAATAAATAATAACTTAATTTTTTAATTTCTAAATATAAATTTGTTTTTATAAAAGTAAAATCGTTTAGAATCGTAAAATCAAAATTATTTATAAACTCGTAAAATCTTAATATCGTAAATTTAAAATCGTAAGAGTTTACCTATTAAGAGTTTACTTAAAATTAGACTCGTTAACCTAATTTGAAATCGTAAGATTTTAAGAGCCAAATCAAGATTTTAACCGCCATTAATGATATGTATGACATCGCTTTACATAAAAATTATGGCTTATAAAAAAATAAAAACTTAAAAAGAAGAGTGCAAACTAGCCATTAGAGACGGACCTAGAATTTATAATTGGGTGGGCTTAAAAAAAATAGGATAGGCTTAAAAAATAACGAGAATTTTTTTGATTAAACGATAAAATTTTAGATTAAACGAGTTTATAAAAGTAAGTTTTACAAAAAAAAAACAATAATTATATAAAAAAACAGTGCATTATATTAATTTTTAAAGAAATTAACGTGCGATGTCACATATTTACCATAAAAAATACAAAATAATTTTTATTTTTATTTTTTTTCGGGGTGATATAAATCCGTCATTATTAGCAACTTTTAGACAAAAAAAAAATTATTACTGAAAATAATAGTCTCAAACTCCCAACAACTAGAGCGGTCAAACGGTCAAACGGCCAAACCCATGGCGGGGAGGGCCTACTCACCAAAACCCATCGTTTGAAGGGTCGACGGCGGGCCGGCCCAACATCCCGGCGGGCTAAAAATCTCCAACCCAACCCAAGGTGGGTTGCGGGTTAAGCGGGCAAGCCCGCGGGTTGTCTCTCTATAAATAAAAATAAATAAAAATTATTAATAGTTTTAGAAAACAAGAGTTCGAACATGATCAAATAGTCATAATACAAACCAAACAAGAGTCTTGTTTATCCTTATACATTAATTGACCAAATAGTTCAACAAAGTAACAAAAATTTGAAAAATTCATAAAATAGAAATTTCAGTAAAGTCAACATATTTTAAATAGCATCAATCGAGATATAATCCATGTCAAATCCTTCTCCTTCGTCGCTTTTATCTTCAATGTTTGCATCAGCATCCTCTAGAACATTTGATCCTTGTTTGGACAATATTGATGTAACTATTACGTTGCCTTCTTGATTTTTATCTACATATGAATTACACAAAAATGAAACTTGATGTCTCATAATGTTTACCCACGCATTTATACTATTTTTTGCACCCATTACATTCAACTTTTATTATATTGTTAATACCTTTCATTTTCTTAAAATACATCCAAATATAGAATATTCTCTAGACTTTTTAGATGACCATTCATCATGTTTAGAACTTTCAAATTCATCAACATCCAAATTAATATCTTGATTTTGAGAGGAGTCCATTTCGAAAATAAATATGTTATTTAACATATTATTAAGTTTCAGACTTTCAGTGTGAAATTCTGGACTGGACCAAGTTTGAATCCATGAATCATTAGGTGAGAACAAGAGAAAAATTGCGGAACAAATAAATAGTGTGAGTCTCATGATGATTTATCCTAAAATTTCATACGAATGGTCTTTTTACTACATGAAAATGTATATACCAAACCCTAAATTGCGCAACCATTTATATATTTAGTAAAAAGAAGGCTTTTATTTTTTTAAACATCACATCTTGTCAGTGTTTGATAAGTTGAATAGTATACTTTAAGTGGGATACGGAGTCCCCTACATAACCCTGATTTCTCGTCACTTTACTTTCGTCTTTCATTTTTAGTCTCTTCTCCAGAATTAATCTAGGCACTCTGAATCGACCGCCGACCCTATCCATGGACATCCAGATCGATCCAAGGATCGAGAGAGAAAGAGGTGCAATTTTATTCAAACAATTTATAGTTTTTCTTGGAATTTCTTGTAAGCCATGGTTTTATTTATTTAGTTTTTTTTGTGTTTGTCTTTTGGCATGTAACTTCTTTTATACATATTTAATTTTTTCCTTGGGTACATTCTTCGTATTATCACATTCTTTGCGAATCTTGTAATTTAGAGAAATGATTTATTTTTATAAAAATCAAAGTTAGTCTACCAATTAATATACCCAAAAAATAGTATTTACTTAAGAAGAAAAATAATTTAAAAGTTTGAACAAACCATTAAATATTAATGGCCTTAGTATTTTTAGAAGTAAATTGATAGAACAATATTTAATATTTTGTTAAAACAAGGGGTGGAGAGTAAAACATACTTTTTTTTTAAGATTACAATAATTAATATTGTAAATTTGTAAGAATCCTCATTTAAATAAATATGTAATACTCTTAGGATCTGTTTGGTATAGTAAAAAAAATATATATATATATATAAATCAATGTAATATGATATAAATCAGGGTCGTTTAAAAATAATTATAAAAATTATAAAAAAGAATGAATGTCTACACTGTCACAAAACATAACGAGTTTAACAATTCGAGTAACAACAATGAAAACATAAAAAAATAAAATAAAAAAGCACCAACGCAAATACATTTTTTTATGAACTATATAAAATTTTAAGAGCCGTAAATAACGGAATCAAAAATTTATACGCGCCAATTACCCATTTACCGTTTATTGATCCTATAAAATTTGGTGCGTAATTTCATCTTAAATATATATATCATTAAAGAGATTATATAAATAAAAGAAACATTTGAAGATTAGTATTAGAATGAACAATTTCTTAATTAGTAGTCTAACATATTCATAGCTTATTTTTAATGTTTTAGATTGATTAGATGCTTACTTATTATATTATATTAATTCATCTATTTTATCTGGTGAAAATCAAGTAAAGTCGTCAAGTAATACAAATTTGATTCAATAAAAATAAAGAGACATTAGATTAACATTAAGATAGATTCCACAATAGAAAGGTCTTTCTATGTCTCCTAGATCCTAGCTAGGTAATTGACTTAATTTGTTGGCAGCTCTCTCATGGATTTCCTTTTCTTGGGCGGCAGTAAACAGTCTAGGAGTGGGCGGCGGCTGGTGCTGGTGTTGGTTGTCTCCGGCTGGTGGTGGTCGCAGGCGGCGCAGGTGAAGACGTCCGGCTCAGGTGTACGGAATTGGAGGGATCCGTTGGGAGGACTATTATTAACTTCTTCGTCTTCTTCTTCTTCTTCGACCGGATTCTTCATCGATACTTTCGCAGCCATATCTCAATATTTTTTACTCTCACAGAGATGGCACTAATTTATAACCCCATATCAATAGACAGATATTAAACCCTAATACATTATCATAAAACTATTTCCTTTTCCTTTCTTCTTTTTATTTTCTTCCTATTCTGTTATTTTACCGTTAATCTATATATTACACATTTTTCAATATTTTAATTTAATTTAAATGTATAATTAAGAAATTGAGAAAATATATATGGAATAAGATCTTGTTTTGGGCGGCAGATTCAATTGTTCACATTTTACTTAAATATTTTGACGCTTTGCCTGTGTCATTAATAATTGAGAACTCTCATATATGTTGATGAATTCTAAACATTGAATTCTCTTTCGTTATCTGTCATTTAACAATCATTTTCATAAAGAATGGAGAACATTTAATCGAGAAATGTTCCGGTCTCTAAAACTTATATGTTCTCACGAGGGTGAAACACATCTAGGGTCGTTAACAGTACTCTCACAAAAAATGAGAAATCCATGAATTGGGAGAAAGACTCTGAAAAAAAATCACAAAATGGTAGGCATGACGTTTGTGTATAAAGAAATAAAATTTCTTAACTTATATAAAAACTTTTACAAAAAATGACGATGATACAACTAAAAGAGGTAAAATGAGGCTACCGAAGCCATTAAGAAAAAATAATTGAAGATAACCGAATCAAAATATTAAAGAAAATGAAGAGAAATCTCCACAACTAACAAAGTTATGATAGAAAAAAATGAAATATAATAATTTATTCTAGAGGAATCGAAGAAAATAAAAGGAAATCCGTTTAAGTGCATATGATGCACTTTTGTTAACTTTTACGTGGAACACTTAGAATTTTAGAAATCACACTTTCATTAATTTTCAAGTGGAATAATTAATTCTTTGGATATAACACTTTTATTAATTACGTGGAGATATCACACTTTCATTAACTTTCATGCGGAACAATTAAATTTTTAGATGTCACACTTTCGATAACTTTCACGTTGAACAATTAGATAAATTTTTGGACATTATACTTCCACGTTAACTTTAACGTGAAATAGCGAGATTTTTGGACATTCTACATTGTACATATGTTAACTTTTACGTGGAGCAATTAAATTTTTGGATATCACACTTTTATCAACTTTCACATGAAATAATTCGATTTTTGGATATCACACTTTTGTTAACTTGCATGTAAAACAATTTAAATTTTTGAATATCACACTTTTCTTAATTTTCACTTAAAACCATTAGATTTTTGGCCATCACAAGTTTTTAATTTTTTTTATGTTGAGAAACTAATTTATGGTAACTCAAGTTATGATATAATTTTATTGATTTTAATTCTATCTTTATTAAATATAAAAAAAATTATATTACAATTGTTAATGAAAATACAATATTTGTATATCATTATTTTTAATGAAAACACACTAATTTTAAAAATGAAACAAATGATTATTTAAATAAAACAAATATAATATATATATATATATATATATATATATATATATATATATATATATATATATATATATATATATATATATATATATATATATATATATATAATAATGCTTAAATCTAGTTTGTGGGATAGAGATAGAGATAGAGATAGAGATAGAGATAGGGGATTAATTTGGATCTTGGTGTGAGTTAAAATGGGTATGACTCGTATGGGTTAAACCGTTTCTTCTTGATTTGAAAAAAAAAAACGAATAATATATATTTATTTCTTCTCTCATTTATTTTTATAACTAACAACGAATGAAATATATAATAACTTTAACCATGTAAGAATTAATAAATTTTATAAATAAAAATTTAATTATACTAAAATAATAAAATTTATTATATACTAAAAAAATTACAAATATATATATATATATAATTAATAATATAAAAAGTTAAATATCTAAAACTTAAATAAAACACATAATCAATAGTAACAATTTAATAATTAATAAATTTTAAATAAAAAAATAATTATATTAAATAATAAGTGTTTATTATATATTTTAAAAATACAGATTTATATATTTAAATAATTAATAATATAAAAAATTGAATTTTTTTTCTATAACTTATAGGAATGAAAACAGAGGGTAATTAATTAGGTAAATAATTAAACATTTTTTTATATTAAATTATTTTTATTTTTATTATAAATATAAATAAATAAAATTAATAAAATATTTTATTATTTTCTCTCGTTTAATTAATAAATGAAATATATAATAATCTTAAAAAAGGTAAGATTTAATAAATTTAAAAATAAAATTTTAATTTAATTATATTAAATTAATAAATATTTATTATATATTATAAAATTACAAATATATGTATTTTTTATTTTAATAATAAATATAAATTATTTAATTAATTAATTAATATTTCAAATTTTATTTAAAATAATATTAAAATATTGGCATTAATATTATAATAATAATTAATTCATTATATATATATATATATATATATATATATATATATATATATATATATATATAATACCCTCCAGCATTAATAAATTTTAAAAATAAAATTTTAATTAAAATATATTAAAATAATACGTATTATTAATATTTTAAAAAATACCGTATATATATTTGAATAGTTAAAGTCGTAATATATTTTAAACTAAATCAACGTACAATAATAATTTATATATATAATTATATAATAAAATTTAAATATTTATTCTAAATTTCTAAATAATTTATTAAAAATTATAAAAATACCATTATAAAAATGATGATTCAAATGCCATTATAAAAAATTTCAAACAAGACTAGGTGGAAATTTTTTAGAGTTTAAATTATAAATATTAAAATAATAATGATGTTTAGCTGAGTGTATATTTTAGTTATGATCTCTTGATAATGATTATTTTTTCAAAGCTGCAAAAATATGTCAACACAGTCATTATCCCTTGAATGGTTGTGGATCAGCTTTAATATGTATTTTAGTTATGCAATTAAACACTTATTTTTTATTATAAATTTTATTTAAAAAATGTTGACAAATGATTTTAAGGATTTTAATTTTATTTTATTTTTAAAAATAATTGTATTTAAATAAAATATATTTTAATTAATGAAATGTTGAATGGATGAATTTATAAAATGATATTTAATTGTCATTTGATTAAAAGAATAACTAAACCAAGCCTAGTATTATATATTTTTTTTTTAAACTAAACCAAGCTAGTATTCTAACATTTTTTTTATTCACAAGTGTTTTTTTAATAGTCTATTATTAAAAAGAAATTTCTTTTAAAATATGAGGAGGATATAGAGGAAATTCTGAAAAGGTTGGAAAAAATAAAAAATGAAAAAAAAATAATCACCCAAATTTCCTTCTCAATCATTTCTTAAGTATGTAAAAAAAAAAAAAATATGAAGAGGGAAGAGTTAAATTATTTTATTTTATCATTAAATAGATTACACATATTGTTTCTTTCTTATTCTTTCCTAAATTTTCTCCAAAATTCTTTCATGTATATTTCATTTTATTCTTAATCATTAAGATCGAACCAGTTTCTCAAATCTAACACAATTTATTTGAATGATTAAAAATTTGCACTAAATTATAGATATCAACAATAAATTCATTCAGCTCATACACAATTTATTTGAATGATTAAAAATTTGCACTAAATTATAGATTTCAACAATAAATTCATTCAGCTCATATAGGCCACACCTGGTTCTTTTTAAATTTTTAAGAAATTTATTCAAAATTAATTTTCTAATCAATTACTTCTCAACAAATCTATAATGTATATATATATATATAATTTATTTTAAATTATATATATTTATATATTTTAATCAAATTAATATTGTAAAATTATTATTAAAAGATATAATATAAAATTAGTTAATTAAAAAAATTAATGAACAATGAAAAAATAAATTAAAAGTTAAAGTAATTAATTCAAATATATTAATAAGATATTTATCTTTAAGTAGCGTCAAAATAAAATTTAAAATAATTTTAGAATATTTTTATATTTTATTATAAATTAGCTGGGATAAATAAATTTTTAATATATTTTTGATTTTAATATAAATAAATTAACAAATTTTTAATATATTTTTGATTTTAATATAAATAAATTAACAAGATAAATAATTTTGAATATATATTTCTATTTTAATATAAATAAATTAGCGGGGTAAATATTTTTGAATACATCTTTTTCTATTTTAGATAAATAATTT
The DNA here is from genome assembly GCF_907164915.1 of Impatiens glandulifera. Classification (NCBI taxonomy): domain Eukaryota; kingdom Viridiplantae; phylum Streptophyta; class Magnoliopsida; order Ericales; family Balsaminaceae; genus Impatiens; species Impatiens glandulifera. The sequence goes on along the minus strand of NC_061863.1, from coordinate 52,755,375 downwards.
TTGAATATAATTTTCTATTTTAATACAAATAAATTAGCTGATAAATAATTTTGAAAATATTTATTTATTTTAATACAAAAAAAATAAAATTAGCGGATAAATAATTTTGAATATATTTTTCTATTTTAATACAAATAAATTAACGGGATAAATAATTTTTTGAGTATATTTTTCTATTTTAATAAATTAAATTTTCTAGATAAATATTTTTGAATATATTTTCTATTTGAATATAAATAAATTAGTTGTATAAATAATTTTGAATATATATTTTTTTATTTTAATATAAATAAATTAGCAGGAATAAATAAATTTTGAATATATTTTTCAATTTTAATATAAATAAATTACCGGATATATAATATTTCAATATAATTTTCTAATTTAATACAAACTAATCAGCCGGATAAATAATTTTTTAATATATTTTCTATTTTAATACAAATAATATAAATATTTTGATTATATTTTCTATTTTAATATAAATAAATTAGCTGTATAAATAATTTTTTAATATAATTTCTATTTTAATATAAATAAATTAGCGGGATAAATAATTTTAGAATATAATTTTCTATTTTAATATAAAGTAATTTAGTGGAATAAATAAATTTTGAAAATATTTTTCTTTTTTAATACAAATAAATTAACGGATAAATAATTTTTTAATACATTTTTTTCTTTATATTTTTAGATAAATAATTTTTGAATATATTTTTCTATTTTAATACATATAAATTAGCTGAATAAATAATTTTGAATATATTTTTCTATTTTAATACAAATACAAATGAATTAGGGGATAAATAATTTTGAATATATTTTTTTATTTTAATACAAATAAATTAACGGATAAATAATTTTTTTTAATATATTTTTCTATTTTAATATAATTAAAATAGCTAGATAAATATTTTTTGAATATATTTTCTATTTTAATATAAATAAATTAGTTGTATAAATAATTTTTGAATATAAATTTTTTTATTTAAATTTAAATAAATTAGCAGGAATAAATAAATTTTGAATATATTTTTCAATTTTAATACAAATAAATTAGCAGGATATATAATATTTCAATATAACTTTCTAATTTAATACAAAGTAATTAGCGGGATAAATAATTTTTTTAATATATTTTCAATTTTAATACAAATAAATTAGCGAGATAAATAATTTTAGAATATAATTTTTTATTTTAATATAAAGTAATTTAGTGGAATAAATAAATTTTGAAAATATTTTTCTTTTTTAATGCAAATAAATTAGCGGGATAGATAATTTTTTAATACATTTTTTTCTTTATATTTTTAGATAAATAATTTTTGAATATATTTTTCTATTTTAATACATATAAATTAGCTGAATAAATAATTTTGAATATATTTTTCTATTTTAATACAAATAAAGTAGGGGATAAATAATTTTTAATATATTTTTTTATTTTAATACAAATAAATTAACGGATAAATAATTTTTTGAATATATTTTTCTATTTTAATACAATTAAATTAGTGGATAAATATTTTTGAATATATTTTCTATTTTAATATAAATAAATTAGCTGTATAAATAATTTTTGAATATATACATTTTTTATTTAAATATAAATAAATTAGCGGGAATAAATAAATTTTGAATATATTTTTTAATTTTAATACAAATAAATTAGCGGGATATATAATATTTCAATATAATTTTCTAATTTAATACAAAATAATTAGCGGGATAAATAATTTTTTAATATATTTTCTATTTTAATATAAATAAATTAACGGGATAAATAATTTTTGAATATAATTTTCTATTTTAATATAAAGTAATTTAGTGGAATAAATAAATTTTGAAAATATTTTTCTTTTTTAATACAAATAAATTAACGGGATAGATAATTTTTTAATACATTTTTTTTTATATTTTTAGATAAATAATTTTTTAATATATTTTTCTATTTTAATACATATAAATTAGCTGAATAAATAACTTTAAATATATTTTTCTATTTTAATACAAATAAATTAGGGGATAAATAATAAATTAGGGGATAAATAATCTATTTTTATACAAATAGATTAGCGGGATAAATAAGTTTTGAAAATATTTTTCTATTTTAATACAAATAAATTAGCGAATTTTTGAATATATTTTCTATTTTAATACAAATAAATTAGTGGGATAAATAATTTTAAAATATAATTTTCTATTTTAATATAAAGTAATTTAGCGGGATAAATAAGTTTTGAAAATAATTTTCTTCCTTAATACAAATAAATTAGCGGATAGATAATTTTTTAATATATTTTCTATTTTAATACAAATAGATTAGCGGGATAAATAATTTTAGAATATAATTTTTTATTTTAATATAAATAATTTAGCGGGATAAATAATTTGTAAATCAAATAATTTTCTATTTTAATATAAATAATTTAGCGGGATAAATAATTTGTAAATCAAACAAGGCATTATAACTTCTACAACAACTAGTATTTAAGAAAAACTAAGGCACTTGAATCTTCACTCTCTATCCTCTCTGGGTCTTTTACGAAAGTTTATCATCTTTCTTCTCCGATTGGTACGCTTTGTTCTTCAAATTTTATTTTTTTTTCTAATCGTAATCTTATTTCTTCGTATTCTCTAAATTGCCATGTTTTTTTCATTTGTTTACTCATCAGTTTCAATTTGCATTTTAGACTAGTCACGTTGATTTGATTAACTGCGTGTTGTCTCAAAAAAAGTTCATACGAAATGAATCTCTTCTAGTCACTTGAACTTTTTTCAGATTTCACTCCGCGTCTGGATTTGTTGTTATTTCATTTTGTTGTTACCCTCACATACATCAATTATAATGACCCATGTGATTTTTTTGCAGAAAAAAATAGTTCTAAGAAAAGCTAATGGCACCAAACTCAAGGACTGCAAGAGCACTTGGGGCAATGAAGGATCTGGGTATCCCTGAGGATAAAACAAAACCAGTATTAAAAAGACTCTTACAAATCTATAAAAGAAAATGGGAGTTTATTGAGCAAGAAAATTATAGAGCCCTGGCTGATTGTATATTTGATGAAGATGAAGAGCAGGTCACTCCTGAAACTAATGATGTATGTTTATGTTTCTCATGTTTGTTAAGATATTTATCTCCATAAGTTACTGAAAACTTGTGCCTTTATTTTATTTATGGTTAACATGTTATTATTTTAAATGTGAAGGAATCTGATGAGACTGGTCAAAGACCATTGAAGAAACTATGTACACAACATTCAGACAATCCTAAAGTCTCGACGAATGAAAATCGTATATATTGGACAAGAAGCAGAGGAAAACATGAGTCCAATACATTTCAGAAAGGTGCGTCTAACAGAAGTAAACTAGTTTTCATAAGGGTATCACCTGATTAAGTTTGTACTACAGCTGGCTACAGGAGCAATAGCAATGGCAATGACAAGGGAAAGGGAAAGGTAGTTCTTACTGATGAAGATGAAGCTGGGCTGGCAGAAATTGAAGAAATCACCGATGGCACGGTCCAAATGATTCTTCCAGTTTCTGTGATTCATTCAGGTGCATTTAATGAGATCTCATTGTTTAGACTGCTCACACTTATTTGCCCTTTTGGGACATTAAAACTGTGCTTGTGTAGTTATAATTTATTGATATTTTTTTATGAAGATGGGGACATTTCAAACCTAAGTCCCCCAATGCCCCAGAGTATCGAAGATGCCCAAGTTCTCGGAAAGCTTGATAAAGTTTCCATCAACGAAAAACTAACGGCAGATCTTGTATTTTGTGAAGAACTGGATCCAATGTAAAGTTCCCTCAAAATATCTATTTTTTAAAATTTTGTAATACCAAGTAAAGTAATGTAGGTTCTTAATATGTTTTTTTAGGGAAAAACTTTATGTCGGCCCAAATTCCAGTTTATCACGTCAAGCTTTTAGAACACTACAAGAAAATGTCGAAGTTGACAGTGAAGTAGTTGATGTTTGGGCCAATATTTTAAACATCAATTTTACAAGACAGCCAAGACATGAAACACGAAAATTTTGTTTCACAACAATGTCCTATGTAAGTAATTATAATGGCTCTATTTTATGTTTTATGCTCAATGTTCATTTGATTGATATTTAGAATTTATTTGTAGGTGATGCAACAATATAATCTTAGTTTATTTAATAGGATACTCGATGCCGAAATGACTCAGTTTAACATATCAAGAGAATTTCTCGATTCTACTGACCTTGTAAGTAAAAATTTTAAATAACGAATTTAGTTTATGTTTTATGCACTGATAATCAATAACTCTGTTTTTTCAGATATTTCTTCCGGTAATCCGCAACCAACATTTTTATATTATTTGTATAAATATGATTAAACAGAAAATAGAAATAATTGACAACAGGCCACTTCCACGTGGTATTAAGTACATGGATAAATATACTAATATAAGTCAGCATATAGATCTATTTGTTAGATTTTTAGCTGAAATAGGTTCTCCCTTGGCTGTTCTAGTCAAGAAATTCAAAATAAATGTCGTGAAAATGCCGTGGCAAGATGCTTCAAACAACACATGTTGTGGAGTCTATTGTATGAGGCATCTGGAAACATATACAGGTGATGCCACAAAATGGGAATGTGACATCACTCTCGAAAATGTAAGTATAAAACATATTATTTATTGTCACTTCTTTATTGATATTCTTATATATTTTTATTTTTATTTTGAAGGCTTCAGAAGCACTAAGTACTCTACGGATAAAATACCTTCATAGGATTCTAAACTCGGAGTTGAACAGTAAAAGAAAAAATATATTTAAATTATCTAAAGATTTGTATCATGATTATTCATGATTATGTATCAACAAAATATTATGTTATTATAATTTAGTTTTATATTTATTAAATTATTAATTGTATATATTTTTATTATTCAATCAATTTTATATTAACAAAATATGATGTTATTAAATTTCTGTCTTGTTAATTTTAAATTATAAAAAAAATGGATGATAACAATATTATTTATAGGCTATACAATTACTATAATTAAATAATTAAATAAATGAATGATGAATAATCATTATTGAGTCGTAATTAACACCTAACAACCTATTTAAAAAGCAAAAAAGAGAAAGCTTTTTTTTTATTAATTAATACTATCTTCAAACTAATGATTTACATGAGTGTGAATCATTTTACATGAAGGTGTAAATTATTGTAAACACGATAATTGTTGTACTAACGCTCTCGTGTAAAATGTGAATTACACGAGAATAATTGTACATCGATCTCGTGTAAAACGCACATTACACGAGAGTTGTTGTACAGAGCTCTCGTGTAAAGCGTGCATTACACGATACCTGTAAAACGTTCTCGTGTAAAACGTGCATTACAGTATAATTGTTGTATAAAAGAGTTTCCCGCTCGCACAATTCCCATTTCATCTTGCACTGTCTCTCTCTACGCTCGGTCGTGTCTCTTTGATTTTTCTTCTTCTTTTCCGTTTGATCACGGGTTCTTTTCCTTCCGTTAACCTATGATCCTCGACTGAAGCTCTTTTAAAGAGAAAATAATAAGTTTAATCACAATCGTTTCGGTTTTTTTTCTCATTTCAATGTTCTTTTGAAGTTTTAGATTTTATTTCTTATTTCTTTTGAAGCTTTACGTTTATATCTCATTTGATAATTAGTAATCACATAAACAAATCATTGTGTTCGATGAAGAAATCGAAAGATAAAAATGGGAGGTAATTTTCAAACTGTATTTATGTACCATTGATAAACAAAACTGAAATTCATAAAATTGTATTGTAGTTTAAAATTGTATTTATGTAAAACGTTTCACACCTTTGTTTATGTAAATCTTTTAACACTTTCTTCTATTTATTTGATTTCATTTGTAGTGTTCAAGTAAAAAATACATGAGTATGAGTAATTAAGCAAACCTTCTACATCAAATAAGCATTACACGCCCTTGGAAATACTACCAACAACAGCTCATGAAGAGTCTATTGTGCATCCTCTTAATAAAGAAAGTTTTCAACAGAGAAAACTCCAATATTTAAGACCCGAACCTCTTCAATGGGCATTCACAATCTCGTTCAAAAATTATTCGAAAAACAAAAAGATGCAGTGAGTGCCATTGGATTTGATTCCCTTCTTTCATTGGGCGTATAAAATTTTTAGTTCAATTCTCCCAAAGCATTATGAGACTCTTCAACTCTAGAAGGAGAGTCATCCTTTAGAATAGTGAAGAAGATGTACATATTGAAGATGGCAACTTTGTGGATGATAACCAGATTTGGGTGATAAGAAAAACCTATTACAAAATAAAAACAAACAAAATATCATGAAATCTACACTCTTCGTAAATGAAAGAGGTGTGCTCACTAAAGGGCCAAGGAAGCTCACTAAAGGGCCAAGGAAGCTTTTTTATATGTTGTATATTTGCAGGAGTGAGTAGAATATGTATTATTATGTGAACTAATCAAATCCAATAAAAAAATTTATAAAATGTATTGGATTAAAATTTACTTGTAAGGAAAATGGACAAAAGGAAGAGTTTGAAATTTCTTACCCTTAGATAGATATTGTATAATTCTTTTTTCAATAATTAATGTTTTGCATATTGTCAATTATATGCTAGACTTGAACAAAAAGATGATAGTATTTTTTATCTTGTTATTGGGCTAAATTTATCTCATGAAGATTTCAAGACAGGTAGACATAGACTCACATATTGTCAAAGTTAAGTTTCTTCCATGATCACTTAGTGTGCATTGGACTAATATAATTTGAAGTTTCATGTCATCTTCTTACAATAGATAAGTGTATTGCATTTTAATCTTCTTGCTAGGATTGTTAATATGGAAAATATGATTATAATTTGATAGAGAATTTTTTGATTAAAAAGTTTATATTAAAGAAATTTGAATCATGTGGATCTTACCACCATAAATAAAAAGATGTCATCTTAATATGTTAGAACTTGAAACTAGTTTACAGTTAACTTATCTATATTTGAATTAACATCGTATCTTTGAGTTTGACTAGGTATAAGTCTCTGTTTTATTCATGAATAGTGTGTGATCAATAATCTGCATAAACTTTATGTTTTACGTGGATCATATTTGGTTTCTACTTCTTTATCATGGATAAAAAAAACTATTAACATAATAATTGGTGTTTTCTTTTTTCCTTTGATATTGCAGAGGAGTTAGTGTTGCAGTCTAAATAGTTTCTCTAATTGAAGGAAGAAGACAAGTGAAGATGATGATGATAATAGTCTTTGCTTTCTTAATGTTTCTTAATGTTTCATACTTATGCTAAATGTATTACATTTTCTTTATTGTTATAACTATGCTTTTTTTATTTTACTTTCCTTTGGACAACTTTATAAACTGAAGTGTTTTTTATTTTCAATAAACTTTGTTCTTTTTTTTTTATCTTACTAACATCATGATTCATTACTAGGATTATTATCTATAAACAATTTTATTATTTCCTTTCATTTCATTTAAGGTACAGTGAAAAAATCCTTGAAACATTACATATTTATACATATTTGTTTGATAATTATTTGAAATATTAAGTTAGTAAAACAAATATGAATGATCTATGGCTTAGTATCAATTTTCAAGAGACCAAAATAGCTATTTGGGTCTTAAATTTTGAGTTATTTACTTGATTTAAGGCTCAAAATTTTAATTTTGTAATTTGAGGTTTGAATTTTCAAAATTTTGTACAAATATGATCTTGAGACTTGCATTTTGATCTGGTTGCTAGAAGTGTTAATTTGAAAAATATGATATAATTTGAGTAGGACATTTCTTAAACTGAATTTTTTATACTAGATGAAATAGAATAATGTGGATATTAAAAACTTTGTCCTTCCATCTATGTTTTGTTATATATATATATATATATATACTTTTATCACTTAATTTATCTTAATTATTTTTCTCTTATATAAATACTGATAAAATACAAAATTGAAATATGAGATAAGTTTTTATGAGATAAGTATATGAGATAAGTTTTTATGCAGGTTTATGGAAAAATTGGGTCTTGGACTAAGTTGTTTTTATTACCCTTTCTAAAGGATCCAATGGATTATAGTGTTTTGCACCATTGTATATTTTAAGGAAAATGAAATCCTTATAGTGTTTGGAGAACAATTGGTGTTGTTTCATTAGGAGCACTAGTAGAAAATAGGTCTTCTGTAACGACTGCTAGTAACGGCGCTCAAACGCCCTTACTAATGTTTTTTATTAGTAACGGCAATATTAAACCGTTACTATTATCAGTACATTAGTAACGGCTATATAAACCGTTACAGATACGGCCTCACTTTAACGATTTACTGAAGATATCTGTAACGGCCTTTGAATAACCGTTACAGATACTAGCCGTCTTTTCAACTACTGAAATAGTATCTGTAACGGTTTTCCTCTATAACCGTTACAGATAAGTCTCCTTTATAAAATGTCTGTGGTGGTTTTCTGTAACGGTTTTCTCACAAAACCGTTACAAATGAAGTATCTGCAACGACATTTGAATAACCGTTACAGATATTAGTCGTCTTTTCATCTTCTTTGACAGTATCTGTAACGGTTCTTCTCTATAACCGTTACAGATAAGTCTTCGACCATCAGTAACGGTTTTTCCCTTAACCGTTACTGATGAAGTATCTGTAACGGTCTCTGAACAACCGTTACAGATACTAGCCGTCTTTTCAACTTCTTTGATATTATCTGTAACGGTTTTGGTAGAAAACCGTTACAGATACGCATAATAACCCGCGCGCCTTTCTTTCTTCTTTCTTTCTTTCTTTCTTTCTTTCTTTTCTTCTTCCGTTTTCTTCCGCGCGCACTCCCGTTTTCTTCTGATCATTCGCCGCCGTAGAAGACTCCGATCAACACTCCGATCAAGACTCCGATCAGCAATCAGGTAATTTCCCTATTCTATATTCTTCTTCCCTCTTCTTCTCCCGCAATCCGCCGGCCGCCCGCCTTCGAAGGATCGTCCGCAACGGTTGTCTTCCTCCGGCGATCGTCTTCTATCCGACATCCTGCCACCCGCCGTGTCTTCCTCCGCCCTATCCATCTCCATCCCGCTAGGTACGTACTTTCTCCTTTAGTAAACTGTTTTCTAATACAGATTGTTTGCTAATACAGTTTCGTTTTCTCCTTTAGTAAACTATTTTCTCCTAGACTCCTTTAGTAATTTTTAGAAATACAGATTGATTTAGAAATACAGATTGATTAACTCCTTTAGAATTGATGAACGTGAATTTTGGGGAATTTGACTGTTTGGGGAATTTTGTCTATTGGGGAAAGGCATGCATATGTATAGTTTAGTTAATTGATTTGCAAATTAACAGACAAGAGATATTCTTTACTTGCAAATTAATTGATTTGCATTTCATTCAATTAATATGTTGTAATTTGGTCTGGTTTGGTATGAATATGTTGTTGAATTTGAAGCTAGGTCTTTTGTTGGATCACAAACTAGGTTTTTGGCTGAATCACAAGCTCAATTTGCAGCACAAGTAATACTCTAATATGATTTTGTTTTGATTTGGCAGCAAAACGATTGGAACAACAAAACGATTTGGCAACAAAACGATTTGGCAAACAATAAACGTTCAGGTAAGTTCTTTCTTTCAATATTTGACAAAATTCAGGTTTGTTGATTCGATTTCTATTTCTCTATTTGGCAGATAATTTTGAATTTTGCCATGTTTGAAGTTGTCCCTCCTGTTGAGTGTCTAACGCAGCTTCTCTTTCAAATCCAGGTTAGTTCTTGAAAATAAATGTTTGATAGTTAGATTTTATAGCATTGTTAGATTATTTGTATGTTAGGCTGCTAGATGATTGAATGTTGGTTTATTTGATGTTAGATTAAGTGAAATTATTTGAATCTTAGATTATTGGATTGTTAGATAAAGTTAGATTATTTGTATGTTAGGCTGCTAGATGATTGAATGTTGGAAATTTTGATGTTAGATTATTTATATGTTAGGCTGCTAGATGATTGAATGTTGGTTTATTTGATGTTAGATTAAGTGAAATTATTTGAATCTTAGATTATTGGATTGTTAGATAAAGTTAGATTATTTGAATGTTAAATTATTGGATTGTTGGATTAAGTTAGATTATTCGATTGTTAGATGAAGTTAGATTATTTGAATGTTAGATTAATGGATTATGTTAGATTATGTTATATTATGGGATTGTTGAATTATTGAATTGTACATGCTGATTAGGTTATGATATTTAATTGAATTAATTATATGTTAAATAATTGGACTAGTTAGGTTTTGCTAATGGAAGTCCCAGACAAAACATGGATGACTATACTTCGTACCGATCCTAAATATAGTGAGGGGGTTGACAAATTCATAGAATTTGTTAAAAAGTCTACGGGTAGATCATCGATTGCATGTCCTTGTGTAAGGTGTGCAAATCGAGTATATGAGAATAAGAGTGTGGTTAGATCCCATCTGATTGTATACGGAATTAGACAAAATTATGGTTTTTGGTATTTTCACGGTGAAAAGAGATCAATTGGACGTCAACTTGTAAATGTTGTTATCGAGAATGTGGAGGAAGATGAATCAGATGATGAAATTGAAGACGAACCGATCAATGAACCACCAAATAACGAGACTAATATCATGGAAGACGAACCTGTTGAAGTTTGTGAGGATAATCTAATGGAAGATATTATTGTTGAGGATCATCTAATGGAAGATATTATTGCTGATTTGTACCCTAATGTCAACAATGAGAATGAACATCCGAGTGAAAATGAGCCTCCCGTTGATGACACTAATACGTTTTACAAATTGTTGGGAGATTCGAAACTACCTTTGTATGAAGGTTCTCGCATTTCCAAAGCCTCAACTCTTCTTAAACTTCTTCACATAAAGAATGTAGGTCAGTGGACAAACACGTCATTTGATTTATTGTTGAGTTTATTGAAGGAGGAAATACTGCCAATTCATAATCAACTACCGAATTTGTATTATGAGTGCAAGAAATTCATTAAAGACATGGGCCTATCGTACGAAACAATTGACGCGTGTAAGAATGATTGCATTCTTTTTCGAAAAGAGGATAAGGATTTGCAGCAATGTAAAGTTTGTGGGCTTTCTAGGTGGAATGTCAATAAATCTATTGGTGCAATTCGAACGAAGGTGAATGACAAGTATATACCCAATAAGGTGCTGCGCTATTTTCCATTAAAACCGAGGTTGCAAAGATTATACATGTGTTCCAAAACTGCTCCACGCATGACTTGGCATAAAGATAACAATCCCGAAGATGATGTGTTGAGGCATCCTGCTAATTCAATGACATGGAAGATCTTTGATAACTTGTACCCAAATTTCTCAACAGAACCTCAAAATGTGCGACTTGGTTTGGCAAATGATGGTTTTCAACCTTTTGCTAGCGGAAAAACATCGTACGACATTTGGCCAGTTATTCTCATCCCTTACAACGTCTCTCCTACCACATGTATGGACCAGAACAATTTTCTTCTTTCAATGCTCATTCCAGGACCAAAAAGTCCCGGTGATTGTATTGACGTATTTCTTGAGCCACTAATTGAAGAGTTGTTGGAATTGTGGAATATCGGTGTGAAGACATACGATGCAAGTAGAAAACAATATTTTAATTTACGGGCAGCTCTTATGTGGACTATTAATGATTTCCCGGTATATGCAAATTTGTCTAGATGGAGTACAAAGGGGAAATTGACATGTCCGTCTTGTAATCATAACACCGCGTCTTTGAGGTTAACAAATTGCCAGAAGGAGTGTTACATGAATCATCGACGATTCCTCTCGTCTAATCATCGATGGCGTAAAGAGACCGATACGTTTGACGGGCATACTGAGCATAGAGGTCCTCCTGTACTATTATCGGGTTCCGAAATTCAATTGCAGGCGCGTGGTCTAAAGGAAATTTGTTTGACAAAGTACCTGCCTAAGAAAACGAAAGTTATACATGAATCCCGAGGTGATAATTGGAATAAATTCAGTATATTCTTTCAATTGCCTTACTGGAAATCTTTGATGTTGAGACATAATTTAGATGTAATGCATATTGAGAAGAATATATGTGATAGTTTGTTGGGAACTTTAATGAATTTCAAAAAAAAGACCAATGATGGAATTAAAGCAAGGAAATATTTGGTCATAATGAACATAAAACATTCTTTACATCCGGTTGAAGTTGATGGTGTTCTTCGGTGTCCGCCGGCCCCCTATGCATTGTCTTCAGAACACAAGAAATGATTATGTCAGTTTTTGAAAGATATTAAAATGCCCGACGGTTTTTGTTCAAATATTGGGGCGTGTGTAAACATGGAGGAGAAAAAAATTTCAGGATTGAAGAGTCACGATTATCACATTCTATTACAATATCTCCTTCCATTAGCTACACGTGGCCTACTTCCCGATGATGTGTACGATGTTGTGGTGAATTTAGCAAGGTTCTTTCGGTTGCTTTGCCAAAAAAGTTTACAACGCGGGCAATTGGAAACATTACATGACGACATTGTCTTGACACTTTGCAAATTGGAAAAGATCTTTCCACCTTCTTTTTTTGATATAATGGTGCATTTGCCAGTTCATTTAGCTTTTGAAGCTTGTCTTGGAGGGCCGGTTCAGTATCGATGGATGTATCCAGTTGAACAATATATGAGCACACTCAAGAAATATCTTAGGAACATGAACTTTCCAGAAGGTTCAATCAGCGAGAGTTACCTTTTGAATGAGAGTATGAGCATGTGTGCCCGATATTTGGACGATCAAGAGTTAAAAGATGAATCGATAAATACAAGTACAACATTCTCCATATTCATCGCTATGGAAGACTTGTCTAATGGCACAACCTACACATATCAACCGGGTGATCGTGAGCGTGCTCATTGGTACATCTTAAAAAATTGTCGCGAAGCTGAAGAATATTATAAGTAAGTCCATTATAATTACATCTTATATAGGTATGATTTAAGTAATAATTTAATCTATCATTTGCGCAGCGATTTCGTTCAATCATGCCCTCCTAATATTTCCAATGAGGCTCGGGATAAACAATATGTTAGATATTTCCAAGAAAGAGTAAGTAATCGTCTCAACAATTTCCTTTTTAGTATATGACAATTAGTTTAACACTAATTTCTAATTAATAGGTGGAGCAATTAACCGATCAATCCGATAGGACAACGAATCTTAAGATTTTAGGACGTGGGCCTACATTGTATGCAAAGAAATATAACTCGTGCAAAATAAATGGGTACAAGTTTAACACTGAAAAACATGACGAGAGCTTGACTACCCAAAATAGCGGGGTTTTGATTGTTGGTAATAATGGGGCCGAGACTATTAACTATTATGGAGTGATCAACGAAATCATAGAAGTGATATTCTTTTGTGGAAGACGAGTTATTCTCTTCAAATGCAAATGGTTTGATGTTTATCACAAAGATCGGGGAATTAAAGTTGATAAGTATGGTTATGTTAGTATAAATATCAACAGGATTCTACAGACTCAATTAAATGAACCATTCATAATGGCAAGCCAAGCACAACAAGTCTTTTACTTTTCAGATATGGCATCAAGGCTTGAATGGAAAATTGTGACACCGATAAATCCCCGTTACTCGAATTAAGGTTGAATTATTTTCTATGAATGGTTACTGGTAAATTGTTCTTATAAACATTACATTCAAAATTTGCAGTTATCATGGAACCTAAAAGAATACAAGGAAAGGGTTTAAGCAGCGCGTTAAACGACCTTGTACAGAGGACCGATGAGCATTCAGAAGATCCTATGCAATTACTTAACTTTATCGGGGAAATTGATTTGGACCTTGATGATGTGATGAATGTCGATAGTGTACCAAACACTAACTTCCAAGATGATGCTGATGATGATGAGACACAACCCCCATCCGAGGAGCAAGATGGAGGTACCGGTGTTTGCTTAAGTATTTAATTTGTTATGAACCTATATAATTTTGTGTTTATTTTTAGGATCTATTTCGAGGAGGAGACGGGGCAAGAACAAAAATACAACAGTTGGTAGATTGCAAGCGGGGAAAAAGATGACTCTTCATTTTAACCCGGTAGATGGTAAGCCCATGTGCAAGAATAGGACAGCGTGGTCGAGGCATATTGGGAGTGTCATTCGAGACTCCAATGCACTACCTCACTGGACTTTGCGTTGGTCGGACCTGAGCTCTACTCAGCTAGATCACATATGGATGACTATCACGGTAACTTATTATATAATTAACTTTTATGTATTAATCACAATCTATAATCGTATTTTAATGTTGACTTTTTAGGATCCTTTCGTGGCTGTGGGGGATGACATCAACAACTATCGCAAACGAGGTTTATTTCAAGCTAACAAATTATGGGATAGGTGGAGATGTCAATGGAACACCTTGTACGTTAAAGCTCGTGAAGGTAACGAGGCTGCGATTAGGGCAAATCCCCCTCCCGAGATTGAACTAAGTGATTGGCATTATCTTCTTGATCGTCACTTTCTCACTCCGGAGTTCAAGGTAAGTTAATTTTTATAAAGAGATCTGAAATTAATCATTCATTAAACACAAATCTTTTCTTATTTGCAGAAAACAAGTAATGTGAATGCGCAAAATAGGTTGCGTGTTGTGTACAAGAATCATGCGGGCAGCATCTCATTTTCGCAAGTGGAGAAGCAAATGGTTCGTTTTATCATTGAATAACAAAGTTTATAATGTTATTACGTTTTTATTAATTATTAAATTTGTACAGGAGAAGACTACCAGTACGTCGCCTAATTTTGCAGAATTATTTCTCCACACTCATACAAAGAAACCAACTCTACAAGATCCAAATCCGGAGATTCCCCCTATTATTCAAGAAAAAGTGGTAAGTCGTGTTTATTAGTTTTATTTATTTTTTTTATTTTATGTATGTAATCAAATGTAATTTGTGTTTGTAGACTGCCTTGCGAACTGCTATAGAAGAAGACCCGACTAGGAATGACATTCAGTTGGCTGAGTGTGCGTTCGGGTCTCAGGGACATGGGCGAGTCGTGGGTATGGGCTCAGGTGTCACACCTACATGTTTTAGAGTCGATGCCCGTGGGGGTTCTAGCACACAGCGCAGTGACACGCAACATTTCCGTGAAGAAAACCGAGTTTTACTTGAGGAGATGCAGAGGATGCGAGAGGAGCGTGAAGCGGAGAAGATTCAGTCACGGAGAGAGCGCGAATAAGCCTTACTCGAGCTTCAGATGGAGCGTCAGATGGAGCGTGAGGAAGCACAAAGGCAGCGTGAAATGGAGCGCGAAGAATTACTAATGCAGCGTGATGAATTACTAAAGCAGCGTGAAATGGAACGTGAAGAAGCTCGAAGGGATAGACAACAATCAGTTGTAGAGCGTGATAGAATGCGGGATGAGATGCTTGAGATGAGGGAGACGATGAACTTCTTATTATCCATGGTTCCCGGTGGTCGCCCTCCACGTCCACCTGCCCCTCCCACTAGAGATGATGCCCCTTCCACTTGATCGTCGCTTTCCCGTGTATTCTGGTTAGTTGAATTGTTATTTGAAGTACGTTAATTAATTAATGGTTTTTGTGGATTTGTGATATGATTGTAGTTTGTGATATGATTGTAGTTTGTGGATGGATTGTAGTTTGTGGATGGATTGTAGTTTGTTGATGATTATTGTTTTGAATTAATGATTGTGGTTTTGGGTTTTTGGTTATTGATGATTGTGCTTTTTGTTTTGGTTATTGATGATTGTGATATAGGTAAATATTTGGAGAAAAAAATAAAATAAAAAAAAAACGATTATGGTTTAGTAACGGTTTAATGAATTAAAAAACCGTTACTTTTAAAAATTCCTGTAACGGTTTAACAAATAAAAAACCGTCACAGAAACTTCACAGGTATCAGTAACGGTTTTCGAAAGTCGTTACTGATATAAATGTCTTTTAGTAACGGTTTTTAGCCGGCTAAAACCGTTACTGTTGTTCAATCAATATCAGTAACGGCTTTCGAAAACCGTTCCTGATACCTGTCATTTTCTGTGACGGTTTTAAGTCGGCTAGAACCGCTACTGTTATCCATTGACTATCAGTAACGGCTTTCGAAAGCCGTTACTGATACCTGTGAGGTTTCTGTAACGTGTTTTTCAGTAACGATTGGTAACGGTTTTATTTGCCGTTACAATTATGTTTCAGTAACGGTTTTCGATGATTTCAGTAACGGTTTTCGCCCTTACTGATACCTATTTTTCTACTAGTGGAGATTGATGAAATGGTAAAAGATTACTTTTATTCAAATTCTTTGTTATTTCGTTACATTCAGTTTAACAAAAAAAAATATGTGTTTTACTTAATTCATATAATTTGTGTGGTCTTGAAGTTAGTGTACACAATAAATAAAGAGACACAATATAATATTTTGGAACTAATTTATAATTGAATTAACATTATCAACTAATTCTGAGTTTGGTCAAGTATCTTTGGCTCCACTAAGTGTAAGTTTTTTTTATTAATGAATAGTGTGTGATCAATAAGTTACACAAACTGGATCGTATTTGACTTATATTTCTCTATCATCGATGAAAATTCTTGTAACCTGCAAGTAATGATGAGTCATTTCCTTTTTCTTATTCTTTTGATTATGCAGAGTAGTCAGAGTTGCAATTTCAATAGTCCTTGTAGTTGAACAGAAAAACAAGTGAAAATGATGATGATAATAACATTTTTTTCTTTTAATCTTTCATATAAAATGTCTTTGGAAACAATTGTTACTTTTCCTAAATGTGTTACATTTTTTTTATTGTTATAACTGTGGATTTTTTTTGTTGACAACTTAAACTGAATTGTTTCCTATTTTAGTAACCTCCATTCATGATTCATGATTATGGATTATTATATATAAATAATTTTATTATTATTATATTTATATATATATATATTAATTTCTTAAGTTACAGTTCAGCAAAAAAAAATCCTTCAATTACATATGTATAAAGATTTTTTTTATAATATTTGAAATATTATGTCAGTATGTATATATGATTTACTTCTTAATTAGTACCAATTTTGAAAAGGCCAAAATAACTATTTGGGGAATGGATTTTGAGTTATTTGCCTTATTTAGGGTTCAAAATTATAATTTTGCAATTTGAGGCTTGATTTTTTTTAATTTGTACAAATATGATCTTGAGACTTGCTTTTTGAACTTGTTGCTTGGAATGATAATTTGACAAATATGAATAATTTGAGTATACCTTTCTTGCATTGAAATTCCGATTTAACCTATTGTACCAGAAGTGATAAAAAAAAATATGTTGTAACAATCTTACAAGTGTTATGGGCATAAAAAGAGTTTTAGAATTTTCATCCCTAGATAGATACATGTATAATTGTTTTGTCAATAATTAATGTTTTTCTTATTCTCGATTGTATACTAGACTTGAGCAGAAAAATGATAATCTTTTTTATCTTGTTATTGGGGCTAACGAAGACTTTAAAATAGGTAGACATAGACTCATATATTGTCAAAGTTAAGTTTCTTTCATAGTCACATAGTATAGTATGCATTGGACTAATATGATCTGACATTTTACAAAATATATAGTTGTATTGTATTTTGATCTTGTTGCTATAAGTGTTAATTTGACAAATATGATTTGAATTTGTGATTGGAAATTTCTTGGACTGTACACTTCATATTAAAGAGAGATGAATCATGTGGATCTTATCATCATAAACAAAAAGACATCATCTTAGAACTTGAAGCTAGTTATTGTTTAACTTATTCATAAATAGTGCATGTGATAAATAAGTTACACAAACTTTGTGTTTTATCTCTATTGTATTGATGAAAATCCTATTAACTTTAATGTAACGATGGTTAATTTCGTTTTTCTTTGATATTGCAAAGCATTTAGTGGTCAAGTCTCAATAGACTCTATAGTTTAATGAAGAAAACAAATGAAAATATGATGATAATACCGTTTACATTTTTAACTTTTCATACAAAATGTCTTCGGACAACTATTGTTAATTTTAACAATATGGATTCTTTTTATATTTTTTTGGATAACTTGTCAACTCAGTATATGTGTTTCTTATATTTAGTACCTCCATTCTCTTTATCTTACTAGCATAATTCATGACTATGAATTATTATATATAAATAATTTTATTATTTCTTTCTTTTTAATTTCTTAATTAAATTACAGTATAGCAAAAAAATCCTTCAATTACATGTGTATACAGATTTTTTTTTAATAATTATTTGAAATATTAAGTCAGTCAAAAATATGTATGATGTATGGCTTAGTACCAATTTTGAAAAGGACAAAATAGCTCTTTGGGGCTTAGAATTTGAGTTATTTGCTTGATTTGGGGTTCAAAGTTAATTTTCAATTTTAGGCCTGAATTTTCAAAATTTGTACAAATATGATCTTGAGACTTACATTTTGATCTTGTTATTTGGAGTGTTAATTTGACAAATATGATTGTAATTTGAGTAGGAAATTTCTTGCAATGATTTATTCTTTTATCTAATGGATTTTCAGTGTTTTACACCATTTTATATTTCCAAGAAAAATGAAATCGTTAGGGTGTTTGGATCACTATTTGTGTTGTTTCACGCGGAGAGTAAAATGGTAACAATTTCGTATCCCGTCATTAAACATTTCTATCAACATTACCTTGAAGTACTCACTTATACTAAGAGCACATCTTTGTTATTTCAGTGTATTCAGTGTAACAAAAAGTCTATATTTTAATTTATATAATTTGTGTTGTCCAAAAATAAAGAGTTTTCGTTGAAGTTTTAGATGATCAGAATTTTATACGTTGTACATTTGTTTGTAGGGATGAATAAAATATGTATTAATCTGTGAACTAATCCAAACCAATAAAAAAATTATAAAATGGGCTGGTTCTACCCAAACAAAAAAAATATGAATTTGATTAAAATTTCTGATTACAGTTTTACAAATGTAATAGGCATAAAACTTTGGAATTTCTCGCCCATAGATAGATATTTGTGTAATTGTTTGGTCAATAATTAATGTTTTGCTTACTATGAATTGTATGTTGGACTTGAGAAAAAAGATGACAATTTGTTTTTTATCATGTTCTTTGACTAAATTTATCTCATGAAGACTTCAAGATAGGTAGACATAGATTTATATAGTGTACTCAAAGTTAAGTTTCTTCCATGGTCACTTAATGTGCATGGACTTATATGACTTGAAATTTCATGTAATCTTCTTACAAAATATATGTTGTATTGCATTTTAATCTTGTTACTAGGAGTGTTAATTTAGAAAATATAATTATAATTTGATAGAGAATTTCTTGGACTAAAAAGTTCATATTAAAGAAATATGAATAATGTAGATCTTATCACCATAAACAAAGAGATGTCATCTCAATATTTCAGAACTTAAAACTAGTTTACAGTTAACTTAATTTGACAAATATAATTATAATTTGAGTAGACTTTTCTTGTAATTAAAATTTCTGATTCAACTCATTGTAACAGAAGTGGTAAAAATGGTTCTAACAGTCTTACAAGTATTATGGACAGAGGAATAGTTTGAAAATTTTCATTCCTAGATAGATATTTGTATGATTGTTTTGTCAATAATTAATGTTTTGCTTATTGTAAATTGTATGCTAGACTTGAGAAATATGACAATCTTTTTTTATCTTATTTTTGGGCTAAATTTATCTCACGAAGACTTCAAGATAAGTAGACATAGACTCATATAGTGTCAAAATTAAGTTTTTTCTATGTCACTTAGTGTGCATTGGACTAATATGACTTGAAATTTCATTTCCATCTTCTTACAAAATATCTAAACTTGTATTGTATTTTGATGTTGTTTTTAAAAGTGTTAATTTGACAAATATGATTAGAAATTGTGATAGAGAATTTCTTGGAACAAAAAGTTTATAATAAAGAGAGATGAATCTTATCATAATAAACAAAGAGACACAATCTCATAACTTGAAGCTAGTTACATTTTAACTTATCTATAATTGAATTACACAAAGAAAATGATCAACTTATTTTGAGTTTGGTCAAGAATCTTAGAGCTCAGCTAGGTTTAAGTCTTTCTTTTATTCATGAATAGTGTCATCAATAAGCTACATAAACTTTGTGATCTAGATTGTTTTGGCTTCTAATTCTCTATCATTGATGAAAAACTATTATCCTGCAAATAATTATGGATGATGGATGGTGTGTTTTTTTTTTATTCTGGAGAGGAGTTAGTATTGCAGTCTTAATAGTCTTCGTAGTTGAGTTAAGAAGAAAAAGAAGATGATGATAGCCTTTTTTTTTTTCTTATCTTTTATACAAAATGCCTTTGAAAAAAGTTGATTACTTTTGCTAAATATGTTATTGTTTTCTTTATTGTTATGACTATGAAAAAAAAATATTTTTTATTTTGTATAACTTGTAAATTGAAGTCATCTATTTTTATTTTTTTTTATCTTACTAACATAATGATTCATGAAAATGGATTATTATATATAAATAATTTTATGATTTCTTCCTTTTTAATTGTGGATTAATATTACAATTCAAACCATAATGTCATGTTTTCTATTTTATGATTGTAGGATTATTTTACTTTAAAAAAAATAAATTTATATTTAAAAATTAAAAAATAAAGTTATTATTTATTTTATTAATTATAATATAAAACATTTTTTTTAATTTTGTAGTGTTTAAAATTAGCTTGTCCATAACTTCCATGAAACTTAAATAAAACAATTTAAATAAAAAATAAAGAACATTTTTTTCAACAAAACCTCAAATTTCGGGACAACACATAACAATTGACTTATAATATGAATAAACACATTAATACAAAATGAAAGAAAAGGAAATGAGATTAACGCGGTCAAAATCAAGGATTTACGTAGAATCGTTAACTAGTTGTAAACTCGTAAAATCATGAGTTTATATTAAATCGTAAGAGTTTAATTTAAAAAAATAATAGTTATATATCATTATTATTTATATATATATAATTAAGTATTTTATAATTAGTTAATTTTAAGAAATTATATATTTTAATATAAAATTAATTAAAAAATAATAATAAATAGATAACACTATAAAAAAATATTATTTATAAAATTAATTATATTAATTAATTAATTTAAATAAATAAATAATAACTTTATTTTTTTAATTTTAAATATAATTTTTTTTATAAAAGTAAAATCGTTTAGAATCGTAAAATCAAAATTATTTATAAACTCGTAAAATTGTAAAATCTTAATATCGTAAATTTAAAATCTTAAGAGTTTACCTTATTTAAGAGTTTACTTAAAATCAGACTCATTAACCTAATGTGAAATCGTAAGATTTTAAGAGCCAAATCGAGATTTTAACCGCCATGAAAGCGATGTATGACATCGCTTTACATAAAGATTATGGCTTATAAAAAAATAAAAACTTAAAAAGAAGAATGCAAACTAGCCATTAGATACGGACCCAGAATTTATAGTTGGGTGGGCTTAAAAAAATCAGGATAGGCTTAAAAAATAACGAGAAAATTTTAGATTAAACGAGTTTATAAAAGTAAGTTTTAAAAAAAAAAATAATAATAATTATATAAAAAAAAAATTGCATTATATTAATTTTGTAAGAAATTAACGTGCAATGTCACGTATTTACCATAAAAAATTCAAAATAATTTTTATTTTTATTTTTTTCGGGGTGATATAAATCCGTCATTATTAGCAACTTTTAGACAAAAAAAAAATATTACTAAAAATAATAGTCTCAAACTCCCAACAACTAGAGCGGTTAGACGGGCCAACCCATGGCGGGGCGGGCCTACCCATCAAAACCCATCGTTTGAAGGGTCGACGGCGGACCGGCCCAACATCCCGGCGGGCTAAATATCTTCAACCCAACCCAAGGTGGGTTGCGGGTTAGGCGGGTCTCACTACAAATAAAAATTATTAATAGTTTTAGAAAACAAGAGTTCAAGAACATGATCAAATAATCATAATACAAACAAGAGTCTTGTTTATCTTTACACATTAATTGACCAAATAATTCAACAAAGTAACTAAAATTTGAAAATTTCATAAAATAGAAATTTAGTAAATATTATTAATCGAGATATAATCTATGTCAAATCATTCTTCTTCGTCGCTTTTCTCTTCAATGTTTGCATCAGCATCCTCTAGAACATTTAATCATTGTTTTGACAATATTGATGTAACTATTACGTTGCCTTCTTGATTTTTATCTACATATGAATTACACAAAAATGAAACTTGATGTCCCATAATGTTTACCTACACATTTATACTATTTTTTGCATCCATTACATTCAACTTTTATTATATTTTCAATACCTTTCATTTTCTTAAAATACATCAAAATATGAGAATATTCTCTAAACTTTTCAGATGACCATTCATCATGCTTATGCTTAGAACTTTCAAATTCATCAACATCCAAATTAATATCTTGATTTTGAGAGAAATCCATTTCAAAAATAAATATGTTATTTAACATATTATTAAGTTTCCGACTTTTAATGTGAAATTCTGGATTTGACCAAGTTTGAATTCACGGAACCTTAAAGATGAAAACAAAGAGAAAAAATACGGAAGAAATCAGTAGTGTGAGTCTCATGATGATTTATCCTAAAATTTTATATGAATGGTCTTTATACTACATGAAAATTTATATACCAAACCCTAAATTGCGCAACCGTTTATATATTTAGTAAAAAAAAAGTTTTTATTTTTTTAAACATCACATCTTGTCAGCATTTGTCAGTGTTTGATCAGTTGAATTGTATACTTTAAGTGGGATACGGAGTCCCCTACATTACCCTGATTTCTCGTCGCTTATAATCTCTTCTCCAAAATCAATCTGTGCACTCTGAATCGATCGACGCAACTCTATCCATGGACGTCCAGACCGATCCTATGAATCGAGAGAGTAAGCGGGGCAATTTTATTCAAACAAGTTCTTCTTCCGCCGCCGCCGCCGATTTAGTCACCCTCGTTAGGTCCCTGCCTCCAGAAATTATTACAGAAATTTTAAGCAGACTTCCAGTCAAATCACTTCTCCGATGCAGGTGCGTCTCCATATCTTGGAATGCTTTGATTGCTGATCCCATATTCGTGAAGAAGCATCTCAAAGCTTCTCAGAATGAAGAACAACTTCTTATCAGATATTCTCAATGGGTTCGTACTAGTGATGTGAAATCTGTTTACATCTCAGATGTTCTGAATGAAGAGTTTCCAACTGAACTTTCATTAAATTTTCCAAAGAAATACTCAAAATCTGATATATGGATCATTGGCTCATGTAATGGGCTAGTTTGTGTAGTTATTGATCAAGCTAAGATACTTTTATGGAATCCATCAACTAGGGAATCCAAGAAACTTCCCAGTTGCGGTTATAAAGAGCGTGCAAGTCGGTTTATTGCATATGGGTTTGGCTATGATGAACGTAATTCCGACTACAAGGTGATCGTTATTAACTGTAAATCAACAAATTTCACTGGCCCTTTCTCAACTCAAATAAAGATTTACGGGTTGAAGAGTGGTTCATGGAGGAAGGTTAAGAATTACCCTCAATTCTGTCCGTTGGGTGATATGGGAATGTTTGTGAATGGAACACTTCACTGGGGAGCAAGTATTGATACAGGGATCAATAGTTATCAGAGTATCCTTACTTTCGATATGTCCGAAGAAACCTTTTCTGAAATATCACAACCCTGTTTTGGGGAATCGGTTTTGGATTCTGTGATATGGGTTTTAAATGGATGCCTCTGTATGCTAATTAACTATCATGATGAGAGGAAATTTGACTTATGGATAATGAAAGATTATGGAAAAACTGAATCTTGGACTAAGTTGTTTTCATTACCCTTTCCAGAGGGTCGAATGAATTTTCAGTTTACACCATTGTATATTACCAAGAAAAATGAAATCCTTATGTTGTTTGGAAAACAATTGGTGCTGTTTCATGTGGAGAATAAAGTGATCACAATTTCTTATCCTGGCCTTAAAAATGCACACAAACGTTGCCTTGAAGCTCTCACTTATACGGAGAGCCTAGTCTCGCCTTCTCCTGAATGATGCCATCAACAATAGATCAGATTATTGATGAAACGGTAAAATATTACTTTTATTTAGATTCTTTGTTATTTAATTCATTCAGTTTAACAAAAAGTAGTGTTTAATTACTTAATTCATATAATTTGTATGCTCTTGAGAAAAATGAATTTTTATTTGAAGTTTAGATGATTCCGGGATTTTATATGTTGTATATTTGCAGAGGAGAGTAGAATATGTATTAATCTGGATTAAAATTTACTTTTCAACCTATTGTAACAAAAGTGTTTAAAATGGGTTGTTATAGTTTTAGAAATATTATGGACAAATAGACAAAGAAAATGTTTGGAATTTCTCACCCTAGATAGATATTTGTACAATTGTTTTTTTAATAAACTGTCAATTGTATGCTAGACTTTAGCAAAAAGATGACAATCTTTTTATCTTATTTTTGGATTAAATTTATCTCATTAAGGCTTCAAGATAGGTAGATATAGACTCATATTTTGTGAAATTTAAGTTTTTTCCATGGTTACTTAGTGTGCATTGGACTTATATGACTTGAGGTTTCATGTCATATTATTACAAATTATCAAGTTGTACAGCATTTTGATCTTGTTGATACAATTATCTTGTTTTTGGGTTAAATTTATCTCATGAAGGCTTCAAGATAGATAGACATAGACTCGTATTATACTGTGAAAGTTTAGTTTCTTCTATAGTTACTTAGTGTGCATTGGACTAATATGACTTGAGGTTTCATGTCATCTTATTACAAATTATCAAGTTGTACTGCACTTTGATCTTGTTGATACAATTATCTTGTTTTTGGGTTAAATTTATCTCATGAAGGCTTCAAGATATATAGGTAGGCATAGACTCGTATATTGTGAAAGTTAAGTTTCTTCCATAGTTACTTAGTGTGCATTGGACTAATATGACTTGAGGTTTCATGTCATCTTATTACAAATTATCCAAGTTGTACTGTATTTTGATCTTGTTGATACGGTATTGTTTTAATTTTCATACATAATTTCTTGGAATGAAAAAAGGATCTTATCACCAACAAAGAGATTATTTCAAGATCTCAGAACTTGAATCTAGTTTATAGTTTAACTTGTCTATAATTTTCTTCTATTCATGAATATTGTGTTTGATCAATAATTTACATAAACTATATGTTTTATTTAGATCGTATTTGACTTCTACATTGATGAAAAAATTATTAACCTGCAAGTGGTTTATTTTTCCTTAATTGCAGAGGAGTTAATGTTGCAGTCTAAATAATCTTTGTAGTTCAATGAAGAAGACAAGTCATCTTTGTAGTTCAATGAAGAAGACAAGTGAAGATGACGATGATAATAGTCTTTTCCTTTTTAATCCTTCATACAAAATATCTTTGGAAAACAGTTGGAAGTGTTACATTTTCATTTATTGTTATAACTGAATTTTATTTTTTTACTTTTTTTTAGACAATTTATAAACTAAAGTGTTTCTAGTTTTCTAATCTTCCTTCTCTCTTTATCTTATTAACATAATGCTTCATGATGGACTATTATATATATGAAAAATGATTGTGAGCACTACTTTGGGGGAGCGACTCGTACAGCAAAAGTGACATTGTTGTTATACGAAAGTGACATCGTTGTTATACAAAAAAGACCTCGTTGTTATACAAAAGGGACGATGTCTCTTTTGTATAACAGCGAGGTCACTTTCGTATAACAACGAAGTCACTTTCGTTGTACGAGTCGCTCCCCAAAGTAGTGCTTCCTATCATTCCTCTATATATATTAACATTTTTATTATTTTTTTCTTTTTAATTTATTAAAGTACAAATATAAAAAAAAATCTTTCAAATATTATATATGTATATAGATAATTATTTGTAATATTAAGTTAGTAAAAAAATATGTATAATCTATGGCTTAGTACCAATTTTGAAAATACCAAAATAGCTATTTGGGTCTTAGAATTCGAATTATTTGCTTGATTTAAAGCTTAAAAATTTAATTTTGCAAATTGAGGCTTGAGTTTTCAAAATTTATACAAATATGACATTGAGACTGCATTTTGACCATTCAGTTCGGGTTGACAATTTAACTGGTTGAGCGATATTGTCCTGAACTTGGGTCAAAATCTCTAATTTAAATCTAATTTGTTAATTTGTAATTAACCCGAATACGACCTAATTGATCTAACTTGACTCGAACCCAATCCGATAAAACCCGATGTAACTAATGTCACATTTCTTTATTTTAGATTAAAATGACATCAGTATAAAACAAAAATGAAGTTAAATCACAAATTTATTTACAGAAACTATACATGAAAAATTGAGTGAGTGAGAAATAGGAAAAGACAAATACAAAACTTTATAAAAGAAAACTATATACGGGTTGATGAGTCTACTTTGGATCATTTAAAGTCGACTCGATTTTTATTTGTTTATTAATCAGGTTAAACAGGTCGACATAATTACGATCCGAACTCAAAATTATATGACTTTAACGTGATTTTTTCGTATTTAGTTCAGGTCGTGTTTTCGTATCAGGTCAGAAATTACCGACTATACTCCCAAATCCCAATTTACTTTAAAAAAATCAATTTGTTTTCAGTTTTGGTGGATTTAAAAAAAAAAATCTTCAATAGTATCTGGTGGAGTGGATTATTTGACAAAAAGAAATAATTAAAATTAGGATTTCATGATTTCAATTTTATTAGTTGATTATATATTTTTCTTTTGTTGGTGTCAGAAATGATATATAATATGAAAAAAAATACTTTATTAGTTCACATTTAGTAAAGAATACCAATAAAATATATCAATTTTAAAAAAATAAACAAGTCTAAAAAGAAGAATTCATTGTATACGAGAAATAAAATAACTTAATAAGACTCTCAAAAATACTTTAGTATAAATATCATCTCTCAAATTATTTCATTTCCACTCATTCTATCCATCAATTATCTTGATTTTGTGTGATTATCGAAAATTAAATTGATTAACAATTCCCTCAAATTCAACCAAATATTTGTGGTTAGTTAAAATAAGTTTTGAATTTGTTGAAGATTAAACTCATTTCAAATTATGATAAATAATTTGAACTGGCAAGGAAGGTAGTTAAAAATATTAATATGCCAAACTAAATTATTTCAAAAAAACATTTCATAGAAGATTTACAATAGATATGTACTTGAAATCGTTTCTACTTCCATTGGATGGGACTGGGAGTACCCCTTTACGAATGGCCTCGTGTTCTGTATTTCCTTCTCGTTTTCTTTTCTTCTCTTTCCCTTCTCAAAATCTCAGACCCTCTAAAATAGTTCACTTATCGCGCCGCCGTTATCTCCCCTTCCGCAGCACAGCAACCGCCGTTAAAGAAGGTCAAGTTATCAGAAGTCCGGGCCTCATCGCCATAGAGTACGCTGACCTCAGCCTTCCTAACAAAGCTCCCGAGGTAAATCACATTCGCCCAATTTATATCTTGAAAATTTATAGTAGGGTCCCATTTGAAAACTGATATTGAGATCACCACATTTGAAAACGAAATTTAAAGAATTTATCATTTGGGTGCGGATTCTGATCCAGAAACAAAATGTTTTTCAAATAGGACCTGTCTATGTCTATGTCTAACCCAGTTGGTTGTTTTTGCTAACATTCAAAAATATGTGCTTGTTACAGGATCTGGGTCAGGTTCGGTTAAGGCAGCATGTCAACCCTCTTAGCGCCTCTTTCTCGGTATTCTCTTTCACTATCTCACACACAAATGGATAGATATGATTAGAAAAGACACGACATTGTTTAAACACCGAGCTCATTCTTTGTTTTAATAGGTTCCTACTCCAGCACCAGATTGGAGTCAGGTGTACAAGGACACAACACTACCCCTTATGGTGGATATTGGATGTGGTAATACACCTCTTCACAATTCATTGTTCTTCTGAAATTATAAATAACAAATCTTTTAAGTACAACGGAAATGATGTGATTGGAGAGCAAAACTACGGGCAAATTACCAAAAATTATATCTAGTTTTTGATCAATGGCAAAGTAGGATGGTTAATATGGAGACATAGAGAAGAAAAAACATATATTGCTGCTCAACAGATCGAAATAAGTTTCATACCACGAAAGGTGTTCATGAATCATTATGTGCTTAGTTAGTTAGGTATAGTCTATCAATATAATAATTCTTACTTTAATTGCTTTATAATTTTTATAAGCACCACCTAACGTTTGAAAATGGTTCTATCCTTTCAAATAATTTCTTATAAGCTCCACCTTGATTAACAACTTTCCTAGGAACAAATTTAGAAGATGCTAAATATTCAACTGATTTGACGATGGATGAGTTGTTCAATGAACAACGTTGAGGTCATGTATTCAAAACTTGGTATAAACACTGTTTGTATTATTAGTAACCATCTTCGTGACAACTATAAAAAAAATCTAGAATATTGATAAACTTCTTAATTCCTATCATCCATTTCCTCTAATGGAATTAACATGTCAGGTAGTGGTAGATTTGTTCTCTGGCTTGGTAAGAGAAATCAGGGCTCTACAAATTACTTGGGACTGGAAATAAGGGAAAAGGTAGAAATTTCTGCAATATTTTTTCTGTTAAAATTGTCTTTGCTTGACATGAGTTACTTATGTAGTGACTTCTATTTCGATTTTCATTCCAGCTGGTTAAACGTGCAGACAGTTGGCTAAATGATCTAGGACTAAGGAATGTGTAAGTTTTTTTCTTGGCACGTCTCTTCTTAGATTATGCAAAGAAAAGGTTGGTGGTTTATATTGTTGCAAATAAATGTATTGCAGACATTTTATGTATGCGAATGCAACCATTTCTTTCAAAGATATTGTATCCACGTACCCTGGCCCATTGATGTTTGTTTCTATACTGGTGAGTAACCTGAAATAAAGTCTGCATTACATAGCAGTAGTTGGAATCATGAAATGTTGAGTGCCTTATTCTTGTGTATGATACTTGCAGTGTCCAGATCCACATTTTAAGAAAAGACATCATAAAAGAAGGGTCCTACAGACTCCTTTAGTGGATTCTATTGCGAGCCGTCTAATGCCTGGAGGACAGGTTTGTGCAGTTCTATGCTGCCTCTAAACAAATTTTATAGTTTTTCCTGCAACTTATTTATTTTTTTGAATGTAGAATTTCATATTTTCTATAATTTTGGACAACTTATGTTAAGATCTTTTGTGAATATAATCAGAAATTGAGAGAAATAATATCATCAATAAATTAGGGGGTATTGAAGTTGATTTTGTTTATGTTGAAAGAGTTTGAGACAAGATGATATTGTTATGTTTTGGTTTTTTAGTTAGGCAATTCTTTTCTGCATCTGGATTCAGACTCTCGATTGAGAAACTACCAGTTAAATATTGAATATTGTGTGCATTCTTAACTCTCTTTTGCTGTCAACAAGCAGGTCTTTATCCAGTCGGATGTATTTGAAGTGGCACTTGACATGAGAAGCCAATTCGATGTCCATTCTACGCTTTTACACATTGACACTATGCACTGTGACAAAGATGGTTGGTTGTTGGAAAACCCAATGGGAATAAGAACAGAGAGAGAGATTCATGCTGTACTTGAGGGCGCAAACATTTACAGAAGAATGTATAAAAAGATGATCTAATGGGTCTCTTTCATGTTTGTTAATGCATCATCAGGTAAAAAGAAAAATGCCCCTTCTTTGGGATGATGATGACAATTTGAAGGTTTCTTCATGGAAGGGCGATTATTGAGAAACACATGGAGTAAAACAAGTGAAAGAAATCAAGAAATTATTCAAAAGAGGAAGGATTGTCTGTCTCCTGTTATGCTATCCAGCCTTAACCATTCTTGTCACATTAACCGGGCTTAGTGGTTTTTAGGTTCGGCAAGTTTTTTTTGTTCTTTCTATTTGCACTTGTAATGTTTTTAAATTTATAGTAGTTGTGAAGCAAACCACATTCGAAGCAGAGATGGATCATTTTGGATTTGACATAGTGGGGTTTGAATGTTTTCTTTTCAATTCATGTCATTTTTGTTCTTTTGAAAATGGTTAGAAGACTTCAACTCATAATTTCTTGATCGTGTAACTTCTGACTTTCTATTCATTTAACTCTTGACATAACTTCTTATTTGTAACTTGTAATAATAATTCTATGACATTCTATTCTTTTTAATTCATGATAAATTTGTATTTATTTGGTTAAATTTTCAAAAAAAATCAATTTTGTTGCTGACTATTATTGTAATATTGAATTTTTTGTATTTTTTTAGTTATGTTTTAAAATAAAATCATTTTCAACGTTAATTATCTTTATTTACCTTTTGGCTTCTTCTTTCAAGATAAAAGAAATTCTTTTAACAATTATAAAAAGTCATTTGATTTTATTTTATTTTAAATCTTACAATATGATAGAAATAATAGTTATTTAAACATAACGATAAAAAAACATACAAGTGTTCATAGACAAACATAACATAAAATCTATCGTTAACTAGTTAGAAAACTAGTGTCTCCACCAATTTTTCAGTAGATAACTCCATTATCGTCATAATAATAGCATTGTTGTGTAAACTCATCAGTCGACCGCAATCACTGAATGTCCTACAATTTATTTCAAACCAAATAGTCCACAATACAAAATCGGGATAAGGACTCATCCACTCAATCTAACCGAGCTCGCAGTTTTTATCCAAACATACCAACAACCGACGATTGACTTAGGCATCACTCACTCAATGTAAATCATATTTTAAAGTATGCTCTAAATCGCAATCACTCTTTCGTAAGGCAAAAAGTAAGTGATGTGTTGTTTTCACTTATTCGCAACACATTCTGTAACGACTAACCATAATATATCATTTTTTCATTAATCTATCATCATCAATCAAGATTTTTTTCATGTATTATACTCTATCAAAAAATGAGATTTTTGAAGAAAAATTTATAATTCCATAACTTCTCTCGTAGAAAGTCATAGGAGGAAATCTTTGTAAATAATGACCAAATTTAAAGGAAAAATATATTGGCAACGTAAAACATCAAGTGAATAATGAATCATCACCCAGGCCAAATTAAAAACAACATCATTTCATTTAAGATTATCTCTCTATCTTTAAGTCTTCTTATTTATCTGATTCTAATCGTGAAACTATTTGAATGTTAATTGAATATGTTTTTGACCAAAATATTTATACAGTGCAGCCGAAACAAAAGTTAAGAATGACAATGCAAGACTTGTGACACTGCACTAAACATCGTCCCATAAATTGATCGATGAATCGTCGTCTACCGAGAATATGCACTGCCCACGGAAAGACTTCCTCATAGTAGAGATATCTCTCCAAATGTTATGATTAGCTGGTTGAAAACTAGTTTTTGGTGAATCTTCCAAACCAATCATCTATATAATTGTATATCATCATATCAGCTTATAAATAGTTAGACTCTAAATAGAATCTACTGCATCATTTTGACCAGAGTGATTTGTTGAATGACTTCAAATCTCTTATTTACGCTCCCCTTAATTCTTGAATCTCTTTACTTCAATACAATTAATCAAATGACCAAATGACAAATGAGGATGTGGAGTATCCCAAAAAATTTGCACATAATGTTTTTACATATTCAAAACCACACTTTTAGAAATAAGAAACAAAAAACATCATAAAACTGGGCATCGAGTTCAATACATTGTCGATAAAAAACCAAGCGACCCCTTTTCAAAACCATTTTGTTCTTCTAGATATATAACTTTCTCTCAATCTTAAAGATAATCGGTCCCAAAAATATTTTGAGCGGGTTAACACTCAACACCAAGAGACATACTAATATAAATAGACGGAAATGTTCAAATATCAAAGCTCAAAATATTTGCTAGAGTTGTTTTCCTCCTAGTGGAGATAGAGTCTGAGAAAAAAAATATTATACTTATTGATATTGACTTGCAATTCAGAGCATGTTCCGAACAATAAAAAAATATCACACATATGTTTGACATGTTTTTGTGTGGCTATATACAATTCACAATGTAGCGTAAACGAATAGCAGATGAGAAATGAAAAAATGAGACATATTTGTCCCGCAATTCACTTATCTGATTAGACCATTTTTTTCCGCAAACTTCAACAATCTAGAAAATATTTCAATGACAATGACGAACAAAAATAAGGACAACGGTTCACCTTGTCTAATACTCTTGAACTTTTAAAAAACCTTTTAGGACTTCTAATTGTTATCGCTTCTATTTCCTCAAGTGTGAAACGAGATTCCAAAACACTGTTAGGCTCCTCACTATACAATTTAAAGATACGTCATCTATTTTCGGTCAGATCGTGTACGGTTCCTCCTTAAACAAATTCTTGTATAATTGCACGATACTATCTGAATCATCAATTCACAATCGTGGAGAACACCCTGAACCGAAATCGAGTTAATCGCATGATTTTCGCTTGCGCTTTCAATACCCCGCCCGCGAATTTATTTTAATTACCATGCCCTCTCTCAGGCAACTCAAATGAATTTGTTGTAAGTTAACCATTTCAAAAAATGAGATTTTATATTTTTATATTGTTCATATACTTTCGCATCTAAATTTTGAATGGATTATTTTGAATTTGTAAAAAATATTTTTTCCTATACAACTAACTACTTGATTAAATAAAATTGATTAAATAAAATTAGAATAAATTCATTATAAAAAAATTACAACAGTTGTTGGAAAAAATAGAAGCCAAGAAACCCTCCCAAAACCCCACTAAACCCTAATTATCTAGGGTTCTTATCCATCGCAACTGCCTTCTTGCTTTGTTACATCTGATTGAATCTCTTAAGAATCAATCAAAAAATTTCAACAATCACTACTTTCAAGTGTGCTGTAGAAATGGAAGCAAACGTTCTGCAAATGATTTCTCTCCTACCTCACACTTTTTCCCTCTTCTCGACGAGGAGCCAATTAGCATCTGTAACACTCCCTCATAGTAAGGCCAATTCACGTTCTAGCACAGGCTCAGATCCAATCAAACCTCTCGTCTGTTTCTACTTTGGCTTAGCTTTGTTTCCTCTTACTCTGTTTTTGAATCATTTTTGGTGGATTTTTCTTTGTGACCTTTCAGTTGTACTCAGGTGCAAGAAATTAGAAGATCGAGACCTTGAAGGGCTCCCTAAAGAATTCTATGACGATGTAAGTGACTGTACGAGCTGAGTCCCAGTTTCTGTCTGCATTATGAGACTGGCACTAATACTTGTTAGATTAGGAATGGCAAGCGCGGCAAAGAGAGAAGACAAAGGAATTTCATAAAAAGCGTCAAGAGGAAGACGACGAGGAGGAAAGGAAGGTGGATGAATTTCGTGAAATCGCTATGCGTTTGAAAGACTATCCAGAAGAAGATGTTCGAAACGCAAGGCTATTGGTTGCAAGCTTCATTAGAGCTGCTGAAGAAGTGGAAGAGGTAATTTGCTTGCTTGAAATTCAATTTCATTTTAATCACATCATGTGCTTGCTTGCTTGAAATTCATAGAAGCTGTTTGTTCCCGTTTGCAGAAAATTGAGGAAGCTGCTGAAAAGGGAGAACTTAATGAACTCATTCTAATGGTCATATGGAACCGCCTTGATCTTGCTCGACGTGATGTATGTTGGCTGACCTTCTTGTTCTTAAATTTGAAACAGTAATGTTAATAGGCCTGTATTTCAGGATGAGAAAGATGCAATCAGAAGCCTTGATCTCTTATATAGACGAGTTGAGGTAAGAACCGAACATCAATGCTGCATTCCAAGGATTTTATAATGAAAGTTCCATTTGAAATGTCATTGCAGACAGAGATTTTGAAACGGGAAGCTTCCACGAGTATGAGATTGTTGAATGATCTTCTCAATATGCATGATGGATTTGATGATGAAGGCTGGCTGAAGGATTGTAGAAAAAGTATGATTGAAACCTTTCCTCGGGAGGACCCATTCAGCATTCTCGTTCCAGCAGGCTTTGACATTGATCAGGTATGTTTCGTTTTCTACATTAAATCTGGTTATAGGTAATTAACATGTAAACATATGGAATGGTTCATTTGTTTTTGTGAAATTCTGTCAGCACAAAGGGCCAATGAGACCAACGGCAGAAATGGACAATATACTCCTTAGGGCAGATTTTATAAGGGAGGTAAACGAGTTGCTTCAAGAAGTGCGGTTAGAGGAAACCGAAAGAGGTGAGGTTGGGAGAGGAGGGATGGATGCAGAATCTGTTGCTAACAGGATGAAGCAACAAGAGAAACAGAGAACTATTAGACAGGTAGAAGCTCTTTTAGATCTTGCAGTCAACTTGAAATGGTAGTTGATATATGCTAAATTTTATAACATTTGATTACCTAAAAATTGAACAAGTTCTATAAATATATTCAAGACGATAATGATCAATCATATATGGACTTAGTCCGAATAGTAAATTTAGCACCAACATTGATCCTAGGGATCCAGAGAGAAAGCGGTGCAATGCTATTCATACCGGACTTCCATATAGTCCAGTAAATTATATCATATGACTAAAATTTAATAATAGAACTGTCTTTTAGATAGCATTGAAACTCGGACTTTTCGTAACCAAGCATCGAATCAAATTTGAATATCTTATTTGTGTTTTAAGCAATGTTATTCTTTTTTTTTTTGTTTTTTACGGAGAAAACCAAGTGATAATTTTAAAATCAAATTTTATTTAATGTTGAGCTTTTCATTTTCATATCGATTTGAAGATGAACTATGAGGACGGGTCTAAGGTTTCTTAGGTGTTACAAAAACCTTAATGGGTTCAAGTCCTCTAATGCGACTCTTTTAGTAGATCACGATGTCTAGGTCCTTCGGACACGGATAGGTATCAAAGTCTTTGTTAGCACAATTTTTGAGCTTAATTAATCATTTTTTTATTCTTGAACCACATGATACCATTAGCTAGAACTCCGTGGAAACGAGTTGTAGTCATAGTTTTAAAATATGTGGTCTGTCTGCTAAACGGTTGAATGGACGGTCCGATTTTTGTTTAAAATACGGTTACCTTTTGAACCGATCAAAATACGGTCCGAATTTTGGCTTAAATACAGTTACTTTTTCGAAAGTTTCCATTATCAAGATTGGATCTGTTCTTCTCCCTCGTTGGGCGACTTTGATCTACTGTTTCTGCATCAAGACTGGATGTGTTTTTGTTAAAGGGGAAAGGGGATTATGAAGAGTGAGCCAATGGTTGTGGCGTTGATGGAGAGGTTGGGGGGATTTTAACGGAATGATTGTGATCTTGATGAATTATTATTTATGGATGAAATTTAGGCTGCGAAGTTGGAAGGAATTTCATTGGTTTTGAAACTAAAGAAGTTGAGGAAAATATTTAATTTTAGTTTTTAAAAAAATAATTAAAATTCCGTCAAATTAATGGAATCGAAGTTAAAAAATAAATAAATAAATAAATAAAATAGTTAATGACAGTTAGCATAATAAATGTTTAATTGATTTTTTTCTAATTTGATTCAAACAAATTTATAAAAATAATATTAAATAAATTTGTATTGGTTTGGGAATATTTGATGGAGTAATATGGGTTGGGTTTATCTAATTGTGCATCTCATTCATTAACTTTTCTTTTTCCTATTGAGCGCTATCTTAATTTTCCGGGCTTTTTCTCTTTTCTATAAACAATAAATTTTCCTTAAATTTTATTTTTTTCATCTCATTCACACGTTAATTTTTTTTTTCCGAGAATGCCGCATCATTTGCATTTATTCACTATTTGGTTAATTCACAGGATAAATTTTACTTTCACACTATCCTATGTTTTTTTAAAAGATTATTCATGTAGAAAGTTGGTAAGATTGAGACTGTATAGCCCTCTTTTTTTTTTTTTTTTTTTTTTTTTTTTTTTTTTCACTCAAATAAGCTAAATATATCTATGTCTATCTCTATCTATTTGTCTTTCCTCTAGTTTAAGGAGGAATGAAAAATCACTTTGTCAATGTATTGATGTATTTATTCAGCGGTCGAATTTGCTGTCCTATAATGTGTCATACTAGATGTCTCTTAGATCAAAATTCTTCAAAATTATAGAAAAAAACTAACTTTTTATCAAGATAGAGAATAATTTTGAAGGATTTTAAACAAGGAATCTAGTGTGACATATTGTAGAACAACAGATCGACTTCCTGAATAAATACATCAATACATTGATAAAGTGATTTTTCAATCGTTCCTTAAACATAACTAGAGGAAAGACAAATAGATATATATCAAGATAGAGAATGATTTCATTCAATGTGACAACATAACAGATCTGGTCTTTTTCTTTAGGGAACGAATCTGTGTATTATGACATGTCTTAATGATTGTCTATTTCTTCAAAATTATTCTCTCTTTTAATGAAAAGTTCTTCTTTTTTATATAATTTTAAAGTGTTTTTAAGAAGGGTATAGTCATTGAGACATGCCATTGGGATAGCAAATCAGGCTTAACCCTTTATTAGGATAAGTGTAGAAGTTTGGGAAAGATGGGCCTTGGCATCATATAAAAATAGTATATTTTAAAAACTTATACAGAGTCATATATATTTTTTTAGAATCGATAAACTCAGCGAAAAAAGATAGCGTGAACAAGACCATGAATCGATCACACGTTTGAATATTTTTTATTTTTCTCTCTCCTACTTAATTGCATTTCTGACATTTTTAATTTTTCTCTCTTATTCACGTAACATGTTTTCTCTTTTTTAGTTGAGTTTATCATATATATATATATATCGATTCATGGTCTTGTTCACGCTATCTTGTTTTATTTTTAATAATGCCATCAAGCATATCCTCCCCTAGAAGTTTGGGATGCCTTATATTAAAACATATAATAATAATATTTATTATAATTAAAAAAATAATTTTGTTTAGTTGAATAAATATTATAATTGATAGTGTAGGTTTTTAAATTTTGTTTTTAGGGTGATATGATAAATAAAAAAAGTTTTATTTATTTATTTACCATATTACCCCTTCTCTTGTGAGAGGGGAACATGAGAACATGATAAGTTTGCAACAGAAGATCTCTTCCCATTAGCAAAGGGTACTTTAAACTGTTGATAACAAATGAATGTGTTAGAAAATAAGTTTTATTTTTTTATATATTTTTTTGAACGATCCTTTTGAAGTTCTATTATTTTTCCATGAATTGTCATGTTTTTTTTTTTTTTTTTTTATCTCTGAATAAGAAAAAAAAATTATGTCTCGTTAGTTTGGGTAATTTTTTTTATAATTTATTTATAAATAATTATTTTTAAGGCAAATTACCTGAGCGGCCCTCGAACTATCTCGATCGCTCACTTTTGGCCCTCAAACTAATTTTTGAAACAAATCGCCCCTTCAACTTTTATAAAGGTCACTCGTGTCCCTTCCGTCAACTTTTTAGTTAAACTTAACAGTTTAAGTTTAAAATATTATTTTTTTATATATTATCTTTAGTATTAATAAATAATATATATTATTTATTTTTATCTATATATATATATATAATTTATATATATTATCTTTAACTAATTTATATATAATATTTATATAATATATATTTTAAAAAATAATTTAAATGTTAAAAGTATTTGAGTAGTTAGAAGGTTATAATTACTTTTAATCTTTTAAATTATTTTGTAAAATATATATTCTATAACTTATATAAATTTATATATATATATATATATATAATTAATGATTAGGGATAATCCATATAATTTATTTTTAAACTTTGTTTTATATATATTAAAAATAATTTATTAAAAGTAATTGTAACCTTTTAATTACTCAAATACTTTTAACACTTAAATTATTTTTTAAAATATATATTATATAAATATTATATATAAATTAGTTCAAGATAATATATATAAATTATATATATAAATAAAATAAATAATATATATATTATTTATTTATTATATAAAAGATTTAATAATTATATAAAATTTAATAATAATATATATATAATATTATATATAAGCGATTTAATAATTATATATATAAATATAAAATATAAGATTAAAGATAATATATAAAAAAATAATATTTTAAACTTAAACCGTTAGGTTTAACCAAAAAGTTGACGGAAGGGCCACTGGTGACCTTTATAAAAGTTGAAGGGGCGATTTGTTTCAAAAATTAATTTGAGGGCCAAAAGTGAACGATTTAGATAGTTTGAGGGCCGCCCAGGTAATTTGCCCTTATTTTTAATGTCTCCTTGGGGTATTAATTTAAATAATATTCTGATTTTTTTTATAATTATATATATAAATAAATTTAATAATATTGGTTGATTAAAATAAACTCTACTTCTCATTATATTTTTATTTTTCAAACTGGTCAAATAACAATCACATTTCTTTTTTTAAATTAGAAAAAGTAATGAACTTTTCTATTATAATTTAAATATTTTTATTTTTTTTTCCTTAAATGATATTAAAATATATTATCCCAAAAATGAAGTTTTTTTAAAATTCATTATCATAACTATGTTACCAAAAATTTCTATTGTAATTGAAATATTTGATTTTTATTCCTTAAAATAATATTAAAATATTTTCCCAAAATGATTTATTTTCATAATCCTATAAATTTGGAGTCAATAATGGTAGTAAGCTAATTACATAATTATTAACAACAAAATCTCAACAATTATTTTTTATTAGTCTACAAATTTTCATTCCTCTCTACAATCCATATAAATAAATTAAGTCATTGAGGCAAAACATATTTTCATTCTCTAATTGTATCACAAAAGAATTAGTATTTTCTTCTCACCTTTTGATACACTATGTCTAGAAGCAATGAGAAATATGCATTCATTTCCAATGATCATGTAAGGAAAATTACATTCAAGACTAGGAAGGGTGGCTTGATTAAGAAGATGTACGAACTATCCACCCTATGTGGAATCGAGGGGTGTGTCATCATAACTAACAAGGATGATCCCCAACCAATAGTTTGGCCCTCGGTGGAAGATGCTCGAAAGACTGTCGAAAGGTTCAGAAGCCTTCCGGAGCATGAGCAAACGAGGTGGATGGTGAACCAAGAGAGCTTCACTAATCAAAGACTCAAGAAGATTGAAGAGAAGCTGATGAAGCTGAGATGTGAAAACCGGGACAAAGAGATCACACAAAAAATTTACCAAAGTATGTGCGAAAACCCTATGAACGTGGCTTCGAAACTTAATGCAAAAGAGTGCGAAGAGATAGTTAATATGCTTAACCGACACATAATAGAAATGAAGTTAATTATGGAGTCGAGGGAGGGTTCGTCTTCCAATCTCCTTCCACAAGAAAATGGAGTTGGCGAAACTGGTCCCCGTTTCCCTTAAATTAATAAGCAATGTTTTATTTTTGTAATTTTATATGTATGCCCTTCCTTTGTGACATCTTTTTTTATTAATGGATAAGTTTTTCAATTTCTAAAACATATACAATTTTGTGTGGAAAGTTGGGAGTTCTACTTTTCTTTGGTTCTAGTCTAAATATTTTAGTTATCAATGTTAAATAATTGTCTTTGCAAAGTTAATCTGAATTTATTTCCAATCAACATTTTAAAAACATATATTTATTTGATGATTTTTGCATTGTTAATAGATTATGCTAGTTGTTTTTTCAATAGTCATGTGTAGGATTTCTTCTTTAATTGGATAGTAGGTAGGTCATTTATATCATTAGTCTTTGGTGGTTTATGGTATGACTGTTGTTTTAAAATAAAAATGTGAATGAATTTTAATTGATTTTTTTAAATGAACGTTTAAACACAACAATTAAATGTCACATGGAATGTGTGAGATTAAAAAAAATGTAATCAATGCGTTACATAATCAATGTTAGAGCAACATTCCTCTAACATAGTATAAAATCTTTTCAAATTCACTCGTGCAAATCAAATGACAAGAGTGATTCTTAAGAAAACTAACCGATTCGATTTCCACTTAAAATCTCCAACTATAAATATCATGAATTATCGGCTTATATCTAGAACATTCATTTCGATTAGATAAATAACATTACAACTAGAGAGGTAAGTGATTCGGTTCGGTCGGTTTTTTCATTAAAAAAATTCATCATAATCGTTGGTGTCGATTTTTCAAAATCTTCCGTCAATTGACGGTTAAACGTCGGTTCTATTTTGTCGGTTTTAAAATTGATTCAATCGATTTATCAGTTTAATCGTTGAAAATATATAATATATATATATAATAAACTAAGAAGGAAAAATAAAAAAATATGTATAATATAATATAATAAAAATGAAAATTTTTAGTTGAGCTTTATAATAAAATTTTAATAAATGAAATAATAAAAAAATTATTTAACTTAAAAGAAATTGTATTATAATATTAATTAAATTAAAATAAATTTAAAAAAAAAAAGTATTAAATAAGAAATATGTGTGATAAGATTTGAACTAAAAAAATCTCATATTCATACTTTACCACTAGACTGACCGATGACAATAAAGAACATATTTAAAATATATTAAAATTCGTATATATAAGATTGGTCGGTTAAATTATCGATTTTTTACTATCTAAATTGTCAACCAACTGTGCAGGGTCGGTATAGAAAATTATGAACCGTCACCGTCCATAACTCGGTCATCGATTTTTCATATATATATATATATATATTTGTTTACACTCTAATTAATTACAACCAAATGTTTATCAAAAAAAAAGTTTTAGAAACACCATATTTTCATGTCATTTATCTAGAGGACTTAGGTGAATGAAATTACTCTTTTGGCCTTGAAATGAGAAGAAACATGATCATTTGTTAAGCAACAAATATATTTTCCAAAAAGTTTTTAGGAACACCCTATTTTCATGTCATTTATCTAGAGGACTTGGTGAAAGAAAGTACTCTTTTTGGCCTTGAATTGAGAAGAAACGTGATCATTTGTTAACCAACAAATGTATTTTCTTGATTTTATTGCTGAAAGTGGGTTAATGGGCTGTAAAGCTGCATTAGCTACAAATATAGTAAAAAATTTATTATAACTACTATTAGTTAAAGAAAATCTAGGAAATAATATGTATATATTGAATTTGCAATCCAATTTTTATGCTTGTGGTCAAATTATTTTTTTTTATGTTACTATATTAATCAAATTGTGTAATGTTGACTATCTCTAAGAAGAAGAAAAAAAAAACATTGTTTAAGTCTTTGGGGAGAAAGAACACTTCCAACATTTTTTTAGCTTAAGAAATCTTTTGTTTTGAAATTGGTTGAATCGAGTTTTAGCCTATGTAAAAATTTAATTTAATTTTCAAATTTGATTAAGTCGATTTATCAAATATGATATTAATTAATTTATCCATACTAGTCATTTGAAATTCTCAATCCATAGCTAACTAATTTATTTATTTTATTTGGATTAGTTAACATGAGTTGGATTTACCTAAATTGCACATAACCTCTTTAACTGGACAACGTTTAGGGTTTCATTTTCTTTCATACCAAACATTTCATTTTGTTAGTTGAAAACGTGTGTTTTTGTTTGATCTTTTCTAATGGGATTAAAACTATTTATTAAAATATAATATTAATTAATTTATCCAATACTAGTTAAACGATTCTCAATTCATATCCAACTCATTTATTTATTTTATTTGGGTTAGGTAATATAAGTTGAGTTTAACCAATTGTGATAACTTTTTATGAGACAACGTTTAGGTTTTTTTTTACAAAACGTTTCATTTCGTTAGTTGTAAACATGTTTTTTTTTTAACTTTTCTAATTTGATTAAAATCATTTATAGAAAATGATT
Source organism: Impatiens glandulifera (assembly GCF_907164915.1). Classification (NCBI taxonomy): domain Eukaryota; kingdom Viridiplantae; phylum Streptophyta; class Magnoliopsida; order Ericales; family Balsaminaceae; genus Impatiens; species Impatiens glandulifera. Next base: position 52,713,418 of record NC_061863.1, on the reverse strand, counting down.
AATTAATTTAACAAATACTAGTAAAAAAATTCTTTATCTATACTCAGTTCATTTATTTTTTTTATTTGGGTTAGGTAATATGAGTTGGGCTTACCCAATTGCACATAAAAGTTTTACTGGACAACGTTTAGGGTTAGGGTTACGAGATAACATTTAGGGTTTCTTTTTCTTTCCTATAAAACGTTTCATTTCGCTGGTCGTAAATGTATATTTTTCTTCTTACACTCTTTCATTTCTTTTCTCTACCCATCGGCTGCGGCCGTCTTAAATTTTGGAAGGAATTTTGTGAGTAACAACGTTTTTATAGATCTTCTTTTTTTCATCTCATTCAAGTTTTCTTAGATCTTCTATTTTTCATCTCACTCATGATTTTTAATTTTTTTTAATTAAGGAGAACTAGAATGATACCTCACCGTCATGGCCCCCTGCGTTCAATCAAAACGCTTTCAGTTGAAATTAAACCTGTAATTTTTTGGTCTATTAAGCCAACTTTTACTTGGCTCCTTCGGTAAGATTTGTTTTGTAGGGTGATACACAACATTTTTTTTATTTCAAGTTTGGTTAATTTTGACGATGAATTTTACTTTTACCTTATCCTATGATTTGTTTAATGGCTTTTGAAGATTATTTATGTTGAATGTGGGCAAGATTGCAGGATGTAGCATGTAGGGATCGGTTTTTCTTCACTTAAATGAGTTAGATGTATTTGTCACAAAGAGTTGTATCGCGGCATTCATTTGGCATAATTGTTTTTGATAGAGCTCAATAAGAGTCCTTTTTTTACCCTGACTTAGTAACTTTTGATAGAGATCTTATATTGGACATCTTTGTAGGTCATCGAGTTTTTGATTTGGATGTTTCTCTCCTCTTTATCTTCCCTTTAGTTATATTTTTGAATGGATTGAACATCCATCTTATTAGTAGTCTTGATCATTTATGTGTCGTGACTAGTTTGAGTTTTTTTATCATGATTTAGGAACTTTTGATATATAGAGATCTTATACTGGGCATCTTTGTCGGCCATCAAGTTTTTGATTTCGATGTTTCTCTCCTCTTTGTCTTTGTCTTTTCTATAGTTATGTTTATCGATGGATTAAGGATTTATCTTATTATTAGTCTAGTTCAATGTATTGTGACTATTTTGATTTATTCATTGTTTAGGAGATTATTATATTGGTACAAAGGTATTTTTTTATGATTGTGACACAAGTTTTTTTAATGTTTTCGCTAATTCTTTTAAGTTAAACAAACAATTATTTTATTTTATTTTATTTTTTTAATTTGTCCGGATATGATTAACACGTCACACAACTATTACATAATTTTTTTTTATATTTTTTATCAACATCACTTTTTTAATTTTTTTTTTATTTATACTTTTTACTAATTCAATATTAATTATGAACTGTTCTATTATAATTAAAATACTTATAGTTTTTTCCTTAAATGATATTAAAATATTATCCCAAAAGTTTATAAAAATTAATTATTATGGCATAACATTTTCTGTTGTAATATAAATTTCAGATTTTTTCCTGTAAATGATATAAGATATTATTCTAAAAATGATGTTTTTTTAATTTATATTCATATCCAGCTATTTAGTCAATAATGGACTAAGGTAATCACATAATTATTTACAAAATCTTAACAATTATATTTTTGGACATTTTTTAATTTTATTTTTGCTAAGAAGGATTGTGGTTATCCTTAATCATTAATTGCTACAAATTTCCATGCATATAAATAAAGCCATTGAGTGAAAACAAATTCATCAGTGAAAATATATTTCCTCTTCCAATTGTTTCACAAATAAATCTTTGTTTCCTTTTCTCATCACTTTTGTTACACTATGACCAGGAGAAAGGTGCAACTTTCCTTCATTGCCAATAACAGTGCAAGGAAATCTACACTCAAGAAAAGGAAGCGTGGCTTGGTCAAGAAGATGCACGAAATAACCACCCTATGTGGGGTTGAGGGGTGTGTCATCATAAATGACGACAATGACCCTCAGCCAACGGTTTGGCCCTCGGAGGCAGGTGCTCGAAGGACTATCGAAAGGTTTAGAAGCCTTCCGATAGACGACCAAAACAAGAGGATGGTGAATCAGGAGAGTTTCACCAAACAGAGGCTGGAGAAGATTGAAGAGAAGCTGAAGAAGCAGAGGAGAGAAAACCGGGAGAAGGAGGTCACACAAAAAATGTACCAAAGCATGTGTGACGGACCGTTGGTCGTGGCCTCCACTCTCAATGCAAATGAGTGTGATGAGGTGATCAACATGCTGAGCCGACACATCATGGAAATGAACATCGCCATGGAGACACTCCGTGGCGGCGAGGCTTCGTCTTCCAATTCCAATTCCCTCCCCTAAACACTCCCCATTTCCCTTAAATTTTCTTTATGTAATTTATTTTTGTAATTTCATATATGTATGTATGTCCTTTGTGACATCATTTCTATCAATAAACTAAGTTTTTCAATATTTTCAATATTTGTCTTTGAATGTATGTCATTCTTAATTTAATTATGCTTTCTTCTTTTAGATAGTAAGTATGTCATTTATTTGATTAGTCATTGAAGTTTATATTATTAATGCAAAAAGTAAAAATAGTAACATATGATTTAAGTAACAATTAAGGGCAGGGGCGGAGCCAGGATGAAAAATTACCTGGGGCTGACTCCAACTTGTATCTCAGATTTAACTTTCTATGTTCCGCTTTTTTTTTAATAAAATTTTCACGATTATTAGAAGATGAAAACTCGTCATGCCCTCTTAGAGCATCCCCATCGGTAGGTACAAATCTGATGTGGACAAAATTTGTACCTGGGTACACTAATGGGGAGATAGGTACAAATTAGGAGAGAGAAAATTGAGTAGCAAAGTTTTGCTACTGGGTACAAATGAGAAAAAGTCAAAAAAAGTGGTCCCCACCCCCACTTTTTTATACAAAAAAATAAACATTTAAAATTTTTTAAAAATAAACCGTTTTATTTAATTTTTTATTTAACAAAATATGATTTAGTAGTCTATTTTTTTCAAGTATTGTTGTGATGATAATTTCTTAAATTATTTTTAAAAATTATTGATTTTTTTTAAATTTTTTAATATAATTTATAAATATTAGTTTTATTAATTTAAACAAATTAATATAATAAAAAATAAAACAAGATTACTTGAATTATTGAATTAAAAAATATTGTATGAATTAGATGATGTGGATGGTGGGACCACAATTGTACTTGAGATGGTTGGGGAATAGAGGTATAAATTGAGAGGTATAATTTATTTGTGATGTGGCTGCTGATGTGGCACATATTTGTACCTATGTATGGGTACAAGGATGGGGATGCTCTTAATGCACACGTTTGCAAAGTGAGCCACCGAGTGCTTTCAATAGTTGTTGTAAACAGTAATCTGTTATTTTGTTTTTTATCTGAAGACTGTGCATTTAGTACTTTGTCAATATGACAAGGATATTCATTAGATTATCAAGATATTCAACTGCCCTATTATGTGGTGAAATATTATATCCTATATGCATAACAAAAGAACATTTATCCTAATCATTAACTCGTTTTCAATATTTGAATCCATCTATTGTAAATGTAGGTTTTTGGGGTTGCTTATGTTAAAACAAGAAACATGGGAAACAAAAAGCAACATCTTTCAAAGGAGAGTATTCTAACCAAGTAAATTTCTTAAGCCAATGACTTTGGAACCGTCGATTTTGATTTCCAAATTTGGTCGGCGGGTACTCATCCTTAATAGGTTGATATGACCTCATCTTGATATGAGCTCGTCTAATTTCAACCCTTTGATTAAAATGATATTTCCATATCAGAATACGTAATGTTGGATCAAGTTTAAGAGAACTTACATCAACATCAATTCTAGGAGATTTGTTAAGTTTTGAGTAGGGATATCAAATTCTTTATTTTAACTTGTGTATTAATATTAATTTATATTTTTCTTAAAAATTTTTGAAATAATTTAAAATTAAGAAATATAAAACACTATTATTATTATTTTAATTTTTATATTTTACCCTTATAAATAATTTGTATTATTAATTATATTGAAATAAATAAAAAATAATGTATAATTATTATATAAATATAAATTTAAAATAAATAATATTATTATATGATTTACTAAATTTTATATATAAATAAAATAAAGATGAGGCCAAGGTTTGATCACCTGACTTCATATTCACATTTCAATAATGTAGCCAACTGGGCTAAGCCTCATATGTCAAACAAACATATAAAAAAATTTGTTTTAGCATTTTAATTTAGGTGGGGCTGGAGCCCACCCTAGCCCATGGGTGGCTCCGCCCCTGATTAAGGGTACAAATTAAGTAAATGGAAGGAACCCTCCTAAATGTGTTTGTTACCGGGAGAGCTCCAAATGTTATTAGTAGGGTGAGCCGTGGCTATCCTAGGGTCTGTTGTTTCAAGAGTTGGTCCGGTTGGTGCCATGGTTTCGACCGGCTTTTCAATGTTGGCGGTTTGCTTTGTTATATCTTCCTCCGCCTTTTTTTCGGCCTTGGCTAGATGAAGCTCCATTTCAGCATCCGCCTCTTTAGCTAATCTCACCTCGTGAGCAACTTCTATTCTCGTCTTTGCTATATCTATTTCTTCCTATAAATCATATCTAATTAAATTATGTTTCAAAACATAGATATATGTGTAATTAAGTTATTTCTTAAAATATTATCTTATAATCTAAAAAATTACCTTCTCCTCTGCCTTGGCTTCAGCCTTGGCCTTGCTCAACGCTTTCCAGTCATTCAACTTGTTTTTCAAGGCTTGCATTTTTTTGTTTTCTCTATAATTTGGATCTGTTTATCAATCTATCTTTTTTTTCTCCAAATGATGAAAAAGATGAGGAAGGTATATGAAAGAAATAAAATGTTCATTTATGAGTGGCTGTAATTGTACTGAATTCACATTTACCGAGAAATCAGATGAACCTCTCAGTCATATATTGAATGGCCACAAGACATTTGGCAATTGTTTAAACAACAAATTTAAGTCTTTGGAATATATAATAATTGAATTGAAGATTTTAATTTGACATAAAACTCTGTGTATTTATTTATTTATTTTCAGATTCTTGTATTAATAATAAGAAGTACATTACAAGGGTGGGACATTAAGTCTACATGTTTTGATCATATATTATTCAAGGAGATTTTCACTCCAATATTTGATTCAAAAGGAGTCTCAACTCAGTTGTGGCGAAACTCATTGACTGTTTATAAGCAAGATCGTCTTGAGGGTGTGAGAACCAATCCGAGTGATTCCGGGAATCTCTTACATTAGTTCAGTTACGGATGCAATTCGGAGAAATGGGAACTAGACCTTTCCTTTACTGAAATATTCTGCAGGATATACCCAAGTACAAACTAGCCAAAATTATCAAGTACAACATTTAATATATTGATCGGTAAAAGTTAATGATACAATTGGTGCGATCATGCACCGGTCATTAAGTAGTTAAGCGTGTTCACCAAGGGCCAAAAGGACAAGAATAAATAATAAAAGTGTGACATAGACGTGACAGTAGAAAGAGATATTATGAGTCAGGTGTGCAATGACTGCAACAATATTCCCAAAGGAAACAAAAATGTGGTTTATTTCCTGGTCTGGGTTAAAAATCATAAGGAATAGGAACCATGTTGTTTTAAGATTAGTTTTCCTTGTAAACTAGGGTGGCATATTCAGGATTCCACATGTTGTTCTCCACATATGTCGCAATCTCCTCCTGCATATTTTGGTCATTCATCAGGTTGTTTTTGTTGGTGCACTTTTAATGATTGAAATCAATGTGGGTAAGTACAAAAGGCAGTTATTTGACTATCACGGAAGAGAGACCAACAAACCTGACTAAGTTTCTTAAGCTCCCGAGCATCTATGTCTCGGTATCCTTCGGCCAGATCCTCTATTATGGCTTCCTTGATTACAGCTGCAGCTACTTCTTTCGTGATATCCCGTATTCTAGAAAGAAAAAAAACTATCTTTAGCAACTAGCAAAGAATCAAAATTGGAAAGCGAGTAATATTTCTTAGTGCCTACTTGGAAATTGGAGGATATATGATTCCCTTAAGAACTTCTTCTTCCGTCATGTAAGCAGCAAGGCTGTGTTGTTTAACATGCCACATTTCTAGTCAGACAAAGTTTTAGGTTTTAAGAAAAGTAAGAGCATGAATGAAAATACCATTCAGCTGCTGCTTGCAACATTCCATCGGAGACCTTACTCGAACCAGAGAGAAGAGTGCCCAGTCCGATTCTGAAATTCCCATACATGCAAGTAATTCATGAGTTGGAAGAGAATAAATTTTGCAGCTACTAATTAAGGAGAAGAAGAAATTTGAAATTTGAAACTAACCCAGGAAAAAGGTACATATTGTTTCCCTGATTGCTATGGCCAACATGCCCATTACCTGCAGAACGTGTGCCAAATGCCATAGATCAAGTTATTACTCACATCTACTTAAGTAAGACTACAGAAAATCTAATCATCCTTACCATATCATTAATGATCTAAGCTCTAAGAGTAGTTTGATTCTTACAAAGCAAGCACACTTAAAATGCTCGATTCCAGATATAAACAGTTAAAGGGAATAGGTTATTTGAACAAACAACTAAGTAAATTATTATGTCAAAAATGTGCCATAATTTTTCCATTTGGAAAAGTTGGATAGGTAAAATTTGGCAGGCTAAAAAATAAAACTTCAACACGTAGATTGGGGTCATACCAAAATCCACATCTCTAAATGGGCTTCCACTAGCATATATGACATTCTCACCCAATACAGAGAAAGCTTCTTCAGGGGTGCATTCAGCTGTCAGTGGAAGAAAGTTTAATGTGTTAGATGGAGAATGACGCCTGACTTAGGTATTGCAGTAACGAGAATACCATTTTTTGTCGGATTTGACATTGCAAAAATTGCTGGTCTGGTGGAAGATGAGTCCTTCAGAGCTTCTAATACCTGAAACCACATTTTCATATTACATATTGGCATTTCATGTAACACAACCAATTAAAGAAAGAAATATCAGTCTCTAGTCGTAAATAACATTTTAAAATTGTCTAGTAGGCATGACTCTTTAATAGTTACTGGTGCCAGAATGGATCATATTTGTAAGAAGAACTACATATTCACTTAAACTCGAATTGGGTTAATGATATATCCAGTAGAATACAGAATCTGTCTTCCACAAAAAAAAAAAACATCAGTGAAGTTGTTATTATCAGAATTTAAGCAATTTTAAAAAGCTTGACCAAATTGAGATGTACACTTATTTTTTCCTGAAAAGAACCTCATTCTGAGTTGTAATTTTTTCTCTCTCAGTTTTTCTCTCATTAATAAATAATTCAAGTAATTATAATAAATAGTAATTTTGAGAAAATAAAATTTTAATTACACCCACGACAATAAGGGGTTCACCAGAAACCTATCAGCTAGGATAACAACACTATTTAATTTTATTTACCCGAACGCAACAAACCCTATTTAGATGGGTTGGGAGAATAGTGGTGTGATGTGAACTCTAATGGTTGATTATGAAGCAAATATTGAACCTCTCTAGGTAGGATAGTGTACTGATAGCCAAGCAAGTAACCTTTTAATTACCTCTTTGGAAAACAGGCCACCGACTGCAGACAACCCAAGAAGTACGTCGGGATGTACCTGCCTAACCTGGTAACCAAACAAATGAAATGCTATGACAAAACAGAAAGTGTGGTCATAATGGATAATAGTTATTAAGAAACAAATTTAAGGGACATTGCGTTGATCATGTTGATAACTAAAGAAAAATCAACCAGATGTGAAAAAAAAACATTGCATAACACAGGATCATATCAAACTCACGAGAAATATAGTTTGAATATGGGAGGCTTAGTAGAGTTTCTGAAACAGCTCTACAAAGACAGAAACATGTTCAAAATTTTCAGGTGATGTATAGTGAAGGGATAAAAATTTTGTCCTACCAATAAGAGAACCTGACCTTCCTTTCAAACTGTGATCCTTCAGTTTTCGAGATTTCACAGCAATAAAAACAGGCATAATATTGGAACACTAGGAAAATATTTGCAGGTAGTTTGATAAACAAGTGATAATTAATGAGGATAATAACCTCTCAACATCCAATAGGACTTTGAAGGAAAAAAATTGAAACAATGAACCATTCATGTGACTAACTGATAAGCACTAAAACAATTGTAAGAGACCTAGGAAGACTAATCTGAAGCATATGAGAATATGACAAGCTTAACAAATATCTGACCTTGGAAAGCTAATTTGGGAGAGATTGCATATTCATCACAAAACAATATCAAATTGAGGGAAGGTATCGAAGTTGTAGGTGGTATTCAAACCGATGATACTTATGGATAATTAGTAGTCTATGTTTCTTTTTTTAACCTAAAACATCAAATAAAATTGCACTCAAGTTGGCAAACTGATTAAGTAGGCATCCTATGTGCTGGAAACAAACCATTAACTATTAAATAAAAATTATAGATTTTTTTCCATTTCACATGTTCAAGACTACGATGCATTGATTTGTTAATCCATACCAAGACAATAAGCATAAAACACAAGCAGTATGCTGTAATTTTGCCCACGGCAGCATCAAATGTAAATTTATTATGGAAAAACAACATGCATACTACTTACCACTTCCTCAAGACTCGCCCCTTCCTTTAGTCCTTGACGATCTGTTTCTTTGACCTTCCTAGCAAATGGCAGCGCATCTGGATCAATATTTTCACGCTCCTCTGTGATTAGTCCCTGATGTCATGGAAACAATGGCAAATTTTATTTTTTTAAATCTTTTTGCGAAAAACAATGGCATTATTTTGGGGATATCTTTTGCCAACAAAGAGCAAACTTGACGACCATTGCATGAATTCTTCTCTATCCTAGTGCAGGCCCCATGAATTCCATTCTTCACCAATGCAAACAGGACTCACCTTTTTTTCCACTATCGTAGAAGCAAAGTTCTGTTTTGTTTTCTACCATTTTTTTCTCCCTCTGGCCTCTGGGATTTATATAAAATGATGCAATCCGTTTCCGAAAGAAAAAAAAAAATAGGACTCACCTTAGCATCAACTACCCAGAATTGACTGCGTGCACTTTCAAAAGCAGTTTCACTGTCTCCTAGCATCCTTGCCATTGTTTCCTAGCAGCATTCAGGACACCTATTCCTGCACTGCAACAGAAACATTAGGCAGATGAGTCCAAAGAGCACACATGAACCTGGGGGTAGATTACCAACAGGAGTTGCATCAATGGCATCTGTCACCAGCATAATTTAATAAGATATGTTAATCACTGGTGACAACCATCCTTCTGCAAAGCTTTCTAGCAGCGTGTTATGTTTCTAAACAAGGTTGACATTCGAAATCTTTTAGCAAATTGGTAATTTAGCCGTTTTAAAGTAATCAGTTAGCCTAGAGCTATGAAGAATTATGGAAATGTGCCAAGCATCAAATAATCATTTCTGCAAAAACAACTAGCACATAATCAACAGCTTGTATGGCAGTTTCACCCCCAAAAATGGGGAAGGCGTGATGTTTAAAAAAATGATAATGATGTCTAGGATCTGCACTTTTCAGGAAGCGGAACAAAGTGATTGTCCCGTCCTACACTGACTGTGTCATAAGCTATGATGCTGCACTCATCACATACATTCCTCATGGACAAAATCACAAAAGATACCAACCTCCCGGCACCAGCAACAACAATTTTCATCTTTGGAAAGTCAATCATGGGCCTTCCTTGTGCTCGGACAGCTCCAAGAAGACCAGCAATTGCAACTCCAGCTGTTCCCTTCATTGATATTTCATCAGTATTAGTCGGCATATAAAATATGATGCAATTTCTCCCATCATTACGATAACTTCAAATGCCAAAAATAGACGAACTTTGTAAGAAAATAAGTTCTATCGATTTTGTTTATATCTTCCTTTTTTTCTTTTCTTTTTCTAATTAAGGAAGCTAGCACGACCTCCACAGTCATGCCCCCCACTTCAACTTAAAGCGTTCTAAGTGGGAATCGATCCGTGACCTTTCGTCTCTAAGGTACCGACTCTTGCCACTTCAGCTACCCTAGCGGGTTAATTTTGTTTATATCCTCTCAAATACATATAAAAATAAAACAATTTACAAGAGTCAAATGCAAAGACCTATAGTCCGATCCACAAAATTTGGAAACTGAATGAGAAAAGCATATTGATTATTGATTGGGAGGCCAGATTCTTGACTTGTTGAAATCAATTTATCAAGTCGATCAAATCCAAGGGTGTTCCAATGAAAACTATGCATTTGTACACAACAAACAGAATGGGTATGTTATAGAATGGAAAAGAGAGGATTGGCAGCAACACAACTCAACATTGTAAAGTAGCAAATAGGAAAATTAAAAAATGTGAATGTGTAATGTTATTGTGTGTGTGAAGAATGAGAGTAAATTTACCAAAACTTTCCAATGTCTAGTGTGAAATGACATAGGGGTAGGCCATTCTTTACTACAATCTCCTAATCACTCTCACCTAGTTTTAAAAAATTTAGAATACAGCCAATATTTCTAGATTTTCCAACGTATATCTTGTGCAATGACATAGGGATAGGTCATTCTTGTTACAATCTTGAAACTCCTACTCTCTCACCAAGTTTCCATAAATTTTATGATATAGCAAGAGAACAATTAAGGGACAAATATAATCTAGTTTTGCAACACAATTGTCAATGTATAAATACATAAAATATTAGCAATTACCTGGACATCATCATTAAACATTCTGTAGTTGTTTCTATAACGTTGCAACAACTTGAATGCCCACTTGCTTTGAAAATCTTCAAACTATATGAATATAGAACATAACTATCATTCTTGAGAGAGGAAAAATAAATGACGCAATGTTTAGCACTTTCCAGGATTACCTGTACAATCACATGAGGCCAGCGAGTAAAGACAGCCTCCATAAATTCATCAACAACAGCAAGATAGTCCTCACCATCAAGGCGAGGTTCTTGCAAGCCCAGATCTGACAGAGAATAGAATCAGTAATTGAATGGACAAAATAATATTTCTATTCACATCCACTGAACTTTTAGAGGAGTATGTTCAGATGTCAAATCAATAGGTATGTGCTACTGGAATGTTTGATCGTGAATTAACTTTTAGCCTGACAAATGAAGATCCACCTTATCATTTATTTTAAGATCAACTCTAACAAAGCTAACAGCTTCCGTTGCTCTTAATAATGGTAAATGAGAAACCAAAATTTGACAAAAATGACAAGGCTAACTCTGCTTCATTTGAAGCATATAAAATATGAGATGACATTCAACCAAGAAGAATTATTATCAACTAAAGGAAAACAGGCATTGAATGAGCAACTGAATGAATAACCAAGAAGAAGAATCATGATGAGAAGATTATCAAACAAAGAAAATCACAATGAGAAAATTATATAACTTGATTCCCTAATGTTTGATTTGATATTATGTGTTCCTGACTTGCTCCTCAAAAGCTTTACATGACTGATCTTTTTCAGTTCACTTATATCGTGTTCTCATCATGTACATTCTTGTTAATATTTCAAATGGAAAACTTACAACAAATACAATCCCTGATTGAGGGTCATCATTCACATCTCATATGATCTAACAGCTCTCCAGACATACTGGATACATTTTTAGAAAGCAGCACCAGTAGGACAAAATATGTTACTGCCAACTTCAGCTAGTGATTTCTATTTACATTCTGTAGTAGGTATTAAAAGGATAACTCTTACATAGTGGGTCTTTAAGAAGCTTCTGATTGTTGGTCCCAACATCAATCATGACAGGAAGCACCTGTTTTCACAAAGCGGATTAACTGGAAATTGTTAGAAATTCAGAGGTCGCTTTCTTGGAGATCAAATTTATTGTTATAGAAGATCGAGGAAACATCACAGCAAATAAATCAAAAAAAAATATTAGCATTGTGAAGATAATTTCCTAAATCAGATTACAATGGAGTAAATAAAAAATAAACAAGATTACCTAAGTGCCATACTGCCCTAGCATGCGATGCTAAAACATATAGCAAATAAAAATAAACTTAAGCTATATACAGAAAAATAAGATTTTCCAAGTGCCATAGCTCCTAAATGAAAGATGTGTTCAGCATTGGACTCATTAAGAAAGAGAAAAGGCTTTGCAACAATGTCCTAAATTCTGTAAATAGATAATGTTCTTCACATTGTGGGAGAATGGGATTTGATTTATAACTTTGCTATTTCATTTTTTATTGGTTTTTGAAATAATGGTTCCAGCTGTAGTTGCCAATTAAAATCAGAAAGTAACCTGATAAACCTAAACAAGTAAAAGCGAAGTATAAAGTGAGGAGATATACTCTCTGGGGATTAATCCCAGCAGCAGCAACATATAAATCCAGCTTTCCAATTGCAATTCCAATACCATGGACTCCAAGATCACCAAGACCCAAGATTCGACTTCCATCAGTTACAACAATCATATCAACCTACAAGAGAGCTTTTTATCAACACTCCATAGTAGACACCCATCACAATAAAGAAAATATTATTTTTCCCATGAGAAGAATAATAAAAATTGCAAGTTTAACATGGAAGAAGCAAATTCAAGCCAAAAAGTGAAGGATGTGAATTAATCTATATACTCCAAGTGCACCCTAATAAAGAAGACAATGTAAATCCAAAGTTTCATGGATAAAGATAAGTAACAAGTTAAATGCAACAAATCCAGACTCTCATATGGTTCAGAACAATATCAAGCATCAGCCTAACTCATGAGTGCAAACCTGATCAGCTGGCCAGTTATAGACCATCGACATCATTTCGCCACGATCCGCAGCACTAAAGTACATTCCCCTGGGTCTTCTAAATAGCCCACTATAGTTCTGGCAAACAAGACCAACCGTGGGAGTATAAACTATTGGAGCATACTCCTCAATATGGGCAATAAGTACCTGTTAAATGACAATAATCAGAGTGAACTTACTGTCTAAATCCAAAATCACTTCACATGATTATTGATCAAACTAACAAGAAATGCTGAACAACGATGAATTTAATTGAGAATTACTGGACAATAGGTTGTAGCAACCAATAAGGTGGCAATCAGTGTTCATAAGGAGATGTTCATAGTTATTGTACAATCAGATAATGTCCAAAGTTGGGCACATTGCCCCTTACCTTGTAGTACATGGTCTCATTTCTATCATGCAATCTATTAAGTATGCGCCACTTCGCTAAAGCATTTGGATCTGATGGTCCATCTTTAGTCTGCACCGCAAGCCTCTTCAAATCTGCCACTGTTATTTGATATAATTTTTTATGTCAATGAAGAAGTTCAAGTCATAATAATAATGTAAACAGAATAATAACCCAATGTCCCACCTAAGTAAATGAAAAACCATAAAATTCATGTCAAATATGAAAGCACTAAAATATGAAACACATGAAAACTAAACTCTACAAATTCTCAGACAGAAGAATCCAGCCAAGTGTTCTTTACATTTTAAGCTGAGAATTCAGAGCAAGATAGTTCAAATCTTTGATTTAGGTACCCCATTCTGATCTGTAGTAACACAGTAAAAAAATCTATTTTACAGAGAAAGATACTTACTGAATCGAGCTATTTGCTGTTCAGTAGACATAACGTTTGGAGGCAGAAGCCCTCGAAGATCAAGACGATCTCGTTCTGTCATGGAGAATGCAGTTCCCTAGTTTCACATAGAAAAGGGGAACACATCCTTATAACTTAGATGACACACAAAATAACACCTTTGTTCAAAGCTACAGACATACATGTCAAATGAATAACAACAGAAAATGCAGACATAAAAATAATGAAAAAGGATTCTCTGGAAGTTAGTTATGTAATGCAAAAGAAAAAATATTGAACTGCTTTCTTACAAAGATGTATCGTTTTATTGAAAAGGAATAAGAAGAATCTTGGTTAATAGTAACAAAACCAGAGTTGAACTATTAGGCACCAATCAACCTGAAAGGATTGAAAAAAAACTATCTTTCCATGATGTTCGTTCCTTGAGAGGAAACAGCAGCATTAAGTAAGAGAAACGGAAGATAACCAATCAAATCACCTTCAATCTTATTGATTTCCATTTCCAAGTTAACTAAATTGTCTAATTGAAACAAAACCCACCTTCTAAAAAGATTGGAACCAGTCAAAATGCACTAAAACAACAAAATACAGGGAAAAAACGAGAAGTCAATATGTAGATCATCGGGATCCGGTCTTGGTAGTAAAAAAGAAGCAAACGGGGAATGATCACCTTGTTGAACCATGGATCGTGAAGGATATCGATGCTGCGCTTGTGGACTAAGGTAGGGCGATGGCCTTCTGTTGTCGTGAAAGCTCTAGCCGAGTTGGCATTAGCTATGTAGTGCAATCGCCTGAGTAGCGACGACGATAGCTTCATCTGGCGGGAGAAGTTCGACATTCTTGTAACATAAAACGAATCTTAAACCCTGATGTCTACTAGCTTAAGGCTTAAGCAGAAAATCAACAGATAGCTTAATCTCGGAGGTGACCCAGATTACTACTATACTGTTTATGCGAAAATCAACTTTCAATTGCTAAGCGAATAGAAAATTGTAATACCGGCGCTCGCTTGGTTCGTTAGAAATATTTTGAAGGGTTCGAATATCAAAACTAGTTATCAACTTGTAAGTTATCTTTAAATAAGAGTTTCAATTTATATTTAACTCAAAAAGGGTATGTAACATCTTATCAACTCATTTTCAATTCGAATTTTTGTCACTTAAATTTAGGGGTGTTCAATCGGTCGGTTAATCAGTTTCGATTAAGTCCGATTTTACTTTTTATTTTACAAATCGGTTAACAAACCAATATTGATATCGGTTTTATTGGTTCTGGTTTTACTGATTCCGGTCGGTCAAGAATTCAATTTTTTAAGTTAAGTATTAAATTTATTAAAAAAAATTCAATAATTCTTATTTGCACCGTTCTATTATGTTATTCTTCATTTTCTTTAATGTTATGATATATTATATTATTGTTATAATATAATAGAATAATATTTGATAGATATATATTTAGAAATGTATTATAATATTTTATATTAGTGTAATAATATAATATATTTAAATCGTGAACCGAGAATTTAATTATTTAAATTAAGTATTAAATTTATTAAATAGTTTTTTTTTCGAGATCTTTTGTGTCGTTCTATTATGTTATTCTTCATTTTCGTTTAAGCTTTGATATATTATTTTATTGTTATAATATAATATAATATAATAATATTTCACGTGTATATATATTTAGAAATATATTATAATATATTATATTAGCGTAACAATATAATATATTTAAAATTTTCTATTTTAAACTAATTAGAAAAAATTTCGTGCGATGTACACGAACAAAAATATAAATAAAATAAATTTTTTTACAAAATTATAATAATAATATGTATTCTATGTTTAAAATTCTTAATAAATCACGAATAATATATTAAATAAAAATAAAACACTCTCATTTCACATTTTATTCACTTCGGTAAAACAACTCATCTTTTCACATATCTCATGACATATTTCTTTTTCAATGGACCTCTCATCTCGTGACCTTACATTTTCACTATGGTATATAAAATATCTTATTTATATTTTATAATATTTAGCATCGTGACATCACACTTTAGTCAATCAAATATTTGATTTATATTTTTTAATCATTTTCAATTGTTACCGGCCTATTATCCATCGACGTTGGTTAAAAAATTGTGTTTATTTTTTGTTAGGTTGCAAGTTTGAAACATACAAATAGCATTTATAAATTTTATTTTACGTTTTAAATTTATGTGCGGGTCAACCCACCAATCCGACCAAAATATTCATTACTCTCACATATATATCCAATTAATCACAGCTCTCAATCAACAATCCCGACACTTTAAAAATTAAGCATCATTATAATATATATATATACAAGTATTCATTTACACTCACATATATATCCAAATTAACCATAGCTATCGACCCCTCAATCCGGACATTTAAAAATTAACCATCATTATATATATAGATTAGTTAGTTATAAAGTTGAACTTATATTTTATATTGATAAAATATCCCGCATTCATCAAATTGGTGATCAATTAAAAATATAAAATTATATTAGCTTAGTTGGTTAAAAGTTGTACTTGTTTTTGTTAGGTTGGCAACTTGCAAGTTCGAAACATACATATAGCATTTTTTATTTTTTTTAACCGTTTTAAATTTATGGGCGAGTCAACCCACAATCCGACTCAAGTATCCATTTACCTCTACATATATCTAAATTAACCACAGCTCTCGACCTGACAATTCGGACACTTTAAAAATTCAGCATCATTATATTTATATAGACAAGTATCACTTTTATATTATATATTATATATATTCAAATTAATCACTACTTTCGACCGGCAATCCGGATACTTTGAAATTAAGAATCAATATATATATATATATATATATATATATATTAGTTAAAAAGTTAAACTTATACGGTTAAAAGAGTTGTACTTGTTTTGTTATGTTGTGATTTCAAAACATACATATAGCATTTTTAATTTTATTTTTAACCGTTTTAAGTTTATGGGTGGGTCAACCCACAATCCAAATTAACCACAACACTCGACCCGGCAATCCAGACATTTTGAAAATAAAGCATCATTATATATATATATATATATTAGTTAGTTAAAAAGTTAAACTTATATTATTAAAATATTCCGCGTAATCAATTTTGGTGTTAAATTAAAATTATAAAATCTTATTAGCTTAGTTGGTTAAAAGGTTGTACTTATTTTGTTATGTTGCAAGTTCAAAATATACATATAGCATTTTTAATTTTAATTTTAACCGTTTTAAGTTTATGAACGGGTCAACCCACAATCCGACCCAAGTATTCATTTACTCTCGCATATATATCCAAATTAACCACAGTTTTTGACCTGACAATCCAGACACTGTGAAAATTAAGCATTATATACATATATATATATATATATATATTAGTTAGTTAAAAATTGAACTTAATTATATTATTAAAATGTTCGGTGTTCATCAAATTTGGTGTTGAATTAAATTATAAAATCTTATTAGCTTAGTTAGTTAAATGGTTGTATTTATTTTGTTATGTTGAAAATTCATAACATACATATATCATTTTAAAAATTTTTTTTTAACCATTTTAAGTTTATGAGCGAGTCAACCGACAATCTGACCAAAATATTCATTTACTCTCACATATATAGGGATGTAAATGAGCCGAGCCGAGCCGAACAGTATCAAGCTCGAGCTCGGCTCGTCTGTTATATATTCGGGCTCGAGCTCGGCTCGAGCTCGTTTCGAGCTTTTATAATCGAGCTCGAGCTCGGCTCGTATGAATTTAATTGAGCTCACGAGCCGCTCGTATTCGGCTCGTTTAAAGCTCGTTTAGAAAGCTCGTTTAGAGCTCGTTTAAAAAGCTCGTTTATGAGCTCGTTTAAAGCTCGTTTATAACTTAAACAATGAAATGAATGCAACATTAAAGTAAAAATTGTAAATATAATTTTCAACTGCTATGTGTAACAAATTAGTGGAAATAAACTATCAAAATGATAAAACACTAGCTAATAACATAATTACAAAAAGCATTTTGCTTTAGTTTTAGAATACTTCTAAAAAGGCCATAACACACAAATATTATCAAAAATATTTTGCTATTATCAAAAGTATTTTGCAATCATCTAATAAGATAAAGCATCTTGTTTTAGTTGGAGTATACTTCAAAAAAGACCAAAACACTTGCATATTATCAAACCACCTCTAAGGTCTATCATAAGGTTTAATGCAAAAAAAACTTCAGTCTATTAGAAGCAGCAAACAAGAAGAAAGAAGGAACTTACAAGTTGCAAAGTATAAACTACACTCCAATCTCACAAATAGTAGGACTCCAAATTTCAATTTTCTGCAAATCATAAACAGTGAACAAAAAAGTCAAGTTAAAATGAAAATCAACATAATGATGCAAGGAAAACGCAATCTTTTTGCTAGTCAATATATTTTAACTATTGCATAAATAAAGGATATCAAATATACACCATAGTAATTATGGCTTACAGATTCCATCACCTGAATCAAAAATATGTCAACTGGACAGTTATTAGGGCACAGTTAATTCTAGATCCCTTCAATACTAATAAATCGTTCTACAGTTTTAACCAAATGACCAATTTCAGGTAATGGAATCGATCAGGAGCAAATTCATTCACTCTACTTTCCCCTTGAAATAAAACCCTCCTCAAAGACAACTTAGCACAACAACAGGATCCATTAATGAGCAATGAAAAGTATGCAGCTAATGATATAATTTACATCTTAGTTCGTCCATCCGAACCAAAAACGAAAGAGATTTCTGCAGAAATCTTAGGCAGGTATCGGATCTACTAGACAGATCATTCATTCTACTTGCTCGATTCAGAACAGAAAAGATCATATATATATATGATATTCTTTTAAGAACATTTTTTAAATCTCAGACAGGTATCGGATCAACTAGACAGATCATTCTACTTGATTGAATCTGAACAACAAAAATCATATATTATAAATAAATTACCTCAAACCCTAATATCAGTATAGAATTCATGTAGATCTACAAAATTCATACAAAGCTGAAACATGGAATGATTGAAATCTTATATCAAACATTAAAGACACGTCCGTGGAGAGAAAAGAAAAGCGGAGAAAACCTGGACAGCAGAAAAAGCAAAGAGATCAATACACAGTGTAGATTCCTAGCAAAGTGTCTCGAATCTTGTACGCAATCTAGTCAATCCCTTCTCTTTCTAGTCAACTAAGAGCATGATGAGAATGGTGGGAATAATAAACTCTTTTCTTTTTTCCTTGTGAGCTGCAACCTTGAAAACCTAGACGGAAGAGAAGAGAGAGTTATGAGAGATAGAAGGATGAATGACCCTCTTTCAGTTCTTCTACATAGTTCTAGAGGTATCTTTAAAAAATATATATTATTAATTTAAATTTAATTAAAGATTATTATTATATTAATTATTTTAATATATATATATTACTTAATTTTTTTTTTTTATAATTTATTAATCGAACATGTTCGTGAGCCTATTAACGAACTTGTTCGCGAGCCTATAAGCGAGCCTATAAACGAACATGTTCGTGAGCTTACGAGCCGAATATCGAGAAGCTCAAGCTCGGCTCGTTTAAATTTTCGAGCTTTTAAACGAGCCCTAAGCTCGGCTCGTTAAGATTAACGAACGAGCTCGTAACAAGCTTTTTGCCGAGCCGAGATTCGAATAGCTCGCGAGCAGCTCAGTTCATTTACATCCCTACACATATATATCTAAATTAACCACAGCTCTCTACTCGGCAATCCAAATACTTTGAAATTACGCATCTACTATATAAATTATATAGTTTTTAAATAAATCTATATTAATTATAATTTAAAATAACTAATATATATATATATTATTAAACATTATTTATAATATATATAATATTAAAAAAATAATTATTAAAATATATAAATATATTATTAAATTATTACCGGTTTACTAGTTAAACCGTCAGAAAAATATTTTCAAACGAAAAGCGAAGCATTTAACCGGTAAAAAATCAGTTAACCGTTAGAACTGGTTAACCGATAAAACAGGCGAGCGTTATAGGTTTTTTTCTTATGTTATCTTAGTATTATAATATATTATATAAAAATATATTTTTATATAATTTTATCAAAAAAGTTTTATTTTGAAAAAATATATATAAACGGTGTCTTACAGAGATTTTTTTTTTAGAACGCCGAGTATCGTTTTTGCTAACTAATCCTCGCAGGTTAAATATATAACCCGCAAACACACCTAACTATTTAATTAGATGACTTAAATAGTTCTGAAAATAAATATATTAATAAAAAATATATGGTAAATGGTAAATGAACTTTATGTCCTTATTCATCCTCTATCTAACGGGAAATTTGACGAAATGACCTTAAAGACTGGGTTATTTGACCCGGTGGTAATTTGATAATTTAATTGCGCTCGTGGTTCTATATTTTTTTTTATACGATTTTGCTCTTGTCGCGAAACGCTAAGTGACTTAGCGTTTCGCGAAGTGGATTAGGGTTAGTATAAATACTCAAATATTTTCATTTTCTTAGTTTTCTTTCTCTCTCTTCTCCCGTTCTCTCCTTCACGGCGGCCAGCGGCGACGACGGACGGCGACGGTTATCTATACAGATCTATACAGATTTACAAGATCTTCTAACATAATCCATTTATGTTTTTATCTATACAGATTTACAAGATTTATAACCCTAAATCTATTTTGCATGCAAGTTTCCGATTCTAGGGTTTAGGGTATGCAGATCTCCGATTCTAAGGATTTGAAGGTCGTCGAGGTAGATGTTCATTTCAGATCTGATAAACAGTTATGTTCATGTTTACATTTTCTTCATTTCAAAACCTGTTCATATTTCGTTCATATTTGGTTCATATTTGGTTTATATTTGTTCATATTTGTTATTTGGTTCATATTTGACCATTTTGTTAAGTGTGGTTCATTAATGGGTTTTGCATATAATCTTGGATCATATGAGTTCCGTTTCAGGGAAGATTCGCTAAGGACTTACCGTTTCGCTAAGTGCTTAGCGTTTCGCTAAGTGCTTAGCATTTCGCTAAGTGCTTACTAAGCACTTAGCGAAACGGATCTTGTCTGTCTTCATCACCGGTGAGACTGAGCTCAGGATTCCTAAAGGCTCCAGTTATAGCCATGAATCCCAGTTAGAGCCATGAATCCTTTGATGGTTGCAAAAGCCTTAGGTGGAAAGCTTACATGGTATGTATCATGTATGTATGTATGTAATGTAAGAAAATAAGAGTATAATTGAAATTTGTTTGTTTGTTTGATTGTAGTTTCGAGAGGGATTGGCTACGGAAAGATCTGAACGTGATTGGGTTTGGGTTGATCGGATGGTTAGCACCTTCCAGTATTCCGGCGATCAACGGACTCTTTCCAGCATTGGGACTGAGCAATTAAAATATATTTCTGTTTCTTTCTAATATTAATATACATAAACAAGTAAACAAACAGGTTAGGCTGGTTACTTGACACACACTTGAGATTGTTCTTGGCATTGACTTTTGGACAAATTGGATTCAAGGGCAGGACTGAAGATTACTTCAGTAAATAAATAAATTAATTCTAATTAAGAAAATAATAATATGTAAAAAGTGAACTACTTTCTTTGGTATTTGTTAATGAATGTTTAAGCTGCTTTTGGTATTTGTTAATGAATGTTTAAGCTGATTTTGTTTCATTTCTTTCTATACCATTTCATTTATGCATCAAACTAAAACATAACCATTTATCTACAAATGAACATTTGATTTATGCAAAAGTAAAAAAAACAAACATTTTCTATACCATTTCATTTATGCATCAAATTAAAACATAACCATAACAAACATTTTCTATACCATTTCATTTATGTATCAAATTAAAAATAATCATTTCTCTACAAAATTAAAACATAACCATAACAAACATTTTCTATACCATTTCATTTATGTATCAAATTAAAAATAATCATTTCTCTACAAATGAGCATTTGATTTATGCAAAAGTAAAAAAAAAAAAAACTATAAAAACACCATCTGTGGGAGTTGAACCCACAACCACATGGTTAAAAGCCACGCACACTACCAGCTGAGCTAAGACAACTCATGTTAAAATATTTAGCGAAATGATAAGTCCTTAGCGAAACGGGAAGTCTTTAGCGAAACGGGAAGTCCTTGGCGAAACGGTAAGTCCTTAGCGAAACGGGAAGTAAACCCTAAACAACAGTGATTCGAAGATGCATAAACCAAACATCAATAAACTTGAAATATCATAAGATAAACGTACCAAGTGGAACAGTGCTCGTGCTCGTCGTGAAACTCATTGTCGTTTCGCCGCCGTCGCCGCCGATCGCCGCCGCCCAGTTTAGAGAGGAGGAGAAGAACGGGAAGAGAGAGAATGAGAAGAAAAGAAATGAAAAAAAATGAGGGAAGTTATATTAAATAGTAAGGGTAATTTGGACATTTCACACATTTTCACTTCGCGAAACGCTAAGTGACTTAGCGTTTCGCGACAAGGGCAAAATCGTCCAAAAAAATAAAATCACCACGAGCGCAATTAAATTATCAAATTACCACCAGGTCAAATAACACAGTCTTTAAGGTCATTTCGTCAAATTTCCCCTATCTAACAGGCTGGCCCTTAAATTTTTGCATTATTTCATTTATACACTATAAAAATAATTATAAGTGAAATTATAAGTGGCCCTCATATAAGCCTCAGTGCCTCACCAATAGGATAAATAAAAAATTACCAATTCCATTTTGATTAAGTGTATATTGAATGACTTGTTAAGTGATCAACATTATATATTATTAAATTTGGTTGAGATATTATTATTATTATTTATTAAATAATTTAAAATAAAATAAAAACAAGTAAACATCATTTTATATTTCTCAGGGTTGATCTGTTTTGAATATTATATTAGTAGTTAAATGAACTTTTACAAATTATATATTTGTGCTTGGAAGATTGTCTTATATTAATAATGAAGTTGAATCAATAAACATAGTACCAAAATTAATAATTAATTATATTAGCTTATATTGAAAAAAAGAAAAAGAAATTGAGACAATATTATATCTTACTCTAAATCTGTTAGAAGTCTATTTTTTACCGAACACCACTATAATCCTAAATTGAATTGAATTGAAAATCTTGATTTAAAGTTTGTATAAATTTATAAATATATATATATATATTAATATTTAATATATATACAAAATTATATCAATTATTTACTTATATATTATAAAAAAGTAAAAAACATGTCAAAATATATTATTATTACTATTAAGAATATAATAAATTAATTTTATTTTTATTATGTTAAAAACACTTGATATATTTTATGAAAAATTATTATCATAAAATAAGTTTAAATTCATTTTCTTGTAATCTATCTTATTAACTTTATTAAAAATATTAATTAAATTTGAATAAAGCATTCTTATTACAATTTATATATATAATTACCTCTATTTGATGGTAAAATGTTGAAAATTTAATGTTTAAAATACAACAAAAACAAATATTAATTTTTATTTACCTGACACTGAAACATGATTTTAAGACCAATGAATTGTTCAATAATATTTTTAATGGTTAAACATTGAATGTAAAAGATCAAAATGAAAAAAATACAAATAGTTTTATTATAAGATAATATTCAAATATAATAAAAATTAGTATTTAGCTCAGAAGTTAAATATATTAGATTTTGTCCGGAAGCTCCTTATATCAAGGACAACTCTTGACGGTGACGGTAAGAAATTAAACTTACATCCATTAACGATGGATAATGACGATTTTGAAGCAATAAACAAGTATAACCACGACAGGTTTCTTGCCTAATTATGCAAAAGAATAAAACTTATAAAATCGTTTAAACATTCGCAAATAGTTTTTATTCATCTAGTCATCAACTCTAGATAGCACAGTTTTCTTCCAAGTTGGGTGATTTACCACTAGTTAGTGCTGACAACTAAAGAGCATGTATATATGCGACAAGTTACAGAGTTTAAACCTGAATGACTCGTTCAAATAGCGCATCACTATTATCATACTAATGTGTCATCAAGCCCTACCGTTCATTGACATCCTTCAACTTTGAATCAAAGCAACCTCACTCCAATATGAATTCCTTCCATTCATATTAAAAGACTTTAAATGGTATTATTTCCAAATTGATCTAAAATATTTTTCTACAAATTAATATGTTCTTTATGAAGTGGCACATGTGGAAATTTGACAACAAGATCTAACTTATAGGTAAATTTGACAGCCACCCAGATATTTAGTTTTCTCGATCAATCTGTCTACTAAATTTGAAAAAAATAATTAAGAATAAAATAACATTATATTCTCATTTATAAATAGTACAAATGCATACCAAGAATCATGTAAATTTTCTTAAAATCAAGTTCTTAACCTTTCAATTTCATTATCCTTTATGTAGCCTCATTCCATTTCTGGATTAAATCAAGCCTTTTGGAGCGATCACTAAGCATTTTCTCTTTAAGAAATGAATCCCGCTTTAAGGATATGAAAAAACTATGGGAGGGTATTCATGCTAAGGAGAAATAACTTGAAAAATATTAGAATGAATTGCTGCAAAAGGAGAAACAATTTAGAGGTTTGATCCATCAAACCTCCAACTTGTTTCTCCTTATGTAGCAATACATTCCAACATCTTTAAAATTTTGTTGTTCCGTGGAATTAATATTCTCCCATAGTTTTCAACAATCTTATAAGCGGTATTTAACTTTTGATCCATAACACATTCAACTTCTGATTAATGACAAGAAAAACTATGGGAGGGTATTAATGCCAAGGAGAAATAACTTGAAAAATATTATAATTAATTGCTGCAGAAGGAGAAACAAGTTGGAGGTTTAATCCATCAAACCTCCAACTTGTTTCTCCTTATGTAGTAATACATTCCAACATCTTTAAATTGTTATTCGTGGAATTAATATTCTCCCATAGTTTTTTCAACAATCTTATAAGTGGAATTCAACTTTTGATCCATAATACATTCATCTTCTGATTCATTACAAGAAAAACTATACGACGGTATTCATACCAAGGAAAAATAATTTGAAAAATATTAGAATGAATTGCTGCAAAAGGAGAAACAAGTTGGAGGTTTGATCCATCAAACCTCAAACTTGTTTCTCCTTATGTAGCAATACATTCCAACATCTTTTAAATTGTTGTTCCTTGGAATAAATATTCTCCCGTAGTTTTTCAACAATCTTATAAGGGGAATTCAACTTTTGATCCATAACACATTTAGCTTTTAATTCATGACAAGAAAAACTATGGGAGGGTATTCATGCCAAGGAGAAATAACTTGAAAAATATTAGAATGAATTGCTGCAAAGGAAAACAAGTTGGAGGTTTGATCCATCAAACCTCCAACTTGTTTCTCCTTATGTAGCAATACATTCCAACATTTTTAAAATTATTGTTCCGTGGAATTAATATTCTCCCATAGTTTTTCACCAATCTTATAAACGGAATTCAACTTTTGATCCATAACACATTCAACTTCTGATTCATGACAAGAAAAACTATGAGAGGGTATTCATGCCAAGGAAAAATAACTTGAAAAATATTAGAATGAATTGCTGCAAAAGGAGAAACAAGTTGGAGGTTTGATCCATCAAACCTCTAACTTGTTTCTCCTTATGTAGCAATACATTCCAACATCTTTAAAATTGTTGTTCCGTGGAATTAATATTTTCCCATAGTTTTTCAATAATTTTATAAGCGGAATTTAACTTTTGATCCAATAACACATTCAGCTTCTGATTCATGACAAGAAAAATTATGGGAGGGTATTTATGCCAAGGAAAAATAATTTGAAAAATATTAGAATGAATTGCTGCAAAAGGAGAAACAAGTTGGAGGTTTGATCCATCAAACCTCTAAATTGTTTTCTCCTTATGTAGCAATACATTCCAACATCTTTAAAATTGTTGTTCCGTGGAATTAATATTCTCCCATAGTTTTTCAACAATTTTATAAGCGAAATTTAACTTTTTATCCAATAACACATTCAACTTCTGATTAATGACAAGAAAAATTATGGGAGGGTATTCATGCCAAGGAGAAATAACTTGAAAAATATTAGAATGAATTGTTGTAGAAGGAGAAACAAGTTGGAAGTTTGATGGAAGGAGAAACAAGTTGGAGGTTTGATCCATCAAACTTCCAACTTGTTTCTCCTTATGTAGCAATACATTCCAACATCTTTAAAATTATTGTTCTGTGGAATTAATATTCTCCCATAATCTTATAAGCAGAATTCAACTTTTGATCCATAACATAATCAACTTCTAATTCATGACAAGAAAAATTATGAGAGGGTATTCATGCCAAAGAGAAATAACTTGAAAAATATTAGAATGAATTGCTACAGAAACATCCAACTTGTTTCTCCTTATGTAGCAATACATTCCAACATCTTTTAAATTGTTATTCCTTGGAATTAATATGCTCCCATAATTTTTCAACAATCTTATAAATGGAATTCAACTTCTGATCCATAACACATTCAGCTTCTTCTGATTCGTGACAAGTGTGTTTGTGAGAGAGTGCATGCCAAGATATTAATGCCAAGATATTAATGTAAATGTGTAGTAAATGAATGAATGGATTAGTAAGACATAGGATTGATGAGCGAATTCAACTGGTTTGATCTTGAGTTATTTTGAATTTTTTTTATGATTTTAAAAAAAAAAAACTTGTTCTATCATTTTATTAGTCATTTTATCAAAATATAAAAAAAAATTTACTCTAGTTTTATTAAATTTTAAATATAAAAGAAACATTACAATTATTTATCTTAAACAAATTCCAAATAACTCATCATCTATCAACTTTAAAGAAAAAATTATATGTATGGAATAAAAAGAGATATTTTTTATGTTAGAATTTATTTTTATTTAGGTTTAATAAAAGAAAAATAAGGGAATAGATAGGATATGAAAATATAACATTTTAATTATAGTAAAATTTAGAATAGATGTAATAGAATAATGATTATATTATTTTGAAAAACATTATTAATAAATCAAATAATAAACAAGGAAAATCAACAAGTTTAGTAAATCAAAAATAAACAATTTGATTTCAGATCTATAAGAGTAGAGATAAGATATATAAAACCTGATAGTTCAGATAGTTCAGGTTCATCAAGGAAAATCGGCAACAAGAACTTATCTGATAGAGTTTACAAGAGATGTATTCAAATATAATTATCTGCATCTGCAAATATATCAAATCAAAAAAGAGTGAGAAATCAAAAGAGCCGATTAAAGAGTGAGAAATCAAAAGAGCCGATTTAAAGATTTAAACAGTGACTAAGATTAATAGAGGCAAAAATATAATAACAATCACAAAAATCAATAATATACCTGAAAAAAAGATAAAGAAGAGAAAATAAAGTAAATATAGATTTGAAGAAGAATGCGCCGCATAGAGAGAGAAATTTATTAGGAGATTTGAAGAAGAATGCGCCGCATAGAGAGAGAAATTTATTAGGGTTTCTAAGCGTATTTATAGTGCAAAACATAGAAACGAGATTTATATAATATTTATTTATAATTATATATTTAATAAATTATAATATTTTTATTTTTAGAGAAAAAAATTGTAAATTTCTTAATAGACTAGTCAAATAAGTAATTAAAAATGAATCTATTATATTAATAAGTTTAATTATTAAAAAATATAAATCAGTTAATAACAATATAATAGAATTAATTGTATTTAATTATCAAAGAAAAATATTTCATTAAGGGCATTCTTATTATTATTGAGAATTATAGATATTTTATTATTATTATGTAATATTAATTTTAATTGATTGGCCAAAAAAATAATAAATTTTCTCTCTTCTCCTTCTACCCATTTTTTATCATTTTTCCAAATGTGGTGACACATTATTCTCCCTCATATTCCTCCTCATAATTTTATAAATTCAATTATGACTAATTTTTTTATAACTTGACATACGATAAATTATGATTATAAGAAGTTAAATAAAGCTATTTTAAAATGATTGTAATATATAGAATATTATTATGTTTTTCATTTTTCTACTTAGAATTAAAACAAATCTTTCTTTCATCTCTAATATCTCATTTTATCTCATATATATATATATATATTACATCTAATAAATTATAAATTAATAATTTAATATAAGTATAACAAAATATTATATTATTTTAATTATATTATATTTAATATATTAAATTATATTTAAAGTAAGATTATTAATTAATAATTCATACACTTGCCTAGAATATATATAAAATATTTATTTATTTATAAATATTTTAGATAAAATTAATATTATTCAAATCTAATTAATTTAAATTTAGTTTAAGTTTGTATAATTAAATTTAATTTTAAAATTAAACTTAATATATATTTTATCTCTTAACCTCTTAGTTGACCTCATCTTGTGACTCACACTTTTTCATATGCATTTTTTTACCCAATTTGCAACCACCCATCAATCTTAGTCGACATCAATTGATGACACACCTTTTATATCTCGTCAAACTGAACCACTAACTTTTAATTGACCTTCATCTTGTGACTCACATTTTTTTATATGTCTCTTTATCCCATCGGCAAACCATCTTTGACTCTAATTTTGTGACTCACACATATTCATATGCTTTTATCACTCGACAAAGCACTCATTAATCTTAGTCAACATCTCTTTTATTCTCACTTCAACAAATCAACAACCAATCTCAATTGATCACAGACCTCTTATCAACGTCAAACCAACCATTAACCATCACCCGACATTCATCTCGTGACCTCACATTTTCAAATATTCATCAAACCAACCATTATTTCCAACTTCACACTTGACAAACCACCCGACCGCCATCTCGTGACCTCACACTTTCAAATGCTCGTTAAACCAACCACTAATTATGACCTCACACTCGACAAATTATCAACCACCCAACCTCCATCTCGTTATCTCACACTTTCAAATACTCGTCATACCAATTAATAATTTCGACCTCATACTCGACAAACCACCCACCACCCGACCTCTATCTCGTGACCTCACACTTTTAAATAGTCGTCAAACCAACTACTAATTCCGACATCACATTTTCAGATGCCTATCATTTGTACATTTTTAAACAAATAAATTTGCATGTTTTGAAATAATTTCATTATTTTGTGTATGTATATATATTTTGTATTTAATATTTATTATCAATTAGTAAATTTTTATATTAACATAAAAATTATTTATACTCATCAAGAAAGTATTATATATATATATATATGATAAACAAAAAAATGTATGATAAAAGATAAAATGTATTTATATAAAATTAATGATGGAAAGTAATATAATATATATATATATAAGATACCACCATCACACGACATTCATCACGTGACCTCATACTTTCAAATACTCGTCAAGTCAAACCAATCATTAATTGTAACCTCACACTCTACAAATTAACCACCGACCACACGACCTCACACTTTCAAATATTCATCAAACCAATCACTAATTCCGACCTCATACTCGACAAACCATCCAGCATCCGACCTCCATCTCGTGACCTCACACTTTCAAATACTCGTCATACCAACACTAATTCCGACCTCTCACTCAACATACCACCCACCACCCGATCTCTATCTCGTGATCTTACACTTGTAAATTCTCGTCAAACCAACCACTAATTCTGACCTCAGACTTTCAAATGTCTATCATTTGTTTAAAAATTGCATGTTTTGAGATTCAAACTATGATCTTAAGCATGAAATATGAACACTTAAACCGCTAGACCACTTAAACCGTTAGACTACTTATGTTTGTTGAAATAATTTTATTATTTTGTGTATGTATATATATTTTGTATTTAATATTTATTATAAATTAGTTGATTTTTATATTAATATAAAAATTATTTATACCCATAAAGAAAATATTATATATGTACATATGATGAGAGAAAAAATGTATGATAAAAAATAAAATGTATTTATATCAAATTAATGATGAAAAATAATATAATATATATATAAAGTACAAATAAATATAAAATTGTGAAGGTAGGTGCATCTAAAATAAATAAAAAAAATGTTTATATATATATATAAATAAAATAAATATAAAATTATAAAGGTTTAATTTGATGATTACTGACTTTAAAATTATTATTATTATTATTATTATTATTATTATTATTATTATTATTATTATATATATATATATATATATTTAAAACATAAAGCATTAAAAAAGAATCCAAATTCTTTATGTCTTGTATATCAACTCAAACAACTGGAGGACAACATCACCCGATGTTTGTTATTCTAAAAAACTTATCAATAGAACACATGTTAGAAATAATACACTTTAAAACAAACCTATCTGAAATAAACCTCTTTTTAGAAGAAAAATATAATTATATCAAATTCATAATTCAAACTAATCTCTTAACATTAAGCCTCTTATATCCTTACTTTGAACATTAATACCCTCGTCTCCCAGATTCTTTCTCCGGAAGGTTGAAAGAGACAGAAATGTCGCCAGCATTTGTAAGACGAGTTGTAGTCCTTGGGCACATTATTCATTTTTTAGCACATTATTCATTTTTTTTTGAAAGAGACAGAAATGTCGCCAGCATTTGTAAGACGAGTTGTAGTCCTTGGGCACATTATTCATTTTTTAGCACATTATTCATTTTTTAACCCATGTTTAGGAAGAGGAATGCTTTCTGTGTGAACCACTCCGCGTAACCAGTTCTGGCCAGATCGAGTTCCAATTGCTCAAAACCAATCCATAAATGGTTCTAAATTAAGCCCTGACAGCTTTCAGCCAAAGAGGTTATTCAACATTCCAACTTTTGTTGATACATGAGACTACTTGAATGAGAACGAATGTGCAAGTTTAGTTGTTTTCAGAAATAATCAAGAGAGTTGGATCATTTTTATTGAATTAGGCTCATAAACCTTTGAATCTTTATTCTATCTTTTTACAATTCATCAACAAAATCAAAACATAAACGACACGACAATGGATTCATAAAACTTTAAAGTGGAGTCGATTCTGTATAAGTTATATGAATCATGACAACTCAATAATTCGTCTAAGTTGCCAAATCCAAGAATATGCCATCCCAAAAGTGCAATATACAGAAATCATCATAAGAGGAAGGAAAGGAAGCTTGTTTCCTAAAACTAGCGGATGCAAAAACTGACACCAAATCTCTACAAGCACAAGACCAAACATATAAGTTTTCTCAATCCACCCGAGGTTGAATCTATGGTCATTCGTGACCAAACATATAAGTTTCCATTATCAAGATTGGATCTATTCTTCTGTCTTGTTGGGCGACTTTGATCTACCGTTTCTGCATCAAGACTGGATGTGTTTTGTTAAAGGGGAAAGGGGATTATGAAGAGTGAGCCAATGGTTGTGACGTTGATGGATGTGATTGTGATCTTGATGAATTATTATTTATGGATGAAATTTAGGTTACGAAGTTGGAAGGAATTTCATTAATGGTTTTGAAACTAAAGAAGTTGAGGAAAAAATTAAATTTTAATTTTTTAAAAATAATTAAAATTCGATCAAATTAATGGAATCGAAGTTAAAAAATAAATAAATAAATAAATAAAATAGTTAACGACCGTTCAGCATAATAAATGTTAAATTGATTTTTTTCTAATTTATTCAAACAAATTTATCAAAAATAATATTAAATAAATTTAAATTGATTTGGGTAATAATTTTGATGAAGTTATATGGGTTGGGTTTATCTAATTGTGCATTTCACTCGGTTGTCTAGGGTTTTAAAACATTTTAATTTGTTAGCGGTAAATGGTAATAAGTGTTTTTCTTATGGTACATCTTCTCATTTCTTTTTGATTGTTATCTTAATTTTCCTGAGGGCTTTTTCTTTTTTTATAAACAATAAATTTTCCTTAAATTTTATTTTTTTTCATCTCATTCACACGTTATTTTTTTTCGAGAATGCTGCATCATTTGCATTTATTCAATATTTGGTTAATTCATGGGATAAATTTTGCTTTCACACTATCCTATGCTTTTTTTAAAAGATTATTCATGTAGAAAGTTGGTAAGATTGAGGCTGTATAGTTCATTTTTGTTACTCTTTTCACTCAAATAAGCTAAATATATCTATGTCTATCTCTATCTATTTGTCTTTCCTCTAATTATGTTTAAGGAATAATGAAAAATCACTTTGTCAATGTATTGATGTATTTATTAGGGGTCCGAATTTGATGTCTAATGTGTCATACTAGATGTCTCCTAGTTCAAAATCCTTTAAAATCATAAAAAAAAACTAACTTTTTATCAAGATAGAGAATGATTTTGAAAGATTTTAAACAATAAATCTAGTGTGACATATTCTAGGACAACGAATCAGACCTCCTGAATAAATACATCAATACATTGACAAAGTGATTTTTCAATCATTCCTTAAACATAAGTAGAGGAAAGACAAATAGATAGATATCAAGATAAAGAATGATTTCAAAATGATTTTGAACAATGTGACAACACAACATGGCCCTTTTCTTTAGGAAACGAATCTGTGTATTATGACATGTCTTAATGATTGTCTATTTCTTCAAAATTATTCTCTATTTTAATGGAAAAATTCTTCTTTTTATATAATTTTAAAGTGTTTTTAAAAAGGGTATAGTCATTGAGACATGCCATTGGGATAGCAAATAAGGCTAACCCTCTATTCAGGATAAGGGTAGAAGTTTGGGAAGATAGGCTTTGGCATTATATAAAAATAGTATATTTTACAAACTTATAAGGGTCATATACAATACAGTTAAAATCTCGAGTTAACTCTTAAAATCTTATGATTTTACGATTTCACATTAGGTTAACGAGTTTGGTTTTAAGTAAACTCTTAAATAAGTAAACTTTTACGATTTTAAATTTACGATAATAAGATTTTACGATTTTACGAGTTTATAAATAATTTCGATTTTACGATTCTATACGATTTTAAGTTTAGAAATATATATGACTCGTATATATATTTTTGAGGATCGATAAACTCAGCGAAAGGAGTAGCGAGAACAAGACCACCAATCTGCCACGTTGGATATTTTTAATTTTTTCCTTTCCTACTTAGTTGTATTTCTGACATTTTTAATTTTACACTTTTACCCACATAACATGTTTTTATTTATGTTTTTTTTAGCTAAGTTTATCATTTATATATATATATTGTTTTGAAAAATATTTCAACCGAAAAGCGAAGCATTTAACCGGTAAAAAATCAGTTAACCGTTAGAACTGGTTAACCGATAAAACAGGCAAGCGTTATAGGTTTTTTTCTTATGTTATCTTAGTATTATAATATATTATATAAAAATATATTTTATATAATTTTATCATAAAAAGTTTTATTTTTGAAAAAATATATATAAACGGTGTCTTACAGAGATTTTTTTTTAGAACGCCGAGTATCGTTTTTGCTAACTAATCCTTGCAGGTTAAATATATAACCCGCAAACACACCTAACTATTTAATTAAATGACTTAAATAGTTTTGAAAATAAATATATTAATAAAAAAAATATGGTAAATGGTAAATGAACTTTATGTCCTTATTCATCCTCTATCTAACAGGCTGGCCCTTAAATTTTTGCATTATTTCATTTATACACTATAAAAATAATTATAAGTGAAATTATAAGTGGCCCTCATATAAGCCTCAGTGCCTCACCAATAGGATAAATAAAAAATTACCAATTCCATTTTGATTAAGTGTATATTGAATGACTTGTTAAGTGATCAACATTATATATTATTAAATTTGGTTGAGATATTATTATTATTATTTATTAAATAATTTAAAAAAAAAAAAAAAAAAACAAGTAAACATCATTTTATATTTCTCAGGGTTGATCTGTTTTGAATATTATATTAGTAGTTAAATGAACTTTTACAAATTATATATTTGTGCTTGGAAGATTGTCTTATATTAATAATGAAGTTGAATCAATAAACATAGTACCAAAATTAATAATTAATTATATTAGCTTATATTGAAAAAAAGAAAAAGAAATTGAGACAATATTATATCTTACTCTAAATCTGTTAGAAGTCTATTTTTTACCGAACACCACTATAATCCTAAATTGAATTGAATTGAAAATCTTGATTTAAAGTTTTTATAAATTTATAAATATATATATATATTAATATTTAATATATATACAAAATTATATCAATTATTTACTTATATATTATAAAAAAGTAAAAAACATGTCAAAATATATTATTATTACTATTAAGAATATAATAAATTAATTTTATTTTTATTATGTTAAAAACACTTGATATATTTTATGAAAAAATTATTATCATAAAATAAGTTTAAATTCATTTTCTTGTAATCTATCTTATTAACTTTATTAAAAATATTAATTAAATTTGAATAAAGCATTCTTATTACAATTTATATATATAATTACCTCTATTTGATGGTAAAATGTTGAAAATTTAATGTTTAAAATACAACAAAACAAATATTAATTTTTATTTACCTGACACTGAAACATGATTTTAAGACCAATGAATTGTTCAATAATATTTTTAATGGTTAAACATTTAATGTAAAAGATCAAAATGAAAAAAATACAAATAGTTTTATTATAAGATAATATTCAAATATAATAAAAATTAGTATTTAGCTCAGAAGTTAAATATATTAGATTTTGTCCGGAAGCTCCTTATATCAAGGACAACTCTTGACGGTAAGAAATTAAATTTACATCCATTAACGATGGATAATGACGATTTTGAAGCAATAAACAAGTATAACCACGACAGGTTTCTTGCCTAATTATGCAAAAGAATAAAACTTATAAAATCGTTAAACATTCGCAAATAGTTTTTATTCATCCTAGTCATCAACTCTAGTATAGCACAGTTTCTTCCAAGTTGGGTGATTTACCACTAGTTAGTGCTGACAACTAAAGAGCATGTATATATGCGACAAGTTACAGAGTTTAAACCTGAATGACTCGTTCAAATAGCGCATCACTATTATCATACTAATGTGTCATCAAGCCCTACCGTTCATTGACATCCTTCAACTTTGAATCAAAGCAACCTCACTCCAATATGAATTCCTTCCATTCATATTAAAAGACTTTAAATGGTATTATTTCCAAATTGATCTAAAATATTTTTCTACAAATTAATATGTTCTTTATGAAGTGGCACATGTGGAAATTTGACAACAAGATCTAACTTATAGGTAAATTTGACAGCCACCCAGATATTTAGTTTTCTCGATCAATCTGTCTACTAAATTTGAAAAAAATAATTAAGAATAAAATAACATTATATTCTCATTTATAAATAGTACAAATGCATACCAAGAATCATGTAAATTTTCTTAAAATCAAGTTCTTAACCTTTCAATTTCATTATCCTTTATGTAGACTCATTCCATTTCTGGATTAAATCAAGCCTTTGAAGCGATCACTAAGCATTTTCTCTTTAAGAAATGAATCCCGCTTTAAGGATATGAAAAAACTATGGGAGGGTATTCATGCTAAGGAGAAATAACTTGAAAAATATTAGAATGAATTGCTGCAAAAGGAGAAACAATTTAGAGGTTTAATCCATCAAACCTCCAACTTGTTTCTCCTTATGTAGTAATACATTCCAACATCTTTAAAATTGTTATTCCGTGGAATTAATATTCTCCCATAGTTTTTCAACAATCTTATAAGTGGAATTCAACTTTTGATCCATAATACATTCATCTTCTGATTCATTACAAGAAAAACTATACGACGGTATTCATACCAAGGAAAAATAATTTGAAAAATATTAGAATGAATTGCTGCAAAAGGAGAAACAAGTTGGAGGTTTGATCCATCAAACCTCAAACTTGTTTCTCCTTATGTAGCAATACATTCCAACATCTTTTAAATTGTTGTTCCTTGGAATAAATATTCTCCCGTAGTTTTTCAACAATCTTATAAGGGGAATTCAACTTTTGATCCATAACACATTTAGCTTCTAATTCATGACAAGAAAAACTATGGGAGGGTATTCATGCCAAGGAGAAATAACTTGAAAAATATTAGAATGAATTGCTGCAAAAGGAAAAACAAGTTGGAGGTTTGATCCATCAAACCTCCAACTTGTTTCTCCTTATGTAGCAATACATTCCAACATTTTTAAAATTATTGTTCCGTGGAATTAATATTCTTCCATAGTTTTTCACCAATCTTATAAACGGAATTCAACTTTTGATCCATAACACATTCAGTTTCTGATTCATGACAAGAAAAACTATGAGAGGGTATTCATGCCAAGGAAAAAATAACTTGAAAAATATTAGAATGAATTGCTGCAAAAGGAGAAACAAGTTGGAGGTTTGATCCATCAAACCTCTAACTTGTTTCTCCTTATGTAGCAATACATTCCAACATCTTTAAAATTGTTGTTCCGTGGAATTAATATTCTCCCATAGTTTTTCAACAATTTTATAAGCGGAATTTAACTTTTGATCTAATAACACATTCAGCTTCTGATTCATGACAAGAAAAATTATGGGAGGGTATTTATGCCAAGGAAAAATAATTTGAAAAATATTAGAATGAATTGCTGCAAAAGGAGAAACAAGTTGGAGGTTTGATCCATCAAACCTCTAAATTGTTTCTCCTTATGTAGCAATACATTCCAACATCTTTAAAATTGTTGTTCCGTGGAATTAATATTCTCCCATAGTTTTTCAACAATTTTATAAGCGAAATTTAACTTTTTATCCAATAACACATTCAACTTCTGATTCATGACAAGAAAAATTATGGGAGGGTATTCATGCCAAGGAGAAATAACTTGAAAAATATTAGAATGAATTGTTGTAGAAGGAGAAACAAGTTGGAAGTTTGATGGAAGGAGAAACAAGTTGGAGGTTTGATCCATCAAACTTCCAACTTGTTTCTCCTTATGTAGCAATACATTCCAACATCTTTAAAATTATTGTTCTGTGGAATTAATATTCTCCCATAATCTTATAAGCGGAATTCAACTTTTGATCCATAACATAATCAACTTCTAATTCATGACAAGAAAAACTATGAGAGGGTATTCATGCCAAAGAGAAATAACTTGAAAAATATTAGAATGAATTGCTACATAAACATCCAACTTGTTTTAATTTTTCAACAATCTTATAAATGGAATTCAACTTCTGATCCATAACACATTCAGCTTCTTCTGATTCGTGACAAGTGTGTTTGTGAGAGAGTGCATGCCAAGATATTAATGTAAATGTGTAGTAAATGAATGAATGGATTAGTAAGACATAGGATTGATGAGCGAATTCAACTGGTTTGATCTTGAGTTATTTTGAATTTTTTTTATGATTTAAAAAAAAAAAAACTTGTTCTATCATTTTATTAGTCATTTTATCAAAATATAAAAATATTTTTACTCTAGTTTTATTAAATTTTAAATATAAAAGAAACATTACAATTATTTATCTTAAACAAATTCCAAATAACTCATCATCTATCAACTTTAAAGAAAAAATTATATGTATGGAATAAAAAGAGATATTTTTTATGTTAGAATTTATTTTTATTTAGGTTTAATAAAAGAAAAATAAGGGAATAGATAGGATATGAAAATATAACATTTTAATTATAGTAAAATTTAGAATAGATGTAATAGAATAATGATTATATTATTTTGAAAAACATTATTAATAAATCAAATAATAAACAAGGAAAATCAACAAGTTTAGTAAATCAAAAATAAACAATTTGATTTCAGATCTATAAGATTAGAGATAAGATATATAAAACCTGATAGTTCAGATAGTTCAGTAATGGGGCTGTTCCGATTGAGAGAGGTACCCCTGCCGTTGGGGTTTTATTTTTAAAAGAGTAGCTTTTTCTTTTTTGGTGCTTCAATCGAGAAGAGATGCCTTTCAAAGTCCGAAGGCGCTGTACTCTCATTTAAAGACGCCACAGACGACGAAGGACCAATACCACCCGAGGTGTCTGCCTATAGGTCGGAGAAGATAGTAAGTGAAGATACTCGAACAAACCAACCGAGGCAAGCCTTACAGGGGAAGGCAACGCCAGCATACCTCTGGAAGGAGGAGCTGCTAAAATAGTATATCGGGATGGATCTGCCCTCAGGATCATCAAGGAAAATCGGCAACAAGAACTTATCTGATAGAGTTTACAAGAGATGTATTCAAATATAATTATCTGCATCTGCAAATATATCAAATCAAAAAAGAGTGAGAAATCAAAAGAGCCGATTTAAACAGTGACTAAGATTAATAGAGGCAAAAATATAATAACAATCACAAAAATCAATAATATACCTGAAAAAAAGATAAAGAAGAGAAAATAAAGTAAATATAGATTTGAAGAAGAATGCGCCGCATAGAGAGAGAAATTTATTAGGAGATTTGAAGAAGAATGCGCCGCATAGAGATTTGAAGAAGAATGCGCCGCATAGAGAGAGAAATTTATTAGGGTTTCTAAGCGTATTTATAGTGCAAAACATAGAAACGAGATTTATATAATATTTATTTATAATTATATATTTAATAAATTATAATATTTTTATTTTTAGAGAAAAAAATTGTAAATTTCTTAATAGATTCAAAGAAGTAATTAAAAATGAATCTATTATATTAATAAGTTTAATTATTAAAAAATATAAATCAGTTAATAACAATATAATAGAATTAATTGTATTTAATTATCAGATAAAAATATTTCATTAAGGGCATTCTTATTATTATTGAGAATTATAGATATTTTATTATTATTATGTAATATTAATTTTAATTGATTGGCCAAAAAAATAATAAATTTTCTCTCTTCTCTTTCTACCCATTTTTTATCCTTTTTCCAAATGTGGTGACACATTATTCTCCCTCATATTCCTCCTCATAATTTTATAAATTCAATTATGACTAATTTTTTTATAACTTGACATACGATAAATTATTATTTATATTTTTCTATAAAAAAATATTTATAATTATTTATTTTTATAATTTTAAATGAAAATATATGTTAAAAATAAAATCCTAAATTATGAAATTTATTTTTAAAATAAAAAAAAGTTAAATAAATTACTTTAAAAATCATTAAAAAATAATAATTTTATGGTTATATGAAGTTAAATAAAGCTATTTTAAAATGATTGTAATATATAGAATATTATTATGTTTTTCATTTTTCTACTTAGAATTAAAACAAATCTTTCTTTCATCTCTAATATCTCATTTTCTCTCATATATATATATATATATTACGTCTAATAAATTATAAATTAATACTTTAATATAAGTATAACAAAATATTATATTATTTTAATTATATTATATTTAATATATTAAATTATATGTAAAGTAAGATTATTAATTAATAATTCATACACTTGCCTAGAATATATATATATAAAATATTATTTATTTATAAATATTTTAGATAAAATTAATATTATTCAAATCTAATTAATTTAAATTTAGTTTAAGTTTCTATAATTAAATTTAATTTTAAAATTAAACTTAATATATATTTTATCTCTTAACCTCTTAGTTGACCTCATCTTGTGACTCACACTTTTTCATATGCATTTTTTTACCCAATTTGCAACCACCCATCAATCTTAGTCGACATCAATTGATGACACACCTTTTATATCTCGTCAAACTGAACCACTAACTTTTAATTGACCTTCATCTTGTGACTCACACTTTTTTATATGTCTCTTTATCCCATCGGCAAACCATCTTTGACTCTAATTTTGTGACTCACACATATTCATATGCTTTTATCACTCGACAAAGCACTCATTAATCTTAGTCAACATCTCTTTTATTCTCACTTCAACAAATCAACAACCAATCTCAATTGATCACAGACCTCTTATCAACGTCAAACCAACCATTAACCATCACCCGACATTCATCTCGTGACCTCACATTTTCAAATATTCATCAAACCAACCATTATTTCCAACCTCACACTTGACAAACCACCCGACCGCCATCTCGTGACCTCACACTTTCAAATGCTCGTTAAACCAACCACTAATTATGACCTCACACTCGACAAATTATCAACCACCCAACCTCCATCTCGTTATCTCACACTTTCAAATACTCGTCATACCAATTAATAATTTCGACCTCATACTCGACAAACCACCCACCACCCGACCTCTATCTCGTGACCTCACACTTTTAAATAGTCGTCAAACCAACTACTAATTCCGACATCACATTTTCAGATGCCTATCATTTGTACATTTTTAAACAAATAAATTTGCATGTTTTGAAATAATTTCATTATTTTGTGTATGAATATATATTTTGTATTTAATATTTATTATCAATTAGTAAATTTTTATATTAACATAAAAATTATTTATACTCATCAAGAAAATATTATATATATATATATATGATAAACAAAAAATGTATGATAAAAGATAAAATGTATTTATATAAAATTAATGATGGAAAGTAATATAATATATATATATATAAGATACCACCATCACACGACATTCATCACGTGACCTCATACTTTCAAATACTCGTCAAGTCAAACCAATCATTAATTGTAACCTCACACTCTACAAATTAACCACCGACCACACGACCTCACACTTTCAAATATTCATCAAACCAATCACTAATTCCGACCTCATACTCGACAAACCACCCAGCATCCGACCTCCATCTCGTGACCTCACACTTTCAAATACTCGTCATACCAACACTAATTCCGACCTCTCACTCAACATACCACCCACCACCCGATCTCTATCTCGTGATCTTACACTTGTAAATTCTCGTCAAACCAACCACTAATTCTGACCTCAGACTTTCAAATGTCTATCATTTGTTTAAAAATTGCATGTTTTGATATTCAAACTATGATCTTAAGCATGAAATATGAACACTTAAACCGCTAGACCACTTAAACCGTTAGACTACTTATGTTTGTTGAAATAATTTTATTATTTTGTGTATGTATATATATTTTGTATTTAATATTTATTATAAATTAGTTGATTTTTATATTAATATAAAAATTATTTATACCCATAAAGAAAATATTATATATGTACATATGATGAGAGAAAAAATGTATGATAAAAAATAAAATGTATTTATATCAAATTAATGATGAAAAATAATATAATATATATATAAAGTAACAAATAAATATAAAATTGTGAAGGTAGGTGCATCTAAAATAAATAAAAAAAATGTTTATATATATATATATAAATAAAATAAATATAAAATTATAAAGGTTTAATTTGATGATTACTGACTTTAAAAATTATTATTATTATTATTATTATTATTATTATTATTATTATTATTATATATATATATATATATATATTTAAAACATAAAGCATTAAAAAAGAATCCAAATTCTTTATGTCTTGTATATCAACTCAAACAACTGGAGGACAACATCACCCGATGTTTGTTATTCTAAAAAACTTATCAATAGAACACATGTTAGAAATAATACACTTTAAAACAAACCTATCTGAAATAAACCTCTTTTTAGAAGAAAAATATAATTATATCAAATTCATAATTCAAACTAATCTCTTAACATTAAGCCTCTTATATCCTTACTTTGAACATTAATACCCTCGTCTCCCAGATTCTTTCTCCGGAAGGTTGAAAGAGACAGAAATGTCGCCAGCATTTGTAAGACGAGTTGTAGTCCTTGGGCACATTATTCATTTTTTAGCACATTATTCATTTTTTTTGAAAGAGACAGAAATGTCGCCAGCATTTGTAAGACGAGTTGTAGTCCTTGGGCACATTATTCATTTTTTAGCACATTATTCATTTTTTAACCCATGTTTAGGAAGAGGAATGCTTTCTGTGTGAACCACTCCGCGTAACCAGTTCTGGCCAGATCGAGTTCCAATTGCTCAAAACCAATCCATAAATGGTTCTAAATTAAGCCCTGACAGCTTTCAGCCAAAGAGGTTATTCAACATTCCAACTTTTGTTGATACATGAGACTACTTGAATGAGAACGAATGTGCAAGTTTAGTTGTTTTCAGAAATAATCAAGAGAGTTGGATCATTTTTATTGAATTAGGCTCATAAACCTTTGAATCTTTATTCTATCTTTTTACAATTCATCAACAAAATCAAAACATAAACGACACGACAATGGATTCATAAAACTTTAAAGTGGAGTCGATTCTGTATAAGTTATATGAATCATGACAACTCAATAATTCGTCTAAGTTGCCAAATCCAAGAATATGCCATCCCAAAAGTGCAATATACAGAAATCATCATAAGAGGAAGGAAAGGAAGCTTGTTTCCTAAAACTAGCGGATGCAAAAACTGACACCAAATCTCTACAAGCACAAGACCAAACATATAAGTTTTCTCAATCCACCCGAGGTTGAATCTATGGTCATTCGTGGCCTTTGCATCTAGATTATCTCGTGTTTTCTTGCCCCCGGGTTTTCCTTTCCCCGTTGATGTCACAGGAAACTGCGACGAAAATCCGTACCATAGGAGAAGAGAGTGTAGAAGCAGCAACATAACCTTTATGGGATACTCTTGGCCCTCGTAAAGAAGTGGAAACAAAGAGTAAGTGGATACTGCAAAGCAACAAACAACAGAAACATATGTCAAACACAAAAGGGTCAATCAACTCAATTCCTAAGCATTTCAACGGAAAGTAAAAACATACCAATGGACAATAAGAAATAATGTTTAGCATCGTCCACACTTTGCACTGCAACAACGGCTAGAGGGATAACAAAGTGGAGCGACGCTTTCTCGTGAACATGCCAGCCAAAGAGAAAGCCACAAGTGTAAGCATAGCTTACCCATCTGGCAATCATCTTCGGCTGAGGATTCTTCCAACACTTAATAAGACACGGGGATATGGCAAGCAGGACCAACGCTAACGTAACCAAAGGTGTCACCTAGCATCAACCAATTTAACCCAAATAACAGCAAATGTCAACAAATAACCTTACATCAAACAAGCTAATATTACTCAACATATGATAGTTACCATTGGCAGAATAGCAAATGGTGAGGAATCTCCAACTAGCCCTCCTGTGAATGAAGCAGCTGGAAATTGGAAACTGAATCCCAGCTTTGTTAATCCGAATGCTAATGTTTTGTCTAATATTATATAGAAAACCCAGAAATTTGGAGCCCAATAAGCATGGCAAAGTCCTCTACCAAATGGAAACATTCGATGTAAAACTTGTTGGATCTGGCAATAATAATACATTCGAGCATGGTCAAATGAAGGATCTTTGTAATAATCATGAAAGAAATTGAAACAAGTACCTGTCCATGGTAC
This sequence comes from Impatiens glandulifera, assembly GCF_907164915.1. Lineage (NCBI taxonomy): Eukaryota > Viridiplantae > Streptophyta > Magnoliopsida > Ericales > Balsaminaceae > Impatiens > Impatiens glandulifera. Next base: position 52,670,268 of record NC_061863.1, on the reverse strand, counting down.
ACAAAAGGCCCATACGCTGCTAGGAAGACAGTAACAACCAAAGTCCCCATAGCCATTAGCTTCCCAAAACTTCTAAGGATCCCTCCACGGCAATAATGGCGAAACAAGTAGACAAAATACACCGGCGCAGCCACGGCAAACAAATGTTTAAAGCAAAGCAGAACGGAAAAAAGAAATCCCCCCATCAAGTCATTACCTTCTTCAAGAAACGACAGGGAGAGTAACAGTATGCCGAGCAGAAATCCGTTGTACTGGAAATGAATGTGATCGACAATCAAAAGGCCTGGAGAGAAAACAATCATGACCCATACCAGATTTCTCTTTAAAGAGTCCGAATTTCGAGTCAATCTATATGTTCCAAGAAGGAGGACAAGGTCGGCGACGATCACAGTGATCCGTTGGAAAATTACTACGGAGGGGGCGGAGTAATTGAGGCCATTGTGGAGATCGACAATGGTAGGATCGATTAGACGGGCGAATAATGAAAGAAAGTGTTCGAAGTGAGCGAAGAATGGAGGATAGTCTAGAGTCCATTGGCTGGTCTCGTCGGAGTACCATTTCTCGAGAGGGAGGGAGTGGGTAAGAGCGAGCCAGTGACGGTGGACTTCGAAGTCGGTGCTGCGATAGGATGGAAAGAGAAGGAGCTTCACACAGGCGGCGACGAGATAAAACCAGACGATCTCGCCGGCGATCGAGCGGCCGGAAGATAGGGCAGACATCTCGGTTTTGACGGCGAGGTTAGGAAAAGAACGACGGAAGTCAGGTTAAGGATTGAATGTTGTCATTTAGTTTTGAAGATCCAATGGAATATTGCCACGTTTGCTTTATGATTAACCTTTTTATTTATTTATTTTCTAGTGAAAAATGTCTCAATTTTTAGTTTTTATTATTACCCATTTTTAAGAAATAATTTATTTATTTTTATATAGTAATAATTTATGGTAATTATATTTATATTATTTTTTTTTAATAAAATATGCATAATCCATTGGGATGGTTAAATTTTATTATTTTTTACTTTAGAAGGCTATTATTATTATTATTATTATTATTATTATTATTATTATTATTAGGGTTTTTTTATCTTTGGTTATTGGAGTTATGAAATTTTAAAAAAATAGTTTTTAAGGTTTAAAAGTTAAAATATCTTTTATTTTTAAAGATAAATTAATTTCATATAATTAAATAAAGTTGTAATTTTCGTATTTAAACATATAAAATAATTAATTAAATAGTTGAAATGATGAATGATAGGATGGTTGAGTTTAATGATAAAATCATGGAAAACCTCAAAAATAGTACATCAAATGAGCCCTATATGAGAGATTTTTTTGAAAATTTGGACCGGTGAACTTATATTCGTTAATCTTATGTTCGTGGATAACATTTTTTATTTATAATTTGATTGTTACTTTCAAATGATTAATCTCGTTATATATATATATATATTTTTTTTTTTTTTGTATTAGATGACAATATTGAATTTATATTATTTTTTGTGATTATGTTTAAATTAATTACTATCATTTTTATTACATTAACTCTTAAAATAAATATATACTAAAATTATTAAAATAGAAATAATTTTATTAGTATTTAATATCATTATTATATTATGTTACTGAATATTTTTTTTTATAGATAATTATTTTATTAAAAATGGATTTTTTTTTTCATTTTTATACACTACAAAAACCTAGATACCAAAAAGTTCAATGGCTTGTCTACCCGACTTGAACCCGGTCGGACGAATATCCTGAAGTAAGCAACACATTTGGTTATATAGACGCGCACCCATCAGAAAATTGCCCATATCCTTCCCTTGGAGTAGAAAGAGAGAGATTGCAGTGAACCGAAACCCTTATTTCCAGCCTCTCCGACCTTGCGATCCGAGCGACTGAACCATGCTTCGCCACGCCACCCGTGTCCTCTCCCGATCCGCGGCCGTCGCCAGGGCTCGACCATTCTCCACCGACCTACAGTCTTCTTCTAAGATTGACGAGTCGTTCGTGTCGGCATGGAAGAAAACGATCCCTAACATTGACCCACCAAAGACTCCTACTGCCTTTATGAAGCCACGGCCAGCAACACCCTCGTCGATCCCTTCAAAGCTTACAGTCAATCTCGTTCTCCCATACGGGTCGGAACTATCAGCTAAGGAGGTGAGCAGCAAAAGCGTTTTAATTATTTGTCATTTTTATTCGATTGTTATCAAGTTTTATGTGATTATGGTTTCGATCTATTTCTTGATGATGGCTGCTAGTAAATTCGCTCCCTTGTTCACTATGGGTTCAATCTGATTTGAATCCACGGAGAAAATTTATTGCTTGATCTCGGTTTTTTATTCTAAACCATCTGTTTAGGATATTATTATTTGCTTAAATTTCTTCATTGAGGAACTGGCCTTGGTTAGAGCTCTTTTATCAAAGAAAAGATCTGCATTTTTTAGTTAGGTTTGAGCTTTTGCAGCCATTAACATTTTAGGTATGCTCTAATTAATCAAAATGAGAATTTTATGGAAGATTTTGTTGGGTACAAGAACTTCTATCATTAGAACATTCAATGGTGATTAGTTATGCTGTGATGTCTATGATGGAACAGCTATGCTCTCATCTCAGTAATGTGATGATTGCAGAAGCTTTGTTGTTGTACTCTTGACATCAGTTTCCTTCTTTATTGCATGTAAACATGTTCCTTTGCAAGAAGACCACTTTGGTAAACCAGAAAATATATCTTCATAAGCAAGCTTCAAATTTGGAGATAGTTGTATATCTTGATTTGTAGTTGAGAGCTAGGAAACACATCAAACAGTCTATATATTGTGTCTGACAGTTGTGGTTGGTCATAGATATGGACAATAACAATTTGTAGATTATTCTTGGCTGCTGACATCTATATCTGTTTGCTCATTCATTTAGATAAGCGCATCTGAAGATGATTCTTTGGCATATTATAGGTATGCCAGCATGTATTAAATAATACTAGGGGGCGTGCTGCATATTTTTCTCTCTTTATTCACGATTTGTTTGCAAGCAACAATTTAATTGTTAGTCTCTTATGTTGACATTCTCTTCATGGACACCTACCCTCTTATCTCTTTTTGAACTTTGTTCTTTTACCACCCTCATTTGTATAATTGTCATATCCATTGATGATGTTTCATAGAATATACAGGGTTTCAAGACGTGGCATGTTTTAGGGAATTATCAAGTGATAGAATGAGAAACAGTCTCTGTTGTATGAGTGGAAAGATGGATTAGTGGTTGTTGAGGGGATTTTCCTCTTTCCTCCTACCTTTAAGATGCTGAACGCTGAGAGGACACATTTATGTGAGGCTAACTTTTTGTGATTGTAAGATTATCTGTCTGTGACCTAGGCAACAAAATCTTCCGTATTGTTGGTGAAAGCAGAATGATGGTGAAAGTTCTGCTTAAATCACTATGCAATGAACTTGTTGCAAAACTAAGTGTTTCACTGCAGTGCTACTATATGATAGTGATGATATTTTGGTCTATGATTTGGAATGTGCATCTGTATGGCTATTCATGTCATTCAAGGACAATAGATGGTTAAAGAGATAAATTGCCTAGGGCTGATATGAAATGCCTATTTCTGAAATAATAATACTCTGATGTCACAATAGTGATGTTGCATGCAACAGAGGTGAAACAAATGTTGAAAGATATTTAAGTTCCTAATTTATCTCTATAATTGAGAGATGTGTCACACACACTATTTTATGTGTAGTTTCACAATCACATAGAGCAAGTAATTTTAGTCCTATGAGGAACAAGAATCCCAAAACAACTTCATAGTTTTAGGATTCTTGATATTTAGTTAAATGTCATTCATATCCAATAATAGGCATAAGTAAATAGTATAGGAACACTGTTTCGAAAGTGGTGGAAAATATCTGGTTGGGGCAGTCTTGAAATTGTTTGATATGATATAAAGTGAGGTATACTTGCAATGTAAAATGGTTGATCTGATGTGATGTAAAGTGATAGATTGCGAGAAAAAAAGAAATGTAAGAGTAATCAAACAGGGCTGAAGTTTTTGGTTGATTAACATGATGCAGTATCCATCTATTATAATGGAAAAGGTTGAATCTTTAATTATGGAATGTGTGTGGCATTGCAGGTTGATATGGTTATAGTGCCAGCAACAACAGGACAGATGGGTGTTCTTCCTGGGCATGTTGCAACAATTGCTGAGCTGAAACCAGGCGTTCTATCTGTGCACGAGGGAAACGATGTGAAAAAGTACTTTGTGAGTGGCGGGTTTGTTTTTGTCCATGCAAACTCATATGCTGATATAATGGCCATCGAGGCAGTGCCTATCGATCAATTCGACTCAGCCACGGTCCAGAAGAGTCTCGCAGATTTCAACCAGAAGTTGAACTCAGCATCAACAGATGCAGACAAAGCAGAAGCACAAATTGGAGTGGATGTGCTTAGTTCACTAAACTCGGCTCTTGCAGCCTAGTTTTTTCGTTTTTTGACATTCTTAAGTTGGTTCTTCCTTCCTCCATCATTTTAATAATCTGCAATGTATTTCGCCTCCTTAATGTTTGTGGGAGAAATTATTGGGGTTGTTTATGTTGTTATCTCCAACCTTAACATATATTGCCTCAAGTTGAATACCAATTCCTATAAAACTTTCAGAGTATAACCTTTGAAACTTGTTTGCTTTAACATTTAATTGATTTGTGTTGCTGGTGTGCTTGATCAATGGGTTCTGTATATCTGTGGTTGTTTTATTGTAGTTGTGTCCTTTTCTTTTCTAACCTAATAACATAGTTAAAAGAGATGTGTCTAAAAAATATCAAAACTTTCATGTTCTTTAATAAATATCAAAACTTTCCCTTTGGACATGTATGAATCTGTTGTGACAATTTATGGCTAAACATATAATATGTTAATTCATTATCCGAAAAGGGTTTTGGAGTTTAATATTTTTTGGTTATAAATAGTGTGGGCATATATATCTTTAATTTGTCTATCTTTGATAAGAATATGACCAACAATGGAGTGGGGTTGAGGGTTCCACTTAGTTATTAGGTCATTTCTATTTTGTTGTGGGTCTCTGATATTGTTTATTACAAATTTATAAGTTATAACATTAATGGTTTGAGTTAATTAGTAAAGGTATAATTCATTACTTACTTTTCATGGATTTCATAATAGTTAGGCATTGGGTAGGGGTAGGGTTGGACTTATGTAGGGCTTGAACCCAGAACAGTTTCCCAAACTAACTTTGGCGTTCACTTTCCAAAACTAACCTAGTTTGTTCATTTATTTCCAAACTAACCTAGTTTACTATTCAAACTCAGTTTTTTTTTTTTGGAAAACTGTTCCTTGAACCCACTTCGAAAAAAGAAGAAAAAAATATACACTAAAAATGTAACATTACATAATTTTTTTAAAATTTCAACGTTTGTTTATATAATTATTAAAAAAATGGCAAAACTTATATTTATCAAAAAATTGTCGTTATTTTTTAAGCAAACTTTAAAGAAATTTGGGGCACACCTCAGCTTTGAATCCGTCCCTACTGCACAATTTACGATCAGGATGCACACATTGGAGTTTGATGTTGGGTTATTTCGGATTATTACTAACTTTTAAAAAAATGATTTATGTGATGAAAAATTAGTTAATTTAAGTTTTTTTAATTGGTTAAATTATTATTATATTTTTAAAGAATTTAATTAGGAAGTCCATAAATCCTTGCAAAAGTCAATGTATTTGACAAATTTAGAGACAAATCAAAAACATGAAATTGGACAACAACTTGTGGTCATTTCCCAACTTAAGAAACTATTAGAAGCCGAACTAACATGGTTCAGTGAAGCAATGTGGTCTCAATAAAATGGTTTCTAGGCATATTTTGTTTTCCATGGAAGACTTTCCACAAAATGATAGATGTTAGAGATTCATGTCTTTTAATAGTAGCTAGTATGTCTTGTAGAATATATTGTATAGAGAAATCTTATTTAATTTATTATTATTATTATTATTATTATTATTATTATTATTATTATTATTATTATTATTATTATTATTATTATTATTATTATTATTATTATTATTATTATCGTGTGAGATAGTTGCGTGTTTATAGTTATTTGGATCATATTAGAAAGACAAACGATAAGAGCAGTGCAAAAATAAAATGTTAGAATACTTCACCAAAATAATAAAATGAAATGATGAGATATGAATATAATCAAATGTATTAATTAGGAGTAAAAGTCCTAATAATTTCACAATCTAATGTGGTAAAAGAATATGATTGGATTATGTATTAGTTTATTTCAAATAATAAATTCTAGTTTAAAATAATAAAAAATTAACTAATCATGTTTATATTTTTACTTTTCAAAATGAGAATCTCCTTAAAAAAATGTTGTTTATATTTATAAATAAATAAATAAATAAGCTGTGAAAATGATGAATCAAGCTTGTCTTTAATATTAATAATACAATTTCCAAAATAAACATGCTAATGACACTTTAAAAGTTTATTCTTAGGAAACTGTCTACCCAAAATGTTAGGAAAGCAAAAACTGTCTGCTATAAAGAATATATTATTTAATTTCATTTGAAATATTGCCCCCAACAAAAATATTAAATAAATCATAAGTTAGATAGAATGGGTGACTTTGTTAGTAAATTAAGTGGACATGAATGTTCATGGAGAACCTGAAATATATATTTATTTTTTTAAATGTTCATGGAGGACCTGAAATATATATATGTTTTTATTTTTTTAATGGGACGAGTTCAATTGAGAGAGTTTCTCATGTTCTTTTTATTTGTCACAAAGTTTTTAATATTAAATAAATAAAAAACTTGTAATAATTAGTCACTTTAATCAATTTATTAAATAAATAAAAAACTTGTAATAATTAGTCACTTTAATCAATTTATTTATAGTGTTGTTCTTATATCCCTTAATTGTCATGTTTTGTATTAGATGTGATATTGTTTTTAGGAAGATGTGCTTTGTAAGTTCTTAATTTTGGTATTCCTTCTTTATCTAATGTTTTAATTGTTAAGCTTAAATAATTGTATTTTTATTATATGTATGGATATTAAAAGAAAATAATGATTTTTAAAAAGTAGGTAAAATATGAGCTTGTTTTAACTTAGGTTTGATGGTGCTATTTAAACAAATATTATTGAATAAAAATGAGTTATTTAGGATAAAATTATTAATTGATTTTTTTTAGTTTAAAATTTAAATTTTGAAAAATAAAATAAAATAATATTTTAATAAATGACTTAAATAATAAAAAATGAGATAATGTTATGATTTTTTTTTCTTTAACTTAAATAACCTAAAAGTCTTGAGAGACATCTTCATTGCCTTTAGGCCTCGTTTGATCTTTGGGTTATTGGGATAAAACCCAGGTTTTATCCCAAAACCCAACTATCACATCCCAAATCAAATCAATCATTTTATAAATTAAAATACCAAAATTACCCTTTAATTAAATATTTTATTTTATATTATTAAAAAATAATATTAATATATATATATATATATTTATATTTATTTTATTACATTATAAAATTTATTTTTATATAATTTAAATTAATAAATTATTTCATTTAAAACAATTATATTAAATAAAAATAAATTCAAAATATAAATAAAATTCTAACCAACTATATTATCTAATATACCATTTAAAATTTAAATTTATTTAAAATAAATTTTTATACTAAAAAATAAAGTTAAATATATTTAAATAAAAAATATTAATTAATTTATAAATATATCTCATTTAAATTAAATATTTGTAAAGAAATTTATTATTTTTTTTTGGTATAAACTAATTTTAAATTATCTTTCTAAATAAATACTATAATAAATTTGTTTGATTTTTGGTTATTATATTATAAAATTTATTTCATTTAAATTTTATTATTATTATATTAAATAAAAATAAATACACAATATAAATAAAATTATTATCTTATATAATATTTAAATTATAATTATAAAATTAATATTCATTTAAATTTTAAATGATGTATTAATAAAAATTAATATTAATATATCTATAATTTTTAATATTTATTTTATTATATTATATTTTAAATTTTATTTAAATATAAATTAAATTAATATATTTAAAAAATGTATTGAGAGAGGAGAGAAGAGAGGTAAGGGTATTTTTGACAATAAAAATTAAAAAACTGGTTTTTTCCTAATTTCATCAAACAAGGTTATTTGGGATAAAACCCGGATAAAACCCAAATAACTCAAAGATCAAACAAGGCCTTAATGATTCTGGTCCATATATAATATATTCAATTGTTTATTACTTGGGAACATCATGATATTTTACCAAACAATTAAATTATTATTTTTTTATGTTATCTTTTCAAATTATGAATCAAAATAATTATTCTAACATTATTCTCCATAATAATTTGAAACATTAAATATAATAATTCAAATTAAATTGTTTTCAAATAAATTAAATTATTTCAAATATTCCAACATCAAATTTAAAAAAAAAATGAAAAAGAAAAAAGTGATTTTATTTATAAATTAAATATTTATTATGGACAGCTTCGAGAACATTGAACAAAGGAGGACACGCAGAAAGAAATGACTCGGTGGCCTACCTAGGAAGGACACGTGGAGAAAACTGACCGAGATGCACGGGCAGCCCAATGGGCAGAGACAAGAGTGAGACAAGAACCTAGGAATGAGAGCCTTAATGGGCCGGCCATGTGTCAACATTTTGTTCATTTTTTTTGCATGCAGGAATTCTCTAGAAACTTTTGTTTGGGATCCCAACTTTTGTTGTCTTTCATTTTACAAGACCTTATTTATTTGAAAATGATTTAAAGAGAAAAAATAATAATGGTAATAAATGGTGGATGATTTTAAGGAGGTTATAATTTTTTTTATTAGAATAACTCAAAACCGAAGCCCTCAACTTTTAATTCATTCACTTACTATAACCGACGTTTTAAGTGAGAATCGCCTCGTAACTTTTAGTCTCTTAGTTATCGATGTTTTCCACCTTCGGTTCAAAATATAATAGTTATCCATTTTTATTATAAATTCGGTTGATCCAAAAATTGAGTTGTTATTGTTTTTTATAAATATTATTTTAGCAATAAATAACAAAAATATAGTTATTTTTTATAATTGAATTGGGATATTGTTACCTTGTAATTAAAAAATATAAAATATTTGATCTTAAAATTAGATAAAATAAAGCATTATATTAGGCGGGACTTAACATTGATCCTAACATTATAAAGATTATTGCATTAACTAAAAAAATAAATTGATTATTACAATAAATTAGTCAAATAAACATTGAATAATAATTGAAATTGTATTTTTTCAATTATTGAAGGAAGGGACTAGAAAATACTTACAACACTAGTTGAGTTATTTGAAAATAAGATATCTTTTTATAGTTAACATGACTATTAATTAGTCTTTATCTCTCATTATAAAGGTTTGATTTAACCATTTTCATTTATTTCTAATTTTCACACTAACTCAATTAACAAAATATAACATTTTCTTATAAAAAAATTCATTGAGAACTCTATTCCATAAATACATAACATTTAGAAAAAGATGAAGATTCAATCAAAGTTGAAGAACATAGAATATATGAGAAAGTACCATATATACCATAAAATTAGAAAATAAAATGTTATGCAATGAACTTTTAAACTTCCCAAATCCCAAGCCAATCCATTTTTACTCAAATTCATTTACCCAACCAATCAAAATTCAAGTTCCTCGATCTGATTGGTTGAAGAATACTGCAACAATTGTTTCTCAAACAGCTGATTATAGCCCATGCATCTTACCATATATATAATAATCAGAGGCCACCACCGCCATTACCAATCCATTAACACAGAGAGAGGGAGAGAGAGAGAGGGAGAATGAGATCGGAATTTGCAGCAGCAGCGTTGTTTTATGTGGGTTGTGAGGATTATCCCCGCCATGAAAACACCCATTTTCTTGAAGCTTGTTTTCTCTGCCATAAACCTCTGCTTCATAACTGTGACATCTTCATGTACAGGTAACTAATTGCTAATTTCATGAACTGGATGAGGATGATGATGATGAGTTATTTTGTTATTGTTTTTTACATGATCTGTTTGTTGATTATATATGGTGCAGAGGAAATAAGGCGTTTTGTAGTGAAGAGTGTAGGCAAGAACAGATAGATATGGATTATGAGGAGAAACATTACAGGAGGAGATTGAAGCTCTCTAATTCTTCATCTAAGAAGACTAAGATGAGTGCTCACCAGAGGCAAAAAAAATCTGATGATCTTGATGATGATGATGATGATGATCAGACGTCGGGCAACATATCAACTACCAGAAAGGACCAGCAGCTTACAAGTACTGGCACTGGCACACTTGTTGTGGCTTAGATCGATTTACTTAAATTAGATTTTCTCATACACCACCAAAGTAATGAATTTTATTTATTTTATTTTAAACCATGGTTGTGGAGATTTTGTTTGTTTGTTTGGATCGAGAGTTTGATTTCGAGGAGGAGGTTTATATATATGAAGGGAAAATCATTAATGAGGATGGATGATGCATGTATCTTCTATATATACAACCAACCAATTGGAGTTTTATCCAAAATTGTGATTACCTATTTTTAAATTGCAATTCATCTAGTGTATATCTCATTTGAGATTGGTATATAGACAAGCAGGAGGTTAGTCAGGCCACCACTGAGGATCCCTCGACTGACTCGACTGTTTGGTCACCAGTCGACTCGTGGGATCCCCTTATAAATGTTCCTTATCGAATAATTATATTCAGTTGGTAGATGCATGCCAACTATGTGAGAATCGGACAATCATATTCTTTTTTCTTCTTAAGAACACATTGGCTATGGTGTGGATTGTATGGTTAATGCCCAAGTCCAATACCACTTCCTTGGATGTTATCGAGCTGATCTTCTAGTGGATTATTTGAATGAGTTCTCTAATACATTTCAATTATGTTAATAGTACTATTTTCATTTTTCTTTCGTTAGAGCAAACTCCGGAACACTTTATCACTTTGTTGTCGCAAGTGTTTAATATGTCAAGTAAACAATGGTGTGGATGGCGGAGTAATTTAACAAAGTTCATCGACTAGTGTGATCCTGCATTGTTTGTGTTACACATTTTTTTTAGGTTGTAACTAGATCTTTATTTTGGCTAGACATTTTAGCCCACATGTTTTGTGTTACCGTATGTCTTTTTAGTATGTGTATTAGTACAAGTTTGAGTTATTATTAAAGATTGACCTAGTTAATATTATTAATGTATAGCGATGGAGTATATATGACTAAGTAATACTAAAAAACTTGGATGCAAATTTGTTTATTTTAGGTACAGTGGGAAAAGACTATTCGAACATGGAGCGTAGGTAGAACAGTACTCTCTCAAGATATATGGATTTACAACATTATTATAACAAGCGGTTTTTTTTCCTACCTTATTATTAGAAATATGGTGTTTCAATGTTCTGTAATAGCTATGCAATTTCTGTAAGGGTTTCATTTTATTACAAATTGGGGTGTTACAATTGAATGTTATTTATTTTCGTGTTGGTCGCTAATCTTATATATATAATTGAAAGTATTTGGTTTGTCAGGTCGAGAGTTGTGGTTAATTTGAATATATGTAAGAGTAAATAGATATTTTGGTCGGATTTTGGGTTGACCCGCTCATAAACTTAAAACGGTTAAAAATAAAATTAAAATTTTTATAGGTATGATTCGGAACTCGCATCATAACAAAAACAAGTATAACTTTTTAACCAACTATGCTAATAAAACTTTGTATTTTAAATTCAACACTAAATTTGATAAACGCGGTACGTTCTAACAATATATTTTTATCCGTGTGCATCGGACGGGGATCTTCCTAGTTGAAGATAATGATCATATTTTAAATAATAATAAAAAAACAAATATGCCGTTTTATAAAGTATTAAAAAGTTTGAGGGTATGTGTACATATTAGTATTATGAATATAAAACCTCAATCTTCCCTAAAAAAGAAAAAAAATCCTAAATCGCGACTTCTCTACCGACCCATACAAGTTCAAATTCTACTTTTTCTTCTTCATCTTCATCAACGATTAAGAGAAGCAAGAACTGAATCATCTCTATTCTAATCTGTGTTTTCCTTTGTGGAACGTACCTGAGGCGTGTGATCTGGTGGGTGCCGATAGAAGTCGCGTTGCCTTGTTGATCATATATCAGGTAAGATTTCATTCTATTTCCTGCTTAATTGCACTCTACTTCCAAGCCTCAAGTTTATTTATACAATATCTCTGATTTTCTAATGGTTTAAAGGTTATCTGTCCCTTATGCATATCACATGTTTGAGAAAATGCTATTTGACTAACCTGTGTTATTACTTGTTAAGAATGGTTTGTACACGTATCTTGAGAAAATTAATAAATGGGTTTTCATTCTTATACATATTTAGACAAAAAGTAATATAGTATGTAGGTTCTTATTAAATTATTAAAGCAGGTGAAACTCATTAGATTCCATGTATTTGAAATAAATTGCTTATGTAACTGTTATTTTTTTTGGAATTGATTTAGGGGAATAGCTGTTGTGGATACTATGAATAATTCTTCTGCAGGACCCTCTTCAAAAGCAAGAGTAGGGGCATCCCAACAATCAGAAACTTCCTTCAAACGCAAGCGGGGAGTTTTTCAGAAAGATTGTGTGTGGTTTAGTTTAGTTTAGTTTAGTTTCTTGACTGGATTTTATTTTGATGGAAAAATATTTACTCTTTATTCACCTCTTCTGTGATATGTAACAGTGCAGCATATGATGTATGGTTTTGGAGATGATGCCAATGTAAGTTTCTTCTTTAACTAACATTCCTTTTGTTGTGGATTTTGTTTACAGACAGTGTAATCAGTTTTTGTGCCTCTCTGATCCTAGTGTTCAGAAAACCATCTTTTTGTTTTCTGTTGTGAATTGTGATTCTATTTTCGTGTTTGTAAGATTGATTGGTGTTATTAAAAGGATTTGATGTATCTGTTTTAGGCTAGTAAGCAACTCCAATCATATCTAAGATGACTTAGGTTCTCAATTCTCATTAGGCAATAGGCACCGTTTCAATTTTATCTTATAGAAGGTTATTAGCAGTCTTAATGTTATCAACTAGTATTCATTTGAACTATGCATATTGGTGCAAATTTTGTATTCAAATGAGAACTAAGAACAAAATATATTAAGGTGGTAGGGGAAGGTCATTTCATCTTCTGCATATTGAAATGTGAGAAAATAGACGATATATAGACTTGGTTGTTTAAATCATGTTCAAAAAGTTGTGTTAACTTCTAGTTGGATCTGTTCTTTCTTTCAATTGCTCTATCAAGATATCTCCAGTTGGTATGGGTTAAGAATTGTTTCTTAAACTAGTATAAATTATTCTTTGATAGAAAGATAGATATGCATTTCTTTTCTAATGAAGCATGAAAATGTCACATCATCTCTAATTAGTTGTATATGCATTTTGCCTCCAGCCGCTTCCAGAAACTGTAGCATTGCTTGAAGACATTGTTGTGGAGTATGTCACTGATATGGTACATCATGAATTTGATTCTTCATCTTTTGTCTCCTTAATTTCTTTACTTTCCCTGGATTAATTGGTATATCTCACTTGTTCAATTTTGAATTATATGCAGGTGCATAAAGCTCAAGACACTGCTACTAAAAGAGGAAAACTTCTCACAGAAGATTTTCTGTTTTTAATCCGAAAGGTATTTCTCTTCTTTTTCTTTTCATCTTTGAAGAACTTGCTTCTTTTGCTAGTAGAGTATGCATTAGAATATCTACTTTTGAGGAAACTTGACCATATTTTTTTTTTCTATTTCATCTATAAGCCAGTAGGAGTTGGAAATTTTTTAAACAAGATGCTGAATAACATTGTTCTTTAATTTGTTGATGATAATTTAGATGTAAAATTTGACATTTACCCTTCATCTTGTTTAGGGTTCTACATTATGGGCATAGATTCTCTGATGACAAACTATCACATGATTATTACTTTGACCTTATTACAGGATATGCCAAAATTGAACCGATGTACTGAACTCTTGACTATGAACGAAGAGCTGAAGCAAGCGAGGAAAGCCTTTGAGGTTGACGAAGATAAACTGGCAACTGTTGAGTAGTTGTTATACTTTCAAAAAACATCCATTGATGCTCTTGTATTTTCTTTACAACTCAGAATTAGTTTCCAAAATAACTGCATGCTTTCTTATGTATTTTCTTTATGAGTCGATGATTGATACTCTACATTAATGCTAAAAGGAAAGGGTTTGATAATCTGATTGTATGGTTTTGGTGTCCAACAATAATGAGTTAGTTTGATTTCAGCTTTGCAATAGCGATTTCAGCCAAATAGAACAAGGCCAATGTCTCTTTTTTCTTTTAATTTGATTTGATGAGTAGTTTTTTTAAAGTAAATAAGCTGTTGGACCAGGTTTTCCCATCAATACATCAACTGGAAACTGTATTACATATAATATTTCCTTTACAGGGGAACTGAACTGAGGAACACCTCAAAATCAAAAAGGAAAAAAGCACATTCCTCTCATCAGATGTAAGTAAAACTACTACACCTATTATACCATCGTCCATCCAAAGTTAGTTTCCGAACTTTCTTTGCCCTCATCAGTCAGCTTGGCACGTAAATGGCATGTCGATTATTCATTTTGTTATCGTTCATCATATTGAATTTGAGTCTGCACTGCCTTGACTGCAGCTACTCTAGCTGCAGTTGCAGCTCTATTAGCAGCTGCAACTGCCTTGTTCACTCTTTCATCTACCTTACCAACATCATATGCTTTTTCAGCTGCTCGTCTTGCTTCCTGTCATAATAATACATCATGTAAATAAATCGATTCATTCATTCATTCATGGGTTTTTAATGCTAGAAAGTCCAAAATGTAGCACCTGAACTGCATTGAGTACTTTGGAATGATTAACTGCAACAGAAGAGACAGAGAATGTCTGTGTACTTGGGATATCTAGGATTCCATTGTTCCAATGACCTGATTGAGTCTCCCCACTTCTAAACGAATACATCCCAAGCCCTTGTCTGCCGCTCTCATGCCACGATCCTTCATACCTATGCCCATTTCCAAATCGATAAACTCCAAAACCGTGCATTTTATCCCCAAAATACTCCCCAGCATAAACATCTCCATTTCTACAATGAACAAGTGAAATGAACATTGAGTAGACATTTCATAGAAATAGGTAATATGCATTGATTTTCTTACCTGAAATGGTAGTGGCCGAGTCCATGCTTGACTCCAAATTTGAATTCGCCCACATACCTACTTCCATCTTCACATGTATGAACCCCACAACCATGGCTTTGTCCATTTGACCACTCTCCAGCATAAACATCACCTGTGTAGAATCTATACACACCAAATCCATTCCTAAGCCCTTGTCTGTATTGACCGCGATATCTGCTTCCTCTCGCCCACGTCTCAACTCCATAACCATCGTACTTATTATCAACCCAATCCCCTTCATACCTTCCACTCATGTAATAGTAATACACCCCGCTGCCTGAACTCTTCCCTTTATGGAATTCTCCTTCATACACATCCCCATTGGTGTAAACCTGAACCCAGCAACCAGAATTCAACAGCTTTTCAGACTTTGAAGGTTTTGACCCAATGGACCAAATCACGGGTAGGGTCGGTCTGGACATTTTGGTTGAAGAAGACAGCTTTCTGGGGAGGGAGCGGGAGAGAAATAGACGGATTGATGGGAGGCGAGGTATGGCTAGGTTGAGGGAGAATAGAAGGGCGGATGAGAAAGCAAAAGCGGAAATGAAATCGAGGAAAAATGAATGGCTTGGATGAGAAACCAGGAAGTAGAAGAAAGGGAGAGCTAAGAGTAGGATGAGACGGAGATGGGAACGGAGGCGACGGAGGTGTTGGAGGCGTCTGAGAAAGCGGAAGGCGGCTGATTTTGTAGCGGCCGAGGGTTTGGGAAACTTGAAGGAATAATGATTCTTCATGGGTATGTTTGTTTTGGTTGAGAATGGGTATTGATGTAAGGATTTAGGGAGGGTGGGTGATTTTGAGAGGGAATTGGAAGAAGAAGATGAAGAATTTATGTGGGTTGCTGCGAAAGGTCTCTTATGAGGGGTGGTTTTCTGCGATAGCGGAGAAGACGATGATGATGGAATTGGGTCGTTTGTTGTTGTTGTTGTTTGGTCGACGAGAATATGCAATTCTCCATTATTAGATGTAGGAGGAGGAGGAGGAGAAGAAGAAGAATTGATGGGGGGCGGCGGCGGAGGAGGGGTGATGAAATCGAAGGAATTGAAACCCACCTGGAAATTGTTTTGATGAGGATGTTTCTGATGATGATGGATGATTGAAGATGGGAATAGTAAAGGTGGTGTTGGGTTGAAATCGGAAGAGACGCCGCTGCTTTCTTTTCCGATCTGAACTTCGGATTTTTTCTGATGCATTAAAGTCAATCTTCTTCTTCTTCTTCTTCCTCGTCTGTCTGTCTGTCTGTCTGAAGAATTTCTCCTGAAAACGAAAATGGTGGTTTGGTTTGAGATTTGAGAATTGAGAGAATTAGAGAGATCAATTTGAATGAAAGAGAAGAGGAAGACCTACAAACTGGATTGAAGAACTTAACGACCAAATGCCCCCCCGCTCCTTCCTTCCATCTAGGTCTGTTTGTTTTGGTTTTCAAATATGTTTTTTACTTCTAAATTAAGATTAATTAATTACTTTTAGATAATAAAAAAAAGTATATTATTTGGTCAATGTAATATTAAATATCATTGTTATATTGTTGTTATATAAGGACTAAGTTTTATATAATATGATTTAAATTGGAAAAGATCTGCATCATCAAACAAGGGATATCATACAAGAAAAAGTCTTGATTCTAGTATTATTGTCTTAATTTATTTGGCTAAAACTAGGGCATCTTTTTTCTTTTTCATATGAAGTTGGATTTTAAAAAGAATAACTCAAAATTCGAATTTAATTTTCTAGGAAACTTCTTTTTGCTTGATGCATACGTTTGAAATTCATTTTCTTTGTCTAATATTGGACTAATTCAACTTGATGTACTGAACTAAAAGGCAAGTATTTATCTTTTCTATTCCATTAATTCAGCACCACTAACATAATTCTTTTTTACTTTGTTTATTTAGCTATTGTGCAATAACCCAAAATATTACATTTTGACTACAATTTAGATGTTGTTAGCACTAGTAAAAATGGAATCATGAGGTAATCTCTTCAATAAAATTCTTTTTATTTAGAACTAATTTAGTGAGTTACATACGGAAAGATTACAATATAATTGACTAATTATAATTAAACGATATCAATTATGTTGAAGAGGAAGACAATTTGTATTTGTATCGACCAAACTTAGTACTTTTGAAATGAGTTTGGTATGGCAACTCCGAGAATTTGGATAAGATTCAAGAAAGTCGAGTCCATTTTAGAATCCATATACAAATTATTCACAGATTTTGTTTACTCCAAACTTCAATTATGACTTTTGATTTCTTAGAACGATTTTTGCTGTTTAAGGTATCTTAGTGGGTTAAATCTTCTATTATAAGCTAGCGACAATAAAATGTGGATATTAATTCTAAATTCTTTGGTTCAAGCCGTCAGACAGTAAATTTTGCGCGTTTGCGATTTATATATTTAATCCGTTTTTTCATTTTTTTTTATCTTAGTGAATTAAATTTAAATGTTTTTAACCTATGACAAAATGATAAACAAATTTGAATAAAGTAATATATTATTATTGTTAGTATTTTTCTTTATCTTACTCAATTTTAATTTTGAATCATTTTTTAAATTTATCTTAGTGACGAAGATTCAAAGAAATAATGACCTTGAAAAAAATAAAACTATGTCTTCTATTAATATGTTATGATTCTCACATTTATAAAGTTTTTAATGAGAATTGATTTTTACTATCTTAAGCAAGATTTTTTATACTGAAATTGTCCTAGTAAGTTATATCTATTATTATTTTCATATTAAAAAATAAAATTTTAAGTTTAAGTTTCATAATAGGTACTTGTATATTCAGTGGATATCTGATGGTCGGAATCAAGAATAAAAATGTAAAAAGTTACTCAATTAGATTCGAAAACGTATGAAATCCAAATTCGATACCTAATTATATTAATATTAATATATATATATATATATATATATTATATATATTTAAAGATTTGACTTTTCAAATTTTAATTATTATAATAAATACATTCTCGTCAATATATTTACTGCCCAACATTTTTCAACATTTATTCTTTCAAATTTTTTTCATATTTATTTTCTCTAGTTTTTTTTCATTTATAATAACAATTATTGTATTATATTTTTCAACCATTACAACATAAATAAACATAAATAAGAGTAAGTATTGTTTTATTTTTTATTTTTTATTTTTTATACTATTAATTTTAAAATTATATTTCTTATTTTTTTCAACATCTAAAATCTTATAAATATTTAATTAGGTAATGAGTTACCTGTCGTGAATCAGGTATCTGACAAATCGGGGATGAGGATGCAAATAAAGACACTCGTCGAATTTGGTCGGGGACAGATAGTAAAATGAAAATTGAGTTCGATGATGATGAGTATTTCACTACGATAATTAGTGTACCCGTTGTTATCCATAGGTTCAATATGTCTTTTAATATATTATATTTTTATTATTTCACCTTTAAGTTTAAAGTAGGTTTTGATGACCAAAAGAAGACGGATTCGATTCTATCTAGAAGAGTTTTGAGTTTAAGCGGATTTAAATTTAAGCGGGAATGGCTATGGAGTTGTCTAATAATAACAATAATTTATTTATCAAAATTACAGGTAAATGAAAACATAAATTATTTGTGCAATCCTACTGTTTAACTTTTCTTATTTTATAATTTGTGCACGAAATACTTTAACAAAATTAAACTGACATTTTCTTTTCTTTTTTTATATTTTATTTTTAATTTATTTTTCTGAACCTTTTCATTTATTTAAAAGAGTCCCTTAACTTAACCTTAAGTTAAATTTGACCCAAAACTTCCATCTAAAATAAAATTGACCTCATAATATTATTTTAAATTAATTTTGGTCTTCAACTTATTTTTCTTCAATATAATTAAATTTATTATTATAATATTTACTATAAAAATATATAACTAAAATAGATTAGTTAAGTATTTAACAAGCAATGTAGCATTAACATAAAAATAGCTTAATAAATAAAATAATGCATAAATATATTTAATTAATGTATAATTATAAACTTTTTTGTAAAAAAAATGGATTAAAACTATATTCTTCACATAAAAAAAACATATCTTTTTTATATTATCTACCAATTAGGAGATTAGGTTGGTGATTACTGATTAGATGAAGCTTGATAAAAAAAAGTATAGATTAATTAGTAATTCATTAATATTTATATTAAATTAAGATACGTAACTTAAAAATTATAATGACCAAGAAGTGATGTTTTTTTATTTATTCTACATAGTTTCAAGAATAAATGTTTTTATTTCGGTGTGATGCACACACGGATAAAAATATATTGTTACAACGTTTCACATTTATCAAATTTGATATTGAATTTAAAATTTAAAGTGTTATTAGCCTAGTTGGTTATAGAGTTGTACTTGTTTTGTAACCCAAAATCCGACCCAAATATACATTTACTCTCACATATATATATCCAAATTAACAACAACTCTCGATCCGGCAATCCGGACACTTTCAAAATTAAGAATTATTATATATTATATACATATAGATTTGTCAATGGTATAAATTGTAAGAAAGTATTAAGACCTATAAATGATATGTTATTAGTTTTGGTTGAAATATAAAATATGTATAAATTATATAAATTTTATTATTTTGTGTTTTGGTTGGTAATATGAAAAAGTAAGAAAAAATATAAAAAATTATTTTATCCATATATTTATATAAATTATTTTTAATTATTATATTAATATTTATCTTATAAATAGTTTTAATTATATTTAAATTAATAAATATAATATTTTATTATTATATAAATTTATTTGTAAAATAAATAATACTGTTATGATTTATATTATTTTATATATAATTTCTTATAATTTAACTTATATAGTTATATAAATAAAATTTATATATTAATTAATATTTAATAATTATATTTAAAAAATATATATCATTATAAATATTTGTATTTTTTAAAAAATATTAATTTTATAAATTAATTTTATATATGACTAATTATAAATACAATTTTATTTTATAAATTAATTTTAAATATGGCTATTATTTTTTAATTAACATTATTAGTTTTTTAAAATAATTACTATATTTAACTATATATAAAATTTTCAAATTTAAATTTTTTACACTTGAAAAATATAAGTTTTTATTTACAGAGATAATAAAATATATAGAATTAAATAATCAAATAAAAATAAATAATTAAGTATTTATTATTATTATTTAAATTAGAAAATTAAACATGGTTAAATATAAATAAGTATTTAATTATAATTTTATATTATAATTATTATATTTTAAATATAATAGAAAAAAATTATAAAAGTAAAAAATAAAAGGAAAATATTAAAGTTTATACATACTTGTAACTAATAAAATTAGTTATTATATTATAACTTTTGAAGGTATAAATTATACCTAATTAATCATGTAGATATAAATAATAATCAACTAAACAATAATTCTAAATTACTTTGATATAATTATTCTATATCTACATTCTTATACCTAATATAGTCTCAACTGTTACATAATTAAAAAATATATATATATATATAATAAATCAATGAAGTATCGTCCATAGGGTGAATATGACAAAAACATAGCCTCAACTGTTACATATTAAAAAAAAATATCTAATAAATCAATGAAGTATCTTCCTAGGGTGAATATGGGGCGAAATCAATGAAGTATTGTCCATAAGGTGAATATGTGGGCGATTTGAGGATAATAATGTATTTATTATAGAATATTTTATTATCATTCCCGTTTATTCGATTTTGAGAAATTCCTTTGTACACCATTTATATCATGTTCTAAAAAATGAATAAATTTTTATATAATTATATTTTATAAACGATTTTTTAAATATAATATATATAATAATATATTAAATTTTTTATATTATTATAAAGAAATAAATTTAAAATTCTTATGAAATATAATAAAAATATAAATATATGAGTAATTTCATATAATTTATTGTATTTTTAGTGTTCGAGATATAATTGAGTAAAATCGGGACAAAAATACAAATATCATACCCGCTTCATTCTCAATCGAAAAAAACCAATCCAAACAAAACAATTTGATTCACCACAAAACGTTTCAAATTTTCATCTTTATTCATTCGTCCTAATTCTCTCCCTAATTAAAATATATATTTATAATGTGGTTGACTTTTCTTTAAATAATTAATGGATTTGAAGAATATATAATATTTATCTTACAACCAATAAGATTCATGTTTATTATAAGCTGGGCCAGATCTATTCAAGGGATCAAATGTGATTCAGTCATATTGGGTTTTTTTTAGGGTTGATATTGCACTCTGATTTTATTTTTATTTTTATTCACTATTTATTTTAACGAAAAATTAAAAGATAAAACTTATATTCGTTTACCCATTTTATTCATAATTTATTTTTTCTAACCTCATTTTAAAAATATTTCAGACTCATCCACTATAGTCCCTGAATGTTCAAGATTATAAGTTTAAATAAATTGAATAATTTTTTACTGAAGAACTCTTACCTAAAAAAAAATATGAGAAAAAATGTGCTTTGATAAAGCATATCATCAATTTGTACAATTGAACAAACAATAAAAATCAATGGTTCTTAGATGTGAGTGACATAATAATAAATGAACTAAATATGATTTATGTTGGTGTTCCTTGCCATTGCGGGCGGGTTTTAAATTCCGGGTAAACGGGTTAGGGTTTTCTTTTAGAAAACGGGTTAGAGTATAAATACATTTCTTGGGTATTTTTCTCATAACAGAGCAAATAGAGAGAGAGTGAATTACAGATCTAGGGTTTTCTAGTTTCCTTCTTCTTCTTGTTCTTTGGCTGATCCAGAGTGAGAGATTAGGGGAGCTTTTGATTGTGGAGTAGTCCAATCATTCCTAGTGTAATCACTTCTTTCATTTGAGAGCATGGCATGTAAGTTTCTACTATTGACATTTGTTTGATTTAGTGAAACTTATCCCTCCCGTGGACGTAGGTCGATTTTGACCGAACCACGTATATTGTGTTGTCGTTTATTGCTTTGTGCTATTTCAGTTCTTGGTAATCTGTTTATCGTCATAGACGATTTGGAATCTGATTTGCTACAGGTTTTGATTTCTAAGAAGATCCATAGTTTTGCTGTTGCAAAACCCAACAGTGGTATCAGAGCAATATTAATTGGTTATCTGTTTTAACATTGGAGCAGGGCTGGCATAGTGCTTTGCTGGTTATTTGGCGAAATTCATAGAAGAGATCAATTGGTTTCTCTGCTGGTGTTTTTGTCAGTTGTTAAGGCAGTAATAATGGGGAAATCTAGACCTGATATGGTGAGTCTGAATGGTACAAACTACAGGCAATGGAAACTGATGATCAGTGATCTGTTAGTTTCAGATGATTCGAATGAAGTAATTGAAAATGAGGGTGTTAGACCTAAGACTACAAAAGAGGCTGATTGGAAAAAGATAGATAGAAAGGCCTGCATCTTTATTCGTTCCTGGGTTGGTGTAAATGTTGTGCACCATGTTGAGAATGAGACTACAGCGTATGGTGTGTGGAGCAAACTTGAAGCTCTCTATGCTGGGAGGTCAGCAGGGAATAAAGCAGCACTGGTACGAAGGCTGGTGAATCTGAAGTACATTGATAATAAATCAATTGCTGAGCACTTGAATGAATTTCAAAATATTTTGAATCAGCTGAGTAGTATGAAGATAAACTTTGATGATGAGGTGCAAGCACTTTTAGTCCTTGGATCTTTGCCTGCAAGTTGGGAGACACTTATTATCACTCTCAGCAACTCAGCACCAAATGGTAAAGTCAACATGGCATTTGTCACTAGTTCCTTACTTGATGAGGAGAATCGAAAGGGGGATAAACCCTCTAAGTCTGATATGTTGGTGGCTGATAGAGGAAGATCAAAAGATAATAGAAGTGGTTCGAGCAGGGGAAAGTCTAGAAGCAAGTCTAGAGCTCCAAAGAAGGATGGTGCTTGCCATTACTGTGGCAAAATGGGTCACTGGAAAAATGAGTGCTGGAAATTTAAAAATGATAAAGCTAAGGGTACAGTGAAGCCCATAGAAAAGAAAGAACAGAGTGCAGATACATCTGCTTATGCTTCAGATAGTGAACTGACATATGCTTCTAACTGTCAAGACTCCTGTCTTAGCACATCTTCAAATGAAACAGCATGGATTGTTGACACAGGTGCTTCACTCCATATTACTCCACACAAAGGTTACTTCCAGTCTTACAAAGCTGGTGATTATGGTGAGGTTCGCATGGGTAATAGTGGTGTGTCCAAGATAGTTGGTCTTGGTGATGTTAGAATCGAGACAAACATGGGTTGTTTCCTGACATTGAGAGATGTAAGACACGTTCCTGATTTAAGAATGAATTTGATTTCAGCAGGTATGCTTGATGATGGAGGCTACCATAATGTTTTCAGTGGTGGAGCATGGAAGTTAAGCAAGGGTTCATTAGTTGTTGCACGGGGTAAGAAATGTTGTTCCTTATACAAGACAAATTTGAAAATTGTCTATGATGCAGCATATTCTGTTTTGATGGAATCATCCTCTGAGTTGTGGCACAAGAGATTATGTCACATTAGTGAAAAGGGGCTGAATGTTTTGATCAAGAGGAATGAGCTGCTGAATCTCAAGGATGCTCATCTTGAAAATTGTGAGCATTGCTTGAAGGGTAAGCAGAACAGAGTCTCCTTCAGTAAGTCAAAAGTGGAACTGAAGAAGAATGTTCTTGAACTGGTCCATACAGATGTTTGTGGTCCTATGAAGATTAAATCCATAGGTGGTGCTTCCTATTTTGTAACCTTTATAGACGATGCATCTAGGAAGGTTTGGGCTTATGCTATAAAGTCCAAGGATGAGGTTGCAACAAGGTTTGAGGTCTTTCACAAGCTGGTTGAAAGAGAGACAGGAAGAAAACTGATGAGGGTGCGGTCAGATAATGGGGGAGAGTACATAGGCTCATTTGATGATTATTGCAAAGAGCAGGGTATTCGACATGAACAGACTGTGCCCAAGACTCCACAACAAAATGGTGTGGCAGAGAGGATGAACAGAACAATGTTGGAACGGATGAGGAGTATGCTCTCCCATGCCAGGTTGGCTAAGCATTTCTGGGCTGAAGCCATGAGCACTGCAGTGTATGTGATCAACCGTTCTCCCTCCAAGCCATTGAATAATAAGTGTGCAGAAAGCGTCTGGTCAGGTAAAGATGTTAATTATGACTATTTACGTGTTTTTGGTTGCAGAGCTTTTGTGCATGTTCCAAAAGATGAGAGGTCTAAGCTAGATGCAAAAATCAGACAATGCATATTGTTAGATAAATTCATACCGGTTCAAATAAACCTAACTTAAACAAACTTCCTATGCAGGAACAAGGAACCGGACCGGATAAACAATAAGAAAACCAACTGAAGAAACCGAACAGGTCAAGCTAGCAAACCGATCAAGAATATTCGGTACGCGACCGCACAGAGGAAGGATCGGCCAAAGCCTAAAAGCCAGATCCATCAAATAGCCGATCAACCCTCAAGACAAACATAACCGGAATAAGCCCGGTCACTTCACTATCAAAAGATATTCGGCCAAGTCAAGTGGCCAACCCAGGCCAAGTCAAGAGGCCGACGAGTACAAGAAGACACTTCGGGTATCTGTTGAGAATGATACCAAAGGAACAGACTGAATACTTCCATATCCATGCAAGTCTGAGGAAAGACTGTAGACTGCAGAAAACAGTACTACCGGATCCTTCTACTTCGGGATAAGCCAGAAAGGAAATCTTCAAAGTACAGACAACTGTCCAAGCAGACAGTGTCTACATTGAGTAAAAGACAAACCCAGCAGGTTTGCTTTAACAGACCGGCAGGTCTGAAACAGGATGCCAGGTCTGAGATTGACCGTCAGGTCTGAGGAGAAGACCGGCAGGTCTGAGACACTGAATCACTGCACCGCTGACCAGCCAATCAGATTCAAGGAAGTGAAATATGACCGTTGGCATATTTCACCTATAAAAGGAGGCAGTTGAAGAAGAGTAAATGCAGTCACCAAAAGTTATCAAGCGAGACATTAAGTGAGACAAGTAAAGCGATTGAAAGCATTTACTACAAGTGATAACAGTGTGGTATTCTAAGAAAGCCTAAGTGCTAAATTCTAAGTGTGTGTTACAATTTCGGTGTAAATTGTAAGAGTGTTATCGAGCAGGAAATAAGTCTCGATCGGATTGTATTTGTATTCCTTAGTGAATATCCTTCTCGCGGCTTCGAGAGGAAGGGGTGACGTAGGAGTTTTATCTCCGAACATCCATAAAATCTGTTGTGTCATTTACTTTCTGTTGGCTTCATTACATAACCGACTAACCTAACTACACCGCTCCAAACCGACTAAACCATACCGAGTATCCAGATTGCCGAAACCGACCCACCATTCCTCAAATCTCCATCATCCGAAACCGACTCCGCCTATCATACACGTGTACCGCTTCAACTTGAAAGCAAACCTCTTCCGCGCTTGAACCTAGTTCAAGGGTTTGTGACAGGTTGTGCAGTATTGAAACCCCGGTGTTAATCTCTAACCGGATTAACCACCACCCTACGAGTGAGAACCGCTAACCGGTCAAACCCCCGGTTCACCAGCGGCGACCTAGATCCTAACACATATTTTTGGGGTATGGTGATGAAAAGTGGGGATACAGGTGTTATGACCCAGTCGATAAGAAGGTTTTGAGAAGCCGAGATGTGGTATTCCTTGAAGATCAGACTATTGAGAATTTTGAAGATGGTGAAAAGCTTGATGCATACATACGTGACCTTTCTGGTCTTGAGTTGTCTCATGATGTTGAGGAGACAAAGCCACATGTAGCTTCAGACTCAGATAGTGATGATGATGTTCCTCGGGGTCAAGCTGTAGGCCATGGAAATGATACTAATACTGAAATTGATCTTGGTGATAATGTTGAGGTTGATTTTGAAGTTCAACAAGAAGATGGAAATCAACAGAATCAACAAACAGAGGTACTTCGGAGGTCTACTAGGGAGAAAAGATCAAGTTCTAAGTATCCTGCTACAGAGTATGTTCTTCTAACAGATTGTGGGGAGCCTATATGCTATAAGGAGGCTCTTGAGGATGCTCATAAGAAAGAATGGCTAGCTGCCATGGATGAAGAGATGAAGTCATTGCTGAAAAATGGCACATATGATCTAGTTGAAAGACCAAAGAACAGAAAAATATTACAAAATAAATGGGTGTACAAGATCAAGCAAGAAGGTGATGATAGCAAGACAAGATACAAGGCTAGGTTGGTTGTCAAAGGTTTTGGCCAGAGGCATGGAATCGATTATGATGAGATTTTCTCACCGGTAGTGAAGATGACTTCTATCCGGGTGGTGTTAAGTCTAGCTGCTTGTATGGATCTTGAGGTTGAACAACTTGATGTCAAGACTGCATTTCTCCATGGTGATTTGGATGAAGATGTTTATATGGAGCAACCTGAAGGTTATAATAAGAAAGGTGAGGAAAGCAAGGTGTGCAAACTTGTCAAAAGTCTGTACGGTTTGAAGCAAGCACCAAGGCAGTGGTATCTTAAGTTTGAGTCGTTCATGACCCATGGGTACATGAAGACGTCTATAGATCACTGTGTCTTTGTGCAAAAGTTTGCTTCTAATGATTTTATTATACTTCTCCTATATGTTGATGACATGCTGATTGTTGGGAGAGACAAGCTCAAGATTGCCAAGTTGAAAAAGGATTTGGCTAAGTCTTTTGAGATGAAAGACTTGGGTCAAGCAAGACAAATTTTTGGAATGCAGGTCATTCGTGATCGGGTGAAGAAAAGGCTATGGTTATCTCAAGAGAGATATATTGAGAAGATTCTAAAACGATTCTGTATGGACAAGGCAAAGCCAGTTGCTTATCCATTGGCTACACACTTGAAAATAAATAAGACAATGTCTCCCAAGGATGAAGAGGAAAGACAAGAAATGTGCAGTGTTCCATATGCTTCAGCAATAGGCAGTCTGATGTATGCAATGGTCTGTACAAGACCGGATATAGCTCATGCGGTTGGAGTACTTAGTCGTTTTCTTTCAAATTCTGGTAAGACACACTGGGAAGCAGTTAAGTGGCTAATGAGATATCTTCGAGGGACCTCCAAATACGCTTTGTGTTATGGTAGTGGAAAGTCACATGTTGAAGGGTTTTCTGATTCAGATATGAGTGGTGATATTGACACAATGAGATCAACTTCAGGGTATTTGTTTACTTTTGGAGGAGGAGCTGTATCATGGCAGTCTCGTCTACAGAAATGTGTTGCTTTGTCTACTACAGAAGCTGAATATATTGCCATTATTGAATGTTGTAAAGAAATGAGATGGATGAAAGAATTGTTGAAAGAAATTGGCATTGCACAAGACAGGTTTGTGGTGTTTAGTGACTCACGGAGTGCTATACATGTGAGCAAGAATCCAAGTTTCCATTCACGTTCAAAACACATCCAAAGAAGGTACCATTGGATCCGTGAAGTGCTCGAGAAGAAGGAGTTATACTTGGAGAAAGTGCATACATATGAGAACGGGTCAGATATGATGACAAAGGGCTTGCCAAAAGGAAAGCATGAGATATGTTGTGCCAAAGCCGGAATGGTTCTGGCAGAAGCGTCACGATGATGAATGTTTATAGCAACATTCTCCCATGGCTCGGAAGGGGGAGAATTGTTGGTGTTCCTTGCCATTGTGGGCGGGTTTTAAATTCCGGGTAAACGGGTCAGGGTTTTCTTTTAGAAAACGGGTTAGAGTATAAATACATTTTTTGGGTATTTTTCTCATAACAGAGCAAATAGAGAGAGAGTGAATTATAGATCTAGGGTTTCTGGTTTCCTTCTTCTTCTTGTTCTTTGGCTGATCCAGAGTGAGAGATTGGGGGAGCTTTTGATTGTGGAGTAGTCCAATCATTCCTAGTGTAATCACTTCTTTCATTTGAGAGCATGGCATGTAAGTTTCTACTATTGACATTTGTTTGATTTAGTGAAACTTATCCCTCCCGTGGACGTAGGTCGATTTTGACCGAACCACGTATATTGTGTTGTCGTTTATTGCTTTGTGCTATTTCAGTTCTTGGTAATCTGTTTATCGTCATAGACGATTTGGAATCTGATTTGCTACAGGTTTTGATTTCTAAGAAGATCCATAGTTTTGCTGTTGCAAAACCCAACAATTTAGTCTGCTAAGAAAAAATAAACTTTACCCTGTTTAAATCGCACTTTAATTGTATTCTTGGTCTGCTAAGAAAAAAATAAAATTTACTCTATTTAAATTGCTTGCATCCTAAAGTAAGATTATTGAAGATGAACACTCATATTATGAAGCAATTAAACAATGTCAGTTTTTGTCAAAGATCTTCAGAGATAATTGTTTTCTTCTTACTTTTTCATAAAATTAGTGTGTTGCCAAAAAAAATGCAAAATTTAGTTGTATATATATTTTGGTCATGATAACAATTGACCTCAAAACCTCTAGAGTAATGTAGTTTTTTTATGTCATTTTTATAAGGTCGGATTAAGAATATTGACAAGTCAAGTGATCACTATGAAGAAATTCTCAAACCAATTAGTTTGATGTGCTTATTTGATAATATTTATTTAAGATAAGAATTTGATTTAAGTAAACACTACAATAATGATATAGAGATATTAAAAACATAAAATAAAAAATAGAGACGTTTAGTTGTTTATTAAATTAATATAAAAAGTTGTAAAACAATATATATTTATTAAAAAAATTGAAATAATATATATATATATATATTTAACTAAAATTTTAATAAATTATATTAAAAATTAAATAGTTAAGTTGTTTTGAACTTTTAATTAGTAATAATTATTTACTTTACAAAATTGTTCTGTGGCCTAATGACTTATAAATTATCACAGCATAATAAAATGTTATAATAATTAAAAGATTAATAGAATAAACTTACGCTTTAATAGTGTTTAGACGTCAATATATTTTAATTATATATTTCTAAATATAATTGAGCAATTTATGGGCGAGGGCGAGGGCGAGGGTATTTCTAAAATATAATAGCAAGCACTGAAATTATTTCTCAATGTCAAATCATTATTAAATAATTAATTGAATATTATATTAATTAAAATAAAGTATTTTTTTTAAAAAGTAAATATTAAATTTATTTTATCTCAAATTAATTTAAGGATTAAAGAAATTTAAAAAATAATAATTTAAGTTAAATGTTTTATCCATTTTATTTCAAATTAATTATAAACCCCAAAAGATACCGAATAAAATAAAATAGACAAAATAAATAATATATCTAATAAAAATATTTTGTAAGTTGAAAATGAAGTTAAAATGAGTTGAAAAATATCAATTTCAAACAAGCTCAAAGGTTGAGAAAGGATGGTAATCTGATGCTCTTGAAATTAAGAGAAATTAGTGCAACATAGTAAGGGTGAAAGCGTTTCGGTTCGGTCGGTTTTTTCATCAAAAATTCATCCCAACCGTGTCGATTTTTTAAAATCTTTATCTGTCAGTTGACGGATAAATATCGGTTCGGTTTGATCGGTTCGGTTTGATCTGTTTAATCGTTGAAAAAATATAAAATATATAATATATTAAAATAGAAAATAAATAAAATAATAAATTTATAATATAATAAATTAATTCAATAAAAAAATTGATTCAAAAAATATTTTTATGAATAAAAATTTAATAAATTAGGTAATAAATTAATTATTTAACTTAAAAAAAATATATTAGAATATCAAAATGAGTTTTAAAAATAAAATAAAAATATAAAATATATAAAATAATAAAGATGTGTCTATAAGATTGAAATCTTTAACCAAAAATAAAGAATATCTTTATCTTTACCATTAGACTAGAAATACAAATATTAAAAAATATTTAAACACGTATATATATGGTCGGTCGGTTTATACGTCGGTTTATTATTATTTAAACCGCAAATAAAACCGGTCATGGTCGGTACAAAAAATTATAAACCGATCAAAACTCGATTCGGTCGGTTTATAATTATTTCGGTCGTTTTTTTACGCTTCGGTTCGGTTTTTTCTGGTTTTCTTACACCCATACAACATACCACACATTCATCGGATGAACGCTGAAATCTCATTCAACGCACACCAGTTAGTTGCGTCGCCCGCTGTAACCTAATGAAGGCGCTTCCGCGCAGCAGCGAATCAATTAATGCGCGCCTCAACGTCGTTAGCCCAAACACTAGCGGAATGCCAACGCAGACGAAACACCGATGGAAAGCCCAAGCGTCCACGTTTTGGCCAAAAACAACGTCGTTTTAAGACTCCCTCGGCGCTCAAACGCGGAAGAAGCAAACAACGCAGTTTTTGACCCTAGATTGTCATCTTCTTCGCGACGAAACTTGATCAACATCGGACACAATATTTGATTTTTCAAAGATGGAACTCGATCAATACTCCACTAAATGACTTGTTTCAAAAGCTGAAATGATCACCATAACTTGGTGATTATTTCAACTACGATCATAGGCTCAATCATCACATGAACAAGCAAGTTGGATGAAGAATAGACAAAAATCATTATTGGCGTTTTGTTTGAAATTCGATTCACTTAATCGATCAACCAACCTTGGCTGACTATAAATAGTTTCCCTCAACCAAAACGAAACTAATTATCAAAATCATAAACCCTCAATCCACTTCACACAAAATTCGCCTCATTAAAATTTTCAATGATTTAGATAAAAGAATTCAGGAGTGTTCCCAACTCACTATAAACTTGTATTAATGTTATAATTCAATTCAAATTGAAATTGAAATTTTACATTTTAATTATACCAATTTTTAATAATGTTTGTTAACTTTTTTATCGGGAAATAATCTCATTTGCAAGTTTCTATCGAAACCAATTTGAATAAATCAATCCAAATCAAAAGTACTCAAAATTGATTTTGAATATTTTCAAAATCGGGTTTATGTTCTTGAGTTATAACTCAAGAACATTGACCAAAAACCTTCCTAACACATTTTTAAGAGTGTTAGGAGTACATTCAGATCAATTTCAAGCAATCTCGGTCATTTTTTTATTATCAAATACCAAATTTTTTATAAATATAAAAATCTCAATTTTTGAGATGGTCAAGATGAATAGCCAATGTTAGTGTTTTGGTTTTATTTGATCATAACATGTATAAAGAAGTAGTTGATAAGCATTTTATACCCAATAAAACTTTTTTAAACTCAAAATCCCGATTTTTGCTCAAAAATTATTTGAATCGAATGGGACATCATCCCAATTGAATGATGCAGCGGGATTATGTTATAAATGATCTTGTGGTCAGACGGAACTCCCCATCACTTCAAAGAACATATGCTTCAATCGAAATCACCAAACTTGCAGTTGGTGTTCTTGGTGTCCAACCGAGGAATTCAGCTGGGTTTGATTTCCGACCGAGAAAATTGAACCCTCCCCTGCACCCGACCGAGAAATTTTAGCCTCGATCGAGAACTTCCCACACCCGACCGAGGATTCTAGTCCCAACCGAAGAATTCTAACACCCGATCGAGGATCCTCCGCATGCGACCGAGAACTCCCTACACCCAATCGAGGTATCCTAGGCTCGATAGAGGATCCCTTGCACCCGACCGAGTGTCTAGCGCCCGCGACC
Source organism: Impatiens glandulifera (assembly GCF_907164915.1). Taxonomy (NCBI): domain Eukaryota; kingdom Viridiplantae; phylum Streptophyta; class Magnoliopsida; order Ericales; family Balsaminaceae; genus Impatiens; species Impatiens glandulifera. Next base: position 52,638,233 of record NC_061863.1, on the reverse strand, counting down.
AAGGAGACCGGTCTTAAAACATGTTTGTTTGGGATTTTAATTTCAAATTTTGTTTTTTTTAATTTGAAGCCCAAACCATTTTTTAAAAATTTGAAAAAATTTAAAACAATTTTAAAATATTTAAAAAATATATATATTTTGATAAGGGTCTCTTTAATTTATTTTTAAATTATAATACCACAAAATTTATATAATGGAATTTACTAACATTTAAATATTATATTACAATTTTAAATGTAACAAAAAAAATATGTGCATTTTAGGACTTGAAAAATAATTGATTAAATAAAATGTAATAAAACTAATTTTTTAAAAGTCAAAATTTATAAACTATAGACTGATTTTTAAACTCAAAAATCATATAGTGCGAAAAATCATTTCCGAGTATCACCGAACATCAAACTCAAAAAAAATTGAGATCAAATATACATTTATATGTGTATACAAATGTTTTATTGATTTTAAATCAAAAATTAATTGACTACTTTTCTTTGTATAAATAATCTTTTAAATTAATTATTTTTAATTAATATAGATATTTAATAAATCTGTAATTTAATTATTTTAAATCCTCAAATATTATTTAAAATCATCTTAAAAATTAATTGTTATAATAATTAATTTTAAAATAAATTTATAAAAAATTATTAAAAAAAATTTAACACGCAAATAATAATTAATTTGTCAAATGACTCACTTAAATTTAAAAGGTAAAAATAAAATATTTCAGTAAATTAATTTTAACATGACAATTGATATTATTATAATATATTAGGGGAAGAATTAATGATAATAAATTGAAAATCTTGTTTTTATCTCTCACTCTCACTCTCTTCGTCTTTTTCTCTGGTTTAATCTAACAACTGTCACTTAAAACTAATCTCCGTCGCCACCGCAAGAAACAAAAAAAAAAAAAAAAAACCAAGTCAGAGACCAGCCGCCTTCCATGCCGCGTGACGGGCGGCGGCGGCGACTTAATTACGGTGATTGGCGGTGAGCGGTCAAATATATAATTTTTATTATTATTTAATTTTAAGCGTTTTTGGATATCGGGCCGCCCATGCGCACATTAGCCCAGCCACCTCCCCACCCTAAGCGGTGGTCTCTTCTCTCTCATCATCATCTTTCTAGATCTCCAAATCAGCCGCACACGGCTCCACCCACCACCACTACCACTTATAACCCTAATTTTACTCTCTCCCCCCTTCTAAATCATGCCTACCCATCTCCTCTCCGATCCCATATCATTCATTCATCTTCATCATGGCCATGGTTACCGCATCCGTTTCATCTCCTTCCTCCGCACAAGACATACCCACCGCAGTTCCCGTCCCACAGAAACCTCCATCATCGCGCCGCCTCCCACCCCCTTGCTGGTCTCACGATGAAACCGTCGCTCTCATCGATGCCTATCGCGACAAGTGGTATTCTCTCCGCCGGGGAAATCTCAGGGCGAATCACTGGCAGGAGGTTGCCGATGATGTCGCGACCAGATGCTCTCCGGCCCCGGGTAATCTGCCTAAGACATCTGTACAGTGCCGACATAAGATGGAGAAACTTAGAAAGCGATACAGATCTGAGATGCAGAGAGCGGTATCTATTCCGGGTAGTAGTAGTAATAGTCACCGGTTTTCTTCTTCGTGGGTTCATTTCAAACGGATGGATTCTATGGAAAGAGGGACTAATGTTGTTGCTCCTGTTTCACAACCCGAATTGGCTATTGCTATAAGAGACAACGAGGATGAAGACGATGATAACGAAATCGATGAAGATGAAGATCTGTATCAAGCCACGATGAAAAGATCCGCCCTTCCATATAATCGGAGTGGGTATGAGAACGGGAACGCTAATGGGTTTCGGATAAGGATTCCCGGTCGCCCAGATGTGGCCATGGTAGGAGGAGGTAATAAGAAATACAGTAGTGGTGGTAGTAAATATGAGCGTTATTCGGGTGGTGATAATCCTCCTACTAGTTTTACTACATCTAGTCGGGTTTTGAAAGATTGTTATACGAAGATGGGAGGAAGCAGTGGTGGTGGTGGTGGTGGTGTTGGAGTGGCAGCAGCAGCAGGGGGGAAGAAGAAGAGAGAAGGAGATCCGGTGGAGGAGATAGCTTTGGCACTGAAATCACTTGGAGATGGGTTTGTTAGAATGGAGAGGATGAAGATGGAGATGGCAAGAGAAGTAGAGTCAATGAGAATGGAGATGGAGATGAAGAGGACAGAAATGATTCTTGAATCTCAGCAAAGGATTGTTGAAGCATTTGCTAGGGCTTGTACAGAGAAGAAAAACAAGAAGATGAAGAGAATGCTTCCCCCTTCGCCTGAATGAATGAATGAATGAATTGAGTAAATCTTCCTTCTTCCTCAATTACTATTATTACTACTACTATTTTATAATATATATATATATATATATATATATATATATATATATATATATATATATATATATATATATATATATATATATATATATATATATAAGTTTAGAGACAGACAGATAAAAGAGGGATCTTTTGAGGAGTTGTTGATGATGATGAATCAATCAAAGTAGTTGCACTTGTGAATTCAATTTGATTTGATTTGATTTGGAAACTTGACAACAATTGATGGTTGTTTGGTATGAAATTAAGTGCTCTTTAGTTTCATTTGGAAACATAAGTTCTATCATTCATGTATGTATGTATGTGTAGATTTTAAGTTAGTTGCTTAAGGGGTACCCTAACTGTTGGGCCGGTACCAAGAACCACTAAGAAAAGGATTATGTTCTTCTTTAGGAATCACTCCATCTCGAATCCATTCATGAGTCTAGACTTGATGATGTGAATCTGTCTTATTTGAAGTAGGATGATGAATTTTCTTGGTCATGGATGTTGGTTCTTCAAACGATTGATTTCCCAGCTTAGGGATTAGGTAAAATGATAATTTGACAAAAATAATTGTGAAGTGAAGAGGATAAGGAGCAATTGTTTGTGGTTATCAATTGCAAATTCCAAGATTAATAATAAAAAGAAGTTGTCAAATCAATCTTTATCTTATAATTGTCAATTCCAAGCTTAATAAAAACTGGTTAAATTCTATTAAATGAATCAATCAAATCCCAAACTAGATTAGGACATGATCTTGTACCCTACCTGTTATAATTTATTATCCAGACTCAACTGGTATTTCTCTATTGTCTTGATCGGTTCCCTTATTTGGATTTTTTTTTTTTAACTTAAGATTATTTTTGATAAAAATATTTAAAGAATATTGATTTATAAATAAAATAAAAAATAAAAGTTATTTTAGTATTTTAGTTAAGGAAGCAAATGATGTGATGGTTAAAAAGTTGATTAATTGAAAATTTAATTTTTTTTCAAGTAATTTTAAAAATTTAAATCGAACAAGGTTTATGTCCATTAAAGTTAGAATGAAGGTCGAACAAAAGTTAAAAATTTAATACGATTTAAATTAAATTTATTTATTATCTATTAGACTATTATTATTTTATATCTATCTATAATATTGTATTTTGGTATCATATTTATCAAAATGTATGGAAAAAATTAAGGTGCTAACTTTTGATATGTCTAATTATAAACATAATTTTTATTTTATAAAACTAGTCTATGTGGCAGAACCAAACCCTTTTATTTTGTTTTTTCATATATAATATAATTTTTTTCAATTAAGGTTATTTTTTTAATATTGTTATATATAATAATGTAACTTTATAATTTTGATATAATTGTAAGTTATATTATTATATAAAATCAGATAAAACAATTATTGACATTTTAAAAAATATTATCACATCCGATTAATAATTAAAGTGTTACAATGTTTTGAATAAGATAAAATATTTAAAATACTATATATATATATATATATATTAAAATTTCAAATAATATATATAAATTTATTTATGAAATTTAAATTATTTATTTAATAAGTTTGAATAAATTAACAAATTATTTAAAGATAATAAATTATATTATTAGGAAATTATACTTGAAGAGTTATATTTAAAAGTTTATTAAGTGTAATATAAAATGATGTGTTCTAGTGTCCAAGCCTTCAACTTTTGAGAAAGTTATTTTGAGTTTTCATATATTTTACACCTTTTATGTTTATTTAATAAATAAGACACAAATTGTTATTTTTTAAATAAAAAAATTTGAATATAAAAATAAAACCTAAAATTTTCAAATTTATAAATAATTGTAATCTATTGAGAAATAGAAAGGAACTTAAAAAAAAAATTGAAATTGATAACCAGATATTAAAAAGTATAGTAAGATAAGGTGGAAGGTCATTATTATGACTTAGTGTTTATTTTTTAAAGTTGAAAAAAAAATCAATTATATTATTTATTTATTTATATAATCACATTATTTACTAAAAAATAATATCATTTAAAATTATTTTTTATATAATATAATGTTTTAATATTAAAAAATAATTTATACTTTTTAGTTTATTTTATCTTTTACTATATTTATTGTTCTTATAAAATTTTACAATTCAATTTGTATAGTTATTAGGAAGTTATTTATTATATTAATTAAGTTTCTTACTTATTTTTATTTATTATATTCAATTCTTATTATCTTTTTACATCCATTTTAAAATATAATTATTAGTAGGTTATTTATTTTTTATACCATTCTAATTTATATGCTTATGTAATTTGACCATAACTATGTTTCTAATTTGACCATTCATTAATTTTATATTTCAATGTAGATAGAATATTTATTCTTACAAACTATAACTAAACTAACACCTTATTTATGTTCAAAAATAAATTATGATCATCTATTTAATTTCTTACATTTTGACAAACTTATAATAATTAAAGTAGCTACTACAAATTACAAAATACCCAAAATACACAAATTTTGAGTATACAATCAAATATTTTGAAACACCTGGTGTTTCAATTGAGCAACGAAAAATAATTGTGAATGGAAAGCAATGTGCATTTACAATCAAATCAATGTTTTATTTAAAATATATATACATTTCGGTATGTGGAGAAGAGCTTAATCGGCTTAAAATGATAATTGCGTGAGAGTTATTTAAAGATTCGGGTTATTTCAATAACTCACCAAAATGTTAAGTTGATGAATAAAAATTTGGTTAATTAATATGAATGTTTAATAGGTATATTTATACATATAAATAACTAATAATATGATTGTTTATTACAATACTACTAACATAGTTTAACTAACAAAAATATTTACAAGAAATCAATGTAAGGCATGCTAACTTCTTTGATTAATAATAATAATATAATTTTGACCATTGTAAATCATCTTAACATATAAACATAGATATGCATGCATCTAACATAAAACTTATTTTTCGCAATCATTTCTCTTTCGTATTTTTCTCCCAAAGTTAAAACAAACATGGATACAAAACTTTATTGTTGAAATGAGACTCTGAAAATGTATATGTGACAACTGTTACTAGTCCAAAAATTCAACATCACTAATCATTTGTTCCAATGTCTAATAATGTACATAGACATTAAATTTTCACCCATAAAAAAAAAAGTTCATTTCAATATTAATCAAAATGAGATTTATAAAAAAAAAAATAAAAAAAATATTCATTTTTTTTATTTGTAAAGGTAAAACACTTCATTAATCTATTTAATTACAAAATCTTGTAATCAAACAAAATAATATATGTATAGAGAAAGTAAAGAAGGCAAAAGTTCAATCAATAATTGGTCACTAAAAACAAGCCAACAATCCGATCCAAATGGACCAATAATATATCTTAGCTTTTCTGATGCAGCCTTTCAGCAAATGTTTGGCCCAATAAATGAGATTTTCAATTTTTTAATAGATTTTTTTTTTTTGCTAAAAGGCATTGTCACAGCCAAATGTAGGTATGGGATTTTGTTGGTTTGAAGTTTATTATTCTAATCAAAATTCTAGAAAAAAAAACTCAGGTGAAAATAGAAGTTTGATAAAAGTGGCAGGTCTATTATCCTATTTGACATAATTATGATCTCTTTTTCTTTTTATGGAGTTTTGTTAAGGCAATTCTTGAAAAATATTGTTCAAATTTTTCTGTTAAATTGAATTATTGGTAAAGATCACGAAAATGAGTTTTCTTTATTTTTTTCTATAAACTTTTTCATTCAATGTAACTAGTCTCATTATCACGATGAATCGGGATTTACAATATTGTTCAAATTTGTACAAAATTATTGCGCTAATCTTTTTGTCTTTCTCAGTAGTTCGGTAAGTTGATCCTAGTGCGGACGGAATGATACGTTGTCGAAACTGAACCTAAAAGGGTACGGAGTGTGGTGGTGTTGGAGTACATTTATTTATCAATTTCACTATTTCAGTTCAAAAACTAAAAATAAAATAACTGAATAATTTTGTCGTACACATTTTCAAATTCAATAAATGTATTAGTTGGATATTTTTCTTCTTATTACCCTGTTGCCTAATCAAAATTGTAAGAGGTACCCTGTTTTTTCGTCCTCACCATGTGAGATGACTCATTGATTATTTGTGGGGCATTAACTTTGTTTGGACTCTTGGGTAAATGTGCAAACTTTGTTTGGACTCTTGTATAGTTGTTGAAGTATGAACAATGACTCATGAAATTCACAAATACAATCAATATTTACAGGAGGAACAACAATAAAGCAATAATAAATAAAGAGTTGCAAGTCAATAAGGTAACGATCATCAAAACACCAAACCATCCAATAAAAAGACAGTTTTCGGTAGCTTGTTCATCCGTTTTAGTACCCCATTCAACTAGAGTTGTATCTCTTCCTGACTTTCAAAAGTTGTGATACGGCATGTTCTTGCAGGATTCAAAATGGTTGTCCTAAAGAATCACACTAGTTTATTATCTATTCTTCCATGATTTTGATCGTCTACCTAGGGCCGGATCTATGTTTGGCATTTAACCCTAACTCGAATTTCTCAATAAAGATTATGACAAATAAACTAAAAAGTCAAAGAACAAGATTAACAATGAAACAACTTGTTAAAATTGTCAACTAGATCCAGAACCAATTCACTAATGGAATAAAAATCTACATCTTTTATTCATGCCAACAAAGCAAGTCCCTTTAGAAATCTTAGATATTACCAAAAATAAATCTCTAGAAATAGTTTTAATAAAGTAATTCCTTTAGTTGTTTACATTTCAAAGATAAAATAATATGGACATATGGTGCATAGTAATTAATTAGCTAAGGATGACAAATTAATAACTCCCACACCACACATAAAATAATAACATTTCAAAAAGATAAACATGTGATGCTCAACATGACATATCCCATTCTATATATATATATATATATATATATATATATATATATATATATATATATATATATATAAAAGATATTTGAAATTCAAATCCAAACATATAATAATATTAAAATATCTGTCCAATATTTATGTTCTGTTTTTTTTTTTTTGGAGTGAGACCTCTCATCTGATCCCCCACACAAAAAGACACATACAAGTTGGGCACATGCAGTACTTGTAGTCCATGTATTCCCATGTTGTATGTCCCCCTTTTAGACAATCCTTACAACTGTCAACTAACATTCACATTTTTCTTCATTTTGAAATGAAAAAAAACGACAACCATTAGAATTGCGAATTGACGAGACTCAGATACGAAAAAGATATATATGTTGATCGTGTGCGTGCGTGATTATCTCATTTTGTCGTCATCGCTTATAGATAAAAGACTTTTAATTGATGGCTAATGTAAATTAAACAAAAGGGTAGTAGTAATAGTAGTAGTACCCATGATCTGTACATACATAAACTACCAATTGATTCCAAATCCAACACCAAAAGTTTGAAAATTTGACAACACCACATTACAACAACAACAAAAAGAAAGGAACAAAAGGAGATTTAATGTGCCAGCTAGCTGATCATCATCATCATCATAATGGGAAAGAAACAGAGCTAGAGATTGATGTATTAATAATCATAACTAATATTAATTAACTAATTACTATAGCTAGCTACAAATTTCATGAGTATTAGACAGCCAATTCTTGATGTAGAACCTGGTGGTACTGTTGTGATCTGGATATTATGGGCAGTACTTGATGATCTTCAATATGATCATGATCATGATCATGATCATCGACATGAGATAAATGAAGCGAAGGCTGAATCATCATCGTTGTCATCTCGTTCTGAAGATAAGAACAATAAGTGTAGAAAGTGGTTGGAGTCACATTCAAATGAAACCCCAATCCAAATAAGAAATCCACTTCAAGAAAGTTCATTTCTCCAATGCTGATTCCCCCCACTTTTGCATAATATGCATTGTTGTAATATCTGCACTCACACACACACATTAACTAATCTTTCTTTGTTATAAATTTCGAGAATCAATCAAATAATATTAACACACTTACATATCATCCATGAATTTGGCGGCAAGCATGACACTTGTAATGAGCAATCTATGAACATTGAATGAGTTAATGGGTAAAGATGGCTGTCTTTGTTGGAACCTGTCTAAGTAGAGATAAGCCACAATGAAGCAAGATGGGCTACAATTGGCGTACTTGAAGATCCTTTCCAAATAGCTTTCAATTGAGATGTTGGGCCTGCTTAGTCCCTGGAAAACCGACATCTTTTGACTCTTCAGCCCTCCGTCGTTCAGATCGTTCGATTCAGCCACCCGTTGGAGTAGGCAGGGCAGGAATCTGATCAGCCTCGGCATCCCACCACCACCACCACTACTCTCTGCCAGTTCATGATCACCATCCGCCATTGAAGATGATGATCAAGATTCAAGAATTCTAAGACCACCCAATAAATGGTTCTATATATATATATAAGGGTACTACTTAATTAGCTGCAACAGTAAAAGATGGATATTATTATTATTATTATTTTCAAATATGTATATATAACAACCTGGCCTATGGGCTATGGGTGGTCGTTATTTGGTGACTTATTATATATATTATCTTGTACAATATTCCTAGATATCAAAATATCTGTTTTCATTTATTTATGTAAAGCCAGCTTAATTTGTATATAAATTATTACAAGACATGGCCTTGATATCTAGGGAAAATTGTTTTTTTGTAAATCATGATTTATTCTCTAATTTAACACACACACACACACATCCCCACCCCCAAATAAAGAAAATCAAACAAGGCCTTAAGGGAGTTGGATTTGGAATAACTTTTTGGGTTCAAAACTTAATTTACAGAGGTGGGAAAAAAAGGTTGGGCTTAAATTAGATGGAGGGTTGTGAGTGGTGACATACTTTTCATGTGATTACATGTGGATTAATGGTTATTAATCATGATGGGACACAAACCCTATATATGGGTCCCATTGCATGTGATTTTTTTTTTTTTTTTTTTAAATTATTTTGAAATAGTTCAAGGAATGGTTTTCAGAAAAGGAAAGAAAAGAAAAACTGAAAATTGTAGATTGAAATTATAGGGTGGGGTGAGTTTGAGGGACAGTTGCATGTTAACTGGCAAAAATCCATTGTAAGAGGGGGAGTGATTTGAGGGCCAAATCTTGAGATGTCAAGGGCATGAAAAGGTCCACAAAGATAGCATTAAACCATTAATAGTGGAAATACATGGATACATGAGTGTAACACTACTAACATTTTCTCATTTTAGTTTTTCAAATAATTATCATTATCTTTGAATACTGTCTAAATTCATAGGCAATCAATCATGTCAAATTAAGAATATAACATGTATTTGTATGCATCAAGATGAACAAAGTGAGAGTTTTAATAGAATAATTGTTACATAACAAAAAAAATTAGAGTTAAGATGGATTTAATAAAATTTTGAGTGGGATTAAAAAAGTTATTAAATATTTAGTTGATAAGAATTAGAGAATTAGTAAGTAATGTCACTCCAACTTAAGGAAAGAAATTAGGGTGAGCTAAGATAGATCACCTCTCGGTATAAGATGACAATGAGCTAGATCGGAACAATGAACCAAGTGACCATCTTCGTCGCATTTTACTTCAATTTCTTTTTACCATTTTCGCTTTCTTTCAGTTTTAAGAAATTCACGTGGATCACCGTTTATATAATTTTATAAAAAAAATAAATTTTTTATAATAAAAATATGTTTTTCTATGATAAATTATTATATATATATAATCTAATATATTAAAAAATGAAGAAATAAATCTAAAATTTTATAAAATATGAAAATTAATTAAATATACTGATATTTTATATATTTATTTATTTTTATTAGTGTTCAAGTTAGGGACGAGACACGAATCTCACCACCAGGCCAGGAGATTTTTCTTCTATCAAACTAAAATAACGCTCCCCAAATGTGACAATTCTGATCGAAAAACGCAAAACGAATTATAATTGAAATTCATTCATAGTTAAATTGGTGAGATATATTTGAATTTGACCCAATGTTCTTAAAAAAATATATGTATATAAAAGAAATCCACTCAACTAATAAAAAAATAGTTTTCATGAATTTCAACTCTCTTTTATTTACATTTTTAAACTTATTTAAAGATAAATAAGATGTTTTTCTATAAAATCAATAAATCATAATTAAGAAATCATGATAATTATAATTCGTTCAACCGGGTAATTAATAGGAGATAGGTTATTTATTAATCTCATATAATTCAATATTTCGTAATAATATGCATTTTTAATATATTAATTATATAAAAATATAATTAGTGATGGTGAGCTAAAAAAATATATATATAAAAAAAATGATATATACAGCACCTTTATATAACACTACTCGATAAAAAAATAGAAACGAATGATCATCCATAATCTCTATCCATTAAAGACACCTAAGTTAATATATTAAATTTATATATATATATATATATATATATATATATATATATATATATATATATATATATAAAAGAAATAAAAGAAATCTGGACAAGATCTTTTAGGGCAAATAGCTGGACCAAATTAATTACTAAACTAGTGAAATTGACGTTCCATATTTAAGTAGTTCTACTCACAACTTTTTTTTCTCTTTTTATTTATAGCTGGCTATGCATACACACACACACACCTCAACTCCCATGTGTTTTGACCATGTGATTCCACTTCCATTTGGAATATAAATTCAAATTTTTATTTATCCCACAATTTCTAATTACATAAACAAACCCATTAAATCTATTTTGTTGGTATATGATTACAAAATATTGCCATTAATAGAACAAATAAAAGTTGTAAGCCCCACAAAAATGAATGAATGACTAGTCCATCCAAATTGATGCCCCTCTCTCAAAAAGCTTACAATATGACCTTTCATCATGAAGGGATGAACCCCCCAAGTACCATGTCCCAACATGTTCTCAAAATAAAAGTTTTAAGCCCATTTCAAAATTTATATTTTACCACAACAACACTAAACTTAAATGAATTGATTCGAGTTAACTTGCGTTAATTTCCCAACAAAAAGAAACTAAATCATCAAGATAAGCGCCGAAAATTGTGTTCCAACTCATTTTCAGTCATATTGGATCTACAGAAATGAGAAATTTACGAGATGATACCTTCAAGTTGAGTAGAAATGTCTTCCGCTTCCGCTTCAACTTCAACTTTAAGTTCATAATCATCGATTGTACCCGCCCCGGTTTCAACTACTTTGGTTAAAGAAATATGAGACATATAACCGGCATCCTCCAAACAATTAGCTATCCTCAGCACCTCCTCAACCAACCGTTCCTTACTAACCATATCTCCTTCTTCCTCACAAAGCTCGAGAAAAGCTGATATAATCGTGGGCTTCGGCTTCCAATTACTCGAACCTTCCGCTAAAACAACAGCCTCCTTTAAACAAGACAATGCAGACGAAATCCTCTTCTCTTTTACATGACCTTCCGCGAGAACCTCCCACGATGCAGCATTCGGTTTCCCGCCCGTTTCTGTCATCTGGCTAAACAATTCCTCAGCTTTTTCGAAAAATCCATTCCTCGCGTACCAACCAATAAGTATGTTGGAAATTCTAGGATCGTAAAACGTTTTAACCAATAGCCATTCCTCGTAAATCTTTTGAGCCTGTTCGATATCGCCGAGGCGAGTCAAAGACGATATCATCGTGAGGTAACCCAAGTTTGTGATGGTAGGAAAGATTGAATTGTAAAGGCTCCATACTCGTTGAACTTCCTCCTTGTTCCCCATAGTTCCGTACAAACTTATTAGATAATGGTAAGGAATTCTGTCTCTGGCTGAGATTCGGCTCTCTACCTCCTTTAAGCACTCGCATGCTTTCTCCAATTGGCCGAGCTTAATATAGGTGGTGGCCATGGTGCTGAAAGTGGTCCAGTTTCCATTAGTTAAAGCGTCCTGTTGCATTTCGTTGAAAACTCGTTCTACGCCCTCAATTGATTCTCTTGATCCTAATGATGATAGCCATATGTTATAGGAATATAAATCCAAAGGTATGCTTTTCGACTTCATTTCGGAGATGATTGTGTCTACTTTATCGTATTCTCTCATGCTCATATAGAGAGTCATCATTACGTTCATATGAAGCGAGTGGACTGTGAAACCCTTAGTTCTCATTTCGTTTAACAATGACTCGGCTTTATCTTTCAGCTTTGCCTTCCCATAGACATTTAGGAGAGAGCCATAGGTTCGCTTGTCCTTTAAGCTAGTTGGCAACTTTTGAAAGTAATCTTCAGCGCTTGATACTCCATGAACTTTTGATATTAGATCTAATTGAATAGCAGTGTCACTAGTGGTTGTTCTGAATCTCTCTTCTCGTTCATTTGTCCAATCGTAAACCTGCATGATTTAGGGGTTTTTGATTTAGAGTTCAAAGACAAAACAATATGAGCTCAATCAATTCAACCATTTCAATACCACAAACATGATGATTCCATATTTTTTGGAAATTTCCCATTTATGGTCAGATTTTATCAAAATCTGTGAATACCAATTTCATTTCAGCTTCCAAATTCTCACATTGGAAACATCTCTGGAAATTGCATATACAGGAAAAATGTAAGTTCTTTCTTTTGAAAGATTTTATCAGGTACAATCATATTTAAAAAGTATCCTTTTGCAAAAAGCATATGGTTTTCTTCCCCATGGTTACTCTGTTTGAAAATCTTGATATTTTGGAGTTTCATCAATTCATTTTTCTTCTATCAATGTATCAGAAAAGGCTACTCCTCCAAAGACAAGTTTTCTTCTCCATTGTATTGAAATTGGATTAGTTGAAAAAAACAGAAATGGTGCTATTTTTATCAATGGGATGACTATCATCATCAACATCATCATTTTCTGCTATGACAGATACCCAATATGTTCCTTCAGATAGAACTACTTCTGATTCTATTATTGCTACAAGCTTACAACACAGAAGCAAGGGCTATCATTTAGGCACTACAATCATGTCTAACTATCAGTGAATCACTCATAGTACAAATTTAGTACATCTTCATCTTTGATTTCACTAATAATATTCCTGTGAAATTAGAAAAGAAATTTTACCTCAAGAGCTAACTTATACTTCCTGAATCTCCTCAACTCCTTAACGATCCTAGAAAGTGCCCATTTGGTGAGATTTTTCCCTTCTTTCTCACACTGATTCAACACAGTGGCAGCACCTGTGTTTGGATCTTCAGAAAGAGACAATCTCTTGTATACTCTATTCCAATTCATCTGAGACCTCTTCTCGTAATCAACTACCGCTCCTTGGCTTCCGTCCTCCGATATCTTACAGCTAATGAGTGGAAACTTGAGGTTCGTAACTCCTTGAAGGTAGACGAAACTGCGAAAAGTAGAAGATGAAGTTGAGGATGAAAGAGATACATGACGATGATTCTGAAGAGGAGATTGCGAAAGTGTGGATTGAAGAAGCATCATTTCGTCGGGGATGAAGAACAGCTGCAATGATATCTGTAAGGGTTTATGGACCAATTTTTTTTTTTTTTTTGGGAACTCGGTTAAGATAAAGTCATGACTCATGAGAGTAGTATTTACTTTCCTGCCCTCAATTTTTGTATGTTTACAAAGTTTACCCATCAACTTAACTTTTTATCTCCAATATCCAAACTTAATTATAAAATGATGGATTATTATCGCTTAACCTATCTTAATTATAATAATAATAATAATAATAATAATATAAAATATCATAAAATAAAATAAGGTATCATTAAAAATTTAATAAAATAAATAACACTTCATAACTTAAAAAAAAAAAAAACAGAAAGAATAAGAGACATTAACCTAACCCATCAAAATAACCTAGAAATCGAGAAGAAAAAAATATATAACATAATGCTTAATTTTTAAAGTGTCCTGATTGTCGGGTCGAGAGAGATTAATGGTTGATTTGTCGAGGGATAAGAGATAGGTAATAAATGTTTGTTATTTGAGATAGTTGGGTGAAAAAATAAGGTTACCAGATTAGTAATATGAGATATCTATTATGTAAGAAATGATATGGTGCAAAAATAAGGTTAAGATATTAGTAATATGAGATATCTATTATGTAAGAAATGATAATTTTGATTGACCGAGAAATGAGGTTAAAATCTGTGAACTAAGAGAAAAAAAAGTTAAATGAACGTTTGTTTATCAAATTTGTTATTTTAAAAATATATTAAATTAAATTATATAGTCATATTTGTAAGGTAATTTTTTTTTCTCACGGCTAAATACTAGTTATTATAAATGTTAGTTGATGATGTGGATTACTACATGGAACTATTCATCAATTATACTTTCGGTTTGTTTGAAAATGTTTTGAGGTGTACTTACAAATATAAAAAGGAAATGCTAAATGTTTTGAGGTATATGAATATAAGTTTTTGTTATTTTTTATAAATAAAAAATTAGAAAGTCAGGTCACATTTTATCAAAAAAATTAAAATATTATTATTACTATTTTTTTTTTCAAAGACACATAAATTCTTAATATCCAATCAATCAATTCAATACCTACATCCTTCTCAATTTGGTAGTAGATCAATACATTTATTTAACTATTATTATTATTATTATTTTAATTAAAACAAATTTATTTGAGTAAGATTTGTTTCACTTTGCTATCTTAATAGGTTGGTAGATCAATACATGATAAACTAGCTAGTTAGCAAGAGTTGAACCAATTTTATTTTATTTTTAAATTAAAATTTAATTAGTACATTATTAAATTGGGAAATGCATGATCATGGAACAAAACAGGGCCAAATAATATTATTGAAGGTCTCCTCATATTTATTTTTATTTGAGTAAAAGTTCTCTCATTTATTGACACTAAAAATTAAGCACTAAAACAATATATGGTACAATCAATAATCAAAAGATTCGAAAACAATATCATATGGATCAAGAACATGATCACTATAGCTTGCACTGCCTCTTGCCTAGACCAAGAGCCCCATAACCGCAGCCACAATCATTGACCCAACAGCCAAACTGTTACTAATTCCATCAGCTCCGTTTCCTGAAGGAGGTGGTGGTGGAGAGGTGGACGTAGACGGCGGCGTTCCGGTTGTTGGTGGTGTTCCGGTTGTTGGTGGAGTTCCGGTTGTTGGCGGAGTTCCGGCAGTTGGAGGAGTTCCGGCGGAAGGAGGTGGTGGAGAAGGAGATGATGGGGGTGTGGTGGTGGCATCAGCGACGGTGACAGCTAGCTTCATGCCGCTGTTACAATGACCGCCGGTGGGGCAGATGTAGTAAAAGGTGCCTGTGGTGGTTAGAGAAATAGTAGTGGGGCTGCTTGTATGGCTTGCAATAGGACTGGCTGTGTTGCAACTGGTGTAGTCAGCTTGGTTTACTTCGTCCACACTATGGGTTCCCGAGAATCCGAAAGCTAAAAAAGTAAGATATGAGTTAATACGCTCTGTCACTGAGTTATGAGTCTTTATAATTCACTACTATTTTATAATATAATAAATAACTTACTTAATGTGTCGCCCACGGTAAATGTTTCGCCTTGAGCCCATGTAGCATAGTTGACCATCTGAGCCCAGCCGGAATTGCCACCGACGGTGTGATCAACCGCGTGGACGGTTGAGACCGCCATCAGAAGAACAACAACCAACATATTCAAGATGGAAATCATGATTTCTAATTTCTTTACTATTGAAAGATAGAAAGATGGGCACAAAAGAAGAAGTGTATAGGGTGTACATTATATAGACAACTAATATAAGAAGTGAGAGTTAAATAATAATACTTATTTTGTCATTGATTTTAAATTATATTCAAATGAAAAAATCAAAAACAAAAAACAAACACTAAAAACTATGAATGATCAACAACTGCAAGCTGACTTTAAGAGGGGATCATTAGTTGTTTTGTTTGAAGGATGTTGCCAACTAATATTGGATAATAAACTTGATTAGGTGAACATGTTCAAGCATGTTCTCTTTGACTTAATATAAAATTTACCGAATACAGCCCTAAAAATTGACCCATTATTGTTTTTTGGCAATTTTTTATTGCTATTTACTAAGATATATAGTGATCCTTAATAGAAAATTTCAATGAGATTGAAGAAGACGTAGATAGATTGGCATCTTGATTAATAATATAGATGTCATGGAGAATATATGAAATGAAAAATATATACAAATAAGGAAAAAATAGAAATCTAGATTGGGGTATTAAACATGTTAGACATTTGTTTTTGTTTCTTACCTTTCATCTTTGTTTAACTTGTCAACCACTTCACTAATATATTTTTAAAAAATTATTTACATTGAATCATTTAAGCTTAGTCAAGCTAAATATATTTATTAAGAAATTAGTTGTGGGGGATTAGGTAGTTAGTATTGTGGACTAACTAATAAATATATTTAGCTAGATACTAATTATGTCATTTAAAAAGTAAAAAATAAATAAAAATTTGCTAAAAAAATATATCATTTGGTCAAAAATCAAAACTAATTATGTCTGTTAGAAAATTTTGATCAAAAAATGATTTTTAATTTATTACTTTTTTCTTTTATTTTTACATTAAAAGTTTCATCTATTTTAATCAATTGTTTTTTATACCAAACAAAAACAAAATCACTCATTTTTTACTTTGGTGTGATTATGATTGTGATTAGGATTAGGATGATAATTGTGCCATAATATTAGTTTTTAAATAATCTCAATTATAGCTTAATAATTATTTATTGAATATGGACTAATTAATAAATATAAAAAAAGGAAAAAAGATATAGCTAGATACTAATATCATAATATATTATAACTTAATAGTAAGGTTTCAATTATTTACTATCACTAATAAATATATAGTTGTAATGATTTAAAATATTTATTATACTAATCACTTTGACAATTATTATTTTTAAAAAGTTTAGATACATAGACTTGATATGTAATAAAAAATAATAATTAATGGTTGTCAGCCCAGCAACTATATAGATATGTATTTACTTGCAAGGGACTGTATTTCAATCTTAAATGGTTTTTTACCACAAAATATATTATTAAAAAATGTCTTTTACATTAAAAATAAATAAAATTATCCTAAACACCACATTTATGAATCAAAGTCAAAAGGATTTTCAAATCAAAAGTCAAATCTTCATCCTTTCATTTTTTTATAAAGTTTTTAAGGACAAATTAACATACACTATTTATAGACACGTAAATACATATAAATTAGTAATTTTTTTTTAAAAAATTGTTAAAATTTCATAGAAAAAAAAAGATTATAAAAAGAATAGATTGGTATGCTAAGAGTTGAATTAGGCTTAAAGTTTGGTGACTTGGTCTATCCTAGGGGATGGGTTTGACTTAGTCCAACGACTCGCTAGATGTGGTGTTCAAAGGAACTCACAAATGGGTTCTTGAACTTGTAGATTGTTATCTTATCCCAATTTCATATCAACTAATAAGATTGATGAGCTTATTATTATTTGTCTTTATCAAGAAAATGAAATAAGTCTTTGATCTTATTCAATGTGGGAGAGGATCATCTATGGGATATCTTGTCTCCAAAGCTATACCTAGGGATGACAATGAGTACAGTATACTCGATATTCGTAGGCACCCAATTATCGGGTTTGAGTATTTTAAAATGGGTTCGAGTTTGAAGTCAAGGACAGAGAGTGAAAACGATTATTCGATCGAATTTGAGATCAGAAATGGAGAATATGCAAAACTCAAACTTGATACTCGATACCAAAATATTAATATTATATATATATATATATATATTTTGTTAAAGTTTAAAATGATTTTTTTTAATCATTATAAATTTATATTCAATATATTATTTAATTATTTATACTAACACTTTATCGTCCCGCTCTCCTGTCATCATTTTAATTTATATCTTTTTTATTCTTAATCTTTCATCTCTTTAATAACAAAATATTTTTTCTCTTTATTCATTTTTTATTTTTAAGATTAACATTTTTTCATATTTTTTCAACATTTTTTCTGATTTTATTGAACTTTTTTTCTAGTTTTTTTTTTTTTTTTGTTGAACTTCATTATGTAAATAACAAAGTTGTTATGCAAGTAAAAATTTTATTTGTGTTTTTAATATTTAATATATTTAAAAATAAAAATAAAAATCATAATTTAATCGAGTAATGGGTACCCGTCGGGGATCGGGTACCCGACGAATCGGGGATAGAGATACAAATACATATAACTGTCGGGTTTAGATCGGAGATGAGTAATAAAATAAAAATCAAGTTTGGGAATCACGAGGTACCTGATGCCATCACTAGTTGTACATAGAGTATTCACTCAATTTAAAATAAAAACAAAAAATTATCAATTGCTTATTCTTTTAAAAAAAAATCATGTGCCTAGAGTTGTAATTTGATTATACAAAATTGAAAACGTGAAAGCAATATTAAATTAGACAAATAAAATTTATACATATATTAGCTAGTTTTGAATAAAAAAAATACTAATAAATATATATTTTGTAAGTAAGGTATAACATCCAAGCCAAAGCCAGCCCAAGGTAATGTAGCATATCCTTTTGCATAGGCCCATTTTTAAGGACCCGATTTTAATTATTAATTAATTATATATATTATGATTAATTTAATATTTTCTTATAATTATAAGAATATTTTCAATATATATTAGGAATTTTTTTTATATAATTTTATTTTTATTTTTATTTTTATTAAAAGGTTAATAATTAGTATAATTGTTTTATTTGTATATGGCTCCAATTCTCAGGTTGGTCGTTAATTTTCGAGACTAGTCCATACAATTTGAGGTGGATCACTTATTAAACAAAAAAATTCTTTCAAATTAAAAAGCACTATGAAAGCCTCACACAAATAACCTTTAGGCTTTAGATTAGTAACATAATTTTCTAGATTAGTAACATAATTTTCTTACCAACTAAGTTAAAATTTATTTGTTATATAAAACCTGAATATATTTTGATAACACTAGATATGGACGAATTTAATATTTGAAGTTAAATGGGATTGACAAATATTTTGAGATAGACTTGAATTATTTCTGGAAAATTTATGAATACAATTTGTAGATTAACTTATGTTTTTACATATTTTGTTGAGAATTATAAAAATAAATAATAAATTAAATTAAAAATATATAAAATTACAAGGTTATGTCACATTTTTAGCATAAAAAATTTATTCATTTTATTTCGGGGTAGGCTTGAGCCCACCACATCCCTAACATACAGATAATGTAAGTTTTTTAAGATTTAAACTGTGTTGTTTAAAATAAATAATATATTATTTCACATTCATAAATATTATATTTTAATTGATGTGTGTTTTTATATTGATAAATATTTCGATTAATGTAGTATTCACATTTGATATTTTATATTATAATTCGAATATAAGTAGTATTAATTTTGAGAGTGGTTATTATAAAATGTTAAAATGAAATGACTTGAGGTTGAGGAGGGCTCCCTGAGTGTAGCTTTTCTGGCTTCTCTCGCTGTTTCGGGAAGCTTAACCACCGGTTGAGTGTGAGTCGAGGTGGGGAAGATTGATTATTCCTTTATCCCATCATGCATTAAAATTGCAACAATTTACAGTTGGTTGAGTTTCTGTGCCTGGATGATCGGTTCTTATTTCTTTCGTCTGGTTGGTAATAGCTCTTCTCTTGATTCTTTCCTCGCTTGACCTGCACTCGCTAACCGATGAGTTTAGTCAGCTCAACAGTAATATGAATCCCCTTTCACAGAAGAATTAGGGTGTTAAACACAATCATTCACACGAAAAGATAGAATTGACTCTGATCCACTTACCTTTAGAGCAACAAAAGCAGGAGTTTCCCTATAAACCGCCCGAGATCGATGCGCTGTTGAAATCTTCGGCGGGGGCACAAACAGCCCCTTTCAGATTTGCGAGCGCAAAACTCCGATGTAGAGACGGTTGGGACTATTTTAACTAGCCACGATTTGATCATTGGGACTATTTATAATTAGCCAATTAAAATTTTAAGATGTAGTAGTCATAGGAGTGCAATAGTCATCTATTCTCTTGATTATCTCAACAAAAAAAAAAAAAATATATGAAAGTATTTTTGTTATGCTATATTTGCTATATTATTCTATCCAATGTTTACCTTATTTAATAAAAAAAAAATATAGCTCTAATATATATAAGTATCATTTTTTTTTCTATTTTATTATTCTTCTAAATATGTAATTTTTTTTATTATAATTTTTTAACATTGGTAGGTTAATTTTAAAGAATTAATTAGAAGATTTGAAAATAAATATCACAAATGCATAAAAAATGAGGTACAATATTTGAATATTTGTCTATGTACTAAAATTTTTACATTACACCTTGCACATAAGAACAATATAGTTTTATAATATATATATATATATATATATATATATATATATATATATTATAATTATTATAATTATATTTTTTTTATTACTATCAATTTTTACCATATATTATTTATTAATTTAATTAAATATTTATTAAATGAATTTTTTAATACATATGATATTGATTATTAATTTATAAGAGATTTATATTAAAATTATATTATAAATTATAGATATTTTACAATTTATTTGATTATTTTTTTTGCAACATACTAGTTTTATTAAAGATATATTTATTCAAATATTTTATTAGAAATATTAGATAATATTAATATTTTTAAAAATAATTATTTTATTAGAAATATTAGATAATATTAATATTTTTAAAAATAATTATTTTATTAAATATTTAATAAAATGTTAAACTCAAAAAGATATTGTGTAATAAGATATTTTCAAATGGACATAAAAACAAGTCCTTTAAAATCTTCAATATTACAAATTGCATCCAAAAGTTTAAATACCCAAAAATATTTAATTAAAGTAAATGTTATATCAGTATAAATGCTAACTTTTTAAAATAATAATAAAATAAAGTGGTCTATTAATAGTGCGGAGTATTATAATCTCTTTAAATTTTGAATATAACTTTACTTTTGTGAATCTATTAATAGTTTTATTTAAGTTTCAAGAAATTCTATTATTGAATATTATATTGAGAAATTTAGTAAAAAAAATTATTCATTTCGTGTACTACTTTTCTTATCTTAATAATATAATATAATAATAATTATATTGAAGGTATGTAATTAATGATAAATAAAAAACTATTTATTCCAATTGAAATGAATCAAGGCCGTTGATTTTAATCTTGACGGCTTGGCTCCATCACTGGCATTCGTAAGTCACGTGGCTTAAACGTAGAAGTCCTGGGCTGAACAGCTTGCACAAACACAGCCAGCCGTACAATACAACTTTTCGTTTTTCAAATCGGCGTTCCTTTCTCTCTCTATCAATCTCTCTTTCTCTCTCCTGATTCTCCCGCGGAGCTCTATCGGATCGGATCGGATCCAGGACATCGACAATCGGAAGGCCGAGACAGTCTTGCCATCATGAATCCGGAGTAGTAAGTTTTGTCGACTTCTCACTTTTGCTTCTTTCACTCTTTCAGTTTTATAGATTTTAGGTTAAACATGGCTGAACGTTACTCTAAGACCTTTTTTTCCTTTATGAATATACTGTATCAATCTTCTCATTTTCAATCGTTGTTTGATGCTGAAATTGGTGTGATTTCTGGTAATTTTATACTTCTAGGTTTAACATGATTATAGATCCGCATCATATATACATATGAATAGTTTATAGACATGTTAGAAAGAAAGGCTAGCTAATTAGAATTCATACCGTCCTAATCATTGATGTAAATAGAATCAATTCAATTATGTATTGGCAAGTGTGTTCGTGATTCAATTGATCAATTATCCTCCATATGCTACTTGTTTACCCCCAATTTCCCTTGCTGAATTGTATTTGTGATAGTCCAAACCTGTTACATGCTACTATTGGTCTTGAGCGTATTAGATACATATTAAACAACTTATGTTCGAAAAAAATGTTGTGATGTAACTGCATAAAATTAGGTGTTAATAGTTAATTCCGTGGTTTGTTGGTTTATGTTTTAGTTAAGTCTTTGTTCTAAACATGTCTGATCCATAACTTTAGACCTATTTTTATGTGGCTTGTGCTGCACTTGAGCCATGATAACTGATTTCCCTTGAATGTGATTTTCAAGTTTATGGGAGTTGGGTATCACTAGAAAAATATACGAAAACTTAATGCATGTGCTTGAGTGCTCTCTCTTGGAGTCTATATTCCATATTTGGTTTAAGTGGAAGTTTCTTCCATGAAATTTAGTTTTCTTTGCTCCTTCTACCATGGTTTATAAACATTTATCAATTGGAACTATGTTTAGAACAATTAAGAAGATGTTTTAATCTCTGTTATTATCAAATTCCTTATAGTAATTATGAAAGATAATTTCAGGGAGAAGGTTCATAAAAATTTGGCTGTGATTATGTAAGATAGTAGTATGTTATTTTCTATTTGGTTCTCATACAAATGCTTTTGAACCACTGGTGATGTCCTTTGGAAACAGGATTATACACCTTGTTATAACTAAAGCATGTAGATAGGGATTATATACCTTATTATGGTTGTGAACTGCGAAGAAATAGGAATCCATGGCTGATTGCACACTTTTGGCTCTTTGATGGATTAAATACAAAACAACTGCTTCAAGAAAGCTCTCTGAAAAACAGAATTGTCCGTCTGCTTATATGTTAATTGACCGTCGTTTACGCACAACGACAAAACTCATATACAAACACAAATTATCAAACCCTTTCAATTTATTCCTTCAATCATGAAAAAACTACAAAATCTAACTTACAAGATCTGTCGTGATGTCCAAATAAATACCTTCCTTACCATTAGATTTCAGCTTAATTTTTACCTGATTTCAGTTCTCTACCTTCCGTGCTCTTCTATTCTGAGACTTCTATCCATCTCCAATGTTTTCTGAAGTTATTGTTCACCCCTATCCATAATGTTGAGATCCAAAGTGTTGGTTTGCCCTTTATTTTTATATGTTCTTGTATAATAACAAGTTGTGAAAAGTTGTAATGATTGATGGAGACTCCAAATTGTTAACAGTAATACACCTTCGTGCTATAAATAAAATTAGCTCCAAACAAAACTAACCTTCCTTTTCTTGTTATCTGCAGTGATTATCTGTTCAAGCTTTTGCTTATTGGAGATTCCGGTGTTGGAAAATCATGCCTTCTTCTAAGATTTGCAGTAAGCATGGATTTCTATCATCTTCATGAACTGAACATTAAAAGCTTGTCTGTGTTTAGATTTATGATATGACCATCTCATAACCCCTAAGTTTATTCTTCTATAAATTCCACTTGTGTGTTTCATAATTTATACCATACTTGTTTGCTTGACTAGGATGATTCATACCTGGAGAGTTACATAAGCACTATTGGAGTCGACTTTGTAAGTAATTTTTGTCTTGGATTTTATTGTGCATTTTTACAGTTGCATTATCATCTTCACTTTTCTTTTCTTTTGTAGAAAATTCGAACAGTGGAGCAAGAAGGAAAG